>NC_052132.2:16319949-17652479 GCF_016086655.4 Lepeophtheirus salmonis
CTTCAAGACCCAAAAAAAGACAGCCGAAACTGTTTAAATGTATAATTGTGACATAAATTTAATTTAATTCTATAGATGATAGTTTTCCTAATTATAAGGTGAAATATAATAAAATATTTCCATTTTTATAAAATATAATGCGTATTTTACATGTGGTTGATTTTTTTTAATGTATTCATTCTAAGACTTATAGTGCCTACAATTCCAATATTATTTACTTTTCTTATGAAAGATTCTAACATGCTTTAAACCAAATATTATGCATGTAACAAAAACAAATAAATATAATAAAATAATAATTAATTCTTTAAGATTAAATAACATTCAATTTTATTATGTAATTCTTTATTTTTTGCGAATAATGAAGAAAAAAAGTCTATATTTATGGCAAGGCTTACAGGTCTTTGTGATTTTGGGAGTCAAGTCCTTAGAAATTTTGACTTAATTTCAAACACATAATAAAAGTAGTATTTACGATAATAATTTGAAACTTTATTCAAAGAATATAATTGAATCAAGGCCCGATGCTTTTAATTTTTTGTCTGATGAATGAGTCTGCTACATATTTATCAATAAAACCTACATAGTACAATTAATATTAAGATATAACACTATAATCATATGTACCTGTATTCATAATTCATAATGTTATTGATAATTAGGATTATAGGTAGATACGAGTAAAGTGTTATACCTCATTAGTTATTTTGCATTTTCATTACAAACCCTCTTCATATTCTATGAATAATTATTAATTACTCATTCTAAATATAGTTAAAGATTTAGTAAATATCCATTAGATCCAATATTTAGAGCTGTATTTAAGTCCACCTTTTCAGTATTCAGGTAAAGTCCGAGTCCTTATGCTCTGGGTCTTCCTGGTTCCGAGTACAAATTATCATGCTCCAAGTCCATAGAAAAATAAGTCATCTTTGCACTTACCTTTAGTCTTGTCTAAGGCAAGATGTCCTTTATCACAAGTTATTCCTTAATGTTTGACTACACTAATTTACTTTTGGACGCCATTAACTTTGAGATGGCGTAGTGAGTTTAAAAGGCAATAAAAGAATGATGTATACAGCTTTGGTAAATAAAAACACTCCTTGAATCAGGTAACAACAGAAAAAATCCGGGCAATCCTGTATAATAGCTCTTTGAACATCTCTGACTATGATCCTTTTACAAGCAGCTGCCTGTTATATGATTATTTGGGGAGAAAATGAATTACTCCTATAAAGAGGGGAACCTTTCACATTTAAAATAGCATTAGTGCAAAGAAAATATTGCAATTATATTTACAACAATATCTATTTATTGTATTATACATTTTTAGAACAATTTACACTAAAGATAAGCAAGAATGCTTACTTCAGAGAAAGAGGCTAACACCACTTAAATAATGAACCAAAAAGAAGAAAAATCACACGCTACAACTGTTTTGCATTACTACCTTGTAAAATTAGTTTTTTTGTTACAAAATTGGCATCCCTACATATATATAAAAAAGGTTGGAGCGTTGACGAAAACTCTCAGTAATGCACAAAGATAGGAAAATTGTCTGAATCCTGGTGAGTCTAAATCAAAAAGAAAAGTATATGACGGCAACTTTGAGTAACGGCATATATATAATCAGCCTTAAAAAGATCAAACGCTCCTAACTCGCTAATACGTTTGAATTGACAAAATATGGGGAAAAAATTAAGAAAAACACGAATATCTTGCAGATCACTAACATATACTTTTTTTAAATGTATGCTCACGAGGATTTGGCGAATGTTAACATCCCTAGGGATGCATGAAACATGTCCTTACGATATGTAAAAGTAAAAGAAAATGAATGTGGGGGTCCTGAGAATTTGAAGAATGTTTAGGAGGTGAGTGGCTAAGTTGCCATGTTATTTTATTAGATCTGGTGCAAGCTGCTGTAAGAGGCAGGAAATAAACACACCTTCCACTCCAATGTAGATACTCAGTTATACTAAGAGTCCAACAAGGACTTATACTTTTAACTCCCGAGTAAGCCCTATTTAATATTCTGTCTTTCATGAATACACAGACTGATTATTACTTCATAGTTATATGTTCAGAGTGATATATAAAGCATGTTCTGCCGGTATCTTACGAAAGAATCTTTTTTCTCCCTCACGCATTAGGTTGCTCGAACAGCTGATCGATAAGAAGTTTCGTGACGCAGGAAATGTCATCAATAAGTACATCTCTTAAATCATAACTTGATGACTTTTTCTAAAAAAAAATAGCATAATAAGGTTCTAAAGGGTTTAAACTATATTAAAAATAAAGGAAAATTTAAAAAACAACTACGGAAGATGGAACATTTTTCCATTCATTAGTGAAAAAAATATATTGTACATTGATAAACAGAATCAGTTTTTATGAGATGAAGTAATTTGTAGATCATAATGAATTATGAGAGGATTGTTATGTTTGTGTTATGTTCATTCCTTTTTGGTAACTGAACCTCGTACAATTTATATCTAGGAAAGTGTAAGTTCCGTGATTGAAAGTACGACAGTCCAACATGTAGAAGGTTATAATTTGAGTGAAATAATAATTAACAAACTCCGTGCGACATATTTAATACGGCAGTCTTAAGAAATCACTTTTTAGTAAGTACAATTCAATGAGAAAACAGATTTAATTTTCGAACACGAATCTCCAGATTTCTCAGTGAATAACCACTGGATTTTAATAATTGAGATATTTATGGAAAGAAATACTCCATAGACAGCGTAAAAACTCATTTTCAAATTCATATTTTTACTTTTTTCAGACTTTGTAACATACCTTCCCTGTTGCTCGACGTCTTTCATGAGCACAAACACTAGTTATTACTTTATACTTAGATGTTATCTCTTCATGAATTAAATTATAATGACAACACCTCTGAAAAATAAAAAACCTTATTCAGTTTACGAATTAAAAATAGACGTGCCCGCTTTCTAGAACATATTTTATAAAACTCTGTTCATAAATAGATGGAAACTTTACAATATACTAAGCAAATAAATTTATTACCGTCCATTGTACCTTTTATTTGATCTATTACACTCCATCCATAATTTTGAAGACTATCTTTAGATGACTTATTTTCCAGCAAATAATGCGAAATTACACTTAATGTAGCAAAAATTGACTATCTCAATAAGAAAATGAGAAATTCATGGGTTTTATTTGAAAAAGGAAGGTCATATCCGTCCCAATATAAGTTTCTTAAATGAAATGAAGGTTCTGAACAATAGCTAAAATGTTGGGGTATCTTATATTATGCCACAAATTTTAATAATAGGCTTATAATTTAGTTAAATATGTAATAGAAATATTAGACTGTTTGTATTAATGAAGTAAAAAAATTTAGTGGAATTTACTCTTTTTCTTCATTTCTATTGAAGATTGCTTTTATTTTCATGCAACACACATAATGAAACTTTTTGAATTGTAAAATCAGTTTTTGATATGAATATAATATAAATGTCTCCAAATCACATTTAACAAAGTCTTATGTTGAAACTTGAGATGGGAAATATATGTACGAGATTACATATTATTTGTTGTGTAGGGGCTTGAAGATGAAATTGGAAGAAAAAAATTAAATCCATAGTGCGTTTGATTTGAAAAAGACATAGAGTAATTGAAAACATATTCAAGCATATGTATACAAGTATGTATATTTTATATAAATATAACTTTTTTAGATTCCTTAACAAGTTATATTATACTGTAAATCATGTTAAAAAAATATTTGTGTATATTTATGTATACAATAAATATTTTTCACAAGTTATATTATATATGTGTTATGTCAACATATACACAGTATTGGAAAAAGCAATACTGTAAAGGAGAAAATCACAGCATATTTGTATACTTCATAAATACATACAGTCCCATATTTTATTGACATATTTAAGTCAACTATAAGTATTATATTCATAGTTATGGGATGACTTAAAATACCCAAGAAGTTAGTCTATAGTTTAGAACCACTATTATGTATAAAAGACTTATATTGGCTCCGATAAGTCCGTTGAAATACAAATCCTTTTATTTTATAAATTAGCTTAAGTATTGGGAACTCAACTAAAAATATTGTGCTCATCCTAAAAGAGTCAAGAAATGAAGAAAAATTATTCTAACTTACTTTTTTGTTGATGGGCAATACAATATATACATATATTAAAAATCTTTTAAAAATAATATTAGTTTTTATTTATGTATTGCATACGGATTAAAAATATATTTTCGAACAAATGAAACATTTATTCTCCCAAACTAATAGACAAAATGTATTAGCAAGTTGACATTCACATACAACCTACCACATAAATGAATAAGGAATGCTATTAACACACTGGATAGAAGTGTGGCTGATTTTTTTGGATCATCGAAAGTAAAAATTGCTCTAAGAAAAATGTGTCCATGTTTTTGTACAAGTTGTCTTTTCTACTAGCTTTACCCTTTATCTAATTATATTATCATTCATTTTAAATAAAAGCTATTCATTCTTATTATACTTTCATTTTCATCTATTAAAACGAAGCATTTAAAATGTATTTCCACATTTATATAACTGTGAGTACTTGAACTTTATAATGTGCTACAGAATACTTATTAATTAGTAACTTTCATCAAAAAATTAATATATTGACCATCAAAAGAATATTCAATTTATGCATTATTTTATACAGAAATATTGTCAATTTTTCATATAAAAGTTTTTCCCCATTATTTTGCCTGCAGCATTTGTACAGAGTGGGGACCTATAACTTGCATTAGCATGACTAAATTACGAAAAAAGTGATTTTTATGGAATCAAGAACAAACATATAAAAGCCGATTTATTATTTGTTTAAATACTATATGATATTTACCTATACCTTTTATGTAATATATCCTCCTTCACAAGCCATAACAGCCTCGATAGACCGGCCAACAGATTGTTAGTTCCTTACGTTGAAGGCCGTGTCCAGGATATACCATGCAGTCATGATAGCAGCTCGGAGCGAGTCCAAATTTGGATGAGAGGGGTGTTAAATATTCTTCTTCAATACATTCCAAACTGAAAAGTCCAGAAGGTTGAGGTCAGGATTGAAGGAGGGCCACATGGAGGCAGATCACAAAAGTTTTTGTTCTTTGTATGGTTATTAAAATCTGGTAATTAAAAATAACAGAGATACAATCGAAATTATATAATATGGCATGTTTTGAGTCCTCACTATATGTTATACTTAGGAATGGGCAGAATGAAGAAACTTATAAAATAAGCTTCCTTCTATATGATTTTGGAAGGAAACTGATTTAGAGAGAAGAGCCTTCAAAATTTAAAATTGCATAAGTGCAGGAAAAGAACAATATGTCCGAAAAAGCATAATAGCAAATATACTTCTCCTTGGGACCTCATGGGATGAAGCGGAGTAAATGAGGGAACACAGAAAAGAGAAAAAATACTTCAAGGGTTTCCCCTATGGGCTGACTGGTAACATTGGAGATGAGTTTCTTGCTCGCATTATAGCACACCAATGCTATACTCTTCAGATTAAAGGTAAGGTGGAACTTTCAAAATCTGAAATCCCTATCTTTGGTAAGGTACTTTACATATGTGTAGACCCACTGACTGATATTTGAAACCCTACAATTGATAGACTTCACGATCAGAGTAGCCTCAACAGGAAAGGTACATTTCCAAGACACAAAAATAGCACCCATTATCCTACAAGAGGGAGAAAAAGTAGAGGGAGGCACCACAAAATTAAATAAAGGAGATTGTAATAAAACAACTTGTGATACTAGGGTAAAAGATTAGCAAAAAAAGATCATACTGAATCTAGTAAACAAACTGAGATTGATAGTGGATCCAACAAATCAATGGATGTTGATGGTGCCACTGATGCCAATTATGGAGGGACTGAAGCTCTCAATGAAGATGATGGAACGAGCAAAAGCCAAGTAAGGAAAAAGTCGATCAGGACCCAAAGTAGCCAACAACTGAAGTTAAAAACTGGAAAAAATAGACAAGTTCTTTGATAGTGGTGCAGAGTTATGGATCAAGCTACAAAAACCACCCAAAAATAGTGATGATTACCTGCTCGTATATTAACACTCAATACTCTTAAGCAACAAACTCGGAGCTCAAATTGAGAACATCACAAATATCCCTAACAACTGAGCCATATTTCAGTATTGCCACAACGAAATGTCTCGCTCTGGGATGATTTATAGTCCACAAATCATCTGGATAAAATCCGAGGGGTTGCTTACGATCTGCTAACCATTTGCAAGCATGGTCAGTTCTAGAATTTTTTGGCAGAGACATATGCACGATATGTATGAAAATAGATGGTCTAGTAATACCTTGGTAATACTGTTGCTTACCTTGACCAATTATTAGCATGGTGACGTATGATTAAGCATTGTGAACCAAAACAAAACCAATTATATTAGCTATGGACTCAAATGCCCACAATCACCTGTGGAGGAGTAGAGAAACTGACACAAGAGGAGAGTCTCTGCAAAACATCATTGAAGAAAACAATCTGACTGTTATAAACGAAAGGAACGAGACTAATTTCATTACCTAATGAGTCAGTTCAACCATCAACATCACAATCATGAATCAACATGCCTTCAACAAATTTGATATAACAGGGTGGCACATAGATCTTAGACCATCAATGTCTGACCATAGATATATAGTTTTTGGACTCGGTAAATACATGCTCATCGCGGAGGAATCAATATATTTTAGAAAAGCTAACTGGGACATCTTCAGGCCCCACAAGGAATCAGCATCATTATCAGTTATAGTTATCGGAGACTTTAGTAGTAAAGTTCTGACTTCATCAAAAAAATGGTTTACTTATCGTAAATTATCTGGCACCCTGGAAGTGGAAACTAAATTTGATAAAAACAAACGTGGAGAATACCCTTTTTGCAACTTAATGAAGATTACCAATCATTTCTTGAGGGAACGTCCTGTTTTAAATATATTATTTAATGATGTTCCTTCAGTTTTAGATAATACTTTTGGTTGTAGCTCCAGAGTGATGGCTTTTTAAACTTTTTTAGCGGGACAGACAGTCAAAGAATTAATGCTGCCCTTACAACAGTACAACATAATTTGTACGCCTTAAGGACACAAGGAAAGAGACAGACGCAGGAGGAGTTTTAAATATTGTGAAGTTGTACACAAGAGCTTTAAAATATTTATAGTATCTGGTATTTTATCATATCGTTGTAATTGTTATATGTATCTGTTTATTATTCCATTTTCCTTGGCTCTTTGTCTTTCTTGTTTTAAAATCTGAAAATATTTGGATGCCGAGTAAAGGCCAAGAGAAAAAAAATTACTGGTTAAAAATTCAAACCCAATTGATGAGTGCGATGAATCGTTTAATAAGGCTATCAACATTGTGTTATGTATTTGGTGTCCAAAAAGAAAAACTATCAGAGCGAAATCAATTCCATGGTGGACCAAACATCTTGTTATCTTAAAGTATAAACTCAGCAAACTTGAACCAAAACGTCATCGTAGTTCCCACAGAGATGAATACCTTATCACAAAGAATGCTTATCGGTCAGGCCTTAGAAAAGAGAAGATAATCATGGAGGAGTTTCTGCAACAAAGCGGAAGGTCCAAAAGATATCACTCAACTAATAAGATCTCAAAAAACGACGTATAACTCTATTGGTCTTCTTAAACGGATCAGGGCTACAAGCAATCACCTACCAATTCACTAAAAATACTCATGGAAACTCATTTCCCACAATTTAGACTCAGTACGTTTTCTGGAACATCCATGCAAGTAAATGACTTTAACATAGACTTCTTAGAGAGCAACAAGGTAAGGGAATCCTTCGACTCCAATTTCACATTCAAAAGCTCGGTACCTGATGAACTGAAACTAGCTGTACTGCAACAACCTGGGGAAAGGATCGTTGCCTATATCTCAGAACTTAATAAAGTCATCCTCATCACTGGTTATACACCAAGATGCTGGAGAGAAATGAAAGTAATTTTTCTGCCAAAACCAGGTAAAAAATATATATCCTTCAGAACAATAACTCTTTCTAACTTTATGTCAGGGGACTTTAGCGGATTTTACACTGGGAAGTTGAAGAAGTCATTTCAACACTCTACTCACAACATGCCCATACATAGGGATCATAAGCTAAGATGCTTCAATTTTTCATTCAAAGGTTAATTGAATAAAGAGGTTTCTGTGTTTTAAGTAGAGATTTTCACCCTAACGCAAGGTGTATAAGCTCTTCTCAAGTACGAAAAAAACACTGCACAATGTAATAATCAGATCATAGTCGCAATCAGCAATTGCTCCAATATTTAGACCACTTACTACTACTAAATAATTTTTTTAAATGTAAAAAACCATCATCAAAGGACTGAGTGAGAAAAATGTACATCTAGAATGATGCAAAGATATAAAAAAGATCAAGGTATAAAACATCCACATACTCATAAGCCGAAGTGTATCAATCTCGGAAGAGAAAAATTGAGACTCGCTGCAGTACAAGCCTACAAAGGACATGACCCTTTTTTAGCCCACCTAAATGTATATATGGAAGAATGGCACAGTACAGACCATCTCATCAATAGATGCCTCACCCTATCTTACAAGAGACATCAAGCCATGAATGAGGGAAATGAAGATATTCGTATTTTAAAATTTATGAAATGTAAAAATATGACAAATATTATTGAACAAAATTGGTGGTAGCATCAATATCCCGTTGTGTGATCGTGTGCGTTGCTTATATATCTACCATTTTATTTTATATATGTATGGGAAAGAGTAATAAGTGTTTAACTAAAGAACTAGTGCTCGAAAAATATTATAAACTTATATATAAGCATTAAAATTATTATTTCATTAAATATTTTTTTTAGACACATCTTCATTTATAGAGAAATATTAAACTACGACAATCTATAAAATCAAATAAAACAATCGTTTTTTCCTTAATAGTAAAATGGTTATTTTTATCAACGATTTGCCCATCCCGAATCATATTTGTACTCATACAATATGCACAAATTATCTCAATTATTAGGGGACATCCATACAGTTTTAAAACGTATTTTTATCCTAGAGCAGTGGTTCTATATCGGTGGGAACTTACCTAGAGTAGAATTTAGATTTTATGTATGAAGGCCCATTATTTAACAAAAAAGAAGTTGTTTATTTTTTGAACTAGCAAAACGGTAAAAAATGGGTAGAGTATTGAGATTCTGAAATTGTGTAATTGAGATAAAAAAGGTTAAGAATCCCTTTCCTAGAGTGATAATAAAAAGAAAGATATGGCAAGTGTAAATTAAGAATATTATAATGTTTCGATTCTTTGTTCTACAAATATCCATAAAATTTGAATTACTATAGACGTCATTAGTGCATAATTTGTATTTAGATACATTTCTCAATGGCAATTCTTTGGAAATAAACACATTCAACGGAATCCGTGGTAATTATAGACTATATTGTTATTTCTTATATAAAAAATATTTAGGGTAAGTGACGCATTGTCGATCGTTCCAAATTGTCCGACATGTAACAGTTACGTTGCAAAAATTCTTTAGTACTTCAACCTAGGATACCAAAAAAGATTGTTATGTAATCTTAACACATTTCTAAACAATCCTGTAAAGTTTCAAAATTGATTGGTGATGTAATTTTTGAGTAACAAATCTTTCAAGTTCCAGGTTTTGATAATTTGAGTTAAAATTAAAGACTTCTATAGTTTCCAGTGTGTGATTATGTGAAGATATTTCGTCTTCATTTGATTATATTAGAAAAAATCTGGCCCTGTTTGAGTTCAATAGGAGTTTTAACATAAGTGTTTTATTTATTGGGTGTATTTTTGTCATATTTTTTGCGAAGTAGTTGACAAATTCACATTATCGGACAGTGTCTGAAATTGTGAAATCAGAGAAATTAAAAGTTAATATTTACGGAGGGTAGAATAAAATAAAAAATAGCTATCTAATAGCCAAATAAATAGTTAGTTATACACCGAAGAGAAAATCGTTCAAATAGCGTTTGATGAGGAAGGAGATAAGGTGAAATAAACGCACGGTAAATAAAATAGAAAGAAAATCTCCCTCACTTCTCACCCAAAGTCATATTAATGAAACGAATACTCGGATTCTCGGCAATATAATGTTATATTCCTTCCAGAGATGGAGTGGAAAGCACAATTGATATATGCTTTATTAATATGATTGAGGGTGATGACTGAGGACCGATGGAGGGATTTATGTACTGTGTGTCGATCCGTTCCTCTCAATGTTCTCATAAAATAATATGAGATCCTTTATCTCAAGGATTGCCAAATATTCTGGGACTCCCCTGCGTACAAAAGTAGGACCGTTGTATGTTGAATTTTATCCACACATGAAAGAAATGTTCAAAACAGCTTTTGCACTTGTATGTATATTTTTTCCGATATTTTTCCAATTTCATGGTCTTCATAATTTTAAACTTGTCCAAATATATTAATCTAGGGCGTTTTCTGAATGAGTTTTTAAAGTCTTCATAGCCTCTTTATTCGATATTCCAATGGAAATATTCTTACTGACATATATGTCAATATCGTGATTTGCTTTTAAACTCAAATATAAGACGCGATGTCTATATATAAAGTACATGAGCATCAACATCTCTGTGATATGTTCGACAATGTGTAACTTACACTATATGATTTAAATCAAAAAGCACTATATATAGTAAACCCTGTTCGATGCTACACACAGTTCACACGCCTGAAATATATATCATTTACTCGACTACATTATTATTTACTTAATCAAAATATACTTATGAAAAACATCAGGAAGCACTATATAGAGTATTTCCTGTATGCACGTTCAGGGTTACATGCACAGACCTGAAACATTTCATTAAGTCGACTACATTGTCGAAAAGATCAAAAACGTATTTATTATATACATCAGGGAGCACTATACACGGTGCACCCTGTGACTGTTTACATAAACTTTGCTTTATTAATAAGATTATACGCATAAAAGAAAAATTAACTTATATGGGAAAAGGAAAAATGTTGCCGTTATTCAAACTTGAATGTGGAAGGAATCACTCATTATTTAAAGAGTGTGAAAGCACTTGATCATGCTACTAAATAAGAAAAGAATAATATAGGCAATTCACGATACCAGGTTGCACTTTTAGACACATAAATTTTAATGAGCATTGTTACATGATTATTGATTACAAACATATGTATTCGAACAAACCAGAATATTTAACATGTGTTTCTTTTACACAAAATAAAGTATTCTGTAAATTGAAAAAAAAAAATAATAAAAAATAGACTGGTAATACCTAATAGAACGCTTTTTCTTTATTTAGGTTAGAAGAAAAAAAAGGAAATACAAATGAAAAAGGAAGAAAAATGTTAAACAATATTTATAAAATAAACATAGTACAAACAGTTTTTTCTCAAACAATGACATCAATTTATCAATGGGCAAATTATGAAAAGTTAAAACCATTGGTAGTGAAATTTGAGATCACTTTTCCAGCTAGTTAGTTAATTCCATAGCAGTGCAGTAGTATATACATACTACAGACCAGGGACGTAAACAGACCGAGCTCTACAAAGCTCAAACCTTTATTTTAATGCCCTAACAAGTCCAAGCTTTCAGCTTGCTAAGAATGCTCACTCCCTTGCTTAAAAGACCTAAGCCAATAATAATACCACATGAACCATTATTATTTGAATACAGAAAGGAAAATTGTTCCTGCTCCAAAATACACGAAAAGGTTACGTTATTTTGAAGCCCTGAATGCTTCTCGAACCCCCTGAATGCTTCTCGAAACCCCTTGTTTCATCTTCTAATGAGAATGAGTAGGAAGAATTAAAAACGATGATTGGATGCACCACGAATGAATTCAAATCTTCCTCGTTATGGGAACTCTCATTTGAATCCCCCAAAGATACTACTATTTTTTCTCAAGATACTTAGAAGGATCAATAAACACAATTATGAAGAATAGAACATGAACAAAATCAAATAAAAAATATTCACAAGGCTGTGCAAGGACGTAACATACATTTTTCACCGCACTCTCTACGTGAGTAACATACACCTATATGTTATGTTAAACTTTATTATCATTCATGGATTTGTAATATTTTTCCTCTATTTCGCTTTGTTAAAAATTATTATAAGTGGGGACATATTCAAGGGGAACATACAGCCGGGGATACACCTTAATAAAATAGGGGCGTCTGGTCACCATACTTTTAAATACTGTAATGAAAAATAAATTACAAAAAGCAAGCCTCTGTTTTGATATCTCAAACCAAAGTTATTCAATTTTACAAAACCCTTCATAAACCAGGCAAAACATGTTTACCACACTCTCTTGAACTAATTTTGACTTTGCTGTTAATTGGTAGCCTTTTTAACTTGCTCGTTTGTTTTTGGAGTTGGCAACCTGAAGAGTGAATTTTATTTTCTTAAGCTGCAATCATTATTATTCCATTCCTGAGGAGCAAACTATATTTTCTACTACATCCAAGATACAAGCTATCATTGATCATTGCTGAACTATCTAGATTCTAGTCACCCTACTATTAAATACTAGAATCTAAAAGAATTTTAAAAAAAAAAAAAAAAAGATTATGTTATAAAGTATTGCAATTCATTTCACAACCTTAGCCCACGTTTTTTAAAGATTTTTAACAAGACCATTATAAACTAAGTTAAGCCCAAGCATAGGCTTGTTTCTATTCTACTTAATACCACAACCATATTTTTAATAATTTCAATAAAAAGTAATTTGAACTATAATTGCCATTTTGATTACATAAAATTAACTACCTTTTTGTGTTGCAATGGAGGTTTTTATTTGATTCCATCTTTATGTTTTTTATATACGGTTACAATAGATGTTTTGTTTTATTGCTTTTGCTATATAGATATCCATATGATATCTGCTTGATGTAGTTATATGCGAATTAATTATGGCTAAATTGGCCTATATCATCCATTTAATGTTTTAGATTGGACTATTTGTAAAGATGCGTAGGTTTGATTTATATATAAAGAGATAGGAGATTAAATAATAAGTGTATCGTTTATTAGTAGCATGGGGTGATAAAATTCAACTTTTAAAAAGCAAGCTGTACTAATGTAAAAAAAAAAAATACAAAATTTATAAAAGGTCCATGAATGCCATGGCGAGTGGCTACTTCACAGACAAATAACTAAAAACTTCAATGTAAGCAACTGCGAAAAGATTCCTTCAGTAAGAAGTACTTACGTTTTAACTAGTTATTAAGTTGTTTTTGAAGAATCTATAATGAGAGAAATCTCCCATCTAACCAAAGTTTTTGAGTGCGCATGGGATTGTGAATTAGAGAATCATTTTGTTATTTGTTGAAAAATATACTGCTTTCTCTATAGCTTGTCTTCACTTTGTATAAATGACTATACCTATTTAGATTTGCAGGCATCAAGAAAATTGATTATTATATACTTGGATATTTGGGTACATTAATGACAGAACTTCAAAATTGAGAAACTGAAGATTATAACAGGATTAAAACGTCCAACAAAACAATTTGGAAAGACCTTTAACATATAATAACAAGAGATTCACACCCATTGATGATAATCCAATCTTCAATCAACCTAAGATATTATTCAACTTCCAATGCGGCATGCGCGAGTGTCAAAAAGAAAGGTAAGAGAGAAGGTCAATGATACTTTGGCTAATATGAATGGACTTGGTAGCTCTACATTTGAAGCTTTTGAGCCATTTGTGAAAGTGACAAACAAAAGAACATATAAATTATTTGAAAAAAATGAGCAAAATTTTGATCTGGCCCTCTCCAAGGAATCTGTGACATATCGAGGAGTTCATAAAAGCTAAGAATCTTGATGTGATAGCATATAATAGAATCTGCGTCTGAATCTGGTTCAATGATAACTCTTGGTGGAGACAATACAACAAAGAATGGTACTGGGAGTTTTTGTGTTGCAGGCTTACACATGAGTCAAAATGTACATTTTGCCTTGCATTTCATAAGAATAAAAAGACAATCAAAGGAAGATATAGCTTACCATTGCAATTGATGTTTAAATTTTATGCACTGTTACACAACAGGACACAAAGGACATATTTTAAATTATAGATCCCTACATGACCTATTCAATACAGCACAATAAAGGTATTATTACCACTATAGACATGTTTAATATTGAAAGTCAAGGTTGTCAGTTATGCTCTGGTATTCACACCACTCTTGGGTTTTGTTCAGCTATGAATAAAAGACTCTTCATGATTGAGAGAAACATGAATATGGAAGTGATCAAAAATATTGATGACACTTTTTTCAATAATATTTCCTCGAATAAAATGTGAAGACTGGTGGATTATCGCCTTTTCAAGATTAAAAAATTGAAGCTGTAAGTCGAAGCTAGGCTTGATACTTCAAAATTAATAATGGGATCTGATGTATCATATAGAAATTTTTGTGAGGAGACAACAAAGATACAAGAGCTAAAAATGGCATTGAATGAAACAATGATGGAAAAGTTAAAAAGAACCATCAGCAGTTCAAAAAAGTGTTAAAAAAACTAATGGTTTTGGAAAACTTGAAATTAGAAGGCAGTCTTTTCACAAATGTTGGTCAAATAGATGTTTAAATCAAATTTACTAAAAAAGATTAAAAAAACAAGCAAAATAAATTTAAAATATAAGGTTCGTTTGCAAGAGAATCCTTAAAATTCCTGTCCAAAACTGCCCCCCCTCTTCATAATACAAGTGACTCTCCAGTAAGGAAAGGAAAGGAAAAACTACTAAAGAATACCATATTGTATTTGAAATATTATTGGGGGAGAAAACCGATCCAACAGAAACTGTCACCATTGAACAGTTTATAAATTCTACGAATAAATATATCAGCTATACATAGTAATATTTCATATATTAAGCATTTTATCTAAGTAGCCATTTTATAAATAACATTTCTCTGAAGCTAAAAGTTACACACATAGGATATAAAATAAATATACGTTTAATTACATATTTATAAAGACTTAAAGTTTATTAGATAGGCAAAATATAGATGAAGAAATGAAGAAAAAAAATTTTGCTTTTTTTTTTGTCTTTTCTGGATTCCATAAAAAAATCACGTTTTCCGTAATTTAGCCCAAAGTTTTGTGCCCCCCACCCTTGACATCTTTAAGAAACAATGTTTGTCAGATGAAAAAACGATTTAAATAGTTTTTTGATAAATTTAAATATAAACTAATTAATAGGCTTTTTTTTAAAATATAATTCTACGAAAAACTTAAATTAAATTTATGTCTTAAAACAATTATGCAAGTAAATTTAACTTTTCATTGTACTTATTAAAATTAATTTATGAGCCAGTAATGGTCATACACATGCAAAACCCTTTAGATAACTTTTTACTAACAACAAATAAAATGTTAATATTAAAAACCATTTATATATTAATGTTTTAAATTAATGGACTGGAAAATTTTGATTATAATGGTTATTGAACGTGTGTTGCTATATGAAATACACCAAAGAGTATGGACAGTAGACTAAAAAAACGCACGCTCCAATGTAAAGCTGATTTCTATTATAACCAGTGATGCCAATCAATTATATTTTTTAGGTTACCCCTTGTTTTATAGTTGGCAACTTGAGAAGTGAACTTTCTTTTCTTAAGCTGTTATCATTATTATTTAATTCCTGAGGAGTAAACTATATTTTCTTCTACATTCAACAGATACAAAACTGGATAGAAGATTTGTTGCGTAGTTTTAATTGTAAGTCTTATGTTGGACTCAGAGTATAATTGAAGATCGGCATCAGAGTAATTAATGCATGTGTCCTTATTTTTTTGTTTTTTTCTTCTCCTCATCGCCCCAGCTGATTCATGCTGATTTTGAGAAAGTCATGACAGCTGTTCTCCTTTTTAACACACCCAAAACACTACCGATTAGCTTTATCTTATTTTCATATTGCATATGGCGAGCAAGAAAAAATTAAGTTTATCCATGTACAGGGAGCGGAGATCACATTGTCGCCTACTTTAAACCTTGATAACTTGAAGACAACATTATCAAATAAAAAACTGGTTACCAAATAGGAAAGCTATTCTCGTCAGCTGACGATACGTAGTTCAGTTAGCATCATGCCGTCATCATATGAGGAGATAAAGAGCTATAAGTGGAACGAGGAGCTTTCGAGGTCCGCCGTAGTCATGGCATTGGTTAATAATGGAGGTGAAATCTCCAATTCAACGATTGATTCAACCTTAGGAGTGAATTTACGGACTGTTCAGCGTATCCGTAAGAAGCTAGAGGACACCTGGGATGTTGATGCCAACATAAAGAGGGCACCCAAGGAGGAGGGCGACGACAGGAAGGTCAGGGACACCGACTTTGTCGACAAGGTGAAGAAGATGGTCGAGGATGTCCCTACCAGGTCCATGAAGGCTGGAGACAGGTCCTGGGTGTGGCAACAAGACTCAGCACCCTGCCATGTGTCCAAAATCTCCATGCAGTGGTTAACCAAGAACTGTTATGACGTCGTAACCAAGGATTTGTGGCCTCCTAACTCTCTCGATCTTAATCCTTTGGACTATTTTGTCTGGGGCTATGTCGAGAGACATACCAACAGACATCCCCATAGCACCAAGGCCAGCCTGATGGACTCCATCAAGGAGGTATTCGGCAACATGGACAATGAGATGGTCAGAAAAGCCTGCGGCTGGTTCAGAAGCCGTATTGAGGCCGTTATTGATACCAACGGTGATTATATCAAATGAATGGCTACTCTATACCTATATGCTCGTCATAGTTTTGATTTTGAATAAAAAAGTTAAAAAATGTATATTTTGTGTTGTTTTTTGTAGAAAAATATTTTGGCGACAATTTGATCCCCGCCCCTGTACCTATATCTATATCAAATACAAATTGCCATTATTGACTACTCTATTAGTAGCAATGCATAATATATGTCCTCCCGGTATGTAAAAATAAAAGAAATGGAAAATTAACGTGGTCACACTTAACATTAGAAGAATGTTTAGGAGGAGATCAGTTCGGCTCCACTATTGACGTTTCTTTCGATCGACTGCAAGCAGTCGTGGCAAGAAAGAAGTAAATACAATTCCCACGCAGTGACTCCGCTTTCGACAGCTTTCTTATAAGCAGAGTGCCTAGTGCCTCAATTTCCAGCAGGGGCCCTGAAAACTAAGGTTGCTTAAGACAATGGCTTTAAAGGTGGGAGTCGTGATGGGAGGCAAAGGGGGGTGCAGGAAGAGGGAGGATTATATTCAGTCAACATTTTTTGTAATAAGGGGACCTCAGCTAAAAATGTATTAGTGTAGGGGGCCTTGGGGTGGTAAAGTTTGGGAAGCCCTGGCTTAAGAAATATTACAGTTATGATATTATAGGGCTCCGACAAGCTTAGTAGCGGACCTGGATCCATAATTTACCACGTCCTTTTCTTCTTTTATTTAAACCATTTGGAGCAAAAATCCCTTAAAAACTGTATCACTCTGGCAAAGTAAAAAATCATGGAAAAACACTGCAAATTGCAAAAAAAAAAAAAAAAACTCAGAAAATTGACTTATTCACAAAAGCTAATTTATTTTGTTTGTTATATTTGTATTTCTTTATATAAAAGAACAAGAACCGAGAATTATAAGCAATATACTGGGGTCTCAGTTTGACTTTGCCAGATCTGGTTCTAGTGGTTCAAGAAACGGAACTACCAGACTGATAAGGGAAAAACTTTGCTTATAACTCCAACACAAATCCTCATTGCTACTTTTTTTTCTACATTACATCTTTATATTTTGATGTATTTTCCGCCAAAAAAAAATAATAACTAGATTGGACACTCAATAGAGCACACACCTCCCCCTAAAATCTAATTGAGTTTTATATGTCAATTTGTTACAAAGTTATGGTTGATTATGTATTGATAACGTTTTTGTGCTAAATTGACATCCCAAAATTTAATGGCCTGTTACTCTGAGCATATTGAATCCTCGTACAATGTTTAATCATAATAGATACGTAACTCTTTCTATAATCCGAGTGACTTACAAACAAACAAAGAGAGGTGAAAACAACCTTCGTTCAACTTTGTTGCAGAGGTAATGTTATTGATAACAGCTTTAGAAAATAAAAAAGTAATCTTCAGATTATAAACTACAAAAAGCCACTCCCCGACTTTATAGGACAAGTTTTGTACACCTCTATACATCAGCAGTGATGTAAATCCTGTGTATTTTTTAGCTGACCTTTTTTTTTTGGGAATTTGTAACCTGACAAATAAATTTTTCTTTTCCATAGCAGTTTTCATTATTATTTCATTTCTGTTGTAGTGAAGATCCCAAATAATTCATTTATATTCCAAACCTGATTGAACATTCGCGAGTGCTCATAAAAGACAGAGCTTAACCATGAAGATTTGTTGCAAAGTTGTAATTGTGTGTCATTATTGGACTCAAAGGAGAATTGGACGTCGGAGTCATTCTAGCAAATGTCCTAGTTTATATCCTTTTCTCCTTCCTCTCTTGTCACAGCTGATGTCATAAACATTATTCTTTCTCTCCTTCAAAACATTCTTCAAATTGTGAGTGGTATCATATTGCTTTTCGGTTTGTTTTTTTATAGCATGTGGATTTTGTACACAGGATTTGCCATAATTAAGAGTGCGCAATTTTTAGTCAATTGTCCATGCAATGCATACATACGTCTTTGAATACAATTTCCCTCTATCCATTCAATGCTCAAGGAAAATGCATCATAAAGAAAGAAAGAAATGTCATAATCTCAAAAAAAAAGGAAGGAAAAAACCTCATTATAAACAAAACACATTTAGGCTGATGATATTTTATGGAAAATGATGAGACAGAAAAAAAGGCAACCCTTTGTAGCAGATGTGAAGACCTTTCTTAAAGTACTTTTTTAATCATCTTTCACTCTTCTTTTTTTTTCTGTGTATGTATGTCTATGTGATTCGTAAATAATGCACATCTGGTCTATAAATTTCTAAACAAAAAAATAGGAACCTTCCTATAAATGAAAAAAATGATATAAGGGGCTTCAAAAAAAAAAGCACAACTTTTTTTTGTGATCCACACCTGAGACATATATTCATTTGTCGTGGTATGGTATATTTATGTAGAGAATGATTTTATTTCTCTTTTGTTCTTGTTTATTGAAGTAAAGTCTTGTTTAACTAAATAGGAGCTTTTTTATTTTTCGAAGTATAGTAATTTCTTCTTTTGTGACAGACGTCGTTGTCTTTATTGTATCACGCAACCTTTCCACCAAAAATAAACAGAAAAAAAGCCCAAAATTATCTGGTAGTTAGTCAAATAACTCAAATTGTTAGTAATAGTCTAGAACTATATAAGATATAATTATTTCTTCACCTTTTTTCAAAAAATTACATATTAAAATCTACGATACTGTAATAAAATATTGCTCAGTAATATTTGATTAAAAGAGTAGGTACTACATTATTTCTATGAAGAAATAGGCAAAATTTCTTCATTGAAATAATAGAATGGCGAATATATATGTTATATAAACGACGAGGGATCAACAAGAAATTGTATTCCTGTTTTTTTGAAAACGGAGCATAAGTATAGAACAACTTATTACTTTGTTTATACATCAAAAATAATTAATTATGAAATAGCCATGACGTATCAAGGGAGACGAGAGAATCACCAGCTGACAAAATAATATATTGGGTATTTTTGAGTTAGCACAAGGTTATACCAGAACGTGTGTACGACTGATGTTTGACTTACACCACGCTTTTAATACTGACGTCATAGTAGATGAGTGATTGGGTGTTTTGTCAGAATCTGTTGTTCTGGTCCAGCAGTCGGTACGTTACATTAAATTGAAAATTATAGCAATAGTGATGTCATAGACTATGAGTGGTTGCGAGCTTTGTCAAAATATGCATGTCTTGCCCAACAGTCGGTACAATAAATCAGATTGAAAATTCTAGAAAGCCTAATAAAATTCTAATAGATTTTTTTTTCATTAAGGGGGGGGGAGAGATAGTTTTTAGAATTTTTTTTATTGTAAATTCCAACAATTTACAATTTTTTTGGAAAAATCAATTTTTTGGAGAAAAAATTCGAAAATACATAGTTATTCACGAAAATATTAAATTTTTTGAAAAAAAATTTCTAAAAGTAAATTTGGAATATGAAATTTTTTTGAAAAGAAGATTTATTTTTTCGGAGAAAAATTTCTAAAATCTATAGCCATTTACAAAAAAATAAAAATTTTAAATTAAATTACAAACGTATAATTTTTGGATTTTTTTTTTCAAATATTAAGTTTTACGGAGAAAAATTTCAAAATCCATAGTTATTCACAAAAAATAGTATTTTTTGGAATATAAAATTTCAAAAATCCATAGCTGTTCACCAAAAATTAAATTTTTAAAAAAGAAACTCTAAAATAAATTTCAAATATAAGGTTTTTTGAAAAAAAAATCATATTTTTAAAAAAAAGAAAAGATATTTCTTTAAAATTGCAGAACTTCTTTATTTTAAAAAGGGAGAATAGTTGAGGATTAAAGATTTTCATTCGCAAAGTCCTTGGAAATAAATTATCTGCCTTACCTTAAAATGTTGTGAAATTACAACCATGGGATGCAAATGGTTGAAATGGTTGTTATTTTTCAAAAAATGAAATCTAATTTTTATTGAAATATCCTGACTAAAAAAAACATCCTCGTCTTGAATACAAAAACCACTTTTATATTTCCAAACTGATACGTACGAACAGTAGTTTTGGATTGATTTGAGGATAGATTTCCTTATCTGTAGAGATGGATTTTTTTCTAAGAGTGTGAGGAAAAAGCGGAAGCGAGACACCTGAATTAAGACACTTGTTAATAAGTCTCTGTTTTATGATTTTAGATGGAGGAAATGAATTACTGCTATAAAGTGGAATACCTTCTACCTTTGAAATAGCATAAATGGATTGAAAATGTTATGTAATTAAATTTGTATGTATATATTTATTTGAGTATACATTTTTAATTCAATTTACCCCGTGACTTATTAAATAATGGGCATAAAAGAAGAAAGATCACGCGCAACAACCGTTTTTCCTTTTCTAAAACGAAAAATTGTGTTTTTCCTTTACACATATCCCCTCTTTACTGGTCAGTCTTCCACAAACTTTTCAGTCTTTTCTTTTTTATTGGTCCAATTTTTTTAGCACACTTTGGTCCAAAGGACTGATAAGTCCATCCTTCAGTCTTAGTTATTTTTTTACTTTTTTTATTCCCAGTTAGGTTTGAAGAATGTAAAAATGAAGAAAATAATAAATGATGGCTAGAACGTACTTTTCAGCTGATGGTGTTACCATAAATAATGATAAGGACCTATCCTAGGACTGACAAATTCTATACGGACCAGACTGATAGAACTGCAGTTTTTTAAGTTTTTTTTATACTGATCCAACCCTACAAATTATTAGACTTTTTTTCCTTCTCTTTTTAGTCTTTTTTTTCCAAATCGGTCCGTGGTTTTTTCATCAATCCTCAATCCTAAGGACCTATTTGTCAGTCGTAGCCATCTGTTGTATTTTCATCACTCCTAGCTAGGATTAAAGAATATAAAAAACAAGGAAATTAGGAATGAAGGCTAGAACCATAATAATACTTTATTTAAATATGCACAAGCCACAAACCTTCTACTAATTAAACTTCAAGGTTCTCGTCTTCTTGAAAGAGATTAAAAATAATGTTTCATCAGCTGAAATGATGTAGTTAGTAACACCATC
Source organism: Lepeophtheirus salmonis (assembly GCF_016086655.4). Taxonomy (NCBI): domain Eukaryota; kingdom Metazoa; phylum Arthropoda; class Copepoda; order Siphonostomatoida; family Caligidae; genus Lepeophtheirus; species Lepeophtheirus salmonis. Next base: position 16,341,806 of record NC_052132.2, read on the forward strand.
ATTTCATCTGTTGTAGTTACAATAAAAGACCATTAAGGCCTGATTCTTGGAATGACAATTTTTATCAGGCCCGGACTAAAATGACTTCATACTTTTTTGTTTTTTTAGGCCTATTCATGGAATTCTGAACATATAGAATAGTCATACATGCAGTTTAGCTTGTTTTTGTTTTTTTTCTGTTATTTTCATTTTTGAAAGGAATAGAGTACAAAATTACGCTGACTCTTTTTTTTATTTCCATTTTTCAATGAATTATTCCTTTTATCATCCCCTCATGTGGGAATTAAAAGTCTGTGATACTATTCCGGGTTTCCATAATTCCATGGATCGGTCTAAAAAAAACCAAAAAACATTGAAATCCTAGAAATCCGGTCCTTTTAAAATTTGTCTTTCCTAGGAACGGGCCTTATTGGTCTTTTATGGTAACTGCAACAGCTGAAATGACCGATCCATATTTAATGAATAAAATATTTTTATTTTCTTATTAATAAAAAAAGCCTATCTCTTTTAAAGGTTGTTTCTAGAAGTATATATTTTTGTAACTACAAAAATCTAGTGTAAAGTATCAAAAAGAAGTTGGTAACTTCAAAAAGTAAATGGCATTATTGGTTATTAACAATATTAACAGTAACCTCAACCATTTTCATATACCAATATATCAAAAGAAAATATTTTTTTCATTTTCTCTGATAAAATTAATATAACGTGTGATAACACTTCCCTTAACATAAAAGTGGAACAAAAGAATATTTTAAAAAGAGTTGAAGATTTACTTATCCAAAAAAAAACTAGGGGTTTAACCCATAATGTTTCTCCACTATTTTATTGGATTATGAATTTATTGGTTATTATTAATAAAAAAGAACCTAGATTAACAAAAAAAAATTATTTTTAAAGGATGTTCTAACACAAGTCTAAGTATGTTTGTAGTTGCAAAAATTATTCTTAGGCTAATCATTCTAAAATAAATGTTAAGCAACAAGGAGGTTAAAATATTTTAAACAAATTCTGTCCCTGTGAGTATTGAAAGAACTTTCTCAAACTCAAATTGATCAAGATTCTCAAAATGTCAAATTGGTAATACAATGAGACAATAAACAATCAAGACAATAAGGCTTTAAAAAACCATACGAATTAAATGATTAAAAGCCGATTATATCCAACCAAAACTTATGATACTCACTATAATCCCTATATAACTTAGTGAAAATATACCACAGTTGTTTTTTGCCCCGTTCAAACTACAGTGGATATTCCTACTAATGAAAATCGGGTTAATTTTTTGCTTGCCCGTTTTTGCTTTGTTTTTTGAGTAAGCTGGCTGAAGAGTGAGTTTTCTTTTCCTAAGCTGTTGTCATTATTATTTAACTCCTGAGTAGTGAACTTCATTTTCTACTACATACAAAACCGTATTGAACATTTGCTTCTGCTCATTTGACCATGTGTTGCAGAGTTATATTTCTAAGTCCTTGTTGGACTTAGAGTAGTATTAAGGATCGACATCAGAGTAATCCTTACCAATGTCCTTTTTTATTTCCTTCTCCCCCTCCTCCCTCACCATAGCCGATTTTAGCTGATCTAATGAAACACCTTGACATCTTAGCAGTTCTCCTCTAAAAACATTTCAAAATGGCAGGGTTACCATATTGATTTTCCGCTTTTTTTTTTACTCCTTCTCCACCACAGCCATTAGTGAATTCCCATGTGTGGTGTCACATACCTTCAACTCGATGGCGCCCCGAGTATCATAGTCAAGAGGGTCGCAGTGAATAAGGATGGATGCCCCATTGACCAGGTCCAAAAATTTGCAATGTTTCCTTCTCCCAACTATTGATTGAGTTTCATTGGTCTTGTGCCTTCCAGGCTGCCTTTGGTGGCTCCTATTATCGTCCTTTATCTTTTTAATCGGGATAATGAGACCATTTCAACAGGGGACGAATCGGAGATCTCATCATAACTCATCCTCCGTCAAGGAGCACTGACACACTCTTTCTTTTGGCCTTCATCTCAGTGTTCCTTGGCCTGATAAAGAAATTTGTTTCACCATAACTGTTTAAATTTTATTTATCTACCAGTGATGATATTACCGAGAAAAAATAAGCTAAGTAATAAGTCAATGAAACCTTTTTAAAGTTTTATTAATACATTTTTTTTTCTGTTTGATTAGAGCCAAATTTTTGTGTTTAACAATATTTTAAAATTCAAATGAAAAGCACATTTTAAGTGATCCCGCACAAATGATAAATGCTCACATTCAAATAAAAAAATGCCTAGTCGTTTCCTCTGATATATTAGAAGAGAAGCAAATAATCTCTCCATTAGTGTTCCCAAACACACTACTCAGAGACGGGATTTTGGTAAGTATTTTAATACAATTATGGATGATATGCAGGACGGGACGGCACTATATATTAGAACAGGCAGAAGACATCTCTACATTTTATGAGATACAATATAGACCAACTCGTCCAATTTTTTCTCTCCAACCAGTTATCAAATTAAAGAAATAAAACCAGATTAAAAAAACTTGATGAATTCTGATTTGTTTTATTTAATCAAATCACCTACAGCCTCAATCATATTCCCTATACGAGGCCTTCACCCCTTCCTCCCTTGGCAAATCCCCGAATTTCTTCTTGATTGGAATGATAAGTTCGTCTTTGGTGTTGCAGGGGCTTGGGTTATTTTGTCGTTTGATCACGGCCCACACGAGTTTGAAAGGCAAAAGTCGGGCAAGATGAAGACATCAAAATTATCTTGAGCCATTTTTTCGAGGTATGGCAAGGAGGAGAGACCTTTAAAGGCCTCAAATTACCTCCTAACCTTACGAACGATCGTCTCCAGAGAGTTCCAGCAATTGGTATGTTGTCGCCCCCGGCACGGATTTCAAGGAGGGCTCTGTGCCTTTTCCAAATATTTGGCACAACAAATTCGTCGATTGATTCTATTTTTTCCCAACTGGTACAAGTTCGAACAACCTTTGTAACAAAAAAATCAGGTGACTAAATGCCTTTGTTTTTCCAAGAGAGCGCACCAAAGCGCCTACGCACCCTGTATGTGTTGTTAAAAAAGATTTAAGTAATATCATCATCAAAAAACGTAAGTTTCTTTCTATTTCCCCTTTTTTTAAATTAGTAAGGGACTTGGCAGAAGCTTAAATGTTATATGAGGGAATCACAAATTAATTATTATTTTTTTGAGAAACATTAGACGGGTATTTTACGTACTTAAACAAAGGCAGTATTCACTAATAGTTATATAGTTCACAAAAGTTGTTAATTAAGTAAAATGTTCATAAGTCTGGCAGTTTGTTAATCCAGGCTCTACTTTATACTACATAAAATCTCTTTCATCCCTGTATTTACATATGAAATATATTCTTAAATACAGCGTACATATGTTTCAATGAAAGCACATTTTTTTGTTGATTTTTTGGGAGCCTACATTTAAAAGCATTTTTTTTATTTTTGAATGTTGAGGCTCTGATTACACTATGCAACAATATTTAATAAATATATGCTGTAAGGACCTAAATAAAATATGTGTCCAAATTACTTATAATTAAGTTGATTATTTGGCTAATTGTAAGAACTAATGAATATTTTAAGAGGCAGGAAAAGTTTACTAAGTAAATTTGAATAAAACGATTATGTTACTTACATCTAATCAATAAATACGAATCAAATATATTGGATTTGAAACATATTTATATTGAAGTTAATCTTCCTGAATCTAAAATATTCATGACTTCCTACAATTAAGTCAAATAATTGACTAAATTGTATTTAATTTCGAAACATACCCGCGCAACCTTATATTGTGTTTTTTTTAATAAAATATTCTGTAAGAAAATAAAAAATTCAACAGATAAAATCAATCGAAATCAATTTCTTTTAAGTTGTAATATAAGGTGTATTCCTTAGTTTGAGCTATAAAGCGTTTTGGAGTCTCACACTAATAGGGCCTTTCACCCAAACATGGAGTCTTTGAAGTCCTACATCACCAAGGAGTATGACAAGCTTTCTCACCACTTTCTCATTAAAAACTACTTGAACTTCATACCTTGTGTGGAGGTTGTCATTGAAGAAAAAAATAAACTTATTTGGGGCGTCCAAAGGGGTTGGACTGGATGAACTTTTTACTAGAAAATTTAATATTTGAAATTTTATTCAATTTTTCACAAATATTTTTTTTTTAAATTAGTTTTCTATGAATTTTAAAATTTTTTGGAAAAAAATTTAATACATTGAATTTAATTTTTCAAATTGAATATTTGAAATTTGATTTAATTTTTCAAATTTTTTTTTCCAAAAATTAATTTTCTATGAATGGATTTTGAAAAATTTTGGAAAAAAATTTAGTACTTGGAATTTAATTTTTCAAATTGAACAATTGAAATTTAATTTAACTTTTCAAATTAAATATTTGAAATTTAATTTATCTTTTCAAAATTTTTCTCCAAAAAATTAATTTTCTGTGAATAACAACGAATTTTGAAATTTTTTGGGAAAATTTTTATACTTGGAATTTAATTTTTCTAATTTTTTTTCCGAAAAAATTATTTTTGATAAATAACTGTGAACTTTTGAATAAATTTTCAATTAAATTTAACACTTGAAAGTTCTTTCTTGAATTTTTTTTCCAAAAATTAAAATTTTTGTGAAAAGTTATAGATTTTTGAAAAAAAAGTTCTAAAAAAATTAATTTTTTGAAAAAAGCCATGGATTTTTGAAGTTTGTTTCCAGAAAAAAAATTATGTTAATAACTGTAGATTTTTGAAATTTTTTTCCACAAAATTTAATATTTGAAATTTCATCTTTGAAATTTTTTTCAAAAAATTAATTTCTTAATTCATTTTCCTTAAAAAATTTAATTTTGGAATGTTCTTTTGAAAAAAAAAAATACATATATATACTCCTATGGACGCCCCTGCTTATATGGGACCTGATAGAGCCCATTTCAAATAAATTATTTATCATTCTTCCATTATAACGATTTAATTGGTCTACTTTACCTGCAATTTGTAACACGTCCAAAGTCTTAATAAGAACAACTTATCGGTAGAAATTAATTAAAAATTTTCTATATATTCCTTATGAAACCACGGATCTAAAAAGTGGGCAAAGTTGAGCCAGCTATTAAAAATTATGTTAAATGTATTAGGGAATATTATCAGGAAAGGCTTGATTTTAAAATAATTAACAGCTATATAAATTTATGTCCTTTCATCATAAAGTTTCTTATATTAGATTATATTTACTTTTTTTTTTTTTGCAAGAATGTTCAAAATGAGTTTTCTTTCTTCATTTTTTTCACCATATGAATTATTAATTTATTGAAGAAATGAGAAGGGAAATAACTTTGTTGATTAACTTTGGAAGGAAATAAACTGCATTTGTTCCCTCGTAACCGTCCCAACTACCCCTTCAAATAATTTAATTAACAAGAATGGGCACTAAAATACTTTATTTTTCAAGCAGATTAAATGATTTAAGGATCTGGAATTTCATTAAACATTATTAAATACGATCACTTTTAATCCTTGCTAAGAAAAAAGTCATTTTTCTATTCTTTATGTTCTGATGGGTAGGTTTAATTATTATCCTTTCTAAAGTAATAATAATAATAATAATGAAAAGAAAGGAAGGAGTATAAAAATAAAGATGCTATAAAATTAATGAATGTTCGTCTTTCTATTCTTTTTCTTTTTTTACTCTCTTCTTTACCATCTTTATTATCGCTTTAGGAGCCTCAGACGAATAGAAAAGGATAAAATGATGATGATCTATACGTCATGTATGTAATATCCTTGTACAAATTCAATTAATGATGGTATAAAGATCTTCTTTTGTACATTCCCTTATCCTCATCAAGTGAGGCACAGTTATGAAATTAAATCATTTCAATTATTCGTATGTATCATACAAGAAGTAACGAATTTACATAAGTTACAGGGAGACATATAATTTTGAGGACAGCAACTTCAACTGAATATTTCTGCTATAGGCGTTGATATTTTTTAATTCTGTTTATTCTATATCTTTAATGCAATTTCCATCTTTATTTCTTGTGAAATAAACTTTTTTCTAAAACGAATTCTAGAGCCTCTAACGACGATAGTATGAACCCCAAGCGCGCCATCATTTCGTTTGAGAGTTTTACTTTATATTTTAAATTATGTAGCTCATGAATTTATAACTGTTAATCATGTTTAAAAATTTGGAAGGGAAGAGCCGTAGGCCCTAACGCAATGGGCAAGAAGCTGACCCGAACAAAGGTGCTTCTGAAATTACTCAATTCTTGTAGGTACGTTTCAATAATTCGAACTGACGAGAAGATCTTCACCGTGAGGCCGGTTTACAACAACCACAACGATTGGGTGCAAGGGTAGATCATCAAGGACAATCCCTTGGACGAGTGCAACCTGTTCAAGGTTCAAAAGACGGTCTTGGTGATGGTCTGGCTGGGTGTCACCTCCTGCGGAATGGAGACGACCTTGATCTGCATTCCTGAGGGTGTGAAGGTCAATGAATGTGTCTGTCTGGACATATTAAAGTACGGAGTACTTTCCTGGATACAGAAACAACACTGAGAAGTGTCTTACTGCTTCCAGCAGGACGGAGCACCTTCACATACTGTAAATTATGTGCATGAGGGGTATCAAACCACTTTAGAGTACTTTTAGGGCAATGACATGTGGCCCCTTCTTCCACAGATCTCAGCGTAATGTACTTCTCCATATAGTAAATTCCCTTTTTGTTATATCGCAGAATTATCTGAAGGTCTCGATCAAATATAGTGATTCCTTATAACCTACGTCAGCTTAAAAGCATGGTGCAATTGTTTTCTGACAACATTCTTTTATACAGCCCCACTTCTAACACAAAGGTTAAAAGTAATGTTTTAGTCCAGACTATGCTACTATACATGAAACAAAAATAAATATAATCTTTATAACTCCGTAACAAAGTTTGTTACCAGGATTACGGCAAAAGTTACAGATTGATTTTCATCAGACTTGCTATGAAGAGTCACAGTATGAGTCCAATAAATTTTGAGAGGTCAATTTGAAAGGTTAAGCTAGCACAAAATGTAAAAAATGCGTAATCCACCATAAATTTGTAACAAATTCAAATACATAACTAAATTTGATTTTAGGTGGAGGTTTTGCCCCCTACTGAGTCCTCATTCTAGTTATGGATATTTCTTAATTATTTATAACATAAATGTGATTCCAAGATTGAAGATTCTGATTCACTAAGAACGTTTAATCAGAAGTTAACTAGTCCCATAACTATCTCTACAACAAAGTTGAACAGAGGTTATATTTTTGCCACAATTTGTTGGTCTGTTTGTTAGTCGCCCGGGTAACAGTAAGAGTTACAAATTGATTTTGATCTAAGCTATTAAATTTTGATAAGTCAAGGTAGTACAAAACGTTTACGTTTTTATTCATAAAATATAAATTCAAGGGAGCACCAAATCAAAAGGCGATGTTATATTCATTTTCTAAAAAAAATACCAGATTTAATATTCCTTTATTCCAATATTCCCTATGTTTCTAAAGAGATAACTTTTTAAATTAAAAATTTAGTAAATCTTGAGTCAAAATTATGCCACTCCGCCACTGTTGATATTATGCGTACATTCAGTGCGTCTATTGATATTGATGTGGTTCTCAATTTTTGAAGGCCTGGATCAAGACTAAAGTAAAAAAATGAACAAATGTTTCCTATAAAGTAGGTTTCTTAACAAAAATCATAACCTTGTATTTTTTATAATATTCATTATATATTATTTTAGCTGAAAAATACAATGATGCAAAAATTACTTATCTAGTTGGATATAGACGGAGTGATTGCAATTTTTCTTGCCAAAAAATAAGACCTTTTATCCCCTACAATCATCACACTTTTCAAGAGTATTTGTTTGTTTAGTCTATTTGAACACAAGATGGCACTTTGGATTTCAAAACATCGTCATAACAAATATAACAACGCATACTCATTAATACTAAATAATTTATCTGTAAATTAAAATTATGATTACTGCCATTAAGTATAGCAAGATAACATTTCGCCAATTAATAGATAAAAGACTATAGTTTACCTCAAATATATTCAAATATTCTTTAGATCCACCAAAGAGACTCGGAAGTAAAAAAAATATAACTTAAGCAATGAGTGACTAAATAATAAAACATTCACGAAATAATTAATTTGAAAAATAATCATATGAAAGAGCTATTTGATCCGACAGTGAATATTTTTTTTGTAGTAACACATATACTTTTTTAACATAAATAACTACATTAAATTATTATATTTTTCATTTCCTTTCTTGAACATTTTATTTTTTCCAATTTTGCATGAGCTTTGTTTAATTACATTAATATATATTTCTTGCGGCAAAATAATACAATTTCTTCAATGACAATATTATTTAATATAAATTATAGGTGTATGTTACTCACATAGAGGCCACTGTGAAAAATGTATGCTACGTCTTCAAGCTACAGACTGTCATACCACCTTGCAGTCGATATACAAATTGTCGCCAAAATATTTTCCTACAAAAACAACACAAAATATACATTTTTTAACTTTTTTATTGAAAATCAAAACTATGACGAGCATATAGGTATACAGTAGCCATTCATTCGATATAATCACCGTTGGCATCAATAACAGCCTCAATACGGCCTCTGAAACGGCCGCAGGCTCTTCTGACCATCTCATTGTCCATGTTGCCGAATACCTCCTTGATGGAGTCCATCAGGCTGGCCTTGGTGCTATGGGATGTCTGTTGGTATGTCTCTCAACATAGCCCCAGACAAAATAGTCCAAAGAATTAAGGTCAGGAGAGTTAGGAGGCCACAAATCCTTGGTTACGACGTCATAACAGTTCTCGGTTAACCACTGCATGGAGATTTTGGACACATGGCAGGGTGCTGAGTCCTGTTGCCACGCCCAGGGCATGTCTCCGGCCACCCCTTGGATCCAGGACAGAACTACCTTCTCCATAACATCCTCTGTATTGACCTTTGGACCCGTTTCAAACATGTTGGGAGCATAACATGACCTTCACTGCTGACCACCCCGAACACCATGACCGTTGCAGGGAACTTGATCTTCATTACCTTCCTCACATGGCTGGTGCAGGTGCCTATCCACCTGTTGTTCTGGTTGTTGACCTTCTGGTCTTGACAGAAATTCTTTTGATCAGAGAAAAACCACAGCATCCCGGGCTGCTTTGGGTGCTTGAGCTTGTTGAGCAATTTTGTTGACTTCATCAGCCTGTTGTCCTTTGCCTTCTGGGTCAAGATCTGGCCCACCTGCATCTTGCAGCTCCTGCAACTTTAATCCTCAGAACCACAGTCCCTTATTGTTTTCTCACGGCAGCCCAGATCCCTCGCCATGGCCTTCATGGATCTTGTCGACAAAGTCGGTGTCCCTGACCTTCCTGTCGGCGCCTTCCTCCTTGGGTGCCTTCTTTATGGTGGCATTTATGGCATCCCAGGTGTCCTCTAGCTTCTTACGGATACGCTGAACAGTCCGTAAATTCACTCCTAAGGTTGAAGCAATCGTTGATTTCACCTCCATTATTAACCAATGCCATGACTACGGCGGACCTCGAAAACTCCTCGTTCCACTTATAGCCCTTTATCTCCTCATATGATGACGGCATGATGCTAACTGAACTACGTATCGTCAGCTGACAAGAATAGCTTTCCTATTTGGTAAACGGTTTTTATTTGATAATGTCGTCTTCAAGTTATCAAGGTTTAAAGTAGGGGAAAATTTGATCCCCGCTCCCTGTATATATTTTTTATTTTGCTCATTTCCTATTTACATGGATTTTTTTGGTGTTATCGATGAAAATCCAGTGTACCAGGGGCTTGTTAAAAAAAAAAAAACCCAAAGATGAACATGGTGAACCTGACAATTTGATGAATGTTTTGGAGGCTAGTAATTTTAATTTTAATGACGTTTCATTTATTGGCTAGAATCAGCTGTGAAAAGAGAGGAAGGAGAGAAGGCCATTCGCAAAGAATTACTCCAATGTCGATCCTTAATTCTACTCTGAGTCCAACAAAGACTTGCAATTATAACTCCGTAACAAATCCTCAGTGTTACACTCCGTCTTTTATGTACACACACGAATCTCCAATAAGGTTATGAATATAATTGAATTTATTTGGGAAAGGGTGTTAACTACAAACACAGAGAATTCGTAGCCGTAGAAAAACAGAATAATGCTTTCTTAATGTCATATTTATTACTACAGGTATGTACTTTAATTTTTGATTCATATCTAACTGTTAACATAATCGAAAAGGAGACATGCCATTTTATCTAATAGACCATATGTCAATAACTAATTTTGCATACTAATTAGTTATATGAATCTTACTTACTAGGTGGAGTATTCTGCATTGCTCGAAGTTATTATAATTTGATAAGAGTTCATATTTATTATATAAACAGGGTATAACAACAAAATCAGGCACTTTTGATCGATCTAATTTAATTTAAGATAAATTGTCGATTTATTCAATCGTACTCAGGTTGGGGAGGTTGGAGGCCAAATATCATTGGACACCCAGTCGTAGGTTTTACTTCTGGACTCCCCCTGGAATCCTTGGTCTCAAGCTGGACCTTCCTTAACTACACAACTTTCTGCCAATAGCAGTCATCTTTGTGACATCAGTATTGTTAATACCCAGATCCTGGTTCACCAAAACATAGGCACCCACGGCGGTGGGTTATAGGGGCTATAGCCCCCCCCCCAATTATGGATTTTTTGGTCAGGATGAAAAAAATTTACAGATTAATAGGAGCAAAAAAAAATTTTTAACAGATTTAATACATTCAAAAATTTAAATCAATTGAGAAATTGAGCAGCGGAGCAAACAATATAATATTTGAATATTTTTTTAATTAGTTTTTTTTTCTGAATAGCTATAGCTTCTTGAAATTTTTGGAAATAACTATGGATTAAAAAAAAAAAATTCGAAAAAATTTAATATTTGAAATTTTTAACCTAAAACTACAATATTTGAATTATAATTTTTTGGGAAAACATATGGGTTTGAAATATTTGTGAAAAAAATTTAATATTTGGAATTTTTGTCCAAAAAATTTTATATTTGAAATTTCTAACCTAAAACTATAATATTTGAAATATAATTTTTTGAGAAAATTTATGCGTTTTTGAAATTTTTGTTAAAAAAATTTAATATTTGAAATTTTTGTCTATAAAATTTTATATTTGAAATTTTTTTTCAAAACATTTGAAATTTTTTTCGTATGAATTTATTTATTTCAATTTTATTTTCCCAAAAAATATAATATTTGAAAATTTTACAAAAAAAAAATAATTCATTGTAAGAAGCTGCGGATTTTTCAAAAAAAAAAAAAAATTAGATTTTTTTTATTAAAAAAAAATCATAAAATCAACCCTTTGCCAAAATCTGATACTTTTTACGCCCCTGCAAAATCATCTCAACAACGCGACTGCGTTCTACATCTAAAAATACAATATTATTGAAGTCTGTTGTTCTTAAACTTATTTATTTTATTCAAAACAATTAATAGTTTAAATTCATAATTAGAGGTATTTTGGCTACAAGGTAAAATGTTTATGTTTGTATTTCATTACAAAAAAGTATTTTCAAATTTCTTAATCATATATACCGGAAAAATCCGGCAAGCTAAAGTACTAGATTTTGTTCTAATATATTTCCCCTTTGTATTTTATTTTCTAAATACACCGCAAGGAGAAAAAATCCCTCAGAGACAGCGAAACAGACAAACTTTGCTTTATTAATATAGATATTGTTTTTGTATATAACCTTGTTGTGTATGTGACAATACCTGGCTAAAAAGATAATTTGATAGTACTCTCGTCACCGGATTGATGAAGGGCCAGGGGCACACCCTGAGGAACTTGAAAAGGGGACGGAAAGAGAAGAACGGGACGGCGGGGGAAAAAAATAGTACGATGTACTCCTGTAAATAATTATAATAAGTAAAAATCGTACAGTACAATAAACTACTTTGCACATGAGATTTAAATCAGTTTTACTAGCAAAATCAACAAATCTAAAATTTAAATTTGCTCAAATTGATCATCCTAATTTTGTACAAATCTCCCATTTGGGTCCTTTGTGCATTACTGAGTTCGTTACCCTCGGATTAGATTATAAAAACATACTCAACTAACAAAGACTACATACATATATGAAAATATATTTTAAATGCATATTAAAGTAGCAAAAAAGCTAATAGAAAACTTAATAATATATCCATTTAAGCATTAGTGACAAGTTTTTAATTAATTTGCAATGTAAAGTACTTTAAATTGTCTTCAAAATCGGATTAAATATATTTAAGAGAACAATTTGCAAATATGCAACAGATTCTTAATACATTTAGATATGTATATTCTTATAAGTAGGGGAATTGAAAGCATTCATCAATGTGGGTGGGGAGGGGTCTTAGCCCCAAAAATTAGCAATACTGTAATATAAACAGGTTTATTATATATCTGTAGTTTGTGCATGTCTGTCTGTGTCCATTATGGGTGCTCACACCTTTGAATCTAGGAAGCTGAAATTTTGGTTGAGTACCTCTTTTGAACTCAGTTACGCTCAGACGTGATGCCCATTTTTACAGGATTATATAATGGGGCTTATTCTATACCCCCAAAAAAAGGAACTTAAGGAGACTAGATAGATGTTGAGTGATTTATCAAAAAGTGACTAGCGTCTCAAAAAATAACTATACGAATAAATATGTTTTATAAATTGATTCAAAATCTAAAAAGTTATGGGCAAAAAAAAGTCAATGAAAATTGTTATTTTTTTTTTTTCTGCTTAAAAAAAATGAACTTCCAATGAAATATTGGATTCGTAAATAAATTAAAATTTGTAGAAATTTGTTTGGAACTTCGTTTGCATATAAAATTGACTCATAAAAATTGATGTTTAACGGAAATAACTTAACTTTTCCTAATAATTTTCTAATTTTTTTTTCTCTCTTTTTTTTCTCCATCTAACGTCAATTTTCAATTTTTAAGAAGAAATGCCACAAAAGGATATATTTTGAGCATAAAACTTTAGGTTCTAATTTAACATTCAATTTTTATGAATTTCCAAAAAAATTTATTATAGTAATATTGGGAAAAATGAACGAGTTATCGCGTGCTATATTTTCAAGAACATTATACTCCATAACTTTTTTGTTTTTGCAAGTACGAAATAAATATTGGTAGTTTTGTATTTCTCTATACAATAGCAATAAATGCAAATACCTACTTTTTTTCACAGTTTGAGTAAAAAAAAGTTTTTAGCAATTTATTTTAAAAATTTAAATTTTTTCATTTACTGACAGAACAGATTTACTGATAGACTTCACATTTCACACTAGTTACGTATAATATATATATATATATACAGAGTGAGGCCGTCGTTTGACAACAAACTTTGAGTGCATACGTAGGTATGACGTTGTTTCTTGTTTTTGCAGCTAGCTATAAGTGTTTAGTGTCAATTAAAAAAATTACATCGATTAACATAGTATTTATTACTCAATCGTAGAAAAAACCTTGTTGTTACGATCCGAAATGAGCAAGACAATGCTGAATTTCTGAAACCTGGGCAGGGCCTTCATCTTCATCTATTTTTTTTTTTTGACTTTGTTGGACCTAGTTTTTTGCCTTCAAGCTCATTGGACCTCCATCAATTGGACTTCTTTGTTAGCGGCACACAAACAGATCCTCCTTCAACACAAAATCCCAGCTGATGTCCAGGATTTGGGAGAAATTCTGTAATCTGCCAAAGGTGATTGCTATCAAAACCTACTCCCGTTTCTGATTTTATTTAATTTTTTTTTCATCGGATGATTAGTTTAGGAGAAAATCTATTTTTTTAAACCCAAGCTGGTTGTGAAATAGAAGTTGCACCCTATAAATCTGGGAAATTTTTTTCGAGGGACTTCAGAAACTTTTGAAAGGAGCTTAAATATCTCTCAAAAAGTGTCTAGCAACGCTACTACTAAGTAGTCAGGGGCGTCCACAGAGGGTGGACTGGAAGGGGATTTAGCTCCCTCCCACCCATTAAGGCATTTTTGTATTATGCTTAAAAATTTAATATTTGAAATTCTTTTCTAAGTATTTAATACTTGAAATTTAATTTAATTTTTCTTTTTTTCCCAAATAATAACTTTTAAAATTTTATCCACAAAATTTTATTTTCTGTTAATAACTATTTCCAAAAATTTAATATTTGAAATGTAATTTTTTCCCAAAAATTTAATTTTCTTTGAATAGCTATTTGGCACACATAATTTACACATGAATTTGAGCTTTTGTGCAAAAAATCATTATAATTTTTTTTTTTTTAAATTTTTCTTATGAATAGCTCAAAAAATTTACAACTTAATAAATAATTAAAATTTGCAATTTTTTTTTCAAAAAAGTTAAATTTTCTGTGAGTGTCTATGAATTTTTGAATTTTTTTTCCAAAAAAAAATTAATATTTAAAAAGGATTTCCTTTATTCCCTGAAGAAAAAAAATAAGCTTCTCCCCACAAAAATAGCCCCTGTATATATCTTGTATTTCACAAAATTAAATTTAAAATATTGAATTTTTTGGAATTTTTTTTAAAAAGTACACAATTCTTAAAAAATAATTTCAAATAGTCGAATTCAACATAAAATTTTTTGTAAAAAAATTTCAAAATGAAATTTCTAATATAATTTTTTTTTCAAAAATCCATATTTATTCACAGAAAATTTTAAAATTAAATTTTCTAGTAGAGAGGAAAAATTCCTTAATTTTTGGGGGAGGGTACAGCCCTTCCAGCTTACGCCCTGTTTATTTGATACTGCATTATTATAGACTGGCCAGTAGTATTTCATTAAATGCGTAGCTATTACGGTGTTTTTTGTTTTGTATCACGCAACCTTTCATCAAAAAAGAAACAGAAAAAAGGTCCGAAATCATCTGGTAGTTAGTCAAATAAGTCAATCACACCTTCGTTATTTACATATATCTTATATACACGCAGACTATCACTGTTATATTGTTTCTTCCACATTTTTTATAAATTTCATATTAAAACAATCTTAATTGTATTCTAATATGACTTTGTAATATTTTATTAAAAGTTATTATATTGTTTCTATGAAGAAATAGCCAAAAAAAAATTTCATAGAAATATTAAAATCACCAATACATATTATATAGTCGACGATGGATCAACAAAAAATTGTATTTCTGTTCTTTTGCAAACGGAGCATAAGTATAGAATCACTTATTACTTTGTGTATTTATGGAAAATAATAAATTATGAAATAGCCATGAGTGATGGCCCATGGGCCATGACATATCAAGGGAGAAGAGAGAATCACCAGCTGATAACAAAATAATTGCGATATTTTTGTGTTAGCGAGGTAACGCCATGATAGATTTGTATATGATAGCCGATAGGCAATAATTTCTACAAATAAATAATAAAATAGCCAATCAAAATACATATTCGACGAGGGATCAACAAGAAATTGTATTCCTGTACTTTTCGAAACGGAGCGTCATTTTTAATTATTACTTATTACTTCGTGTATTTATCAAAAAGAATAAATTATGAAATAGCCCAGATCTATCAAGTGAGACGAGGCAATCGAACATAGATACACTTCCCTGGATATTTTTGTGTTGGCAAGGTAACACCCTGCGAGACTACTTCCAGGTTTGTGAATAGCGGAAATTTTGATCAAAATATTTCCCAAATTGTCGCTCATATATATTTATTGCTATCTTATTATTTTTTCTAGTGATTTATTCCTCTAAAATATATATAACTAAAACCTAAAAATTGATGAATTTTATAATTGGCTATAAAAATATGAAAAACTCTTGAATAGATACATGAGTCATAGTACTAAAATAATATTAAAACAAAGAAACGTGAAGCGTATTAAATAATTTTGACACTGGCTAATCTAATCTTTGTTTATCAACTCATCATCAGACTCCATGATTATAAAAGAAATTGAAGATTTTGGAATAGTAAATCTATTTATGTGTAGAGGATGAGAAGAACTGCTCAATTTTGTAATGGTCTAGCCGTGATGGAGAATTTATCACTAGTCATCCTTCTCTATTAAGTATTATTTTATATTTATTAACAAAGATTTTAAAAGGAGACTATTAAGAGGTTTGTTTTCAGGCTTACGATGTGTTTAACTATCGAAATGAGTACAAAGATATCTCCCCTCAGGACGAAAACTAAGGACGTTACTATCCTTCATCGGAACCTTCGAACTCGTGTAAGAACTAGCGAATAACTTGATAAAACCTTTGGGTCTACCATTTCTTGGAAATTTTATCAGACGAAGGGAACATTTTTATACCAGTCAGAGTGAGGTAATTGCCCCTTAGGTCATTACCAATTATAAATGGTATTGCCGCGCAATTCTGTAAAAATTAATGCAATATATTTTTAGGCACTCTTGGAGACTTTCCACGGAGGACCGGAGAGATAGGATCACCTTGCTTACTATCTTGAGTAATCTCCAACCGATGTGCCTCTATGGAAGAATTCACTCTAGTTGAAGAGAATCTAGGAATAGTTCCTATAAATTCTGAAGGAAATCTATGGCTCAAAAGTTCTTAGACAATACACTTATGTACAGAATTAAAAGGATTTTTGATGATCTACCATGAACTTAGCGAATTCTATATCTCCTTTTATACACACGTCTACTGCATCCCGGATCGAACTTGGGAAGCCAACTGCTCTTTTGTGTTCCATGCATCCCTTAAGTGAATCACTGATGATAGATGGAACAGTTTGCACGAGTCGGTTTATTATGTCTTGTAATCGGTGTTCAGCAACGTTATGGGTCAATAATTAGAAATATCAGGTTTGTTCTTGTATTTTTTTTGTGAATTAAGGTCGTTACTCCTTCACATTTATATTTTGGTTTACAGATTCTAATACTAGTAGCCTCGAGAAATAGAGCTGGTTTTGCTACTGTTTATAAAACTTGAATGGTATGCCCGATATTCTAGGCGATCTGATTTTCTGTTTATATTCATTCACAAACTCTATAATTTCTTCTTCATATATTGATAACTTAGTTCAGCATACTCATCAGATGTTACTGGATACAACTCTTCATAATATTTTTAGCGGATATGCTCTTTCCATCAATTCTCCACTTAGAACAAGATGAACAGGTATCAGTCTTACCATGTACATTCCAGGGATGGGCCAATTACATTTTTACTTTTACTTAAATGTTCTTAAGTACTATAATTTAGTACCAATACTTCAAGTACTGTTTAGTTCTTTCGTCATAAAATTGTAATAAAGATTTCACTTATTTCGTTTAATTTTTTTTTACAAGCAATACATATTTTCATCAATTGTAATACATACTTCTGAGTAGTCAATGTTAAATAAATTTAATTTAATTTGTAAATGTAGTAATTTACTTCCTATAAAAGTATACTAGCTCATTAAATAGGGTTGACATAAAACACTTAGTAAATATAATCTTCATAATACTTGAATTTGTACCTAAATATAATATAAGGTCTTACATATTACTTCAATAGCCAAAAAGAATACTTGAATTAAATTTGAATGTAATTGACCCTATCTCTGGTACATTCCCTGCCTCTAAATAAGTTTCAATAGAAAAATGTTATAATTTTAAATATTTCAAAAGATGTTCTTATTATCTACCCTCTGTATTTTTATCTAAGGCACGAGATGGAGTTGTACCCTTTGAAGTTTTAGCATATATTTGAGTTCTACGTTTACATCAGTTGCAGTTTTTGTGGGAATTTTGATGTTGTCGAAGACGATTAATATATATATATATATGTTCATAGCTGTATTTCCCCTTTTTCTATAAGGGATTGATAAACTATTGTCTCTAACGTTTTTTTGTGTTGAGTATGGAGTGATTAATTGATTACCAAGCAAACATTTACAATAATTGATTCTGTTCTCCGCAGGTATTCTTGTCTTCAAGAAGAGAAACGATAAGTTTTCATTACAAAATCTGAATTGTTGTGGGGTTTCTAAAATGGACAAGGATTGGCGAATGGATATATAGAAAGGTAGGACTTTAAAATCAGTTATATGTTTTGTAGTATATGACTTAGGAATAATCTAGTCCAACCTTCCGCCTATTTCTATACATGTATATTTTTTCTTTCACTATGTTATAATTAGACTGTTTCTGTCTTAAAAAATACAAATTTGGTCATTGTTTTCTCAAAGTCTTTTCTGTTATGAAAATTGATCAAGCTATTATAATTGATATGAGTCTCTTTCAGGTTGTCTTTCTATGTATATTCAAATCCCCAACGACAGTAGTGTTTTAATTTACATTATTTCTGAAATGAATTAATTCACCACTTTATTCGGACCATATAGTGCTTGAATTTTAACAATTTGTTCTTCAATATTTGAATGGGCTGAAAATAAATTGCTCCGAGAGTCTGATTGAACCATAGTAGACATTAGATAACTTAAATATAATTAAGATATCACCTCTAAAATGATTTAGGAATACATTTGTTTAAGATAAATAATTATCGTAAGTGATGAAGGAACTGTTGTCGTTTGGGATCCAAGTGTAGCAATATCTGGAAATATGATGTATCCTGAAGGGCAATAGAGTTGACGTTATAAAATGATAAATTCATAATGATGAACGTACAACAAAAATCAAAATGTGATACTTAAATTATTCATAAATAAAATTTTTCTTTTTAAACGTAAACAAACTAAATATTATACTAAATGACGCCTGTGTTATATTAGGTTTGTATATATTTTTACCTTTTCTCAGCTGACCTTTCCCTTATGTGTGAGAAGGCTCTTATAGTAATTTTATTCAAGATCCGAGTCTTCCAACCTGGAACAGACTTTTGAGACGTTTCTTGTGTTTTCCTTTACACGGCCTTCCAGTCTTCTTGAAGACGGACTGTTAGTTTTGCTTCGGATTCCGACCCACTTTTACTACTAATGTGTTGTTCGACACTAATAAATGATTGGGTATTAATAATTTTGTACTTCAAAAGTCTAAATCCTTCTTTCAATTTTTTTGGAACTCTTCTCCCCTGAAGTTCTTATTGACCAATCGCTTTTAACTCTAATTGGAAATCTTGTTGTTGTATGAATTTTTCGTCAAATTCAAAAATAAATGTTCTATTCTCCTGCGTAAAATTGTTTTATCACGTGTCAAATTTTGAAGCATTTAAAACTTTGTATTTTCCGTATTTGGGAAATTCGCTCCACTTGATTGCAAGTAACAGATACGATTGTTAGAAGAGGTTTAATAAACTTAACTAAAATGTTATTCTTCCGAAAGAATCATTTTAAACTTTGTCAAAGTACTACATAGCGTTCCATATTTCTCTCAACATTAAGAGATCCATTCCGGATTCATTTTTTATCATGACATCGACTGTATCTTGCAGAGATCTCATGTTATTCATACCTTCTTACAATAAATCATAGGATACTAATACTGGCGGCTCATTTATGTGTAGAGTAGTTGGACCTTAAGTCCCAGGAGGGGAACAAAATATAGTTAAATAGAAGACATGAAAGAAATTTGAAAAGACTTGAACACTTTATTGCGGCATTTCTTAGTTTTTAATTTTTTGTAAAAAGATAAGAAAAAGGAAAGGAGAAACTTGGGTATCATATGTTTTATAAGTATGATCAAAAAGGCCTCTTATTTAGATTATATTTACTGACTTGGCATTTTTTTATCTTATTATTTTCTTTATTCCATCGAAATGAGAGATTTTATCATTCTATGTAAAAAAAAAAATCCTTTAAGATGTATAAATATGTAACTTTATTTGCTTCATATGGACTTTTTTTCATTAAGACTTAATATATTTATACATCTAGAGGCCTTAGCGTCTATGGTGATGCAAATGTAGACGTTTGGTTATTTCCATAAAATAAAAACATGTTTTAATTATGGTTTTTGGATATTTCTTTGACTGCATAAAATAATATATACATATTTATTAGACAATGGATACACTTGACTAGGGAGGGAACAGCATAATTAGAGTCAAATCTGGATATAATAAAAATACGTTTATAGTCCCTGTTTTCTCAAAATACTTTGCATTAAAGAAACATGAATTAAAAAATCCACATAAAGTCATGTTTCTCTTCTTCATCAACTTCATTAGTAATTCATGGGATTGAAGAATTCCATTGAGGATTTTGCCTTTTATAGGTAGAAATCCTAAATTGGCGCCAACACTTAAGTTCTGCATGTTTCTTTTTAAATTTATTTCATATTACTTTTCAATCATCACGGATAGATATCATGAGCGCCTCCGAGAAACACTTTTATTTAAAAAAAAGAAGCTAGAACTCCTCTATAATCTTCCAAAAACAGGATCTAATCAAACACTGTTTGCCTCTAAATAGGGAACTTAAAAATTACTTATTTACCTAAGTGGTCAAAAATTGTGGTTTTTTATATACTTTGGATATAAGAAAAATCCGGAAGTAGTTATCTTTTCATCTGAAAAATAGCAGTTTCCTTTATCTGGAGTCCACTGTACATGAGTTGTTGTAACAAACAGCTACGGGAGCTAAATAAATCATAGAATCATCCTCCAAAATTTTGATATTTTAAAATAATAGATAGAAATAAGATCAATAATAAGGTCGATAATGATTTTTTTTTTGAAGATGAACAAGTTTAAACAATGGATCAAACATAGACAATATTTTATAAAATGATATTAAGTTTATTTTAAATATACTAAGAAATATTTACAATGCAGCATTCAGTTTTAACATTTATCTCTTATCAGTAGTACAATCTTTCTTATTATGTTGCCGAGTAGGATCCCTCGTTTCTGTGACAAACTTTCTCTTGAACATAAATAACATTTTTCTAGCAATGATACTTTCTTTGTTACATAAACTTTGTCCAAATTTACATTCTTCTTTGATATAATTTTTATTTAGTCCTCCACCTCCATTCGCAGATTAGCGGGAGTAGCAAAATACAGATTGATTGCATTCTAAATTTATAATTAATTTTTGGAGGATATGGTTAATCCAAATTCATACATACAAATGTTCTTACAAATAAAACTACTATATCTATTAATATATACAATTTTTTTTTATTAAAAACTTGAAGGATCTCACCAACCTTTGTTTCAGGATCTTCAAATGCAAATAAGTTTGAACTATTATTTTCAACAGACAATAGTTCTATACAACTTTCACTCTATATTGATAAAGTAGATTTAGCTAATTGACTGGAGCTGATCCTTTATTAAAAAAAGACTAAATAGACTCAGATATTTAAATGGAATAAAAGCAGAAAATTGAGTGAAATGAACAATAATAATATATATTTTTTTAAAAACATTTTTGAAGTTTAGTTAAGGATGTTTTTTTTACATATTTTAACATGTCTAATAGACCAGTTTGATTTTTAACTTTTTTAAAATTTCGATTACTGATAGGACGGAAATGTTGCCTTGGGGTATGAAAGTAAGGTGTACAAAATTTCATTGCTCTACGATTTCATCTTTAGATGGCACATTTTGTTCAAAGTTTTTGAAAAAATAATAATTTTCCCTTATTTTGGCTATATTTTTTTGATAAGTGCATATATATGTTTTTTTAAATATACAATATTTGGATGTTAGTAGAGTCTACATATAGTATTTACGTAACCTTTTCCTAAAATGATGGTTGATCCTGCAAAAAGGGAAAATTCATACCAACTGTTTGATGGCTCGCGTATAACGTGCACTTGTTTTACGTATTTCTATGAATAGTTTAAATATTAATTCATTAAAAAATTAATTTCCTTACATTCACTCTTGAAATTCGAATAGAAAGATAGAAAATATATAATTTTGGTAAATATCTTTTTAATGACTTGCACCTAATATGAAAAAAAAATTTCTTAAAAATATACTTATTATTAGTGTTATGTCTTGTCTGGTTCAGCCCTGTGTATCAGTCCTAATAACGTATAAAGTTCTGTCTTGGATGACGACGCTCAATTTTTACCCACCTTTCTATCAATTCTAAGACTGACGGTCTAAAGAACCGATGTTAAGAGTGGGCTGGATCGAATTAATAAGGACTGACATAATACTGCTTATGATATACATCAGGAAGCGTTAGATACAGTGCACCCTGTTACTGTTTTTCAGATATATATAACGATTAAAATTTCCTTTATTAATAATAATAAGAAGAAAAAGATCAGGTTATTCAAATGAATTGTAACATTGTTCAATGGAGTGTTGTTTAATTAGTAAACAAAGAGATATATTGCGGCAAAAGATCACAACTTTCTGATTGATAATATTATTTAATATAATTTTTGTTTTATTCAGAAAGAGGGCGCGTTGAATATTCTTCTCAATATGGGTCATTTTTTTAAAGCATTACACTACTACAGATATCCACTTTGTGGAAAATATCGTTTTTTAGTTTGATCATGCCCCGATTTGATTAAGAATTATTTTAAGCTGAGAACAATTCCCTACAATTATTGAATAATCACTCCATTCAGCGGTGGCTGGAGGGGTTAACCACCTTTTAAAAAATAAAGGTCATTCGGCAAATTATGCAACAAAGTAAAAATTTTAATCATTTTAATTTATTTTCCAAAAAAAAATACGAAAAATTAATTTTTCGATCAATAACTAAGGATTTTTGAAAAAAAAAAAAAAATTTAGAATTTTTTTTCAAAAATTTTTAATTTTTGTGAATAGCTATCAATTTTTGAAATATATATTTTTTTATTTCAAAAACTAACCTCTCCCTGGCGGACGGGGCGTCGCTGAAAATAATAGTCTTGCTACCAACTGATTTGGCCCTTTTCCCCAGTTTCTTTTCGTTGGAAAGGTTGCGAGACGCAATAAATGTAACGACGTGATAAAAGAAGAGGAGATGCAATTACCAACTGTTATGTATTTCGGGAAAGAGTTTATTATACCATCTTGCAATAACCAACAACATAAAAAAATGTATCTACCTCTCTATATCATAAATTTCCGCTGTTTTCATTCTCATTTTCTTCATAGTGAACCCGACATTTGTGAGTAATATTAAATGTAACCCAAAGATTATTAATATTATATCAAAGACTCAAATGATAGCATGATAATAACACAAACTACAAACAATAATAATAATTGTAGAACAACAGATTGTCATAAAAACCATTTGTCATGACAATAAAGTACATCTATAGATGTAACGATATTAAAGAGAACAAAAAAACAATCTTCCAGACCCTGATAATCATAAAAGAAGGGTTACTTCTACGTATGTATTAGTGTTGACACTCGGTCCAAGATCGAACTTCTATTTCGGTCCGGACTGCGATCGGATAGAAAAATATAATGGAAGATCGACCAAATTCCTTCTCTGATATTTCTCTCTGACTCACCCTCTGTTTTCATGAGCATACAAAGGAAAATTGTACAGAATGTTTTAAATGTTCCTTAATACTTCATGCTAAATTTTGAGCGAAATTGAATACCAACTTTTCATGATATATTGACACGTAGATATATCTACGTATCGGCCGAATATAAATTAAAAAAACACATTATTAAAGGGGAAAAAAAAGTATTTTCTTAACAAATTTTTAAACTTTCATATACAGATCCATAAACTAAATAATACCAAATATTAAAATAAATAACTAGAAGTTTTTTTATTTTATTGTTTATTGAATGTGATATTGTTAAAAACATTTTGGATGCAGACCAAGTTCACAAGTTTTGATTGCTTCTCTTACAAATTTCCTTAACTCATGAAATAATAGATGGCTAATGTTTCTATATATTCATTTAATTAATTATTTCATTTATTGTGGTATTTTTATTAATTGATAAGCGTTATTAACTGTTGTTGACACCATATAGGAACTTATTGGCCACCACCATTTTTTCCCCGCATTCTTACTCAATGTGTTCCCACAACTCCTATTCTGGTTGTAGTTTTGATACATTTAGGTTCAGGAATGTCTATATTTTTTCTTCTGTCCCATCTTCTACATTTCTTTATAGACAAATTTCCGAATATTGTGGCAATATTGAACTATTTGTTATCTTTTCAACGAAGAAGCAAAATGGTGTCTGATGAACGGAAATCATAGGCCTATCTTTTTTATATGGTCATTTCTTGCCATAGGTCATTTTTCTCTACGGTTGTCCCTACATGTTGTTGTACCTTAGTATCTCAAAATTATGATCAAGACTTCAAATGACAGATTTATTAGTTATGAGTTGTCAAAAAATATATAAATTGTATTTACCCTTTTGATGGAGACGTTTTCCTTTTGGCCATTATTACAAACTGACTTAAAAACGGAAGAAATACATTAAAACAAACGCAAAAACAAGTCCATCTCTTTTGCTATAGTATAAAAATATATACGAAGGTAAAAAATACATCATTATATTGTCCAAAATTAATATTGCATTAGAAAAAAGTAGAGCATAGATATATCTACGCTCCGTCCTTAATGGTTAATACTGAGATGTTTTGTCCTCAAGAATTATATAATAATGGGAACAGACGTAGAAAATGGAAAAGCCTGTTGAGATCGCCCACTATAAAAAGCCGATCCCGCTCTTTAGGTCATATTTTTTACACCTCTATTTATACAGCACATTTAAGTTTATATTTCGTAATGTAGGTGGATGTTCAGAATTTTGGGAAAAAAACATCACGTAATCAACAATTCATTTATAGAATCTGTCTAGATGGAATTAGTTGGCTCCACTAAAAATCATAACAGTCTCAACCCGATCTAGGATTTTGAGACCCAACCCCAACACTAGTTTGTATGAACTAACCCTTAAAAAATAAAAACAATTTATAAGTGATGTTCTTTTTGAGCTTTTCTCAAGTAAGAAGTTTAGTTCAGCTAGTTTTTATAAAATCGTTTATGTATATATAAAAAATAATAAAATATTTTATGTCAAAAGTTGAGTTAGTAAAGATTTATACATGTATTTCTTATTCTCAAAGAAGTGGGTATAAAGTTTTTTTTTTTTTTTTTACCCATTCCTTTTAGAAGCTCACTTTAACTTTGTACTAAAAGAGATGAAAATCATACAATATGTTCACAAGCAGTAGTGATGTGGTTCTTGAAACTAATTTTTGAAGGTCTTGATATCAAGTCTCAGTCTCAAGCCTTCAAAGTCGTCTTGATATCGACACTTGTAGAATATATGTCTTGCTCTTGATGTCTTGAACAAGATCTAAACAATTTGATAATTATTCTTTTAAAAGAACAACTGGAATGGGTTCTCTGTAGAGCGTAAACCTCTCCCTTAGGTCATTTTTCTTAAAAATATTATCCTTTTTTCTTCAGTGAACGTCAAAATGGTCGTTGAATTGATTAAATGTAATAACTACAGTATTCCTACTTTAAAATGTGTTATATACAAAATTGACCATGGTAATGTAAATTAACGTAACTTAGATTAGGTAAATAGCTAAGTTAATTAACTTTTAGCTTAACTAGTTAAATTATTAAACTGCATTATCCAAACTTTAACTTTACTTTATTAGGTTTAATAAAGGTCCACAGGGACCTCGTTGAACGTGTTTCATTCTACAGAAGCCTCCTCCTGTAGTTATCATACGAGGCAAGCTTCACCTGCATTGCTTTTTTCGCTTGTTGTTGGGGCTTAGAATCTGTATTTTTTCCTTGATCCTTCAATTGGAAGTGGATTAAATAACAGATTACACACCGACAGAATAATCTTTATACTAATGTAGTCTTGATAAATCTCTCAATTCACTTTAACTTAATTATTTATTTTTTAATTCGAAATTAACATTAACCTAACCAAGTTGGAGAAAGCTAATTTAACTTAAATGACTCTAAAGTTAATTAACTTCAACTTCACTAGTTAAAAAAATTAAACTAGAAATGATCTTTAACTTAACTAGTTAATTTTTATAGAAATCGAAATTAACTTTAACTCAACTAGTTATTTAAAAAAACCAATTATTAACTTTAACTAGTTAAAAGGATAAGTTAGATTGCCCATCACTGGTAAATAGGTACTGTCTGGGTTTTTGACCTTTTATGTGACTTAGACCTTTAAGCTGGACTTTGTAGCTTTTGCTTCATGATGCATTTTTATTAAACCTACATAATGTAACTAATTTGAGCTTTGTACCTTAATATGTTCTATCAATTATTTTATTTTTTGAACGATTTGTTCTGTAATTTCTGTCTTTATAATTGCTATAATTGTACATTGAATAAACAAATATGATTCAGTGCAAAAAGCATATTGTATTTCTATTAAGCTTACAATCTTAGAACCTTTGCTACGAAATATATTATCTTCACTAGCAGGCATAGAATTTATCATATTTTGAAGAGTCTCCAGATGAATGTTATTCCACTTTTCCTTTAGAATGTTCTCAACTCTTTCAAATTTCGAGGAGTAGAAGGCAGACTGATAAGCCTGTCTTTCAAAATTGACCAAATATTTACAATTGGGATGATATTTGGGCACCCCCTTAACCCAAAACTGAAGATTTTGGTTTTTGAGCCATGAAAGCAGTGTGTGTAGGAACACACTCGTGTTGAAAAATCACATCAGACCTGCTATTAACCAGTTTTCTGTATGAAATTGGACCAGTAGATTTTTTTTGCCCAACATCGGTAGAAGATTACTTTCCAATATATCTGAAACATAGCTATGAGTTGTCGGACGAAAGCTTTGTGGCATTATATGAAGGTCAGAGATCCCAGAAGTTGACATTACTCCCATGACCTGGCTTCTTTGAAATTTCTTGACAGGCTCAAAAGGCATAACATTTTCACGGTCTCTTGCCCAAATTCGATCTACCTGCTGGTTTGGGATCCAAAATAAGGAAAAAGTGGTTCGTCACCAAAAGATAACATTTTTTTAGTCTTCATGAGACAATTTTTTGGCCATTTTTGGCGAACTCATGCCCATCAAGAATGTTTTTTTTTAATCCGTCTGGGAAGTTTTTACCTTTTGAAGGACTTGCAACCCAGAAATATTGCATAGATATCTATTAACAGTGTCCTAGGAGCAATTTTCGACAATCCCTGATAAACGACGAGCCAATTTTCTGCAGCTTTGTTGGCTTTTCCCCAAAGATTTGGAAATAATATTTTTTACTTGTCTCTCAGGCTGTCACCTTTCTTGTACCTCATCCATCACTTCTGAACGGTTATGTATCCATTTCACTAGCAACTTTTTTGATTCATCCCAAAGCCTCTGATGTGACTTCCAAATCACAATACATGACTGGGCTCGGACCTTAATATTTTCACCGCTACTTTAGAACTACAAATGAGTTGTACTGATGACATACGTAATTATAAACAGATGTTGTATTCATATCCGGGGCTTTTTGGTGAACTTTTGGAACTTTCTATGCAACAAGTATATCTGTTCGAATTAACAATAGGCTGATTAATCAATGGGCCATTTATGTTGAGACATACTGTATGTGTACAGTTAAACAACAAACTTTGAGCACCTAAAACATCTGCGAAAGTCAGGTTGGGCGTTGTTTGTTTGTTAGGCAGCTCACCAGAAAGGTTGGTCGTCAGATTTAAAAAAAGGGCATCAATCAACGAAGAATTTTTCCATAATCATCTTTTTGCGATGACCGCCCGGAAAGGTAATGTTGACATTGCAAACTTCTAAAACATGTATAGGTCCTTTTTCTGGAGAGGGAGAAGGCAACTGGAAGAGTTTGGAGGTTAACAGCAATGCATGCTGATCACAAGATCAGGTAATAATTTTTTTTTACTTTGTTGGACCCAGGTTTCCAGGCCTCTCATCGGAACTATATCCTTCGGACTCCTTTGTGTGAGGCGTTGTGGAGCAACATATACTCCTGCAACACAAATTCCGATTTGATGTCCAGGGCTTGGTAGAGAATCTGCCTAATAAGAATGCCATCAAGCCCTGCTCCCGTTTTTGAAATCGAGTGGAGGCTGTTATTGACGCCAAAAGGGATATCATTGAATAATTCATATTATTTGAATCACTGAGCAGTGTTGCCAATCCAGTTAAGAGGTAGGAAGTTAAAAAATATCACGGACTAAATGACCCGTCCTCCTATGAAAGAAAATGACCACACAAATTATTTAATTCTTAGCTCCCCTTCCCCTCTAATTTATGTGTAAAAATAACTATCAACCATAATTACTCTTATGTGTAAATTTTGCCAAGGATTTCCTTCTATATATTCACTATTTATGCTACGTGTATACATAGTAAAGTTAGCTATTATTTTATTTATTCAAATGCTAATTTTCTTGGCATCAATATTTTATGTATGTACATATGTAATTATTACATTTATAATATAATATGTATTAATTTATATTTCCCCATTAATCATTTCGGACATCACAAAATATATATACACTGTACATTAGGGTGGACCTTATTTTTGTAATCTTCGAAATATTTTGACTTTTTCGCACTTTGTAACATACCTATTAAATGTATAGTTATATCATATATATCTATTTATGTTATTTAATAGTGACGTCCCACATACTAATGACGTCTTGACATTTACAATGTGTGAGTTTTTGTAAAGATTCACTCGGTTATGATGCAGCCAGGAAGAAAGTAGAGGATTTGAAGGACTCAGGAGTCGTAGGAGAACTCCAGAAAGGTCAGGATTTGTTGTGGAATTATCATTGTAAGTCCTTGTTGTACACAGAGTAGATTTGGAGATCGACATCGGAGTAATTTTAGCGAATGTTCTGATTTATATTCTTTTCTCCTTCCTCCCTTGTCACAGCTGATTGTAGCTGATCCAATGAAACGTCATGAACATTATTCTTTCTCTCCACCAAAACAATTTTAACATGTTTATTATTGGGGATTTGTTTCTACATGCTCATTCTACGCTGTATATGAATCACTGATGATATCCAAGCACTAACACATTTCTTCTAAAAAAAAAGTGTAAAATTTCAAAACTTCAGGCCCAATGAGCTCATAAGTTATCCAATGATATCTATAGTCCAAAAAAAACATGTCGAGACCTAAGGACACGTCATATTTTGGTCAATTAAAAAATAAGCTCCACCCTACTTATTGTACTCTCAACATACATTTTATATAAAAATGTTTCGGTTCTTTATTTTTGATTTCTAATATAATAATAGCATTTTTTTCTTCTTCTTATGTCCATGCTTTCTGACAAGTTTCTAATTGAATTACAGACTCCATTATTATTATTAAGAGTACTAGGACGAGTCTTGTGGTACATTAATTATTTTTTTTCTGTCTTTGTCTAATAATGAGTTATTTTCAATATACCGGTAGTTGCATAAATACGCGGACTATTTTTGGCAAATAATTAAATATGTAATAAAATTCGTATGACGTATTTTTTTTTGAGAATTATATAATAGAGAATTTATTCTGGTATAAAATGTAATATAATTACTGAATATAACCACCATCAGCTGCTATGACACCCTCCAAGCGCCCGCGGAAGGCCTTGCACACATTGATGATGTAATGGCCTTCCATGTCTGCCCATTGCTCATTGACACTGGCCTTCAATGTGTCCAAATTCGGGTGGTGGGTAGCACAGGCCTTCTTCTCAATTTGCCACCACACACTGTAGTCAAGGGGATTCAAATCAGGTGATTGAGGTGGCCAAATGTTTTTGTTCCAAAATGACATGTTGGCAGCGAGCCAATCCTGAGTCATTCCAGAGGTGCCCATCCTGCTGGAAGATAAAGGGACCCTATTAGAGATCTTGAGGGCCTATAGAAGGACCTTGTCTCTATATAGGACTATGATTTAAGCTGGAAACCAGTTTTGAACCAAATTAGATCCATTTTTGCCCCATTTGATGCAATGGCACCAAACATTATCACAGATGCTGGAGGTTTGACTGTGGTGATTGTCCGAAGCTCCTCAACCATGTCCCTGTTGTCATTGAAGGCTACCACAGGGTCACTTGACCTGTTGAACACTGGATCAACAGTGAAATTCTTTTCATCTGAAAAATTGATGATGCAACTATCCCGGGGCATGCTTGATATCATTCAACATGACTTTGCAACGTTCTAGGTGCTTATCACGTTGAAGTTGAGACAATAAAGGCCTCTCAATCATCCTTAGAGATCGGCCACCAACTTCTTTTATAGCCCTTGAAATGGAGGCCTTATGAACATTCATGTCTTCAGTCACCTTTGTCATGGAAGTCTTTGGGTTGGCCATGAAGGCCTCCTTCACCTCATCCACATTGATTTTCCGTGGTCTACCGGTCCTAACACCCTCCTTCAGATCTTTTCCCTCCTTGACAAGCTTCTGGATCTTGGATACAGTAGTCCTGATGCAAGTAAGAAAAAATATAAAAAACAAAGCCAAAAGATTTACCGAGTTACTTGTGCTGGAATTTTTTTATTTCCGGTCACGGAACCTCGAGACATAAGCGTTTAAAAATTAGTCCGCGTATTTATGCAACTACCGGTATATATATATATATAAAGAAATATTCATTTGGGAAATGGAAAACTGCCGTTATTATTCCCGGGACGTAGAGTTCCATGGATTGGTAATGTGTTTATTACCAATTTTGAACAATATAAATTTTGAAGTGATAATTTATAATAAATGTTTATATTTTGTTAAATAAATATATAGTTTGATTTCCGTTCATATAATATATAGAAATGAGGAAAGTTCTTCTACACATTCTGCCTCAAATGATAAATTCTTTATTTTATGAATAGTACCAAAATTTCTGACTATCAAAGAGTCATTGAGGGTTGCAGCCACATGTTGGCCGATAATTTCATCGGAATCACACTTGATTGTACTTATCAATTTTCTTTTATCTTCCATTTCACATATACTCTAATATTATGCTGTTATCCCACACCTTTTTTCATCGTATTTTCGGATTTTGTTTGGAATAAAGTTGAAGGGAGGGCTTGGAGGAGATTTCCCTTAAAATTAAGGAATTGATGAATTGTTACTCTGGTCAAACGAATTATTCAACCATTTGAGGTTCTTCAACTTAGTTGAATTCCTTTAATATTGGACGCTGTACTTAAAATTATACTAGTTATCTTTTTTTCCAACATCAGCTTTTTCAAAAGTATTTATTGCTTCATACTATTTTATATTATTTAGCTTACCGGGTGCGGCGAAAAAATCTTTACACTTCATTTTTGCTACATAAATCAATGTTTTTTTGAATGCAGTAAAATTATTCTGGTCAAATACTAAAAATAAACAAAAAATGAAATAACAACATGACAAGCTTCTGGACCTTGAACACAGTAGTCCTGGATAGTCCAGTGTCCTTGATTATCTCCTTGACATACTTACCGTCGCGGATGAGAGTGGCAACCATATGACGGTTGGCCTCGTCATTCATCGTAAACGACTTTGTTTGATGCGAGTAAGAAAAACAAAAACAAAGGGAAAAAATTTACCGAGTTACTTGTCCTGTAATTTTTTATTTCCGGTCACGGAACATCGAGATATAAGCGTATAAAAATTAGTCCGTGTATTTATGCAACTACCGGTATATATACATGGTACATGATATGACAGATCAATAACATTTAAAAGGAGGATAATGCAGATATTCCTTTTTTCTTTACATTTCGGCTAACTCAGGCCTAAAGTACATAATTCTCTACATATATTTGTTTTTCTTTGTTACTACTTCCGTAGGAAAGTTGAACGGAGGGAGACGAGTAACTTCATTACTCACCACCAACAGACCACATCGCTCTTTATTATACTGCAGGATTCTCTTAAGGCAGGGATATCCAACATTTTTTCAAAAATAAACCCATACCTTCCCCCCACCCAAATATTATCATGCCAACGCCCATGAATAGGGTTGTCAAAATTGGCCTTTTTGAAGGAGCTTGACCTTGGAAAAATTAGATTTCGCGTTTTTATATTTTTGGCCTAAATTTGATATATATTTGAATATGGATATATATATGAATTTGATAGATTTGTTTCATACAATTTGATATAATAGGTAATGTGACCCATTAGAATATTTCAAGTGCCAATGAGGCCTATTATATTGAAAGGTTAGACAAGGTGTCGATAAAATACAGTGCTTCCTTATAGCGTAAGTCAGCTTAAAAGCTGGAAACTTTTTTTCCTTTTTTTTTTCTCGTCCATTTTTTCTTGACAATATATTTTTATATAGGGCCATTTCTAACTCAAAGGTGAAAGCAGTTTTTTAGACCAGACTGGACCACCATATTTGAAAAAAAAGAAGAGAAAAAGAAAGATTTTATTAACTCTGCAACGAAGGTGAACGAAGGTTATGTGTTTGCCTCTGTTTGTTTGTTTGTCCCCAGGCTTGACGTTATCTTTATTTTATCATGCAACCTTTACTCCAAATAGAAACAGAAAAAACGGCCCAAAATTATCTGGTAGTTAGCCAAATAATTCGGTCGTACCAACTGCTACTTATATCATTTATACTCACAGACTATCACTGTCATAATATTTCTTCATAATTTTTAAAATAAATCAAGTACAAATTATTTATTCGATACTGGATTATAATATTGCTTAGTAATATTTGATTAAAAGAGCGGTTATCATTAGTTAATATATTATTTCTATGAAGAAATAGGTTAAAATTCTTCATAAAAATAATAAAATGGCCAATATATAATATAAACGACGAGGGATTTACAAGAAATTGTGTTCCTGTTATTTTGAAAACGGAGCATATGTATAAGAATAACTTATTACCTTGAGTATTTATGAAAAATAATAAATTATGAAATAGCCATGACGTATCAAGGAAGAAGAAGGAATCGACAGTTGACAACAAAACACATAGGGCATTTTTGTGTTAGTGAGATAACGCCGTGCAGGCTTACGGCAAAAGTTACTTATCGATTTTGATCAAACTTGCTACGAAGATAATGTAGGGTCACAGTATGAGTCCATTAAATTTTGAGAAGTCAAAGGTTAGAGTTACAAAAACGTAGAAAATACATCATCGACGATAACAATGGATTCATAACTTACATTTGATTCGTAGATTAAAGATTCTGATAAGATATATTTTTTTATTGTTGCAATTTATACATTCCCTCTTGTAGGTCTAATTGTTTGTAGGTGGAGTGGAATAGATGGAGCAATGATTTCTCGGCGGGATGCATGACTTGTTTATAAACTTTGTATTCGAATACTATATCTAACTATTAGTCATTTTGTTAAAATAATTTTGAAATCCAATAATTCCATTCCTTTTGGATAATCTTTTTGTATACAATATCCTAATTAACAACACAAATTTGCATGAGATAAAAAAAAACAAAAAAACACTTCAAATAATAACGAACATATTTCAACTTAATTATGCATTTAGTTTGTATAAATAGGTAAACTTGTGAAAATTATTTGTTGGGAACGTTCACAATTCCAAGCTTAATTATAAATACAGAAAAATAAGCACAAGTTTCCCCCTGCTGTAAATTTCTGAATTGTCGTTGATGATTTGTTTAATGATCAATTTTAGGCTTATTGCATTACAAAAATGTATTTTCTTGATTGCAATTTCTATAATCACAATTATATATATAAAGTTTAATATTTCTTGTTAATAGTATTTCTTAATGAAGAGAGAATATTTTGATTTCATCTACCTTTTTAATGATCTGCTTTTAGTATAGAAAAGTCAAAACAAGGCGAATAAAAGAGAATTATAGGCTTCCCGTTTGAATTAAACAGTATTTTTTTCTTTTTTTTTGAAGGATTACAAAAGAAAAACTATTTTCAAGAAAAGATAAATGTAATCAAATCTTTATCATCCTTTTGTAATTTTCTTATAGATGATTTCTTAAGTTTACATTAATGGATTCGTTTATGTACTTCTGACATAAATCCTCATTAGGATAGTTACACGGAATTTACTTACCGAGTGGAAACTTGAAACATAAACACTCTCAAATCAAAATAATATTGATTTGATAAGTTCTGTTTCAGCAAATTAGAACTGTCTCTATTTACATAGGTAGTCATGTATCTCAAGCACCTGGGTCACACATCGACAGTTGTCCAAGCTGACGGGAATAGCTTGTAGGACCATATCTTCAATGTTAAGAAGAGTCACAACGAAACCATAGAGGCTCTTGATAAAAGACCATCACTGATGCGGATGCCCTCAAATGTCCCTGATTTGGTTTCCGGAGCGTTACAGGCTCACGGGAGTACTTTGACGTTTTGAAGGCTAACTTGCTTTCCTCGACGGCAACGTCGTCTTTAAGCAAGATGGGGCCCCCACTCACACGTTGGAAATTTCAGAGACCTTTTTCGCTATCAATATTGCTTTCTGGGTACAAGATAATATGACCACTATACAGTATGGATGAAAATTCCCTCGACTTTTCTTTCTGGTCTCACATGGAGAGGAGGGCCTGTAGTATCTGTTATCTGAATGTTGAAGTTATGAAGGCCTCCGTTGACGAGGAGTGGGCTGTCTTGTACCCGAATTTCATTCGTAATACTTGCAACCTTTTTTGGAAGAGGTTTGTCGCCATATGTGAGGCCAATGGCGGCCTAAGGAATAAATCAATTTGACATTGGCTATGTGGCAGAAAAAGATTAATAAATATTTTTGTTAAATGTACATTTTAAAAATTCCAGGTTATTTTCTTTTTTCTTTCCAAGTATGTTAGTTTCAACTTTCCATCCAGTACTTTAGATGTTCAATAATTCCTGAGCTGTTTTATGTTAATTTCCAGACATTTTTATTTCACTGGCAGTAGTACCCGGTATTGCTCGGATTTATTAGGCGTCCGCGAATAGATAATCTTAACTTCTATAAGATAGAAGATAATTTTCAAAAAATTCTCAGAGTAACTCTCCGGTTTTTATAAACATGTTGATGTTCTAAATGCATTCGTACGTAGCTACTCAATGCATTGATGCTCTCTCTCCTCAAGAATGAAATAATAATAGCCTGACAAAAAAAAAAAAAAGACTGATGAACCAGGGAGTACTTCAGTCTTTAGAACTGTGCATGGCTGGGCCTTAGCTATACACTCTCGATGCTACATGCAAAACGCCTACAAAATTTCATTAGCAAGACTAAATTGTTATTTCTTAGATAAAAAATGACTGTATTTCATTTAAACATACAGACAAACTTTGCTTTATTAATTATGTATATGTGAAATGTGTAGGCTTAAGTAACTATAGTTTAGAACCTTCATTTAATTTAGGAGACTTAATGTAGTATGTTTTTTCCATTGTCATTTCCCAAGGAGCATAGACATACAGGCACCCTCCATGGGTCACGGAAGCTGCAATTTAATGCAGCAACCCGAGATGCATATACCCTTGAGGTGGGATATATTTTATTTAAACATTTTAATCATCATCTTGTACAAAATAATAAAGGCACATTAACAAAACGGGAGGTTATTAAAAAAATCAAAAAAACACACACACAGACATCGCTTTTACTCCAACAAATGTCCTCACAATTTTCTCCCTGGTGTTTTTCTTCTTGCCCTGGTAAGATCGTCGCATTCTGTCAGGAAATGGATAAGAGTCTCTTATCCTTCTTTACATAGTCTGCATGAGTCCTCATCCAATAATCCCATTTTTTAAAGATGCATTTTCATTGGAATGGGGCCAGAAACAAAGCTCACCAAATTTTTGAGAGATGTTCTTAGTATGTGATTTCAATTTGCATTTATGATTAGTACTTGTAAAGAACTGTTTCATTTGAGGGCAAATTGGATCAATATGCCACTCCTGTTCCCATTTGGCAGTTACCATTTTTTTTAAATTTCTACCTCCAACGTTGTCTGCGGAACTTCTATATGTGATTGATAATTTAGTATGTTATATACAATTCTATTTAAAAAAAAAAAGTATATATTATAACACTCGCCCGCGCAGAAGAGTTCTAAATTTTCTATTTGATTTCCTGCTCCCTCCTTGCTCTGAGCATCCCTGAGTAGTTCTTTGCTAGTTGTACCGGTAGTTGCATTAATTCGCGGACTATTTTTGGCGAATAATTAAATATGTAATAAAATTCGTATGACGTAATTTTTTTTGAGAATTATATAATAGAGAATTTATTCTGGTATAAAATGTAATATAATTACTGAATATAACCGCCATCAGCTGCTATGACACCCTCCAAGCGCCCGCGGAAGGCCTTGCACACATTGATGATGTAATGGCCTTCCATGTCTGCCCATTGCTCATTGACACTGGCCTTCAATGAGTCCAAATTCGGGTGGCAGGTAGCACAGGCCTTCTTCTCAATTTTCCACCACACACTGTAGTCAAGGGGATTCAAATCAGGTGATTGAGGTGGCCATATGTTTTTGTTCCAAAATGGCATGTTGGCAGCGAGCCAATCCTGAGTCATTCCAGAGGTATGGGCAGGTACCCCATCCTGCTGGAAGATAAAGGGCGCCCATTAGAGATCTTGAGGGCCTATGGAAGGACCTTGTCCTTCAAAATCTCTAAGTAGGCCTCTGATTTAAGTTGGAAACTAGTTTTGAACCAAATTAGATCCATTTTTGCCCCATTTGATGCAATGGCACCAAACATCATCACAGATGCTGGATGTTTGACTGTGGTGATTGTCCGAAGCTCCTCAACCATGTCCCTGTTGTCATTGAAGGCCACCACGCGGTCACTTGACCTGTTGAACACTGGATCAACAGTGAAATTCTTTTCATCTGAAAAAATGATGATGCGACTAGCCGGGGCATGCTTGATATAATTCAGCATGACTTTGCAACGTTCTAGCCGCTTATCACGTTGAAGTTGAGACAATAAAGGCCTCACAATCATCCTTAGAGATCGGCCACCAACTTCTTTTACAGCCCTTGAAATGGAGGCCTTATGAACATTCATGTCTTCAGTCAATATTCGTTTAGGAAATGGAAAACTGCTGTTATTATTCACGGGAGGTAGAGTTCCATGGATTCGTAATGTGTTTATTACCAATATTGAACAATATAAATTTTGAAGTGATAATTTTTAATAAATATTTATATTTTGTTAAATAAATATATAGTTTGATTTCCGTTCATATAATATTGAGGAAAGTTCTTCTACACATTCTGCCTCAAATTATAAATTCTTTATTTTATGAATAGTACCAAAATTTCTGACTATCAAAGAGTCATTGAGGGTTGCAGCCACATGTTGGCCGATGATTTCATCGGAATCACACTTGATTGTACTTCTCAATTTTCTTTCATCTTCCATTTCACATATACTCTAATATTATGCTGTTATCCCACACCTTTTTTTCATCGTATTTTCGGATTTTGTTTGGAATGAAGTTGAAGGGAAGGCTTGGATGAGATTTCCCTAAAAACTAAGGAATCGATGAATTATTACTCTGGCCAAACGAATTATTCAACCATTTGAGGTTCTTCAACTTAGTTGAATTCCTTCAATATTGGACGATGTACTTAAAATTAAATTAGTTTGCCAAGTTTTCCAGTTATCTTTTTTGTCCAACATTGCTTTTTCAAAAGTATTTATTGCTTCATACTATTTTATATTATTTAGCTTACCGGGTGCAGCGAAAGAATCTTTACACTTCATTTTTGCTACATAAATCAATGTTTTTTTGAATGCAGTAAAATTATTCTGGTCAAATACTAAAAATAAACAAAAAAATGAAATAAATAATAGAAAAATTTAGATCTTCCTTAGTGTCTTAGAAGTCGAGAAAATACCATCTGAATGTGACCAACGAATTTAGGTCCGCGCACTTTGTGATGCTGGCAAGTAACAAATGACAGGTATTTGTCCTTTGGGTAGGTTAATGAGTCTCTCCAGGCTCTCACTTCTGCGAAGCACCCTGCATCTGTCATGTACCTGAGCTTCGGAGACGTGTGAGAGGGGCACCGTCCTGATTCCACACGTAATTACCCTCCGAGTAGTTGGTCTTCAGTCATGGCAAGACTGTGTACTTAAGCACCTTATAGTAGGCCTCCTGGCCCGATTTCTATCCAGCCTTGAAAAAGAACGAAGGTAAATTATTTCCATCAGAGGCTACAAAGCCAAGGACTTTTGTTTGGGTAGGATATTTGATGTGGTAAACATTTTGAACTTCTTCTTTTGTTTCGGAGAGCCAGTGGTAGTGGTCATTTTGGCGGTTGTACTCAAAGTCCCTCATCATCCTATTAACGAACGTCTTACTGAGTCCCAGAGTTCGAGCAATTGTTATGTTGTCGGTTACTGTTGTGTCTTGACGAGTGAGAGACACAAACTTATTTATAAGGTGGAGAGATCCAGGATGACCGAGAGACAAGTGAGAAGATGAAATGGCGTGGAGGAATAAGACTACACTGTTTATAAGATCATATGTATTCTTTATAATACAAAACCATACTCTAATTTATTTACAAAATACACGACTATTTATAATACGTAAAACACAGTACTTATAATACATAAACGAATACACAAGAAGATAAGAACATGAAAGGAAATATGAAATACATAACATCACCCCCCAAGCACCAAATCCATGGCAGTGCTTACAAAGGTTCCTCTCCATGAACAGCAGCCTATAGATCCGCTCCATCCATGACCAGGCGCGGACAAACCGTTTGTTCTTGTACATAGAAAATGCATCTCCATAGACGTGCCGTGCTCTCAGCACGCGCACCGGAGAAAGGAGGACAATACTCTTCATAGAGGTTTTAAGGACCCGAGCACCCTGCTTGTCCCTGGGAGAAATAACATTCACCCTTATTGAGGTTTTAAGGATCCGAGCACCCTGCTCGTCCCTGGGAGAAATAACCTTCACCCTTAACGAAGTTTCAGAGACACGAGCACCCTGCTCGTCCCTGGGAGACATCTTGCTCGATGTACCCTCATCCAACTCTGGATGATCCAGGAAAGAGACCGTTGCACATCCATTAACCATTGATGTGAACGCGAGAGTAGGAACAGCAGAGAACCAAAATTGCGTAGGACTAAATCCACTTTTAATTATGTGGTCCCTGACCCGAACACACACTTCACTTCTTGAAAGTGACCAAGGTTCTCTTCCTTCCTCCACGAGGCCCAAACTGAGGCACAGTCCATGTTGCTCCGCTTTCCGCAGACGAACGAGCATTCTCCCTGTCGACGAAAAAGGGCTACCCAACTCCAACAGGGCTAGCTTCGCCGACAATCCCACAGCAAGGAGGTCACGTGATCCTGATCCCATCCTCGTCGCTAATGTTGCGTCTTGACGAAGATAAGGAGGTTCCAATTCTTTAAACCAATAAATCCAGGACTACCGGGAGAGATGAGATGAAGGAATGCGTGGAGGAGTAAAACACTTTTACAAGAACATCTGTCTTCTTATTAATACAAAAACCTACTCTAATTTATTTACAAAATATACGACTATTTATAATACGTAA
This sequence comes from Lepeophtheirus salmonis, assembly GCF_016086655.4. NCBI lineage: Eukaryota > Metazoa > Arthropoda > Copepoda > Siphonostomatoida > Caligidae > Lepeophtheirus > Lepeophtheirus salmonis. The sequence continues at coordinate 16,381,295 of NC_052132.2, forward strand.
AACACAGTACTTATAATACATAAACGAATATACAAGAAGATAAGAACATGAAAGGAAATATGAAATACATAACAGTTACCGCTCGGATTCGTAGGAGGGCTCATTGCATCTCCAAATATTGTGGAAAACGAATTCGTACAACAGCTAGAGAACTCATATTTTTTTTTTTTTTGTAAGTAATACTTTAATATATCGAAATATGAATTAATTTCCCTCAATCAAACTTGATTAATTATTGAATTAGTAAGTGTTCAGATTTCAAGGGATCACCCGGTACATCAATGATATGCTAAATCTAGTAGAAGAACATGTTCACTACTCAGGAATGAATCAAGAATGACAACAGTTTAGGATTAGAAAATGGTACCCCGTCGGGTAGAGGCTCACAGGGGGCGAATACGTTCAGACCTTGGAGGTGAAGTTCTTACTATGGGTCCAGATCAACTACCCAGACATGAACGTGGTGTTCTAGTAAGATGGTGCGCCTGCACATACGTCCAAAAAGGCCCAAAAGTGGTTGGAGAACAACTTGCCTTGCTGGCCAAAGAAAATGTGGAACTCTACTCACCAGATGCCTACCCATTGGACTTATTGTTTTTGGATGCATGTCGAGTCCAATGCCTGCATCGTCAGTCACCCAAATATCAATAACTTCAAGGACACCGTCAACATGCACTGGGATGCCATGTCTAATTACTATATCTGTAATAGGTGCAAGGCCTTTTTTGGCCGTCTGGAAGCCATTGTTGCTGCCAAGGGGGAGGGGCTACTTCGAATGATTATGGTATCCAAGACATCATATTAGTTATTTTTTTTTCCCAATACTGAACTACCTGGGTTTCAAAATATCTCAGACACCAAACTGTTTAACTTTGAGAAAAAGGTTATCTCATCTGCCACGTTCATTTTTGAAAAATGTGATGGATTTATAATTTTTATTCAAGCACATCATAGATACATTTGCATTTAATAGATATTAATTAAAGACATTTGTAAATTCTTAATAAGATGGGGAACATCATAGAGAAGTTATATATAAATTGTGATTTAATTTTGTCTGGATGAGGGACAAAGTTGACAAATTTATCTCTTCTTCCAAAATTACCTCCCTACCACCGACACATTGCTTGGTTTGATAGTCCCACGTCTGTATTATGATGTTTTTAGTAATTTTCCTAAGGATAACCCCTATTGACCGAATCAGGAGTAAAATAATAACCTACAACTTGCTTCCATCTAGAAGCAATTCCAGCTAACATAATGACAAGAATGTGTCTCGCAAAATCATCTGAGTGCTCCGGAAGAGTCACATGACTCATAAAACGATCTAACCTCTGATTATAATCTCTTGATTTTTCATGGCCCCTTCATCCAATAATAAGATACAATTTTTGTCAATTTCAGTAAATGTTAAAATTTTAAGTTTTAAAACCTCAAATACATCACTTAATATACCACTTTCAAATGGAAGAGCTTCAGTTCTTCTTCTTAGTGTACGTTACGATGGGAGAAGAAAATCCTTGGTCAAGGAGAGATTTATACCCTGAAGAACCACAAGCGAACTTAGAAAAATTATTTATATATATATCTTATTATAGAAGCAAAACTTATACCAATTACAAATTTGTAAAGAAATACATAATATATATACTAACTAAAGTGTGACATACAAAGTCAAAAATAGGATATTTTTCAATTTAAGTAGAACGAGTTTTTTTTCAATGATTATTCAGCATTAATCCATAAATTTTTCCTCTTTGTCTCCTTTGGGAAACTAAATATTTCGCCAAGGACATTTGAATTTTTTATCGATGGCTGACGATTTCTGTCACAGCACTATAAATAACCATAGTGACAAATTAATGGGATTTAATTATGACACAATTAAAGGATCCATAGTTTGGACACGATAATTATTTTACTACAAGTACAATATTGCCATTGTTGCGACTTAGTTAGACGTTATTCTTCTTTTTTTCCTGGGGGGGTGGGGTAGACGGCTTGTTAAAACTTCTTCACTTTACCCCCCCTCCACACTGGCTGTGTTCTTCGAGGAACATACAGCAGCGTCCAATTTTAAGCCAATCAGAATTGAGAACTACTCAGCCCTACTTTCCTTGCCCTGAGTGTCCACTCTTTGCTTAGAGTCCTTTAAATGCATACCCATCTATTGCTAAATAAGCTTTATTTACATAAATTATAATTATTTTCACAGCTGAAGTCGGACTCTGTACAAATTTTCCAACTCCATTGCCCTGCTGCAGATAGAGATGCCTTTAAACCAGGGTTGCGGAGTCGGTAGATAAAATGTTCCACTCCAACACACATTATTATTTTTTAATATTATGTTTTATAGCCAAAATAAGTACTATTGAGTCATTGGAGCCTATATACTTTAAATATAGATTTAATTTATAGTTATCTGTAGTAAATAATTCTGCGATGTTATAAAGAAAATATTTGGAATGCAAGATAGGTAAGTAGATGAACAAGAAATAAAACGGATCAAAATCTATCTATTGCATAAGTTTCGGAAAATAATTTATGCACTCATAACCGAGGAACGACAACACAAACAACATCTCACTGCAAATTTACTCTTTTCTCTGATGACATTGACTAATCACAAGTATTATTAATGAACCAACACAGCTAGTAACTATGCTATACCCCACATAATAATTTAGACTTAAGAAGTGTTTGGAAATTGTAATCGTCAAAGCACGTTGGACATTTGTGAAGTAAACTTATAAATTAATTAACTTAATAAGTTTCATAAATTAATAGTATACCTATAATTTATAACCATTTAGAAAATAAATATATGAATAGCCTTAGATTAAAAATCAGTTTGGTTGACATAAGTTATAATAATTTTTGTAGCCAGAGTCGGTACAAATTTTGCGACTTCGACTTCACATCCCTGCTATAAACTATGGTGTTCCTTGCTCGTTGATACGTTAGAATTTTCAAAATAGTATGAAAGAAGCTTGGAGGCTGTCATTGTTGATTAAGTAAAGTAGAGCCCGTGAGCCCTCAAAAGGCTTACGTACTCCCTGGCTTATTGCATATTTATTTTTTCTCTCAAACATTTGTGACTTTATTTTGTTCTTAAAGAGATAACAATTAATTTATTGAGTAACTACGCTTGAATTTGCTTATGAAAATGGAAAGTAATAATGGATACTTCTTCGAAAGTTATCTTATATACGATGAAAGCAAGGTTAGTCTGTTCTTTAACGCCGAATTACTCAGGCCAATACTGTGCACTGGTGCTAGTATTGAATAAATCAATCTTTGATATCTGCCATGAATCAGTTTATTTGATTGATTTCCTTTAGATAAAAATGAAGAACATACAAGGCAATGCAAGAATTATTCACTACACGCTATCAAAAAAATGAATTATGTGAATTTTTAATTTAAAAGTATCGTTGTAATTAAAAACGAACTCATGAAGTTTATATCGGATATTTTTTATTTATTTGTTGAACTTAACACAATACAGGAATTTTTCAACCCTTCAAAATTGTTGCTGGTCATTTTCACCTCTGATTCTCAAATAGATTTGAAGAATTTGAACCCTTTAGTTACATACTTTTGCCTAATATATTTCCATTGTGGTCACATAAATGTTTTCTTTTTTAATCAATTATTTATTTTTTTGTTATTTTTTTTTTTTTTTTTGTGTGTAGGACGCAAAAATTTAAACTAAAATATTATGCATTAAATCAATATAAAACTTCAAAAATAGCTTTTTCGAAGCAAAAAAAGAATAAATAAATTTTCTTGTATACTAAAGTCATAATAGTTTTGGACCTTTATAAAGTTCTTTTATTTATGTGTAGATTTTTAAATAAGTATAATAGTTAGGTGATATATCAACACATATACATCCATTCCTAAAAGAAATGTTTTTTTTTTTTTTTTCAAACTCAACTTGGGTAGATTTATTAGCTAAGAATAAGTTGTAATAAAAATATTTATATACTAGCCTAAGTACCCGTTGTTGATAAGAGTTATTAAGCAACGACGAACAGATATGCCTTTAGCTATTAATATATGGCTTGATTGATATAGAAGATAACACTCCAGGAAAGTTCTTCTCCGTTTTTCAAGGACGCACCTACACGTAGTTACTCAACACTTCGATGTCCAGAGATTCAAACAGTGTCGTTACTAGATTTCATCACTCGGAGGTGGGAGCTTAGCCCCAGAAATTATCAACACTGTTATATAATTGCTGATATAAAGAGGTTTATTTTTTAAATACAGGGTGCACAAGCGTGCACGGATACATTGCCGAAAGTTTCTTTGGCGAATGATCTCTTTACCGAATGGACATTTTGCCGAATAAAATAATAAATATTAATATATTTATTATTTTGTCTGGGGCTATGTCTCTCGTCCAAAAGATTAAGGTCGGGAGAGTTAGGAGGCCACAAATCCTTGGTTACGACGTCATAACAGTTCTCGGTTAACCACTGCATGGATTTTGGACACATGGCAGGGTGTTGAGTCCTGTTGCCACACCCAGGGCCTGACTCCGGCCACCTCTTGGATCCAGGGCAGAACCACCTTCTCCATAACATCCAGGTAGACCTCTGTGTTGATCTTTAGACCCGTTTCAAACATGTGGGGAGGCATATCACCCTGTTATCCTTTGCCTTCTGGGTCAAGATCTGGCCCACTTGCATCTTGTAGCTCATGCACCTTAAATCCTCAGATACATAATCCTTTATTGTTTTCTCATGGCATCCCAGATCCCTCGCCATGGCCTTCATGGACCTGGTAGGGTCATTCTCAACCATCTTCTTCACCTTGTCGACAAAGTCGGTGTCCCTGACCTTCCTGTCGGCGCCCTCTTTATGGTGGCATCAACATCCCAGGTGTCCTCTAGCTTCTTACAGATATGCTGAACAGTCCGTAAATTCATTCCTAAGGTTGAAGCAATCGTTGAATTGGAGATTTCACCCCATTATTAACCAATACCATGACTACTGCGGACCTAAAAAGCTCCTCGTTCCACTTATAGCTCTTTATCTCCTCATATGATCACGGCATGATGCTAACTGACCTACGTATTGTCAGCTGACGAGAATAGCTTTTCTATTTGGTAACCGGTTTTTATTTGATAATGTCGTCTTCAAGTTATCAAGGTTTAGAGTAGGCGACAATTTGATCCCCGCTCCCTGTATCTTGGAGCTCCTATGTACCTGGTCAAGTCCTGACGGACACTCGAGGTCGTCTGAGTCTCAATAATTCTCAAGATGTATTTTTCATTGGAGTAGAATCCAACTTATACTACTCAAGGAACACAAGTAATAATTAATTGTTACTAAGTATGTTTTGCTATGTTTTTCTATCTTTTCATACAAGTTTTTGTCTGTGCCTAAGCTTCAGGAACAAATGTAAAATTGGATCATCAGAAAATATATCAACTAAAGGCATATTCATATTTCCAGTCTTGTTTCCAATGCTAAATCCAAAATTTTCCCCTTTTTAATCAATATAGTCTATCCGAACTGAATCACTTCACACATCTCTTTATAAAGTATTCACATCTATATTGGGATACAGCTTAGGAAATAAAAATATTGCTCTTTTCTTGGTTAGTTATATTTACTGCTCCTTAGTCAAGGGCCTCTCAAACCGTTGGGGAATCCCTAAGAAGCGTGGAGTATACCTATCAAAATTGTTATATATTTTTTATAAGTACTTAGTTATTCTGAGTTCTAAATCCAGCATTATTGAACTAAATTCCTTAAGAACCAATAGTTGACGAAACTAAATTATGCCAACGTTTGATATATTTCAATAACTTTTTTAAATGTATTGAAAACAAAAAAGTATTTCACAAGAAATTATATTTAGTATAAATAATTCAAAACGATGAATAAACCTTAAAACAGCAATATTTATTAAATATTCCATCTTTTCGTCTGCATTACAATTAAGAGTAATGTTGTAGATCCTTCTATTTATACTTGAATATTTTTTGGATATTGGTATTATTACACACTTATCTAAATCACTTTATTTCCTTGTTAGGCTCTCTTTCTTCTTAAGAGAGTCTATTACTTTCCATATGTTGGGATGAATACTATTAACAGAGTTTTTTTAAAGCGTTGTGATCTTCTTTCTGTACTATTATTAGTTCGAATCGTTATAGCTTGAGTCCTTTCGTACATATTCCAAATTTAAATAGGAAATAACGGTTGTACTTGGCGTTGGTTTTCTCTACAACCTTGTTCTCCTCCAATGAATATTGTTTTAAAGTAAAAAACAAATTCTTGCGGTATATCATCGTCATCAGTGAGTTCTATAAATCCATCAATTAGATCAATGACTGGGAAAAATTCCAAGGTTTTAAAGCACTTGACTTTATTATTAAAATTTGAATCGGTTATATATGTAACTTTAAAGCCCAGATCTACAATGTGTTGATACAAATTTTTGGACATATGAAAAAGACAAACAGTGATGTTAAAAGTCGGGGAAAGTATCACTGAATGTATTTAATATTGCTTTTTCGAAATCAACCATTATTTTTTGTGGACTCAATGTTGTGTGTAGACTCTTTAAGATGTTAAATTTCTTGAGATTTCCCTGTCAGTTAATAGGAATACTAGTCTGATTAATGATAAAATCCAGAGTGAACAATTGATAAAATATTCCTGGACTATATTTAAATGTCCCATCACATCCCAGTTTTTTACTCTTGCAAGGCCTCTTTGTGTTTCAATTATATTGACGTACATTCTATTTCAGTACATACGTACTCCAATTGACCAAATTACTGAAGTGTCGAATATATTTTTTTAAAGACGTTTCTATAGTAATTAAATATGTACATATTATACATTTATAAATTAGTTAACCGATAGAATTTAACACTCACTACGGACAATTTTTAAAAATGAAGTTACTCATTCAAATCTTATCTTATCATACTAAAAAAAAATACACACAAAAATTTGTTAACCTATAACTTTAAATTTATTTTTATGATTTTCATAAATAGGTTCGAGATCCAATGGAGGTATGCATTCACAGTCCTAGATAGTAGATATACTGAGGATTCGAGTCCCTTCACGTTATGCAGCCTGTTTCGTACTCTTTGTGTAAGAAAGAAGGTACACGAAGAAACAGAGATCGTCGTTCTCATCTTTCTATTCAGATTCCTGATTGATCCAACTGTACTGAGCTTTACAGTTTTTCTCGCTTACGTCTCTCATTTTCACGTGCTCTCCTACGACCCGACCTTTGGCGTACCTCCCAAATCATCTCAATGGTTTGGTTCACCACAGACAACCTCTTCTTCTTCGGAAACATCCTGGATCATAACAAAGTAAAAATTTGCTCTTCCCACTACTTTTTCCTGATCTGATGTTAATTGTTATACTTGTTCGTCCATACATGAGTATTTTCAAATACAAATAGTGAATCATGGGGAATTAAAATTGATAACTGATATATTACGGTTATTACTTATTAGAACTTCTTCCATTCGATCGATCGAATCACTGTCGTGTTAATTTATTTAAAGTAATATAGCAGTAAAAGATTTGAATTACATGTTACTGTGTTGAGTTCATATAATGATAAATAATGAATATACACTTTAGACCATAAGGTTTTCGCCAATGTGACCTTGAACCGTGCAGAAGCTATCTATACCTCCACTTTAGCAGGCGCTCGGAACGACAATGATAACAATTGCTCAAACTCTGGGACTCCGTTAGACTTCAATTGCAAGGTTAAAAGGGAATTTGAGGCCTCTAAAGGACTCAGGATCCCTCCCATCCTAAAAAAATTAGGTATCAAATGTATCCAAGACAATTTTGACAACTGTCCCCTTACTTTTGGCCTCCAAACTCGCCAAATATTAACTCAATAGATTTTTTGTGTAGGGTGCGTTTGAACCCAAACCAACGGAATCCATTGCAAAATCAAAGATGAAATTATTAGTCGGATAAAGAAAGAATTCCAGGATTTGCCAAGTGACAAAGTGGTAAAGGCCTACTTGCGCTTACGTTCTCCTATAGACTGTAATTGAGGCTAGTGGTGATTTTATTAAATATAATAAATCAGAATTTATCAAGCTATCAGAATTTAATTTTATATATTTTAATTTGATCACTGGTTGGAGAGAAAATTGAATTTGAAAATCCTTTTTGCGGGACAGATAGCTTGTGCACCCTGTATAATCTGCACCCTGTATTTGGGGGGGGGGGAAGGCTTTAGAAGCTTAAGGAGGACCTTAAGCTTCTCCGTAAAGGGGCTAGCGACGTCACTGGAATCAAGTGATATTAAATGACGGTATCTTAAAAAAAAAATGACATGACAATTTGAAGAATGTTTATAAGGAGAGCAGCTTAGCTGTCATGACTTGTCCTTGAGAAGCTATAAGATAAAGGGAAATAAATGCAAACCCCACTCCGTCTTCTCCAGTGATGATACTGGAAGGAATTAAGACGACATTGATTCTCAATTCTACTCTGATTCCAACAGGGACTTACATTTAAAACTAGCAAAACTTTATTTTTACTCTACGTCTTTCATGCACTTGTGATAACTTTATATTGATCGTTCTCTATTAAAAAATAACAGCATACCAATGACAGATTTCGTAAAAATAGAATGATGTTCAGGTAAAGATTACAAAAATAGCGCTATCTTTAAATTTCATATTTTTTAAACCCCTGGGAAATGGTCTCAACTCAAGTAGGAAATATAAGGATAGCTGCTTGAGAAAATGAATAATATTGTTCTGATTGTTCAGAACCAAAAACTCCATCGCTAAAAAGTGATCGTGATTTACACCCCTAAATGAAGGTACTGCCCCTTTCTTATTTAATATGACGTCGTGAGCGATAGTTACACACACTCCTTCATAAACTTCAACTAAAGTCACTCTTATTAATTTTTCTTTTTTTTTTATATGACGTGCAATGAGCGTTTATAGCACATATGGCTACACTAAGGCGAGGACGGCACACTAAACCAACGGTTCGGTTCGACTTGTTGTACACCCTTCACACTGTATGGTTCGGTCCGGTACAAGGGTAAAATGTTTTCTAAATAGAATTAATGTTTTTTTCAAGTTTTTTCTGAATTTTATTCTTTAATAATTTCTTTTTCTTTACCACTAAATGATTCCTACATTTATTTAGCTTCTCTAAAAAACAAAGGTTGATATAAAATATACAAAAAAAAATCCAAAATGATGAGCTCATCTACATTTTCCGGTAATAAACAAGGCCGATCAGCTCTCACAATATTTCCAGCTGTCCAACAAATTATTTCTTTTGATACAAATGTACCTTTAGTTGCGAGATATCGTGAAGTATACTTGGAAATATTGGGAAAATTAGTTAAATTACCCTTCCACCATGCCACTGGGTTTTCGTCATGTAGGATGTATCTTATCATTTTGCCAGGCATTATTTCTTTTTTTTGTATCAACAAAGACAGAAATTATTTCTTTATAAAAGGATGCTTTTGGATTAAAATCTTACCTCACTATCTAAATCTATTAATTAAAAAAATAAAAATTAAAATTGTATACTATCAAACACACGCTCATTATTAAAAATGGATTTTTCCAGACAATCAAACAAACAACTTTACTTCCTATTAATATTAATCTGTGTGTCATATCAAGTACACGTTCACTAAATTATGATTGAAATTTAATGCCGCCTTTAGCAATGTCAGTAAATTGATATGCACAAGTATTCTAGAGAGTGACTTGGAAGATTGACGTTAAATATTTATTTATTTACTTGCTAAAAGTTATTTTCTTTGTATGATGACTACCATGGTTAAAAGAGTTTTTTTTTTTTTTTTTCCATTTGAAACTGTCACATATTTCTATATTTACTTAAGAAGTTGTTTGACTTCTTAGTTTCTATATAGATTAGGGTGAGCTTAATCCTCAACAAATTCTTAAAATATATCTATGGTTAAAATAGTTTTTTTTTTCATTTGAAACTGTGACATATTTCTTTATTCACTGAAGAAGTTGTTTGACTTCTTAGTCTCTATATAGATTAGGGTGAGCTTCATATATATTTTTTGGTACTTTCTATGTACCTAATAAACATAATTGGAGTGCGTCAACATAAAAATAAATTAGAACACAAAAATTAAGTAAACGAGAAAATCCCAATTATTTTTTATAGATACATACAATCAAATATTTTTGTGTAACTTATAGGCTTTATATTCAAATTTGTCGGATGACTTAAGATGCCCAATATTTTCTGTAATATTTTAGAGCCTTTATTTGATTTGAACCTTACAATGGCCCCGATATGGACCCTTTCAACCATAACATTTATTTATTGTGACGATCAATTTTGGTTAATTTAGTGCAATTTTTCCACACACACAAAGGCTTAATAAGACATGGAATTCAGATAGCTCATGGACAACGCGCCAGGAGAAAGTATTCTCTTAAACTCAATGTGCCCCGGTCATTCCTAGAGAAATAAATATTCGTTTTGTGTATGGACTTCAAAGAAGATTCCTAGGATAGATTGAATAATGGTTTACTTATACTTTATTACTGCAACTCCATCTAATCAATTAAAGGATAATTGAACAATAAAAAAACGATGAATTATTTGATCGAAATATGCAATAATTTGTGGTAGAACACAAAATTCATCCACCTTCAAATTTGTGAAAAATAATTCTAGCTTGCTTTTGCGTTGACGGATCACATATAATCTACTTTTCCAATAAAATTAACTAATTGATCCTTTTTTTATTTTAACAATAAATTTTGGCTTATTTAAGTGCAATTTGTGGAACATCCAAAGTGTTAATAAAAATAGTTTGTTGATAGAAATGGATGGCAATTTGTCGAAAAATGTAAATGTAATCCACACTTAAATTAGGGGAAAATCAATCTGGGCAGCTTTTGCGTTGACGGGCCAAATTCGTACTATTTCATCGATGTATACAGGGTGCAGCGGAAAAATATTTACACTTTCTAACTAGAAGTTTGTCAAGATGTATGTCAGGAACCGGTTCTAATAGGGTATGTCAATCAAATAAAACTATCTAATTTGATATCTTGGCTACCCTAATCATCGATGTAGCCCCCTTGGCAGCAGTGATGGCTTCCAGGGGGGCCAAGGAAGGCCTTTCACGCATTGCGGATATAGTCTTCAGACATGACATCCCAGTGCTGGTTGACGGTGTCCCAGAGGTTGTTGATATTGACGAACAGTGCAGGCCTTAGACTCAACATGTACCCAAAAACAAAAATTCAATTGGGTCGGCATCTGGTGAGTAGGGTGCTACATTTTATTTGGCCAGAAAGGCAAGTTGTCCTCCAACCACTTCTGAGCCTTTTTGGACGTGTGTGTAGTCGCACCAGCTTGCTGGAACAACGCGTTCATGTCCGGGTAGTTGCTCTAGACTCATGGTAACAACTTCTCCTCCGTTGGTTTCTTACCATCGTCCAATAGTGTGCGTAACAAAATTCTTTGGTCACGTTCAGATTGCATTTTCTCGGCTTCTAAGACACTTGGGAAGATTTTTTTTTTTTTTTTTTTTCGTATTTGACCGGAACAATTTTATAGTATTCATAAAAGCCATGATTTATGTACTAAGTGAAGTATAATTTTTTTTTTTTTGCTGCTCTAGGTATTCATATTTACTTTAAGCACAAAGCCAATGCCATTTTGAAAAAAGTGACAGAAACTATAAAAATCTCATTCTTGGGTTTTAATTATGTCGAACAACTTTTATTTACAACTAATATTTGTTCGAAAAACCTACATTATTTAATAGCATTTTTTTTCTCTTTGAATTCCTTCATCTAGAAAACTTTTTATCATTTCTGAGGGAATTCTAATTTCACATTCTAAATTAAATTTTGTAAGATGATAATTAAGTTTTTCAATGATCTATTCATCTCTTCGAATTCCTTCTCTATGAAATTTCTTAAAAAGATACTCATGTTTTTTAAAGATTCTATTAGATGCTCCGAGGGTTGCACTAATCCACCTTTAAAGACATTTTGAAGCCTAGGGAGAGTTACTGGTTTTTTAAATAGATGAATGAGTGTTGGACGTTTAAGCAATCCAGCCACGTATTTCAATAAATTACCCATAAAATCGTCTTCAAAGAGTCTTGGATTGCTTGTTTTGTAAAAGTAAACTGGGGAAGATAGTCTTCAACTGTAAAATCAACACAAGACTCAGACTATATTTTTTTATTGTATGTATCAGCTATCGAAGATGCAAGTAATCGTCCATCTTCAAGACGATCAAATCGGTTGGATTAGTCGAATGTAACTATATCCTTCTTTATTGCTACAATGAACTAAAGCGGATGGGATAGCGAATTCGGCTTGTTGTCGAAGCATACGATTACGCACATCTACAGGTGTTGCATGGTCATTGGGACTACCTAGTTGATACAACTGCGATAATAAATTCTCAAGAGAGTCTTGATGGCAACGAGAAGTAATTATTAATTAAAGTCCATAAGGGTCCTTGAGATACAAAAGCATTTGTTGTCATTATAATTCCTTTTTGGAAAGACCAGATGTGCTGATGAGTACCTAATTTTCTTAATTCTCCCATTTGTCTCACGACTTCTTCGAGTACATACTGTTGTTCATGTAGATTAATCCCACTATAACCATCTTAAGTTTTTCGATGTCGTATTTTTGTCTGGGCGAAAAAATAGTGTATCGCTTCTTGATATAATATATAAATAGTTCTTTCAATTCGGGCCAATGAAGTTTAACGAAACTTCCCCCTAATTCAGCATCTAAGTATATACGTTGGCGATCATTTCCTAGGCAATTAATGTGAAGGGGCTTTCATTTATAAAATGACGTTAGATTTCCTACAAATTGCGCTCCCACTATATTTGTAAGCAATTCTTTATACAAAATTTGTGCGTTCGGAAGTCCAATTCCACTTGAAAGAAAATATTTTCTAACAAGTTTTATTGGATGTGGGGAATCTACCATGTAAAATAATCAGAATCTTCTAAAAAATATATAAATACATTATAATAAATATGTAAATATTGCTGGCAAAACTGCTCTGCCTTTATAAGCATGATCAGGGAACGCTACATCATGCTCGTTTCGATTATTATGGACGCGTTAATATTTGCGTGTTGGAAAGTTATCGATGAGAATGTCTTGAAGGGCCTCAAGCACGATATCATGCAATGAAAGAGGGAGTTAGCGGTCATGATAGACCCTTATATAATTCCTGAGCTGTGCTCACTAAATAAGTCGTACAGAATCAAAAGACTTTACACTCTTAAAAAACGGTATTATAGCTGTTTTTGATGACTAAGTAGCTCATGTGAAAATGGTTCCAGTAATAAATAATGCAAGAGGTGCGTTTGACAGGGGTACCTCAAAAGATTTGAAGATTATTTTAAGTCTTACCTCGAAAATCGTCGTTGCAATGCTACAAATCCGTCTGCTTGACTATCGATTTGGCATGGTACTGGAGCAGAAATGTAAAGGGGGATGGAAGTGACGGAGGAAATCTGTTGTGATCCCTTTTGAATGTTCAATGAGTTGAATATATATATACTAATTAGATGGAGGGGCATTTGACTATTTAAAGATAGTTATAAGTACAAGCTGCCGTGACTCAGTGTGCAGGGTTCAATCTTGAACGCCCCGTAGTTAACATCAGCTGACGTAATAATAACTAATTAAGTGCATTGGAAAAAAGATTATGGTAATAAGTATAGATAAATACAATTTTAAAGAGATTCGATATTAACCATGTTCTCAATATTATTTTACAACTTTACGAATTCAATATATATTGTTCATTATTAATGCATTCATTTAAACCTGGGATTATGTTCCTAAATATTTTTGCCTTAAACGCAATATTGGCAAAATAATAGTGACACGATTATAATTGAGCAAATGGGATACTAAAAACGATATTGAGCTGTCTATTAAACCTACATATATGTTATATAATATGTCTATCTAATTACGTAGATATTAATATTTATCTCTGCAGGTGCATTTTCCTTTTCATTATTATTTTTTTAAAATTTGCATTTATTATGATATATCTTTTTATTAGCTGCATAAGAGGCTTATTTTCATACAAAAATAATTTCCTCATATTTTGTAGGATTACTTTCTATGTAGATTATATGATTTGTTTTGTATGTAATACAACAAAAGTTGTCCCTTTATCGATTTTGTGATGTAAGCGGTTTCATTCTTGAACCGCTAGATCCGGAGCCAACAAAGCCGAACCGAGACCTGAATATATTGCCTACCCGAGATATAGCAATGAGCTAATTTCCCAATTTGTCTCCACAGCTCTGTACTTATCTCTTGCCTTACACTAGACATATCTTATCTCCCCCATTTCTGTGTACATTGTATATATGTACATATCTGTCGGAGGGTGAGGGAAAGAACAAAAGGGTTCAACGCAATATTAAAACAATCTCTCCCTACAATACTTTTGTTAGATCTAAAAAAGGCTTTCTTCTTTACTTGAATGTCCATACACATCCACTTGTATCTGTGTACGCACATATATTTTGAATATTCAAATGATACATATTCTTATCTTTAATGTATTTATGTATGTAGGTACTTGTCGCATACACAAAGCCCCCCTCCCCACTCCACCTTACCCTTAAATAGTTGTATTTATTGGAAATTTCTTGAAGAGTTCCTTTTCATTTTGTTATAAGTATGTACTAAAGGTTCTCTCTAGGGATCCCGGGATTATTGGATATCTTAGACCGATCCAAAATTCCCAGGAAATCTCACATATTAATATTCCGAAATATAATTTTCTTTTAATCATATATATAGGCTTCTGCACTACAATTACAACAAACTTTGGCCTTAGCCAGATCCGTATGAGTGCACGAAGGCCAAGTACAGGAGGTTAGGTCACAAGTAATATATATATATATAATTAAATTTGAGTCAATTGTCGAGATGGAGCAGCTTAAAAGAAACAAATCGCCACAAAGCAAAAGGTATTGCCAAACTCACTGCTTATCCCAGAAACCAGGGATAATAAGGCTTCCATCATGATCTTAGGCATCATCAACATCAAGGTTGACATCCTGATGCGCTTTTTCTAACAGGGAGAAGGTGAACACCTGGATACCCTGAATAGAAGAGAAGGTAAATGAGCTAACACCAAGAAGGTTCTAGCTTGGATAAAGGGTAATGTGGCACCCTTTGAGATCCCCAGACGGGGTCTTCCAACTCATCTCACGTGAACACCTAGAACTTCCATATCGAGGAGGAGGTCAAAATTTGTTTCAATTGTTGTCCATGAAAACCTGTAATCTTCCAAAAAGAAGCTTGTTCCCCAATTATATATTTTTTTCTTTTGATTAAGAGGTTTTTGAGAGATTTTATAAAAAATAATGCAAAGTTTAAATAGGAATATATTTTATTTTATAATTGTGGATTATAAATTGATTAAGTAATCTATAATTTTGCAAAGGTCTTAAAAATGTTATTTCCTTCAGAATATATCCGGTTTAATTACTCAATTTGGACATTCCCCATTAATTTATACTTTTTTCGAAACACAAGAGCTGAAAGCACCAATGCCAGTCCTTTGACGTCAATATCCATGGAGTTATCCGCGTTTAAAGAATTTTGAAAATTTCAAACTATAAAAATGAATTGGAAAAATTGTTTTTTGTTTATTAGAAATTAAAGCAATAAATTGATTTTCATAAATCGCACCAGTAAAAATTCAACATCAAAATTGCAATTAGTTTAATTTTATAAAATACTTTGTCAGGACATTTTATGAAAAATATTTATTTTCTACTTCAAGCGCACGTTCATCACTACTCCCACGTATGATTGCCACTAGCTGTATTTCCAAGAAAACTTTAGAATATCTCCTCTAGAAATAACCCCCCACTACTTCTACATCCTCATTGCCACGCATTATAAAAAAGGAAGTTAAGTTATCGCACCCTTAAATTTCAAAATATTTATTCTTTGTCAATTGGATCCCGATATTCAATGGGATATGTTACATCCAAGTGTATAGCTACTATGATACACAGACTATGAGCGTACATTCCAAAAATGGTTTATATTTGAACATTAATTTTCCATAGGTATATCCAATTGAGTTTAATCCGAAGTAGGTAATATTCTATTCACGTTCAGAAAGGAACAATATCCTCTATCAGATTTTCTTAACCTGGAGTAAATTGGCGTAAAAATATTATATAAATAATCCATAAACATAACAATTTCAAAAAATTTAATTTTCAAATACATCCTTCATCAAATCTTTAACAGTGGCGGTCACAGCAGTGGAGATCAAAAGAAAATTAATTCTTTTCTTTCGAACTAGGACCAAAGGTTTTAAAAAATAGTATCTAAATACATTTATGGGTTGTCAACACAAAAGTAACTTAGAATGATTTTTCTCAAAATGGAGTGTTCGTATTCTTTGACGAAATATCTTCAACTTCTATCATAATATTGTTCTTATTCACTCCGCAAATTGCATTTAAAGTAGACAAAAATGATCCTCATAAATAAAATAATGACAAATTGACATATATATAATGTACAGGGGTTCTTTTTAAGATTGTTCCATATTTAAAAAAATTGTATAGCATAAAATAACTGTGAGAGGTTTTGTTGTTAAATATATTTCCCCCAAAAATACATGTAAACAAAACATTCATTGTTCATAATTGCCCTAGAACAATAATTATTGCAAAAAATTCCTAAGGGAAGAGATCATAAACTTAATGAATAACTTGGCACACTTCCATCTCAATCCAGATCAATCAGAAAATTGTGTACAGGTACACATAGCGATTGGAGGATATAATTGAGTCTGATAGGAGGTCAGGGAGTGAAACAACCAAACTTATGAGAACTCCAAGGCTGTCCGTGAAAAAATTCTGCAAAATCCACGAAGATACATACAAAAGCTGGCCCAGGATCACATTGTAAGCAGAACCACTATGACCAAGATTGTTACAGATGACATTGAGGGCAACCCCTACGTAATTCTGTATCGTCATTCTTTGTCAAAGGGTGTCATTAGAAAGAGAAAGAATAAAACAAAGTTTTGCCCAACTGGCAGGCAGTACATAAGAATGCACTCATGATTTATTGTAACGAAAAGTTAATTACTGTAAGTCGGAAATTCAACAAGGAAAATGAAAGACATATGATAGCCTTTATTCCAGCCAAAAATTTGCCTACAAAACTTGTAAAAACCATAGTCAATCATGGTTTGGGGTGTTATGTTTTCAAATGGTGTAAAATCCCCTATATTCCAGATTAATCAACAGTTTTAATCCTTTCCAGATAGTAGACGAGGATTATTACTTACGAATCACTAAAGACAGTCGTCATAATCTTTCCGACCGAAGGAACGGTCTTCGCCTTTTTTGGCGCAGATTCCCCATGATAACCCATTGTTAAGATTATTGTTTGGTTTCATGAGAGTAGGGATGTATCAATATTTCATCCACAGTGACGGAACAACGCTTAAAAACCTGCAGATTCTTCTGGAACAGCTGCAAACCGTCCTTGCAACACTTCACACTATTTCGTTTTTGGTCAAGAGTGAGCAATTGTGACATGTATCTAGGGGATAGCTTTGCTATCTCCAAATGTTGATGCAAAATATTATATACCTGTTCATTCGAGATGCCCATAGTACGAGCAATCTCATGCACCTTCACTCTCCTGTCATCCATCACCAAATCATTGATTTTATCAATGATTTCTGGAGTAGTAACCTCAACTGGGCGTCCAGAACGTTCAACGTCACTTGTGCCCATATGACCACTCTGAAAATTTTGAACTTTGCGATAAAAATGGATTTACAGTGGGTGGTTAATTATTTCCTTCATATGAGGCTTTGTTTACAGAGAAGACCAAGGCCATTGCAGATTATACCTATCCAAAGCTTTTGAACTACTTGAAGCGCAAGGGGGCTTCAAAAGTAATTGTACCCGTCGATGAGAAAAAGTTTGTGGTGGACGTAGAAATTAATCAGCAAAATCCAAGAGTCATCGCCTGTGATCCGAAGGAAGTCCCACAATTTTTGAAATCCAAGAATCTGGCCACAGGTGTGGTTTTTAGAGCTGCGGACAGTTATATCATGGTACCACATTTAATCGAGGCTACATTTAAGATCAGGAGCACAGCTCAGTACCCGAAGATCCTGAAGGACGTCTTCCTGCCTTGGATGAAGAAGAAGTTTGACCTGAATAAAGTGACACTTGTGCAAACTAGGCCCTGTGCCATGCGTGTAGGTTAAAATATGGTCTGGCAATTATCCAGATTTGAACATTCTCGAGTAGTATCTGTGGGACATCCTTCAAGAAAAGGTCAACGAAGGCATCTACAGTAGTTTTAACTCAATAAAAACAAGCATCACCATGAACTGCAGTATGATCCTAGCTGATCATGTAATCAAGGCAGTTGATCTGTTCAGCCCAAGAATCACAAATGAAAACATCTTTTTTACGTTTAAAAAGTGGGAAATTTTGACAAAAATAGATTTAAGTTAGAGGATAGTTTTTTTTATTGCGTGAAAGGAACGGACAACTAAACAATTTGAGAATTACTGATGTCAAAAAACAGTAATATTTAGGTTGATTGAAAGGAAGATCAAATAAATTCTAAGCCAATAGATGTTTTGAGGACCCTCCGGAATGTAGGGTTTGATTTTTTCTTATATTGGTATAATATCAAATTATTACGAACACTCACCCTTTTGCTAGATCTCAAGCAGGTGTTGCTACTGCAGGGATGGCTTCATAAAGGCTAACATCACCAAGAACTGCAGGAATATCCCAGCTAATCATGGAATCAAGGCTGTAGCACAATTCAAGCCAAGAATCACTCAGGTTATTGAAGCTGGAGGAGTCGTATCAAAGAATTATATTTTGAGGTGGCTTAGTTTTGGTTTATTTTTTTAAACATTTCAAAGGCTTCATTGCCTCTAAAAGCGCATACATTAATGATTTATAGAGCTCAAACATGCATTTTTTATACTATTAACTTTGTTAAAATGCTATCGTTAATTAATAAATTATATCTTGTTGGAGTTTGAAATTTAAAAAAAAGTTGATCAGTTTTTAATGGACAACTCTGTATAGCTCCGTGTTACCATTTTTGTTATTATTTTGTAAATCAACATAAATGCTTACGACTTACAAATCTGCTTATACATTTATGTAGTCCAAAGACGTTTATATCAATCTAAAGACGGGAAATCAGGAAACCAAATTAATGTATGTAATAGAATTATAATAATATATTCAATAGAAAAAAATAATAATATCATTTCATCTATAAAAAAACTATCATAAGGCAAATAATGGCTTTAAACTACATAATATATTCAATATTAAGTATATTTTATTTCCTCTAAGTCTTTTATTCTTAAAAAAAAAAAAAAAAAAAGGAAGAAAAAAATGACATAGAGGAAGGAAAAATGATTAAAATTCGGATCAGTTCCCAACTCATCATTATTCTATTCTCATATAAAAAGGCTCTTTTCTCTTATTTTCTCTACTTGCTTTTAAAAATGGCCTAGCTCTTGTTCTTTGAAAATAAATTTCCTGTGTCCCTTTTATATCTATAGATATGTACCTTTTTTTTGTTGTTGTTGCTGCATGTCCTTAATTAATTTATCTATTCCATTAGTACATATCTATGTATTTCAATAGATTTTTCCCTCGATAAAAATTTGATATTGGCATTTATCCCTCCTGAAAGCTAAATATATATATATTATGGCATTAAATTATATTAAAGTTTTATTTTTCCTTTAAATGAAATTTTTCGTTTTTAATGCAGCATTTGGTTAGTACCATTGCCAACAATATCAAACGTTATTCGAAGTTAAGTGCTCAAACTATTGGAGTACCATGGAAAGAAATTAAATTACATTTAATAATGTATATAAATATATGCTTAAATGGTTCATAGTTTATATGTGTCCCTAGGCAATGCATTCTAACCATACGTACCCCAGCGTATAGTTAGGGAAACTTGGGAAAGTGGCTGACTATATAATTAACAATTTTAACTTGTAGTGTCAACGGGCAGAGCAATAAAAACATAAAAACCATTGTTGTGAAACAAATTTATTCATCAGACCAAGGACAACCGAGATGGATGACAAAATAAATCCGTTGTCAGCGCTTCTTGACACTGGAATGGATTATGACGTGATCTCTTGCATTGTACCCTACTCCGACGGTACAATAATTAAAAGCTGAAGGACCACACAAAGAGTCTTGAGAGGAAGCCGGGAAGTTTTTGGGGGGAAAACGGAGAAGGATAGTGGACTTTTTGATTCCCAAACAAAAGAAGAGAAGAGAGGAGGCATCACAAATCGCTCTCATGGTCCATGTAAAGACGTAATCCTCGGGCGTTTCATCAACTTACACTGTATTAAACCATTCGCCCAGCCCCAGAACAGTGAAGCTAAAAAAGAACTTTTTATCGTTTTAAAAAAATGAATGACTTTAACCTCATCATGCCTCTAAAATTAAATTTGTAATCGTTCTCAAAAGACATGGCACTTTTCGATGAGGCAACACGTCTGTGAGACTGGAAAGTCATAAATTAGAAATTCCTGGATCTACCTCCTACCCAAATTATTGGGACATTATTCATACATCTCTTAGGGAGAAGGTCTCTGCCCATTACATAGACAAATGGGAGACACTTGACTATTGGTGCAAAGCCGTGCGATGCTCCCAAGAGTTAGACTTGGGAGGTGGCCGCCTTTGGACTTTTCAAAAGGAAAACGGAACTCCTTGCTTCAGTTTACCGCTGGACATTGTCTCCTACCCCGACACTATCACCCTATGCACTAAGAAGTTATCCCACTACAGGGAGCGAGGATCAGATTGTCGCCTACTTTAAACCATGATAACTTGAAGACGACATTATCAAATAAAAAACCGGTTACCAAATAGGAAAGCTATTCTTGTCAGCTGACGATACGTAGTTCAGTTAGAATCATGCCGTCATCATATGAGGAGATAAAGAGCTATAAGTGGAACGAGAAGCTTTCGAGGTCCGCCGTAGTCATGGCATTGGTTAATAATGGAGGTGAAATCTCCAATTCAACGATTGTTTCAACCTTAGGGGTGAATTTACGGACTGTTCAGCGTATTCGTAATAAGCTAGAGGACACCTGGGATGTTGATGCCAACATAAAGAGGGCACCCAAGGAGGAGGGCGCCGACAGGAAGGTCAGGGACACCTACTTTGTCGACAAGGTGAAGAAGATGGTTGAGAATGACCCTACCAGGTACATGAAGGCCATGGCTAGGCCCTTGGTGTGGCGACAGGACTCAGTACCCTGCCATGTGTCCAAAATCTTCATGCAGTGGTTAACCGAGAACTGTTATGACATCGTAACCAAGGATTTGTGGCCTCCTAACTCTCCCGACCTTAATCCTTTGGACTATTTTGTCTGGGGCTATGTTGAGAGACATACCAACAGACATCCCCATAGCACCAAGGCCAGCCTGATGGACTCCATCAAGGAGGTATTCGGCAACATGGACAATGAGATGGTCAGAAGAGCCGTATTGAGGCCGTTATTGATGCTAACAGTGATTATATCAAATGAATGGCTGCTCTATACCTATATGCTCGTCATAGTTTTGATTTTGAATAAAAAAGTTAAAAAATGTATATTTTGTTTTGTCTTTTGTAGAAAAGTATTTTGGCGACAATTTGATCCCCACTCCCTGTATGTTGTGGATGTGGTTTAAGATTTAAAGAAACATGATCCAAAGTCACATTGATTATTTGTTTAATATGCACTTCCCTTTCTTTTTTAATAGGATGCCCATGCTCTACGCAACAATGTAACTATTTTCTAGAATGACTTATAGGACACATCCATCCAGACAAGCTTTGCTTTATCAATATAGAATAGCCTCCAAGATGATGTCGCTTTGCTCTATTAATATTGACTAACAAGAAAAACCATTAAAATATGAACTAATTAATTTAAGCATCATGGGACTTTAGTATAAAACAAACATTGCATTGATTCAAATAGAATCCCCACAAAATATATTGTATAAATAAATACAAACATGAACAACTCGAATTGCTATAAACCCTGTTTTTATAACAACTAATCAGTTTTCTAATAATAAAAAAAAAAAAAAAAAAATGTACCCTGATTTATTGTTCACAACCATAGGTATAGTTATACATACATTGATGGTGAAGAATAAAAAGTCTCAAGGGATATTTGACTCAACCTTGACTCCACAAATAACAGTAACTTTGATCATATATACTATATTTACCATCAAAGTACTACTATATATACAGGGTGTTGCAGATAAGTTCATAATTTGCTCGGACAAAGGAGGGAGCGGGAAAATATTTTGACAACGGTCAATACTATTTCTTCTTAATCTCTAGAACCCTTCGGTGTGGGTGACCATTATAATATAAAATTTATTTATATACAGGGTGTAAAAGAAGGAAATTGTGTCTTAAACTTCGAATAACATACCTACTAATATCCATGAAAAAAAATTCTTCTTATATTTTTGAACAAAAAAACAAACCACGAAATAGAAATTCGTGAAGAAAATTGTAAAAAACTGTTCTGCACTAATTTTGTAAAAAAAAATAATAATAGCGAATATTAAAATTGTAGGGAGAAACATGCCCTTTTAATTATTTTTTCGGACATGCAAAACAAAAAAAGTTATTGAGAACAATGTCATCGAAAATAATAACCCTAGATAACGGATCCATTTCTGCAAATAGTGCAAAAATTATGTAATAAAATGTGGCATTTCTTCTTAAAAATTGAAACTATTTTTTTTTTTAATGTTCAAGTCTATAAACATGTGTCCAACATCCATCATTTTTTTATGGCTGCAATCTACTTTTTTGATTTTGTTAAATTTAGAAAATGTCTTTTTTTTAATTTATGTTCCTTTAATTTGTCGGATGGAGTGGTTCTGATTAATTATTCCATCTTACCTAGGAATTATCTTTGAAGTCCACAAAGATAAAGTACATTTCCTGCTCTAGGAAGGACTGAAACGCGAACCTACGCACTTTAAGTTCTAGAAAATAATTTCTCCTGAGCGTGTTGTCCATTGAACATGGTTTGTTCTATTGGTTTTGGGATAAAAAATTAATTTTATCATCAACCGTGTGAATGAATATCACACGTGAATTGGTTTCAAATTACAAGATTTGCTTTTCCTTCTAAGCATTACACCTCTAAAAACCATTCAATGTGAAAATTTATTAATACATTTTAAATGTATAGACTAATTAAACTTCATCATCATAAACAATCATACCTCTCTAGCTTATGGACCTACTACTCTAATCTTTTTTTTTGAGGTGATTGATTTTATATTGTTCTGAGAAAAGTTTGATCGAAATCAGAGAGGATATTATGTTTGAAATGTTTTTATTTTTATACTTTTTATTAGAGATTATTAAAAAACGGATCCAAAATATTCTATTGCATAACTCAATTGCTATGGAATAATGTATTATACCAGGGGTAGGCAACCTTTGATACCTATGTGTGTCAACTTCAACATTTCTGCTCAATGAATGTGTAACTATTAACAATAATAGTAATGTTAAAAAGCACTCAGAAACTACAGGAATATGTTCTAATTTTGAATTTTATTTTGCATAGATTTTGTGCCTTGCAAATGTAACTAATATAATTTTTATTTATTACTACTTATATCTTAACCATACATTTCTACCATTACACAACATTTTTTTATTGCTATTAATATTGTAGGCCTAGGCATATATACCATAATAAACAGCCACAGCATTTTATATGAACAAACAGCAACTTAATAGTGTAAGCTGAAGCAATATGCCACAATTAATCTTGCCTACCAGTCAGCGTGATCCCTGTCCTTGCTTTTATTGGCTAAGCTTTCTTATCTGGGGTTCATAGTTTGTCACTTTCAATTATAGACATGACTCGGAATTGACAGTCGTCAAACGGGTGCAGATAAGCCTGTGAATAAGACAATTTTTGATCAAAGTCATCATGAAAATAAGCTCAGAACTGCATTTAGTTACAAGTACTAAATTTCATTTTTAAATTATGAGTTTTTAAAAATATATTATTTGACATACCCAAATTTATTCCAATTGGATGGGGAAAAAAAGAAGTCTAAATATGTCATGGAATGTCATATTTAATACATTTGTTTGCAAAAATTTAAGACCATCTCTGATATATCACCTAATTCAATAATAATTTCAGTGATGAGATAACTTATTGGAATCGGGAATAGGTTTTTTTTCTGGAATTAGAATCGGCAACGTAAAAATAATGTTTAATTTGCAATTCCAATTCTTATGTGTTATTATGAATTACTTGTAATTCTCTGTTTTTCTTTTTCGAGCGGATTATAACATGTAAATCTTTCAAGACTGACTTCCTTTTTATGTGAAATGAATAATTTATGGCGTCCCAAAGGCAACACAATGTAGAAACTTGCTGACTTTTACGCAATGTTTACTCTTAATTTAGTTCGTTTGAAAAGTAATCTTTGTTTGATTTTTTGAAGACAAGGAGCAGTTATCGACATTGTAGGTATGTTATACTTGAGGGAGTGCTCTAATCTTTTTTCTCCCCCACGTATTAAGCTGCTCGAACAGCTGCCCGATAAGAAGTTTTGTGACACATTCAACGCCATAAATATGTACATCTTTTAAATCATAAATTTGATGACTTTTTCTGAAAGACGTCACAAAAAAAGTTACCCTAATAATGTTCTAAAGTGTTCAATCTCAAAAATTCAAGAAAAAGTCGCAATATACAACTTCATGCAATAGCTTAAAAGGACCCCTCCGAATTGGCTTCTACGTTTTGGGCCTATAATGCCCCTTCTAATTAATATAATTTTTTTTTAAATGTAGGGAAGCTTGAATATTTTTTTATTCATTAGTGAAAAAATATATAAATTGTTTGAGGACATCAGTTTTTATGAGATGAAATATTTTGTAGTTGCTAATGAATAGAGGTTGTAATGAACTGCAAATTTGCATGGGGGTTTTGGACAAAAAATCAGTCTTTCCAGTTGACAAAGAAAATTTTTAAGAGCACCTTACAAAGCTTGAATATTATATCTATTCATTAGTGAACAAAATATAGAAATTGATGACGGAATTCATTCTTATTAGATTAAGAAGTTTGTTGTTGCTAATACATAATAGAACAATTTCTTTATCTTTAAATTGGCTTTGACGTCTTGGGCCAAGAAATGACACTTCTAATTAATGGATACATTTATCCTAAATGTAAGAAAGCTTGAACGTTTTTCTATTCATTAGTGAAAAAATATAAACATTGATTGAGGGTATCAGTTTTTATGAGATGAAATAGTTTGTAGTGGCTAATTAATAGAGGATGTACTCAGAGCATCAGTTTTGATGATAATTTGAAATTTGTAGGCGCTTATTAATTATGAAAAGAGTGTCATGTTGCTGTTATGCTCATTCTTTTCTGGTCACTCAAGCTCGTACAGTTCACAGCTAGGAAAGTATAGGTTTCGTGATTAAAACTACGACAGTCCTAAATATAGGAGGACATAATTTGAGTCAAATAATAATAACAAACTCCGTGCGTCATATTAAATACGCTAGTCTTTATTTTTCTACATATTATTCATATTAATAAGCATTAGTACCCCTAAAAACATATTGGTTATATGTTACATCCAGACTATATAAACTCTTGAATTACGCGGATGCCCCTGATTCAAATAAGTTAAATTAATTTTTAAGTTAATCTTGGAAAATAAATTACGAAAATAATTTTTCAATTATAATTTTCGATAATTCCTTAAAAAATATGATTTTTTTTTTTGCCTAACGAGTTTTTTAGCAATCAAAAGATTAGGGTGGGTAACAAGTATTCAGGGGTGTGACGAGTAAAGCTTGTAATTCCAGGAGTGTTTTTTTATTAAACTCAAAAATATTCCTGTAGCAAAATTCAAGTCTCGGCACATCACTTTATATATTATTTACATTAAGTAAAGGGAGGTGACTTATTTTATCAATTGTAAATTTTAGAAATTTATAGTAAAATAGTATTTTGAACTATTATTTAAAATATTAAATAATTCGGAAAAAAATATCGGAATTTATTTTCCTAGAATCGCCTCGGAATGGGTATCTGGATTTTTTTTTTTTTTTTTGTAATCATCACTAATAATAATTGTATTCTTGACGTGCATGAATGCATATTATCTAAGTAGGGGTTCGTGTCATGTCCCACTGTATAGTGAGTGTGTTTATTAACCTGTTGCCAATGGACGATTGCAGGAGAAGGTTTTGCTTGTATGTGTATTATCTGTAATTGATATTCTTCAAAAATGGGCAAAAAACCTACCTTTTCTGATGTTCGAAGGACATTACGTGAAGAAGGCTATTCTTTGCGCGAAATTGTCGTAAGGATGTGCGGTTTCAAGACCACTTTTTAGATTATCAGTAATTTGGCAAAATTTGGGATTTCTACGGACTAATATATAACAGGGGATCCAAAGGAACATTCCCACAAGAGATCTTCCAAGTGAAGTATTTTATATAGTTAAAAAAAATGCATCTTAGAGAACATTGACTATAGGCGTATTTTTGTTACATCTGGATTTGACTTTGTTTATAAAGTTTATCATTTGCCGCCACAACAACTTTTATATAACATTTGCGAGCCATGCCAACCTCCACAGTGTCCAACTTAGCCATTTTTTGGCAATTACACTCGTGATATTGACATGATGGCTGGCACAATTAGAATGATATTTTTAACTTGAGAATTACAACAATTTGGCCCTCAACCCTCGATACGTTGTTCTTCTCTTACCCAAGGTAATTTCTTTAGCTACGAACATATTACGTGGACGAATTTGTTTTTTCGAAAATGCACTACTGTACCAGAGGTTGAATTAAGACGTTTAACACTGATAAAGCCCACGTTGCCATACTTCTAGGATGACGTATATATTTTTACTAATATTTTTAATTTATGAGTTACGACCAATTTGACCCTCAAACTTCGTCCTTGCTATATAATACGTGGGATTTCAGCTGATTTAATAAAACGTAATGACAGTCAAGCTACTTTCCTCCCGAACAATTTCCGGAGGGACCATGTTAATTCTCAGTTATTTTTACATACGTGCAAATCATTTTTTTTACGACTCTTGTACTTATGAACTGGTTCATAGTGTTGTATTGTTCCAGTTCAATATAGTTGTAAGACTGCCTGTCATTAGGACTGTCAGTACTAATGTTGTTTCAAGCCTTATGTAGGACTGAGAACTGCAGTTCCGTCTGGTTCTGCATATCGGTGACAAAAACTCATAAAGTTCAGGCATTGATGACGTCACTCTTCTGTATTTGTTCTTTAAAAAAAAAATGTGTTTTAGTACATGTATTGTACTATGCAACCTTACTTGCAAAAAGAAGCAGAAAAAAAGTCCAATATCATCTGGTAGTTGGCCAAATAAGTCAATCTTACAAAGTCTAATTAATATCTTATGTAGTCCCAGACTATCACTGTGATATTATTTCTTCGCCATTTTTAAAAGGAATTACATATTATTAAAATCTATAGAGTATATTATTCCATACCGTATTATAATATTGCTGAGTAATATTTGATTAAAGGAGCAGTTATAAGTAGTCATTACATTATTTCTATAAAGAAATAGCCAAAATTTCTTCATATCATCTGAAAGACATTACATTTTCTGCAACACCCTGTATGTTTGTATTGCTACATCAATATGAAGAGTCGACATACAAATACACATAAAAAAATAAAGCAAAAGGCAGCATAATAAAAATACCCTTAATTTCTCCTCTTTTGGCCTCTTTTATATATATTTATATCGACTAAGAAAAGAATCTATTGAGCGTAAAAAATAGACCTACCCCATAATATGTTGGGGCATATTTGTGTGTGTGTGTGTGTATAACCATTAATTCTAGTCTATTTGTGCCTTTTAAATACGAACTAGTACATACTTGGCTTTGAATAGCATATACATAGACGATGATGCTACACTCGAAATTCATGTAGAAGCGGCCTTATATTATTTATCTCTTGTACTTACAAAAATTGGGGGAGGCATTAAATATACAAGCAATTTTTTATATGTTTTTGTTGCATTGATTGCAAAACATACTGCAATGTATTTGTAGCATCTCAAGCTTAAATGACTTGGGGTTTTTATTGCATATCAAATAATATAATTGCTCTATTTCAAAGGCACCGGGTATTTTTTTTGTAGAAAGACCTATGACGTTCATAATTTACTTCTTTTCCCCTAAAATTCATGGTTTATTTCTTTTTTCCTTTGCATAAAGTGCGGTTCAGCAGCAAATATGAATCAAAAGTTAAGTACGATAGCTAAATTTAGGCTTGAAATGAGTGATGGGAAGATTAAAAAAAAAAAAAAAATCCAATATCGATTTTGATGCAATTCTAATAAAAATTCCCGATTCTGATTCTTTAATATTTTAAATAATAGATAAAAAATACCGTTTTGCTATCAAGGGTGTCCATAAGATTATATATATATTTTATTTTATTTTAGGGGTAGGGCGAATTTTTGGGAAATAAAAAAAAATCGAATAATTTGAATTTTTTTTTTTTTAAAAAAATTCAAATATTTATTTATTAAATATAATTTCAAATTCAATTTAATTTTAAAAATTTTCTCAAAAATCCACAATTATTCTCAAAATAGTTAAAAAATCAATGAAAAAAAATATTTACTTGGATTTTTTTTTCAAAATCCCGAGCTATTGAAATTAATTTTCTAATATAATTTTTTTGGAAAAAAATCAAAAATATTAATTTGTTTGGAAAAAAAATAGAAAAATTATAATACATATTCTAGTAAAAAGAAAAAGTTCCTTCATTTTGGGGGTCTTTTTTTTTCCTAGCGTAGAGAAGTAATAAATATTTAAAAACTCACTAGAATTTGAATCGCAAATTAAAAAATTATTTCCCCATGCCGATTTCAGAAAAAACACCTGATTCCAATTCTGTTTTCTTGAAATTATTATCATGCAAGAAATCCATGAAAGTGGATCAACAGAAAAGAAGCCTGGTATAAATCAAAAATGAAATCGAGAAAAATTATTTAATTTTCAAGCTACATAAAAAAAAACAGTATATGATTTCTTACCTGGTCATTGTCCGCCCTTATACTAGCAAAATATTATTTTAGGGTATGGGTTTGAACTTTTTTCAGGATGCTCATCATTTAAGATTTGAAGACTAGGAATTTATATTTTTAATCAAAGCCCATCTATTTATCTGTTTAACATATTTACATATTGATTTTTGCACCAAGAATAAAAAAAAAGTTGTTAATACAATTGAAAGAACAGAGATCGTAAAAGGTTATTTTATTTTGTTAATATTCTTTTAATTTGTTAGATGGAGTTGCATTGATGAAGTATAAGCAAACATTATAGTATCACATTTACCCTAACCAACCTAGGAATCTTGTGTGGAGTCGATACACGTAAAGTATATTTATTTTTCTAGGAATTACCAGGGCTCAAACCTACGCACATTAAGTTCGAGAGAATAATTTATCCCGAGCGCGTTGTCCATTGAGCATGGTTTTTCTATTGGTTTTGGAATAAGAAATAAATTCTAACATGAACCATTGTTGTGAATGAATATTACACGTGAATTGATTTCAAATCAGAAGATTTGCTTATCTTTTTAAGCATTATACCTCTTAAAAACCACTCAATCTGAAAATGTATTATATCATTTCATATATATAAACTAATCAAACTTCTCATGTCTATCAAGCCCATGGGTCTATTACTCTAATCTATTACAACTGTACTGTTGTAGGATGCTTATATTGTGGAGAATGTAAAATCTTTTATCAAGAAGTCAGAACAAAGAAAATGGTTGAATGCTTTTGTCTGATGGTTACTAAATTGACTACTATTGTCATATATTGGTCAATTCCGGTTTCATATTTACTCAGATTGTACATAAATTGACAACCAAGGCTCAGCAATTAGGAAGGATTGATGTCTTAGAAATACCATAGGTGGTCGTGATTTGCTTAAATAAGGGATGTATTATAAAGTTATTCGTTGACTACATCTATTCGAGTTGAAATAAAAAAAATTTAAATAAGTTAAATTTTACATTGTAGGTATTCCATAAGCAAAAGTTTAACCCTTTTTTTCAATATTTATATATTCATATCCTGAGTTGGGCCTACGTAAATATTATAGGAATAAGTTAACAATTTAAAGGGATTTTTGCATGAGTTTTTTCTTCTTCTGAAAATGGAATATTTATCCAATTTTAAGGATCATATCTTTTTTTATAGGAAATGGAAAATAAAACGCATTAACTTAAAACTATATTCAATTGGCCACAACATTACGTCCCTATATGTCCGTATAAATTTCAATGTAAATACTTGCATCATCTAATTTAATTTTTTTTAGGGCCATTAGAAACAAGCTTTCAATTTACGTCGTATTGGTTTTAAATATCTACTTAAATATGTATGTATATTAAATTGAACAAAAGGTTATTCTCTGCCTACACAAAAACAAAAAAGATGCTTCAAGACAAATTAATTTAACTTTTTTAAATTACATTTGTTGTACGTCAACATAAAAACAATCTCTAACCAAAAAAAAAAGAACAGAGAAAATCCTAATTTTTTTTTACTTCACATATACCGAGTAGAAACTTGGAACCTACATATTTGTATTATATTGATTTGAGCGGTTTTTTGTTAGGAAATCATCACTGTCTGTTATTGTATAGGTAGCTATCTATACCAATCACCTGCTGCTTTTTGAATTTTTTAAATCGGACGAGAAAAGTAATAGGAGCAATAAGAGTAATAAGATCTAGTGAAGTGTCAAATTTAAATAAATAACTAAATTTGATTTACGTTGTGGGAAGGTTGTTTACCTATTAACCGGGGTTGGTCTCTTTCTTAGGTGGGACAGCTATAAGTTGAGTTAGGAGGTCTTGTCTAATTTAAGGTTAGTAACGTGCTAAGTAAATAAGTTTGTTTTATAGGGGAAGCGAACTTAGCTAGATGGGACGGTTTCTAGGAAAGGTGGGAGGTTTTTAGCTAGCTTAATACTTTGTTAATAAGTCGTGAAATAATATTATTTAGGGTTTATTAAATGAAATTCTATAAACTTAAATTAATTAAACACTTAAAAAATAAGAACTTGCAGGGGGAGAGCAGAGAAAACAATAGGTAAATAAAATGATGTTGCATCTGAGGAAACAGAAATCTGTTTTCATCTGGAGTCGAGATGCCCGTGACACTGCGGTGAAAGCCAGTTACCTAATTGCAAACCAAATAGTTTTAGTATTAAAGGCTTATAGTAATGAGAAGTCGTTTAAAATTGTTTGTTGACGTCTGCTGAAATTGTTTGTCTTGAGATAAAACATACTTTTCCCAATATTAGCTAGACAAGGAATACTGGTGCAATCAAGATTTCGGAACTATTGGCAGATTTGGAGCATCAACTGAAAGTTGTTTATTATATATATATTTTCTGTTGTGATTGGTTAAAGTTGTGGTTAAAATTGCACTGAGTCAGGTTGATTCTTTAGAGAGGTAGGACTTTTTTTTTCAAGTCTACTAATTTTCTAAATGACTTATTTTCTTCTCCTTCCTCCAATTTAAGAAATCCTTCTCTATCGACATCTGCCTATACCGACACATCTTTGTCCTGCTTTTGTTCAGTTCCTCCAATGGATCTCATAGAGATGTCCAAAGAAGCGTTGATGCATTGCACTTCCATACCATTCATGCATTTTCAGATTGCCCGTCATCAAGAGTGCAAGTTTCTTGTTCGACGGAACTGATGAGTACATGAAGCCTTTTCTTGGCGTTTCTTGTTGAGAAGCCAGGAAAACATCAAATCTAATCACAATAAAAAGCTGTATCAATTATTTAGAATTATATTCAAATTATTACCTTTCTTTGTAAATCACTTTAGATTGATTTACTTCTGTAGTTCTTGCAGGCCATGATAATTAATTATGATTAATGGTATTTTATTTTGATTGTTA
The DNA here is from genome assembly GCF_016086655.4 of Lepeophtheirus salmonis. NCBI lineage: Eukaryota > Metazoa > Arthropoda > Copepoda > Siphonostomatoida > Caligidae > Lepeophtheirus > Lepeophtheirus salmonis. The sequence continues at coordinate 16,413,436 of NC_052132.2, forward strand.
ATATAATTCTTCCATTCCAGTGATGTCACCCGATTTTTTTAAAACTGCTATTATTAATAACAAATCAAAAATAGTTCAGCATTCTGTTCCATGTACCTTGCTCCGGCAATACCAGGTACTACCATAAGTTACTATTAATTCTAACCCAGTTTTCATCAGTACCATAGGTAACCCTAACCAAATGTGTCTTTCATTATTGTTTTTATTCAAGTAATGACTTAAACACAATCGAAGTTGGTGAAACAAAACTAATAATTTTTTTATTAAATAAACATTTAATTTCATTTCAAACATATAACTATCATAGTTAAAAGGATTCTTTTAAAAAACGTTCAATTCATAATGGACCATATCTGAATGAAAAAGGAAAATTAAATTAATATTTAAAAAAAAAATCTTAGCTTGACCAAACATTATATCTTCAAAGAGCTCGAACTAAGAGATAAAAATTAATTAAAAAAAAAAAAGTTTTATCAATATAATGGTTAATAATATTCTAATTCAATAGTTGGATAGAATGTATTGAATATAAGAAAAAAGATATTTTTGTGGAGCATTTAGTTTTAAATTTTAATTACATTTATATTTTTTAAAAATTGTTCATGATATGAATTAATTACGCGATGTAATTTTTCCTCTATTCAAACATGGGAAAATTCAACGCGGGGTACAGGCACTGGTTCAAAATATAAATGACCATGAGGAACAATAGTCCATATATAGGGTGAACAATTTATCGGTTTTGGTTGGTTTGTCATTCGATCGTACCCCACACACAAAAAACCCATCAAATTCAGATCTGGAGGATTTTGGGAGGCCAAAATTCTGGTAGGATGAAGTCCTCTAAATTGTCTTCGAGCTATTTGAGCCTTTTTTTCGATTTGTGGCAGAGAGATGAGTCCTGCTGGCGTATGTTAGGCCTCCCATTGGTAACCATACCGATCCAGCACTCAAGGCAATTGTTATATTGTCACTCCTAGCATGGATTTCCAATATTAGGGACAACGAAGTTGTCAATGGATACTATTTTTTTTTTCAACTGGTACTGGTTTAAAACAAGCTATGTAAAAAAAAATCAGCTGCCTATGTGCCAACATTTACCCAAGAGAGTGTGCTAACATGCTGACAAAGAAAAAAATACGTTATAAATCATCATTAGAAAAATGTATGATTATAATTCATCAAATAAATCAAATATCTACAAAAATAAACTTTTAACACAATTGAAAGTTGTATTTATTCGAAAAAAATGTTTTAGGAGAATACTTTAAAGTTCCTGCAATAAAATCTATTTTAAATAGATTTGAATTAATTTGATAAAATTCATCAACAAAAGATTAATTAATACATATTATATTAATATTTCCATTACTAATTCTTTTGATAGATTGCTACTTAACAAATTGATGTTATATATATTTGTAGGAATTGTTCATTCTTTATAACTATTTTTTCTTTGTTTGCAGGTATTATTATAATTGTTTGATGATCAAATTAAATAGCTAAATTTATAAAAAGAGTCTCTAGAGACAGAATGACACAAACTATGTAGAAAAAAAAAAAAATTAAGGTAAAGAAATAATGTCATTGTTTTTTATCCAAATGTTGTTTTCCGTAATGTTGTTAAATATGGAGCAACTGGGATAATATGAGAGGTATTTTTAAAAACCTTTATATAACAAAAGTTGGAAATTTAGTATGGCCGGATATTTTTGCATATTTTGCAATTACCATCAAACGTCCAAAAAAAAAAGGACGCGTTTTAATTTGAAAATCTGTAAAATGCCGGCAAAAAAAAGAAGGAAATTTGTTTGTGGTTTCATTAAAATCATCGATTTGAATCGAGTTACAGAATTTTTATACTATTAAGTATTATAAATAAAACATTTATTTTGCAAAAGTATTTCAAAAATATTTCTCTAACATCATGATATGAGTATTTTAATTCCAAACATGTTGCCAGTGAATATTTGAAGTTTCTCTTCATTTTTATTAATAAAATTTAATTTTTTGATACAAAGTGTCGTATATATTATTATCAAATATACTTTTGTTGTTCATTTATGCCAAATAAGACAACCTATTTAACCAATTTATAACTTTGGACAACAAAAAATTTCCATTAAACTCCTAAAAACACGACCTTTCATTTATTTTTCCTTCATTTCTAAGGTTGACTTTTTATTTAAGTATATTTTTATTTTAATATTCTAAAAGTTTATTTATTATGAATATCTAATGCCTTTTTTCTTTCGATAACCTTTCAAAAACTATGAAACTAAGAATCGATAATTTCTTCTAATTTTTGTTTTGTTTTGTTTCATTAATAGGGGAAAATAAACACAATTTTAATATTGCTCTGATATAGTCTCTCTTGTCCACAAATTTAAGCTAAAACATTGGTTACATCGATTTTTAGCTAATTAAATCACGTTTAGGCTAACATATTTTATTGGATTATGTCTTCTTCGAGTTGATATATATTTTTGTAAGATTTCAAGGAAAGAATCTTCAATTACATTAATCTCAGAACCTATATTTGGACAGAAAAGTTATATTCCCAACAAGTGTGTGATTTTGGGGAAAATGTACCGTGTTCCATGCGCTTATTCTATCCCATGTGCATACATTTATGTAAAAGTAGTGGCTCAAAGATATTTTTATCGTTGGGATGATTTCTCTGTAATTCAGTAACATGCCAACCCATGATCCTAGTAATTGAAGTTTTTTCAAAAAATAAATTGTTATATTATTGCATATTAGGGAGCTTTAAGGACATAAAAGTTCAGTTCTCTCTTTATTGACAAAAAGACCAGATTTGTGGGACAAACTTTTAAGCATGCGTATAAATGTTTTAATTGATTTTAGTGTTTTGATGGGATTTCTTGAAAACACCATACTAAAGTCAGGTAGTTGAAATCCTTTTATCGTGGCTTCTGAGTGTACATCGTGAATAAGTTTTTCTAAGTATAGGATGAAAATTGTTGAAGACTGAGGATCCATACCTTATAGCTGTTCTATTTCTTGCTAAAGTTACGCTGACCATTCGAATGCTATAGTCTCAAACCCCTTTCTGTACGGTGTTTTGATAATTAAGTATCATAGGCCTTGGCAAAATTAAAAGCCATTAACGACAGATCTTGGTTACTTTATATACACGTCTATTGAGAGAAAGGAATGCAGATCAATATCTTATGTTTTAAGAAAACAAACTGAGATTCATGTAAAATTTTATCAATGACGTTGTTTATGTGATTTTAACAATTATTACGACAATAACGAATGGAGATTTTATTAATAAACTGCATACTAACAGGGACTTTACAGATCCTAATGGAATTACGAATGCCCACTTTAAAAAAAATACTTTGCTCCATCATTAAATCATATGATCTTTATGACGTAGCTGAAACCGTAAAAGATTATAGCCATACATTATTTTCTTCTGAAAAATTATCCAAGCCTGCGTCCTCTAGAATTGACCTCTTTATATTCAATGGTATTCAAAAGCAAATAATTAAGTTATATAAAGTAATATATAACAAAATATCCGAGCATAAGGGACTGTACCTTAATATTAATTTGACACATTTCCCAAGTCATAGAAAATAAAAAAGCTTTGAGACTCAATTCATCACTATTAAATCTACGCAAAGCCAATGATGACATCGTGGAAAATCGGGATACACTATCGAAACGGTATGCCAAGTCTTATATAAAGTACATAAGATGCTATAATAGATCAAAGCTATATGCAGAAAAGCCGGAGCCCGAGAAGCCGCCAATAGGAATACAAATCATAAAAAAAAAAATCAAACTGGATCAAATCTTTTGACATTCTGACCTAGCATTTAGAACCAGATTAAAAATGAACAACATTGAAGACCTATCTAAATCAAGACTACAATGTGGTATGATGGAGAAAAAAAAAGCAAGTTTTTGTCAATTGGGCTAGCAAGTGGAGAAGTATCTGAGGTTCCTACCGAGATATGTAAAGAAATAAAAACCTTCTTCTCCGAGACATGTCAATACTTCGATCGTACAGCACTTAAGAAATATTCTAGATGTACCCATCGATCTGAATACTTCTAGATTCAAGGCTTGCAGGAGAAATCTCTCCTGACATCTCTAAGGACAGATTCCTACGAAAAGACACATACTCGTATTTGAACCACGTAGTCCATCAAGATTTGTTTCCGTTACTTTCCAGTGGACCAAGGGAACAATTACATCCGTTATTACAAAAATGGCACTGAAAAAATACAAAAAAAAAAAGTATTTCTTTACTTACTAAAAAAAATTAAATTGAATTGAGATCAACATCTTTATGATGAAGCAAAAATAAAATAAAAACTAAACTTTTCCTATTTTTATTCTCTACTTTCAGGAGTAATTCTAGAATCCTAGATAACCAGAAAATACTTAATAAATAGTCATTGTTTGAAAGGACTAAAACCTTCGTAACAACTCAGTAAATTATATTAAAAGTGATTAAATATATAGGCTTTTATTTTAGCTTACAATTTTCATTTTATAACACATTTTTTTCCTCTAAACATTTACAATATAATTTATTTAAGGAAAATATCTAGATAGAGGTTAAATTTAAATATATTCAAATCAGTTTTTGGCAAAAAAAATTAAAGTTTATGTCTTAGGAATATTTAGAAAAGGTATTTCAGTTTGTACATGATGGCAAAGAATAATATAAACAATGTCAGTGGGCTTTCTTAAACCTCTAAGGACGAACTTTTTTGCTTTGTCTAAAAAAAAATGTTTGTTTTTCTTCGTTTATAGTCTTAAAGTAACAATTTACTTTTTATCCATTTTTTAGTAAATGCCATGAGTATTGTTGTTTTTTTTTGACATAAAGAATTCTTTCCAGTAGTCTTAAAAGATAAAAGATAAACAATTATTTATTTTCTATCAGGCACACAGTTATATATATCATAATTTTCAAATAATTGACGGAGAAAAAGTATTTTTTTATAATCAGTCCTTATAAATACGGTTATATTCTCTCATGAAACGTTCGGAAACAATTTATTTATTTAGTGATACATTAAGTAATTTGCCATTTTGTACAAAAAAAAAAAAACACTGATAGTTTTTCTGAACGGGTCCACTTTTTTTCTACAACCTCAGGAAAATGTTCAATCCATCACATCTTATTTTGTGTGTGGCAGATCCTAGCCTTTTTTTATTTTCATACTGAACCGGAATAGTTAATGATGGTTGACCCTTTTGTCAAGGTTTGCTAGATAAGTGGATTTGCAATTGCCATTTTAAATGTCTGTAAATTCCTTCGTTTTTGTAACAAATTATGATTTTATAACAGTCTTTTTTGTATAAGAATTGAAAACTCCGACAATTTTTTTAAAGATCTCTTCTGAATTATGTATAGAGCAATTAAAGAATAACTTATATATGAATGCTTTATCTTTTAAAGATAAATAATATGATGATAACGAACATTACTGATTCATTTCAATGAACACGGACGAATAAAATTCTTTATAATTGCAACTCTATTAAAAAAGCAAAGGTAGTTATTAGTTAAACATTAGGTAATAACGAACAATTCGAATACGTTTTTTAGGAAAAAATAAAATAAAATTTTGTAAATAATTCCAATCAGAAAAGTTATTGAGTAAGGAAGGACTCTTGTATAGAAAATAACTTAGTTATGGCAAATAAATTTCAATTAGAAATATAAAATGCAGAAGTACTCCTAGAATGTATATCAACAAGATTATATTATCATTCTCTATTTCAAAATGAGGTTTGGTGATGAGAATGGCTTCACAGCCATTCTACATTCTTTTGGCAGAGATAGAGCTCCCAAAATATCCTTCAAGCTAAAAAAAGTAAACCAACTTGTCATGTTGTAATTCCACTGTCGTTCAAATCTAGTTGATTAGTTATGGAGTCAAGTTCATTCTCGATGTCATCGACGCTATTGTCAATATCATCATTAAGTAATCTTTCAAATTTTACGAACTTAGTTGGTTTAAATACTTTTCTTTAACACCGTTAAACATAACTTTTTTCATAAATTATGACAAAAAATTAACATTCCAAATTAATACAATACAATCTTTATATATATCTGACTAGGGTAAAAGAAAAAAACAATAATAGGAAAAATCACAGCTTTTTTCTTTTATTTACTACAAACACCTAAAAAGCCCGTATTAATGACCTTTGTCGAAGAAATTTGTTAAAAATTTGAGTACTTTATCGATTACATCTTCCAAATTTGTTGGAATGAGTTTCATGTTGCATCTACAAGAATAAATTATCACCAGCACTTTGCTGATGATGGACTCTACCTTAAAAGCCCTAGGAAGATTCGCATCCGTGCCTACTACACCCCAATCAGTTTTTGACGTCGTGACTTGTAGATTTTCTTATATTTTGGTTCATACATTTATATCAAAGGGCAACAAAGTATTTGGTTTAAATACTTGGATTCTATTTGTTTTCTCAGACTCAATAAATTGTCTCACACTCAAATAATAATTAGCGCCAGAAAGTTGTCTATAAATCCCAAATCAAAACTCATCGTGTTTGAATTTATATTTCAATGTAGAATACCCCCGAACCCTCCAATGTTCAAAAGATGCGGAGACAGTTTATTGAGAGACCTACTCGTGAACTTAACTGAATACGAATGTATCTTTGGATAAATCTTTCCAGCTTATTTCCTCCCATCTAGAAAGCCGGGCCCAAAATTTGTCCAAATAATCGAGATTTGATTTGAAGTTTTTCGAACAAATCAAATTGGGCCCCTTTAAATTTAGTTAGTTCATAGAAAAGATAGGCTATCAAGAACTTAACACTTTTTACAATATCATTATTTTACCAGAATAAGAATATATTTCAGTTTTAAGCGTATCGTTTTATCCATGAATAATATCAGGATAATTTCTTAATATGTAAAAAGAGCAAGAAAATATAAAAAATGAACTTTTCTCGTTTTTCTCTTTAAAATTTCAGGATCTATTTATGCTCATCTACACATATTTTGTAATGTTATCTGAGCAACTAATGCTTATCACTTGAGACAGGTTTTTTTTTTGTAAGAGCGCGAGATGAAGGCGGGAGCGAGATATGTTTTACACCTGCATAAAGACCTTTATTAATATCACCGCCTGTTATATGATTTTTGAGGGAGAAAATGAATTACTGTTGTTATTAGAGTGAAATATTTAAATTCATATATATATATATATTTATTTTATTATGTCAGCTTACACCAAAGATAGGCGAGAATTCTTCTTTTAGAGGGAGATGTTAACAATTCTTGTTAAATAGTCGGCAAAAAAGAAGAAAGCGCTCACACATCAACTGTTTTCGTTTTCCTTAGTTGTTTCGTTACACTCATCCCTTGTTTACTTATCACCACATAATTTTCCACATTATATTCTAAGTTCCCTGTTTGATCTTTGTTCGTACAAGCAATTAAATCCACTAATAGGCCTCAATTATAAAATAAATAGAACAAAATGGTGAATATGATAAACATATACTTGATTGATATGGGTTGCAAAATTTTCTTGATTGCAATATGGCCCATAAAAGACGTTATTTCGAATCCCAAGGCGAAACAAAATGACTATATAATGAATTGTAAAGAGTATTTACAGTTGTCTCATTATACACCAGTTACCCCTACATAATCCAATTAAATATATCGTGAGTCACATTGAAGTTTCTCGCCTCTGCGTGTGGTCCATTGAAATCTGAAGACTTACTAATTTAAGAATTAATGAAGTTTGAGGGATTGAAACTATTATAAATTTCGATATATTAAAGTGCAATATAAGTATATACAATGAGTGACCAAACAAAACAAGCCTTGGAATACTTGAACGTTATCCACACATTTCCATTCGTAGACTCCAAGACCACACCATCTACGGCGTCAGCAAGTCTGAAGCGTTGGAGAGGAAGAAGGGCTTTGTCAAAAAGGCGTAATGGGACTTGGAAGAGTTAAAGAAAATAGCCCAATCCAATCTCCTCAATTCCATGAGGGTCCATGCAAAAAAATATTGGGCTTTTGACATCAGACTGTCCAAAGAGCTATCAAAAAATTGGTTTGTGGAGAGGCCACTTTTGACATCAGCTATGAAAGAGACCCATCTCCTTCGTTAAAATACTTTTTTTTTTTTTGAAAATTTCATTCAGACGGATCTATACCAAATTTTCTATGAGACTAGTCCATACCGAGCTTTTTTGTTAGACCGAATTAGTTATTTCGAACAAATTATATAACTGTTTCAGACGGGTCTAGGATTTCCAAACCGAAACTCAACACTAATGCATACATACATCGTTCAAGAATAATATTATAAGTTAGTAGATTGTTGTATTGGGACTCGTTCAGTTTCTTTTTTCCACCACATTTTTTTCCAATTCTAATTTTGCTGCTTAATTCTTGAAGTTTAAATGTCCACCTCTAGCAAAGCAGCCGTTGTTTTGGATTTTTTTAATCCTAATTCATCTCCCAGAGTTTGTTCTTGACATATATTTGCTCTTCTGCAATACCTTCTTTCATTATTTTTCCTTATTTTCAATATTCATTTTCTCATTGTAGATGGACTCCATCATTTCTACTTTATACTCGTACCTGTCTTGAAAATACTCATCTACGGCTGTGCTATATCTCTGTCGTCACCTATAATTTGAAAAATATATACACAAGTATGAAGGGAGAAATTATCTAAATACATTAAGTCTTTCTTTTTTTTACTAGTTAGAAACATGTCTAATTTTTTTGCGCACTTCCTTGATTGTTGATTTCGATACTTTGATATTATCTTACTGTAGATTCCTCTTCCTGTTGTTTTCCATGACCAATTTCATTCGTCAAAGGTTAATCAAAGTGAGTAATTATTGATCCCTATTGATCAACAGTTTCATCAGGAAGTTCATTTTCAATGTCCATTATTATGTTTGCCTTAGTTACCTGGGCACTAAACAAATAAGGTCTGATGACTCCTGTTAGTGTTGTGTACCTGTAATGAAATAAGGAAAATTTAGACTTCTTTGTTACAAGGGAAATAATAATTCATACAAAAAAATTTAAAATTATCCTTCATAAATTTGCTTATGGCTACCATATTTAATTATATTATACCGTGATCGCAAGTTAGGCCCTACGGAATTTTTCCCACCATACATATCTTATAGCGTAAATGTATCTTCTACGTATAATTTAAGGTCTTCCTTTATTTCAACTTGAAGTCCTTTGTTATGAATTAGGAAGTTATGGCATTTGAGTAATTAATATGATATAATTGTAGTTTCTTATTATAATGAACTCGATCCGTTTGATATGTTGAATTTTAAAATATATTAAAATTGAATAAAAAGCACTCATTTTACACTACTGAATGCAAAAATACATATCAAATGACTTCAATTGGATGCAGACTAATTTTAAATCATATGTTAAACATTTATGCTATAATTAATTTATAAGGGCGAAACTGCCCGGAGTGTAACATCCTGGAACCATATTATGCATATGAACTACTGTGCAATTCTGTATTTTTTTCTGAATTGGTAGTTTTTAATAACTGTTGTCTTAGATAAGGAAATGATTCCTTAGCTTGACGTAGCTGTTACAAACTAGTTTTGGAAACATCCACATTGACTTGTTCAGCTGCAAGGATTTGAAGTAAATAAATCGTCAACTACAGGATTACTTGGAGATCCACCACTAGTTCTCATAGCTGATACCCCTGCATTTAATTGTTTTTTCTTAGCTGTTTTGATTAATTTTTTTGTAAAAATACTGGTTTTAAATTAGTCTCACTACTCTCAAAATATTCCATGCTAATCGAAAAGCAACATTTAATATTACAATCCTCACAAAGTACTGTTCTTTGAACTTTTAAAACTAAATTAATTATTTACAAAAAATAAGACTCCAGATTAACCTTTCCTTATTCTAAAGCTTTTTTCTCTCTCTCTTATATTGAACTCCCGACTAACTCCTGAGTCCTCCTCAAGGGATGAAATAATCTCTTAATTGACTTCAAAACCTGTAGGAAACATTTCCGTTATGAAGATTCACTTTCCAAACTAAGCGATTCAACTAACATTCGCTTCCTTTTTCTTCTTTTGTTTTGCCATAATTCAAAATTTGTTAGCCAATCAAATGATAATAGTAGAGTAAATATGAGCCAATCAGGTGAGGGGTAAAAAAAAATATTTTCCTCATTATATATTTTCCCTTTTACCTTAATGAACTCGACCTTTTCCTTAAAGACTCCACAAAAAAACAATATGGTCAATAGGGAAGAGTCTTCTTGGTATTTACCCATGGTTGTTTTCAGTATTGTTGGTAATTTTGTTTTTTGTATGTATATATGTACCCATAAACACAAAATCAAGGTGGAAGATTTTCCTTAAAATCGTGTGTTGATTACATTTGTATTATCATAGGAATAATCGTCAAATTCTATGAACAATTTTTTCTCTTTAAACCTTTGGTTGGCTTGTAAATTGCACTAAAAGTAAACAAAATGGATCCCCAAAATAAAAGAAGGAGCAATTGATATATGTTATATGAAAATGGGCATATCGGAGCTCTTGAATAAAATAAAGATTTTAAACTAAATCTAGACTCCTTGGGTATCTTGATTAATCTCAGAAACTTGCATACAAAGGCTTTAGTTGACTGAAATGTGCCTTTGGAATATTGGGTTGTTTGTATGTATGAAGTAACAAAAATTTAGGATTTTCTCCTCATTATGACTTTTGTTCAAGATTGTTTTTATGTGGAGGCACTACATTTTTACAGAGGATTTGACCTACTTTATGTGACTTACACGTTGTATAATGTTTAGGAAAATGAATACTTTTATACGCATTTACATAAATAAACAACTTTTGTTATTTTACAAAAAGTATCTTGCATCTTGAAGCGACTTCATAGATATATTTTATTAAAGAAATGTTCATAAACAGTCTATTCGTACACAGTGTATTAATTTTATAACTACTGTTTTTCCCCCTAGCATAATAAAATCAGTATGAATAGTAGTGTTGTGACTCGCTTCAAGACTAAGTTCTATTCTTGTATGATCCTAAGTGATTTCTTAGATAAATATTTCGATCCAGACCGTGATTTTAGTGAAGTTTAAACGCTTGCATATAGTAAACCGAATTTTTACCGTTGCAATATTGGGTCCGATTTTATTTCTTATTCACCTGATTAATGAGTTGTATGATTAATGGAACTCAATTATCTTCATATTATAATGTTATTTTTTCACGATTTAGAAACACTATTAACATTATGAACAATTCATATACAGTACTTTCTAAATAAAATTATAATAATAATCCTAGGGATGCCCCTAAAAAGGGGCCAATTCCAGTTCAGTCAGTCAATGGTCAGAACACTGATTAGGGGAAAAAGAAGAAGAAACATATTTAGTTGACATCAAAATACACTTTATATTTTTATGTTATTTTGTTCAAAGACTAACTATTCTGAGAATTTACATTTATATAATATATATATATATATAAATAAACATTATAGTTTAAAATTAATTCCCTATACCCATGTCAAACATTGGATATAAAATTGTACAATAAATAAATATACAAAAAAAACAATACAAAATAGCTAGAAATTCCATAAAAAAGAATAGCATTAGTTAGATAATATTTAAATAAAAGGATAAAACAATAGTTATTCTGACGATCCGGAATATCTTTTAAATTTCATATAATTGTGCATTAAACGCCGTAATAATTTATAAAGTTTTTATCTGACAATGAGGGGCAGTAGTGTAATATTTCCCCAGCATAGTTCCGTGAAGACTGATAGGCCCTTGGAATCCTAACAGAGAAGGCCGAATATGGGGCTGCACCTGCAAGTTCAGGTTTTTTCGACTTTGATAGGCGCCACTACGTATCACGCTACCGTTAAGCTTCGAACTGGATGTTATCATGGTGTAGATGCAGAATTGAATTTTGACGATTTTTGCATGATTACATATTTTGTCATTGGAAGTTAGTGTGAAAAAAATCCTTTCTACTTACTGAGTCCCCGAAGCGTTCCTTTACCAGCTATCCAAGAGTAGAACAAAGAGATTTTAAAACTGGGCACTCCCACTGAAGATATTAAGCTGTTTTTCTTTCTGAATGTAAAACATAGCAATAAGGGTGTTCTGATAAGGACCCTAATATCTCCAATGTTTCTATCACCACTCGAGATGAGAACCATTTCTCAGATAAAGTAAGGAGATGATTTAGCTTAGCTCAAACAGGCATGAGGAGTGGAGATATCAAAGCTACTGAGATTTAATACGAACTTTCCCTAATCCAATGACGACTGTAACCATAATCTTTGAATCAATTTAACACTTGGGGTTTTTACCTGACTCCTGAATGAGATATTCTTTAAACAAGGTAGTTTGAAAAAAAAAACCCTTATTCATTGATTATTCACAGTTTAAGAGGAGCTAATTATAATTCAATCAATGAACGTTCAAAACAATCATAACGGGAAAAGAAGATGAAATATTGACCGTTGACAGAAAATTTTAATTGAATTTAGATCCAGAGGGATTTTTCAGCGATACCGATCCAGATCTAGGATTTTCAGACCGAAATCTAACACATATTGTTAACTAGTTCGGGAAAAAAAAATGATGTAATATGTTATCATAATTTTGTAGAAAGTTTTTTCCTACTCGTAAAAAGGATAGTCAACTACATTTTCGAAATTGTCACATGATTTGTAAAAACAATAACAAAGAACGAGAGAGTACAAAGTTATGTAGTGTAACAATAAAACTAACCATGATAGCGTTATTAATTTATTTAATCAGAAAAAAGAGAGGAACTTTCTAAGCTTTTTTTTTACCAGTAAAACTAACTTAACAAACTATAAAACTACCCGACTTTAGAACTCGTTGTAATGTCCAAGTGGGGGGGGGGGAATGGTCAAAAGTCTACTTCATATTAAAAGGGTCAAACAAAAAGTTTTAATTCTATGGTATGTAGAGATATCCTTGAAAGCAAAACAAAAAATGTTTCGACTCTGGGAAACAAAGACCAGCAATTGTTTTTCTTGTATTTAAATGATTTATTTTACTTTGAGATATGACAATCAATGTACATTAGCTGATTGATTGGATTGAATGAGTTGAATATAGCTTTCAAGACGTTCAACTTCTTGACATTTATTTTTAAAATCTTGGTTTTGATGTCAAGCCCAACTAGATATAGAATGCCTCATTCAATTCTAAATGAACCTTTGGAAATACTTCATTGACCAACCAAATAATTTACCAATTTTTTTCGTAATATGAATTTAGTTAGCAATATAAACATTGTAAAACAGATTTCTTTATCAGACCAATGCCAACTGAGATGGTATTCATGTCGTGTGACTCCATGACATGATAATGAGTTATACAGGAATCTCCAACATCGTCCTTTGCTCCAAGGGTCTCCTTACCATTATTAAAAAGCTGAATGACGACAAGAGTCTTGAGATGAAGCCACAGTGCTCTGCGTTGTTGCGTCTGACAGGAAGAAGATACATACTTATTAGTTTCCAAAGGGCCTCAAGATCAGAGGAGACGTGTACCTGTAGATCATGGAGACAGTGGTCTTTCCCTGGTTGAATTTTGACTACCCAAAGGGTAAATATACTCCAAGGGTCTCATTACTCAGATTAAAAAGTTGAAAGACTGCAATAGCCTTTAAGAGTGTTATGAAAAGAAAAAGGGGTTTCGAAGCAACTTGGCAAATTTCTGGTCTGCTCAATGTTGCCTCCATCCTCACCAGACTACAACTCTCTTTACAATGGGATATGTGGCGCCATCGAGAATACTGAATTACTGAATGAAGGCCCTTGTTACTATTAGCTGCTGGTCATATGATTTTGGAGGGAGAAAATAAATGACTGCTATAAAGGAGAGAACCTTCTTTCTACCTTTAAAATAGCATTAATCCAGGGAAAATATTGTAATTATACCTAACTTCATGTATATATATTTTATTATACATTTTGGATCAATTTACACCAAAGATAGACAATAATGCTTACTTCTGAGAGAGAGAGAGAGAGATGCTTAACTTGTTAAATAATGAAAAAACTGTAGACATAATATTTCAATTCAGGACTCGAATGACTCAAGCAACCGCTTGAAAGTGATTTCTGCTTTCTTTAGATTCATTCAATACATAGAAGTGAAGTGAAATAAAATATTATTCAGCTTATTTGGTCATCAATTAATTAGATTTACAACTCACTAATCTGAATTAGTGAGTCATAAAACGAGTTGCACTTAACTCTTATTAAATTATTATTATACTCTATTATTATTATTATTAATATTATTATAATCTTATTATTATATCTATACTCACTTTGGAATAGAAAAAACTTTTGACTACGACTCGATGTAAAAGACTCCCAACTCGACTAGAGTTCGTTGACAAGGTTCAGATAATTATTATTATTTTTTTATAATCTTTATTCATATCTTATATGTAGATAAAAATACAGATATATACAAAATATTAAATTGCTAGAAGGAATTGCATTGTATTAACATATCTAAGCATTATAGCTTAAAATTAGACCTCATAGCCAAGACGTACACCTAAAAACAATTAAACAATAAGTAATTCAAAACATAATAATCATTCCATTGGTTTCCCTGAATGAAAGTGTTCATTCGTTAGGACAATTGTTTTTAAAGTAGTTCTATATCTAGTTGAATCTTACAATTCATATTTGATAATGTTAATAGTACGGTCACAGGAATCACCATCCATCCATCCTTAGTATTTTCAATGAAAAAGCACCATATCTTGTTCCAGCTGACAAAACTATTGCTCTTAGATTTCCTCTAAGAATTGTTTCTCCACTTACCAAGGTATTGTCAATAAGAGCTTTGGCATACCATAGAGATAAATGTATTGTTTGATCAGATTTTAATAAGACTCGAGGCTTGAAATTCATTAATTCACTTGTCTATAGACTCTCATTTGAACTCATCTTAAGAAATATTGGACTTAACTTTGTAGACTCTTCTAGTCGTCTTCAAAATTACTTGTGAACAGTTACGTTTTTGAATATAAACATATTTTAGTAAAACTAGGCACAAAATGACCAATTAAATTAATATTTTATTGTTACTATTATAAGTTTACAAGAAGATAATTTATAATTTTTGGATTGCTGGTCAATTTTTTCCTTTAAATATATCTTTGTGCTTTTTGGTGGAATTTATTGAGTCATTAATTATAGAAATCAAAATTTTTCATCTTTACATTGAAAAACTTTTTTGATATATGACGAAAATAATCTACAAAAGAATGACGCTTATCGCATACAATTAGTTTAGTTTATTTATTGACTATTCTAAATAATCAGTTATTAGCGTATATATACTTTTAATTAAATGACGTGTTTTTTTGTATAAATTACGGTAGAGCATGACTCATGAGTGGTTTGAAATAAAATAACATCCCTACTTCCCTGTCTCGCTCGTAAAGTACTCGATAATAATAATAACTTGTAGTTAATAATTTATAAAATCCAGCTCATTAAGCTCTTTTCGCCAAAATAGTTAAAAATATACAACTTAAAATGACCGTAATATTTGAAATTATCTGCTTATAAAATCATCGAGGCCAGACGTTCTTTAGACATTCCCAGTCGTTAGGTTCAAATATATTATTCATAAAATTTTCGTTGCGACAGAGTCTGCTTTTAGGTGAGTCATTGTTTGGGGGTGGGGGGTATATCCATAGGCCAGTCTTCTTTCTTAATTTTCATTCCATACACCTCTTCTATTTGTGTTTCTACAATTTTCCTCACAGGTTTAATTCTACCATATGCGCAGAGCAAATGGAAAGAAGATTCAATATAATTCTTACAGAAAGAGGAGAGTTTTATCAGCCTCATTTTCTCTAAATTTGATAATGAAGCTTGTGGAGGTTGCAAGACGATAGTTCAACCATTTTTCCTTGGAGTTGGTGAACGGATTCCTTAAGACAGATTTCCATCCCAATTTCTCAATGTCTTAGTTAGACCGACCCAGATTCCGGGGACGTTTGGAGACTTAGAGGACCAAAGGGTTCAAACTCTGGGTTCTCTCCATCTCTCTCCTAATTAATCGCATCTTAAGTGCCTTCAAAGCAATTAATTGCTCTTTAATTCGAATGAAAATTTGACTCACTGAAAGAAATTTCGTAATTTCCATATAAAGTTTAACAGCTGAGACACTAAATAAATACATTATATATCAAAAGGTGTATCTCATCCACCTCTATCATCTAAATTTGGCAATTTTTATTTATTTATTCGGAAGGGCTTGATTCACAATTTGTACAAATTTATCAGGAGTTTAAAGAAGGTATTAATATTTATATCATTCTAAGTTTAAATAACGTATTAATATTTATATGATTCTAATTCAGTTTCTTGCTTAACGTTCAAATTAGATGACAAATCTTACACATAACGTACGTTGCCAATATAAAAAGGACTTCTTTAAACATGCATTTATATTAGGGGGTGAAATATTTTCACATACAGAAGCAACAGGCAAAAGAGTAGGAGAATAGTTTTTTCCTCTATTAGGTTTTAATACAGGAACTTCAGCTTATTTTTCAATGTATTTAATTGGATCATGATTGGAATTTGTATTAAGACCCTTGAGAATTGCTAAAATATTCTAGACTTTGGAACAGGTATTGATTATTTTGAACAGACTAAAGTGCTCACTACAGATAAAGGATAATAAGTACACTGGATGGAACTATACTTATTTTATTTTTTTTAAGTTATCCAAGGTATAAACATTTTTATTATTATTATTAATTCATCCCAATGTTTCAGCCATCTTTATAAAAAATATCTAAATATAACAAAAAAACAAAACAAATGATTAGCTTTAAGCAATAAAAGAGGCGTTCTCATTTCCTTGTTGGGATGACTTGTTGCTTGTTCTTGAATTCTTTGATTGAACTAAATTATTAATTTTTTAAGAAGCTTTGTAAGGGCGAGTTGTCAAGTAGAAACCACATTCCTTCATTAAAATATCCAATTAATATGAGGTAAAACGCCAGGCAACATTTCAGCGGCTCCAAAGGCCTCCTGCATCCATCCATTTTATTCCCAAGATTCACAAATTCGAAAGGTTTTCGCAGATTTGGTCAGAAGTTGAAACCCATGTAATGACGGACCTTCAAGCTACATTGAGCTGTTGATATTCATGGCCTATGATAGATCTTTTGATAAGGCAGCATCTAACCTTAGGGACGCAGAGAGTGGAAGGTCATGGAATAAGTAATACTATATCTCATAGACTAATATACACTATGTCTCAAAATAAATGGTTCAGTGGTAAAAACATATATTTCTATTTCACTTACAATTTTTGAACCTTTTCTACGAAAAATAGCATATACACGAGCAAGCATATAATTTAATTATATTTTGAAGAGTCTCCAGAGGAACGTTGTTCCACTCTCTCTTTAGATTTTTTTTCACATAAAGACTTAATTCGTTTTGAGAAGCTACATTTATAAATGAACATTTTACTTTATGATTAAATCCCTAAATAAAAGTCAATACAACAATTAATTAGTACGGCGAGTCAAAGGATAATAAAAATACACTTTAGTAGTTAATCACATTTCATAAAAATCTTCCATAAAATTAATAAAATGATCTGGCAGAAAACAAATGAATAAAAATTATCAAAATTATACTACTAAAAAGTGTAGCTTGAAGACAAAAATCACATTGAAGCATTGGATACACAAAACTTTTTAAACTGTCTGTGGATGTGTATTAGACGGCGAAGAAACGTCATATTATCTTTGGAACCATATGGGCAGTAGCCTATCAAACCCCCGGTGTACTTCCCCGTTAGATTAAAAGAATCCGGAATTTTTAGGGCGAATAAGGATGGAAATAATTACACCAAATGATCATTTTTAAAATCTGTTCCCAGCACAAGCCATGTGTACACCGGGTTTGTGGAAATAGTAGCTGCCCACTCAATCTCTGGATGTCTTGAAAGGTACATGAGGACTTTTTGATAGATTTAGGGCAATATTTTTGAGAACAGAGATAATCCTACTCCTACAAGAGATCTAGGTTGTTTAATTGTGAGTAAATAGATGCCATGAAATAACTTATTAAGCCAGGTCTCTTCATCTTCAATGTGACTTTGATTTAAATTGGATATTTTTATAGGAATTTAAAATGTAAAATTAATATGTTTTTAAATGACATATTAGTTTGTTAATTAATTGTGTATTTGATTATTATTCTAAAATATCAAAAATACACGTCGTTTTATGGGATATATGGGGTAAAGTGGGTCATTTTGACCCTTAAGACAAGGGGAGTGAGTGACCACAAAAATTAAAGACTCACCGAGGGATATCATTTCTTCGTGTAAGCCTTTCATAATGTTGCTTCCTCCCTCTCCCCTCCCATTAAATGTATATATAAACCCCCTTCTCATTATTTTAATCGTTCATGAAATGAATAACTTGATTATGTAAGTAGACACACTTATTAGAAATTTAATTATTCTTATTCTATGTATAACGAAGGAAGAAAAACACATGGAAAATGTCTTTAGGGACAACAAGTATAGACTCACACCAGGGTTGCCGAGGTCAATTCAAAAGTGTCTTTCTAAAATTGTAGACTAGATAGAGATGTAAGCAATACAACAACAATTATTTGATTGACATATATGTATTATTTTATTCAATGTGACTACCCTCAGCGACAAACACTTTCTTGATCCTGGGCCTGAAGACCTTACAGCCATTCTCCACATCTGCAGCTGAAATCATCGCCCACTTCTTCTTCGTGGTTGCCTTCAGGCTGTCCACGCTGTTGTGGAGCTTGCTTTGAGCAGACCTGCCTATCCAAATTTCCCTAGAAGAAGTAATCCAACGGATTGCAATCGGGAGAGTTAGAGGGCCAGTTCTTAGGGGAACATAAATCGTAAAATTTGGTCTTGATGAACTCTTGGCTGATACAAAAATCGGAAGAATATTATGGACAAGACTATAACCTCTTAATTGAGACACTCTGATGTGAACACAACGCAAGGATACCAGAGTAATGATCAATTGAATTTTGTCCGGATTTATCTAGGCAACCCTGTAAGTTAAAAAATGATAATGTGAGATTGTTGATCATAGACTTTCCAAATTCCTACTCCATCATAGTCATAGTCAAATAGAGCCTATGTATGGGAAATTGACCGCTGTGTTCATGTCCAATAGTTTGGCAATTAATAATATATCATTTTTTTGGGTGTGAATCAAAATCAAAGCTTTTTGATGACATTAGACCACTCAAACAATCCCAAAACACTAATAAAAGAGCAGAACCTCTTGATTTGTTAAATGACAGCTGAATATAGATAAATTCATATGCAAAAGTTTCAAACCACGTCTAATACTTCACTTAATTCAATGATAATCGTTGTGTTGGCGTGTGCAAGCGTGTACTAGACAACTATCGTTTGAGCAGTGAAATCAACTTAAAAAGAAATTACTGAAATACATTCATTTTCTCCTAAAAATAAGAAAATATCCCAGGTGATCTTAAACTTTTGAAAATGACTGTAGATTTATTAAATAGAAAGTAATTATTATTTATTATTTAGTAATGTGTATTTCGCGTTGTTTAAGTCCCCTCGGCTTACACTAGATCGTATAAGCAAGATAAAATTTCGTACAAAAAAATATATTTTGTTTGTTCGACGTAGGTTTGTTTGAGCGGTTGTCAAAGATGGACAACAGCAAAGAGAAAATACGCCATATTTTACCATTTTTCTTTGATAAATATTTATGCTTGATGGCGTTAGAAATATAAGATTTCTTGCTAAGAACCTTTTTCAGATAGGTTAGCGATTGTTTGAGTAGTCGTCAAAAATGATCGGTGCAAAGAAAAAATATTCCATATTCGAACAAGGCGAAAATGTGAATAGTGTTTATGGTCCTGATACCGTAACGCAGAATCATGAGCAACTTTGGCTTCCTCGATTCTGTTCCTATGATTTTGATGTCAAAGATTCAACATGCTCTGGAAGTGTAATTGTAAAACAATGTGGAAAAATAATGAAAAGTTCGTTTTAAATATTAATTGTGTGTTTTTATTTTATTTTATTAATATTCCATTAAAAAAAATATAGTTATTTTTACTGCACATCATATAAATACATGCACAGGATGTGTCAGTTATTTAAAAAGAAAAAAATGTTTGTTGTCTTGACTGTTAGTCAGCAGTGTTTTGGTGTCAGTTTAAAAAAAAAATGCATCAATCAACAATGTATTTATTCCACTATTGTGAAAAAGAAGATAGTCATTTTTGCAATCCGCGCTGGGCGAGGGAATGTTGACATTGCACACTTCTTAAACCTTGAGAGGTCCTTTGTTTGGAGAGTCCGAAATGAACTGAAAGAGTCTGAACTTGACAGAAAGAAACACACCAAAGAAAACGTTGAACTTCTTGTCGAGAACTTTTTTTTTTTTTTTTAAACTCTAAACTCACTGAACCTCAATCACATGGACCTACTTGTGTAAGGCCCAGTTGTGCAACACATCCATAGATCCTCCTACACCACTAAATCTGAGCTGATGTCCTGGATCTGGAAAGAATTCACGAATCTATCAAAGGAGACCGTCATCAATACCTGCTCCCGTTTCTGAGGCCAAGTATAGGCTGTTATTAACGAGAGAGGGAATTATATAGGATACTAATATTTTGTTTATTTATTCAGCTTTCATTTGTCCTTGGTTTTTTATTAAAATCGGATGATTACTTAAGGAGATAATTCATTTATTTTAAAAATCGTGTTGGCTGTAAAATAAAGGTCGCATCCTGTATATTGATATCTATACAATTGAAAGGAAGTAATAAATATTGATACTAATCCATTGATAGGCAATAACGTTTTTTATAAATAGAAATAAAAAAAGGAAGACGTCTCCTTCTATAAATTTTGGCCATTTTTTTTCTTTTTCTTATCAGAATCTGTTAGCTTTCTTAATACATTCATATGTAAATGTATAAAAAGTTGAAGATGGGGAAGTGAATTGAATGGAAATTGGTTACCTGATATCCTGTTTTACTATTTACTTTGATTCCTTTCCTTACATTTTGTTCAAAGAATGGAATGGGGAAAAATAAAATGACCGTGACATGTTTGGTAATTGAAAATTGACACTATCATTCAGAGCTCAGGTGATGTGGATTCAATGTAGTTAAAATATATTGTCTTTGAATGAATTGATAAAGATATAATACATATTTATAGATAGGTAGATAAATCAGCGGCTCATATATTTATATGAGGTTTTTTTTTTAAATCGTCTAAAGGTAATTCTTTGAAACAATTGCAATTTCCTCTTGCCTCATACAAAATACAGACTAGTGGAGAGTAAGTCCGGCACCAATGCCACTCTGTAGCTCTTACGAAAAGATACCCCTGTCTCATAGAAGACCGGAAGGTCACCGCCAAGGTCTACACTAATATCATCTGTCTTCCCCTGCAACTTCAATAAAGATACACCTCGGATCTTGCAGCAAAGTGGGACAGCCTGTCACACCAGCAAAAGTACACACTATTTTCTTGATACTGAGAATGTGATGTACGTCCATCACAGTTCTTTGTCTCCTAACCCACTGGAATTAAGCCCTTTCGACTACCTTGTCTGGGCAATGTTGAAAGGGGTTTCAATGAAGGCCCTCGCAGAACCACAAGATCCCGGAAACCTGGGATAAGGAGGACATTTAGACTTTGGTCAGGGGGACGTTGTGAACGTGTGGTCCGGGCAGGGCTCCCAATAAAACCCCCTACATTTCCCTAGGTATACATTACGTCATAAATGTGTTTGTTTATTGTTGACGTAGAAACAAATTGCTCAAATATTTAAAGTACGCCAGCACGTATCTAAACAGAAACTGTAATATTTGTGTGTCCGAATATTTAAATTATATTGTTAAGAACCACATAATTCTAAGTGAATGGAAGACTTCTTTTCTGGAAAAAAGAAAAAAAATACAGCCCTTTATGAGGGTGAGTGCTATATTTTGGTTATGAAACTGATTCCACGAATATCTCTAGATCACTTCCTCCAGGACAAATATTCCAAAAGGTCATGGCTAAGAGTTATTCTTAGACGACGAAGTACCTTCTGAGAACTCTTCCCACATTTTCAACATGGCGATTTGTTTGTGATGACAAAACGAAGGGATTTCGAAAATACAAGATACTGCCACGGGGGATGGGGAACAAACCTCAAAAACGTTATTTGGTGGCTATTGCTGTTTATTGCAAGTCTTCCAAAGTATATCTCCATTCAGGCACGGAAACATCTAAGATATGCTTCTAAATCCACTACATCTACTAGGATACCAAGTGAAAATGAAACCATCAGATCATTCAAATAGAGCAAGATTTTGTCCTAGCGGACTGTGGCATTGATCTCTATACCTGTTGTTCAAATTGTCAATAAAACGCTTCTAAGTAACATACATTCAATAATTAAACTGAATATTTACTTTAATTTTACTAACTTTTAGAATTACCTCTAGAATTCATTCCAATCTTTTTTTTTTTCTATGTCAAAAAGGATATGTTCTTCGAAGCATAAGAACTTCAAAGTAAGCCTCATGCTTATCCATAACATTATAACAAAAAACTAAACCCTAAAATTTACCGAGAATATATTTTTACTCCTGGTGGAAGAGTAGTATGAAGAAATTACTTTTAGGGAAAATTCCATTGAGTTCGTCGTTTCTGGCTAAGTAGGAAAATCACTGTTATCGAGAGGAAAATGTGACTTCCGATAAATACAGGGTGTCCACGATAAATTGGAACTATCTAATGGAATTGGAGTGTATTTGTTAATATGAAAAAGTTAGACATGATATTAAACAATAAATTTATTCAACATGTCCTCCCTCAGCAGCCACCATCTTCTTCATCCTGCCCCTAAAGGATTTGCATGCCCTGATGACTTCCGACAGCATTCCACTCCCTCGTAATGGAGCCCTTCAGGGCCGCGATGCTCTTGTGGCTGACCTTGCACACCTCCCTCTCCAACTTCCCCTACCAGTAGTAATCACACGGATTGAGGTCGGGTGAGTTGGAGGGCCAGGTGTTGCGATCCCAGAAAATGATGTCGTGGGAGTTGAAGAGGTTAGTGGTCCTCATGGCGATGTGTGCGGGCGCTGATTCTTGTTGGAATATGAACTCCCTCCCAGCGGCCGTATCCTTCATCCAGGGGATGACGAACTCATCGATGACTTCGCAGTACCTTATCGCGTTAGCCCTTTTCTTGGGCCCTGAGGATGTGTTGTTTGACCATTTGGTATGCCCTGCACCCGAGGTCCTCATTCACAGCCTTGGAGATCAGCTGCTTGCTCACTCCACAGTTCTTGGCCAACCTGGACAAGGAAGTCGACGGCGAAACCTCGATGGACTTCCGTAGGCCTTCAAGGAAGCGGGGAGTGCGGATTCGGTTACCTCTCATGTTGTGGGCCTTGCGGCAGACCTTCTCCTCAACCTCCCAGGCATTGAAGACCCGGTACACCGTGGTCTTGGGGTAGTTAAGAAGCTTGTAGATAGCAGAGGGCTTGTGTCCCGCGCGAGCCAATTCGAGGATGGCGTCTCTCCTTGCTTGTTCCACGATGACTATTGTTCGCTGTCAAAAAAAATTGTTGTGAAAGTTACAGTGTATTGTTCACGCAACCTTTTATATTACTATGATTTAATCCCGAATATCCACATTATGGATCTGGATGAAGTTTAAAGTAGTTCCAATTTATCGTGGACACCCTGTACAGCTTGTGGCTTCAAAAAAATTTCACCTCAACTAGTCAAAAAAAACACATTCCAAAACTAAACTACATAACATAATTAATGGTAGCTTTAGTTGGAGTAACTTAAACTCTACTTTTTATAAAGTTGAGTAAATATACCTAATCTATAACCTCATAATGAGGTCATAAAATTATGTCTTTTATAACTTGTGGTGTACTTCCACGAGTCATCAAGTATTATTGTTCAAAGACTAAGGTAAATTTAAAAGTAAATTCATTGATATATTGATTAAAAGAATTCAGAGGTATACTTTATTAATTATAATTTGATTTAAACAAGGTATGTAATATACAAATAGTTATATTTTATTTATATAAACATGATAAAGAAATTTAAATAATAAAATAAAGAAATTTAAATAATAAAATAAAGAAATTTAAATTTAAATAAATAATTATTTTAAAGTATATCTATAATTTAAACTAGAAGAGATAGAAAATAAAAAGGAATCAAGAGTATTCACCCTAGTAAAATACCTAGAATGAATATTATCAGTAGGCTGTGTGAATTATTTAAATTTCATGATTAAGAACTTTAGATCCTTTTATTATAAACAGCTGTTTTAATTAATTAGAAATAACGAATCAAAAGGGATTGAGAGGGAAATGAGTTAATTGTTAACCCTTAAATGCTTTATTTATTTATTTTTTTGCTCTGAAAAAGAATTTATCCTGTGAAAAACATGTTTACAAGAGTAAAATAAAATTGATTTTTGTAAAAAAATTATATAATAATGAACAAAAATAAATTCTGTAGCAAATGTGCATAATTGGCATATTTGGTACTAAATATGGCAATTATATAAAATAAAAAGATATTGATTGACTTAGACCATAATATACAAATATTAGCAAAAATATTTTACTATGCATCCATAAAAAGAAAAACAACTTATTCTTCATATAACATCAGAATATATATTTTTAAATATTTCTTATGAAATGTAAGAAAAAATTATTACCTTTATTAAAGCAAAGTGCTACGTCACATTTAATGCAATTTATATGAGTCATTAAATGACATCCTGGCATCTTGCCTCTTTGACTGATCAAACTTTCGAACTGTAGAAACAGGAGTTTCACCACTCAGAGATGAGAGCAACAATACATACAACATGATTATCATGCACCATCGAAACTTGTAAACATCGATCTCTGTAAAAAAAAAACTTTTTTATGTCATTACATATCTTTTTCAGTTTGTAATTTGCAGTTTGCCAACCTATTAGGCCCAACAATGCCAAGTGAAAATATACTTTCATTGGCAAACTTTATCATAAAATTCAATGAAGTAAAATTATTGCCGAAGTACAATATATATCCAACATTTATTGGAATCTGTCAGCTCAACCGCAGCACAATATTTGAGGATACTCCTAAATCTGGCTCATTGTCTTTTCTTCCAGAAGCATCACTTTCTTTCCCAGTATACACCTCGAAATTATACGAATATCCTGAGACACCAAGTAATAGAAATAGTTTTATGGTGCACATCTGTTTATCAATACTTAGGCTCTCTTCAAATGGAGTCTGAAGACTAAGTTTCATTGAAATGTTCAACAACTGTGCGGATATTATATAATCTGTCATGATTTTCATCAAAGGGATAGATCGTGTCATTTTGGTTTCTTGCAAAGTGAAGATGACGCCTTATTTTTATAAATGAATTCTTCATAAATGTATGTGGTTAACAACTGACTATAGGTTTGAGCTCCCTTACATGGATTTGTTTCATATTTGAAACAGAAAAGAGAATTGTTACACATGCACAACAAATATTTAGTTTATCAAAATTTCCTCTTATTGATTTTTTCTTTTTTGCATAGGACCCATAAAATATATTATATATAAGAAAGTACTTAAGAGGTCTTTTAAATATTTTACTCATTCGAAACCGTGGTTTTTAAATATGAGCTTTTGCCAAAATTCATCGGTGGAAGTGAAGCTTGTGTCAGATAAAAATATGGTACTACTCGATCTTCCTCCTTCATGGGATTGAAGAATTCACTGATCAATTTCTGGAATTTCAGACGGTACCAAATCTACGGCACAATTTCAAATTTCTACAGACAATATCCAATTTTATTATCTGTGCAAAGACTGGGGTTTTATTTTCAACTCTACCCTACACGCTTTTGCTGATTGCTCAGTTTTGAGAGTAGTCAAATATTTTATCCAATTCAACGTTTGTGTGACAAAAGATATTTCTTCTAACTTAATAAATGCAAATATATTATTTGGAGCTTATAAGAGAAATAAAAATACTTTTCCTGTTCACAAAGCCGTAGAGTTTGCTTTATTAAATATTAAATCATTGATTGCTAAAAAATTAACTATTGACCCTCCATTACATGTGGAAGAATTAAGAGCTATAATGATAAGCGTAGGTGCTCGATATTCAGCACTTTCTATCAAAATCCCTCTTTCATTATCTTTGTTGTGGCATGGGTCTTAAATATCATCATATTTGTTCCTTCGAGGTCCGTGCAATATTTTAATCTCATCAAGTCAATGATAAGAAGACGCTGTTTATTAACTTTAGCTGATGTTTAGAATTTTTTCTGAAGATTATATCAGGTTATTTTACTTCAGGACATTAAATATGAACTATAATGTTAATTTATATTTGTTTGTTTTTTAAACTCAATTGTCTTGTGGCTTTTTACTTATATGATGTACTTTTATCTTTATGTATATTTACTATTTACATTGTTTACATTTAAATAATGTAAATAAATTATTTTAACCAAAAAAAAAAAAAAAATACTAAAATGTAAATAATTAACAATAGAGAGTCATAAAATATTTTTGTATGACCATTATTATTGACAAATTTTAAAGTTTAGGCTCCTGAACTAATTAAATAGCTCACTTGCTTGTGGTAGTGAAGGTATTGATTACCTTTTTACCCGGTCTTTTGATGCAATTTAATAGTAATACCTGCTCACGCTTAGGAACAGATTCTGAAAAATGGTTTCAGATTAACTTTTTTTTTTTTTTAATTATTATATTTAATTAAGCTTTTTCGGTATGTTACATATGTGCAACAAAAAACATTTAAGGGTTAATGTGAGCTTTGATAATTAATGTCTCAGTTGTCAATAGGACGGAGGATGGATGTTCTAGGAATAGAATGTTACGATAGTTGTTCCTAACTAAGTGATAGTTGTCATGTAATAACTTTAATTATTATTATAAAAATAGCAGAGGTACGAGATAATTCCTATATTAGAAATAAAAATAGATCCGGAGTGACGGATCTGTCCATTCTTGAGACAGGTTAGAAGTCACTATCACAATCCTTGATGTTAATTTGTATCTTCCATAAAAAATGAATGATGTTTCCATTAAAGAAGGGCATATCCAAAGATTGAGCCATGATATCTCCATCCAAACCCTGTACATCAAATTGAATTTAGGATGCGAGTGTCTTGAATATACAATTGAAAAATAATTAATTCATTAGAACAATGACCGGAGGCAGATAACTATATTCTAATTTACCAAAGAAAAAATCCATCTACATCCGGGATAAACTAGAACGACCGAGTAACTCAATTCAAACTCTTCCCTCTAATATGACATATATTTACATTCAACGTTCCACCATCTATATGAAATTGATACTCCTTATCATTGTGTTAGAGATGAGTAATTTGTTTGTTATGTTTATTAAGGACACATCAGGGCTCCTTTAAAAGACTAGAATACAAAAAAGAGGTGAATTAATGACTAATATATTCAGGATTTCAATGAAGTAGCTTGGAATAGAGGAAGAGAACTCCCTGGGTTCCTTATCGAGTCTATTATTTTATTATTGTTGCTCTAGATAGAAGTTCATCAGTATAAGAGGATTCCATAAAAAACCTTGAGCGACTGATGTATTTTTGAAGTGATGATCAACGAGGTTGGAAGTCACTTTATCTGGGATTTATGTTAAAATGTATCTCCACAATGAATGATCCGCCCTTTAAAGGAGATGAGAGCCAATGAGCTAGACAAAGATCTTACTTTGAAGAGTCAAGATCCCTGAACATCAAAGCGTATTCTAAGGTTAATAAAATGAGAAGATTTGAATTCATTGAAACAATGGATAGATAAAGATCCATTATACGAATGTTCTGCGGAACATATCTATAAAAATCACTTATAAACCAAAACTACAGAGCCACTCAATTCAAACTCTTCCCTCTCATAGCTATGTTTACCCTACGAGGTTCCGTGGGGATTCACATTCCTAGTTACTAAAGAAAAAGTAAAGATAAAATGTCCCTATTATATAACTTACCCTCATGAACGATTAAATACCCTACGAGTGGCAGTACTGCGTCATGGACAATGGCAATTTTATTTTTTGAATGTTATATTTATGTTATAATGTTGAGTTTCGTGAAAATTTTAATAAAATCAATTAAGAAATAAAGTCAAAGCAGCGTTTTACTTTCTGGGCTTGGGAACATTAAGATGCGCCGCCCTTTATACTTATAGAAAGTTTTTCTGTTTGGATATATACTTGGATTCCGCAGAGTCGTTTGTACGTGTCTCTTAGGACTACGTAGATAATTGATCTATTAAATAACAATGCAATCTGCTGAACAGTGTGCGTCCAATTAAAAAAGAAAAGTGAGTAGATATGGCATCTAATAATATGGTTTAAAAAAAATTATGTATAGAGTTGTATTAACTATGAGTTGGGATTCAAGACCAGGCGTGTGTAGCTAGAGCTGAAAAATCAGTAGTGTGTGAAAGACGTTGAGTAACAATAATGATTTGTTACGGAGTTATAATTGTAAGTTCGAGTAGAATTGAGGATCGACGTCAGTATAAGTCTTGCCAACGTCCTTGTTTGTTTCCTTCTCCCTCTCTTCACTCGTCACAGCTGATTGTAGGTAATATAATGAAACGTCATAAGAGCTAAGCGTCTCTCCTCCAAAACATTCTTCAAATTGGCAGGGTGACGATGTTCATTTTTAGTTTTCTTTTTTTTAGCATAGTGACAGGTCATATATATTTATCATACAGCTTTAGTAATGAATATTTTATAATAGAAAGATATTATTTTGGCCTTCAACACTAGAAAAAACAAAAAAAAAACACAACCATACTTTCTTTTAATCATTTCATCCCCATCAATGCTTTGAAGACTATCAAAAGAACCAAAAAACAACTTATTTTTCCTTGTATATTCTTATGATGGTAATAATGAAAAATCACCGGAAGCTAAGGGGATGGAGGAATAACAATAATTGTTTATATGACACAATAACGCAGTCACAATACCTCATATCCTATGTATAACATACATATACAAGTAGCAAATCTATGCACACAAAGAAATTTGTCATTGAATGGAAGGAAGTGCTTCTTGTTCCACTCGGTTAATTTTTCTCCTTTTTAACGATGATTATCTCAGCCATTCCCTCATCTAAACTTTCTTGGGAAAACTTTCCTTTTAATCAACTAAAACAATAAATAAGAATAATAATTACTGTTTCAAAAAAAAAAAAAAGATTTTCTTGAATCAGCAAGTTAAGTTACTATTCGCTTTGGGTGGAAAAAATACCTACACAAAGGGATTGTAAATAAAGATAATTATAAATGCATTCAAATATTAAAAAATTGTAGATAAACAAATATTTAGAAACTAATAAAGAATGCGAAAAAAAGATAATTAAATGAGTTAAACATGAGCAAAAAAAGTTTTCCAAAGAAATTGTCGCAGTCTTTTATGCTAACAGCAGATTATAGGGTGGGGATTGTAAATGCGGAACAATTTTAGACCTCAATATCTTGGTGGTATCCCAGGAATCCGTGTTTATGAAAGAGGGTTCATCAGATTTAACCCACAAAATTGTATCAGAAAAAATACAAAATCCTTGTGATGTCCTCTGAATACGAACGCTGTGTGGGTATTTTTGTGTTTCTCTGTACCGGGCGCAGGTACAGTTATTGAGTTTACAAAGCTGCCCAAATCAACTGTTTACATTGTTGCTAAGGCATTCAAGGAGTTTGATGGGTTGGAAACACTTGCAAAGTAAGACTTGTGAAAATGAATAGACATGTGGCCTCCTCGCTCGCTGTATTTGAAACCCTTAGACTAATATGCATGGGGTGTGTTGGGGAGAGAGTCCAATAAACGTGCAAGCAACACTGTTGAATTCTTGCAAGGCCCATTCCTGATGCAGTGGCCAGTATAGACAAGGACTTCCTCTTCAGGGCCTGTTCCAGGGTCAGGTTGGAGGCTATGGTTGAAGCTGGATGGTGTTGGTTTGAGTAAGTGTCTTCACTATGCTGCCAAGGCTTAAGGAGTTTGATGGGTTGAGAACACCTGCGAGGAAGACTCATTATCGTATTAATAATTGAAAATAAATAATTGGAAACACGATTAAAATGAGTGAGCATCTGATTTGCTAGCTCGCTGGATCTGAACCCCTTGGAATAATATGTGTGGGGTGTCTTGGAGATAGAAAGAGAATAATAACCTGCATATAACATAGTTGACTCCTTGGAGGGTTCCTCATAAAGGCCTATGCCTTGTTGAGGGCCAGGTTGGAGGGTGTTGGTTCGAGTGATTGACTTTACAATAGACTCTGTCAAGTACATGCAAAATATTTGTGAATTTGCTGAATTAATTTTGGTAAATATACATTATCCTTAAATTTTTCTGCTTTAAAATACCCACCCTGTACATGTTCTATCCTATTTATTCCTTCTCATTTAATTTTTGTACTAGTATGGGGTTCGGTCTGGAAATCCAATACTGGTCTGAGGCCATTATTTTTGTTTGTTGGAATGAATTAGTTCGGGTCCAACCTGGCTATTACCTTTCTTGTTGGTTTTCTCTCTTCTTCTTCTTCTCTTTTTGCTTCAGAAATTCTGTTGACTCTATCTTGCGCTTCGTTGTACATAAATGTAAACACATTGTTAGCTTGTTGAGAATGTTGAGTTCACCTCTTAAACCTGAAAAGCCAAAAATAGAATAGATCAATCGCTTTGTAGTAGTCAAAACCAGACTTGACTATTTGCATCGATATTCCACCAACTTACGGTCTGTGTTAAGTATCATTTTTACACTCGGCGGAATGACAGGATACACTGGGTGATTTACAAGTAATCCGTATACTATTCTGTGTATTGCAGGAATAGTTGAGAAAACCTCCACATTTTCATCGGCTCGCAGCACGACTATACCAGATGGCCAAACAGTGCAAAAAGAAGTTATAAACAGAGTTAAAATAGGTATTATTCCATTGACATCATTGTCTTTCATAGTCATTAGCTTTATATAATATACTGTGCCTTGCTGATCATGCCGTCAATTTTAGCGTTTTAGGTGGTTCTCAGAATGTCAATCCTTCCAAGTTTCTTACCATGTTGCTCTTCAATGAGTTGTATAACACCCAAATGTAGTTGGAAGCATTCCCACTTGATGTGATCTATCGTTTTAGGCCTTTCGTTGCAGAAAAAGCATAAATTACTTTCTTCTTTGAAAAACATGGCAGCGACTTCAAGTGTGCATGTTAGTAAACGATATTTAAACCATTTTTCAGGAGAAGTTTGAGATTTAATTCTTATAGCATTTATACAATCTGGTAGGCTTTGTTGGGATATTTCGTCTTTTTAAATAGTTTTAGAAGGGAAGAAGTGTTGGAACAGTTCCATAGGAAGGCCGTTGAAATTGATGAAATTTTCAATCTGAAAGGTACAATTGGTCTTTGGAGATTCACATATGAGCCGAATATCGAAGATAGGTGTTTAGAGGCAATTTGATTGATTTGCCATCCAAAAGTGGTTCCTCCTTTCGAAGAAGGTTTTATCTTAGTTTATTTCCTTTTCTATCGCATATCTTGTTGTAAAGTTGATAGAGCTATTGTTGCAGTTAATGTTTATAACGTCTTACATTGTCTTTTAAGTGCACCGAAATATAAAAAAACATTGAAAAATAAAGTTTTTTTGATATGCTGTTCGGCTTTCCATTGATTTTTTTTTCGTTCAGCGTTACGCCATTATTTTCATTCCGTTCTACATTCCAATCATAAGGTAATACATTTTTTTTCTCCTCTTCCAGGGAGAGTTTGGAATTAACCAATCAGTATCTAAACAGCTTCTTATGTGAGATTGTAAAGGGGTTATTTAAAAAAAGTTTTTGGTTATTAATAACGGAGTCGACAAGAGCACCGTGACTATGAAGTAACCATTTCTTCAAAATATGTTATGCCTTAAACTCCTTGCTATTACCATTTTAACCGATCTGCAGGGAACATTTCCGATGTCCATGAGACCAGGAAATTGTGGCTCCCAACAGCTTTGCTTATCTGTGAAGTTCTGCCAAAGCTTCCAGACATGACCTCTTACCAGGAAATTATCCAAGATGGGAGTTGGTTTTCTATGTTGTCCAAGTTGTCCAAAAGAGGTAAGTCTGTCAGACTTATGTAGATCGTCTTGGTTTAATAACCTATTGCCGGGTAGAAGCTCTCATAATAGACTACATACTAAGTCGCAAAAATCCCGAAGCAAGCTGGAAATCATTGAATCTTTCTTGGTTTAAAAAGGCTGATTCTTGGTGAGAACTTCTGGTCGCATAGGATTAAAAAAAATAAATTATATGAGTAGTTATGCTACCATCTAAAAGAACGACTACACATGGGTCCATGAGAGTTATCCAAAGTTACCAAATCAGTTGACAATTGTTGGCAGAGAATGCCCCTACTCTTGGAAATCAATTCTCCCAATAGTTCTCTTGTTACTCGATCCACACGAGCCCCTAAATTATTGTACTTAAATACTACTAACATGTAATTCGTCAAAATCAGTTACAATAGGAGAGCATTATATATAATTTATCTCTATTTCAGTGTTGTATCAGTCGCTATTTATTAGGTACCCCCCCATAGTCTTAGGACCGATCATAGCAGTCCTTAGGACCGATTTTTAAGGCTGTAGATAGTTTTAGATTTAATTGAAAGAATAAAGAATAAACTTAAGTGACGAACTTTTACAAGTTTATAGGACATGACTGAGTTGTACCGGACCGAGAGTGAACTAAACGGCACTATAGTCTTCATTCCAAAATAAAGACAGACACAATATTATATCTACTACTTGTTATGACGTGGCCAACAGAATGAGAATGAATGGTGAGGAGGAGACTTTATTTACATAGTCATACTACCTGACTGTAATCCGCCTGCCAGGACATTTATAGGTGAATACAAAGTACGCTTTATGGATATAAAACGGCTTATAATACCATAATAAAGTAGATTCAGAGGAGGGAACGGGCTTAGTGATCATACACAACATGACCCTTGACAGTGGGAGGAGGTATTTATATTTTTTAAATTCTAATTTGAGAATTAATTAAACACTAACTCATGGAGTATAAAAATAGCCCCTAATTGATACATGGGTATATGATAGTCCGCAGCTTTCTCATACACTTCATTTAATGCCCAAGTAAGTGAAAGTATAAATTGATGTTGTTTCTTCAAATTTTTCTAATTTGAAGTTATATGGTACTTTTATACCATTTTCTATCCAAATGTGGGTGACGTGCTCACCTATGCTTCTCCCATTTAATAGTGAAATCAAACTTTTCTTATCTAAATAAATAAGATCTCGGGATTCAGAGATAATCATATCAGGATCTGGTTTTTTTTTTTTGTTTTTTTTTCAATTTTGCTTCAATTTTTTCCTTCTTTTACAAAAATAACAATATTTTGTCCCGGGTACCCATTCTACATTATGATATGTAACGAACTTTTTTCAATTTTTCAGTCCTAATTGAATAGTTTTTCCATTAACTTGTCACTTACATCCTTCCCAATCATTTTAAAGTATTTGAAATGGTATTTTTGGATCATCTGATATTACATGATATTTAGTCAATTGATGCACTAGGAGCTGTTTTTCTTTTAGTGCTCATAGTAAAGCAAATGGTTGAAATTTATTTTTAACAATTTATCGTCTTCTTAAAATATATATAAGATTTGCCAGTGCCCACAGTCTTCATTCAGTGTATCACAACGGTTTCTAAGGCGTCTATGTAAACATTTTGGGTGTTTCCTAAGTCCAACACTAAAGAAATAAGGATCTATAACATGGCCTTCACTTTTGATGACACACAATGGCATAATAGCAGACAGATTGGCAGATCCACCTCTCATTTTGGTAGTTAAATGTTAAATGAACGATCCATGTTGAAGAGTTTTTCATCAGAAAAGAAACGAAGGTGGTTTTTAGAGATGAAAGAATTATCTTACCATGGATCACTCTTAGTCTTTGTTGGATGAGTGAAGAGATGACGATGCTGTAGGTCTGTGGTTCCCAGAGTGGGTGTCGCAAGATGATTTCCGAAAAAGAAGAATATATTATAAAAATTGACTTAACTTTGAGTGTCATCAAAACATAGAAAAAATATGTAAATATTTTTTATAAGTCTCTTCTTGATATTTTAAAAAGTATTTTCTAGAAGACAGTGAGTGCTTCTCAAATGAGTAACTGGATTTTACCACCAAAACTAATATTATGTCGTCTAATATGGAAGCTAATCGAACTTTCATGTGCCCAAACACTAAAAACAGATTTTGATTCTAAAACACCTGACGAATTCTTGATTTCTGTGATTTACCACAGCTGATTAACGTAGCTGTAGAATTACTTTGGACTTGATTAGGTTGATATGGCTTTTAAGCCATCTATTTGCATAAAATGCACTCCAAATTTTAAATTCATGTTTCAATAAAAGGTGCAAGGGTTGCACATTCTTTAGCCTTATATTTTAAGGGTCGAACTTAAATATGTTTACTGCTTTTAGGAGAAAAGAAGTATGACCAAGATCATCAGAAACCGCTGGATAGATGGGGTTACCTTGCTCACTCTTGAGAATTTTTGCCAACTCACTCATTGGAGAACCCAGTGATTCTGTTGCCGACTAATTGAGTCCAGCTAAGAATCCTGGGGTGCGTTTTTTATTTCCCAAAGCTTATGTTTCTTGCTGATAGTATTACAAGATTGTTTAAATCTGACTATACTACGATGGGCAGTTTGATTGTGGAAATTTTGTAGCTTTGCTATGTCCTTTGTGCCATGGAACAACGTGGAAGGGAGTAATGTCGGTATCTCTTTTGCTCTTTTCCATATTTAACAATTCTAAAAATTTATAAAAGATAAAACAACATTAAGATAACAAAATATAGACGCTAAATATGTCGCTAAACCTACAACATTAATTTTTGATTGGAGTCATGATTATAGTTTGAAATGGTGATCTAAGAGCATTTCAATTTATTTGAAATGCTCTGTATGATATATTAACATTTAATCCATATTCATGCAAGAAATAGATCATTCAAAAGTAGTATGAAAAAACTCTGTTATCCATTATTTTGAAGAAAATATATCTTATGAAAGACATCAATTAGAGTCGATAGACTAAAAATATTTCAGCAAATTAGTTAAATGAAACAGAGCGTTTAATTTATATATATATATATATAATACTTGGATTCTATTCCTTTGAAGTTATTAAGACTTGGAGATCAAAGATACATTTATGATATAATTTTTAATCGTTTGCAACTTTACTTTATATCTTTATCCTTATTATTTTATTTACTAGCTTTCTCTTCCATATGTTTGAATGGTTAAAAATGTTTTATATAATACTCAAGGAGACTAAATTGATTGTTACAAAAAAAATATTTATTCGAATGGAATATATAAATAGGAATAATTAATAAGTAACTACTTGAATATTTTCGATACATCAATTAAAAAAAAGAAAAATGATTTTTCTGATCATGGATGGATATTAAATGCAATGTAGACTCGAGCCAATCTCACTTTTAATCTAAATATTTAATTACTCACTGATATCCAAATTATTCCCCCATTGAATTGTATTTAATAGTTACATTTTAAATTAACCAAATGATGAGTGATTTTTTTGAATTCATAATCGTAATAAATTATGTAATATTTAAATTGAAGATAAAATAATTTATTAACAAAGAAAATATTTTATTTTTTTAATATTAATTAAACCCTACTATCACATTCAGCTAAACTGAATTTAATTTTTTTACAACTTCCATTGCCCTGCGTACTTTCAAATCGTTTAAGACGAATGCCATTCATTTTTGACACACAATTCTTCAAAAAAAAACAATTGCTGTAAACACGTGAAACTCGAGGAAAAAATTTTATACCTCACATTATATCCATTTTTAATTGTATATTTCAAAATATTGTTGAGGTCTGTGTCTTATAATATTTTTGCCGTTAAAAGTATGGAAGCCCTTCACTTTGCATCGTTTGATTTTGTTAATAGTGCCTTAGCCTCTTCGTTTCGATTGATAATAATACCTAGGTTATGAGCCAATAGACATATTATAAATGTAAAATCGTATGGACATAAAAGATCACCTACATTTATTTGATTGATAAATGCATCTCTCTTTCTAACATGGTTCGGATTATTATCATAAATTTCGACATTAATTTAGGGGAACACTTGTCTACTTAATGAGAAAATTAATACAATGTTCATAATTGAGGCTTCATGATACTTTTCTGACAATATATCCAGCCACAAAGTAAAGCAAAGCGTCGTCTTCATCAATTGATTCTAAAGAATCTTTAATGATTACTTCGAGAACTTTTTCGAATTTGTGTTGTATTTCACATTCGCTTATGTCCTTAAAATTCATTTCTGATAGCTTTACTCATGATTTAAATCTAATAATCTTCTCAGCCTCTAAAAACTGGCGGACACTTAGGTAATAATTTCCTCCTCCCATTTGTCTGTAAGCTCCAAATCTCCGCTCTAATTTGTCAGTGCTAATCTTTCTGTGGCGGACATAATTAAATCCTTTTTCGTATTTCGTATTCTACGATTTTATGGAAAGAATCCGTAGTTTTCCTTACACAAAGGAGTGCTTTCCTAGATAGACATTTGCTTTTATTCTTGGCCTCCCATTCATTTAACCAATTTGAAAAATCATACAAAAAAGTCATATTTTCATCATGAAGAGTTATAGCTGGAACTTTTGAAGAATCTCGCTTTTTTATCCCCACGTAAGGTGTTCTAACATTTAAAATATTACACCATCTTCTAATTATATTGAAAACCTGGATGGTTTTTTGAACACTCTTGAAATCCTAATTAGCAAAGTGATCTAAAGCAGTAGTTTTCAAATGGGGATACGTGTACCCTCCAAGGGGTACTTAAGATTTTGAAAGAATATTTTACAAGTGTTACATAACTCAGGGGCGTCCGCACGAGGTGGACTGGAGGGGCTGTAGTAATTAAGGGATTTTTTTTTCTACTAAAAAAATTAATGTTTGATTTTTTTATCTCCAAAATTTAATATTTGATATGTATTTAAATTTTGTGTGAATAACAATGGGTTTTTAAATTTTCTCCAAAAAATTTAGGATTTGAATTTTTTTCTTCAAAAATTTCCTTTTTTTTCTTCAAAAGCAGTGGCTTTTCAATTCTTTTTTTTTTTAAACTTAACTTTTTAGAATAAATATGGATTTTTGAAATTTTTTTCCAAAAAATTTAATTTTTTGTAATTACCTATGGTTTTTTGAATTTTTTTCCTCAGAATTTTTTCTTTATGAATTTTTAAATTTTATTCAAAAAATTGAATTTTTGAACTTTTTTTCAATAAAAAAATATATATTTGTTGGATTTCTCTTTAAAAAAAAATCCAAAAACCCATCCCCCCCCCCCTCCAAAATATAATCCTGGGGACACCCTTGTCACTGAAGCTAAAAATATTTTGTGCTGGTAAGGGGGTATTTCGATTAAATAAATATTTTACAAGTGGTAGATCACTAAAAATAGGTTGAGTATCCCTACTCTAAAGCAGCCACAGTGCTATATTAAAAATCCTTCTAATAACATGGCATTGTAGCGCTCAATAGGCCTAGGATTGAGAACATTGATTGAAAGTTTATGAGCATACTTGAGTCCTTTCCCCATTTTTCGTTGATTGAGCATTTGTATATGCTCCATATTTGCTGCAACTTCTTTAAATTGAGGACAAATTAATTGCTCTCTATTTAGCAAATTATTATTTTTAAAAATTCTGTCTGTAATCATTTTCTCCTAGTAGTCATTGATACAAGAAATGCTGGAACGAAAAATTTGTAGTTGATTGCGTGGAGTAACAGATTGGATATGTGGCCATTAATGGTAGGATTATTTAAAAAAAAATTACAGGGGAAAAAGTTTGCACAAGTTATTTATTTTGAAGTTAGTAAAATAATTAGTAGCCATCGAATAATACAAAAAAAAAAACAATATATCAAGAAACCGCGATAGGTAAAGTTTAAAAAAGGTGAAGATGTTAAGTCACTGAATGTAAAAACAAATCTGCTACCTTGTGCAAAAAATGGAGTAGTTACTTTTGGTAAGAACAACAATATACGAGTTTGCAAGGTCTAAAAAACATACACAATTCCATCATTAAAATATAACTTCACTTGAATAAAAGATGAAAATGGAAATGAAGCTGACTGCTT
Source organism: Lepeophtheirus salmonis (assembly GCF_016086655.4). NCBI lineage: Eukaryota > Metazoa > Arthropoda > Copepoda > Siphonostomatoida > Caligidae > Lepeophtheirus > Lepeophtheirus salmonis. The sequence continues at coordinate 16,451,882 of NC_052132.2, forward strand.
ATTTTTTCTGTCTCTAGCCCTTTTTCTTCTCGTAGTCCTTACTTATTTTACCATATTTTAATATTAAATTATGGAATCATATGTCTTCTAAAAAAGATGACTCATTTCACTATGATAACTTATAAATATACATTATATGGGGGCGTCCGCAGGAATAAATTTTGTGAATTTTTTTCAAAAATCCCAGCTATTCCCAAAAAAATTAAGATTTTTGGGAAAAAATTTCAAAATCTAGAGTTTTACTCAAAAAATTGAAATTTTCGGAAAAATATTTAAAAAATTTACAGCTGTTTACCAAAAAACTAAATTTTTTAGAAAAAAATTTCAAAATTAAATTTGATGTTTCAAATTTTTGGAGAAAAATTTCAAAAATCCATATCTATTCACAAAAAATTTCATAAATTCAGAGCTGTTCAAAAAAAAAATTAATACTTAAACTTCATTTATTAAATTTTTTAGAACAAAATTTGAAAATTGAATTTATAATTTTAAATTTTCTAGTAAAAGCAATCATTCCTTAATAATTTTTTTTTTTGGAAGGGGGCTACAGCCTCTCCAGCCCCCCTGGGAGAATATACATTTTATTTAAGAAGAATTACGAAGAATCCGGACTGAGCAAAATGCAAAGAGTAATTAATGTATAATATGTTCAATCCTTATTTTGAGTGACGCCTCTGAATAGGATTCAATTGGCCATTTGGTGGAAGAATGATATATTTTGACTCATGGTGATGAAAGGCGTATTGGTCTTCTTAACTATAATCCCGATATTGCTCAGTGAAATATTATGCATTCAAATTGTTCTATTTTTTCCAGAGTAGGTGTATCTCCCAATATGCAACACATAGTAATTAAATGATAGCCACACAATTCTCAACGAACTCAATCAAACATTATAATAAACAAAGAAACGTCAACAGCAATAAACAATAATTTAATTTAGGCCTGAGTTTGTAGAAAAGAAAGAGAATAAATGAAGAACTGCACTGTCATTCTTATATACCTGCCCAACCATTATTTTGTATCATTACTATTATGCAAATGTTGAAAAGTTAAGCGTCTTTTTTTACAATTATCCTATGAGCAATAGCTGTCGATTGCTAAGAAAAACATTGTCTTAGTCACAACCATGAGTACATGGTAGGGAAGAGGATTGAGGTAGCAGCGCTATTCCACGTTGAGTTGTCCCAGAAGGTAATCGTAAGGTAGACTGGGACCTCGAAAAATACATGAATGACATTGTAAATCGTCTTCCTATAAGTCAAATAAGTCATGGAAATGTATATTGAGAAATACAACTTAAGCCTTAACTGGAGTAGTTTTCCCAGGCCATGGATTACTTAACATCTGGATAAACTATAAGCTTTTAAAATAACGCAACCTCTCTATTAGAAGTTTTGGTTCTATAAGCTATATAAAAGACTACTAAAAGTGATTGTATGAATATATTCTTTGGTCGTCAATTAGTTACAAATAAATATTACTTTGCAAATAATTTGATTATTCTTCCTAGACGTGAAATATGCCTTCAAATTGTGTGCTTCCTTGTTGCCACACTTGTAAAACATCTGAATCGAAAGCTCAATGATAATAAAATAAGAACTTCTTTGTTTTAAAGTTCCTACATCAAACATGGAAATTCTTAATTAATGGAAATCAGCTATATCGATAAATTAGATAACTTGTAAAAAATACTATATATATTTATTTCAATTATTATTATTATTGTTTATATAGGTCAGTCCATTATAAATATTAATTACTTAAGACAAGTAATCAAATTATCATATATAATTGAAAAATTATTCACATTTCTATCAATATTAAAGATAGGACAGATCCCCATTTTCTTGCATCCGAGTCGATTCAGATGTTTTAACAAAAATACTCTGGTAAATTTTGTTTATGAACTTTCAGATCTATATCCAAAACTAAAATTAGTTGTATACTTGTCTCAAAAATTTTGTCAGAAATTCAGATTTAAATGAAATAGAATCAGGACTAAGGTTACACTTTACTGATTCCTGATGCCGAAACAATAAATAACCGAAATATTATTAAAACTAGTGATGGGATTATTAATCGGAATCGGCAATAAGAGAATCGTTTATTTTAATATTAATATTATTGATTAATATATATATAGATGTCCTTTGAGACATGGAGTATTGAAAAATATAAATAATAGATTGAAAGACTTTATTTTATTATTATTTAATATTTTGTAGAATGAATCATGATAGTTAATTGATTACATGTTTATTTGTCTTAGATATTCTAAAACATTTTTTTATTAAAATAAGTATTTACGAGAACAAACGAGAATATTTGGATTTTATAAGAAAAAATAAATCATGAAATTGCTGTTATAGGCTTCATGCGATTCAAGGTGAATTTAAACACAAATCGTGGAGATTCCTTTAAGAGATCCTGCTCCTTCATAAGAGTGAAAATTGAGATTGATGAATTATTATAACAATAACAATGAATTATTTTGCATTTTCCAGATTTCATATGTATACTTGTCATTTTGATAAGAGAAAAGAGGTAAATTTGAACTATGTTGAGTAGCCTCATTATCCATTAGGCCCCTAAAATCACATTATTAAATAGACGAAACGGTTATTTACTATATAATATTTGAATATTTTGATCCTTATGTTCTTTGTATTCATCAGCTGTCTCTCCCTTCAATTTTTTCCTCAAGTAAGCACTCTATATTTTTTATATGATAAGGAGAGACGTAAACGGAAAAATAGAATGAAGTGCACAAAAGTTTTTAAGAGAAGATAATATTTCAAATTTGTTGGAGCTCAAACAAAAATTAGATATCAATTGTGTGCCTACGAAAATAAGAGTTGATTGAATAGAAGATGAAAGTTATATAGTGAATTAATAGATGTAGCAAAGTTTTAAATTTACTTGCTTTTTGGAAAACTAAGTATGATGCAATTATTAGAATAAACAGCTTCAAAAACCATTAGCGATCTAGCACAATTAATTACTTATGAAAAAGTATCATTTATTTACGAGCAATACATTTTTTAAATAAAAATAATAATTATAGAACTGAACAAAAAATAAGTTGATTTGTTACTTTATAGGTGAATTACTCTACATCGAGAGATAAATGTAATCATTCCAATTAAAGATTCATAGCGTTTATATCTAAATATAAAAAAGTAAAAGTTAAACTTACTGTCACAATAAATTATCAGAATCAATTTGAAATGAAATAAACATTAAACCAGCTTCAGTAGGTATCATATCATGTCTTTAATTTGAGTGGTGGCGATAATGACGATTTGTTGCAATAAAATAGGCAAAATATGGAATAATTCATGCTTAACATGTTGAATAATCCACACTTAGGTTCTACATCCATAATATAAGTTTAAAATTCCTGAGGTTAAAGGTACATATTCAAGCAGATATAGCCTATAAATATGTAGAGGGGAGGATGAGGCATTCTCGATAATAAACTCTTCAAAAATGACCCGCAATCACAATCATCTAAGAAAACAAATGAGAAACACTATTTTCAACACTTTTAATTAATTATAAAACGAAGATCAAATCCAAAAACAAGAGTAAGACAAAAATGACTTAGTTTGAAGTCATCTCAATCCAATTGCCAATCTCATAACTATGTTATGGAAATTACTTCAAAAAATGTCTTCCTTCGAGATGGTTTAATTAGAGGTCCTTCCTCTATACTCACTAATAAAGGCGATCGGTCATTAAACGTTAGATCTGAAAGGAATAAAAGGAAATCTTGTGTCAAAAATTAGCTCTTTCTTCGATAGGATAGTACCATACTTGATCATTGCTTTTGGAGGACTCTTTCAAGTTTCACCACCAAAAAATGAAATTTTCCGACAAAATCGTAGACCAGACCATCCACAATTCCATGATTGATTATTTAAACCCCCAAATAAGGATTTTCAATGGACGATTAGGTAGGTCCCTAACTCTGCGTTCATGATTCATCACTTTTTAACAAGAATTATTTCTTCTCCTTTAGAATTGTAATTTAATAGAATAATTATTTATTTTAAAAGTTCTAATAATGAGATTGCGTGGCTGGTGTCTATCGGGATGTTAAGGTATCCATGGAAAGGTTTTGCTGGGATATAAATAAATCAAGATTAATTCTGGACTTTTCTTCTTCTTATTGAAGAAAAAATAAAGAATTAATCTCGTGGCATGGTGTTATGTATCTTTGCATACTTTTTTTTTTAAAGCAGACAGAAGAGATAAATATTTTGATGGAGTGGAAATGGTTGTGCTTTGCGATGGAACTCGTGGAGGGATAAGCTGCTCTGGGTGAGGTTAGTGTCTTTCTATGGGACTGTTGTACATTTCTGGATCTGCCCGTGTCTGCAATCTCCTCTCCTACGTGTTGTTTAATGGGAAGTATAAATATCGCCCATTGCTGAATGCTCCAGATCCACTTATGGATTTAAAAATACCGAGAGCGTGATGCGCTGTTCCTCACGTCCAACATTTTCGTGTATGAGGACAATCTCAAGTAGCCCTTCATGTTTCTTCTGACAGTCCTTGCAGGTACAAAGAAGTCGATAGCGAGGCGATTTATCTTTTTAGGGGATCCTCTATGATCTTCTTCTCCAAGCTGAACCGGAACTCTTGATCCCTCTTTAAGCTGTGCCCTCCACTACCTGCTTTCCTACAGGTGTATTCTCCCTCATTCTTCATCTTGACCACCTTGAAAACCAGCCCCCTGGATCACTTCAGAATGCCCATGATTGAATATTACCCATGACAAATCTAGTTTCAGCCTATCAGAATAATGATATCAATGAATTTGAGCAGATTCTTAAGACTAATATACTTACAAACATGGATGATTTGTTTATTCAAGAACATATTGAAGATCCTCTGATGAATATTCGAACTCATGTATTGATAAAGCTGATTAAACCTTATACACGAATAAATAGCTTTCATAGCTGGTGAGCTCAACATTGAACCTCTAGACGTGGAATCTCTATTGGTGTCCTGCATTCTGGATTCTACTATAAATGGGAGGATTGATCAAGTAAACGGAGTTTTAGAACATGATAAAACACCTGAAGGCACCGCTGGATATTCTGCTCTTGATAACCTAAATATGAAACTTCAACATTTACAGACTTCAACTGTGAATAATATGGTGGTGGTGTGAGACAGATTTATAATTAATTATAATTCGACTATCCTTTAATGTAAATCACTCTTTCGATTTAATAAATAATTATAAAAAAACAAAAAAAAACTCACCATGTCCATAATCTAGGAGATCTGAAATGCTCTGCCTTTTGGCATTTTCCTCACTCATGATGACGAGCTTATGAAATCTTTATTATAGTTTGTTTATTTGCAAGGGATGGCTGAGCCAGAACGTCAAAGAATAACCACTCAACCTTCCTACATTAATTAGAAAATTAAATTAACATTTAATAGCAGTCCACGCTTTGCTGCCAATACGTACTAATAACTATGATCTATATATAGTACCTTTAGTTAAGTAATAAAAAGTTTAATTTATTTGATAAAATTACATAATATTTACATGTATGTATATATATATAGGACTAAAAACCAATAACTATTGTACATATATCTAATTATACACATGTACATAATACATAAGATATAAATCCACAATCTATTCACAAAAAGCTTCTTTTAATTCATTCATTTACTCTAGGGTCACGTGTACTGTACTCTAATCCATTATTGTCAGTATTGTACTAAGGAAAATGCTCTTATTCTTTTGTGTAACAAATCTTTAATCCTCTAATGTAGTAGTAACCATACCTACATTTCTCTATGTTCACTCATTCGTTGACACGTTTCTACTCTTTGGAGTCTTCCTCTTATCGTTTTTGGTTGATGTAGAAAATAATCATTGCTTCTTCGTTTTGTACGATTCTAGGTATTTTTGGAAAAAAAGGAAAAAGCGAATGATCCTTTTTAGGAACTCTAAATAATTTCCAGTAGAAAGTTTTATACCTCAACTATACGACAGCTGTCTCTTAGTGTAATAACGTTCGAGCAACAACAACAGACAAGGCAACCTTTTTGCGATCTCCTGTACACCGATGCAAGTCCCGAGAAGGGGTCAGAGACCTTTGGCATCTCCGTCTGGACAAAATCAAAAAGTCAATTACAGCCACATGAAGCCAAGGAGAACAAAAAAAAAAAAAAAATCACCAACAACATGACTAACTTCTGGCCCGAAGAGACGATGGATACTCCATCCGGACTGCCAATAATATCAAAGAATCGATTACATGAAGAACCAAAATTTTTGCATCAACATTAATGGTTTACTTCTGGCCTGCCTCCGTGTGGCCCTCCACCAGCCTTCACCTCAACCCCCTGACTTTGCAGTTGAGGGCGTCTTGAAGAAGAGCATCTCCCGCACCTCTCATCCAAATTGGAATTTACTCCGAGCTGCCTTCATGACAGTGTGGTACAGCATGTACGTGTACAAGAGCTGTCAATCTGTTCGCCAGTGTGTTGAGTCTGTTATTGTTTGTGAATGAAGACATATTGAATAAAAAGTGTATAAAATATCACTAACTTATTTTAGTTGTATTTTCTTTTTTCACATTTTTTGCAATTTAGTCATGATACTGCAAGTTTTGAGTCCCCATTCTGTATATAATAGTCAGTTAAAAGTTAAATTATATATAATAGAGGTTTATCAATATTAATAAAGCAAATAATATTTGTTAATACGTATGTAATACGTACAGTCATTTACGATCTAAAAAAAACAATGTAGTCATATTAAGGAAATATCGATTACGTTTTGCATATAGCATCTGGGTTGTACTTTATAATTAAAAAGAATGGAAGTGCAGTAGATAAAATGAATTTGACTATATACAAGGCTTAACCAGGTAGGGCTCTAGAGACTAAAGTACTCCCTAGCTCATTACGTCAAATCAATTTTTTTATTTATGTCTCAAGCTGTTATTATTAGTATTCTACTCTTGAGGAGGGAGCATTTAAGTATTGAGTAACTACGTTAAGAGTGATCCTGAAAAACGGGCAGTATCACTGGCTTATTTTCTATATCATTAAAGCAAAGTTTTTATGTTCGTCAGCGCTTCATAACTCTGGGCAATGCGGAGCATTATTGTTAGTGTCAAATATTTGACAAACTTACTGAAAATATATCTTTAAGAATAACAATATCATCAAACTTTTACCCTAGATGTTGGGTCCCTGATTGTTGCTATCTGTAGAGGAAGCACATGGCCTTAAATTTCTGTTTTTTTTTAGCATACAGATTGCTATATTTCATGTGGTATCAATAAACCTCGATATAATTTTATATTTATTTATATATTAAAAAAAAAAATACAATCTGTGTAGATCTTAAATCTTACAAAGAGGTTCTTAAAACAATTTTTCTTCTGCTCTGTCGAACAATATCAATATAAAAATAGAGTAAAATAATGTTAATCCTTTCCATATGATTATCTGGACAGCTCCCCTAGAAGGAGATGATTAATATATTTTTTTATTTATACAATCAATTTCAAGCATTAACCATTTGTAAGCTGTTTTTGAAGAAACAGTAGCGTATCACTCAGACTCGGAGCTTCTTGAACAGTTAATTACAATATTTAGATATATTTTTGGTATAATTCAATAAATATTTTGTAAAAAAACTTTTTCATGTCTGCATGCTTAAAGAATTAAACTTTTATAATGTTTATGTCAATATGTTAAGACATTATGATATATTTAGGACAGACAATACCATTATTGATCTAAAATCGCATCTAAAGATTGGGTAAAAATATTTGAAGTAATTTTACTAAAAAACAAAGAAGTATTATAGGCTAGAGTCTTGTGGTTTCTCACAAAACAGAGAAGATTAGTTGATTTTGGCAGTGAGACTGGCCTATCTCGGTTATTGTGAACTTCATGATAGAGATGTCCTAGTTTTATAGGCCCATCTATAAAAGATCAGAGATATTATTCAATATTCATCTGTTGTATCATCCAAAGTAAATAGACTACACATTTTTTCAAGTTATTATAGGTTATGTCCTATGAGAAGCTGTAACGTTGGCAATTTCTTTATATTGCATTCTATTTTTTTAAGTTTGGTTTCATTTAATCCTATGGTAGCGTAATTTCGGGTATTCTCCCACCTTTCTTAGACAGATTTCTACAAATGCCATAGTGTTTTTTTGTGCTTAAGTATAACAACTTTATTCTAATTAACTAAATTTGAGTAAATACAATATAAATATTTGATACAAAATCAAATAAAAACCCTTCCAAAGTTAACAAACCAAACCGATATATTTTCTACATATTTTAGCACATCAAGCGGTAAGGGGTTTTTCGCACATTAAAATTTATAAAATACCATAATAACTTTCGAAATAAAAGAGTTAATTTTGTTGTGTTAGGGCCAATATAAAGAAAAGCAAAATGGCTTTGGTCTTCGAATTATTCTATATTTTAATTTCCTATTTGTAAAATTTCATCTCTGTGTTTCCCATGGTACATCATTCAGAAAAACAAATGATTTTCAGTTTCCCTTGCAGATTTACAAAAGAAGCAACCGAAGGGTTTTCCATTATTGTCTTTTATCAAAACAACAAATGTTTCCCATTTATATCTCCAATCCCAGTCAACAAATTTTCCTGTATTGACACTCTCCTTGTTTAACCACCCTCGAATGTAATATAGGAGGAGTTGACTCATTTGTTGCTTCTCTGTCGGGAGGAAAGCCGCCCATCTTCAAAATATACGCTATTTTAGTAAACACTTTGCACAGGAATCTGTGCTAATTACAGCAACTAGGTTTTTCGAAAATCACCCAATTTTCACAGAATTGACATAAGTGGGGGTCGTGGGGTCATGGGGGTCTGAATGAGTTATGCATCAGAGGTAGAGGACTATCCTGGGAGCTACGGCTAGGTGGTGGGGACAAGGTATAAAACCAGTGTAAGTGAGTTGGGGGGCGTGCCGATTTCCGGTCAAAGTGGCGCCCTGACCAATAAATTAATATATAAATTAATTGTGTTTGCAAGATCAGCTCTTTTAGTCCAAGGCAGGGGGTTTAAGGCTAATATAGTTAAGGTGGCAGGTGCCTCGAAAAGTTACGTTAAATGGGCCCGAGTTTGAGGGGAGAAAGGTTTATATATTTGTATACTACGGTCTGTCGAGGTTGAGGTAGGTTAGTGTACCAAACTAAGCTTGAGTTTATAATTATTAGTAAGATTAAGGTGAATTACTTCACACAGTTGCACTTTACATTTTTTATGATGTCAAAAAGGACGTCATAGGGTGTAGAAAAACCAATATGAACTTGAAGGGGGGCACTTTTGTGACGTCCTTAGTAGTCCAAAATAGTCTAGATTTATACTTCATTTAATAACCAAAAAAGCAATATGAAATCAATCTGAAGTAAAAACGCTTTAATTCACTAAGAAATTAAATTTCACTTCACACCAAAAAAAAAAAAAAAAATATACAAACATCATATTTACCCTTTTAAATTAATAAGATAAATGTGTTTCTTAAACTGTAGAATAGAAAAGAAACTCTTCAACAAAATAATGATATATAACGAAAAATAAAAAAATAACGAAGTAATCATTTAAACATTTCTATTTTGGATGTTCTTACGAACATAAGTCTTACTATTTTCTTCCTAAGGGTCAGTTGATAAAAGCACAAATGTATTAAGACCAGAATTTGAAGTTCCTGGCTTAACAACTTACTAAGCTAGTATGAGGCTAATATATATATATATATATATTTATTTATCTTATCTCTTGTAGCCAACTGCTTAAACTTTCCGTTTCCTCTACTTTAACAGGGCATTTTAAAGTTGGAAAGAAATGTTATGTTCCACCCAGAGAGAATATACTCAAATACTCTCCCCTCGGCTGGTCTCTCAAAGAACGATTGATGAAAAATTATTGAGCCAGTTTAACTAGTGAGGGTAAATTAAATTATTTTATGACCAGAGATGGGATTTTTGTAAGAGTACGAGGAGAAGGTGGGAGCGATACGTATTATATTACTGAACCATGTTAATATTAATTACTGCTGTGAAAAGGAAACCCCTATACATTTGGTGCAGGGAAAATATTACAATTATATTCAAATTCATATATATTTATTTTATTATGCTTTTTTTAAACAGTTAACGCCAGATATAGACGAGAATGCTTACATCAGAGGGAGAAATTAACAGCATGAAGACCGATTAAATAATGAACTAAAAAATAAAAAGAGCACACGCAAAAACCGTTTTTCTTTTTGCAATGGCTAAACTTAGTATTTTCCAAAGTATATAAATAAGAAAATTTGTTCTTCTTACTTCTTCAACTGTGTCAACCAGGTTTGCAAACGGGCGCTCCTTGTGACGTAGGTGGAATTTTGTGGGTGATTTTTGATTGTTTCCCTCATCTTTTGTAGAGACTCTTTCTGCTTATTTAAATGTTTGCCCAATCCACAAGACATCATTTTTGTATCATAAGTCCTTCTACTATTAAAAATATCGAACCAGGAATCAACAGTTCAAATAAAATCAGCTTGACCCTCCTTTTCGGGAAATAGATATTCAAGCGCAGAGGCAGTACATGGAGCAGGGATCAAATTGTCGCCAAAATATGTTTCTACAAAAAACAACACAATATATACATTTTTTAACTTTTTTATTGAAAATCAAAACTATGACGAGCATATAGGTATAAAGTAGCCATTCATTCGATATAATCACCGTTGGCATCAATAACGGCCTCACAACGGCCTCTGAACCGCCGCAGGCTCTTCTGACCATCTCATTGTCCATGTTGCCGAATACCTCCTTGATGGAGTCCATCAGGCTGGCCTTGGTGTTATGGGGATGTCTGTTGGTATGTCCCTCGACATAGCCCCAGACAAAATAGTCCAAAGGATTAAGGTCGGGAGAGTTAGGAGGCCACAAATCCTCGGTTACGACGTCATAACAGTTCTCGGTTAACAACTGCATGGAGATTTTGGACACATGGCAGGGTGCACAGTCCCTTATTGTTTTCTCATGGCAGCCCAGATCCCTCGCCATGGCCTTCATGGACCTGGTAGGGTCATCCTCAACCATCACCTTGTCGACAAAGTCGGTGTCTCTGACCTTCCTGTCAGCGCCCTCCTCCTTGGGTGCCCTCTTTATGCTGGCATCAACATCCCAGATGTCCTCTAGCTTCTTACGGATACGCTGAACAGTCCATAAATTCTCCTAAGGTTGAAACAATCGTTGAATTGGAGATTTCACCTCCATTATTAACCAATGCCATGACTACGGCGGACCTCGAAAGCTCCTCGTTCCACTTATAGCTCTTTATCTCCTCATATGATGCGGCATGATGCTAACTGAAATACGTATCGTCAGCTGACGAAAATAGCTTTCCTATTTGGTAACCGGTTTTTTTATTTGATAATGTCGTCTTCAAGTTATCAAGGTTTAAAGTAAGCGACAATTGGATCCCTGCTCCCTGTAGTATGGCCCAATAGTTGTGTGGCAATATACAGACGTTGTCCTTGACTTCCATGGCACTCTAAATGCGCATCTTGAATCTTATGTGCCATTTTTAATTCATCACAATCTTTTGACATCAATGCTTTAAAATCATACTTCTTAATTGTAGAACCGTTTGGTAAGTGGTATCCATTATCAAAGAGATGGCTTCGCATTTGATGGTTAAGATGAAGCGTATTCAAGAAATACATAATTTTTTTTTAAAGGATTGGATGGATTCCAAAAATAAGGAGATTCCACAATATTTCCAATATTTTGTGTACTCTGACATTTGAGGGGCCAATATCTCCCTTCAATGCGGCCTCTTTTTTTACTTCTTTAATAATATCAAAAAAGTTTTTCAATATTCATGACTGTATCAAAATCGAAGTAAACTGGTATCTTCCATGAATGAACAAGACCACGAATCGTAGCAACCTGAAACTTTTTGTTCGAACCGAACACTTAATCTAAGGAACAAGAATAGTAAAAAATACGTTTCAATTCCATTTCATCAAAGGACAAAACTCCAAGACGGCTAAATTGATTATCCATTTCAGAAATATCTTAACAGGAAAAAACGACATATCAATTAGTTATAATGTTACAATTATATTTTTATTTACTATCCATTTGTGTGCGCAAAATATCTAAAAGTTTGTGTTGGATCCCAGGGCCACATTTAAATTTTGAAATCCATCTTCTCAACGTACATAGATAAAGCTGGCAAGGGACGGTAAAATTTATTTTGAGGATATTTGTAGGCATTCCCCCAGTCATAGATTTCAAAATCAGACACCTCTGAATATCCTTTTCAGTCCAGCTTTTTGGCCTTGGATTCACATTCTGATTCATAAGTGAATTTCCTTCACTTGAAGAAAACCGTTGAAGTTATCTATTCCTCAAGGTTGCATATCTACTTCTCTTAAGGATTATTTTAGAGTGGCGGATTCTTTGGGGAATAAGGATTTTTTTTTTCAAGCCTTACAATTTTCAAAAGGAGTCGTTTCTTCTCTTTCCTCCCATTAAGAAACTTTTCTTTATCGATATCTGCCTGGACCGACTCATCTTTATTTAACTTTACTTCAGTTTCTCCAATGGCGCTCTTAGAGATATCCAAAGAAGCATTGACGCATTGCACTTCCATACCATCAAAGAATTCCTAAGATTTTTCATCATCAAGACTATTATTTTCCTGTTCGACGGTATTGATGAGGGCATTAAACATTTTCTTAGGATTTCTTGTCGAGTGACTAGAAATACATGATATTTAATCACAATAAAAAGTTTACATTATTTACAATTATATTCTAATTTTTACCTTTCTTTGTGCATCCCTATGGATTTCTTTACTTCCATAGTTCTTGCAGGGTTCTCAGGAAACAAATAAAGGGTAGGAATAGCATTGATTTTTGCTTTTTTCTAAATTTTGTTTTTGGAAGTTCTCCCACAGCTGGACATAAGTTCGGCCTTCAGATTTCTCTCAAAAAGTCTGGAACAAACTCTAGGAGTTTGAGGATTAAATGTGTCTTACCTATGACAAGCTTGAATGCATTTCTCGCAGATATCTTCAATTTTTGGAAATCTACGATAAAAATATCATCCTTCATCAGAGTTCACGTTAGGAGAAAAGCCATTTGAGAATTAATGATTGATTATTTATTAATGATTCATTCCATACTATTTTCTTTCAATTCATTTTCAATGTATTATTGTTCATACCTATTCAATACTCATAGATTACCTAATAGGTTCAGCAATTCATCATTTCTATAAATATTAAATCATCAAATTATAATGACGTCACATCAAAAAAACCATTTTTAATAACAAATCTAAAATAGTTCAGAAAATCATACCTTCTCTTCTGTATACCTTGGTATTTTCTGTATACAGATCCTTTCTTTGTGGAGCTCACCTTCTTGACATCTTCGATGAGAAATGGTATACATAAGATTTAAGATACTGGACATTCGGTTAATTCCAGGATGACATAATTTCATATGAATACTCTGCAGTTTATAAAATGAGTTATCAAACATCATTCTTGACAATTGATGTACTACCACATTTTTCACTCCAGGTCTATATTGGATGTCAAAAGAAAAAAAATGACAATTCCAATCTCAATCTACAAATTTTCTCATTTTTGATCTTAGTAGAATATTTTTGAATAAGCACGAAACTCGAAGCTTTCTCATCTGTAAGAAGAAGAATTTTACTCCTGTCCGAAAATGCCTCCAAGTTTGTAAAGCTTCTACAATTGCATAAGCTTACTTTTTACTGCAGAATTATGCCTCTTAGACTTATTCAACGATCTCAAAAATGAACATTGACTCAAAAAGGCCCAATTCGCACTATCCAAAGCATCCGTATCTACTGTTAATCTTTCCATAGAATCAATAATCGTGATGACTGCATTTCCAATGTCCTTCATTTTTTCAAAAGCCTCTTTCACTACTTCTGCATTCCATGGGTAATCTTGAGGATGTACTATGGACTATAACTTCTTTGAGAAAGAGAGTATCCATCGAGAAGAATGTACAAACATTCCCATGATATATATCGTAATTCTTTCTTATTCCTAGGTTAAGGAATTCTCATGAATGAATCAAGTCTTTCTGGCTCAGGTTTCCTCATATCATTTTATATTTGACAATCTAAAAGCTTTTGTTCTTGAATATTAGCATTTATTCTCATTTATGGTCAACCCATGCATATTTTCATTTTTCTTAAAAGATTTTAGATTCTTATCGTCCTCATTTTGATCTCTTCAACAGATAGTAACTTCATTAATATATGTATAAGTCTTAACCAGATTCTCTTCGACTATAATGAAGTCTTATCACACGCCGAAACTCCATTAGTGATCCCAAATGGTATACCACAAAATTGATATAATCGACCACAGGCTTCAAAAGCGGTATATTTTCTTTTACTCTCTTCAATTCAGACCTGATGATAAGCACTTTAGATCCACTTGTGTGAACATTTTGTGCACGTTCACTTTACACTTCCTTCAATTTGTGGGAGAGGAAAAGCATCTGACATGGTAAATTTATATATAGTTTTTGAATAATCGATTACCATTCGGGATTTTTTCTCTATCATTTTCAATAATCAGCACTTGAGCCCTCATGGTGACGTACTGGGTTCAATAATTTCCTCGTCCTTTAATTTTTTGACTTCTTGATAAATAAAATCTCAATCCTCTTCTGTACGTTGTCGGGATTTCGTTATGATAGGTTATAAATCTGGAAGAAGGTTTCTAAACAATGCCCTTGATTAACATCAAATTGTTTATTCAAAAAAAAAGAAAAAAAAGGAGATCCCTGTTCCCTCCCAATGTCATGTGTAATCCTGGATGAAGACCAAAAAAATCTAATCCCAAGATCATATTGGCATATAATTATAAAAGAACAAACAGTTTGACATGCTCATAGATCCAGCTTACCAACAAACAGTGGCAAAAGTGTAACTATTACGTTGACGGATGTAATTACCCAACTTCCTTCAACCATATCTGCGCTTAAAATGACGTCTTTGAAGCAAGCAATTTATATAATGTATGTTCATATATATGATAAATTAAATAAAAGATCAGCTCTCTAAAAGAGTAGGAAACAAAAAACTTTCCATTCAATTATAAGAATGCTGCATTAAATTTGAATTATGACAAACTTTCATGCATGAAAAAATAACAAATGAAATATTAATTTATGTAATTAAGTTTTTTTTCATAAAATAAAAATAATTTAATTGTACAGTCATATGAAAACTTATTCGAAAATATGTTTAATGTTTATTATCATATTGTAGCGTCTACAGGCATACAGGGTGTGGGAGGAGTATCTTCCCATTGTTAGAGTCAGATTAGAGGAAGTGTAATAATGATTGCTATGTATATGTTTGCAAATATTGACTACATAAAGGTGAGTGTAAAAACCACAAGCTTGAGGGAATGTCATAAATATATGGTGGGTTTGATAGATAGTACTAGGGTTGTAAATTATAAGCATATTTGGGGATATGATATTTTTTGTAGTGACCAACTTTATCAGTTTATTTTATTTTAACAAGCAGTTATAATTATTTTTTCATTTTGGAGGAAATAACATCTGTGTATAAAGTGTTTTTTTTCTTTCTCAATGAATAATGGAGTTTAACACTCAGGAATTTTCAAGGAGTTATAAGTTTTGGTTAATGAAATCTCTATTTTTGTAAGGTTTAGAAAAGAAACCCTTAATTTCGAGGAGTAATTACTTTTTGATGTCATAAATGATGCTTTTATTTTTTAATTTATGAAAAAACTTTTTTCTTTTTTAAAGATTTTAAAATTCATTTTTCATAACATACCTGAGTAGGTTTGTCCAATGATGCCCGGGATATTAAAAAAATTAAAATTAATTTAAAAAAATTCTACTGAATATGGAACAAAAAATTAAGACTGTAAAATTTGGAGAATTATTCTCGCTGGATATTGGTGGAAGGGTACGTATCTTTGCACCCTTTTTTCATAAGGAGATAAAGAAAGTTTGCCCAATGTTGCCCTCAACATTCAGAAAATTCAATTAATTCTGAACTCTTGATTTTTTTAAAAGTATATTTTAAAGCTTATAGAGTTATATATTAAGCTATAAGCTATTTATAGCTATAAGTTAAATATTAATGAAAACAGCTGAATAAATTCATTCTTCAAATTCCCCCTCAAAAAAAAAAAAAAAATCTGGTCTAGTTAAAAAAATTCACTAGATTTTAATTAATCTAATTTGATTTTAATCTTCTAATTTTGATTGAATTTTTTGAAGGCAAATGTTAACATCAATCTCACCCTTCCCATTAATTATTAAATTATTGTTATCTTGTAATTTTATGTTCGTAATCATCTTCATTTATTTTGTTACAATCTTAATACATGTTTGTGTGTCTAAAACTGAACACTCTGAATTTTTTTTAAATAGTTAAATAATTCTGTAATTTTTAAAGTAGTCGACGAATTAATTTATTTCATATGAAAGATGAGAGTGTTAGACACATGTCTATTCAATATGGCCGCCCATGTTCTCTACTACCAACTCCAGCCTGGACCGGAACTTGCTGCATGACTTGGTAATGAAGCTCTGGTTTAGGTTGGCTCAGGCATTCTTGATGGCAGACTTCAGCTGGTCCTTGGACTCCTGACAGCATCCCCTTTAAATGCCAAAACACTGCAAAGTCAAGCGGCGAACAATCAGGCGAGTTTCTTAAGCTTGTAGAGAAGAATGTTCGACCTTGCGAGGCGTTTTTACTTGTCTACAGGGTTAAGGGCTTGACGGGGGGCTCTCTTGTAGACCTTAAGGCCAAGATTTTTCTTAATTAGCCGGTCCATGGTCCTTTTGCTGACGTTGAACTCCCTGGAGAGGCCGCTGACGGTGACCTTGCCTCTCTTGTCCTTGACAGACTTTTTCACGGCAACAACCATTTCTTCCGACCTTCAAGGCCTTGGCTTAGATCTTGTGGTAGCCTGGGGAGTCCCTTTGGCTACCACGCTGTAAATGGTGGTGCGGTTGCAGTTCAGAACCTTGGCAATTTCAGTGAGAGTTTTTCCCCGTGCGGAAAGTTCCAAAATTGCAACTCGCCGTCTCTCCATCTTATTGGCTGTTGTTTCACTGTTGCTATTTAGATTTTGCTGGAGTTTTGTTTATAACTTGTCCAGACCCTTGCCTTGAAGTATAAATCGGTTTCAACTCAATAAAATCACGAATATGTGCATGGCGTAAAATTTAAAGGAGTGCTCGGTTTTAGACGCGCACACCTGTATTATGTAAGTAGATCTTGTGTTTTGTCAATACAAAATATTCTCTTTTTTTTTTAATATTATAATTGTCAAACACTATCAAAGTGAGAATACTTGTCTAAGCTATCAAAAACGTTTAAAATTAATAAGTTTACGAAAATTCAATAGTAGTTCTTCGTAAAACAAAAAAGCAATGGGATAAAAAAAATTTGGAAACCTCTTGTTCAGAGTGAATATCACATCATGCACTATCTTTCTGAGTTTCTGTTTTGAATAACAAGAGTATTTAAATTGAAAGAACTTAAAAAGAGAAAATATATATTTCTAAGAATGAAATATTCTTTAAAGAATACAACTTTTATTTTCCTCTTAGCAATTAACTTTTTCATTCATACAAATTAGTGTTGAGCCTTGGTCCAAGATTGAATGTCGGTTCGGTCTTGAGAGATTTTTTCACAATTTAAAGAATGATTTTTTTCTGCCCCAATCTATGGACAACCGATTTTCTCCCTATCCGGATTTATGAGTTATACACAAATGATTAATGCAACTGATTTAACTTCATATGACGTTATTGTATGCCAATGTTCACAAATTTTTAAAAGCAAATGGTGCCATCAACGATTGATCCAAATATAATGTCTAACTAGGAGTGGGTCTGCTTTTTTAGCACGCCCGATTTTTTTTTGTAGTTGGAAAACTAAAGAGTGAATTTTCTTTGCTAAGCCGTTGTCATACCAATTTAATTCCTGAGGAGGGAACTTTCTTTCCTACAAGATATAACCTTGAAATTCTAAACACATGGAATAATCACGTATGCAGCTTACCTTGTGTTTCTTTTTCTTTTTTTCATGAAGGATGGAGTGAAAATCAAGGTGAATAGAAATACAAGGTTATATCATAACGTGTGTACGACTTATGTTTGAATTCCACCCCGCTTTCAATATTGACGTCATAGTAGATGAGTGGTTACGTGTTTTGTCCAAAATCTCTTGTTCTTGCCCAGCAGTCGGTACGATACATGAAATTCAAAATTCTAATAGTAGTGACGTCATAGACTATGAGTGATTTCCGTGTTCTATCAAAATCTGCCTGTCCTGCCCAGCAGTCGGTAGAATACATCAGATTGAAAATTCTAGAAAGCCATATTGCAAGATGGTCTAACCTTGTATTTCTATTAACCTTGGTGAAAATGAGGTTTTTTTTTTTCAACCATTCACTCCTTATATTTTATTATCATGTACATTGCGTTAGTTCCATGATACACTGATTTGTACGATACAGGATTGAACATTGCGTGTCCTCGTAAAAGACCGAGAGTGTTCTTGAGGATTTGTTGTGGAGTTATAATTGTAAGTCCTTGTTAGACTCGGAATTGATTTGAGGGTTAACAACGGTTGTAATTCGTCATTATGCCTTCTTTATTTCCATATCTCCCCCCTTGTTACCGCTGCTTGTAGCTGATCTAATGAAATGTTAAGGCAGCTAAGCTCCTCTTAAACATTCCTCAAATTGTCAATGTTACAATGTTGATTTTCGATTTTTTTTCACTTGCTCAAAATGCTACCCATTAGCACCACAGATAATGTTAAGTAGTAAAGGCAGGTTACCACATACATCGTGAGTATATGTTATCATTTGGTGTAACATAAATACATCTTATTATTTTTCCAATAGATGGATTTAGTAGTGTGTATCTTGCGTTGTTTTGGGGCGATCGGTTTACACTAGATGGTGATAGGATTTTGTACAAAAAACAATAACTTTTGAGACAGTTTTGTGATTGTTTGAGCCTTTGTCAAGGATGGACACCAGTAATAGAAAAATACGCCAAATTTTACAGTTTTTCTTCGAACAAGGTGGAAACTCAAGGCAGGTGCCTGAAAATTTGAATAGTGTTTATGGTAATGATACTGTTACAGTCAAGCATGTGCTATTTTTGTTCCGTCGATTCAGTTTCGATAATATTGATGTCCAAAATGGATCACGGTATGGAAGGCCAATTGTCGAAAATGTGGATAAAATAAAAGAAATCGTCGAGTCCGACCGCCATGTAAGCACTGTTTTGATTACCAAGAAGATAATTAATAATGGAAGAAAAATTATAAGGAAAAATCCATTAAGAATAACGGATTTCATTTACGACTTCAATCATATTAATACATGATATCCGTAAAAGAGTTGCTTTCACAGAGAGTTTCTTGCATCAACTAACAACTAACGTTTTATACACGTATATATAGTGATGAAAATCCTGTGTAAAATGGGATTGTTAAAAAAGAAAGCAAAATCAACTTGATAACCCTGAAAATTTGAAGAATTTTTTGGAGGAGGGGAAATAATAATACGCATCCCCTTGTATTAGTTCAGTTTCAATCAGCAATTTCAGGGAGGAGGGTGAAAAAGGAAATAAAGAAGTACATTTGCTAGAATGACGACGATGTCGATCCCCAATTCTACTTTAAGTCCAAAAAGGACTTTCAAGGATATATCTCTGCAACAAATCTTCAAGGTTACTTTACGTCTTTTATAAAGACCAACGAATGTTCTATGAAGGTTTGAATATAATTTAATCCATTTAGGAAAGGATGTTCACCACTTTGCAATTAAAAATAATGCCAGCAACTAAGGAAAATAAAATTCATTCTTCAGATTACCAATTTAAAAAAACGAGCTAGCTAAAAAAATTGCACGATTTACATCACTGCATATATTCGTATTCACAGGATAGATGTAGTAACCTGCCTTTATAGGAGTAAGTCCTTGATAGGCTCGGATTAGAATTGAGGATCGAAAACGGAGTAATTTCTGCCTCTGTCATTGCTTGATGCAGAGTAAGATTTGTGTTTATTTATTTCATCCCACAGCTCATTAAATGACTCGTCATGACAACTAAACGACTCTCCCCCAAATCATTCTTTAAATTGACAGGGTTACCATGTTGATTTTTGGCTACTTTTTGGTTTTACATAGGGAAAATGTTTACGATTTTCATCTCCAAATATATTCAATTTATTTTTCATTGCAGTTTAGCATTGTGTGGCAGACGTCTTTTTGAATATAATGCTTCGGGTAGAAAAAAACCAGACATAACTTCTTAAGAAAAGAGAGATCAAAAATCATTAACTTTTGAGACCGGTACAGAATGTTCAGACCCAAACCAAACACTAATTCATATATATGAGTACATGGTATATTAAAAAAAAAAAAAAAAGAACCCATAAAAAGCCTTCAAATTTAATACAGAGAAGTATATAAATTTACTTCTTTATAAAAAATAAAAGAAGAAAGTCATAAAAGGAAGAAGGATTTTTTCTTCTCTCTCTCTATAATTGGCTTGGGGGTTTATTTCTTTATATTTATAATGTTCATAAATACATACACATATACATTATAAAGTTGTAAAAAACAATAAATAATAGCCAATTTTTCTAAGAAGTATTTATAGAGTAACTAGAAAAAAACAAAATCATAATTATATTTCTTTTTATCTTATACTGGGTGCACAAACAAATCCTGGAATTCCTTCTTTATACGATTGATAAGTTTGTCTCTGTTGTTACAGGGTGTTCGGTTGGTTTGTCGTTCGATCCCCCCCCCTTCCCCCCCAAAAATCAATCAGATTCATATCCAGCGAGTTTGGAGAGTTGTCAAAATTTAAAGTACGCCAGGGAGCCTAGTCCTGCTCCCACATGTAAGGCCTCCCATGGGCAACCATATCGATCCAGGGCTTCACCTTAGTTTCTAGCACGTCCTAGTAGAGATGGGTGATGACCTTGAGGCTTTGGGGATCACATGAGGAGGCATGATGTGGCCTTCGGAGCTAAGCGCCCAAAACACCACGACGTGGACTGGTAACTTGAAATGATCTTTAGAGTCCTCCAATTACCTTCTTACCTTGCGAACAAACGTCTCTCTGACTCCCAAAGTTCGCTTAATTGTTTTGTTGTCGCTCTCGGAAAGGATTTGAAGGAGGGCTCTGTGCCTTTACAAATATTTGGGACGACGAATTCGTCAATTGATTCCATTTTTTTACAACTAGTGCACATTTTAATAAGCTATCAATAAAAAAATCAGCTGTTTGATGCCTGAATTTGCCCAAGCGATAACACTAAAGTGGCGGTATAGATAGGTTGTATATCTAAAATATAATTTTTTTTTGTAGGTGTATTTTATGGGGCCCAGCTCGTTGCATATATGCCTGATACTTTGAATGGGTGTCACTTTTGAACCTTATCAGGCTGAGACGGGAATGTGGATTTTTTGAGTTTTGTTTTATACCTATATAACAAAAATTGCTTTAAAAGCTCCTTTAACATTTACAAGGCAGAAGTAGAAATCATCTAGGTGGTTTGTTGGTTCCCTCCTAATCATCGGTTCCTTGAGACCAGGTTCTCAGAATCCAAAAGTGACTGGCGTCTCATAAGTTTTCTAAATTTATTCAAAATCAAAAAAAAACATTTATGTTTTGATTGAGTAGCTAAGTGTGAGTGCCCTCATAAAAAAAGAAGCGTAACTTTGATGATTTTTGGAGAGTTATACGGAATGGTCAACTAAAGTCTGAACACTTTGAATTTTAAACTTCAACAGGATATAATGTATTAATTATCAATAGAATTTCAAGAAAATTAATACTAGAAATAGACGTGTATCTGAGCTCTCTGAATCCTTAATTTAGCCACCCTTATCGGCAATGATGGTTTCCATACACCGGCAGAAGGTCTGGCAGCCTCTGTAGATGTATGCCCTTGCCATGGCGTCCTAATGCCGGTTGGGAGTGGCCTTAAGGGCCTCCATGCTTTGATTAAGGAACCCTACAGTCCTTCCACTCAACATATCCCTCAAAGATGTATTTCATTAGGTTGGCATCATTGCTTTAGGGAGGCCAAAAGTGGTTAAAAGGAGTTTAAAAAGACTCATTCCAAAGATGGTTTCAACGAGAAGATGGGGTTCTTTATTTGCTGGTGTCAAAAGTGGCCTTTCTACCCTCATAAGACTCTTTTCATCTACTTTTTTTTTTATAGCATTCAGAACAATCTGGTGGGAAGCTGGATATATAGCAATCCTCTTATTGAAAGGAAAATTGTTATACGGCACATCAAAAGTAATTTTCTAGCGAGATAGTGTTGCAGAAAACTATTCAAAATATGCATTAAAATTACAACTTGGATTTTTTCAGAGGCAAATATAGATGTCCTGCCATTAATCTTGATCCATCACTAATTATAAATGTATGAATATTAAACCCGTCCAATGTTCTGTTTTTGTTTTTGTTTTTTTTTGGAACTGTTGTGACGTCATATGCTTAAAATATACATTTGTGGAAAAATAGATGAATGACAAATTTTGAACAATTTAAAAAAAGTTTTAGAGGTCGCACAAACTTTTTTTAAAGTTTTGAAAATTGACGTTTTTTTCGCAAATTTTGTCTCTAATTTTTTATATCTTTTTTTTACATAAATAAATAACCCTTGTAAAATATTTGTACCATTTTGTTCTTAAATTAGTTTCTTTTTTGGATTTTAAACGGAATAGTATTGAAGGAATTTTTTTAACCTATTATTCAAAGCGCGCATTATGGATCTTTATTGTTGAATCTTTACTGTTAAAAATGAACAATATTATCAGAGGGGCTTCCTTAAAGGTTTGTTCAATAAGCTCTTTTGTTACAGAAAGTCATCAAATTCGTTAAAAAAAAGAAAAATTTAATTTTCTTAAATAATCTTGCATTTAATTCTGAAGAATCAAACTAAAAAATTGACAAAACAAAATACTATGTACATACAATGATGTTGATATGTAAAAAAAAAAATTAATAATCTTTCTTACTCAATGTACTTTTTTATCGAAACAACGGGAAATCTCTTTCGGTGCTCTTGGATAACTTGTAATAAATAATGCTTCGGCTCTTCATCAGTAGTTATTAAAGAGTTGAATTCTTTTATGAGAGCAAGCCCTCTTTCTGCCAAATCATTAACACGTATTAAGCTAGTAATGATTGAACACACGGCCTTCTTTGGAATTCCAAGTTTCAGGGTCGGCTGGAAGGAAATTATTTGTTATAATAAAATATATATAGAAAAATTTATGGTTTTTTTAGAAATAAAATATGATAAGGGTAATTGTACAATATTTTTGATGTTTATTATTGCTCGCTATAGTGTATTGGATGGATTAATGTGTTTTTCCGAATTGTTAATTGCTTTGGGCAAGTTTTTTTCCTCTTAAGATGACACTTTTGGGTAAAAAAATGTCAAGGGTATATTATGATCGTTTCAATACCACAGATACCTTTAAATTTTTTTGTTGCAGCTTCTGAAATTTCTGGATTTGTAATTTCAAAAAATTTCAAGCTTAACAGAAATTTTAAAATCTTGCTGTTGAGCAGATATAACATCAGGAGCTGTGAACCAAGCTCTGATATATATGTTTTCACGATAAAAATAGAAATATTGCGAATTCCTCTCATTTCCTTAGCAGTGAGCTTGAATTGATCCCGAAACAAGAGAGTACAATGCCTTGACCATCCAACGAGCATGATACATAGCTCCTGGTGCAATAATATGTTTACCTCGAGGAGGAATACCTCCATGAAAAATGAAAGCAAGTTCTAGCAACTCTTTATAGTTATTTCTTACTTGAAAACTATGGTGTTGTCTCTTAGCAAAAAACTTAAATACAAATGGAGAAAACTCTTGCTAAAACGTTTCGTAGTGAGAAAATCCCCTATGAAATCAATTGAAAAAAGTTTCAACTGATAAATTTAATAATCCGTATGTAAGGATGTGAAAACGTATAACAATGTATTAAGCTGAAAGGTCGTTATATAAGGAAGCAAAATAAATTTTGTTGTAAAAGAATGAAACATATCTTGCTTAAGAAGTCATTTTATAAAGCTTCTAAAAAACCATCATAAATTTCTGGACTTACTGTGCATTGTGAAATAATCTTTTTATAAAATAAATGAGTATCTCGTTTGTAGAATACAGATGAATGTGCAAAAATACCTACAACAGAGGTTTTTTTAATAGAACTTTATTAAAAAAAGGGCTTCGACAATAGTGAAATAGCAAAATTACATCTCTGAGGCATCTTTTTGTTGTATCACAAAAGTTTGGGCAAAAAAAAAAAAAAAAAATTAATAAATAAAGAAAAGGAAGATTCAAAGATTTGTAATGTTGAGAATTCGGAATAAAAACGTATTTCCCTTATAGGGCGTTTCTATATGACGTTAGTATTGTTTATGTATTCCATTTTACAATTTTATAGCAATTAAAACCCTTTTTCATTAACTTAAAGGAAAATAATAAATTATTGCGTGTCAAAATGGGACCAACGAATAAAAGGACTTAAATCTTAGCGGCTATCAAAAGTATATTCCTCTATTGCCTAGTTTTATTATGCCGGATCTAACGAAATAATTGCTACATTTGATTGTAAAATAAAAGTTGAGACTTCAGCGGAAAGGTGGCAGATTAAACTTCGGCTATAAGCAACCAAAAACAAACTTGTGACATCAAAATGAACAGCTAGAGATATAACCGTATATAAGTAATCGCTTTAACCGACGCAGGATTGATGCCATCGCCAACTCCCAGGCAGATTCGCTAGTTTGACATTCTATAGGATAAAAAACATGTTGATTCCGCTTAAAGCCTGGACAGAAAAGATGGAGGCGGTTACAATTCTTCAAGATCGACTTTAAGGACATCAAAGGGGCTATCAAGGCTGATCCAAACAAGTCCATTCAACGCCATGGTGAATACTTAGGCATTTCGCTCATGATGGCTTCCAGGGCCGTTCAGAATGAAGATGGGAAGAACCTCGTAATGAAAAAGAAGCCATTGTGCACCCGTCGAATGACACAGGAACATACACACCGTAGCAAGGCTCACCTAAACGACTTGAAGTCGTTACCGGATGTTTCGGGCATCCTCTTTAGCAATAAAAAAATTGGACTGTGGATCCAGTCTTTAACCGTCCAAAAGACAGTTTATTTTCGTTTAGAAACCACGAAGAAGGGGTAACATCATCACAACGACCAACCAACCTGCCTCAGTAATGAGCCATGGCTTTGTAGCCTCCTCTGGAATGGCCATGCCTCTCATCTGGTTCCAGTGGGTACCGCAACCGACTACGTTGCCTAAATTAAGTCCGATTTCATTCCTAGGATTGATGATAACTTACACTTGAAGAATGTATTGCTCTATTAGATTTTTTCTTTCTTAACTAATACAAAAATTCCTTAATATTTGGGGGGGGGTAGCCCCCCTGGGCGGACAGATATCTTATCCTAAAACGTATTATTAGCCTATTACATCAAGTGTTTGAACAACGGGTTAATGAAAAATACTACAACACATAACAAAAATCCTTAATTTACGAGAGAAAACTCATACATTCTTTTTGTTTTAAGTGGTTTGATTTGAATATTAGCTGCTGATTTCAATGTGTCACTAGTTGTTGATTATCACTTGAGATTTTTGAACTATAGGTTGATTAAAAGGTTTTATTTTATTCCAGTCGAACACAGTGATCCTTGTAAGCTCTACTGACCTGGTAACAAAGTAAACAAGGATATTTTGTCTTACCTCCTTGTGACCCTAAAGGAAGATACCATTTTTAAATCCACAAAGATTAACCACTGGGGATCGCAGAATTTTAATCGTTCAAGTACTATTTTGATGTTTCCATACCCCTCCTTCATGGTGACTGAGTCTCCAATAGGGATACATTCATATATGTTACCCTTTTGAAGTAAAACATACTTTAAACTTGCTTTTGAGCTATCAATAAATGATACGCAGGTAATCCCACAGACACAAGGAGTCCTTCAATGTCATTGCACTACATACACAATGAGATTGTCGGAATCAAAGAACTTCCTCGGTTCATCATCTCTGTTACGATAAAATGTGACACTTGTGCCTTGAGTTAGCATGTTTCACTCTTGCAGTCTGGAAGCCAACAAATCAGCAGATTGTTTAAGTAAATTCAGATCTTGAATCAGGTTATTCAATTATGGAAGGTTGGAGAGAAATGGTTGACGAAACAATCAACCCAATGGTGTGTAATTTGCGTCTGCATCTTCTTCATCATCATCATCGACTGAAGTATGATCTTCCTCATGAATATCTGCTAACTTGGTGAAAACAGGTACAGGTATTTCCTCCGAATGAGGAACTGGGCATATTTCAGGAGAGATGCAAGGGTATGTCATGTATCTCTTATTCTTTTTATTGGATCCTTTAACATTTACAAGGCAGAAGTAGAAATCATCTAGGTGGTTTGTTGGTTCCCTCCTAATCATCGGTTTCTTGATACCAGGTTCTCAGAATTTCGACGCAAGTCGTGCATACTATGTAAGCTACCCATTTTTTGTCTTGGTCTCCAAGAGGTACTTTAAAATAAGCAATGCACACACTCTTAACGAAGGGAGTTATGTTCCGTCTTTGAGTTGAAAAATTGAAGCATCCACAAATATAGCAGAATATATCTGACTCGCTACATGACTTTCTTCTCCGTGAGGATGTAGTCATAGATAGCTTATACACTTATACAGATGTGTTCAAATTTTGTAAACAGCTATGATGGTGATTTAAAAAATGTTTCCCCAACGTTTACCAAATCCAAATGAGAGCAACACAAGAAAGTGCATCCCATGAGAGTTACAGAAGTATCGATTGGATTAAATAAAGGATATATTGATCACTAAAGTAAAAGCTGGCAGACACTGAGTTATATATTCAAACACGGTAAGTACTCGAGTCAAAGAGAGGGAAAGACAGCCCAACTTCTATAAGAATACGTTGTCAAAGTTCCTACAAGAAGAAAAAAAAAATTGTTAAACAGTGTAATTCTTGACATTATATCAATGTCCCTATATTCTTATCTTTTGATCCATAACTTTTCTTCTGTTACCCTTCATATAAGACTGATTTATTATCTATACTTAACATGTTCAAATTTGTAACCTTTTACGCAGAGTAATATTATATGCAACCCAATTATAAATTATCCAAGTTTGTATGTGGGGCTCGTCAGCACAAAAGTAATCTGGAGTGATTATTTTCAATAGTGCGTGTGGATTATATTTGTATTCTAAGACGCATTATCGTCAGTTTATATAAAAAAATTATTCTTACAAACCCTTTGGGTGTGTCTCTAATAACGCTTGAAGTAGCCTACTACGGAAATTAGAGCACATGAAAAATTTATAAAACATCATAATCTTTTTTTTTTGTTAATGGAAATATTTTATTGCAGAACATGTTTTTAGAATAATTTACAATTTTTTGTTTTGTTTCATACGTGTTTAGAAATTGCAATTGTGTTAAAGGTAAACGTACACCAAATTTGGTAAAATTTTGTACTTGTGTTCTACTTACCTAGCTGCAGTACCAAAATCAGGTTCCAGCGACTCCAAAAATAATTTTGGGGGCAACTGATTACTATTGTGAACCAGATCAATCTTTCTAAAGCATTGATAGTTTCATTACTGTTGTTTAGTTGTTCACAGTGCAAACTGCTTTACATGCATAAAGCTTACATGTCATATAACGAGCTTGAGGCATATTTAGCTCTGCATATTCCAAATAAAAATCTCGGGAAAATGATTTGTTATACAGTCATACATTATATAACTCCTAGGCTTGATCCCTCATGATGCTCAAAATTGAATCTTCTTCAATATCCAAAGTTTTCACAGATTCTGTATTTATTTCACCTCATTTTTTTTTTTTGGAAGTTCCACAAAACCGGATATTTTAGACTTGTACTATTACCGAAATTAGACTATCATTCAGATTTAATTATTAATTATCCAATATGATGCCTAAGGGCTAAATGAAGAAGAGGGTTTTCTAGAGCTCCATCAATAAGATTACATGCTCCTATATGAACGCCAGTATTTGATGCTGTTGTATCAAAAGATAGCGAATAAATTTTCTTATATATTGCACTCGTTTATTACACATCATGTAGCATTAGCCTGTAGTTCATCTCCGATGCTCTTTCAATTAAAAGGGATAGCCAATATTTTTTCATTAAAAGAGGCTCTAGTTGCAACTACTGCACATCTTTCTACATTAAATGCCATTATTGAATCCTAGTGAATTGTCATTCACCGGTGATACTTAGATGTTAATTCTCTGAAAGAGTCTTTCACTTTCTTTGGGTATATTTATGCGTGTTTCCCCGTGTGCTCGGCATGTTGATGAATTTGAAAGAACGAAATCCTCAATTTCTCCTCCACCAGCCTTAATTGTTGCTGCATTCAGCAGAGTTTCCATTTTAATCGAAATTTCTCCTCTATCAATGACTTGGGATATTTCCAGAGATGGAATAACATTTTTGGGAAAGGTCACGCTCTGATTTTTTTAAGCAAGTTGATCTTCCTCTTTTGGGGAACATTTCTAAATCCTTTTGAACTAAACTTCCTGGTTTAATCATAGGCCATTCTTCATTTGAAAACTCATTATGGTTTGCATTATCAAGACCCTGTTTCTCTTTTACGAAATTTTCTTCTCTTCTGTCCATTTCCCTTTTTATTTGTTTTTCGGGGGCCTTATCTTTGGCTACCAGATGTATATTTTCTCCTGCTCTGGGACTTTTAAAAAACTACAAATCTTTTTGAAATTCATTTATTCCTAGCGTTAAACCCACTTTTTTATAGCTCTCTAGACAGTCTGGTGTGAAACACCAAAATCTCTTGAATTGGCCTGGATTATTTTCTTTAACTCTTTAACAATTTGGACTTGCTGACGGCGTAGACAGTGGTCTTGGTGACAACAAACCGCTTGGAGTGTACCAATGGAAATTGATCGATCACGTGCAAGTGTTATTTTCTCAACTTGTACGTCAGCCAAAGAGCTTTGGTTTGTTTTGTTTTGTAACTAATTATTTATGCTTAAATATATGGACATATGAATTAATTCATATCACTTAACCTTCATTAATTAATTATTGAATTAGTAAGTTTTCCAATTTCAATGGCCCACTCCGTATACACAACTTGTTCTGATATTGCCACACACACAAGATAAATTATTAAAAATAAATGTACATTCTAACAAGGGGACTATTGTAAGTTTTTTGAAACTGTTATATCCAAGTAAATTGTCAGAATAAAGCTATATATGGTACAACTTACCTATAAAAAGTTCCCCATAATTAGAAAAAGTTTGAGCTCATTACAAACAATGAGTAGAGGAATTAAAAGTTCTTCAAGAATA
This sequence comes from Lepeophtheirus salmonis, assembly GCF_016086655.4. Classification (NCBI taxonomy): domain Eukaryota; kingdom Metazoa; phylum Arthropoda; class Copepoda; order Siphonostomatoida; family Caligidae; genus Lepeophtheirus; species Lepeophtheirus salmonis. The sequence goes on from NC_052132.2 coordinate 16,481,433, forward strand.
ATTTTATAATATATATATATATATCTATGTATATATTTTAAGAGGACAAACGTTGGAAGTGAAGTGAAAATTATATGCAAATTTTTTAAATAGTAATTTTATTTTTTGAATAATATATATAGAATGTTTAAACAAAGTCAAATGAAAAAGGAATCAACTTCTTTGATCGTTTCGCTTTCCTTGAGTTGTTTGGAAAGTTTGTGTTGTTATTTTTTATTTAACTTGTACCAACTTTGTAATTAGGTACTCAAATACTCATTATAATGAGTAACCTCACAGACAAATTAGTTATAAATTATTCACATATATTCTATGTAAGTAAATATTTAGTTTGTTTTCAAAGACTTTTAGAGAATTTGAAATATTATATTACAGCTTTTGAAAAAAAGTTTTTTTACTCATATGTGCTGCGATAACATTAAAAAAGTCCTGACCAAAAATCAAGAAAAGAGTAGGAAATCCCAAGGATGCTCCTTTCTTCATACAACAGAATAATTGATAGACATTTTTGAGTCAATTAAAGGCTTCCTATTCAAATTTGTGGGTAAAATTCAGATACCCAATAATTACCAGTGGTCCATAGTAGTATGAACATTAACTAATTCAATTACTAATGAAGGTTGAGGGGTTAGAACTAATTCATATTTGATATATTAAGTCATAAACAGTTGGTTACGAAACAATCAAACCTGAGCACTCTAGCTTACTTACAAATTGAAAAAATGACACTTGAAGGGGATCGACGAATTCTTATTCTCGCACTCCTTGACTTTGGATGTCTCCAGGACCACCGTCAACGTCTACGCTCGAGGGCCCATGTATAATATTTCTGAGTCTCAAGCCGAATTGCCCAGATACCTATCAAAAAAGTGGCTGGAAGGAGCCTTGTAAGGGCAGAGAGGCCAATGTTGATACTACCAATAAAAGAAATCAATCTTCTCCGTTACAATACTCCTTTGAAATCTGTTTAACACTTTGGGCCCCCTGCAGCCCCCTCCAATACAGCTTTTGAGTGCATGCCGAGAGGAAGGTCTGCCGTGTTTGTCATCCAAACACCGAGGCCATAAAAGCCACTGTCAGTCATCACTGGCACTCTATGAGAGAAGACTACATCCGCAGCGGGTGTCAGGCCTTTTGCCGTCTGGAAGCCATCATTGCCGCTAAGGGCAGCTACATGAATGATTCAATGAGCTCATATATCCATCTATTTATAGTATTAATGTTGTAGAAGTTCTATTATTAATTAATAAATTCTTTCTAATTGAAGTATAAAGTTCAAAGTGCTTAGATTTTAATGGGCCACTCGGTACATACAGGGTGCACTAGCTATCTTTGCCGCAATTTTTTTTTTTTTTTTTTTTTTTTCAAACGCAATTTTTTTTAACAATTTATCAAATGGAAGAAGTTAAACCAAATTCTGAAAGGTGTATGGATTCATATTGATTTTAATTCAATATAATGACCTCCATCCTCGAGTCTATATACGATGTCCAAAGTGTGCAAGTCTTCGTCCCTTGGCAAATCCCAGATTTCTTTCTTGATCCAACAGATAATTTCGTCATACGTCTTGTAGGAGGTTTGGTTGGCTTACCGTTTGATCCCCTTTATTTTTTATTTTCTCTTTATATATATGAAAAAAGTAAAAAAAAAGAAAGGTGTTTTTCAGAAGTAAAATAATAACGAACATAGAGAGGAAATACCAGCAGATCCGGGCTTTGTACGGTGTGTACATAAGCATCTGAAATATTTTAAATAAACTAAATGTTATCTGTAACCATTTGAACTTTAAAATGCGCCACATAATAATTATATTTTATTCATTTTTATTAGAATTGTCTAAAATTACATACTAACAAGAGAAAGGACTAAACACACACGAGTGTAAGCTCAGCGTGTCATAGTAAAAATGAAAAGAAAGCGGAAGTACATATCTATATTTATAAAACAAAGTTTGTCGGGCTTGCGCTACGTACTTTTGCCTGCAACCATTTTGCCTTAGGACGTTTAGCCTTAAGCCATTTTTTCTCAAGGATATTTCGCCTTAATGTATTTAATAAATGAGATTTATAGAGCGTTATTCTTATCTTTTGGTCGAAATGGGCGTGCCCTTTAAATTTATAATCAAAATTATTAATGTTAATTTCTATAAAATGTATTAAAATGTTGTTTTCTGTAGGAATAATGAAAGAACTATGCCCTAAAACTCCATTCCATAAATAATATCAAAACTTCACTATGTAATGAATTTGAATTAGAGAAATAGTACCTAATATAATTAGTGTAATAAGAAAAATAGAAATAAATAAACATAGCAACGATTCGAATGGAAGAAATGCTAATCATTTCTCCGTTATCAATTATTATTGGGCATGTTGGGTTATTCATACTAGAAAAGACTCATGCATAATTATATCTTTCTTCTAACAGAAAACTGCGATTTAATACGTTTTACCTTTTGAGAAAAATTGAATATATATATATATAAATAAACACTTTCATATTTTGATTAAAGAAATCAAAAGAAACATCAATTTTAATCTAAAATAAACAATAATGACGTATATATCTCATTTATTTATAAATGAGGGTGAAATATCCTTGAGGCAAATTGTATTTAAGGTGAAATGTTCTAAGGCGAAAATACCGGACCCCTGTCTGGGTGTCCGTTGTCAACGCCTTATAACTCTGCGCAATAGAATCATTATAATATTAACAATGTGAGTGTTCAGAAAAATATGTAAGACTACTTCTAATGACATTGATTCTTACCTTAGGTTTGTATATATATACTTATAAATATTACCTTTATTATAAATAATAGGAAGTCTATTTAAAAAAAAATGGAAATGATGATTTATAACAACCATCTTTTCTATGGTTACATCTTGGTTATTAATATTATTATAGATCTATTCCATGGTTCCTAAAATAAAGGATTAATTTAGCCAAAATGAATCTTTCTATTATTCTATAAAGAGTTATCAACTTTGTTGTGTTTATGAGTGGCATTTATATTAGTAAGGATGAAAGGATCATCAGGAAGGAAGTCTGAGCCAGAATGTCAAAAAATAATTACCTAGCTTTCCTGTATTAATGAGAAAATTAACGTTAATTAATATTCCGCGCTTTGCTGCCCAATTCTTTAATAATGATTAATTATGTAATTTAGTAGAAAAGTGCAATTGTAGGATAATTACTATAATTGGTTGAATATTGCAACTCTTTTTGGCAAAAATAAAAAATAACTTTTACTCACAGGCAATCGTCAAACCCTCCATTTGTTTGTTACGTCCATTTGAACGCTAGAAAAGCTCATAGTTATCCTCATTTTTTACCCAAAACTTGCAATAACATGCCTAAATTACAAACAACGAGATTTTTATGGAATCATGATAACTCAACAAAACCTATTTGTGAAATGTTTAAATATTTAGCTAAATTTTACATTCTTAATGTCCTCCTTCTCAATCAATAGCAATATCAACACGACGGAATGTATATTGGTTGCTCTTGACGAGAAAGGCTAGGTCCATAGCGTACCAATCTGTTACGGTGGCAGCTCGGAGCGGATCAAAATTTGGATGAGAGGTGCAGAAGATATTCTTCTCTCAGACACTCCAAACTTTATAAACCAGGGGGTTCAGGTCAGGCTGGAGGAGGGTTCGATGGATGCAGGCATGACAAAATTTTGGTTCTTCTTGGCTGTATGAGGCTGTAGTGGACATTTTGATTATGTATGCAGTCCGGATAGAGGTACCAAGGGTCTCTGTGCCTTCTCTCCACTCTCTATGTCGTAGAGGAGATCGCACGTTCCTTACCTTTTTTTTTGTGCTGTAAAAAATTTACACTTACAGATAAGGGATAAACACATAACTCGTCTACTTTTGTTTCAATTGTCATGTTGTTACGTATTGAAATCTCATAATTTAAAAAAAATTATAGATAAAATCGTAATGAAGTGCTATTGTAACTTTTGGGTACTCAAACTTTATTATTAAATAAACTAATAAAGAACACAAAATTTTTTACGGGAGAACTATTTACAATGCGGATGAAGGTAATTGAGGACCTCATACATACACTCTCTAGGAGTAGGCTGGAAACCATCCGTGTCTATCAACCGCATCGTGTCGGCCTTTAAGAAAAAGCTTAATTTCATGAATTACTACATGGACAAGATGATGCAATTCCGATTTATTACATCCATTACAAAAGTGTCTAGGACTTTTATACCCTTGAAAAAATATCCTTTGCATACATTTTATCTTCAATATTCATTTTTGATGTAGAACCAAAGACAGGGCCCCCTGTGCCATATAGTTCTTTGTACAGCTGCCTAAGTTTGAGAAATACACTCCAAAAACCGTTTGATGGGTCAGAGCTACGAATAATCTAATAATATATATACTGGAATTATACACAGTCGATCTCCATTCAAGTTAATTGGACATATCAATTAAAATTTATATATATTTTTTGGGTAAAACTCTTCTCAAAAGTACAAATCTACCACCGAGATGTTTTCGTAGTCTTTTAAGAGTCAGAATATATATAGATCTTGTGAAAGAGATACAAGAAACCATTTGATCTCTTCCTTGATTGCCACATTTTCCAATAATAATAAAGGTTTATATAGGACTAAAGGAATTTTGAATATGTTATAAACGTAAATACATGACTGGAGATTCAAACTTCCACGAGAAGAGATTGTTTTTTATGTTGAAGTTCTAAGTATAATCCAATTTTCATGTACTTTCATACTTAATATTCAATACATTAGTTCTTCCTTTGATATTGCAGCCCACCAGCTTTTATACTATAACTAGACTCACATAATAAAGGAATAATAGCTTTGCTTATTGATATTTCTAATCCACACTTCTTTTTAAATTTTTTGAAATATGACAAAATACTGGGCGTAGGCAAGAATATAAAAATATCCAATACCTAAAAATTTTTGAAAAAAATTTCAAAAGTCCACAGCTGTTAATAAAGAAGGTAATATTTTTATAAAAAGTTTCAAAAAACACAGCTTTTCACTTAAAAATTAAATTTTTGGAAAAAAAAATTCAAAAAATTATTTTTTTTGTAAAAAAGTTTCAAAAATCTCTAGTTATTGGCAGGAAATTAAATTTATCGGGGAAAATTTGAAGAATGACATTTTGAGGAAATATATATGTATATATATTTGAGGGGAGCTATAACCCTCCAGCCCACTTCCTTCAGACACCCGGAAATAGCTTGAATCCCCCTAATGAGTTGGGTTGATGATTTTGCTTCTATGAACATCTTCACATCGTTGGTATAAAGATCAATTATATATGAGGTTTGTCATCAAATAAATACCCCTGCTACAATCTGTTTGTATCATACCTATTTATATATTGTGAAACTTTAAAACCATACTTTTTGCAAAAAGGAAATGCTTGTATATTGAAGATAATGTCAAAAAAGTAATATAATAATATCCTAAGAGAAAATGTAAATATATTTGAAAAAATGAAATGAAATTGATTGTACAAAAAGTACTTGAATATATAATTTTTATTAGATTTATGGGCACCATCGGAGGGAATGATGTACAATACACATATTACATATGTGTAATATATATAAGTTGTCCGCAAGCCAATAATAAATCATATGACACTATGTTTTTTCATACAACACATATAACAACGTGCAGAACAAAACTAAAATATTATTTTTTACATCCATATATACGAAGATATATTATAAAGATTTATGTACAACAATGTTTTATTTTATAGAGTTAATTATTTTGATGGTATTTTTTGTTGCAATATATTATATAAATACATAATACTTTAATGTGAAAAAAAAGTGTAATGACTTGAATGAAAATAATATGATTGTCGGTATGCTAAAAAAAGAAATAGAAAAGTAACGTGAATATCCTGACAATTTGAAGAATCTTTGGTAGATAGCAGCTTAGCTTCCATAACATTTCTTTGGATCAACTACAAGCAGATGTGAGAGGAAATAAACATAAATCCAACTCTATGTGTAGCAAGGATATATAAGCTGGAATTACTTGGATATTGATCCTCCATTCTAATGTGAGTCCAATATGGACTTTCACTTATAACTTGAAAAAAAACCTCAAGGTTACTCTATGGTTGTCACTCACTACTGATACTTTCGACTAATTTGTTTTCTCCTGAAGAATAATAGCATAATGACAACATCTTTGAAATTAAAGAAAACTGTTTTGTGTTGCAATACAATAAATAGTGCTTAGAGGAGAATGAAATTGTTTATGTTCAGTGGGTTGTCCTAAGGGAATTAAATGCCCGCATATCCATGCATCGGTTTGTATTCTATAGCCAGTGATGAAAATAATGACTGTTTCCTAAAACAAAGACGCCAAAATCAACGATATCACCGTGAGAATTTGAGGTATGTTTGGAAGTAGAGCAGCTAATTTTCTTTAAATTAGCTGCGAACATCTATGAGAGGAAAAATCAACAGAAATCCTACTCCGTATCTAGCAATGGTTTACACAGGCATTACTCCGATGTTGATTTTTTATTATACTCCGAGTCCAACAAAGACATGCACTTAAAACTTGACAAAAAATCCCCAGAGTTGCTTTTGGTCTTTCACGGATTAGAAATTACTTTGTACTATAGGTTATATGTTCTCTCGTCAAAAGTATAAGAATAATGGCTAAAGCTGTTTGGAGTTACAATCATAAAAAGATCGCTCGGAGCAAAAAAAAGTAACCTATTTTCAATGGAGTGTTGTCCCAATGGAATTACATGCCTACAAGTCCAACAAATTCATCCAATCGGTTTGTAGTCTATTATTTGAGATAATTATTCTGTTAAAATTGACAGCCCCTAATAAAAATGAAATTCCTGGTAAATGTAGTTGAAAAGTTGTAAAATTTACTGACTTTCCTAGAATGAAAAACTCCTAAAAATACCTAGAGAAGAATACACTGTACATTCAGTTTCTACTCATCTTTCTACTGAATCTTTTATTAATAATAAACTTCATTATTTATATTTATAAAAAAATAATTTTTAGAATAAGAAAAGTACAATTAGTTATAATATTCAGAGGAGTACATTTTTAAAAATCAGGTAGCAGGGTTTGGTCCATATTTAACGTTATTTTCTGTTTTCATATTTATTGAAATAGTTTGAGAATCAATAACACAAATAATTAATCCAAGTATACTTATGGTCCCTTTTGTTTTTATTATTTGATAAATTTATATATAATGAGTAGTTTAAAACAATCTAAATAGCAAAAAATCCAAAAGAAAATGAATTATTTATAGTTACTGTGGTTGGAGTTAAAGCTATATGTTAGATGTCTCAGAAAGAGTGGCTTTGTTCGAAAAATATAATTTGAAATGTCATTTTCAAACCAAGAATCCTTTTTTTTGGCCCCAATTTATCAAAATATGAACTACAAAAGAAAGCAACTAAACCTAAAAATTACTTGAAGCAACAGCTAATAGTTTTGTATTAGCTAAAAAATGCAAAGCACAATAGGCCATTTGTAGAAAAAGTATATTATAGATGGTGTCAGCTGTCAATGCTGTATGTCCTGAAGCTAAATTAAAAGTAGAAGCTATGTCTTTGTCAAGGAGAATTATACGTTCGTCCTATAGATTCAATTGCTGTGACATTTCCAAGAACAACTAACAAATTAATTCTGAATATAAATGGTGTTTGCTTTCTTTGAATGAAATTACTGATCTTGAAGATACTGGTTAGTAACTCATTTACATCCGAAGAATTGATAAAAACTTCCATATTACAAGAAGAATTCCAATCAATGGAGTCCCTCAAAGACTTTTCTACTAAAAATAAATAAATTATAACAGTATTATAGACATAACCTGCTTATTTAGGTCTAATTAAGTTTGTGTCAACTGCCAAGTATTACAAAAGATGGTACACATGCACTCATAGGCAAATATTTTGGGATATTAGACGTATGAAGGAAAAATTCACAGCAGATTTTCCACATGTGTAGTCATTTCATTGCATCCTACGTTAAGAAAGCTTCTGTAAATTGAAAAATTCAACATGTTATGGATTTATTGATGGTCTACACGGTTTGACACACTGGTAATTTTGAAATAATAACAAATGAATGCTGGCTAAGTAGTGCAAGAGTATTAAAAAGGGTGTGGGATATCAAAACAAAAATTAATATATTTTTTAATAGGGCAAATTGGTCATTTTTCAAAGGAGTTGGACAAGGGGAAATGGGTCTGTGATTTTGCACTTGTTATTGAATTATTGGAAAAGATGAATGTTTTATTAATAAAAAAAAAACTAGGCGTAATTGCTTGGGAAGTAAAAGCCATTCCAAATGAGGCTCAAACTTTTTGCTGAGGAATTGAAGAGCAAAACTTTGTTAATTTCCTATTTTGAAAAAAAAACAGACTGCCATCACAAAAGAATCGACAGACATTTCTTTGCATGAGGAACTTATCAGACGGTTCCTTGATTTCAAAGTAATGAAAGATCAGATCAATTTACTTAGGTCAAATTCTGCCTGTCATATAGAAACAAGAAATAAAGAACTTCAGTTAGAACTGATTGATTTGCAAATTATGTCTCTTTGATGAAGATGAGTGAAAGGAATCAAAGATTGAATTTTGTGCATTTCTTAACTTAGATACATTTAAAAAAATCAAAAACTTTGCAAGAAATGATGCGTGTGATATTTGCATCAACGTACATTTTCAATCAGACTCTTTCAATACTCTAAATTAACAAATGAAAGAACAGGTTTCTCATGACAAAGACAAATCTTCATTCTATTCTAAAAATCAGCACAAACAACTTCACCCCAAGTTGGTTGTGCTGATTTTGACGAAATGAAAAAATCTCATGAATTTAAAGTGCAAGTAAAAATGCGGAAGATTAAGCTTGTGAGTCTTCCATGGCTATAAAATTCCGCGATCCATTCTAATATATAAAAAATATTCCAACAGTTGGTAGAAATTGATTAAATGACCTAATATTAACCATACTATTACAAACCTTTCTCCTTCAAAAGATTACTAAATGATTAATATACAAGGATATTTTAAATTAATATCCATAGATTTAATTGTAATTGATTAAAAGGCTATTAATCTAGACTCCTTAAACAATTATCGATTTGTAGTTAATGTACAGTATAAAGATGAAATATTTTGAATTAATCGTTTGTCAGTATGATAAATTGAACATGTGGCCTCTTAATCAAATTGAATAGATAATAAATGTTATTCTGGGGCATCATGTGCTGTCTATTTACTCGTATATAAATATATGTAAATCTCGAAAAGGACTATTAAAATTGCTGTTACTTATTTTACAGAGGGGAGAGCATCTCTTTTTCCATTGGGCCTAATTTAACGAAAAGACAGTGGTTTTTTAAATCAAAAAATTAAATGTGTATAATGAAAATTTGGATATTTTTTTGCCAAAAAATTGAAATTAATAATTATTATTTGTTGTCTTAAAAAAAAGTCAATTGTCAAAAATATGCATCAAAACACATTTTGTCAAAAAGTCCAAAACCCCTCGAAAGAAAAGATCTTGTAATGTCCCTAGACAACCTTCGTTTATTGGCATCTCAGAGGTAAACGTATTCTATTCTAATCGAAGGGTTTTTTTGCTTGCTCAAAAAAAACAACAAAAACAAAACATGATATCTTAATACTTGAAAAATTGGGCTTAATATCATCTAAACTCGTATCTCTTTAGCCGATTGAAATCACTTGATTTGACTATCAAAATTTACAGAATGAAGGCTTAAAACTTGCTGTAGCATTTAATTACGATTACATATCCATTATTTTTAATTTCTGAGCTATCATTACGCAACCAAACGACAGCTTAAACAATAATAAACAAGTTATATTTTTAACCCTGTGTGGACAAAGTATAAAAATATCTGAGCAACAACACAAAAAGCAAGCGGTTGCAATATCCTCCGCTAGGTGTCAGTGCTGATAAAATTGCAAAGACCATTGGCATCTCCATTTGTACTGCTTCCAACATCAAGAATCTATTACAGGCCCAAAAAGAACCACATCTATTGCAGCAACAACATGCCTGACTTCTGGCCTACGTTCATGTGGCCCTCCTCCAGGCCTTACCTCAATCCCTGGACTTTGCAATTTGGGGCGTCTTGTATAAGAATGTTTGCTAAAGCTTGCATCCACATTTGGATTCGCTCCGAGCAGCCATCATGAGATCCTTGTACGCCATGGACACGTTCTTTATTGTCAAGAGCTGCCAATCTCTTCACCGGTGTGTAGGAGCTGAATATTGAATAAAAGTTATATTTCAATATAGTATTTAACATATCACTATCTTATTTTGGTTGTAAATTCTTTTTTCACCTTTCTTGTAATTTAGTAATGCTACTGCAAGTTTGAGTCTCCACTCTGTACCATATTTAGACAATATTGATTGAATGAAATTTAGAGTGAGAGGAATGACAATTTGAGGAAATCAAATATCCCATTTGAAAAGTGAAGGGAGGACACTTCTTCTCTCTTTATTCCAAATTTGAATGCAGAAGCCAACCTACTTTAAGAATAAATGCTTTTGAGAAAAGACACACAAACAGAACTACTTAACATAAATATTTCTTATTTTTTTCTTTAAACTTTCTTCCTTCATACTCTCTGTATATATAAGTATGTAAATGTCTTTATCTATACTTAATGACCTACAAAAAAATGTTTAACCCTCAGGGAATACATAAAGACGCGGGAAATCCTCTTTTATTCTTCCCCACGACAAATATACATATATTTGATAATAAGGCTATTTAAATGGTTGTTATTATTTTTCCTTTCTAATTTTTTTCCCCGAGCTTAATAAGATATAAAAGAGCTGTATATTCCCATTTACAAATGTATGTATGTATTTGGAGAGGGGGGTTCAGAATGAAAAAAAAAACAAAAAACAGCTGAGGGGTTACGTAAGTACCTACCTATACTTTTTTTTTCTTGCATACATTTTAATTATGCTTGCATACAGTCTGCAAACTAGTATAATTATCATTCGTTTCCTACTCTAAGCAAACTCTTTACTTGATAGTATAAGTGTCCTTTAGCGTCCTCCAAAAATAGATAATCAACATGGACACCCTCACGCCTTCATGAATGTTATGTAGTAGAGCCGCTTAGCTGTCGTGACGTTTCATTAGATCAGCTACAAGGATCTGGTACTAAAGAGTGAAGGATATTGGCGAGAATGACTCCGATGTCAATCTTTAAATTCTAGTCTAAGTTATCCGGGTTACTTTCCATTAATTATGAGCACACACGAACCACATTCAATCAGGTTTTTAATAAATTGAATGTAGTAGAAAAATAATTTCAATACTCAGGAGTTAAATGATAATGAGAGCAGCTTGCTGAGACAATGATAATCCACTTCTCAGATTATCAATTAAAAAAATAAAATAAATAGGTGAGCTAAAAAATTCACGGGATTTCCATCACTATCTATAACACTGATATCAATTTCATTTATAGAGTTGAATTCGTGCTGTACTGTCAACATGGACAATTATACATTATAGTACGTTTCGTCTGCCCTGAGGCCCTTGTTAGCTCCCAGTTGGTCTTCTGAGACAATCCTGCACAGAAGAGCGCTTCAATCTTAATCCTTTTCTAGCACTGTGCGTTCATAGTGGCGACTAGAACAATGTTTTTCATAGCAATCTAACGATAACTATGTGCTCTACAACATTGCTAACCGGAAATGACTCTCTTAACCTATCAAAATTAGCATATTAGAGATGATTAAATAATTATAGTTGGGCAAGTACATGGATCACTGTATAAAATGAATGAAACTTTGCAGGCGTATAGTTTCACCCATATCTTAAAAATAAGACAAAAATCAGAAAGTACTTCAAGTAAAATTTACAAAAATAAATGCGACTTTAGATGAAGAGCTAAAGTACTCCCTGGCTCATCAAATCATTTTTTTTTTTTTTTTTTTTGAGGAGGGAATGTCTTTGTGGGAGTGTGCTCATGATAAATTGAGTGCAACATCAATAATTTGTGTTATCTCATTATACTATTAAAACAAAATTTGCATGTTCGTCAAGGCCGGAAACTACCACTTGTTAATTAATAAATAGTTACGAGCGAGGCTTGCTGGACCCTGTGGACCCCTTAATAAATGAAATGTATATTTAAAAATATAATCTCCCTTATCTGGAGATTTCAACGTGTATAGTATTTTAGTTAGGGCACTGTAGTTTGTGATGACTTGATGATTGACTTCAAAAATTTATCTAAAAGACGTTCATAATCAGTTAAATCCATGTGGAAAAATATATCTATAATTAAGTGTTTTATAACTTTTATTTTTAACTTGTATGTAAGTAAATTACCTTGTACTTTTATTATTCAATTAATTTCTTTAATTTTAAAATAAATAGAAGTGAATAATGGTTTTTAAACCAATTACTCACACGGCATTTTATCGACCTTTACTATTCTAATTTCCAATCAAAATTCTAAGATTCTTATTGTAAAAATAAAACCATATAATTAGAAGGACTTTGATCACTCATTAAAGGTGCGTTCAATGTGCTCAGTAAGCTCTTTTTGGTACAAAAAGTCATCTAATTTCTTTAAGAAAATGCTTAAATTTATTTTTTAAATAATTTTTTTAGATAATTTTTTTATAAGACAACCCTTCTTTCAACCGAATTATTGACACATCTTAAGTGTGAAATGGTTGTTCATGCTACCTGATGTTTTTCTCGTGAATTCCAAGTTTCAGGGTTAACTTGAAGGAAATTATTTCTCATGTCCAAAACAATTAAAAAAATATCACTAATGATAGTTCCTCAATATTTTTATTCGTTGGATTAAAAGACTCTTCTGAATTTATGATCAGTTCGGCCATAGTTTTTTATTTATTGGTGAGAGGACACTTCTCTGTTCCAAAATGATAAGGTTACTACTATATTTTGTTAATTTAAATACCAAAGGTGCCTGGATGTGTTTTTCTTGAAGATTCTGAAATTGCGGGGTGTATATATTCAAAAAAGTAGAAGTTCAACAGAAATTCAAGATCTTGGCAAGAATAAGACATAACATCAAGATCTGTGAACCAAGCTCTGATATATACAATATAAATATTACGAATTCTCCTAATTTTTTTAATAGGGATTTTCAATTGATCTCTAATAATATAAATCTTGATAGCGTACATTGCCTTACTCTTGCAATGAGTATGGTCCAAGTTCTTGGTGCCATTAGTATATACCTTGAGGAAGATTATCTCCAAGAAAAATGATAACAAGTTCTCTCAACTCTACAGTGTACGAAGTAAAATCGTGGAGTTTACTTTAAATAAATCTATATTACTTTAGTGTAAATATTTTAAAATAAGGGGTTGTGTAATTAAAAGTAGGGACTATTACGGTTAATAATTAACAAAAAAAACTTTCAAAATCACCAGTTGTCGGAATGAAGGTGAAAAGGTGAAGTATGTCTGATTTGCCCTCCCCCCTCCCAAATGAGTGTCGGGAGGATCATGAAAGTCGTATTGTACTTCTGTTTACATGATTCAAAGCATAGTGGCTACAGATGAGAGCCTTGAAAGTTTCTTGGGTAGTTGTAGACGCTGGAAAATTAGATTCAAGGAGGACGTGGACACCGCAATCACCAGAAGTACTTTCGTCAATAAAGCAATCTGAGGCTCTTAATATCAGTGATAGGACTTTGAGGAAGTATGTGAATGTTTTGGGGAAGGCCTCTTATGTACGACGACATCAGTAACTTTTGTCAAGAGCAACTGAGGCACTTTTCGGTGTAGTTTAGAAGAGATGTGACCTTCTATAGTGCCTGATCTGAGTCTCTTGGAACTTTTACGTGTAGGAGTGTTGGAGAGAGAGTTCAATAAACGTCACATAACATTGTTGACTAATTTCGGCCTTCCATTCACGAGGCAGCAGCCAACATGGACGAGGAGTTCCTCATCAAGGCCAGTGCTAGGTTCATTGACAGTTTGGAGGTTGTAATTCAAGCTAGATGTATTTTGTTTGATTGATTGACTTCACTATGGACCGTTACATGTAAGAACAAAAGATTTGGGAAATAAATTATAATATACAATATCCCTAATTTTTCTGGATTTAAAATCCCCCCCCCTGTTTTTTCATATCATCCAATATTAAAGAAAATCAAGAGATATTGCATTTGATCCTATGACAACCTTATAACCTTTTTAGCCAATTATCAACTTTGCTACTACTAAGTAGTAACAAATATTTACGACAGAAAATGTTCACATTAAGAAAAAAAAAAGGCTAAAGGCATTTATACGATATATATGTTTGATTTGAATATCCTATCAAAATTGATAGAATGATATAAAAACCTACTTTGTTATAATATATATAAATCAACATGAATTGTTGGAAGAGAAATATGTTCACTTGAAAGATGATTGTAATTTTTCACGCTAAAGTTTTTTACTTGAAAAAATCTAAAACAAATTTTACCTTAAAAAAATGAAAAATGAGGGTTTTTATATTTTGTTTACAATTTTTAGGGTAAATTGACAAAATATTCTATGTAAAAATAAATGCCTTGTTAAAGAATATTTCTTTTCGAAATAACATTCTACAAGATACAAATATTTACTATATTAATACAAGAACGTTTGTCTGTCCATTTGCATGTGAGTAATTCGTACATACATAAGAAATAAAAATTAATGACATTTTGCTATCGTATTGCATGCACAGCCAAATTAAGGAACTTTTGTTTTTTTACCAGAACTTTTTTTTTTGTCAGGACGAAAAAAGTTTACGCAAAAATAAGGTTAAAACTTTTTTGTAAATAGTTATGGATTTTTGTCATTTTTTTGCGAAAAATTCAACTTTTCAAATTTCATTCAAAAAAATTTAGTTATCCCTGAATAGGTATGGATTTTTGATTTTTTTTCCAAAAATTTATATTTTTTGTAAATAGATATGGATTTTTCAATTTTTTTTTGCAAAAAAATTTAATTTTTGACATTTTTTTGCAAAAAAAAAAATTCAAATTTGGTCCCAAAAAATTTAATTGTCAGTGAATAGCTATGGATTTTTGAAATTTTACACGAATTTTTTTTTTTTTTTTTGAAAAGCTTTGGATTTTTATTTCGATCTTACACTTAAATTTCGAAGCATTTACGTAAAATATATACATAAATAATCATTTAGTCTAAAATTTAAGCATCGGGGTAAGATTGCATTGCAATGTTGCTAAAATTTATAAAAAATACGAACATAAAACTGGTAAAATTAATTGCGACATTCATAGTAAAACAAAGATAATTTTTGAAATTACTAAGAACATGTCTCAAATTTAAATTTTAGATTGTCGTAAAATCTTTACGACAATCTAAATCTTTTTTTTTTTTTTTTTAAATTTTGTATTTTTATCCAAAAAATTTCAGAAATCATTTCTGGAGCGCTCTTTCCAGAATTAAAATCTATATTCAATATATTTAAAGCAATTTTATCAAAATTGTCGTGCAGAAAATCCCAGTTCAATAACGAAGGACTAATGAAATATAATTTATTTTATGCGTTATGTTGAATATAATTCAATTTAATATATATTGTATTTATACTCTAATATGTTGTATATTGATTGCATTGTGTGCCACAAGGTGCAAAAAAATCCATCATTAGTTTTCAACAGTTTGAATTTTATTCCAAACTTACTTATAACAATAACAATTTGCTTAAGAGATGATGTAAATACTCTTTTGTTGTCGTGATGATGTCAGCCTGCCGAGTCAGCACTTTTGTTCAAGAGATGATTTCAGTTCCGCATCACAATTTGTTCAAAAATGATGGTCGTTGATGCGTTTTTGGTCTTATTTCTGATGGTTTTGTTATATAAAGTGTTATTATGAACCCCACATAAGGACATCAATTTGAGCTCTGTACCTACCTACGTTCCTAAGTTATTTATAATTATGTATTTTTAACGTTTTGAGCTACCTTGACCTTTGACCTTGACATCTCAAAATTAAAAGGGTGAAGGTGATGCTCTGAAATATTATTTTTCCTTATCCAATTCAGAGCTGCTTGAAAAATAGTAAAGTTGATGGCAGACTAAATTTCGTTTGAATGACTTTCAATCAAATAGGAAGGTGGAGACAACAGATCTAAAATAGAAATGATTAGTATTGAATAGGAAAGATCACACGTACCATAAATATATTGTGTCCCCAAAATGTAGAAATATTATTTCCAACGAACAAAATAAGGGTTTAAGCTAATTTAATACATTATTTAAAGAGAAATCACAAGGAGAGTGGGAAGAATTTTCCTTTAAAAAAACCCTGGACTTTTCTCACAATGAAAGTATAGTGAAAGAAGTTTATTTGTTATGACTTTAAATCAGAGGTAGGCAACCTTTGAGACAACGATTGCCAACTTCAACATTTCTATTCAACGAGTGTGCCATTATCAACAAAATGATAAACAACACACAAAAACTACGGAAATAACTGCTAAATTAGAATTTTATTTTGTATAGAAATTGTGCTCTACAAATTTAACAGTCATAATCATTTGTTTATTACAACTTATATCTTAACCATACATATCCAACAGCATACTACAATTTCCATTGTTATTATTATTGTAGGCCTAGGCATGCAACCATATCAAACAACTGCAACATTTTATTCCATAAGCATAAACTTTACAGTGTAAGCTGAGAATATATGCCACGATTAATCTTCCTTAACGTCAGTGTGATCCCTGTCCTGGCTTTTATTGGATGAGCTTTCTTATCTTGGGCTCATAGTTTGTCACTTTCAATTGTAAATATGGCTCGAAATTGTCAGCCCTCAAACGTCTGCAGCTAGGGCTGAGCACACTTTTCATGCGCAAAAACCCTTGTTCACTCAAGTAAGTTAAGCCAAATACTGAGAGGAGGGCCACTGTAATGTTCTTTAAACAGCCGAAGTACACTGCAGCAAACGCCCAGAGTTGCAAGATGCATGCTCCGTGCTCTTGTACAGGGATATTTTCCAATTGCTTTCGGAAAACCGCAAACTTCGTCACCTACAGTGGTGATCTCTTCAGATCTATCAACTGCATCTCCACATATATCCATGCAGTTGATCAGAGCTGCATTCAGGCCCAGTCTATCAAAGCTATCAGGCTTGATCAAGAAGGAGAATATTGGGCTGTAATGTCTGACGCATGTATTCGGCTATTTCAACGGTGCTGATGTTCCCTTTGAGGACCCCTCCCTCAATTGTTGGAAGTGACGGAAAATGGAAGACACATTGTCAAAATTAAATATTTTGGATAAAAATTTCAAAAATTAGAATTTACATATTCAATATTTTCGAAAAAAAAAAAAGTCCAAAATAAACAGCAATACACATGATATATGTATTTTGATTTAAAAAACCCAAAGGAAGCATCAATTTTAATCAAAGATAAACAATGACGATGTATAAATATAAATTTTATTTATTTACAAGGTAAATCTTATCTAGTGGTAGAGTAGATATAAATTTTAATTTTTTGGAAATTTGTTCATTGATAGTCTTTAAACTCTGTGAAAGATAGGTTTTCTTAATCAAGATTCCGTATGTAAAATATCGACTCAATTACAATCGAGAACGAGTAAAATGGAGCATCAAAAGAGTAAAATTTTGAAGCTTCTCTCACGTAGAATGCCCTTCGTGGCCATATCCATGGAACTTGTTAGCAGCCATACCCCTGTTTATTGTGTCACGACCTTATTCACCGTCAATATGGTCTTGGCGTTTTTGTCTAGCACAGGCAAAGTCTACCCTCTCATTTTTTTTGAAGAGACGTGATGTGATTTGTGACGCTATGTTCTGATGATTTTTTTTTATAAGTATCCTTACAAAACCTCACGTTAAATTATACAATTAAAAAATTGAAAATTATAAAGTGTGTATCACTAGATACGATCGATCCTGTATATATGATGGTGAAATATCCTTTAAGCAAAATTGCTGAAAGCCAAAATGTTCTAAAGCAAAATAGTATAAGGGAAATTAGTGGGAAATTTTCCCTTTAATTTTAAGTTCTGTTTGATTGTTTTGGACTCATTCAATACCTCCACTAATATTACATTTATTCTATTAATTTCATTTTGTTGTTTATGTATAAGATTTGATTATTATAAATTTCATCACGTGTAAGTTACAGTCATTGAACATATTTAATCTATAGATAGATTAATATTTAAAAAAAAAGACAGTATATTAAAATCAATAGCGAAATATGATTATGAATAGCATGCAAAACTTTTTCTCATAAAAAAAATAAATGAAATCCAGTATGAAATTAATTTTAATGGATTTGTTTTTAAGAAGCTGTGGTTTATCGATTCAATTTCTATTTGATCTTAAAATACACAAGCATTGTACATTTATAGTAAATAAGAAATTGGACTGAGAAATGAATATTTTATTGTATTATTGTACATTGTGCATATCCTATGTTAATTAAATAATTAATCGTCGAAACCTATCATACTTTATTTTACTTCTACAAAATTGAAATTATTTTGCACAGTTAATTGAAATATTTTTGAACATATTTTTCAATACTGGACCAACCGCTAACTTTTAACCATCTCTATAATACAAATTTTGAGAGGTTAAGAGTAATTTTTTTACAATGTATCGATGAGCAACGTTGCAGGGTATATAATTATCTGTCGATTTCTAAGATAAACATTGATCTAGTCGCCACCATGAGGACACTGTACGAGAAGTGGATTGAGATGGCAGTGTTCTTACACTCGGGATTGTCCCAAAACACTATTTGGGAGCAACAAGAGTCCATGAGAGCGGAGTATATCCAGAGGGTCCGCTTCA
The DNA here is from genome assembly GCF_016086655.4 of Lepeophtheirus salmonis. Taxonomy (NCBI): domain Eukaryota; kingdom Metazoa; phylum Arthropoda; class Copepoda; order Siphonostomatoida; family Caligidae; genus Lepeophtheirus; species Lepeophtheirus salmonis. The sequence goes on from NC_052132.2 coordinate 16,500,326, forward strand.
GTCTTGCCATGGACTTCATTGTGTGTTAAAATGGTTAAATAATAAGGGTTGGCCCGGCATATATGTAATATCAAAAAGTGAAGACATATTATTAAGCCATATTATAATGCTATATCAGGTAAAATATAATGCAAAGTGAGTTTTATCTGAACGTTTGCAAGCCGAGATAAAAAAATAAAACTTCGGACCACATGATAAGAAAGTCCCCGATACATTCAGCTGCCTTCTTGGCCGTCCCACTGGTAAAGTCCGGAATACTCTCCTTATCCCAATATCTCTGAGATCTTGTGCGGAGACCTTCATTGGAAACCAATCAAGATCAATTCCAGCGAGTTAGGAGGCCAAGAACTAAGATGAACGTAATTTTTTTTGTGAAAATTGTCTTTGTTTTTTAACATTAACTAAAACAGTAACATGCTTATATAATATAGAAAAAGTATTTCCTTAAGATTTTGAGGTTTATGAGATTTATTCCCCAAAGAAATGCATTACAAACTTGGCATTTAAATGATTAACTCTTTAAAATATTTATATATATTTTTTTTAATCTTTGCAACATGAAACATGAAGTTGAATGCGCTTTTTATGTGTATAATTTTAAATAATGAGGGAATATTAACAATTTAATGCCATAATATGTATTCTTTAAATGTGTAAGGAGCTGAATAAATCTTTATTATCTTTGTTTGTACAACATAATATAGGAAATGATTAAGTCTGTCTAAGATCCACATGCATATATATTAGGGTGGTTTGTTTGCCAATTTTTTTTAGAATTTCGATTACGACCAGAATATGATTTTGTATATTTTTTTATTGTTATTTCTTTTATTTAAAAATATTAGTTGAATATTTTATTTTGCAATGTAAATCGTGTGATTTTTTTAGCTGGCCCGTATTTTTGGAATTGGTAATCTGAAGATACATTTTTTTCAATTGTTCCTTTAATTGGGTAGATGGACTGATTAAGTATAAGTAAACATTATAATATAATACTGAAGTTAATTTTGTTAATTGTTCCTTTGAGACGGAGGAATTTTTTAACTTCGTACAGACACTTTTTAATTTTTCCTCCAAATACACATCCCGTTGGCAGGTTATTACAGCAGGTTTACAGGCCAATATAACCACAGAATATAAACTTTAAAAAGTTTTTCTGACAGTAGATGGTCAGCACACGTACAGGCAACAAATGCACTGCAGCAGAACTATGCGAGGATCAAAGAGTTCTTGACTGATATTAAGTGATGATTGCAGCCAAAATCTTATAACTCAAAATGACGCAAGGACACTCTGCAGTAAAATGGAAAAGATATAGAATGCATTCCTGTGGAACATAATACTGCAACGTTTCCATGAGACCAGTACTGCAATGCAAACTGTGGAACTGGATTTATGTAATGCTGTGAATTTGATCCGCTCATTCAGGGATTATGTGGCCAACCTACTTGATAATTTTGACAACATTGAGAGGGAAGCAAAAAACATGTCTCTACAGTCTCCAAGTAATGAAGACACATACAGATACAGATGAAGAAAAAAAACCAAGCTGACTGAACTGGACTGTGACAGGTTCAGAGCGACATTGTTCATTGCTGCTATAGATCGTCTCCTTGCTGAAATGGATCCGAGGTATAACTCCTACACACATGGTCAGCACACATTTTGATTTCTGAACAACATTCCATCTATCTCCGCACAAGACCTCTGTTCAGGAGTAGGTGATCTTCAGAGGAAATATTCAGATGATCTATAATATGATTTTGTGGATGAAATTGGACAGTTGAGAGAATTAATGTAGGGGCAGGATGAGACCTCAGCTAGGTCTCCCCTGAGCCATATAAGGGACGGAGATTACAGTAAGTGTTTCCAAATGTATATATAGCACTCAGACTCTTTTTGACTTTAACTGTTAGCAATGCACCTGGGGAACGTTCATTTTCAAAACTTGGACTCGTGAAGAATAAACTGAGATCCACAATGGGCCAAAACAAACACAATCACCTGTCTTTGATGAGCATTGAGAGTGATATTCTTAGAAAACTAGATTTACACGAGTCTCATCAAAGACTTCTCATCCAGGAAAACAAGAAAGAGATCCCTGGGAAAATGAGTTGTGTGTATTTACTGGGCTGCAGTTCTGTTGCATTGCTCATACATACACACACAGGTTTTCAGCTGCTGTATTAAGTTTTTTCTTGAAATTGTATCAATCTGCCCCACTGCTTGATTTGTGCTGCAGCAGATATGTCTTGCTCCAGTTTGCATAATGTTTGTTAAGCTTGCTGATGTACTTTAAATGGCTTTATGTAGTATTTTTGCTACAATTAAAGGCTATTATAGTAAATAAGTGTTAAAATTACTTTTTTCTGGAAGAACATTATGCATAAGGGGAACCCCAGAGAAAAATTAGCCGAGGCGGCCATGACTACCTTAATCCTCCCCTGATGAGGAGGATCAATCTAAAAAGAAATTGGCTGATTTTATCGAGCTTATAGATAAATAGTTCAATGTCATGAACAGTTTGCAACCTATAATAAATAAAAGTTTTGGATATGATTATAGGGTTAATTTAGAAAATAAGAGCGAATTATTCCTTCAATGTTAAATGTGGTAGGAAAAATGAAACAAATTAAAAGGAATAGCAATAACGAAACTATCCTATCCAAATCATCTATCTTAAAGCCTTTCCAAAAAGGCAAAACTATTTCAACAAAGGTGATAATGGCGTTGTATGAAGATTTAAAAAATGAAATTTAGTCTCCTTATAGATTGACAAAATTAGATATATTGTCAACTAACTCTCATCCTAATGTTGTAACATCAATAGATCGATTTCGTATTATTGTAATCAGGGGTTCTGAAAAGGTTATTGTTGAAAATGCTCTAGTGAATTTTATAAATGGGTATCACTCTCATTTTATAATTCAACAAGTCATTGGGATTAATTGGATGGAAAAGATTCAAGAGAAAATTATGAATCTATAACAGAGAAAACGTTCGAAGTTATTGAAGATTTAGATTTTTACATTTTTTTTTTTTTTTGAACAACATGAAGACGACAAGGTCCCAGAATCTGGTAGTGGAGATGAAAATATAAATTACAATATAGAAGATTTTGCAAGTATTCGTAACAAAATCAACTCTCAGGAAGAGGGATTTATATACGTTGTGAGTTACGTGGGCAAAAACACCCACCCCAAATTCCCAACATTAGGAATCCATACCTCATATCTTCATGTTCCACCTAGTCTATGGCTACAAACTTCATCAAGAGAAGGATTAATTCAACCATCTGAATAATTTATAAACTTGTCAAAAAAACATTAAAATGGAAGACGAATTTACTCAATTCCAAGGCGGCCATGGGGATACTAAACCATTTGTTATGGATATACTGATAAAAATTATTCAAAATAAATACCATAATGAACCTCCTGAAGTTATAAAAAAATATACTCACTCAAAGATGTATTCAACTAAAATATATTAATAAATTGAAGAAGAACTGTATAAAAAATAAATTAGCTTGGAAAATTAGAAAGATGACACTTTATGTCTGTTACAATCCATGTTGACGCAATACATATATATATACGAAATGATGTTAATCCAAAAAGTATAGACCGAACGAAACTACTTAAAAAAATTCCTCACTACAAATGTAATATCACATAAATATAAATAATTAATTTCTGTATTGCCACCCTTTTAAATGCATGTCTTCACAAGGGCTATAACTTTCATGTATTACACATATATTTTAGCTCTCACGATGATAGGGTTATAAAAATATCAAATAACAAGAATGGCAAAAAAAAAAAAAACACACAAAAAAACTTAATGACATGTGATGCTAAAATTACATTATTTTATCTGCAAAAAGCTTTTTTCTAATTTTCTTTGTTTCAAAAGGATTTACAATTGAGGAAAGTAATTTTTTTTAAATACCAATGATTATAATTATTGATTAATCTTTTCTTTTTGGGAAACTCTGGCTTTAAACTATTGTAGAGGAACAATTTGATAACAAACTGACAATTATAAATGAAATCTCTACATAATCATTGGACAACTAATTTTGATTAAATAATGACAAGAAGGGGCCACAACTTTGAATTATTTTGTCCGTTTATAAGATACTTTTTTTGTAGATTGACATTTTGCTTTATTAACTTATTTTGCAAATGAATAAAAATCATTTTCATCTGTATCTGACGTGTCCATATAAAAAGAATCTTGAACAAAAATCAACGAAGGGAGAAGTAATATATGTACACATAATTTTTTTCTGAAAAAAAATCCATAAGAAAGCTATTATTTTTTTTTGTCATTAATGTTTATATCATTGGCAATTAAAATAATTTTCAAAATAGAAACTGTAAAATATGGCGAACTTTCTCTTTGCTGGTGTTTATATTTGACGAACCGCTCAAATAATGAGTCAAACAATCGCAGAACTGTTTAAAAAAGTTTTTAGTTGGAAATCTTATCTTCCTTACACTATCTAATGTAATACCGATTGCAGTTAATACAACACAAGCTACACATGACTAAAGTCATTTATACAGACAACTGAAATTACTAATTATAAGTATTTTTATGTGAATGGCTTTTATATAAAGGATACCTCATCTATTAAATAAAACTAATTAATGGGTAAACTATTGAAAATGTATTTAAAGATAAGTATATCCTATATGCTTTTTTTGATCAATATTTATAATCTACATATGGTAATGTAATTGGACAATTATTTAAATATATAAAAAATACAGCTTCATTTTATATATACGTGTGCATGGGGTATAAGTAGTACTATACGTATATCCACCTATGTACAGAGTGCGTATGCAAATATGCCCCATCAAATGATTTCATTTTTGTTAACAAAAATATCTGGTGAATCTGTCTTCTATTCGTCATTTATAAAGCACTTGCGAGATTACCTGGTATTGCTTAGAGATATTTGGCGTCAACAGACAGACAAATTTTACCTTCATAATATAGAACAGGCATTACTTAACCTGTTTTCTCCAATTCCTCACTTTTTAGTGAGCCAACACTCCATTTCCCTACACAGCATCGGTCTATGACAAATTTAATTTTCACGTATGCAGTGTTTAATACGTAAATATACGTTTGTCTTTTTTGTGCTGTTTAATGTGCCTTTCATTTTCGTTCGTATATATATTATTTTTTACTGAGAGTTATTGCATGGAAATAAAATACCTATGAAAAGATTCGTTATACTTTTTCTCAATTCATTTGCCCCATAGAAACACACAAAAAATACAACACTACGTGCATACAGGTTTATGAGACTTTAGTATTTGTTTAGCGTTAACGAGTGCCTCAATGTTCGGTTCCACTTTGGAAGTGGCATGGCGCATATCAGATTTAAGTTCAATCAGGCAATTTTGCAAATTGTTTTTGAGCTCAATCATGCTCGAAAACTCTGAGTCGCACAGGTATGTGGAGGGAAATGCAAACAGCAACGCAAGGATATGAACCATACATAATGTCCCAGAATTCCTTCATAATTTTCTCCGCAAAAACTGCCTTTGATACGGATTCATGCAGTAGGTCCCGACACTGGTCTTTGATATATTTTGGTTAATTCAGGAAGTTGTCCACTCGAAGGGATCCCTTGTCAAATCTATCGTTAGGTCGTCGCTTTTGTAGTTAGGAGAATAATTTTGAAACTCGTCCAGTAGACTGTTAAGGTTGATGATGGCTTTGTTCTTGAGGAAACAACCAGCAGTTTGGCTAATTTGAGACATCGTTGCGGTGCGTCTCGAACTTGCCTTGTTTTTTCTTGCACATTCAGAAATCTGTACCCTTGACATACAACATCATCACAGCATATACACACAATAAATAAAATAACCACAAAAATATATACACGTATGAGTAATTAGTTAGTAATAATGGGAGCTCTTTTACCCAATTGTTACACCCGGTAGAGACACTGCAGGAGTGAGTCGATGGGGAACCACTGTTGATACCCAACAGTGTTATAGTCTTGTCAATTTCACCCAAACATGTCATACAATATTGGTTATTTTTGTTAATAAATAAGTCTGTAAATAGTTGTGATTTGAAATTTGGTTGAAAATTTGGAAAAAAGAAAAAAATTGGAGACCTTTTGAATCAGTCCTTCTTTTGTCTGACTGGTCATTCTTCACATAGCAACTCCGCCATTCTCCACCACTGGGAAATTCTGCACAGATTAAGAACCATTGATAATGAAGAAATCCTCTGTGTTACTTTCTGTTTTTTTGTACGAGCACACTCAGACGTAGATTATCAATAAATAGATGTCATCTCCTCAGTAATAATAACAGTTTCATAAAAAACAATGCTAATTTTTCCCAACAACAATAACATATCAGTCACGTTAAAATGGTGTAGGATGTGCAATCTTATTTATTATTTATAACTCTATATATTTATTTCACTTTTCTTTTTTAATATAGGGTGCTGAGCTCTAGTTTACAGACGCTCGTTGTTAAAAATAAGTCTTCCACAGACATACCTTGTTTTATTAATATAGATTGATAAAGCTTCTTTTTCGAAAGTTTTACATAAATATTACGAAAAATGAGTCAACTACAAGGAAAATACTTTGGAATAATTGTCCGATCTGTTCAATACATGTAATATGCGAAAAATGCTGTATTAGGAACTAAGTCCATGATTAATAATGATTCTACATAAACAAACTTACCACTAATATTAATGCAACCGAGAGCAAAAATCAAAATATATTGGAAGTTTGTTTATTTTACGTAGAAAAAATATCAACGGGCGTCTCCTTCAAGTAAGATGCAATTTATTACGTCAATGAAAAACCTCTATATTGCCAATTGAGATGAAATAGTACCCCTTATCACTACAGTGCGCGAGGTAAAATCGTGGATATTTTGATATTGAACCAATTGGGTAAACTTTTGTACAAATGAATACGAGTACAACATTGAGGGTTTATTATGCGTCGTCTTCTTTATTGATACATCTTTCATTTTTTCAAAATGACTTATTTCGGCTACAACCATGGCCTCCAAAATAGGAACAGAGCGCTGCAGCATTTCTTGATAAAACCTCAGACATGACCACTCACTGCTACTCGAACAAGACCTTGAGGTCATCCAAATTTCGATGAAGCATTCTCAAATGGAATAGTTGAAAGGATAAATGCTTAGGGAGGAGGGTAGCCAAAACGACCCATTATGCTTTAACCAAGTCAATAATTTCTGGTCTTTCCTGACTTGGTTACTGTTGAAAGGAGTTGCCGATGTCGTCCAACATAAAAGGCCGGCTCCAAATTCTTCACATATCTGAGCACAGTAAAATCAACAACATTGAGAGCCTTGGCATGCTGCATCATCGACCTGGTCGTACTTCCAGTGTTAGCGGTGTCAACGTCTTCCATGATCCCTATTTCTTAGGCTTGAGAGGTTCTCTGGTAGCGTTAGACACTGTCACCTGAACGTACCATGCTTTTAATCTTATAAACAAGAAACGGGGAGCAGCGCTCTACGACCTTTATGATCTCTTAAACACTCTCTGAGGCGTAGAAAACATCAGACAGTCTTTGCGTCTTTGCTTCCACGTTGACAACTTTTGATTTTTGAAAGTTTTTTTATTGTTTATTAACTGGAATAGTCCCTGCTCTGAATAACGTAACATGGTATTTTAAAATATTCAGTCTAAAGTAATCCTGATTGCTATAAAGTCAAGTCCACGAATTTACCTTGTATAGTACCGGCATCTGGAAAAATGCATTTTCATATTCCAGAATCAAATATTATTTGAACATGATAAAATTGTTTGTTACTTTTTGAACATCTTCTGTACCTACATATGTTCATATATAGTTCTGGATGAACTTAATGTGTTTGTCTGTATACATACATTTATATATGTATAATTTAAGATAATGTCTTACCTAAATTGTCAAAAATGCAATTTTATTCAAAAGATATAGAAATGTACATAATTTATATGCATTTTTGTAGATTTATACTCGTCTATAAGACTTTGGGATAAGAGCAAAAAATATATTTTTGGAAAGTAGAAAGAGTTAAAATAAACACAACATTTGTACCAAATGTGTGGAAAAGAGGAACTTATCAAATGCCTTCAAAGCAAAGATGCTCTAATATAATACTAGAAATGTATAGGACATAGTTTTAATGGTTGTTATCTCAACATTGTTTTCATTTTTACTATACTCGTACGTACACATGAGTTTAAATTTATCTATGTTAACAAAGGATGGTTTGCCTGTATCTATATGAAATATGAGTTAAGGACTCATATTTAACAAATAGAGTGTGTAGCTGAAGTTTGTATTAAAAAAATAACGATTAATAAAGTACATTATATAGATCTTTGACACCAATGTGTCCGGAAGGGAATCGTCCAACTCAAAATACCCCGTGATTGGCAGTTACAATATCAAGATCATCCACATTTCTCATATTTTTATCTACCTGGCTGGCGTTTTATCCTTTTTTGAAGGAAAACTATGAAATAAGGTGTATTTTCTCTTTGCTCGTGCCAAAAAAGCTTCCAATGCTGCATTTTTTCTTAAATACCTTTAATTGTCCTAAAAGTGCTATAATTGAGGATTAAAACACAAACTTCCAAATTAAAACATTTGTTTATTAAAGGTGGTTTGTGACTTAACATTTCGTATCATGTAAAGGGGTTCGGTAAATTTCATTAGACTAAAATTATTATTATTTAATAAATTTAGACAAAAACACACTCCATTTAAACGTACCACAGTTTGAGTGCGATACAAATAGATAATATTCCAACTGTTGAAGAAAATAATTTTTAAAATTTATAACACTGGGTGCCCATATTTGAGGGGAACTCAATTACAATTACAAAACTCTCTAAAAAGTTTTTTTTAATACGAAATCTTAGACCATCTAGTGCAAGCCAATCGCACCAATACAACGGGAGATACACATTACCAAAACCGTCTATTGGAAAAATAATGAATTTTCTTTTTTTTAAATTTAGTACAAAATTAGAAAACAACAAATTAGATGTTTAAAAATGGGAAATTTGTATTTCGTATCTTTTTCTAATTACTACTTGAGCATAATTTTTGAATTTAGAAAATATTTCATTATTATTATTTTATTTTTAAAGAGATTACAAGAAGTACAAAATAATTACTAGTGTGTAAAAGACGACAAATAACCTGGTGGATTGGTTGTGAGTTATAATTGTTGGGCTTGGAGTAAAATTGAAGATCTAGATTGGAGTAATTCCTGCTTATATTTTTGCTAGACACGGAGTTGGCTTTGTGCTGATTTCCTTCATTTCATAAAAAGTCATGACAGCTAAGCCAATAATTGACTCACATATGACCGTGGAATATTGGGCTGTATGTATATTCATAGTTGATCTTATCTCGTCGTATACATGATTTAAATTTTAATGTAGCGGAAACCTATTCGTTGATTGTCTTGAAAGTCTTTATAAAGATAGGTTTTTGATGATTACATATAAAATTCTGCATAGGAAAGCGTTACCTACGGCCATAGAAAAGTTAGGGGACAGATTTACTTTCACTCAAGACGGAGCTCCGTGTCATTGCACCACTATGATCCAGGCCTTCCTGATAGACAAGTTTCAAGATTTTTGAGACCTCAACATAGTGTCGCTCTCTTCTTCAAACCTGAACCCCTTGGACTACTCTATCTAGACGCATATGGAGGAGAGGGTGTGTGATACTCCGCACAGGAGCGTCCAGTCTCTTGAGCCTTTCACCAAGAAGGAGTTGATCAAGCAGGAGTCTGACTACATATTGAAGACCTCGTATTGAGGTAATTATTAGAGCTTAGGGCTCTAATAATTGAATACATGTTTTTTGTTAAGTAAATGTTCTGAGAAAACCTTTCTTTTAAATGTTCATCTTGAAAATTGAAAATAATAAAATCTGTATCACTATAGAAGATCAACCTTTTGAAAAAAAAAATGAATGGATTTTCTCCTTTTCTTGATTGTTTTTATGTTGGCGTACCACATTTATAGAGTAACTAATTTACATAGAAACATTCATCTATTTTAACAATTATGAGTCCTATTAATCCAGGAAAGTACCTAAACATGATTCATAAACACAAATAATGGTTTATGCAAAAGTACGATAATTGTTATTTTTGTAACATAAACGTCAATGCATAATTAATTATTTGCACAGTTGGCAAGTCACAACCACATATTTAGCATCAATAAAATATGAACTACCAAATTTTTTGATAGAAAAAAAAAGTCAAACATATTATTACAAATAATGATATGTTTTTGTTTGTTTTGTTTTTTTGTACCTATATTTGAAATGAACGAATATACACATATATATATTTAAGTCATGCTAAAAATGTATCACGAAGCTCTACAAAAAAGTTTAGGCCTTTTATTGACTATAATAAAAGTCATTTATATTCATGTAAATGTATTGAGATTTTTTCTGTAACATACAACGATAATTAGGTGTGTTCATTTATGAAAATGAGTAAATATAATTTTAGCCCAATTTTTCTACATATTTTGATGTTATTTTGGTGGAGAAAATTCGGGCGCAAAAATTCCTCAATTTGATTGAAAGTGACTAAAGTAATAGACATTACTGTTATGTGTAGTATACAAGTCAAAAGTTCACATACTTGAATAAGGATTTGTGAAGGAGTTATTGTTTTTTGATATGCCTACATAGTCTTTACAATGCTTCACTCACCTCTCTGCGGCATCATTTACAACATAATTTTCCACGATGGATTTTATATTAATATAACTACTCTTTGATTTCCATTTTGATACAGGTGTCCTTAAAAAATATGAATTTATATTTAATAGTCGAAATAATGCCCAACTATTTAGCCCTATGACAGATGAGTTATATTTTCTTTAGGTGCAAGGGTAAATTTTTGTTTTCCATACCCCGTTCCATGTCTGATTCACCATTTCAATAGGGTTTTTATTGTATAATTTTGCTCGTAACCCTCATTTTGCCGCATCATCGATTGACTTTCTTCTGTAAAATGCCAAATATGGAACCCCATTGTTTTAATAGCAACTCCTGACAAAGTAGTTTGTACATTTTTATATTCTAGGATAGTATGAATTAGATTTAAATAATTTATAGGAGCAGAAGTCGAAGATTGGGTAGTTATCCACCAAGAAATATAACAATATATAAAGAAATTTACAAATTGTTTTAAATTTTATAATTGTCTAGGGTGAGAAACTGTTCCTTGAGGAGATAAACTCATTCAAGCTGATGGTGGTATCATTTTAATTGAGTATAGCATTTTGCCATCCACCGAGCATTGTAAAGAGCTCCTTTTTTTTCTTATTGAAAGACAATCTGTTTTTTCGTGGTTTAATATTTCTAAACTTCTCTTTTTAATCTTCCAAAATAAGGAACTTCAGGACTTTTTGATACTTCAATTTTCAATTCATCACTGGAATGTGTAAGCAATCTTTCTCCAATATGATGTCGAAAGTCAAGCCACAACAACTCTCTCTTCAACAATTTTTTAATAGATATATAAGCTGCAAATCGTTTCCTAGTGTGCAACCAATTCTCTAAACATTTATGGGTAATCTTTCTTCCAAGTCATCTTGATTTTCAAGAGTTCCATGAGCTGTCCATCCCAGTTTAATAAAATGAAGGTTTACAGGAACTTTTAATTTGTTTGTAATACTAGTAAGGGTTTCCATACGATATTTGTAGGCACGTGTATAACTTAAATTAATTTTATTTACGTCAGCGTTGCTTACTTTGATCAATGCTTATGTCCTTTCTGTCAGAGCTTTGACTGAAACATTATTCCTAACGACATACTCAACAACGTTGGGATTTTTAAGAACAACATGTGGCCAGAAATCTGTAGCACCATATTTAAGAATTCGACGTTGTTTTTGACCTCGGCACATAGTTGGGTGGTAAAAAAAATATAAAAAAGAGAAAACAAAGAATGAAAAAATCAGTTATTCATTTTGACATGGAGTTTAAATAAAATTGTACCATTATTCAACTCACTGTTTTCCGTGATTACAGTTTACTGTCTAAACTTTCAAAACTCGCCCCTTGAATTAGATTTAACTCCTCTTCAAAAAGAAAAACCCTTGTTTTAGAATAGTCATATTACTATTTATCTAACACGTATTTATTTTGCTGAAATGATTAAATTGTAAAGATAAGTCCTGATGAATCGAAAACTCAGTCAACATTTTCTTTAGTACAAATAAATATTTTGTTTTTCTTTGAAAAATCGGCAATCAGATTAAGCTTTAAAAATATTTTTATCTCTTTTATTTTTTTAAAAATGAACAGAAATACAAGGCAAAATATGCTAAAGCACTTTACATATGTTTTTAAATAAATATGTTAGATAAAGAAATGATTTTTATTTTCAGATGTCTTGATATGTGCGATAAAATAGTGTATTTGAGATAAGCATGTATTGTGTATGTAACATACAGTGTGCGTAACTGTAATCTGAGCAAGTATAAAAGGTTTAAAATGGAGATTAAGGATTAGAGTTGAAATTTCTACGGAGGTTTTATGATTTTCTGAAGAAAATTTGTGAGTAACTTTTTTTATATTTGTTTTTGATTTAAAGCCTGGAACAAACAAAATAAAACAACATCCTGGTTTTGCTCCACGCGGGAATAAAGCCCCAGAACATATTCAACCTGTTGGGGTACTCCTGCACCAATGTGTATACAGTTAGGGGCAGATTTGGGGTCAACTTGAAGCCTTAAAGTACAAAGTTTAGATTGAGCCTAATTCATGGGATTTTTGGCCTACATCCATGTGACCCTTATCATCACCCGATCTGAATCTATTGGATTACAGCATATACAGCGTTGTGAAGAGGGAAGCCTGTCCAATCTCCCTCAGGAATGGGGATGAACTGAAGGCTTCCATTATTGCAGCGAAAATGAATGAGGCTTACATGTATAATAAATGTTTTGTCGTTTGGAGGGCGTTGTTGCAGCTAATGAGAATCAATTCTAATAAAGTATAACTTAATTATGGGAGGATTTGTTAAATAAAATTTCGAGTTTCTATCTCTTATTATTTTTTAGATATATGATCAAATTTTGTTTTTGTAACATTTTCTCAGATCTTGGTTACTTATATTGGACATAATAGGCATGATTTGAATTTAAAAAAAACAACTATAAAACTTTTTAAACTTTAAAAATTAGAAAAGGAAAAACGGTTGTTGCGTGTGGTGTTTCTTCTTTTATAACCCATTATTTAATCAGTGGTCGTGGCTTTAGCTACTTCCTTTATCACAAGTAAGTACTCATCATAACTGATGAAATACTTAATTGATGTCCAAAAAATCATTCAGAGCTATAAAAGTTAGTTATATATTATTATAAGAAGGTTATTTATTAACTATATATATTTATTATATGAATTTTTCCCAGAATAGAATTATAATGTTTAAACAAAACTAAAAACAAATTACATTTTTCCTACACCGATCTATTGAACAACAGATTAATATTTTTTTTGGAGCAAGATTTTACCCCACTTTCTGAACTACATTTTAAAATGGCTATTTACAAACGAAAAGTTATTCATTGGATGAAATTTAATTAAGATTTTGGGAAAAATTGCTTTTTGTTTCAATATATATCTCAACAACTTTACCTCCAATATGGTATCACTTTAAATGTAATTTATCAATGTATTAATACTAGAGTGTGCACTCGGTAGAGCACAACCCTTTGCCTATGATCATTTTTTCCAGATTGAATTTTTGGTAAAATGAAACATCTGTATTAAACCTATATAAGAGCCACTGCTTTGAGCTCTGATTAATTAAATATTCCAAATTTATTGTCGATTATGTATTTTTAACATTTTGTGCTACACTGACCTAGCCATCTAAAAATGTGAAATTATGCAGGAAAGTTATTTGCCTAGCACTATTCAAATCATATTTAAGAAAATAATTTTCTTTGCTTTCAGAAAAGGGATTCTTTTAATCTATTTGTGAATAAATGTATAAAGAAGTGATTTACAAATTATACATACGACAAATTATGGCAAGTTATATATACAATAATTGTTTTGCTGTATACTAATTACCTATAGCCTAATTACCTCATATTAAAATGAATTAGTAATGCCATTTTTTCCCCGTTTAATTCCACTTTTTCATGCCAAAAGTGCATTAACAATGTCACTATTTTGAATGTTATAAAACATTACAAAATAGTAGCATTCAATTTATGAGGGAAAATATTTTGAATATTCTACTCCTCCTTAATGACTTCAATTACTTAATGATAAATGAACTCATTAAGTTTCTATTTTGCATTAGTTTGTAGAAGTAGAGAGAGGAGAAAATGGCTGTAAATAGTTAATAGTTATACCCAAATTACGATTTACCCCTATACATATTGTATACAAAATTATAATGAGCCCTTAAACTGACAGTTTGAAGAATGTATTTTTATTAATGTATGTACATTAGGAGGTATCATGGGAACTTAAAATGATTTATAACGAATCGAAGCCTTTTTATATAGAAATCCTTGGATTAACTTGCTGAGGTCTTTTCTCCAGAAATGTATATGTAATATTAATGCTATTTTCCTTATGAAGTAAAGGTTGGTTCATCAACACGTTTGCAAGCCGAGGAAAAAAAGTAACACGCTGCTATGACTGTATATCCTTACCGATTTTATTCAAATTTTGACAAAAATCAACATTATAACGTAAGTTTGGCATACAATCAATGAAATTACCGTTAGCTTGGACCACACGTTCATAACGTGTGCGGAAACGTACGACTGCCTTCTTGACCGTTCCTCTGGGTAAAGTTCAGAATGCCCTCCTTATCCGAGCTCCAAGAGATTTTGTAGTGCCGTGGAAACCTTTAGTGCAACTTATTCAACATTGCCCCGGATAAAATAGCTTAAAGGATTCAATTCCTGCGATTTATGAGGCCAGGAAGTTGCTGCCAGGTCCTACCCTGGTCTTTTATGATGCTGCAGATCCAGGGAAATGTTTTGGTGAACAGAACACTTGGGTATACTTTGGTGTTGATCTTCAGCATCTGCTTTAAGATGAATAACGGCATAAACTCACTTTTGCTCCTAACAATCATAACTTGCTATCTGTACTTTGGATTCATAATCCAAGAGGCAGCATAAGTACTTTTTGCCAACCATCCATTGTGCCTTGATTTATACTACTAGGCTTGACCGATTTTGTTTTTCATCTGACAAGAACCAGACAAAATCTATAATGGTAAGCTTCGGTTTTGCTTGATGAAAACCTTGTTTTGGGCATAACCTTAGATATTCATGGATGACACAATGGACAGTTAAACGGGACGATACGTTGATGCTCTCAGGGATCGCATTCATCAATTGGTCTGTAATTTTTTTTCATTTTTTTCCCTTAACAAAGCAGGACAAAAAATGATTTCGGTGGGTTTCTTGGAAATCATTGTCAGTGGGTCCTTAACGTTATGCTCGACACGTTTTCTGAAATTTTGGACGAATCGTGTAGTAACTGTACTCCTTTAGACAAAAACACATTATCTATTTTGCTATTTTAATTTTATTTTTAAATACAAAAGTGCACTATTTTTTTGTTCCTGAGAAGACGGGAGTATGTTGTCGTAAGGAGGCATATTGAGCAAATGACGTGGTAGAATGACATTTGTACCTGATGTACTCTTCAAATTGGTTTGTAGAGGGATGGGAGGAGGCCAGAGAACATTCCAAATGTTTAATTTAAGAAACCTAACACTTACACTTTTGATGTCACCAATAAAAAACATTACCCATTTGAAAAAATGACTATTTAATTTAGTAATATATTTCTAAAAATTTTTTTGTCACTTCTAGAGCATGATAAACGTTGTGTGTCCCAGTATTTGTTAATAAAATAGACGGAAAGAGATAAAAATTACTTATAAAAAGGAGAAAATCTCGAGAATATGTTATTTTTTATTCTATTGAGTATTTTCAATGACGTCATAAGTTGCATCAAAAAGGAAAAAGAAACCATCTAGGGGGCTCTATGCATATATTTTTAGAACATAAAATGAACAAATTTCCGATAAATCTTGAGTTAACTCCATCAAATGGTTTTATGAAGGAAAAAAGACTTAATACCTGAATTGAATATTACTTGATGCCAATGATAAACACAAAATAGTGATATTTGAATATAATAAAAGTAGTATATATTTAATATGTCGTGGATCTATACTTTTTTAATCGATTAGGGACGATAAAAGTAGGATAATATATTAGAGAAAAATATCTTTTTCTTTCCAACATAATATTTATATTTTATCTACAATATGGAAATAAGATTGTATAACGATATTATAGCATATTTTAATACATTTTAGGTTATGATATAATAAAACTTGGCAATAGAGGGTAAAGCTATAAGTCATTTTATTTGTTAGTTCTATTTTTACAATCAATAGCCTTTAATTTCTATGTAACTTGGTTGTTTGTGCCTCCAAACTGGTCAGCATTAACAATGCTGACGTCTTTTGAAGACAATTAAAATAAAGTATTTTTTAATTCAACTTTTTGCATCTTTTTGTATCAAATAATCGTCTTTCTAAAAGTTCTTAATAAAAAGTTATTTGATACAAAAAGACGATACCCCAATTGCAGGGGTTATTTAGTATTTGGACAGTAGAGGATGTTACTTATCTAATATACATGTGTGAAACAAAACATTGAATGTGTACTATCATTATGAAACAAAAATAAAACTTCCTTTTTCATATTGGAGAAAAGATGTAATGTCCCATCAGCCTGAATATTATGATAAATGGCATACCAAAAAGTAGTTTTTATCAAGTTCAATGTCAAATTTTATAAATGAGACTGACTATAAGTATAAAACTGCTACTCTTTAGAAAGTTTTTTTTTAACTTTTTTTTTAAAACTTAAAGATTGGATAATCCAAGTACATTACTTTGTTGTAAAACTATTTTTGAAGAGAAGTTAACCTTGATTATGACCTGATTGATCTAAATTTATATCTACTATTTATTTTACGTGTTACAACAAATTAAAATTTGGATACCTTTAAATAACTTATTTTTTTCTAAATTCGATTTGAAGAAAAAGGAAAATACTTTTCAAGCAGTCGTTTCTTGTTATTTATTAAAATTGACATCATTTTCAAGAAACAGCAATTTTATAAAACTATAAAAAAAATGTCAAATGAACAAATCTTACTTATCTTTATAAGTTTTTTCCTTCAATTTAAATTGGATTTACTTCAAAGTAAATAAATCCTTCAGTCTTGTTGAATATAATACATTTTGATCTAGAATAAGGTCGAAGGGAAGTATATCATCATTTTTGGAAAACCGTTGATAGAAAAAGTATTATTAATGAAAGACTTTTTCACATTGCACTTTCTAAATGTTAAGTTTGAATGATTAATTCAGGATATCAGAATTGTGGATAAAATTATTTACATTGTACAACAGCTTTGACCAAATTTGTGAGAAGGTTTATATAAATACATTTATTAAATTTGTGAATTTTGAGTTATTTGTTAAGTCTATAGCAAATTCTTTTGCATTTAGATAATAAAATTTAGTAATAAAAAATGTACCCTATCAAAATAATTCATTTTCAATTGTATACAAGGGTTGACATGAAAAAACTAATGTACAATGTGCAATTTGTTTGTGTCGTAGTATCTTATTTAATTAAAACATCAGTCGTTTTACGTTACCCCAAGGTTACTAGAAAAACAAGGTTATCCTATCATGTAATCGGGCTTAACAGAATTTCCAATTTGATGTAACTTACTGACTGCTACGTGAGAAAGGCAGACTTTGACGTCATACAGTATAACAGGCGTACTCTAACTGTAACAGTCAAGGAAAAGGATATTTAGCTCCTCTTGGTAATAGTTATACTCTTTTACGTCACTTTTAAAAAGCGTGGTGGAAGTCAAGCAGTAGTTAGAAAAGTGTTATGGTATGACCTTGTATTTCTATGAACCTTGTGCAACCCTTAATTTCCCCCCCATACATTTTTGCCTATTATAGATTTTGCCGAAGGACATACACGCCGCCCATATAATGTTTTTATTAAAAGGTTCGAATATTACTTTCAGTCTTAACTGGTGCATCTTTACAATAGATCAGAATATGAAGAAAAATGGAAAACTAGTTTGATAAAAAAGAAGTAATATTATTTATAAGGACAAATAAGTACCAGTTGTGGATTCATGAGACTATTTTGAAAGAACTCTTTGACTTGTGCCAAAAGTCATGATCTTTTATAGAGCCTTGAAGAAAAAAATGGCAAAAATTTTCGTGGCAAAATCACCTAGAACTGTCATATTAATAACCAACAATCATTAATATGCATTGACGAATAATAAAACCGTTGGATTTTTTACTTTATAATATTCTAGATAATACTTATCAATGAGTATAATTTTCATTAATACAAATCAAAAAATATATGTTGACCACCTGACAAATATTCAATTATGACTTTATCCTCATTCCATGTACGTCAAATTCTTTATTGAAAGGTTTATCTTATTTTTTTTGGTAGCAATTTATACAAAATTGGTGCTTATACAAACCATATATAATGTCCATTACAACAATCTTGTAGAAAAATCAAGAAAAGGAGAAAGTCACAATTGATTTTTTTTACCTCATATATGTATATTGAACACCCAATAGAATATTTATGGACATATTTGAGTGAATTTTTAGACATAGGATAAAAGTTGTTCAAAATCTTAAGTTACGTACGTAAGGCTATTTTTAATTCTGATCAGACCAGAATCCTGGGCTCTGGAGGAAAAGTTTTATTTTTCACAGATAATTTGGTTTTTTTTTTGATAAAATAAGATCAATGACCCGTGTCTCAAAATATTTTTAAGGGATGGGTTGTAAATTCGAAAATGGATCAAAAAAATAAAAAAATCCAAAAGACGAATTATGGAACAAATTGACAGAAGGGAGATCTTATATAAAATACAGATTAAAAAAGAGATTTAGGGAGAGGATTAGAGAGTTAATATTAGTATGTATCTACAATCTTCGTTATGGTTGGAAAAGATACATGGCAAGATAGCAATGGGACGGACAATAAATAAATCACAATATCAAACATTTGAAAAAAATTGTTTTATATTAATCAAAGAATCAGTATTTTCACAAGGTCAATTATATGTTACATTTTCAAGAGTGTCAAAATGGTATGCAGATTTGATTATATTTACATCAAAATGAAAAAAAACACAACAAAGAAACGTTGTGTACAAGGAATTTTTATAATAGAAATTGACCTAATATATAATTATAATTTATAGTAGATCGTTTTAGTTTAGAATTTTAAAATAAACAAACTAAAAAACCCGCAATATGATGGGAATATAGCACTCTATAGAGGAAGTCAAAATAATTCTGAACTATATGCAAAATCCGCAGGGACATCCTGTATACGTTAATTTAGATTCAGAAATATTAGTTTTTAACAACAAATAAAAAAGATGAAAGATCCACAAAAAAATACAACTCCATTATAAAATAAATAGTGACTTATGATTAAGAAAAAATTGTTTTTTTTTCCATGATTTTTATTTGAGAAGAAGCATAATGGCTCAAAGCATAAAATTTTTCTTTTTAAAAAAACTAAAGTAACAATTTATAACTAATAATGAAGTTTTCTCCATTTCCACCCCACCCCTTCTTTCTTGTTATTCTTCAATCTGTAATCTTAATGTACTTTTTTCACTTTTTGTTTTGTTTCAAGGAATGAAAGAACAAATTAGGTTATATATGTTATACTTACATACATAATATACATGTTCTTACAATTCACTTAAATGAACCAAACACGTAAGGAACTGAGAGTTTGTAGATCAAGATTTACTTGTTTTTTTTTTCTGTTTCAGGGACTAATAAGATATGTGCTGCGTCAACGTAAAACAATCTTCTATGTATAGTTAATTTTTATACTTGATATATGAAGGGCTAGTACACTACGGAGTTGTACCGCGGATCGGTTTGGCACGACGGTACGTATATATATAATAACATATTAAATATTATAAAATTCTGGTTATTTTCGTACAAATTAATATATTTAAATTATGAGGTAATATTTTTTAATCCAATAGCATCCTATTGTATAATAAATAATTTATGTATTTGTTTAAAAACAAACAAAAAAACATAGTTACTTAGAAGTTGATGAAATACATCCCAGTTGACGTAAACTCAGTGGTATGGTGGAGGTATAGTTTAAGTGATTTTTCAAATATTTTCATGTTTGCTTGCGATACCTCACAAATATAGGTACACCTGTATTAAGGTAAATAATAAGTTAACGATACGTGGTTGCTATTTGATCTTGTTTATTTGCAGAAAATGTGGACAAGTTCATCTTTTTGCAAAAAAAAAAAACCAATATATCTAAATTCATTCTGTATATATTTTATATCCTACTTTTTTTTTTATAGAAGTTAATTTATTTGTATCGAAAAACAAAATAACCAAAGAATTTAATTTCGAAATAACCTAGAAAACTACATTAATATTATTTAAAAACAAAAAACATTTTACAAAATACCGTACACAACCATCTATTGTGAAGGATGTACCAAACCGTGGGTTTAGCGTACCGTCCAGCCTTAATACATAGAACATGGGGTTGAAAAGTCCCGGGCTTAACACATAGATGTCGTTTTTTATTGCACCTCTTGTAAATTTAAACAAAACATATTTGGGTATCTTTAGATGTAAACAAGGTAACTAGGAATACAAGGTATGCCAATTACGCATATTTGGAATGATGTGTGTCTTCCGCCACGCGTTTTCTTTTATTTCCTTTGCCAATGGAGCGTGACGTCATAATACTATCTATACCATAAAAATTTAAAACTATAGAGGGAAATTATTTATCTTTCGAATGCATAGAAAATAGATAAATTACTACAAAACTTGGAATAAAAATAAATTGGAGTAGGATAAAAATTAGAAATTTAATTACTTTAAAAATAAACAGGCAAAATGAGTCATCTTTTCTATATTCCTAGCTTATTTATTTTTTATACGGCCATTATTAATTTGTTAATATATTTTAGTCTAATAAATGTTGGAGTACGTATACATTTTTTGATAGCTTTATGAAGTTCATGATGGCATTTACTATGAATAATTTTTATCAGTCTATCCATAACAAATGGTTTAGTGTCAACATATTTGCCGTTGAATTGATTAAAATCGTCTTCTATTTTCTTTAAAACGTCTATAAATCCAGTAGATGATTAAGTTAATCCCCCTCATCATAAAATTTGTAGCCATGGACTAGGCGGAGCATTAAAATATGAGTTCCATCCTTTAATTGAATGCCCTGATGAATCAAATGATTTCTCAGTAACTTCAGTATGTGAGGGATATCTGTAAACGCATATGTACATTTATCTTTGTTGAATAAATGGGAACCGTATGTTTCATCAGTAAAAAAACCTAATTCTGTCCATAGGGGGATATTTTTAGGTCCCATATAAGAAACCATTACAATAATACGAATCCCATTATTTTCCAATTCTAAAATAACATTGACAAGTATTTTTTTTTTTTTATGTTACCGGAAAATCATAGTCGAAGAAAATGGGTTGCTTCCAAGGACTTATCAATCCACGAATGAATATAACCTGAATTAAAAAGTCTTATGGGGACACTTCTCCATTAAAAAACAAAGAGAATCATAATTTTAAAAAAGCTAATTTGAATGAAAAAAAAACCACATGTTTTTTTTGTTAAGCCCGATGCTTTTCAGTCCATGTGCTATATACAGCTAGTGTTGTGTTGGTTCTTAGTCCCGTTTAGTTCAATCCTCCATATCAGTCCTAAAACTTATAAAGTTCGGTCCTAGATGACGTCATTCAACTTTATTATTTATTTTTGTAAATCATTTCCATTACTGGGAGACTGGTTGGTCGATGGTGTAATATATATGTTTATTGTTATTGTTCAAAATACCGGTTTTGAATATATAATATATGTGTGATACGCGTGTATGAATCATATTATAGGGGTCTCCCATGATTATTCTAAGATTTTATCTGTGATAGAACCAAATAACACAAACGGTTTTACGGACCCTTCCTAAGACTGTATTGGACATGCCCGAATAAATCAGGACAGACACATCACTACATACAGTTCAATACTTCATAGAATTTTGTAAGTGAATTATTATAATTTTCTTCAACTTTTAGGATGATACCTAAGAATTATATCTATAATCGATCATATTTATTTGATTTAAGATACTTATAATCGCCCAGGACTGTCCTTTCAAATATAATATATCAATTTCTAACAATCCATTTTACCTTCTTCAAGTGTCATTTGCATCAGAGACAGAGGGTTAATTAGAGGTATTTGTTGATAATAATTGATGATAATTTGGCAAAGAAAGCCAAAAATCAATTTAGCTTGCTTTTGTGTTGACAGATTACATTTGAAAGGTTTTATCAAAGTTGCAATGTTTATACAAGTTCTGCCATGGCATAATTATATTTTTGTAATTTGTGTTGAAATAGTTAAAATTACACCAACCATTTATATATCGATCATCCATTGAATATAAAATATTTTCATACTTTTTATCAGAAGTAATGTAAATACTTTATTTTAAATGACTTATCTCATTTTTGTTTGCAACTTTTACAAAACCGCAACTTGTATACAGTATACAGGGTGGGGATTGTTGAATCCGGAACAAGTTTAAACTTCAATATTTTGACAACCTTTTTTTTTTTGAAAGTGTATTCATCAAATTTAACTCACAAACTTGTATAAGAAAAAATATAAATGCCTAGGGATGTTCTTCGAATACAAACGCCATGCGCCCATTATTGTGTCTTCGTAGCCGATTGTACGCCCAAGGATATTATTGAGTTTACAAAACTGTTTACAAAGTTGACAAGGCTTTCAAGGTGTCTAATGGATCTGGAACACCTAGGAGGAAGACTCATGATCGTATGAGAGCAAAAACGCACTCCATACTTCTTGAAGACATGTTTTGGGGGAGGAAAATATAGCATCCTAGCTCAACGGATATAAACCCCTTGGACACCACTCTGTGGGGAGTCTTGTAGAGAGAGTCCAATAAACGTGTACATAACACTGTTGACTCTTTGTGTGCTTCCATTCTATAGGCAATGGCCAACATGGATACGGAGTTCCTCATCAAGGCCTGTGTCAGGTTCAGGCGTAGGTTGTAGGCTGTGGTTGAAGCTGGAGGTGGTTGGTTTGAGTGATTGATTTCACTATGAACCCCTACATATAAGAGCACAACATTTATTGACTCAAGTTGGTAAAAAGTAATATTCCATCTAATTTAGAAAGAATACCCAATTTTGATGATCCATTTTATCTACTTAAAGTGTAGTTTGCAGTAAGAATAATTTGCTGATAGAATTGATGATATTTCGAGTAAGAATACAAATGTGATCCATATTCCATTTTGATAAATATAACTATGGCGTGCTTTTGTGTTGACGGCCATATATAGAAAAACAGAAAAAAAGGAAAGCAGTTTTAGTTTGTATATACCCTCTCAGGTTAAACATCTATGTATGTAAGTACCTAAATGTTTGAAAATAAGATTTTTAAACACTCTTCTAAGAATAATATTAGATAAAATAAATGAAATAAATAAAAAATTAGAACAGGATGAGGAGAATTAAATGTTTTCAGTTTCCCCTTCTTTAATGAAATCTGGAGAAAAATATATAATTAGGTACCTTCTAATATTTGAAAAATCAATACAGGTATATTTATCTATGTCAATAGCTCTTTGCCATATAACTACATATATTTTGCATAGTATATCGTCTAAATATAAAAATAAAATGATACTCGATAATAGAATTAAAGTACATATTCTGTTTTTGGAGCAATTTGATTTGGCCACTGTTAGGCATCTCCAACGGAAAGAATTAAAAATTATATTTGTGAAATTTTAGTTTCTTCATTCTATTTTGGAATAATATTTGGACTCTAAATATCTTTTTGGTTTATCAATCAAAAATATATTTGTAAAATATTGTAGTTTTATTAATTACTAGCGAAAATCCTCCATTATTCCGAATTATAAGGCGTCGAAAAAATATTAAAAAAGATAGAGAAACAATGTTCTTATAAAATGGATTTGCTTTATTAATATAGAAAAAACCGTTCCAACAAACTCTTTGTGTTACTCTCTGTTTTTGTGCTCATACTCGCACGTAGTCACGTACTACTTCGATCTTCTCTCCTCAAGAATGAAAAAAATAATGATAACTTCCTCAAAATAAAAATAAAATTTAGGTTACAAACAATAACAAAACTTGCAGGCTAAAAATAAATACTTTGGATTTACACCCTAAATACTCTCCGTTTATTTCTCTTATTTTTGATATGACACACTGAGCTTTTTTTACACACGCTCATTGCTAACCCTATCTAAATTCCCATTTTTATGTACTCTTTTTTTTTCTTTTGAAAATGGCGTGCTTCAAATAATTGCAATAGATTAATAATTAACAGTAGTACAAGGTACTGCTTGGAGTTATTAGGCGTCGACAAATAGAATAACTTTTCTTTAATAATATAGAAGATAATTACCCAAGAAATACTCACTTTTAATCTAATTTTCATGAGCACACTAAGACGTAATTACTCATTACTTAGATTTTATCTCCTCAATTATGAAAGAATAATGTTCAGTGTTAGAGTTGCCAACAACAAAAAAGACTCGCTCGCTAAAAAATGCTTAATATGTGTAATCTTACATGTAAAATCGGGTCCTTTTATATTATTTTCTTTATATAACGCGCTGACACGAGCACACGCTCGCTGCTACACCATCTCAAATCATTTTGATTAATAGTGATGCAAAATCGTGTTAATTTTTTTTGTTGGCCGTTTCTGTGGAATTGGTAATCTGGTAGTCAACTTCCTTTTCTCCCATATTCAATTATATTCGAAACCTGATGGGACATTGATGTGTACACATAAAATACGTAGCGTAAAATTGAGGATTTGTTTTATGTTCTTGTTGGTTGGACTCAGAGTAGAATTGGGGATCGGCATATGAGTAATTCTTGCCAATGTCCTGTTTTTTTCTCCTCTCTTCCTTATCCCTGTCGCAGCTAATATTATCTGATCTTCTGTATAACTTTCTTCAAATTGTAAGGGTTACCATGTTAATTTTCGTTGTTGTTTTTTTAAACACGCCCATTATACACATGATTTGCATCACTATTGATTATTGTATATATGCACTCCCCTTTTCTTTACATTTTTATATGACGTGGTGAGCTTTAGACAATGCTTAAGTCTAAAAACTTTAAGAAGATAGATTTTTCAGTATGTTTAATTAATTTATTAGAATTAATTTAATAATCAACTTATTTTTTGCATGTTAGTCTTACTATTGCGTTATATTTTTGTGCTTTCTCCAAGGATCTATGTACATATATTATGAAATTGGTTTTTTCTTTATTTTCTACTATACATACATCTAAACGATATAAAACTTTTAATTAAGTTATAAATGACTACATAAAGTTCGATAATGTGCTATGAGTTGAATCAGTATATCTACCATAAAATTATTTGCTAACAAAAGTTTCTTTTTAGTGTTTGTACATAGCAATTACATAATTTAAAAAGCTACAGCTGAAACTCTAAAGTTGTATTGATTTTTATTTTCTTTGTAGAATCCAATTGATTTGGGAAATACATTCATCATTTTATATTTATATGAATGGTTTTTTAGAGAGTGCAAGGAGAAGGCGGGAGTTAGACGTATGGTATTACTGAATTAAGACCTTTGCCAATATCAGCAGCATGTTTTATAAATATATTACTATGTATTTTTAAAATATGTACCCAAGATAGATGGGAATTCTTCCTTCAAATGTAAAAAAATCGGATGTATTTTAGGAATGAAAAAAATAAAAAAACCCTGAAAATTAACATGGTAACCCTGATAATTTGAGAATGTTTTTGGGGGAAAGAGAAGCGTAGCTCTCATGACGTTCCATTAAATCAGCTGCAATCAGCTGTGACGAGCGGGGAGTGGGAGAAGGATATAAACATATACATAGACAAGAAATATTCCGTAGCTTATCATCCACGAATTTTTAAGAATGGAAACTTTCCATAGAATTTTCGGGGAATTAACGTGAATTTTGGGGAATTTATGGAAATTTCCTACTCAAAACATTGTCAATTTGGAAATTTTTAATATTGCAGGCTTGAAACATGAATAGGGTCTTTGAAAGAAATATATTTTCCCACATTCGTACAATATTAGTAGCACACACGGCAGTGTCTGTAGTTATTAGGCGTCGAAGCACAGACCCATTATGTAGAAGATAACTCACCAACAAATTATGAATATTACTCTGCATTATTCATGAGCACCCTCTCACGTTTCTTACAAGATACTTACACGGTCACTCCCGAAGAATAATAAAATAATAATAACCACTTGGCTATACTTTAGATCGTTGCTAAACATCATCTAAATAAACATTCATTTTGTTGACTTTCATATAAAGTACTTCCTTTTATTTTCCTTTTTTTTTTTTTAAATATGAAGTGAACTAAGTAACCTACGAGATTTCATTCATTTGATCTTTCCAACGGTTCATAGTTTATACAACTCTTAACGTAATATACTGTAACTGTATATAAATGAATTGTGGATATATCAGAGAGCAATATTCCTGCTCCCTGTATATTGTTCATGTATATTATAATATATCAGGGAGCTCTATATTCTATGCATCCTGTATACACGCTCTATACTACATGCAAAACGCCTGCGAGACTTCATTAATATGACTACATTGTTATTTCTTAGGTTAAAACTATATCTATGATATACATCAGAGAGCACTATATACAAAGATGCAAAACGTAGGCGAAATGACGTTAACATGACTACTATTTCATGGGTCAAAAATACCTTTTTTCAAACATACATTCATACTTAGAGTTAAACTTTGCTTTATTAATATGAATGAAACTAACAAATTAATCAACAAAGTAAAACAAAATTGATTCGTTGCAACATTTAATACGTAATGATACGGTTATACGATTCAAAGTTCGTTAGATTGAGTTCGAATATGGCTGTATTTTGTTATGGGCTCCTTTATATTTTATCGTAGTTACTTTGACTCTCAGACAAAAATATTAATAATACTTTTTCATTTATTTTTTAAGGAGCTTTTATGGTAATCCAACAAATGGGTCAAACGATAAACCATATTTCCAATGAAGATTTTTGGTCAGACATTTTTGTACTCACAACTTTATCATACCCCGTCTTTTCTGGTAATGTATTAAATGGCGTACTTAATAAATGGCTTCTGAGTCTGTGCATATTTACCCTCATTCAGTGTCTAAATTTGGGAATTTTTTGGGGAAATATTTGACCATGGACACTGGACGCCCAAAACGAGAAAGTCTTGTAACATTTCCTTGTCATATAAGTAGTGAGCTTTCTGTGTATTATCTTCCATTCTGGGTAGTTTATAGCAGACCTAATAAAACGTTATGACAA
The DNA here is from genome assembly GCF_016086655.4 of Lepeophtheirus salmonis. Classification (NCBI taxonomy): domain Eukaryota; kingdom Metazoa; phylum Arthropoda; class Copepoda; order Siphonostomatoida; family Caligidae; genus Lepeophtheirus; species Lepeophtheirus salmonis. The sequence goes on from NC_052132.2 coordinate 16,527,980, forward strand.
CTAAATTGCTCTTCTTCCTAATTTCTTCAAATTATCAGGATTACCACGTTCATTTTCTTTTATTTTTACATACCGGTAGGACATATTTTATGCATTACTGCTCTCTACGTATCCCCATGGTACCGGTAAACCGAACCACGGCAGTATACATGGGTATTGAAAAAAATTGTTTGTATTTTGAGCATGTTTAAAAAAAGTAACCGGATAACAATATGGTAAGCCTGACATATTTTTGAAATACAGCAGTTTAGCTGTCATGACGTTTCATTAGACAAGCTTCCATCAGCTCTGACAAGGAAGGATGGAGAGAAGGAAATTAAAAAGTACATTTACTATAATTACTTTGATGTTGATCCCCAATTCTACTCCTAGTCCAACAAGGACATATAATTATAACTTCACAACAACCCCTCAGGGTTACACTGCGTATCTTATGAGAACACACAAATGCTCAATAAGGTTTTAAAATAATTGAATCCAGGAAAAAATGTTCACTACTCGGGAGTTAAATAATACTAACAAAAACTAGGGAAAAGAAAGTTAATTTTTCAGATTACCAGCTCTAAAAAAAGGGCAAACTAAAAGATACAGCCTATTTTTAACACTAAAGATAGGTCTTGAAACCTCTTCAAGAACTGTAGCATTGTTGAGCCGGAATCAGACATGAGGATTTAGGATTAAAAACCTCCTTTGCCAATTTTAGAACATATTTATGTACTGTTTTTTTTTTAAATCTCCATACTCATATTCAATTTCTGTTCTCTTTTGCTTAATGAATTATTACATATTATGTAACTACTGGTGGAGTGTAGGCACTGTACAGAACTCTAAGAGACAGTCTTGCTCTCATTTTTGACAACAATAATTAAATTACATCACAACATGCCGTTCCTTCTTGCTAAACTCTTTTTCCCCTTCCTCCCATCCAGAAATCCCCTTTCCAGTCATTCTTATTTATTATCATTATTATTATGTCAGCTAACCCATTCTTTATTAGAATGATGGAATAGCCAAATTATCATCATTTTTTTCTTATCATATGTATTTATATATATTGTATATATAATATGTAGAAGTAACCACTAAAAGGATAAGGAAAAACAAAGGAATAAAGAGTTTTCCCTCTCTTTTTTATTATTTTAATTTATTTTGCCTCGAGTTTTTACCCCATTTTATTAATCTAGGAGGAGAAAAAAAAAACTATAATTAAAAGTGACAGCCAACATTTTTTGTTGTTGTTGCTGTTGTTTAGTAGCTGCTTTCTTTTTAATCCATTTTTTCACTCCTTATTAGGAGATAGATTGATACATATGGGGGTTCTATTTGATGTACATACAATAATGTTCTTTGTTGTACTATCTAAGCATATAATTAAGAATGGGGATTTCGTTTATGTCAGCTGGGTCCCTTCGTAGGGTCATCGATGATCTTTCTTACCTCTGAAGGGCTTAGAGTACAGATGAGGGGTGGTTCTGATACATCCCCCTGACCAGTGTATGCTTGATCATTAAGGGATCACAGTTAATATTGGTTTTTCTTCTGGTTCTAACAAAATGTGACTGTGTCCGCTTTGCAGCTGAAGGTTGTCTAAATATTCTACAAAATTCATATTTGGATTTTTCATCCGAATATACATACCAAAGCACAGCCCTTATTTTTGTTGTTCCGAAAATTAAAAGTATGACAGCCTAACTCTAATGTACATACAGGGTTGATCTTATCTTGAGCTATATATTTTATTATTTTCAAGTGTTAAATGTAAATGGAAAGTTTTTTTGAGGATATTTCTTTAACAGTATTCAGTATGTGAGTCCTCAGCTCTTATAAATACATCAATACGGGGCACAAATCCCTTGACTATGTAGTCAGACTAGGGATTGGTCCACTTCTTCTTGATGAAAGCCTCTAAAGACTGGACACTCATATGAAAAATAGCAAATACCCTCTACACATGTTGAGGTCTAAAAACTCTAGAAAGTTCCAATGTATAAAAATTCACTGTGGGCCTAGATAAGCTCAACCCTGTGTTTAGCAATGTCTAATGATGTAAGCTAATATTAAGCGTATGTTAAAGGTTGAAAAAATATAGGATTTTATTTCTGAGTTAATGAGGGTGGTTTGTCATAAAAAAAGGTAATATTTATAAATACAGAACACAACACAACAATATATAAAACAAATGAAGCGTTTTTATTTTGTCAAATGAATGTACATCTTGTGTTTGTATACGACTTTGCTCAATCTTAATACATATTTTCTTTATGACTAATAAATCATCATCCAGAATGATTAATAATCCCATTCATATTTGACTTAAGCTTATGTATATTAATTTTACATACGTTGTATTGTATATGGATGGATGGGATTTATGTAGAGAAAAAACGCAGTTTAGCTATTAAGTAAAGGAAACATCATTGGTGCATGTGGTCTTTCTTCTTTTTGGTTCATTCTCAGCTATTCAAATAGTATGAAACACCGGTGTGTAACAAAAAGATAAATCAAAAATTAATATCGTCAATTTGTAGAAAGTTTGGGAGAAGGGCAGCTTAGCTCTTATAACGTTTCGTTAAATTACATGCCATCAGCTATGAGAGGAATTAAATAAACATAAAGTCAACTCCGTTTAATGCAATGACATACGCAAGAATTACAGTGATGTCGATACTCAATTCTACACTGAGGTCAATAAGGACTTATGATCCACAAGAAGGGTTACTTTCTTTATGGAATAGTGATTATTTTTAAACATATTGTTCTATGTTCAAGAATAGAAGAAGAATAATGACAGCTTTGCTAAAAAAAATATTTTCAGGCAACAATTACAAAAAGAACACGATCTTAACATTTAACATTTTCTAAATTCCTGTTTTTTAAAAATATTATTGTTCCTTGAAACGTTCAGATGGAGTTGTACTGATTAAGTATAAGTAAACAGTATAGCATTACATTTCCCCCATCTGACCTAGGAATCTTTTTTGAAGTCCATATACATAAAGTATCCTTCTCTAGAAACTACCAAGGCGTGAACCTACGCACATTAAGTTTGAGAAAATAATTTATCTCGAGTACGTTCTCCATTGAGCTACGTGGTTCCATTTCATTCTTAATAAATCGTCGTGATGTTAACATCTCGTTCTAAATAATGAATTCTCGCCTACTTTTGTTTTACAAATGTATAATAAAGTAATTTTCATATTAATAAGGCAAAGATTATATATATGTCTGAATGTCTTAAAAAGAGTCACAGGGTGCAGTGTAGAGAATGCTTCTTGATGTATATTTTAAACATAATTTAATCTACGAATAACAATGCAATCGTATTGATGAAATATTTCTGGTGTGTACATTCATACATAGATCACTGTTTCTTTTTGGTTGTGATATTGTTTTCTGACGTATATCATAATTAGAATTCGGAAGTTTGTAATGAAAAAACAGGTGATATTTAAAAGAGGAATAATTCAATAGTACCATATGTATCGCTCCTGCCTTCCCCTCGTACTCTTTTTTTCATTACAAAGATATCCATTTTGTATAATTCATAATAATTTTTAATATATTTTAAGAATTGAATAAAGCATAAATGCTGCTATGTATAAATGAAGTAACTCTTCCAGGCATTTTTTATTTAGCATACAGTGTTTGTATTTATTAGAAAGTGCTTTAGAGTACTAAACTACGCATCAAATTAATTTTTTTCTCAAAATCTTATCATTATTCTTTTATTCTTGAGGAGAGAATACATATAGATTGATAAGAATATTGGGTAATTTCTTATGAGTGTACAATAGATAAAACGTCTACAAGGGATAGGCTGGAGGGGCAGTTGCATCCCCCCCCCCTCTTTACATGAAATAACTTTTGCTTTTTACTAGAATTTTTTTCCAAATATTATTTTGTCAATAACCTATGGTTTTTTAACTTTTTTCCCCTAAAAATCAAATTTTCTGTCAATTACTCTGTTTTTTAGTGTTTTTTTTTTCTCCAAATATTGAATTTTTTGTTGGTAGCTGTGGTTTTTCTAATTTTTTACATTAAATTTAATATTTCAAAATTATTTTTAAAAAAACCGAATTTTTTTTAATAGTTTTGGTGATTCTGATGTTTACATGTGTCTTAATTCACTAACAACATAACACTCGCTCCCGCCTTCTCCTAGCGCTATACAAAAAACCTATTCCTGGTTGTTTTTTTTGTACAAGTTGCAATTTCGGTCCTTGATGCAACTTATATAAGCAGATCATACAAGTAGGTACACTTTATACGTTTCATAATACTTTATTCATTCACATAATCAGTCAATTTCATTACCAACTATTAATTGATGCTAAAATTGCATTTGGATGTATTAAAATTACTAAGATATAATATATTTAATATTAATTTAACTTTGGGGATTTGAACATTATGGTGTGCAAACAGAATACTTTTCAAATAGCAATTTTGATCAGAGTATTCAAAATTTACATAGTTATTTCAGAAATTAAGATGACTTTGTATTTTTAGGAAGAAATATTTATTTACTGATCAATATTTATCTTGTCCCTTCAAGGTAGTACCCTTTAGATGCCATACACTTGTGCCAACGCTTTTTTGAATCCTTGAAGCCCTTTTCGGAATAGCCTTGAGCTCTTCCAGCGATGCAATCTTTATTGCCTCAACTTTTACAAATATCCGTCTTCTCATAGGTCTCTTCAGATTTAGGAAATGAAAAAGTCACAATGGGCCAAATACGGTGAATATGGTGAATGAAGCATAATTGTGGTGTTGTTTTTGGGCAAAAAAAACAACAACCTCTAACTAATATAGATGAGTGAGAAGGGGCATTATTGTGATGCAAAAACAATTAATTATTTTCCCCTGTTCCAGACCTTTGTTCATATTCCTTCTTGCGAGTGTTGCATTACTTCAAGATAATACTCTTTATTGACCGTAAGACCCTATGCTAAGAGCTCCTGATGCAGTACGCCACGGTAGTCGAAAAAAAACAAATAATGAGCAAATTTTTTTGCCATTGGTATCTTCCCGCCCTTCTTGTTAGAGTTTTTACAACGTATAAACATTGTTTTTTTACTGAGAACAGTTTCACCGTAATTTTATGCAAATTCTTTGCTCCATGTTTTTCAATAGCAAAAAATCACGAAACACGCAAAGTACTTCTAACTCGTATGCCTCTAACAAACAAAGTAAGTGTATATATTATATCCGAAACAATGAATATGTTCGTGGCGAGTGTACTTAAATAATAAAAAATGGAACATACCAAATTTAACTTGCCTGCGAAATTTGACAAGACACTTTACTTGTTCAACACAACTCGTATATCAACAATCCATTCACTCATTGCATTATCGTCATCCAAAGTACTCTAAATTATTGGGGTTTTCGCGATTTTTCTTCTCATTTTGTGGTTGCAATTTATACATGTTACAACTTGTACAAAATCAAAACTTGTACACATCAAATACAATTGATATATAGACATTCCATTTGGAACATTCATATAGAGTGCTTTACCTTCAACAAATTTTGTTCATTTTGTCTAACAAAAAAAAAAAAATCTTTAATCCAAACCTTGTACAAGCATAATAATTGTAAATATGAAAAAAACCAACTACCTGAGATGGGTTGACAGGTTCCTCTTATCTGCAACTAACTTTCTTTTCCTAAAGCATGAAAAAGTATTTTCTCAGATTGAAGAACTTGTATGGAAAAGGGGACACAAATATATAAACATAATTATTAAAGAAGTTACACATGAAATATCAAATAAAACAACTTTAAAATATATACTTGTATGTGGCCCCTATATCAAGTATATATATATATCAAACATTGGGACGTAACATTAGTAAAACATAAATTAAGAGGTGATGCCAAAGTAAAAATCATAAATAAACATTCTTCTTTAAACTCTCCCTCGGAATTGTATAATACTAAAAAAAAATTGTCATAAAAAATATGCAATCATTGAAAGAGCTAAAACAAACACGTAAGGGATAAAATTACTTTCTAAAATCAGAAATACACATACGCAACTCATCCACTACCAAAAAACTAGATTTATGGAACGTTCATAATAGTAATAACAAAAGATCCATCATTATTAAATCAAATAGTCTTCTTCCTAATTTTTCTACTGTTTCAGGTCTGACGATGATCCATGAAAAAAAACCACAAAAGAAACAGAAATACTCAGCGGATTTGTGGATATAATAGAAAAAAGAATAGCCAAACTTCCGAATCACAAAGAATATGAAACTTCTAGGGACCTGGGTTGGAAGGTCTGGATGTCTTTACAATGAAAATGAGATCGTAAAAGAAATTGATCCTCAACATTTGGGGTAAAATAATTGTATGGAACACGTACATTTTGCTAAAAGTGTTGCACCTCCATAGAGTAAGAATATCACCCAAAAATTAATTCGAATCCCAAATACATTCCTTCAGATAAAAAAAAGAAATAACTTATCTTAACCCAGACTTCATGGCCCACTGATCAATGAGGGACTGTCTATGATAAATATATATCTGAACTGTAAAACAGTGAATTTCTACTGAGTGAGGAAAATGTGGACGAGCCCTGGTGCTTCATTTTTAACCATTTTTTAAAAGAAAGAGATTTTATAAATAAAACATAGGCGAGCTACAAATTAGTCCTCGATAAAGTTTCCCAATACTCTGAACGTATTAAACGACTGAGTAGAAGTTATTTCAAAACTTGAACTCTCCCTGGTCTGGGAATTGACCTTACACGAATATTTTAATTCCCTGAACTACGTACAGTTTTGTTCGATATCCTTGCAAAACTCCATTGGTCAACCTCACTCATATACCAAATGGCTCAACTTTCCTTTAATAAAAGAGTTTGGAATCTTTCTTTGCCCAAAAGACAGATAGTTCCATTCAGAATGATAGCATGTATGGGCTCTACGTCGCAAATTTGGAAGTCATTCCAGACAAACACCCTAGACCCCTTTAGCTCATACTTGCTAAGAAGAGGAATGACTACAAAAGAGGCATCAGGAAGTGTCTGAGTATTGAACAACCGATTGCTCACATCCTTGGAAAAATGGTTCAAATATCGCCTGTTGTCTGGAAACATGGACGTACAATCTAAGTTCTTTGCTGGCCAGAGAAGCCTGTTTTCAGCACGGACATAAAGGAGACATTAGACCATATTTTTTGGAGCTGCAGAGTACTGAAAAAATATACCAAAAGGTAGCGGATAATTTTGGAGGGCATGTTGGTAGAGGAATTCTCGGCTTCCTTCACGTGGAACGAAGAAGGTAAAGTCAACGCAATCTTAACGTAAATGTTGTTAAGTCGTATACATGAAACAATCATCAAACGACACTAACCTAAAATATATATTACCAATCGTGGAGATGTCAATCAATATAGCAAAAAAAAAAATTAATGATTTTAATAGTTTTTATTGATGTTATTTATATCCGTATTTTACATTATATGCACATGTTGTTATTATTAAGTTGTTTTAGCCTAACATTTGTTTTGTTGAAATATATGCTAATAACACGTACAATTACATTTTATGGAAGCTTATAAATGAACGCCTAACAGTATGAAAAAGTCTAGCCTAATTATGCAAAGAAAAAAAAAAATAACTAAAGATACAAAAGACGTTGCTTATCTCATCCTTTACTTTTCCAGAATCTATTTATTATCATCCTTAGTTTATGATAACATCTAGCCGACCGAGAAGGAAAATATCGAACAAAATCCGAGGCAAAGTTCCAATCCAAGGCATTTCTCCTAGGACTACGCAAGGAAAGAATTACATAACTTATAAGACATTGATTGATTAATATCCGGGCCAATATAAATTATAGTTGTTGGTAATTAAACTGACAAATCTACGTTAGTTTAACCTGATTCCCCCCCCACCCCCCTTGTAATTTTGCCTCATACACTTTTACTTCTGAGAGATTTTCCTGTATTACATGTTTTCCGCTATTTTATTATGTTTTTTAAAATTTTAAAATTGAAAACGGGGAGGATTTCTTGCTTCAGATAAAGACAAATTAAACATTTTCAATTTTTGAAGTAAAAAAAAAAATGATTTCTCAAATTATAATGGGACACCACTGAACACTTTGAATTTTTAATTTCAACATGATCTAATTTATTAATTATGAACAGAATTCTAAGATTAGTAATACTATAAATAGATGTGTACCTGAGCTCTCTTAATTATTAATGTAGCCACCCTTAGTGGCAATGATGGCTTTCAGGTGGTCGAAGAAGACCTAGTACTAGCTACTGATATAGTCCTCTGTCATAGCGTTCTAGTGCTGGCTGACAGTAGTTTTGAGGGCCTTGGAGTTTGGATCACGGACACTGCAGGGCTTCCACTCGACATGCACCCAAAATGAGTTGTCGAGTTGGCTGGCATCAGGGCTTTAGGGGGTCAAAAGTGTCATAAAAGAGTTTAAAAAAACTTCAAGAGACTCATTCATAAAAGACTTGCAATGGAAGAGATGTGTTTTTTTCATTGTTGGTCTCAAAAATGGCCCCTCCAACCTCACAATAACCTCATCGACTAGATGGGATTGACTCGAGCTGCTTTCTTTAACTTTTACGATTCCAGTTTGGGTTTTTTTTTTACAGAGCCCTTCTTCCTTTCCAATGTTTCGGACTTGCTAACCGCATAGACGGGGGTCCTGAGGACACTCAACTCCTTGGAGTGTGCGAATGTAAATTGATTGATCACGTTCAAATGTCATTATTTTCTAGGTTCGTTTTGTTTTATAACTAATTTTTTATGCTTTAATATATCGAAATATGAATCAATTTTAATAACTTAGCCATCATTAATTATTGAATTAGTAAGTGCGAATATTTCGATGGATTACCCGGTAATTTAGTTCTATTGCTGAGATACAATATTTAAAACTAAAGTTTAAGTTAGACAATTTTAATATAAAACTATACAAAAATGGAAATTGTGTCGTACCACAAAATCTTTAGATGCAAATTTACCAAAGGCTAAAATATATGGGGTTTAATTTAGAGGTTATTCAATATGACTCATGCTGTAATTAAATGAGATGCTATGTGATGAACAAAATGTACTAAGTATAACTCGTTACAACTTGTACAAATTGCCACCTATACACAAATCAATGATTGTATTGTAATATTAGTAAGTTTAATTAGGAAAATGTATAATTTTTTTCCTCATAAATGAACATTTGCATTTACAAGTACACAATGAGTAGAATTTACCTTTTTATATCATAAGATATGTTTATGAAAATGTACAAAAAATAAAAGATTTATAAATATATTTATATTTATTATGCGATTAAAAGTAGATTTTTTATTCTCAAGAGTAAGGTATTTATTTATAAATATTTCTATGAATAAATAAACACATAAAATGACATTTGTGTTTGTATAAAAACATCATTTAACATTATAGATAAAAATTAATTTCCTATCTAAATACCTGAACACCACAAACCGTCACAAAATAATAAATAGAAACCTTTATATATTCACACATACATGATATAATATTTTTAAAGTTTAATGTACCTAATTAAAAAAAATACCAAAACAACTCAAAAAAGAAAAAGAAAAAGTAATCTGTAGTTTCTTTCTTATACTGATTATATCGCCAAATAATCAGCCAAGGAGTACTTTCATACCCAAGTGATATCAATGGAAATATTAAATTAATTCGGCGGTATAATTCCACAATGAGTCTTGCAGTTGGGAAAAGTGTGTTAAAACGGTTTATCTACATAGCTGTAGCTAATATCAACATAGTCCATAGATTTATTCCGTCAATCACACAATAATTAGCAAAAACCCTTTACAGTTACTGATAACTACCTTATCCAAAGTCTGCTTCCTGTTAGATGGAATACCAAATAGCACAAACACTTCCCAGTATCTTGGCTCAAAATCTACAATATACTTGGAATTATATAATATAAAATATTTTTATAATTTTTTGAACTTTAATGCAAATAAAAGCCTATTTGATATCGTTGTATATCTGTCCGCATTTTTTATAATATAATGAAAAACTAATCAAACTAGCCGATATCTGAAATGGGAGGTGAACTTTTTGTCATCATTGATGCCCTTCAAAGAACGCATAATCCTCTTTTCTCATGTTTAAGGAAGATCTAAGCTCCTTAAAATTCGCATCAGTAGATTTCAAATCTTCAGAAGTAAGAGAAAGATACCCCTTTGTTGATCTCTTCTGAGGGTAGTAGAATCTTACAGTATAGATATGTGATCCATATTATGAAAGTTAAGAACGTTTTCCTTAATATGCAATCGTTTCCAGCTCTCTCGGTTGTTTTTGTAGGTTCTTAAAGAATGACTCCTTGTTTGCAATTTAGCAGATTACATCTATTGTACAATTGGAATCAAAGACAGATGATTTACTCCATATAACTCTTTGTGCATCTGTTTAGAATATGGAGTAGATTGCCATCACATAGTTGTAATGATTTGTACAAAATATGAAACAATTTAGCTTTAGAATAATTGCAGAAAACTAACTTTTTACAGACTGAAACTAAATTTTGTTTCAAAATTTAGAATGTATGTATATAAGTGTTAGTCTCCGTTCCTCACTAGCAGACTCACACTTAGAAAAAAATGACAGAATAATAGCCTTTAAAAATAAATAAAAAACATTGTTCAGCTTGCCTATAACAACAACAAAATTCGCACTCTAAAAAATGCTTAAGATTTACAACCCAAATATTAAATACTATTTTTTATATTTGACACACAGAATAATAAGTAAAAACACTCATTACTAAATTGTTATTTCTTGGATCGAGTTTTCACACTCAGTAATGAGGTACCGGCAAATCTCCAGATAAATGTTGCTTTATTAATAAAAATATCTCCAGTTTTTGAAAGCTCAAACGTATAAACAAGCAAAAAGGTGCAGTAAAGCTTTTAAAGTGATTTGAGCCAGCAAATATGTGGTCTATTGAACTTGCCAACAAATACTTTTCTTTTTGATTTTCACCCATGAGGATTTAGAAAATTCCCACATCCCTATCCAATCAAGTTATAAATCCTTCCTTTTTATCATATGAGGTTGGTAACTTTCCAGTTTTTTCTCTCTGGTTATACTGAATGGAAGTCTATAAATTGAAAAAATATAAAGTTTCCTTACAATTAAATTAAACATGTTCGAATTTTTCTTGTGGAATTAGTAGGTGACTTATGAAAAAATTGCAATATTTGTGTTTCGAGTTGGAAATATCTGTACAGTCATTCCACTTGAAACTTACAATATCTTGATTAAAGATACATCTTTTCAAACACTAATGAAATTTAGTATATATGTAATTCTATTAACCTCCAAACAGTAAATCTATTTTTTGTCATTTGGATAATGATTTTTTTTTTCTTTTAACTTTCATCAAAACTAAAATTCCGCATCTTTTCAATAGCTATAGAATATAAGTAATTAAAATATTTTTCGATAGTAGGAACATGTTTTTATATACCTACTAGCGAAGGATTACCCGTCGTTGCTCGGGGTAAATCACATTATAAATGGTCAAATTAATTGAGAAAATTAAAAAAACATTATTCAGAAAAACCTTCCAAATACTACTAATTATAAAATGAATGTTTCGTTGTTGTCAAAAAAGAGCCTGATAACTCTAATTATATTGGATTCTTCACACTATATGAATCCGGTTAAGTTAGGTAATCTACAGGGTCCCCCTTAAAAATAAAAAAACCGCTGTTTTTGGAACTTTAGTAGTATTATTATAAATATAAAAAAAATAATGGGTCATAAATTTCAAATAAAATACCAACATATATGCCCCTAAAAATTGTTTAGATGCAAAGTCCATTATTTTTTATTTAGTTACAAAATTCCCAAATTTAATATTTGCGAAAAAAATTGCAAAAACTTTTATGCTCTAATTATCCCAAAAAAATTATAAATAGCATTTATTGGAATTGTTAAAAAAAAAGATTATCTACCAAAAAAAAATTTAGTACTTGCAACAAAAAACACTTAAGAAAAAATTACGTTGTCGAAAAAATAACACTCGATACCTTGTTCATTTTTGCAAATATTGCAAAAATTATGTAGTAAAATTTTCTTGTAATTAAGAATACTGCCAAGAATAAATTGAGTTTCAGAAATTTGTCTTCAAAATGTATAGTTTTCGAACATTTCTTTTTTATAAAAAATGAAAATTGACGTTTGATAAAAAAAAAAAAGTACTATTTAATTTGTTCTCGTACTCCCATTTTTTTTTTTTTCATATGACGCGCTAAGCTTTTTTGCTACACATGCTCGTTACTACATTATTATTTCTGAGCTAAAGTCTTTAATAAAGCATCCACCTGTAACTGCTTTTCAGACAAACATATAGAGCAACTTTGCTTGATTAATAAGAGCACTTTTTTTATTTATGTATGGTGCCGAGGATTGAGAGCACTTTTGCATCCCTAATTATGGCATATATAAAAGTTGTAATGAAATGTATTTTACATATTGAATATGCTCATCATTGTAAATAATCTACAGTTGATAATTTAGTTCAATCAGAGATTAGAAAGAAAAAAAAGATAACTTTTCGTATGATATGGATATCCACTATTTTCCTAGAGTTCTATAGGTAAATATACATAAGTAGTAATTTATTCTTGTAAATTGGAAAATCTTTCAACAATACAGAATCATATCTTATTAAGGATGACATCCCCAATGGCTCCAAATCTTCTTTATAATTCCAAAAGGAAAATCTAATAAAAGTAGTTCCACTAACAAATACCTACATGTACACAGTGGCGAAAATAAGTACTTGATTCTTTGCTGATCTTGTATGTTTGTCCACTGATAAAGATTTTACATTAGACTGAGGTCCGGATACTGACAAAGACACTCTATGGCCTTAATGTGGAGCTTCTTGAATCACTCTTTAGCCATTAGTGATTGTCGTGCTAAAAAACCCATTTCACAAAACATTTATGGTGGCCTGCCAATAGAATAGAAGGTTTCTATTGCAAAATTCCTGGTATATTGACCCATCCATCGTCCCTTGTCGCAAGGAAGTCATCTTTTCCCTTTAGCAGATAAGCACCTACGAATCAATTTGTTTCAACCCCATTCCACCCCCAAAAATTGTCATTGCTTCCCACCCCCAATTTTCGTTGAATATTATATATTTAATTTTTATAATATTTTGAACTCAAATTTAATATTTTATAACCAATGAAATGGATCTAGACTACGGGTACCTTTGCAACATTTGTTTAGTCCATTCAAATGCAATTTCTTTTGGATCTTCGGAACACCTAAGCATACGTTGACTCAGATTCCGTACTAAGGGGTTGTTCCTCAATTTTTTTTTCCTGGAAATCCTGCGATATCTTCCGTTTGTTTTTCATTAATTTTTTCATGTAATTTTTTGCAAAACCATGAGAAAGATCTATCGTACTCTGTTCGTGCTGAGCTAAATCCTTTAAAGAGAAAGTTTTTGTATCACCTTCAAGAAGACGTTCAACAGCCTAATCTGGGTTTGTTGAGATGAGACCAACTTTTTTACCCAAAGGCGTGTACTTGCTTTAGCGCAAATGTCTCTTCAAATATATTTTTTCATAGAAATAAATAACCGAGAAGAAATTGTTGAGCCTTTTGCCGATCGCTTTTTTATATGAAAATATTCTTTCATGTTGTGAACAACTGATCGTAGTGTTTAATGAATTTCATCTGGTAATATAGACTTAATTATCTCATCTTTAGCATGAGGGAAACACTTTTTCCAAATTATACCCTTGTATCTTTCAACTAGACCGTTTTCTCGGAGATGATAAGGAGTTGTTCTACATTTTGCTATTCCTTTTTCGAGTAAAAAATATTTTAACTATTTAGACATGAACGATACTCCAATGCTCACTTTATCACAATAACCTTAAAATAGATTGAAACGATTGGAAACTAATGTAAACATATTACGTTAAGTCTTAGCGCGTGTAAATAAAGTAAAAGAACCAAAAACAGATTGTTGCAACTGCCCACGGTCTACTCTGCGCGTACCTTTGTATGTAGCTATGTACTTTAGCGATTGCACTTTTTATTATTATTATACGAAAGGCCTTAATAATTAATATTAGAGTGTCATTGATGTACTTATTTAAGATCAGACATACCGGAGCTCTGACATTAGGAACAGCACAGCTTATTTTAAGCCCAAAGACCATTTAAGGCTAACAATACATATACTGGATGATTAAAAAACAAATTTTATTCATTCGGGATATGTGTGTGAGGTATATCTGGTCAAATTGCAAAAAGAAGAGCTCAGTCAAATATGATTTCACTTTAATTGTTGATAAAACCAAAAGCAAAAATATTATTATCTTTTACACATTTTTCATGCTACACTCAATTATACAACTATCAGACATCAAGAATTACCAAGAAGCAAATGCTTCCAAGCCTCATTTTGTTTCGCAATTTTTTTTTTCTCTCTCTCTTTTTCTCTATTTTTCCCTCGCTTTTCTTCTTTTTTTCTTTCTTCCCCACCTTTTTTTTCCTTTTGAAAATTGCATCGACGCCAGGGGTGCCACATGAGGTCCCTCATGTCCCTTCCGGTATGTCTATGTTTAAGTAAAACAGAGTACTAGTAGATATGATGACCTTTCTCTCGAGAACCAGTTTTCCCGGGGGAACACCTACGTGAAATCCCGGGAAATACCAAATGTATATATAACAAGTTTTGTTTTATCCCATGTCTCGTAAGTGTAAAAATGTCAGACAAACAACAAAAAAAGGCAATACGTGAGCTATCCCATCTGCCCCAGTGTCAGTAGCGAGAATGGCTGCACGGACCGTTGACATCTCCATCCGGGCTGCCTACAACTTCTATTAGTCAATTACAGCCCCATACTACGAAGAAGAACCGAAACTTCTGCAACAACAATATGGCTTACTTCTGGCTTAATTCTATGCGGCCTTTCTCTGCCCCTAACCTCAACCCCCCTGGGTTTTGCAGTTTGGAGCTTTTTAGAGAAAAGGGTTTCCCGCACCTATAATCCAAATTTGGATTTACTCCAAGCTGTCATCATGGGAGCTTGATACGCCATGGACATGCCCTTCATCGTCAAGAGCCGCCAATCTGTTCTCCGGCGCGTCAAGGTAGTTATTGCTTGAATTGAATAAAAATCAAGTTATTCGTAATTTTGTCATGCTACTGCAAGTTTTGCCCCCTCCCCCTTTTTTTTTTTTTTTTTTTTTTTTTTGTCGTTGGGTAAACATATCAAATCTACAAGGGATCAAATATATTTATTTCCTTTATTTTATAAACATTTGTAGACAAAATAAACATCTTGGAGTAAAAGTTTTTTTACGAGACTGTATTTGCGTTAAAAGTTTTTAATGCTTGTCTAAAAGTTTGAAAAAAAAAATCAATTTATGTTAACAATTTCATTTTATGTTAGACTAGATGCCATAAATAAAGAAGGTTGCAAAAGAATGACCTACAAATACATGTATAGATATAGACTAATCAAAAACTATAATCGATACAAAAATATATCATTTCCTTTGTTCCTTCTGAGTTTAAATAAATTATTCTCGTATTGTATACAAGGAAAATGTTGCAAATTCTTTATGTATTTGAAGTACCTTTTGTAATTGAATGGAACCCATATGCTTTCTTATTTTTTATTTATTACTAGATTGAAAAAAAATGTATCATAAATAAACGTTTCATTGGTGTAATATATAATTTTTTTTTTGTAAGCCCTACATTAGTAACTCAGATTTTTTTGTATGACGTTGAAATATCCTTTAGAATTAATACAACCTTGTATTGCTGTAAAATATATTTTCTTTGAATTATGCATAAGTTTTGCCATTTTTAATCAAGATTTAGTGAATTTGATTAATATGTTCGCTTTTAAGATGTACGTTTGCTTTTCCTATTTTTTTTTCAATTAAAGGTACACGTCTTGCCACTAATGTTTTATAAGTTGTTATTCTGTATATCACACTCAATTTCATCAAAATTAATGAGTATTTTTTGGTAATGTTTATCAAAAATAAAACTTGTTTAACTATAATATTTTCAAGCATTTTAATTGATATTTATTTTTTTCAAATGGATGAAATTAGTCTAGTTCTCCAAAAGCAATACATTGCCAAATCTAATAGATTGAGATCGGTTATTAGTGGGCTAGGAATATGCTATATTAGGGGCAAAAAACTCTTGGAAGTTTTTGGCATTGTGTGAAGGTGCTGAACACCCCCTCTCCCCCTTAATCCCTTCTATTGATTTGGATAAGTATCTGCCATTTCTTCAATTTACAACATGATCCACAGTGAAATCCTTCTCTTGGAAGAAAATTTTGACAATGGAACCACTGTGCTTTTTTTTGCACCTTTACAACCTTCTGGTCTTCATTTCAATAGTCAAAAGATGTTTGACAACTAAAACTAAACACTCCATTAAATTTTATGCCATGCACATATTCGTGATTTATTGAGTTGAAACCGATTTATACTTTGAGGCAAGGGTCTTTACTAGTTATAAACAAAACTCCAGCAAAATCTAAATAGCAACAGTGAAACAACAGCCGATAATATGGAGAGACGTCGAGTCGCAATTTTGGAACTTTCCGCGCGGGGAAAAACTCCCACTGAAATTGCCAAGGTTCGTAACTGCAGCCACACCACTGTTTACAGCGTGGTAGCCAAAGGGACTCTTGAGGTGACCACAAGATCTAAGTCAAGACCTCAAAGTTCGGACGAAATGGTTGATGCCATGACAATGTCTGTTGAGGACAAGAGAGGCAAAGTCACCGTCAGTGGCCTCTCGAGGGAGTTCAATGTTAGCAGAAGGACCATGGACCGGCTGGTATAGAAAGATCTTGGCCTTGAGGTCTACAAGAGAGCCTCTCGTCAAGCCCTCAAGCCTATAGACAAGGAAAAACGCCTTGCACGGTCGAAGATCTTGTAGTTGGCCTCCTGGCCGATTTTCTCCCCAGCTGTAAAAAGGAGGGAGACATCTTCTTGCCGTCGGACGCCACGTCCCCCAGGACCATTATTTGGGCTGGATGTTTTGTATAGAACACCCCCTTACCTTCTTCTGGTGATTCCCCATGCCAACGGTCGTTCCAACGGTTGTAGACCTGGTCCACGGTAAAAATCTTCTCGTAAGAGAAAGTTTTTACTATGGATCCATTTGTCTTGATCCACTCACGAACTTTCTTGCCCCTCTACAGTCTTCTTTCCTTCAGAGTGTTCGGCATTAGGTGGCGTTGGGTTCTTGTGTAAGAGGACGCCCCCAAGACCTCCTTCACAGTCCTCCTGGTTGTCCCATCGTCCACGTCAAACTCTTTAGAGAGGCGACTCATGGATTTTGTGGGGTCCTCCTTCATCTTCTTCTTCAGGTCCCCAGAAACTCAGAATCCCTTTTCCAGTAGTGTCCCCAACTTCTATATGGAGCACTTCACAATGTCCATAATCTCTACCACCTCAATTTTGGCATTCAGAATGTCTGAGATCCTCTGCCTTTTTGTTTCTTGCTCACTCATGATGAAAGATTTGAGAAATGTTTATTATTGTTTACTTATGCAAAAAGGACATGAGATTCGGAATATGCAGGAAAAAATCAAAGAACCTCTCAATTTTAATTACATAATTAGCGTTGATTAACAGTCCACGTTTTGCTTCCGAACCCTGTATATCTTAACTATAAAATGTTTGTAAAAGCAACCTCGTAATATGAATATTAACGGAGACATAGAGCTTTTAATAAAATTCTTTTTTTATTTCTGTAACTTGTAATATTAAGTCCTTGGTGAACTTAGAGTAGAATTGAGGATCGACGACAGAGTAACCTTTGCCCTTCCTTAATACAGAGTGGTATTTGTGTTTATTTATTTCATCTCAGAGCTGCTTACATCTATTTTAATAAAACCTCATGACAGCTAAGCTTTTATCCTCTAAACCATTTTTCAAATTGTCATTGTTATCATATTTTTTTTATATATATCTTTTTTTTACATACTGAAAACTCTTTAGTCTTACAAGTTGCAGCTGTAAAACAAGCTGGGGTATGACACATTTTCCTTCAATGTAATATTACATTGAAGGAAAATATTTTTTACATTTGAAACAAAAACCTTTTTTGGCTCATTTATTTTTTCTTTTACACAAAATATAGTGATGGCCAGCAAGATATGGAGTAAAGAGTTTCCTGGCCTTTACCTCCATAAAACGGTAGCGTGGAGTCCTTATTTATGAGAAGACCCCCCAGTTGCCCTTAACAGCCCTCTTTATGACCCTACGAGCCACGAAGAAGTCGTTCGCGAGGCGATTCATCGATTTGGTGAGGTCTTTATTGATGATTTCTTCCAATCCAAGGTGGAGAGGAATTTAATATCCCTCTTTAAATTGTGCTTTTCACTTCTTCCTTTACTAGAGAGGTCTTGTTCGTCTTGGCTACCTTGAAAATTGAAAACCAGGCTCCTGGAGTACTTCACACTGTCTATAATTATAGTTTGTTTATGCACAAAGAGTAGGTGAACCAGAATGCTAAAAAAACACGTTTAACCGTCCTATACAAATGAGAAAAATAACATTAATTAACAGCTTACGTTTTGCTTCCCAACAATGTACAATTAGATATTTTTGGTGGAAGGGCTGGTTCAATGTTTTGACATGGAGTGTCAAATATCTTTAAAATATTTATAAGGCAATAAGTTTTTATTTGACGAGTATTAAATCAGTCATCCAATGCCTACATCCTCTACAAAGAACTTTCCTAATGAAAAGGGATGGTTAATTTAATGGCATGATGAAAAAAATCGGAGAAATGATGAAGAGAATTGTAGAAAAGTATATGTTCCAAATTAAATTAGTTTTCAAGAAGAAGGAAAAAAAGAGAATATAGAAAAGAATAAAAAGAAATAATAATAAGCGAGAGGATAAAAAAAAGAAAATATCTATCTGTATATGTATTTCCAGAAGAAATTGGGTTCCTTCTCTTGTTATTGATGGAAATTCTTATTCTTCTCCTCTACATAAATATTTAGTTCTATGATTGATGTACAAAAAACATTTTCAATTATTTTTTATTCATTTTATGTATTTTTTTATCTTAGCAATGTAATGGATTTTGATTATGAAAGAAATAACAAGTCATTTGATTTGTTGTTTATGGTTTATCATCATATTATCATAAGTTTTAAACCTGTTTTTATTCATAATATGTTCAGTTTAGTTTTTGGAAGCTATGGATTCTACTGCACAAAGTAAATTATGGGATGAATAAATCATAAATATGATGGTTCAACATAAAAACAATATTTAAAAAAATCACAATATATATTTTTACTACTAATATACATCCCCCCATATTTGAGTCATTTATAGGGGTTATATTCAAATTTCTGGGATACTTTGAGATACCCAGGGATTACAGCTATATTTTGAAATCTTTATCTGATTCAAGAGATTTATATTGGCTCCGATATGGTCTCTTTCAAATTAAAACTATCAATTCATATGATTTTACAATTGTGAGGTCGGTTTGTTTGGCCTAGTTTGTATCGTGTCAAAAAGTATGTAGACATTATCTATTTATTCTCTGACTAGCTATGGAATGTTTTTCAATCATAAAATTCATGAGAAAGTTTATACTGGTGGAATTTTGTAGCTAATTATTCTCCTTTGACTTCAAACGAACCTGTTTCAATCATTTTGAAACAGATTAATATATTTCTTGCTACCAAAATAATGTGTCCACTGATCGATGCTTTAGATGAATTTGCACTACTCTGAACAAAAATTATAAGTGAGGTACACCATGGTGAATTGAAGAACATTTGTAGAAGAGTATCTGTTGCACCTTTTATTCACATTTGGATTCTCTCCCACCTGCCATAATGATCACTTTGTACGCCAAGGACACGGCCTTTATCGTCAAGAGTTGTTAATCTGTTTTCCCAATTGTCAAGGCTGTTATTGTATACGAAAGAGGATCTATTTAATACAATATACAGATATATATATTATTCATACATATTCAAAATTGGTTCTGAGTGATAGGTTTTTATATATCTAAATCACGTTTATCGTAATTCAGTATAGACTGCATGTTTTGGGTCCTCACTCTCTATACTTAGAGATCGATCCAAAATGAAGTCTTTGTAGACAGATGTGAATTTTTGAAATTTTTTTTTCAAAAAATTAAATTATGGTAACAGTTATGGATTTTTGAACTTTTTTCACAAAATTTAATACTTGAAATTAAATTTTTGAAATTTTTTCTATAGAATTTAATTTTTGTGAAGAGCTGTGGATTTTTGAAAACAAAATTATATCTTTTTTTGAGAATAGCTCTGGATTTTTGAAAAAAATATCTGTCGGTGGACCAGTCCAAGCCGAACTTATTTAAACAGGGTTAGGCTAAAAAAAAAATACCTGTAGATTTTTAACATTTTTTTCTTAACAGCTATAATTTTTAAATTTCTTTTTTAATTTTAAATTTTGCAAATAACTTTAGACTTGATTTTTTTCCAAAAAATTTAATATTTGAAATTGTTTTCTTGAAAAATTAATTTCTTGTTAACAGTTGTAGATTTTTTTATTTTTTTTTAAATGCTGTTTTTTGAGAATAGCTATGGATTTTCAAAAATAAGTATCAAAAATTTAATATTTGCAATTTTTGTCCCAAAAAAAGAAATTTACCGATTTTTTAAAAAAAAAATTCCAAAAATCAAGCCCATTCCCCTAAAAAAACAAAAAAAAATTTCTGTGGACACCCTTGTTAAAAGATTAAATTAGTCGGACCCACTAAAAACCATAACAGTCTCAGATTTTCAGGTTACTACTCTAATATTATGGTTTTAAGAAAAATTATCTAATTCATGTATAAGCTAAAAACTAAATTATATAAGACATGTCTTCTCAGTCTTCTTTATATTTTATGTTTGAGGATGAATATAAAAGTAGAATTGATAATTTTAACCAACCATAGGTAGATTACATCATTCCTCGTTTTTTTATGAATTTTTGTAATAGCTTATTTTAAATTCTAGAGGAATAATAAATATTTTCGTTTCATTTCTCTTTTTTTTTTAATCAAAAACTTTCCTTATTTTTACTATCAGTCGATATAATTCTAGTCTAATTTACCTATTCAATAGTTTGTTATTGAATTACCATTTTAATTACACAAATGAATCAAAATATTGTTAAAAAGAAAATTATATTTTTTAATACTTTCAGTTAAGATTTATATGATATTGATGGGAATGTACTCATCTTAATATAAAGTAATAAATAATACTCTGGAAAGACGGTCTGATATTAAGTATAAAATCTGTACTTTCTTAGACAGGTCTAAGTATAATATTTTAAAGGTTCCTTTAATTTCTCTGTTGGAGATGCACTGGTTAAGTATAGTTAAAAAATATACAAGGTTGATTTTATCTAGTGGTAAAATTTTTATTTGTTTTTCAATTTTTCAAGCGTAATATTTCAACGAGATGTTTTGTGAGGACATTTATTTAACAAAATCATCTGAAAATAGTTCTCAGGACAACTTTCATTCGATATGTAAGCCCTTATCTCTAATAATTGCCTCAATACGAAACCTTACTCCCTTCAAGACCTTGACTATATAGTCAGACTCGAGTTTGGTCCACTTATTCTTGATGAAAGCCTCTAGAGACTTGAATAGCCGACACCCTCTCCTCCAGTTGCGCCTAGATAGAGTAGTCCAAGGGGTTTGTGTCTAGAGATGATGGTGGTCACACGTTGAGGTCCCAAGATTCCGTAAAGTTGTCTCACAGTAATGTCTATGTCTTTGCGGCACGATAATACGTAGCTCCGTCTTGAGCAAAAACAATAGATTCTCCCCATACTTTTCTTTGGTCCAAGATAACACTTTCTTATCTTATTTCAATATAAGCATCCACACTGAGCCGCTTCTTCCTCTGCATCTTTATTGCCGTACTCTTCGTCTAAATCCTCTTTCGTTTCAAAAAGAACAGTTAATAACCCAAACGAGTTCCACATACTAGAAATTTCTGCATGAAGATCTTTTTTAGGGGTTTTTATTTGGTTGAAATATTTTTCAATAACTTTTGTTTTGTTTCGTCAGCATCTATGTTGATTTTATGTTTTCTCTTCACATATTCAAAAAGTCCAGTTTTATTTTAGCCTTTAGTTATATAAATTTTGTCATAATAAATTGCATGTGCCCTACTGTGTTTTTCTATAGTGTATAAAATGATATCAAACTTTTTCTACATTGAGTATTGTGCAGATCCACAGAGCTCTAAATTTGGTGTAGAACTGAGCGCCAATGGGTTGAAAAATAATAAAAGCAATATTAAACTGATTGAGTTTACATCTTACCACTATGTACATTAGATAGGATCAACTTGTAAATACTTTTTAGCTATTACAGATTCAGGATAGCTACAATACTAAAGATGAATAATAAAGTCAATAATTTTCCCGAGAATTACCAAAAGATTATCGGGAATTGATAAAAGCTTATAAAAATTCCTGAGAACTATGGATTTCATAATTCCCAGGAATCAACACACTACTTAATATACTTTTTAGAAACAAAAAAATGAATATACTTTGAAACCTAGCCATCATCTTAAAATACTTGTATATCTATAAATATTTGTAGTATTTGAGCGTTATAATTTTTGTTTGTTTCAAGATTTGTGTAACATACAAATTAAATTTATATACATGGGCTCAAAAAAAAAAAAAAGGCCTTGATCGATTTTGTAAATACATTTTTGTGTGAAGGTCTACAACCTTTTTACCAGAATCATTTTACAGTGAACCACTGTTGTGTTGAGTGTATATATTGTTCTTTAATGAATAAAAAATATTTTTCTGCAAAAGAACATTCAATAATTTATCTATATGCCATATATAGCATATGAACTATACCTATTTATCATAATATCATTTTAAATGGAATTAAAACATGCAATTGTTATATACATATATCAATAAATTTTATATCATTGTTCGGTTAATTGTCCCAGATAGTCCTTCGATAAAATGTTTGTTTGGCAAATTGTCCTTTAGTGAAATGTCCATTCGGCAAATTGTTCTTCGAAAAAATGTATTCGGCAAATATCCTAGAACCAAAGTTTTGAAGACGTCATGTATGCTTCATCAAGAATTGTTTATCTAAGAAATAATATCTATCTATATATATGTAATTTCTACGAGACCGAAAGACACTATTGAATACAATTATATTTCAATTAGATATAATCCACGATTTGAATCTGTTTCTTTTTACCAAAATAGTGGTCCAAAGTGGTTTTGAGCAAATGACTTAATACATAACCAGATTAAATTGAGGTATCAGATTCAGTCCCAACAATAATGATACCGCATCGATTAAGGGTTTTAACAAACAAATTTCAGCCCCCGGTTTTAGAGGTTATTTTAGAATATAAATGTTATTATTATAATAAATATTGTTAAATTAAAAAATTTAACAAACCGTTACCTTTACTGTATCTCTCAACCTCTCCACACACACAAAAAATGTGCCAAAATCAGTTGGTAGTTGGCCATCTTTTGAAGTATGGATTTATGATTCTATCAAAGTTCATAATTTCTCACGGCTTAATAATGTAAGCTTTTTTTTTTTTTTTTTTTTTGATAGTTTTTACCTCAACAAGGAAACATTATTTTTGAAATTTTGGATTGATGGGAGTACAAAGGCTCATTTTTTATTATTTATTTGTGGAAGGTGTGTCTTGGAAATGTTTTGATAAACACAAGTGTGTCTTCAGATTCAAAATGTTGAGGAATCCTTGTCCTTAATTATATGTATACAAGGTTTTTTTTTAAACTGCAGATCTAGCTTTTTAGCGGACCCTGCATGTGTATACAGGGTATTTGTAGAAGCTAGATCTGCAATTCAGGCTTCTAGCTCTTGTATGAGAAGCCTTATTTTAGTAAATTTGGTATTATTGGAAAGAGCAGTTTCTGCCATTTACGAAAATTGTATAATTGATTGCCTTATGAGCGATAATTCTGTCTAATCACTCTTGGGCTTTCCTTATCTTAAAGGCTTCCAGATTGTTCCTTTAGTATCTGTTAATATTGTACTTGAGTGTTAAGACGTTAATTTGCCTTCTGGAGTTGGACTTTGCACCCAACACGAATCACACCTTATTATATTAACAAGAGACACCCTTCTCGCTGTAGCTCTAAAGAACATCGGAATTTTTATCTACATTGGAAGCAAAACGGATACTTACAAATTGAGTTAAAAAAATCGTTGGAACCGAAATGTTTCCTGGGTCTTTGTGGAAGATTTATCTTAAATAAAGCTCCATTGAGATTTATTGAGACGGGGTACACATATTTTTTTTGTTTTTGATGGAGGTTATATGAGTCCAAATCATTATATAATCTATTAATATTATTTTGTACTTTGATTAATATTATTTTGTACTTTGAGCTCTAGGTATTTTAAAACAAACCTATTTCCCATGTTTGGCGCTGGCATAAATATTGAGTAGTGAATAAGTCTTGTACCACCTTGCATGCTGTACTTCATTTTTTATCTGAATAAAGTCAAATTAACTAGGACAGAGTATACATCAAAAAGAGATTAATTCAATGTATATAAAGGAACATTGTCTCCATCTCCAAGTGAGGCCACAAAGCTGATTTTAGAAGTAGCTGCAATTCATCTACTTCCACTCCTTATTCACAGAGGACTGGAAGTAAGCAATGTTGTTGTGCTGGACTCAGCAGATTTTGGACTCCACAAGCCACTAGATGCAGTAGTTCAACTGGTTTAGTTTTGGACTCTAGGGTGGGCGAAAGGTAATTAAGTAGTTATGAAGAAGACTCCTGCAACGTTTCATAAGGGGATATGCAGGATTATATTTGGGGGGGGGATGGCTTGTTTTTTGGAAAGAAATTTCAAATATTAAATTTTTTGTAATGTTTTTTTTTTTTGCGGAAAGCTGTGAACTTTCCACATTTTATTTCCAAAAAATGTTATACTTGAAATTTAATTGTTCAAATTTTTTATCATAAAATTTCAAATATTTAATTTTCTAGTAATAAGCATAAATTCCTTAATTCGGGGGACTACAGGCCCTCCACCCCACCACCTGCAGACGTCCCTTCTCTATACAAAACTATTGATATTTTTGAGTCAAGAATGACTTTTTTTAAAACTTCTTTGACTTGCCCAAGCAGCCTTTACTACCTTCGAACCAATAGATCGGTCTAAGGACTTTTTTTGCGAATTGGACCATAAACATGACTAGGTTGGTCTAAAAAACAGGTTTGACTGCTTCAAAAGTTAGCTTATCACTTCAATGACGATATTTTAGTCCACAACTATCTTTCATACGCGTGCAAACGTAATATATGCTGTAACAGCTAACCCTGAGTTCCTTGACAATGTCCGAGGTGTCACAATCCGCGTGTATCAAAGTTGCAATCTCCAACCTTTTTTTCCCCATCTTTTTCCAGTAGTGAGATATATTTGTTCGAAATTTATCCTATGAATTGAACGATAACAATTTCGACTTTTTGTGAATGAGGCCAACCTTATGATTGAAACTCTCTACGCCTCTCAATAATGCAGTTAGAGAGGTAGTGAAATACTTATTCGCTACCCCGTTGCAATAAATTTCTTTTACATTATGGAGAGCAGTTTGAATGATTGCTTTATATAAAAGTCAATTGAATAAAGATTCTTTAAAAAAATGTCATAGTTTGATTGATTTATAAAATATCATCGTAAGTGTGATTAAAATTAGATTTGTCACAGTATATTACAATTTATATATATTATACAAGATGGAATTTTCCACATTGCCGCGTTTTCTTTGACTAAAATAACATTTTTTTGGTTGAAGAAAAAAGGTTACATAAAAGTGTCGTTTGAAGAATGTTTTTTTTTGGTTTGAATTAACAATTAAATACATGAAAATAATATTAAACTTTATATAAGCACATGATGTTAATTCTTCTTGTCAAATACATGTATTTGCATACTAAATTTAAAAACGATAATAGGATTAGTATGGAAAGTTGCATAAAAAGTTTTATATACATGGACATAAACTTGAACTTAAATTGAACTTTTTTTCATTTTCTTTATAAAGTTGAATGACTGATTTATAGCTCATTTAGTTTCTTTTACTTTTTTGCATTGATTCAAATTATTTTTTCAAATTTTGTATATCAATATTATGTTATAAAAAGTAGTTGACAATACCTGAAGCTATTTAAGTATGCATTTTACATTGTATGCATACTGAAAACGCCTGAAGTTATAATTTATGGTTGATATTGAACTTTATATTTCAATGTAATCTTTCATTCCTGTAGATAGGTGAGGAAATCAAAGAGTTTGCATAAATAAACAAAGGTGTCAATTGAAAGTAACAATCTAATTACTTCCAGGGGTTTTTGTTTCACTTCAATTGAAAAAGTACGAGTATTTAAAAAAATGATTATAATACCGTGTGTTTGAAAAGTTTTTAAATATTATCTATTATCTAATATTAAATTCAAATGTCTGTGTGTTTTTGTACCACAATTACGGCCAGACCAATGAATGGATTTTACAAAAATATTTCATGTAGATTATTATGGGTCCAGAAACGGTTCTGCTAATATTTTTTTTGGTCTTTGGGATCATCACGACGTTAAAATAGCATTTTTTTAGTACTTTACTTGTACAATCTGAGGAACGTGTTGTATTTTGAATATTAAAAAGGTAGTTTGATGCTCAGGGAAGTGGCAGTGGAAGAATTTAGCCTGCCTCAGGGACCAGTAGCCCACAACCCATGGGCAGGAGTTTATTCTAGCATATTAGAAAGGGTTCATAGTGCTTAGAAATGTGGTGGGCTTGTGGCCCAGTACTTCACCTGTACAAGTTGAGAACCAGGGTGTATTTTGAGGTATTAGGAGGGTTCCTTGATGCTCAAAGAAGGGATTGCGGCGGTTGAGTTTGAACTGTATTTTGGCCCAGCACTTTACCTGTACAGCTTGAGAGTGGGGGGTCATTTTGGCTTATTAGAAAGTTTCCTGGATGCTCAAGATGTGGCTACGAGACTGCAAAATCGGCGTCTGCCCAGAATAAAGCAATTACTTAGTCATTCGAGAAAGAAGAGTGCCTATATAATGTCAATATTTTAGTCTTGGACAATCCTGGATAAATCTACTTTATCTCCTTAAAAAAAAGGTGCAAATATACATACTAACATCAACATGCAGAAGGAAGCACTCTGAACATTTTACAATCTTTGTTTTTTGTTTTACATTATGCAAAATCATTCTTAATTAACTTTAACTTTTTAATGTCCCGGGCACCGGCAGGAAAATTTACTCTATTTAATTTAAAATTTAAAAATTTCCAAAGGCATTTTTTTTTTGTAATCATCAGGCTCTAACTTTTTGGCCCAATAGTCATAGAAGTGAAGTCAGGTCAGATAAAGTACTTTTAATTGGAAAATGGAAACCAAAAAAGAAAGAAAAAGGCCGTTCTAATCCATGCAGGTTATATCAACATCATGAACATACTCCCAGTGAGCAAGCAGACTTGCAGGAGTGTTGGAAAACGGGTTTCTCTTTCGGGATCCTGTTTTTCAAGGGTTTTACATGTATAATTTTCCCCCCTTGTAATAGATTTATAAACAGGGAAAGTTTTTCATAACCGAATAAAATGACACTCTTTCCATAATGTTTATTTCCAGCGTTGAAGACGAGTGTTTTTTTTACTTGATTAAGTAAAGGTCGTTTTTGAAGCCTTAGTAACTTTACACTAACAATTTTTACGGCTCATGACACTTTGGACATGTAAATCGGAGAGATTCCATGCGATTCTTGGCTAGAGTTAGAATCCAAGAAGAGATTTAACATTGAATCGGATATTGGAGGTATCCATGGAATAGATCCTTTATGATTTATATTAATACGACTAAAAAAAGAAGATTCTTATTTTTCTTCTTATTATTTATATTCCGTTTGTCTGTTCCTCTCTCTATTTATTCTCATATAATAACAAGATATATTTCATAACTTTTCCAAATTTATGATTTTTGTGCATTTTTTGATTGAGTTTTTATGTCATTAATAATTCCTCTTAATTCGATATTTTAATGAAAATGTTCTGATACAAACTTATTGCTAACATATTTATGAATGTGTTTATCTAAAAAAATTTCAAATATAGAGCACGTTGTCTATACAATGTGTTTGAACAAAAACCTCTTCAATGTGTCCGACGATGCATAACCTAGTCTAATTCGAAAAAAAAGAAGTATAAACTTAGCACTGACCCGTATTGGAAGTTAGTAGGTCTTACCTGAACATGACAGTATCAAAAAAATAGAATAAAATACATATGTACCTCCGGTGCTGGAAATGTATTTTCGTAGAAAGTGGGTCAAATTATTTAATGGTGACGTCATCAGGGCCGTTGGGGACCTGGTTGTCATGCTTTTTTAACCATTTTGACAGAATTGTTCTATTTTTTTCTTCATAAATGACAAAATTTAAAAAATATTTCTATAAGAGGAGATAATTTTTTTTTTTTAATTTTGGAATTTAATTTTTTATGAAGTAACTAAATTTGAAAAATATTTTTTTTAGATGAGACCAAAACTTATTTTTCTCAATTTATACTTTAATTTTTTATGAAGGGACAAAATTTGAACGAATAGCACATTTTTTTTTTCTAAAAAAAAGCTTAAAAAAAAAAGAAGAAAATTATGACATTTAGTTTTTTTAGACATGAACAATTATTTTCATTACGATAGCCAGTAGCGTTGTTAGTTTCTTTTTTTGGGAGGGGCTCCCCCTCTCCTCAAGGTTTCTGAAGACTTTCACCGCTTTTTTATCATACATATATCCCTACATGTATAATAATCTAATTTACATAAGTGATTGAATTACGGTGTTGATAATTTTTGGGTCTAAGCCCCCTCCCGCCCCCAAAGGGTAAGGGTAAAAAAGGATAAATATGAAAATTCCGCAGAAGTAGGGGATCAATTACTCATTGGCCCCATGGTTTTGGCGCCACTGTGTAACAATGTCATAGGTGGAACTAAGCAAGTATTAGATGATATTATAAAGATAAATAATTAAAACAAATTATCAAACTCAAAATATTTGATACTCACAGGTACGTATAATATATACTAGAGTAAAAAAACTGAGTAGGTGCAAAAATCGAATCAAGATCATAACCCGACTTTCTAAATATTACAATAGTTAAATGGTCTCAGAGAGAAATTACATCTCAGATAATTATATCACCTTGATAAAACATTTTAGAATCCAATACATGGTGCACAAGTTAACGATGCCACCATTTTGGTGTGCTCTCTTGTCAAACGCAGGCCCTAAGCAGCTGATATTTTTATTAGAAAGCTAGTTCAAAATTGTTCCATTCTGGGAAAAAATGGAATCAATCGACGTTGGCTTGTTGGCCCTCCCATTTTTGGGGAAAGGATAGGAGCAGCTCAATGGAGATGCTTATATCGAACTTCTGGATAAAATAATGCCACCTTTGGCTAGACAAAAGTTCGGGAACAACTACTTTTTCACTCAAAACGTAGCATATGTCATCACACCACTAAGATCCAGGCTTTCCTGAGGTACCATTTCTGTACTTTTGGGACCTCAAAATGTGGCCACCCTTCTCTCCAGGCGCGGATACTTTTTACTTCTCTATTTGGGCTTGTTTGGAGGAAAGGGGTGGGCTTTTCGTCACAAAAGTGTCTAGTCCCATGAGCCTTTCATCAAAAAGGAGTTGATCAAGCTCGAGTCCGACTACATAGTCAAGGGTTGCAAGTGGTTTAGATCATTTATTGAGGCAATTATTAGAGAGGAGGCCTCTAATATTGAATAAAAGTTGTGCCAATCGCTATTTTTAGATAACTTTGTTGAATAAATGTCCTTACAAAACCTCTTGATCAACCCTGCAAAGGTATTGAATGTTCATATTGTCTTGAACTAATCATTATTATTTTAGAACCGAACTAATTGAATTTTTTTGATGTATTTGACTTTCCCCCTCCTGTAAACAAAGACTGCTCAAAAAAAAAAAAAAAAAAATGGCGATTGAATTTGAACTATATTGTGATTGAAAGAGGTGAACTAAATAGTCTATATTTCCTCTAAAACTATAATAAGGTAGAAAAACTTTGTTTAATAAACGTTATCTCTGTCTTTATATTAATAAAAAATAAAAGTGAAAGCCATTTTCTTGGATTATCATACTCCGATTTAATAATAATAACAATAAAGGTATTAAAACATATTATTAGCACTTTTTTGTCATAATTGAATCTTTCTATATGAAATCTTTTGCAATTATCAAGACTTTTTTATTATAATCAAAATCTATTAATTTTCCAATAGATGGCTTTAATTATATGCATATCGTGTTGTATAAGTTACGATCAATTTAGTCCGACGTGTCATGTAAGCACTCTTTTGATTGCTAAAGAGATACACGTGAATGGAAATAAATAAATCCATCATAAATAATGGAATTCTTCTGGTTTTTATTTATATGTTTCAGTAATTTGAGTAACTGATAACTTGTTATCGTTTTTAAGGGGTTTCTAGTCAATGGGTTGTAACTTCCATGAGACCGGAGCAGTTGTAGTAATTTTTCATATTCGCTCGATGTGGTTTATTAATGTCTCACCCAAATCGCTCTCTGGACAGTCTGGTAAGAAACCCCGTGATCTCTTGCATAGACCCTCATGGACTTGAGCAGATGGGCCTGGACATACCCCTTCATCCTCTCCGACGTTTCGGACTTGCTGACAACGTAGTGTGTGGTCATGGAAACGCACAACTGCTTAAAGCGTGTGAATAGAAAATTTGTCGATCACGTTCAAGTGTAATTTTCTGTACTTGTACGTCAGCTACAGAGCTCACGCTTGTTGCGCTTTATAACGAATTACTTATGATTTTATATATAGAAATATGAATTAATTTCAATCACCCAACCTTCATTAATTATTGAACTCGTGCGGGTTCATATTTGAAATGACCACTCGGTAACATTCAAAATGATCTTCAAGTTAATTTACTTGATTTTAGAAACAACTCCAGCATTCGTAGTCTATTCATTGTAAAATCCATTACTCCTTTCTGACGGAATATGTATCAATTATACTTTTAGGTCAGTATAATGACTTTACGTATTCTAGTTCTTTTATATTCTACCTATTTTTACAGACAAAAAATAGAAACAGATATAATATGAAATATCCCACTTACTAAAGTTGAATAGTTCACTCAATCCAAGTATATTTTTAACTTTTTATATTTAGAAAATATATGTGGCTGTCAGCACAATAAGCTAGTATGATTTTCTCTAAAATTAAGTGTAAATTATATTTGTATTTTTTGACAAATTATGAGCAATTTCTAACTCCAAATTATTTTTATTTACCCTTTGGGTGTACCTGCAAATTGCTCTCAATGTAACCAAAAAATATCGTCATAGTAAAAGAAAAAGATATTGACAGATTTTTATTTTAAAAGCTATATTGGGTGCAATATAAATCTCTTAAAACAAATACTAGTGTTAACCATAGCCAGTGTTCTTTGGTATATTTACTCATACCACAAATTTGAATAAAAAACTTATAAAGGAATAAAATTTGTTTAGTAGGAAATATTGGCCTGTATGTTTTTATGAGTAAATTATCAATTGGGATTTTCTAATTTTCTTTATTTTATTGAAGATTGTCTTTATGTAGACGAAGCTCCTATGTTATATTTTTTAATTTAGGTAAGGGTAGTATAATTAATATGTTAAAGGGAACACTGCATGTCTCTTACAAGTTGGTCTTAATCGATAGATGTTACTCCCCTGAGTGACATGACGTCATGAAGTATCAAAGTTCAACTTAAACAGCCCCAATTTTTTTAAACAATAACTTTATTTTATAAATTAATAGATGCATGGTCACACTCAAGGGAGTCATATCTATCGATTAAGGTCAATGTTTCTTTTGTTCACGGACAAAAAGGATAAGTAAGCTGTTGATAATAAGTCATTAAGGGGCCCACTGTGTTTTTGAACTTTTAGAAAAGGGGTTGTTGGTGCTTAAAGATAAGGAACCACTTGTGTATTATATTGAAAATACTATCCTCGAGGATTAAAATGTTGCTGGCCAGCTCATTAGACACACCCAACTTTTTGATATCGGGCAAACTGTTATTATTTACAATTTTAACCCACAAATTATTAAAGTCCATTGAAGGATCCATTTGTGATTATGGGATCAAGTTTATTAATTATTAATTAAAACCCAAAGAACATGTTTTTATCAATGTATCCACCCTCAGAATAAATGGTAAGCTCCAAGGGGTGACGGAAGCTACTGCTGTCCCTCTGGATTTACGCGGCACTAATGGAGGATCAAGCCTTGCTGAGGGAGGCCTTCAGGGCATGGGTACTTTTGTGGCGTCTCTTGCAGGGCTTGGACACCCTGTGCGTCTATTCTAGTAGATTGAGGTCGGGACTCTACAGTGTCCAGAATTGCATGTTGATCTGGAGCCACTCTTGGGATTGCTTTGCGGTGTGGGCAGGTTGTCCATCTTGTTGTATCACCCAGGGAGAATTGCAACGATGTATTTGATCCATGGGAGAACTTTGGTGTACATAATTTTGACGTACTCATCAGCCTTTAGCCTATATCCTAAAAGGAACTGCATGGGATTAATGACCTTCTTGTTGGATGTAACCAGTCCTAAAATCATCCCTGAAGCGGGATGTTTGGCGGAGGAGACATATTGGTGCACCTCTGCTGGATCCCCAATTATCATTACTCGATCATTGTGCCTATTGAAGACAGGGTGAATATATGTTTTCATCAGAAGAGATCACAATGAGTCCCGAGGTTGAGACTTTCCTCCTGCTTTTTAGAGCCCTGGACACCCCTGAATGGGATTTGTTCATATTCCTGGCCGAGTCAGCAATTGAGGAATTCGGCCTTTTCTTGAAGGCCGAGTTCAGACGGTTGACGGACATGGAGGTTTTCGTGGCTGCTTCTGGAGTGTATCTGAGGTCCTACCCGATCTTACACCACATATATACATTGTAAATCGTCTTTCTCGAGGCCCCAGTCTGCTCCCAGATGACCCTGCGGGACAACACCATCGTACTGTGTGCGAGAGGTGGGGACTAGGGCAATGTTTTTCTTAGCAATTGACAGCTAATTAGATGTTGTACAACATTGCTGATGGGAACATTGTAAAAAAAAACACTTAACTTCTCAAAATTTGCGTAATAGAGATGTGTAAATAATAATTGGTGGCCCGGGCAAGGAGTGCGTCATTTTTTCCCTTTTGCATGTTTGGGCCAAAATCATATATAGTAAAGTTGTATTATTTACATAAAATAACTCAAAAAAATAGTAATAGGTAATATTATACTTTATCAAACAATTTTCTCCAAATCATTTAAATAATTCTATAATAATTATTATTATTTAAATTGAATTTTGTTATTTTTTTTTGTGTTTGAACTATTTTTGTTTAAGGCATATGTTTTTCTAGTTTTAGTTTTATGAGTTACACTATCATATTCATTGTTAAATTTTTTCATTAAATTATTAATAGTTCCAGAAATTTTAGAAACAGAACATTCTAAATTATTGTCGCAAAAAATTACACATAAATTTAATATTATCAAAAAACTCACAGTTTTCATAATGAACTATTTTTATCATAGATACAAATATTTTTTTGAACAGAACAGTTTTAAAAATATCGTTCTGCCGTCTTTATTTTGTGTAATTGCTTCATACAGATTCCAGGAAACGATAAAAAAAAAAAAAAATAGAATCTGATGTATATACAAGGCCTCTTCGATTTATCATATTGATTAGGGAATTTGATAAGGGACTTCCCTCTAATATTTGTTTCCCTTTCCAAGTAGCTTGTCATAGACAAAATTAATTTGCACCAGATAAATGTCTATATCATCTAAATCTTGCTTCAATGCAGTCACTTTAAATAACACGTAAAATGACATAGTAAAAACCATAGGGTTGAAGAAGTTCCTGAGTAAGCTCTATATAAGCAAAAGTTGAGTGTTTACTGCAATGAAAGTGCCCATCGAAAGTCCTGGGGCTTACACAACCCCAACCTCTTTATCCATCTTTCAAAAATTTGATTTGTTCATCGTCCATACTTTGTAGGGGATTTTGATAGTTACCCATTTTCCTACAGCCAGTGACGGGTAATCTCACATGTAATATTTACGTTCCAATAATTACAAATCAGCTTTACAAAAGGGATTGTTTCAAGAACATGGGGATGTATTTTAGAGTACATCTCCAGAGCATCAATAGTGCCGTGAGGAAACAGAGAATCAGCTAACTTGACATTAGTTTTTTCGATTGCACATGGAGAGATCCCTTTATCGGTCAATTTGTTAGTATATTTCATTGATTTTTCGACTTGAATGTTGTATAGATGTTCAAACTATGGAGATCCCGTTTTAATTCAACGGAATTTAGGAAATTCCAAAATTATTTTGTTTGGAAAATTATTGTATAAGTTCTTAAAATTATGGGTTAAATCAAAAGTAGGACAATTTTCCCAAAATTTTCATTGTGAAGAGTGAATATAATAGCTCAATGGCGAACAGGAAAGTAATTCTCTAAACACAAATTTGCGGTTTGCATTGTAGGTGTTGTTAAGTGAACCAATTACTCCGAATCCAGCTGTATGTACAGCTTGTAGAACAAGATCATAATATTGTTTTAATATTTTGGAGTGAAGTTTGGTCACATGGTCCCCACATTCGCAGACGAACAATTAATCATAAATGTTGAGATAGTTTTTGAGGGCACAAAATCTTTATTCAATCCATATAATTTACCGTTACTATAGTCCACTTGCATTGCTGTGTGAATTTCGTCAATTAATAGATATACATTTTTCTGTATTGGATTTAAATTTTGACTTCTACATTTCCGGTAATTAATGGAGGCATCAATAATGTAAGTGACCGCTCCAGAAACTTTCATCAAATGTGACACATCCGGCATTGTAAGAACTCCTTGGATTGAAGTTGCTTGTAAAGAGAAGGCCTGGTTTGTTTCCACATTAAATAGTAGGTTAACATTTCGAACAAATATCTAAGTCCCTCTTTCATCGCAAGCCTTAATTTTTTAATCAAAAAATTGAGTTTGGCATTTAAAATTTCACCCGTGTGAATAACTTTTGCCTCACTTTTGAATGCATCTATAATGACTTTGAAATGAGCCAACTTGTCCCTGTTTTTCCATCCTCAACTTTGTAGGAGTTCAAAAAAGGTAGGAAATTTAGTACTTGAGACATGGATTGGATAGTCCATTTCTTGCTCATTATATAATGCACTTTACTGAGAGGTAATTGAAAATTCCCATTTGCCATGATGAATGTCATGTCGTGAAGTATTTCTAATTTATGCTTTATAATTGTTCTTTTATAAACAGAATCAAAATGAAATCAGCAAACAAGAGTCCATTTTCAATATCTGCAATTGATATATTAGCAGGCCAATTGTCTAAAGAAACAAGGAACTGTTGAGCCATATTTTCCGTTGGACTAGAAAATAAAGTGCATAACTATTAATCTATATATAATAATAAATAATATTATCTAAAAATTGTCAACCTCAACTGGGAATATGAATTTTGAAAAACATACACATACAAAGAAAAAATTTAAAATATTATCCATACTCTTCTTGTAAACTTGCTTGAGTAGTTGCTCTAGGACTCCTTCGATCTGGATGATGTCTTGATAAATAAGAAGGGCAGTTTTGGAACCAACAAGGAATGGCATCAAATTTTAATCTTCTATTTGTCAATTTTGAATCTTTTCATTTCTTCATTCAGAAGCTATCAAAATCTATCGATTCTGTCAAGAAATCTTGATCTCAAAGGTGTCAGGAACATATTTTAATTGTATTAAATGATTAGAAGAAATTTGTCTTATCTCTTGGAATGACCCTTATCCTCAATTGGATTCTTTCTAGATCTTTCGGATATTGATGGAACGATATTTTGCTCTCCGTTTTATTCAAGAAAGACTCTCGTTTTTTAAGGGGAAATCCAGGAATTGAGCACCTACTCGGCATCTTTAGCTCGGAATCTTCTTTGAAACTCAAGGAATAAATAAAAGTTGGTATTTTCATCTGTTGTTTCCTAAGTTTCCTTGGCCCCGTATAGGTAACTCTTGTAGAGCAAAAATGTTAGATCTTCATAAATTGCTCAATTATTTATAACTTTTCAAAGAACTGGCACTAACTGATTTAATCTATGTATATATATTGGTATACCTACCAAACCCACCATATTTTTAACAATAAACGGTTCCGCTATTTGTAGCTTTTTAAACTTTAATATACCTTGGTCACAGAACTCTATACCTAAAATAAAGAAGGCATTTTTCCTTATCACAAATGAGTAATTTTTTATCTTATTATATACCCTAATAAGAGATGTTTTATTTTTGTAAGAGTGCGGGGAGAAGGCGGAAGCGAGACATATGGTAGACCTGAATTAAGACCTTCGTTTATATAAGCTGCCTTCTATATGATTTTGGAAGGAGAAAATGAATTACTGCTATAAAGAGGAGAACCTTTTTCATTTCAGATAGGATTAGTGCAGGGAAAATACTATAATTTTATTTATATTCATATATATATTTTATGATGCATTTTTCAATCAACACATGATGATTAAATAATGAACAAAAAAATAATAATAAAGAGCACACCTGTAGTGACAAGAATATTATAACTACTCTCTTTTTCTTCTTCTTACAGGGGGGGAAGAAGCAAAGGAAAAAATCAAGACCAATGGCAATTAATTACATTATAATATCAAATCATTTTTATATTTAAATTTTGAACCTCAAAACCATTTTATAAAACCTATTTATAATTAATATTCTCAAGGAAATGATATTTCTAAAAGTAAAATTAAAAGTAAAACGACAAAATGTTTAATGATAAATTTGATGTTAATACCAATCTGATTTTATATAAAACAGATACCTTTTTTAGCAATAAACAATCCAATTCATTTCATAATTGGAATAAAAGTTAGTTCTTAGTTTACACACATTTTCTCTTAAACCAAACAATATCAGAGTGAAATAGGAACAACAGGTTAAAATTTGAGGATTTTGCTCTTTTCACTATCATTAAGGATAGAACAAGAGTTATACAGGTATATGCACCCCGTGTTGTGTCAGTCCTGATTTATTCTATCCAGTAGGGTTGAGTCTCAGGACTTGTCTTGGAAACAGTCCTTCAGACTGTCAGTACTAGAACTGATTATTTTAGTTACTTAAAGTACTACATCAGTAAAGATTCCAACTATATTCAAACCGCATGCTACTATGTTGTGCTTATACTATTAGAACGATTATTAACGAGTATAATTAGTCAAAAAATATTTTCTGATAAATAACACAACTTAATTTCCATCTGTGATATATATAGCATTTGAACCCTACCATTTCTTTTCAAGAGACATCAAGCAGTTAATGAGGAAAACGAATACATTCGTATTTGAAAATTTATGAAATGTAAAAATATATTATTGAACAAAATTTTAATATAAACTAAGCTATCGAATCTGCTATAGTAGCACAAATACCCCTTTCTGTGGTTGTGTTTGCTGCCTTATATATGTACAATTTTATATTATGTATGTATGGTAAGTAGTAATAAATATTTAACTATCAAATATATAGCCTTTGAACAATACCTATTTACCGTTGTATCATTTTAAATTGAATTAAAATATGCATCGTATATTTCAATATAAAAAAATTAAAAAATTAAAGCCATAAAATACCAAATCAGCAAAATATCCATTCGGAAAATTGTCCTCCATCGAAATGTCCGTTTGGTAAATTGTCGTTCGGTCACAAAATTTTGGTCCAAATGTCCTGGAACCATTTAAAACGTTAAATAACACTAAAATATTTATAAAACATGTAAAAATATGACTTCAAAAGGTTTATGGACATATTTGTAAAAATCTAATTAATTTCAATAGGACATGAGCAAACAAAAAAAAAAAATCTTAATATTTATATTCGAGGTGGTACTGTGGTCTGTAGCTCGTTGTTTATACTCGGCGTGTTAAAAAAATGCCGCAACACCAAGAAGTATTTTCACAGCAGTCTCTAACAAAGTAACATAAATTATATTTTTTTTTAAAAACTAGTGAGATTAACCTGGAGTTATTAGGCGTCAACAAAAAGACATACTTTGCTTCACCCATATAGAAGATCACTGCCCAAGAAATCTTCAGTATTACTTTCCATTTTTCCTGAACAAACTCACATTCAGTTACTTACTTTTTAGATGTGTACTTCTCATACTCATAAATGTGAGTAGTAGTTACAGTTTGATAATTTTTTCAGGACATCTTGAGCATCCAATTATTTTTGTCTCTAGAGTGCTCTCAAGTGACATTCATTATTTTTCATTTTATATAATGCATTTCCTTTTTTTTCTTTTTTTGATATAGGCTTTATCTACACACACTCGTTGTCAAAAATAATGTAAAATGTATTCGTTACATATTAGAAGCAATAAATTATAAACTAATATGTTGTTAATGATGTGTTACAAAAAAATTTGCAATATTCATTTTGCAATCTGTAAATATATAAAAAAGAATATCTGTGTATGTGTACATGTCCTTTATATATATTTCCACACTGTGGAACCTAGTAGGCTTAAGTTTTGCATGTGTTCTTCTTTTAAACTTGGACAGGCTAAGATGGGGGTGTCGATTTTTTTGGGGGTGCCATATAAGGGGGGCTTATACTATACCCAAAACACAAATACCGTTTTTTGCAGCTCAAGGAGACTAGATAGGGGTACAAGTAATAATTATACGAATAAATACGTTTTCTTAATTTATTCAAAATAAAAAAAAAGAAATTGGTGATAATTACAATTTCGTTTATTTCAGGTGGAAAAAACAACAACTTCCAATTGAATATTGGATTAGTAAATAGAATAAAGTTTATAGAAATTTGTCTAGAGATTGGTTTTGATATAAATTTGCCAAATAAAAATTGATGTTAAATTGAAATATCTGTCCTTTTCTGAATGGATTTTTAATTTTTTTTCTCATTTTTTTGCCATTTTTTCATGAAAAATCAATTTTTATTTAAAGAAAAGAGTCAAAACTATACATTTTGGCAAACAAATTTTATAACTGAATCTACTCACAGCAGTATTTTCAATATCCGGAACACTTTATTACATTATTTCTGCAATATTTGCAAAAATGACCCAGTTATCGAGAGTTATTTTTTCGACACCATTATTCTTCAAGCCTTTTTTCTTTTTGCAAGTAAGAAACAAATACTCCTAAGTTTGTGTTTCTTTTACATTTCAAATGAATGGTATTAACTATGTTTTAGCAAAAATCAGTGCAAAAAAGTATTTTGCACTAATTTTCCTCGAGAATTTCGATTTTGGAATTTTTTGAAGTAAATAAAAAAATGTACTTCTCGTCTGGACAATTTTTCTGATGTTTGTATATTATTGGAAGTTTCTGACATAATATTTTTTTATATTCATACTAATATTAACCTACTAGAGACTAATAATAATATAGATTTTTTATTTTTTTTTGGGTGGGGGGGAGGAAGTTGGCATAATGACCTTGTGGATTACCTTACTTAACTGGACTGATATGGTCTGAAGAATCCAAGAGAAATACATAGAATTAGAGCTATCAGGATCTTTTTCGACAACAACGAAACATTCAGAATATAATTATTAATTTTACGTAGTATATAGAAATATTGTCCGAATAGTTTTTTTAATTTGTTTAATTATTTGACTATTTTCAATGTGATTTCCCTCTTTCCTTAGCCAGAACAAGGCCAAGTAATCCTTATGTTGTAGTACATAATATTGATAGGCATTTTCTAAAGATATTTTTTATTCCACAATTATTCTTGCTTCATAAAAGCGTAATATTAACCTCTTTACTAATTAATATTTGAACGAGAGCTGATTAAATAACTTTGGGTTGTATATGTTTGTTGTATATTATTGCAATATTACATAATCTCCAGGTTATCTCATAATTAGATGTGCTTTAATAAGTATATATATATATATTATATAATTTGATTGATTAAAATTAACCATTTGCAGGCTAAAATTTAATCAATTTACCATCTATATATAATTTTCAATCTACATGCTTCATTTATTAATTATTCCTGTTTATTTGTCGTTCAGTGTAGATACTTTATTTAATATATATTAATAAAGCAAAGTACATCATTATTTATGAATTTCCGTCAGCTGTATAATTTCTTTCTTGACCAAGAAGGCTTATCTATATTTCAATTTAATAGTAGGATGAAAATGAAATGATTAAAAGCAATAACATATATATATATATATATATATACAGGTCTACTAAAACAAAAAGACACAAAAATTTAATTAAAGGGATAGAAGAAACAGAAGTTCACATATCAGGGAAAAATTAAATTGAATCGAAGAGTTTTTATAAAAGGATTATACGTTTTAACACATGAAGGCTTAGTTTGACAACGGAAGTATCATAGTCCATAGTGGAAGCCCGTTTCGTATACAAAAAATATGATGAGCCTTCATATTATAAAAAACCAAATGTTCATTTAACAGTTTGCCTATGACGTCCAGCTTTTTGGAATTCTGTAACCCGATACCTCAAGCAAAAAAAAAAAAAAGTGGAATAATTAATTACGGGGTTTTATTCTGCAGGCTGATTCTAATAGAGAAACGATGACATTGGTCTTGGAGTATGCCCTTGATCCCAGAGTCAAGGTAATAATAAAAAAAAACATTTTTAAAAACCTGGGAGGACACAAGTTGGACAAAACCTAATAGGAAATAATCTTTTGGATGCATAGTAAAAAATGAAGATCAATGGATGCAAATTGAAAATAGATTTTTTGAAAATTTCCTCTTGAATAAATAAAGCTTAAACATATTACATACTCACGTATTTTGCATGCTGGAACATTGCATCCTAATTTGTCAACAACAATATACATTTATGTTGTATATATAATATTTAGTATGCATGCTGGTTCTTAAAAATGTTTGCAAAATGCTTGGTTTTTTCTTCTTTCATCTCTATGTATATTTATACTTATATTTTCCATCGTATCATTATGTCGAAAGCATTAATAAATATTTACATATAGAAGCAAAATAGTATACTATTTATTTTAAATTTAAAATTGTCAACTCATAGTTATTCAATAAAAAATGTAGAAACATAGACACGAATCTCCTTTAAAACAACTAAAAGATTAGTGGCATATGCAGTACAAATTTAAGGCTAGGGTTTTACATCCCAAAGGATTTTTTTGCGTGGGAGTTTTGTTGAAATTGGCAATTTGTAGAGTATTCTATCAAACTATAATTTCTTTCTTTCATTCTTGATGGAAGAGCATCGGTTACATTGTATTAAGTTAGCCTGTCGGTCATACTTTTTCTTTTTATCTCAAAATTTCGAGACAACGACAGTGCATAAAGGAAATTTAACTATTGCAACCTTTTAATAATTAGGAAATAACTTCGCAAAGCGAAAAATATATTTCTGGGATTAGGATAATTATTATTAGTTGTTGTTTTTTTGTATTCGGAAAATTAGCACTTTGGAAGATCAAGAAAGTAAATGGAAGGTCTCATTACTTGGAGGAGGTTGTGAGTTTAAGTAAACCACTATGACTTTTTTTTGTATCCACCATAAACCATTACAGTATAATTACAGGATGAATGTAATAAGTATCATGGAGAGGAAACTCATTGTTATCAAATCCTTTAACTCCTGAAATAGAAAATTACTATAAAAATTCATATCTAGCAAGGACCGTACAGACTCAAATGATTGTCTAATTGTACGTGGAACTTATACGATACACTATGATCGATTGAGTCGAGATCCCTTTTGTAGTCTTTACTTAATGAAACTTCATAATAGTTAAACTGACAACCTCCTCCACTGAATAAAACCTTTAATTGGAGTTCATGATCCTCCAAAGTGCTAATTGTCTAAATAACTCAAAAAAGTTGAGATCCGTCTCCTCCTATTCCAATGTTATATTCTTCGATTTGGAAAGAGAGAACTATAAGTATAAAACAATCCCTTATGCGTAAAAGACAAAGAGTAACTTTGTTGTGGAGTAATAATTGTAAGTCCTTGTCGGTATTGGAGTATAATTGAGGGTCAACATCGCTGTAATTCAAGGTACGGAGTGGGGTTTGTGTATAATTCATTTCTCGTCTAGCTACTCCCAGAGAATTTAATGAAGAATCATGATAGCTAAACTGCTCTACTCCAAACATGTTTTAACTTGTACGGGTGACCACGTTAATTTTCTTTTTATAAATATGCTGCAGTTTCATACAACTTGAATCACTGGTTATAAGTCTAAATTCCTGTTAGACTGTGAGTAGAATTGAAATTCGAAAATTGAGTAATTCTTGGATATGCCCTTGCTTGATTCGGAATGGAACTGGTGTATATTTCTTCATTTTACAATTAATGTTATGAAACGTCATGAAAGCTAAGTTACAATCCTGCCAAACATAGTGTTGGATCAGTCCTTTGACTGATTTCCTAATCAGTAAATCCCACACACCCTTTCAGTCTTTTTTTTATCAGTCCCATCTTTTTTGCCACCTATCAATCCTAGGGACCGCTACATCGATCTTGTCGTCCTAGCTATCTTTTTATTTTCTGCACCTCTAGCTAGTCTTGAAGAAGATAAGAACTAAAAAAACAATAAGTGATAGTTAAAACGTATAGTAGTACGTTTTAGTCACACACTTCCATCGAGTGACTACGTCATTTCATTAAGTTGCATAGAAGACCAATAGGACCCCTGATAGGACTTAAAATATAATATTAGGACCAGACTGATATGACTGCCGTCTTTTTAGTTATTTTTTTAGACCAATCCAATACTAGCCAAACATTTTCTCCGTTATCAGGGTTACCATATTAATTTTCGATGTCTTTTTTTTACAATACAAAAATACTTACAATTTACAAGACTACTTATGTCGTTATCATAAAAATACTCGTTATAGATGCTTCACTTTTATTAGTCCTATTCCTTACAAAGCTACAGCACTTATCTGCCATTTTTTTATTTATCAAAAATAAAAGTCAATATGAGTGAAACCATATTGTATATTTGCAGTAACAAATAATATCGTGTCATTGCTACATTCTCACCATGAGTTTTTGGATTGATTAAACAATATTATAATGCATGTACATGTTATAATTATAATTTAATGAAAATGAATATGCAAGATTGCAATTTTTTAAAGTTTAGTTTATGCAAGATTTATTACAACATGAAAATACGTTCTATGTAAATATGTTCAATAACTTTGTTTGAAAAGACAGGTATTATATATATATATATTTATACTCAAAATGGTATTAATTTGTAGTTTATTATTTCAATTTCATACTAAAATAAATTGAAAGTATACAGTTCCAAAAGTTGCCGTAGTGTGACTAAATTATGAAAAACGTGATTTTTATGGAATCAAGAAAATACAACTTAAAATCATTTTGTGATATGTTTAAATACTATTTTTACCACTATTGTTTTTGATTATTCTTGGCTATAATGGACGTCTTGGTGTTGTAGGGAGTCCGGATGGAGATGCCACGGTCTTTGCAGTCTTCTTGGCACTAACACTGCCGCATTGCCTTAAATATTGGTAAACCGAGTAAATAATATAACGGGGATACAATTGTAATTAAACACTACTGTAAGTTTGGGTACCTAGTCGGTATATCTTCTATTTGTTACAATTTGTTCAG
Source organism: Lepeophtheirus salmonis (assembly GCF_016086655.4). Classification (NCBI taxonomy): domain Eukaryota; kingdom Metazoa; phylum Arthropoda; class Copepoda; order Siphonostomatoida; family Caligidae; genus Lepeophtheirus; species Lepeophtheirus salmonis. The sequence goes on from NC_052132.2 coordinate 16,571,903, forward strand.
TATACTTCTGTCGTATCCAAATAAAGCTTCGAATTTTTTATACCCGGTATTAATGACTTGATTTATAAAAATAGTAATTATTATTATTTCTCGACAGTTCCCCCCTCCAGCTCCTTAAACTATTACTATCTGAGAATTTAACCATTAATCTCTTTTCCAAAGTCGATTTTCTGAGCCGCCCAGATTGTTATACCTCTCCCGTTTTTGAGCTCATTCAAGGATCCAAACGAAGCTCCAACTAGAAAATTTTTTACTGGAGGGAATATAAAGAAGTCCGAAAATGATAGGTTGATCGAAATAAGCAGATGGGGCACGGTTGCTATTATTTTCAGAGCAAAAACTCAACTGTGGCTCGGGCAATATATAAAATCGCAGGTAAATCCAGTCTTCATATTATGGACTTTTTGCCTTAATTAGTGCAAGAAAGTTGTCATAACGATCTCATTGAGTTCATTTCATTGCGTTTGAATGAAACTATCATCGTAATTTTTTAAAGACTAGCAATATCGGAATGAGATACAATGATAATTATTAGGGCCTATTTTATAAAGACTTTGCAACATCAACAAACTTATTAAAAAAGAAAAGTAACTATTAAATTTGGACAGTATAATTATCTTCTTGCGTTTAGTAGGGCTAATTAAATTTATAATGCGTTATTGTATATTTGAGATATATATTATTTCATCAAAATTGTTTCACTTCCTAAATTGAATCTTTATCAATCTATTTTATAACCTTTTTTAATATCTGATTGAATTATGATATGTTAAACTAAAAAAGAGACTATCAGGAAAGAGGCAACAACCATGTCAATGAAATAAACAAGAAATTCATTCTACAATCCGGATAAGTTAACATTTTTAAAGCCTTATACTCATTTTTTGTCCCATGTTATTCATAGGGATGGGATTTCTGTAGATAAAAATTACATTTTTATTCTCCTCGCGCTTTACAAAATTGCAATCTCATATCGTTGTCATTGTATACTTATTACTGAAGTTGTGTGTATGAGTGAGCACAATTTAAGTATCCTAACGCTTACCCAAAAAAAAGCTGGGTAACTCTTTGGTAGTATATATATATATATAAGATAAAAGGTTGTTTATAAAAAAAATACTCCAGGTTGTTAAAGTAATAGCTAACATTTCTACTGTTTGCAGATTTTAATTTACATACATTTATTTACAACTTTTAATTTTTTTGTAGCAAAAGTTCAAATTAATTTTTGTCTGAAGAAATTGCAATCAAATCAATATTCCTTCTACGCTAAGTATGTTCATATTGAAAATCAAAAAGATAGATAATTATGAACGCTTCAGATGACTTCTTTTTTATCTTGAAAAGATGAAAAGACGATGAGTTAATAAATGATAAAGCAAGTCAACTACTTATTAAAAAAAGTAAATTAGTTAATTCTCAAAAGCTGATCTGAAGAAAAAAAAAAGGAATACTACTTGAATTAGTTTATTTTTTATTGTTGCAGTTGAGTCGTAAGTATATTTTTTATTTTGTTAATTTTGTCTCAAATATATCGAGTAACAATGTTGATTAATATTTTTCATCATTAGCAAAAAAAGTTATATTTTTCGACGGCAAGGAACATAATAATGTTGGATTCTAGTATAAAGCATTTTGATTGACGTCATAAATTGAACAAATCTTTGGGGCTTCATTTTGATATTTTTACAATATAAAATGTAAATTTTCCAATAAATGTTAATTAAACTGAATCAAATGGCTATGCTAATAGTAACAGATTTAACACTTGCATTAAATAAACAGTCATAGTCAAATAAAATTAAAGTAATATGTACTAAATATACTTAAAAATTACCAGCCTTATACAATTATTATTATTATTATTTTACTATGAGAGACGAGAAAAGTAGGATAATTAGAGATAAATATCTTATTCTCTCCATTATAATAGCTAATTTGTAACTACAACATGGAAACAAGATTGAATAAGGATGTAACGACATAGTTTTAATACATTTTAGGGTCAGATATATAATCAAACTAGGCAATAATAGAGGGATCAAATTTCTATTGTAATAAGATTTATGTCTAAAATTTGTTGGTTCCATTTTGATATTCAAATAATTTATGTCACCGGTAATTTCATTACTAATATTTAGTGACGTCATACAGTTTATGTTTCTAAACTAGTTAGTAGTTTTTGTGTAGAGATGTAGATGGAGGCCTGGGCAGTGCCAATCGCCAGTGGAGATGAGTGATGACTAGTGATAGATGGGAGACGGATATGATTAATTTATGCTGTTTATAGATTAGAAATGACGTCATGATAAATCTTAATAGTGAGTGAGAATGGAATCCTGATCCGTAGACAATATTTATACCTAAGGAAATAGAAGTTAATCCGTGAATTACTCATTTTCTTCTTCTATTTTCGAAGGTATAAACAATATCCGTCTCCCATCCGTCACTAGTTATCACTCCAGTGTTGATTGCCAACTGCCTAGCCCTCCCTCTACAGTCCTAAAGAAAACTACTAAGTAGTTGAGAATGATAGACCGTATGACGTTACTAAATATCCTTCTTCAAAGTGGGAATGAAATCTCTTGGGATGCATTTTAGAGGGAATGAAATTACTAGGAAGGACATCACCTAGCACACAAAATATGGGCTCAAAGAAATCCTGCACTTTTCTGGTCTTGTGGACAGGTTTATTGTTTTGTTGAAAGGCAAAATTTCATCTTTGGGCTACTCCATATCTCCAGGGAATGTAAATCTATCTCTGGGAAGGGTCAAATTGAGGCCATTGCCAAGTATCATTTGTTTGGTGAGGTCTTGAAGAAATCAATTACCCTTACAGTAGCAAGGCTGGATCTGCACGACGTCGCCCGCACCAGCCAAAGCTTCTGACGCTGTGTAGCCGAGGTTATCCAGAAAGGCAGATTTAATTATAACTAATTGAATGTCATTAAATGTTGCTTTCGAATAATAATAATAATAAAATTGTTTTACACTTTTTTATTCGTTCGCTATAAGCACTTAAAGATTTTCCCAATTTATCTGGATCACCCTATGTATTTTATACTTGGGTGCCCTGAGGTTTTATGCATTCATCTGATGTAATACATATATTTTTTTTAGAACCACTATTTACATATGTGTATTATATGGTACATGATTTTGAAGGAATTTACTTACAAAAATTACATTAATTTAATAAATAAAATGGCATAGAATCCCAAGCAAATAAATTGTTAATCCCATGCAGTAAAATAACTTTAAAGTAATGAGAGAAAAAAGAGAGCCAAATACATTCTGCTTAAGACATCTTCAAAAAAAAAAAAATAGAATTATGAACATATACATATTAATCTAATTATGTATATGTTTACAAAATAAATTGTTTAAAAAATCATTCAACATCAATTTTCTATACAGAGTGCACAAGTATTTATGCCGTCACTTTAACACGCTCTTTTTGTCAAATGCTGGCACATAAGTAGCTGTTTTTTAATTTTTTTGTTTGATAGCTTGTTAATACTTGCACCAGTTGTAAAAACATGGAATGAATACAGGGTGTCCACGATAAATTGGAACTATCTTAAAATTCAACCTGCTTGATAGAAATGGAATTTGGAGTGTATTTGCTAATATGAAAAAGTTAGACCTGATATTAAACAATAAATTTATTCAACATGTCCTCCCTCAGCAGCCACTATCTTCTCCATCTTGCCCCTAAAGGATTTGCATGCCTGATGACTTCTGCGGAATCGACAGCATTCCACTTCCCTCGTAATGGATCCCTTCAGGGCCGCAATGCTCTTGTGGCTAACCTTGCACACTTCCCCTAACAGTATTAATCAAACGGATAGAGATAGGGTGAGTTTGAGGGCTAGGTGTTGCGATCCCAGAAAGTGATGTCGTGGGAGTTGAAGAGGTTAGTGGTACTCATGGCGATGTGTGCGGGCGCTGAGTCTTGTTGGAACATGAACTCCCTCCCAGCGGCCGTATCCTTCGTCCAGGGGATGACGAACTCCTCCATGACTTCGTAGTACCTTATCGCGTTAACCCTCTCCTTGGGATTGAAGAAGAAAGGAGGCATCACCTCACCGGTGCTGCAGATGACACCCAGGGTCATCACGGAGGCCGGGAACTTTGTGGTGAAGACTGCAAGGACCTCTTCTCTCTCCTTGGCAAGCCACCTGTCATTCTGGAAGTTGTAGCTTCTGTCGACAGTCCAGTTCTTCTCGTCAGAGAAGAAGATAATTCTTCCTCCAGGGCTCCTGAGGTCAATGAGGAGACGCTTACCGTTGGTGAGCCAGCTGGCCTTCATGGATGCCGTGAGGATGTGTTGTTTGGCCATTCGGTATGACCTGTACCCGAGGTCCTCATTCACAGTTTTGGAGACCAGCTGCTTGCTCACTCCACGGTTCTTGGCCAACCTGGACAAGGAAGTCCCCAGCGAAGCCTTGAGGGGACTTCCGGGGGCCTTCAAGGAAGTGGGGAGTGCGGGTTCGGTCACGGCTCATGTTGTGAGCCTTGCGAAAGACCTTCCCCTCAACCTCCCAGGCATTGAAGGCCCGATACACCGTGGTCTTGGGGTAGTTAAGAAGCTTCGAAGCTTCTAGATAGCAGAGGGTTTGTGTCCCGCGCGAGCCAATTAGAAGATGGCGTCTCTCCTTGCTTGTTCCATAATGAATATTGTTTGTTGTCAAAGCAATTGCGGCGGAAGTTATAGTGTATTGCTCACGCAACCTTTCATATTAGTATGATTTAACTCCGAATATCCACATTATGGATCTGGATGAAGTTTAAAGTAGTTCCAATTTATCCTGGACACCCTATAGACGATTTTATTGCAAGTTGTCGTCCGGTTCAGGTACCCAGTTCTAACGGTCTCGGTTCTTTCGTTTCACCAGCTTCAGTCTTGATTCTTTTTAATACAGGCTCAGCTTTTATAGAGACACTTAAAACATGGGGCGTTGCAAGAAAATTCGGAGCCAGGAAATGATTTTTGATACAAGCAGGGCCACAGCTACCTTATACGCAGAGTGCTTAGTCCCCCAACTTCTAGCAGATGCCCTGAAAACTAAGATTGCTTAAGACAATGGTTTTCAAGGTAGGGCCGTGATGGGAGCATGGGGGGGATGCAGGAAGATGGGAAATTGATGATTGCTTTCAGTCTATACATGATTCATATAAAGGAGGCTTAGCTAAAAATGTTTTAGTGTATGGTGGCCTTGGCATAGTAAAGTTTAGGGAAACTTTGTCGTTACAAATGTAATGATTATCATATTAAAGGGCCCAGACGAGCTTGGTCTTGGATCCACAATCTACCCCACTGGATCCTAAAACCTTTTTTCCAAATCCATGGGTAGCACTCAGTCATTTTGATTTAAGTTGCAACGTCTGCAAATTAAAAAAATAAAAGGAAAACGCTGCAATTGTACAAAAAAAAAAAAAAAAAATCAGAAAATTGACTAATTGATGAAAACTAATTTTCTTTTCTTCATATCTTGTATTGCCTTTAAGTAACTCATCGGTAAGGGTGATAATTTTGGTAAGAATAGAAAAGCGTGCGAGGAGAAGAGAAGAAATACTTATGGCATCATTGATTAAATAATATACATCTTCTTCTATCAATCATGAACGTTATCATTCCCGCCTTTATTATTCAATATTAATATAATAATATTAGATGGGGATAGTCGATAGAGAACTAAATAAAATGCAAAAATTAACGTCGCCTTCTGTCTGGATTTCTGAAAATGGAGGCCTAGGAATTTGGAAAATACTTAACGGATGAGAAACAGATGGTTTGTCGGATTTGTCGATATAAATGTGCCTTTAGTCCCCTGTCTAGAATTACACGCCACTCATTATCCTCATCTCATAATAAGAGTATCGATATTCATGAATACATCAAGTCAGACTTGTGTCTCGCTTGTGTATTGCAACCTAAAGTTATGACATATTTAAACAAGAAAAAATTATCTGAATCAATCTATTATTTCAATATTCTGTATTTATAATTTATTATTATTAATAGTTATATGATTTTAATTATTTAATTTTATATATTTAACTTAAATGTTTAATGGTTTATTTTTTAGTATGTAGATTATATTTATTTAAAGCCTTCTTTTTAAACTTTGAGCTTCAAATATATTTCAAATACTCTACTTTGTCGTTTCATTAGCTATTATTCTGAGAATAAGGTTCATAATGAATTACAATTTCATGGAGTATGACGTTTTCAAATCTACTGTAACGGATAAAAAACGTCGAAGTCAATTATACGTAGTATATCTTCATTAAACATTTTGCTAATAAATACATTCGTTATTCCCTCAAAAATCATAATAAAGCAGGCAGATGGTAATCACATCAGTATTTTAAACAATGATACCATATGTCTTTTTTTCCCCCTCCTCCTTGCATGCGTTTTTCTCTACAATATTATCAACTATACTCATCGGTCAATAAGTACCGGGCCTAGATAGGAAAACTGCCAAAATTCATTTTTATTCATCAAAACATATAATCTCCGTTTAGAGCGGTTTAATCATTCCAACGTTTCTCTAACTTTTCGATACAACGGGTGTAGAACGATTTATCGAGACCTTCAAAATATGCTTCAGCTTACACAATCACTTCCTCATCTGACCCAAATCTCTTTCCACGGAGCATCTTTTTGAGTTCTGCAAAGAGCCAGTAGTTTGAGTCTTTGTACGGTTTTCTCCGACTGCACACCACTCATCTGACTGCCATTTTGATTCTGGAGTGAAGTGGTGAATCCATGTCTCATCCATTGTGATGTACGAATGTAAAAACTCCTTTTTAATTTCCTTGAACATCTCCCAACAGCTCTTTGAATCATTTTTTCGTTGTTGCTTTTGCTCTGGTCTGAGTAAACGCAGCACCCATTTGGAAAACAGCTTTTTCATACCCAAATATTCGTGTATAATGGTGAAAACACTACCTTTTGATAACTTCAGAGTGTCAGCTATCTCTTGCAACTTACCTTTGCGATTGCCCTTGATGATTTTCAGGGATTTTTCAATGTTTTCCGGAATAACCGCCTCATTTGGCCGACCAGGGTGCTCAGCACCATTGGTGTCCGTTCGACAACGTTTGAAATCGGTAAAACCATCGTTTGAGGGTTGCTTTTGATATCAGAGGGTTAGGTTAACATTTTTCAAGCCAAGTTTAGGCTTCAACAGTGTTTTTTTTCATAAAAAAGTAATGATAAATCAACACACGAAATTACTTTGAATCGATCGTTTTTAACCATCACAAAAGTAGTGTCACTTAAACCACTGCAACTCGATAAATAATAAACTAAACGTCATTGAATTTTGACAGTAACCTTTTGAATGTTTGTACTTAGAAAAAATATTTTGTTAGTTGTGCCAACGTGTAGTTAGGCGCAGGACTTATTGACCGATGTGCTATTCTATATAAGAACAAAAGCTTAAGACCAATAAGTAACATATTACGGTCTCGGTTTAACGTTTCAAAATTATGGGATAAAGTTGGAAGGATATTTAAAAGACAAAATCTAACTTACCAAATACGTCTAGACGTCTATTTAAGACGAGTCTACCAGATTAAGAATATAAATATACTAGTGATCTAATATACCTAAATACAAGTCTACTGTGATTATTCTAAAAATATATCTGTGCTATGATTGGTTTCAGTAACCTTATAATGTTCTAGGATCTGAGCTTCCACCATTCCTATCAGTGATACCATCTTAGAACAAGTGTAAAGTTTATGAAAAGAGGTATTAAACTCTGTTTTACAGAAGTGGTATACTCTATCCTCTGCTTATATTAAATACTTACTTGTAACAATGGAATATATCATTAATCTCTACCTGAGCCTTTTGTCTTGGATATGAAATAAAAGATTACTAAGAATCACAATTGAATTAATTTTAACGCAGCATCAGTATAAAGTACCTCAGTGCCAAGTGTTTTTCAAATTGTCAAGATTCCCACATTTATATTTGATATATTTCATTTTTACATACTTGCGTTATTTATTTTATACAAGTCTAAATATAAACGCTCTGTAGCCAACCAGAAACAATTCTAATTTCATTTATATTTTGCATACATGTTTTTATCAATTAGTGTCACATTTGACAGAATAAAGAAGGTAGTCCATCAAAAATAGGATGTTTGATACTCCCCAATGTACGTGAATTGTATATGCATTTAAATATATAATAAAAACGTTATTTCATTTATTTATTTTGAACTTTCAAATTATGTATTTACATATATAGGGTGTATAAGCTATCTGTACCGCAAAAAGGATTATTTTATAAAATGGATTGAAAAAATGAAAACAGATTATCAAGGCTTGATGGATTCTGAGTTAGTTTATTCAATAAAATAACCTCCACCCTCAATTACAGTCTCTTTACAAGGCCAAAGCACGAGCAGTCTTCTCCACAAGGTCCATTTAGATACCCCGGAATTCTTTCTTAATCCGACTGACAAGTTTGTCTTTGGCATTGCAAGGGGTTCAGCTGGTTTGTTATTCGATTGCGCCCTACACAAAATAGAATCCATTGGATTAAGATCTTGCGAGTTTGGAGGCCAAATGTGCGGCCAGATAAAGTCGTCAAAGTTGTCTAGGAGCCATTTGAAACTCTTTTTTAGGTGTGGCAGGGAGTCCAGTCCTTTAGAGGCATCAAATTCCTTCATAACCTTGCGAACGAACGTCTCACGGAGTACCAGAGTTCGTGCTTTTTCCAAATATTTCAGACAAGGAAACAAGGTTGTACCTTTATCGGTCTAGCGGTTCCGGTTCTTGAACTGCAAGAAGCAGAAAGATATCCCCCTAATACTGCATTCGTTGATCCAATCATTGAAGAGATACGATATATAGCGAATATATGGATGAAGACTATGGAGCACTCGTACAATTCATGGAATGTTGTATAAGGAAAAACAAATAGTAGAAAATCTTTACGTAGCATTATTTAAGAATATGATCGAAGACTTAGCCGGTTGAGACGGTGTAGTATGGAAAGGAACATGGAGTGTCGTCCTTGAAACGTGCAAAAATACTTTCTTGCTAAGCTATATTAGTCACATCAAGGAATAACTAAAACCAAAAGCAAAGGAGTCAATATTCTGGAATGATGAATGAAATGGAAATGATTATTGAGAACTGTGAAACTTGTCAAAGAAAAGCACCTTCACGATGCCAAGAAAGTTTCAAACTTGAAGATATTCCACAACTAATATTTGAATCCATGTCTACAAATTTGTTTATGTTAAACGGAAAATCTTACCTGGTATATGTGGATGTAATATAAAAAATATCAGTATATAGAGAAAATGATTCAGAAATTTTCAAAACGGTTTACTAACTTTGGATATCCAAAGAATCTGAGATCAGATCAAGGTAAAGTCTTCTCATCCCCAATTTTCCAAGAATTTTCAAAAAATAAAATAGCATCATTTGGCCTCCATCATGTCCTTATAATCCTCAAAGTAACGGAATGGTCAAGGCAGATGTTAAAAATATGAAGAACCTCCTTAATAAGTATGGATAAAAAACAAATTGATTCGGAACAGTTTAAAGACGGGAAATTAGAGTATAGAAATATAGTCTGTGACTGCAGATACTCAACCAATCAAACAGTTCATGCAAAAAAACTTACGGTTAAAAATCCCAGCACACAGTAGTGCACTGAAGATATCAGTTCATGACGTTCCAAAAATATTAGATAACATCCGTAATAAATCCAAATGTTATTACAACACCGGTACTTGGGATTTAAGTACATTGGATATTGGAAGTCGAGTTCAGATACAGAATCCTGCAACTGATCCAGAGAAAGAAGAAAAACTTTAGCCCCCTTGTTTCCTACGCACTTTAATGCGTTTTAGTTACACTTGAACAAAAATATAATGGGATGTCTCCAGTAATTGTTTACAAAAGAAACATGGTCTCTACCAATGTTCTACCATATAAACTATCTAATGTTAATAAGTCTATAAACGATCTGTACTTCATCCAAAATATGGAGTAGTCTATAATCCTATGAAGCTCTCTGATTATACTCCGGACTGAGGCTTCAAAGCCAACCCTGTCAGTCTTCTTCTGTGTCTGATCTAAAAATTGATTTCCTGTTGATTTACTCACAAAAACATTCTCAGCATAGTAATCACAAGTAGCACCGTAAGTATTTTGTGGCCAACCCAGGATCACCTTCCTTTTCCTATATTTGTTAGATACATGTTTCTATCACCATGTGCCACATTTGGGAGAATAAGTGAGAAACTCCAAGTATATAAGTACATTTGATCCACCCTAATATACATGCATACCATTAATCACGATCGAGCATTAAATCATAAAAATTAACATCATACTTATAAATATATTTGTCTTGTTGGTAAATGTTTTCACATAAAAACAAAAAATCAAATGGTTAATGGAGATTTTCTTTATTTCTTCATTTTGTTTTCAAATATAGTTAGTAGCATTTTTTAGCATGATAGTTTTATTATTGGCAAAGTGGAGAGAGTTTGTAATTTTCTAAATCCGCTATTTTTTCATTCTTAAAGAGAGAATATGTAAGAATAAAGTATACTGGCCACTTGTATGTGTGCTCGTGAATGATGGATAGTAATATTGAAGAGCTGTTGAGCAGTTTCAGCAGTAAGCCTTTGTTGGACTCAAAGCAGAATTGAGAATCAATATTGGAGTTGTTCATTCCTAAATATGGAGTGGGATTTGGTTATGTCTCCTTGCAGCTAATTTCGTAAAGTGTGTTGATAGCTAAGCCACATTTTTTCATAATATTCTTTGAATTGTCAGGGTTAACTAGTTAATTCTTTTTACTAGACAGAAAGTGCTTAGAATTTACAAACCTAGTGAAATATAATATCGTATAGATGTATCGTCTCCGTATCCATGCCAAATTTTTATGGTCCTTTTTTGACACGTTCTTCCCTTTCATGTCGTCAAAAAGTAAAATATAGCGATTTTTTTCTTTTGATACTTCCACACTGGACACACGCTAATTCACGACTAAACCGGCTATTCGCAATACCATCCAAAATGCGTTGGTAGTATACACTAACACATTTACAATACTTTATCGTATGACCCGATATTACCAATAATGAAAAAGGGTGGGAAATGATTATATGATTTAGTATATCAAACAACCTATTATTGGGAAACTCAAAAAAGAAATTACAGAACTTTAAATCAATCCATTTTTATTTGTTCACATATTTAAATTGTTACATTTCCGATTTGAGTAAAATTATGTACGTCAAATAGCATGAAATATAGAAAGTAACACTGATCATCTTTTGGACAGCCATACGGGTAAGTCTTTGTCGGACTCAGAGTAGAATTAAGGATCGACATCGAAGTAATTTTTGCTAAATATTGAGAGAAATATTTGTTTCTTCCTCCTATGGCTGCTTGAAGCTAATCTAATAAAGTGTCACGACAGCTAAGCTCCTCTCATACAAAACATTTTTCAAATAGTGAGGGTAACTCTGTTAATGTCCTAGTATTTTTTTTTTTACATAACGAAATGCTTACAATTTAAATGCATAATTAAATACATATATTAATATATATATATACTATTCTAATCAAAAAAGTTTTTTTCTAATTCCAAATTTAATTATCATTCGATTGGCAAATTTTTTACGATGTTCGTACACATGTCCAAAACAATTGCTGACAATATCATTTTTGCATTTATATTTTGTTTTTGACAAATACAAATGTGTGACATCTAATGGGGTGCTCTGCAATTTTTTAAATGTTCCTTTAATTCAGGGATAAACAACTGGCAGCCGGAGGGCCGCATACGACCCTCAGCCGCACTCAATACGGCCCGCACATAAAGAACATAAAATCCAAAGAGAGAAACACCGATTATATATTTTTTTTCATTTGATGATCATTGGGACCAAAGAATTGGCATTGAGCTCCAATCCATTGTGACACAGTAAGCCAAACCACAGGTCATTAGAAGGTTAATTAAGGTTGCCATTTTTACAAACTTTTTTATATGAAAGAGTAAAAATTCCTTTTTTCACTTTTTAAGCAAAGGTTTTATCTTTGTTGCTTATTAAGTACATGTAAAAAAACATTTAAATGCAGAAAATAATTTTCTGTTGCTGCAATAAATATCTATAAAATGTGTTCTTATCGAGAATCATTTATAGCGCGTGTCATATCTAGTTATTTGAAGTGTGTGGTCATTTTTCCCATCCCTGGTAAATTGGTTAGATGGAGGTTGAATTAATTAAGCATAAGTGAACATTATAGTGTTGCAATTACTCCATCTGACCTCGGAATCTTCTTTGATGTCCATACACGTGAAGTATATTTCCTTCTCTAGGAACGACCAGGGCGGAACTTCTGCACATTTAGTTGAAGATAATAATTTCTTCCGAGCGCGTTGCTTATGACCTTCGTCAATTCCACAAATTTTCTATTATTGCACAAAATGGGAGGAAAAAAAAATGTTATTGGGATCTTTTTTAATACTTTGAAAGATTATTTATTCTATTCAAATAGTTATTTTTTACCAAATACTTAATTTGGAAGAACAAAAAATCCTTTAAAATTATTTAAAGATAATTTTTCTAAATTAATTTTTTCATACCATTTTTTTAAAGGTAATAAATGTAGAACACACGTAAAGGTATTTAACTTTATTATAAAGCAAAAAGCCAAATTATAATGCAAACGTTGTTGGTATTTGTAGTGTGAATCTTTATTATTTATAAAAATAAACTTGAGAATTAAATGAGAATTGAATTTGGAATTCCAAATTAAAATAGTATTAGTTTCTTTTTGATCAAAGCTCGTATATACATACAAAGTTTGGATGATTATAGGAATGTTTTCAAAGAAAATAAAAAATATTTAAGGCTGAAATAAAAGAATTAGTTTTGCATATATATTTAGGGTAGGGATTTTAACTGCAGAAAATTTAAGAATAGATTACTTATATTATAATTTATTTGCCAATTTTTTTATATTCACAAACTTTTTGCTTTTATATTCACAAACTTTTTGCTTTTATATGTAAGGAACCATAGCAAAGCCAATAACTTCCAGCTTCAACCAAAGAATCAACCTAGCCCTTGAACCTGGCATGGGCCTTATTGACGAACTCCTCATGGATGTTGGCTACGACCTTGAGAATGAAAGCTTGCAAGGACACGTTTATTCGACCGTTTCTCCAAGACGCCCCCACACAAGGTAGTCCAAGGGGTTCAAATCCAGTGAGTTAGGAACCCACATTTTCTAAGCCCAAAACATGTCTAAGCACCAATTTTGAACAAGATAGGAGATATGGGCTGGAGTCCCATCTTGCTGGAAGAGATACAACCTTCCAGCAGCCACCAGGCCTTGCACACATACCTCAGTATATCCTGGTAGGACGTGATGCTTTGCCCCTGGGCAAAGAATTGTGGGTTCATGACATCGCCCTTACTGAAAAAAATAAAGAGTACGTGGATCAAGTCTAGAAAATTGGTCCTTCCTATGATTAAGACATCCTCAGGATGGCGCACAATCAACTTGCTATTCCTCCTGTTGACTTTTAAATCCACACAAAATATCTTCTTGTTGGAGATGAACCGAATCCTGCTCTATTTAGCTATTTTACTTATATAAAATCATTATGTTGTCCAGAGATGTTGAATAAAATCAATCACGCCATGGAAATCAACATTGAAAAGGAAAATTCTATGAAATAAATTATGGTCATATAGAAAATTATCTAAGAAAACAAACAGATATGGCATTACAACGAATAAAATTAGTGAAATGAAAAAAAAAAAGGATGACAAATTGGATTCATTCTACACATCAACATGTGTTCAAGCTAAAAACGCTGGATTACGCGAGATGACGTTTGACGCTAGGATGTCAAATTTAATTGTACTGTGGATATGAAATGAAGATACAAAAAAATGTTATTATCTAAATCACCCCAGTTATACCTTGCAGAAGTAATTATTATCTGCCACAGTGAACACAAGGGAAAAGTCCAGGAAGAGGCATGGACTAGAAAATCCTAAGGATATATATCTATTGTAAAGCAACAAATTGTTAAAGAGATAACAAGTCAAAAATACATGAGATGCTCTTATTGCGGAGGTAACAATCATGGAAGGGGAGGAAAATGTCTGGCATATGGAAAGAAGTGTAATCGATGCAGAAGAATACGACATTATCAAAGAGTTTGCAAGTCCAAAATAGATGATAAACGATTTGCTGCAATAAGAATAAATGGGATTAAGGAAGATAATAATAATCAAATGTTATAACTGGATGTAATTTGTGAAAGAAAGATTATTGGTTAAATTAAAGCAGTTCCCGTTACAGGAGCAGAAGTTGCTGTAGCAGAAATAGAGTTTGTTAACAAAACGGGATTAAATAAGAAAATGGTGAAAAAGTACGATGAAGAGAAGATTTCATGTGTTGATGGATCGCAATAAGAAATTAGTGGAAAGTTAAGAACTACTTTAGTGTTAAATTCAGTAAAAAGTGAAAAAATATATAATTATATGTCGATATATTCTTGTCTGGACGTGTTAATAGAGAGCTGCGAATCCTATTACAGGATTTTCTAAAACAAATGGGTGTAGCTACGGTCCAATCTGTGAAGAAAGAAGAGATAGAGATTTAAAAAAAAAAGAAAAGAATGTATTTTGTGATGAGGAAGAATTGGAAATTATGGAGGGGCAACCAATGAAGATAAGTCTTAAAGAAGATTATCAACCATTCGCAATTCATACTGCAAGAAACATATCATTTACCTATAGATAAAAAGTGAAGAAAGAAATTAACAAAATGGAAAGAATGAAAATAATAAGTAAAGTCGGTGATAAAGCAGTGGATTGATGCCATCCATTAGTAGTTGTACTCAAACCTAGTGGAAAAGTGAGAATATGTGTGGATCTTAAGATATTGAATGAGCAAGTTAAGAGGACAATACATCCCATGAGAACACCTTTGGACATAATATCAAGTATTCTCACAAACATTGAGTTTTTACAACATTGGATGCAGAACAGGGATATTGGCAGATAGAACTGGAAGAAAAATCATGAAAATTGACGTGTTTTATGACTCCTTGAGGTAGATATATATTTAATAGAGCTCCGATGGGATTCTTAGCAACGGGGGACGCATATTATCTTCGTGGAGATGAGGCATTGGAAGGTTTATCAAACACTTACAAAGTCGTAGATGGCGTTCTTACTATATCACACAATTTCGAAGACCATATTAAGAATGTCCGTAGAATCTTAACAAGATGTAGACAAAACAAAACAACATTAAATCCATCTAAATTCGTATTTGCATAACCTAAATTATAATATTGTGGTTATATTTTATTCAAGAAGAGTATTGAAACAGATCCAAGTAAGTTGAATGCTATTAATGATTTTGCAGAGCCATCATCTAGAAAGAAATTAAGAAGTTTTTTGGTAGTAGTTAATCAATTAGGTCAGTTCTCACCTAGAATTAGTGAAGTTGTAGGTCCACTGAGAGAGCTTTTATCGTCAAAAGTAGAGTATGTGTAAACCAAAGATCATTCTTTATCAATGGAGAATGTAGTTTTAACTTTACCACCAACATTAGCCCCGTTCGATCCAAGATTAGAAACCAAACTTGAAACTGATGCATCGAGAATGAGTAGATTGGGATATGTGTTATGTCAGAAGCACAAAGAAGAATTGAAATTAGTTCAATATGGCTCCCGATTTCTATCAACTGCCTAAACAAGGTACTCCATAGTAGAATTATAATAATTATACCATAGATAAGCTGGATAATTAGATTTAAATTGCAAATATCAATGTTTCAATTTGAAACGAAATGGATAAAGGGGAAATATCATGAAGTACTTGATGCACTATCGAGATCACGGGTGCCTCATTCCGAGGAAGATGAAGAGTAAGATACAGATGTTGAATATCACAGAGAACAAGTTATCTGTGATATTCAACATCTGTACATCACAGAGAACAAGTTATCAGAGTCGCTGTTATTAGAACTACTCATTTAGAAGATGAAGAAAGATTCGATGATCCATTAATAGAAGATGTTAGAAAAGAGGCAATGAAAGATCAAATGTATAAAGATGTAGTCAATGCAGTAGAAGACAATTGTACAAACAATTGAGTACAATCATTTTCCAAGATAATAAATTATATGTACTAAAATGGTCTTTATAGGATAATTCTAAAAGAGAGGCAAATTCAAATTATTCAGGGATTGCACAGTTCACATCAAGGTATCGAGAAGACGAAAAGAGGAGCTAAGGAGACGATTTATTGGCCTGGAATGAACTCGGATATTGAAGAAATGATTAGAACATGTAGAAAATGTTTAAAAAGATTACCTATTTTATCAGAAGAAACGATGATGAGGGACCTCATACCAATGAGGCCATTTGAGAGCACTTTTGCAGATTTGTTTGAGCATGGAGGAAACCATTACTTGGAGATCATCTTTCTGGACATCTATATGTAGATCAATTCAAAAGAGTTCCATCTTTAGGAGAAGTAATATTGACATTAAGAAAAATATTTTCTGTAACCAGGATTCCAGTGAAATTTAAGATCAGATCAAGGCCCTCAGTTTAGTTCCAGGGAATTTCTGACATTCTTTAAGATATGGGGAGTAACATGGGGACCTTCTTCACCCCATTTTCCGCAAAGTAATGGACATGCTGAGAGTTTGGTGAAATGTATGAAGAATCTATTAGCCAAAGCAGGAGGAAAATGTAGTTTTGATAAATTCTAATATGGAATTATGGAATTTTGAAACACTCCACAGGCCAATGGAAGATTACCAAATTAGGTCTTATTTGGTCATCAAGTAAGATCGTGTTTACCTATTGATTCGAAGAGCTATGGTCCAAGATCCGAAAAAGAACAAAAATACTGTTTGAGGAGAATGGAGCAGGTAAGGGAGAAGGAGAAAATCCGTTATCATAATAATCAGAGGGATTTACCGGAGTCGAAAATAGGAATGGAGGTAATAGTACAAAATTACAAGAATAGTCGATGGTCGGAGGACGGACAGATTATTGGAAAGGGAAAAAAATAGAAAATACCAAGTTCGATTAAATACAGGAAGATTTAAATAGTGAAATAGACGTTTCTTGAGGCTGAAGAAAAGGGAAGAAATTGAATTTGTGGAAGACAATGGAGATACAAATGATCTCGGAGTCCGAAGGTCGAAAATAATTCGAGTAAGATCGAACTTGGGAGGGAGATGATATGATATAAGTATCAATCTGTAAATAGGAAGTATGTGTAAATATTTATTAATACATGAAATTAAGAGTCAGTCGGTTCTAAGTGTTTGAAGTGTATTTAATAATATTAATTAAAACGTAACAATATTCTTCTTAGGTATTTGCCCTGCACGGAGGCACATAATAATGGCCGCACAGCCTTCATATTCAGAGTATATCTCTATAATTAACCGAAAGGGTCTATGAAATATTTCGCTGTATGGTGTAAAAAAACTAGTCATTTATCTATGTTTAGATTTTGTACAATTTTTTTTTTTGTGTTAACTCACCTCATATGTAGAATGTGTATATTAATATGATCAAAAGCTTTTATTCCGTCGTTAATTATTTTACATGTTGTTCGTCACATTTGGAAGAAATAAAGACGAAAAATATGTTGAAATGAAACAGATCAAGTGTAAATTGTTTACATTAGATAAGAGATAGGCAGATACAGACAAAAATCACTTTAAATTAATGAAATGAAACAGAATATCAATAACATATACTAAGAGCCTCATAGTGTTGTCATAACTTCTTTTGCATCGTTTGTGAATTTATTTGAAATACAAAATCATAAGTTGGGTTCAGAACAAAAAGTTTTTTCTTAAAAAAAGTGCGATAATTAGACAACCATTAATTCGGTTAAAATGATAATTTTTTTTGAAACAATCATTGTGATTGACTCCAACTAAGCTTTTGACTCTGTACGTCATAACTTTATCTTACGTGCTGTAAAGAAATACCATCCAAGAAGTTTTTGAATCCAATCCGTGCTCCATTAATAAATGGAACTTCAACTATTGTGATTTAATGGATTATGGAGAAACCATTTAGTCCTAGGAAAAAGCTATAGACAACGATGTCCCGTATCTCCGTTATTGTTTTTGGCGTCAATAGAACAATTAAGTTGTACATTTATACTGAAATATGGAGGTTTTGGTGTTTCCATAGAATGTATAAAACATATTTATGCAGATGACCTTACTCTGATGGTAGGTGGACATTTGGACAGACAGGTAAAGAAAAGAATCAAGATTGAACTCCCCTATTTCGATAAATTTTCTCTATTTTCTCGGATGAAAATCAATATGGAAAAGACTTCCATTATTTCTATTCGTAGATGATGCACTGGGCCTCCCATAATGATCGGATGATGAAAAGTATTTAAATGCGTCAAGATTTTGGGAATAAAAAAGGGGAGGAATCAATCTTCGTTATCTAAATTTGTGAAGCTGAACTCTCACGCCCACAAGTTTTGTCAGGCCTGCAAAGGATTTAACATGTAAAAGAGAGTAGATCTATGTAACTCTAAATTAATTTCTAAAATGATTTATGTTGCAACAGCTTAACCATCTGTAGGCGAGTGGCTCTTAAAGGAAGAGGAAGGGTGGTTGAATATATTATTGGATAATAGATACGCCCCAGCCCTGAACAGACCTTGGCCTCAACTAGGAGGACTAGTACTACTCTCAAATACTTTACCAAAAAATTATATAAAGTTTTTCACGGACCTCACGTAAAAACCTCAGTTGACATGGAGGAGATTCATCAATGAGTCATCCGTCTATAAGATGTTGATGTTTGTTACGGCGGATTATTCCATCGATGCAGTGGTATTACACTTCAGGGACCGGACAGCTGCACAAAAATTATATGAAGTAAATCACCTGTGTTTGATTCTCATAGTAAAATTGATGTCACCCTCCAAAATGCAAACATTGGACTATTATGTGTGGAGATAAAGTTCGATAGATGTACACATAGCAATATTGACTGTTTGACGACTTGTTTTTGGGAGGCAGTGGCCAACATAGTGAATGAGTTCCTCATTAATGCCTGTGACAGGTTTGAGGCTGTTGTTGAAGCTGGCGGTGGTTGGTTTGAGTGATTGAATTTCACTATCGACCCCCTACATGTTAGAGCAACAGATTTGTGAATATTAATTTTGTAATATTTATAATATCTTTCAATTTTCCGCATTTTATGTAAGAACCATTTATAAAGAAAATGATGATTTGACTTGAATCTAGATATTTCATGTACCCAGTATATATAACAATAAAAGGGATGCAAAATGTGTTTTTTTATGTATTCAAAAGTAATTGATATGATACACATTAAGGCTGAACAATTGACTTAGAATAAATGCATGAATACAAAATAAACTATATGAATATTTTTTTCAATGTAAACATTTATTAAGATATGCATGTTTAAAGTATTAATGTGGATATTATATACATATACATTTATCATGTTGAAGGAATATCGTTCCAAAGTTTTCGAATAAGTTTTTCTTTTTTTATTTATTGGTGAAGAAAAATAGTAATTGATTTTTCAAATTTGAATAAAAAGTTTGGATATGGTTTACAACGCAAATCATATTTTCTATTTCGAAAGTTGTGACAGCATAAACAGAAAGTTGAAATTCAATTATCGTAACGTCTTAATTATAAGAAAATAATTAAGTATTACTAATGTTAATACCGGGTATTAATTAGGTGTCTGCTAATAGACAAATTTTACTCCATAATGATATATGTCGTAGATAACTCCCCGAGAAATCCTCAGGGTTACTGTCCGTTTTTCATGAGCACACTCACACGAAACTAATCAATACATATATCTAGGGATTTAAAAACTGTCCAAATCTTAGTGAGCCTAAAAAGTATGTGTCGGTAATCCGCGAACATTCTGCGTATATATTAGCACATCCGTTTTTTTGGAAATGGTAATCTGAAGAAGAAATTTTCATTCCCTTAGCATTTGTTATTATTATATAACTCCCATTCCGACTATGTTCGAAGCAAATTGAATCTTACTGTGTGCCTATACGTATAAAACCTTGAGGATTTTTGCAGAGTTATAATTGGTAGTTAATTGGTGGTAGTCCTCGTTGAACTCAGAAAATAATTGGGGATTCGACATCAGAGTAATTTTTGCCAATATCCTTGTTTATTTTCTTCTCCTCCTTTATCACAGCTGATGGTAGTTGATCTCCTTTAAAACTTTCTTCAAATTGTCAGGCGTTTTTAACATGCCCAAATCCTCATGGCCTAGAATTTATAAAAACAAGTATTTGTTGATAAAATGCAGGATATTAGTGCTTTTATTAATTATTTATCTCTATTTTAAAAATTCAAACGTATTAGCAAGTAGGGAGCTCTATACTTTATTTAGTAATCCCTTTCAGTAGATTAAAGTTGCCAATGGATGTTTTTCTTTTTGATTTAGACTCACAAAGATTTAGACAATTTTTCCTTTTTTTCTTATAACAGTTTATACGTACTCTCACCTCAAGAATGAAAAAGTAATAAGAAGATTTTGAGAAAATTAAATGAATATGTTGGAATGACTGATGAGCGATCACTAACAAAAATATATATTTAAAAAAACCATCAACAACAACGTTTCAACATTCTAAAGACAAATAAAAAAAATACTCTTGTTATACATGTACACGCCTGCAATATGACTATATTATTACTTCTTATAACAAAAATATTATAGGATTTACATCATGATATACTATATACAATATACATCCTGTATACAAGGTCAATGCTATATACGCACCCCCACAATATTTTATAAGTACAACTATATTGTTCTTCTATAGATCAAAATACATTTATGACCATATAGCACTATATAAAGTGCATCCAGGTACTCATTTTCATATATTAATACAGACAGACAAACTTTGTTTTACTAATATAGATTTATTAGAAGAAAAGGGATCTCGACCCTTTCGAGTTATTTGGAAAAGTAACTCTTTGGACGATCTTGAAAGAAAATGAAAGGCCTCCTCATATGAAGGAGGTTGTGAGTTCGCCTCTTTGGGGGGGGTCGGGGGTCGTAGTCGATCCATGGACTGAAGAATTAGTACTGAGGAGATCACCTCTCATTATGTAAGTCACTACAACTCTTTTTTGTATCTCTCGTCTAATATCTATTTTTTGACCTTCCAGGGATACTTTTTATCTTAGTACTTTCAAAATCCTCCAAAATATTACTTGTACAAATAACTCAAAACAGTCAAAATACCCTTTTCTCTTATTTTAATAAAGTAGGGGGTGTCACAACACAATTTCCTTCTTTCAAAAATAAATAAAATAAGTTTAATAAATCAAAAAAGTGTGATTTTTGTTTCATAATAATAGTACACATTTCAAGTTTTGTTTCACACAGTTTTCAAAATCATATGAAACAAGTGACTCCCTCAATTGATCATACGCCAAATTTTGGTATATTAATGCTCAGTGATCCTTTCATTTTTTTATTTCTCTTTGAATAACTTTTCATATAGAAGTTTTAGAAGAACATTTATTTTATACAAATAGATGCAAAATAATATCATTAACATAACTTATTGATAGTTGTGGAGAATTAGTAGATTAGTAATTGATAATTTTGTATAGATCTTAAAAATGCTAGATTTTCCTTAGTAAATCCGGCTACAATTATCTGATTTAGACAAACTGCACCACTTTAAAGTTCTTGCATAACAACAAATTTGATGGCACTCATTGTAGCTGTCTATACATGGATTGTTTTGTATTAAAAAAATAATGTAGATTAACAACTATCAAAATGAATTGAAGAAATTGTTTTTGGATGTTATAAATTGAAGAAATTAACGGATTTTCCAAAAATTGCAGTAAGAAGCACTCTGGAGATAATATGCAATTAGTTTAATTAAACTTTATATCCTTTCCTCTACAATGAAACCACGCTTACCACCCTGCTACTTCTATAAGCAGATAGGCACACAATGTAAAAAACGAAGTTATGTTCTCGAATTGCCTATATAATTGGATTTGCTTTGACAAGTTATTTTCTTATTATTAAAAGACAAAGATTTTGAATTTCAACTTTCCAATGTCGTTGTTATCAATTAAGAGAAAAAAAAAAGCAAATATAACGTGTGGACAAAATTACAAACCATTCCGCAACTTTTCAGACATATTCAACATTGTGTATTGTATTAGTTTTCCCGCGCGGCATTGTTTCTCTTTCTTTATCGACATTAGAGACCCCGAAAGGGGAAAGTTGAGGTTCAATTGTTGGAACCTTTTAATAATAAGGAAATAACTTTACACAGCAAATAATATATTATTGAAGTAGGAAGAGATGGATCTCGACTCCATTGACCACAAGTTGCTGGAACAAGTTTCCACGTAGGAATAGGCAGTACCTAATTGGAGTTTCGAACGGTATATTTCTATTTATGTATGTTTATAGTCATTTTCTTTTTCAGGAGTTAATGGATTTGATGAGATAGAGATTTCTACCCAAGATACATATTACATTAATCCTGTAACTTTACTGTAATAACTCAGGGTAGATACAAGACAAAGGTTTTGTGCTTTACTTTATGATATGTGATCTCCTCTGGCCTCATCCCTCAGCCATGGCTTTGACTCTAACTTCTTCCCCTCTCCCCCTCCCCCAGAATAATTCATAATAGATAAATTCTACATAATGAGACCTTACACTTACTTTCATGATTCTCCAAAGTGCTGATTTTATGAATATTACGAAAAAGTTGAGATCCTCTCCTTTTATTCCAAGTATAATATTGCAAATTTTGATGTAGAAACTCAAGGTATGACGTTTCGCAAACTTATTAAATATTAATGTGACCGAGGTTAATAGAAATGCAAGGTTATAACAAAGTTGATATACAATATACAAGATTTGACCATCATGTAATTGGACTTGCTAAAATTTTCATTTTGATGCCACGCACAGACTGTTGGAAATGACAGACGATGTCATTTGATGTCATTAGAGTATAACAACATAGAATAATAAAAATTATATGATTAGGAATAAAAGTATTTACTCTTCGACGTTACTGCTAAAAATAGTGGTGGAAGTCAAACATCACTCAAAAAAGGGTTATGGTATAGCCTTGTATTTCTATAGAACTTGACTGAATGAACTAGCTCAATGGACCCAGTACTCCGGAGAAATTATTCTCTTGAACTCAATGTGTGTAGATTCCCTTCCCGGCTGTTCTAGGGAAGAAAATATACTTCATGTATATGTGCTTCAAAGTAGATTCCTAGGTCAGACGGAGTAAATGTAATACAAATTAAAAGAAGATAACAAAATTATACAATGTACCAAAATTTATGAGTTATTTTTCTTCACTAGAAGAAGAAAGAAAAAGTTTTTCGGGAAATTTGAAAGATATTCCTTCAACAGGATAAATTTAAAAGTTTTTAATTGTATACCTCACTCTCTTTGTATGTACCATGTAGATTAAGATAAAAAAGCTTATTTAATCAGATCTTTTTTAATGGATGCAGAGTAGGCTTTTTCTATTTAATTATTTGTAACTTTACATTGAATACACTACTGATATAGATTTTTAAGAATTCTAAATATGCGTTAGTTGTTATATTAAAGCCATAGCTGTTTTAAAAAATCCCATTTCTTTTGAATATGCAGACTTTTTCATATGTTTTTATAACGCATAAAAAAATTCTCGTATTCAAAGCTCGTCTTTTTTTTTTGTAAGGACGAAATATTAACATATGGAATGGGGTTTTATTATGAGGATGTATGTTTGTGAAAATTTTCTTTTGTTTCTTCCTTGAAGAAATTAATAATACCTGCATTTCACGTTGGATGAGTATGTAATAAATCTGCAAAAAATTATTTGTTACGTGCCTATTATAAACACCTGTGGCATAATACCTAATTGATTTCTTACTATATGTTACACTCTCAAGAAATTTGCAAACACATATTTTATGTAGTCGATGCTAGTTACTGATGAACTTTATATACTGTTTAAACTCACGTCATAAATTGTATTAAACCGAGTGGCCCATTAAAATCTGACCACTTCCTAATTCAATAAGGAATAAAGTTTGAGTCATTTAAATTAATTTATATTGCGATATATTAAAGCATAAACAATTAGCTACAAAACAAAACAACCTGAGCTCTCTGGCTTACGTACAAGTAGAGAAAATTGAACCTCAACGAGATCGACGAGTTTTCATTCATCTACACCGTCAGCAAGTTCAAAACGTTGGAGAGGAAGAAAGGCTCTGTCAAAAGGTCAAACTGTACACGAAGAAGTTATAGAAAACAGCCCAGGCCTATTCACTCAAGTTCATGAGGGTCCATGCAAGACCTCAGTGTTTCACACCAGATTGCCCACAGAGATATCAAAAAAGTGTTTGGAAAGATCCTTGTGAGGGTGGAGGAACCACTTTTGACACCAGCAATGAAAGTAACCCGTCTCCTACATTACAAGACTATTTTGAACTCTTTTTGACAGTTTTGCCGCCCCCCTACAGCCTTGCTGCCAACCCCCTCGACAAGAACTTTTGGGTCCTATATGTGAGTACCATACCTATATTTTACGGAGTGGGAACCCAAAACTTGCCGTAGCATAAATTAATTACGAAAAACCTGGTTTTTATGCTATCAAGAAAATACAAACTAAAAACAACTTTAAGTATGTTTAAATATTATATTTAGCTATACTTTTTATTCAATATGTCCTCCTTCACAAGCAATAACACCCACACACCACCAGCAAACGGATTGGCAGATCTGGCCGATTAAGGACCACACATTATCATGATAGCAGCTCGGAGCATATCTAAATTTGGATGAGAGGTATAGCAGACATTATTCTCCAACATGCCTTAAACTGCAGAGTCAGAGCTGATATCCGAGATAGAGGAGGACCACATGGATACAAGCCAGAATTCTGGTATATTCTTGATCATAGAGATGTAAGATAATTAAATTCAGAATAAAAATTTCAACACCATTCAGATCCTTCATGGACTAACTGATGTTGTAGGCCGTCTGGATAGAGATACCAACGGTGGTTGGAGCCTTCTTGACACTGACACCGACAGGAAGGAGATCGTACACCACTTTTCTTTTTTGTTGTTACTTCGACGTTTTTATACTTAAAGACATGGGATAACAACACAACTTGTTAATTATTCTTTCAGCTGACGTTTGGGTGAGTAATGAAACAATAAACAACAGGAATAAAATCATAATTAAATGTTACTACAAGTTTTAAGTTCCCACTATGTATATTGAATAATATTATCAATTTTGGAGTTGTATTATTTTACCACAAGACAAAACGACTCTCATGCCCCAGTGATGGAGACGCCTTTTTGTGTCCTCATAGTTGATATATTCAGGTTGCTAATCGTTCCGTTCAACTTATTTTTTTAGTGTTTAGTGTTCCGTTCATAAAATAGAAACAATAAATCAGGGTTACAAGCTATAATTAAGGCTGAATTAGTATGTTGAGGTATACTTTCTTATAAAAGATATTAATTTTTCCTTTTAGGAATATTCCTAGTTTCTACAATTTTATCAATTGAACTTATATAATAACTTTGATTCATTTGGTTCAAATAGAGTGTTGGGATATATGAATCATGCTTATAGTTGTAAGGTTAATTCATGATAAATATTTAACATAAGCTAATTTTATATGCTACTATTTGAACGCATTTGGTCCAAGCCAAACTTCAGCCACAAAAGATTATCACACATTCAAAGCATTCATTTATAGTTTAGCGTTCAACTACTTCGCTGAAATAAGAATATAAATGTATCAGAAATCGTTTTGCTTTCAAAGATGTGAAGTCGGATAATATTTTAACAACTCAAATTAAAATTTTAAAATTTTACTAACTCGATTCAAATCACTTAGAGCTATCTATCTATGTACAACTCAACATTTCAAATTATTATATGGCTACTCCATATCTGTTAAATTAAATTACGTCAGATAATCAGAAATCTGTTTAGTAATTCGCTGAGACATATATGTATATTAGTCATACGGAGGTTAGTATTCTTAACAACTCGCCCCACCCATTATAAAAAAAGTTCAAATACGACCCAACCCTCTGTCAAATATATATTTTTAGATTTTTTCAAATATTTTGGTCAAAAAATATGATTTTGGCCATACGTCAAAAAAAAAAAAAAAAAAAAAATCCGGTGGTTTCCTCAGTTGCAAACAAAACGAAAAAAGCTAAAAATGTATGTAAAAAAATTTTTTATTTTACGGGTCGGATTCTTGGTAACTGTTCAGTTTAGAGAAAATTTAAAGAAGTTCTAAATGTATTCTTTTTTTTTAAATGTGGAAAGATTGATTGTGCAAGTAATTTCAATTTTAAAAGTAAATTCCCCAACAGTTGGTTCTGTTCATTGAATGTAAGTTGCGCTGAACACTAGTCAATTTTTTATTCCGTTCTCAACCCCAGATATATTTATTATCAAATGGATTAAACTCCAGTCAATCTTGATTTAAATCCATCAAATGACTTTAAGAACCAATAAAAACTTGACACGTGCATTCAATACTCCTTGGTTCCAATGATAAACAGTGATATTTGAATTAAATCAAACTAATATCCTTTGAAAATCCCCATGATATTTTTTACATTGTGCATTTTTTTATTTGATTAATAAGGAACGAAAAAATTGTATAATTTTAGAAATATTTCTTATTATTCCCATTGTAATTGTTAATGTATATATATAATATTGAAATAAGACCGTGAATCGATGTAATAACATATCTTAAATACAATTTAGGATCAGATATAAAATATAATAACACTAAGCAGTAGAGGGGTTAAATTTTGACAGAAGGTTTAAGTCCTAAAATTTTGATATTCAATTATTTAATAGTATTATTAAAATTAATGGAAAAAGGGTTTTCATTGATATATAACTTTGTTGCTTATGCCCTCAAAATGGTCGACAATAATAATACTGACGTCACATGAAAATGCTTTAATTTAGTTAAAGACTTGAACTGACCAAAGTATAGCTGTATTGCTACTTCAAACTTGATTCGGGGTCATAGTTAAAACATTCCATTAGACTCGTACACAGCTCCCCTTCAATAGCTTAAATTGAGTGACAGATAGTCTAAAATTGGTTTGAAAACTGAGAGTCGTTTTCAATTAGGTTAACAAAATGTATCGGATTAAATGCGGGGTTCCTTTTGTTTCTTTAGTCAGACCAAAATAATCAAACTATCTAACAACATAAGATAATTAAATATAACCAAACATAGTAATAAAGATATCATAGATGGAAATTATATTATAATCAAAGAGAGAGCGGGTTTTTGTAGTTGTTACCAGAGAGGGTGTATTTTATTTTGCAAAGTTGTTATCGTTATTCTTAAAAAGAGAGCATATCAGTAGAAAGTAATCACAAGTACCTGAAAGACCAGAAGGAAAACTGAGTAGCTACAGAGTTGTAAGTTTAAGTCCCTTGTTGAACTTGCTGTAGAATTGAGGATCGCCTCTGGAGTCATAAATTTGAAGGCACCAAGTTGCTTAGTTCTTGTTTGGCAGACATCAATATACTGAACGTCTACAGTGAATTTGTCAAAATAGAGACAATTGATCATATTTATGTAATACAATACTTTTTTTTGAAAATTTTATGCCCATCCAATATAAAAGCTGAATCAGATTCTACGCTAGGGGAATCTGTATTTCGTTTACGGGTGGAAAATAATAAATGATGTCGAACAAGTTGCCAAGACGAGCATCGTTCTGGTACACCAAATGAGGTGACAACTTATAAAAATTGTGAAGAAAATCCACAAAGTGGGACATTGCGGTCGTCGACTGAAAGTATGCGGGCTAGTAATCATTGTAAGCATTTCAAAAATTGCAATACATTACATAATATCTGCAAATTTGTATATTAGAAAGTCGTTTGCACGATGAATATTGGGGTTGTTCAAACTAGAGCAAAAACAGTGTCGAGAAGAAGTTTCATTGTGGCATAAGTTTTATTTACTTATATTCGTTTGTAAACATAATTACAGACGGTGGCGCCATCTTGCGGATAAATAATATAACTCTTTGAATGATTTCCCTGTTGTATTTAGTAAAAAAATAACATGTACGAATGTTTTGCAAATTGAAGTGCATAGAGCTGAAAGGAATTTATGTTCAAAATATATCTTTTTTTTCATAAAAATGGTTGTGCTTCTTTTGCTGGGTCGGATACTTCTGGGACTGCCTTCGTATAGCCCTTCTTTTAGAACCATCACCGCTAAATTACGTATCAAATATACTCTGAATAGCTACAGTACCAAAGAAGAAACTCCCTGTGACCTAAATGGCATGCATTGATGAAGAGTAAATGATGATAAATGTTCAAGAATCATTTTCTGATTATGATAAATTGTCATCAAAGACTATAATCACTGAATGATGTGTTTTATTTCTATATTTCTAATTATCATCCATCCTTCATGTTTATAACTCATGTATGATTTTGAAATGGATATTTTACAAACCGTATGATTGACGACTAATCAGAAATGAAGGAGTGTACCTACAAAATAGGTAAATAAATTAATCATACTAACCTTTACTAAAAAGTAATGATATTACCTCGTTTTTCGGTATTTTGCATGGTATCAAGTGCATAAATCATACATTCTTAGAACATATCAACATTCATCGAGATCAAGATCCTAAGACGGAACTGGAGGAACCCGAATAAATAAGTACTGCCACAATACTAGTGACCAGGTTAATTTTCGATTTATTTTATTGAACATAACAGCATTTCATACTAATTGAATCACGAATTATGACTCCCTAAAAAAATCTTGGTCTTACTCTCCATCCTTTATGAATCCTATACACTCAGATCTTATTTCATCAACATTTGAAAAATAATGATAACACCCTTATAAAATATAGATAAAACAAAGCCCATATTGGAGACTCTAATTATATTAATTAATCATCTATAGCAAAAATATTATAAGGGGTCCGCAACTTTTTGTAGTATAGTGACTAAACAGCTAAGTAGTGTCATGGAAAAGGGTCAAACAGCTATCGCTGCAGAGATATGGTGGTAAACCCTGTTATTTAATATATAATTGCTTTTCTGAAGTGTTTAGATAAAACAAGGATTCAATAAAATTTTATTTTTACTACAGGAATGATAATAAAAAAACCAAATATAAACACAATTTATATGACAAATATAACTATTAAAAAAGGGAAGGGGGAAAAATACTTAACCATTTAATGAGACACTTGGTTTTGCTTATTTTGTGATATTTTTTCTATATCAGGTGAAATAAAATCTAGTTCAAAGTTTGAAAAGAGACAAATGTTATTTACTTCGGCAAGAACGATTAATAATACATTAATTCTTATACTACATTTATTAATGATGATTGACATTATTCTAACCTATAAAAAAGATTTCTAAAGCTACCTATGGAGCAAGAAGAGAGACTGACATAAGAAATATTTCATCTTTCGTTTTTTAAAAACGTAAAAAAATGATGCCCACGATACGCGGATTTTCCAATTTTTCTAACTTTTTATTTTTGATCAAGAAGACAATTTTAGAATAAATATAAATTAATACATTTTATAAGTTAAAAAAATGAATATCAACCCGCTCTAATATATACATCATCGTCGTTCAAAATTATATATTTAATTGCATTGAAATTAATATTACATATAATGGGTTAATTAGCAAAACTTTACTGTGTAGACATCTTATATAGAATAAAAAAAATCAATTCATGACTATATGCATTAATGAAACGTTTTATATTTTTTCTCATTAAATATTAACAATGAGCCTGTTTCTATTATTATTAAATGAGCTAATTGCCAGCAATAAGAGGAACTTTAATATTAAAAGTAACATTTATGTACGTACATTAATTAGTAGTTACATAACTATATACAGGGACTACGAACGATATCCGGCGTTTTGATCTATTTACTTTACATATATGGTCATTTTGTAAGAATGAATAAAAAAATAAAAATTGAGCAGCAGATACAATTATTGGGAATGTATCTCACTCAAATTAGCCTCTTTGGATATTAATAACGTCCTCGATTTGGGTCCTGAACTACTTTCAGGCCCTGGAAATAAAAGACTGTACTAAATGCTTGCATTTTCTGACAATGGAGTCGATTAGGTAATGTGAGGAGGACTTCTGTTATTCTTTGACTCTAAGTAGTTTCAGTAAAAATAATCCATCGGATTCAGGTCGGGGGATCCAGGAGGTCTAACAGAAAATATGCTTGGACACCTCCTTCCATCTGATCACTCATCTGGGGGTCCCTGGTCTCCACTAGGGGTTACCTCAACTCCAACAACTCTTTTCTTGTCGATTTGTGTCATCTGTGAGAACTCAGCATGGTTAATATTCAGATCTTTGTTCACCTAAGCTATCATAACAGCAGACCTGTTATTCTGCCTCTAAAAATGTAATGAGGTGGAAGTGTTCTGCTGTTGACTCCTTAGCAGTATTTTGGCTACAAACTGAAACGTTTCCATGTATCTTTCACTACAGAAAAAACAATTTGCAATTTTGTAATCATATATACACGAAAAAATCTAAAAATCTGATTCTCTGAATTTTGTAGTTACACCCTTTTAAAACCTGTGAAATCCGGAATATTTAATGATATTGTATATTATAATTTATTTTCAAAAGTTAAGTCATTTTGCTCTTACACGTGGGGGTCCATAGTAGTGAAGTCAATCATTCAAACCCAACGATCTCTGGCTTCAACCACAGCCTCCAACCTGGCCCTGAACTTGGCACAGCCCTTGATGAGGAACTCCTTGTAAATATTGGCCATTGTCTCAAGAATAGAAGCCCTCAAGGAGTCAACAGTGTTAGTGCACTTTTATTAGACTCTCTATCTTCAAGATTCCCAACACATAGATGTCCCAGAGGTTCACATCCGGGGAGCTTGGATGCCAAATTTGCTTTGCTCAAAGCATGCCCAAATTGTTTGACCGCCAATTTAGGACAAGATGGGAAGTGGGGTCCATCTTGCTGAAAGTCATATGACCTTCCAGCAAGCAACAGGTTCATCAAGGGTTTGCACTCATCCCTCAGGACAACCAACTAAACGTCTTTGGGGATATTGTATATAGAGTCGCGTGCAATCTATATGTCATTATTTTTGTTACCTTGACATCCATTCAAAATATCTTTTTTTTGGAGAAGAATCGAATCCTGCGAGCTGTTCCTTGCGTCAGATGGATTAGGAGCTTTGAACTTTGCTCAACTCTCCTGACCTTCATAGTCTCCCACAGAATTTGTATTAACTTCTACTCGTAGATCTTGCCCATCAAATCATAATGAGGTCGTCGTCGATGAGTACTTCCAGTGACTTTGAACAGTCTGTAGTGCGTTTTTTGATCTCATAACGATCATGAGTCTTCCTAGTTATGATTCTAATAATAGGAATAATTGAAATAATATTAAAACAAGTCCATTTGATCTCCTTTGATTTTTTTTTTTTTTTCAAATTTCCTTTTAATTGGTCAGACGGACTCTGATTAAGCATATGTTAATATACTTAGTATACTAATTATACTTTTTATAATTACTCCATGTTACGAATTGTCTTTGAATCCATATACATTAAGTATATTTCCTTCTCTAGGAATGACTGAGACGCGATCCAAATGTATGGAACATTAAAAATGTGGTTATTTCTAAATTGTTACTTTCCTCCACAGACCTGCAAATTTTGTATAACCTCGTTAAGTAATTTCCACCATGTTTTTTTTTTTGTTGCTTTTTTTGAATTTGTCTAATATATCGTCTTGTCTAGCTACTTCAGTGATTTGTAACCGTTATTATGTTTCTAAAAATAAGCTCAAATAGGTCATATTATCTATATAAATAGTTATGCATAGGTATTGGTGGAATTGGGAGTA
Source organism: Lepeophtheirus salmonis (assembly GCF_016086655.4). Taxonomy (NCBI): domain Eukaryota; kingdom Metazoa; phylum Arthropoda; class Copepoda; order Siphonostomatoida; family Caligidae; genus Lepeophtheirus; species Lepeophtheirus salmonis. The sequence goes on from NC_052132.2 coordinate 16,603,977, forward strand.
CGAATGAAAATTTCAATACTTCAAAAAGAGTAATTATGGCCAGTTCCAATGTATCAGTACACCCCTACTTGAATGATATAAGAAATGCTCATTTAAAAAAAAAAACTTGAAAATTTATCTAGAATAAATTGTCACGGCTAATAAAAATTTGGTATGGACCTATTCTATAGATTAATTATTAATGAGTTCAGTAGTTTATCCCAATTCTTAATATTTACCCAATGATAACGTCATACCAAATTAAATGTGTTTCATACATCATATTTGTACAATTCATTAATGTGGAGTTGGGAGAGAAAATTGGTTTAAAGATTAAAATCGAAAAAAATTTGTACCGAAAATTCGGTCAACGATCAGGAAACGATTACATTTCGGTTTATAGTCTGAGATAGCTGTCTGGACTGAAATATTGGTCCAAATTGCTCGAGAAAAACGCTTACAGTGAAACTGGGGAAAAAATTGGCCTTGGATCGAGTTTCAACAATTATCTATATTCTCTAATCAATTTCGGTGCTTTGGAGAAAGTTTTAGTTATATAAGTACAGGGGGGTTGAATTGCATACAAATTGCTATTTAAAGATTATTAAATGTTGTGGAAAAATGTAAAAAAAAAATTTCAAATATTATTTTTTTGTTTAAATATAGAAAATCCACAGCTCTTTCCAAAAAGTTTAAAAAAATTGAATTTCAAATATTGGATTTTCTAGTAAGAGAAAAATATATATATTTCTTTTTTTGGTTTGAGAATGGAGCGGCTATTTATAGTTGCTGTAATGGTCGTAAAAAGAAGGGATAGGAGTCTTGAGAAGTAAGTGATTAATGAAGAAGAAATTGAAGGTAATGTGATGGGAGAATGGGAATTTTTGCTTATTTTATGATTTTTTGTTTTGTATCCATTCAAAGCAGAAGGTTATCGCAATTTTCATTATACCTTAATAATTCGTCAATGCAATAGTTCATGGCCATACACTAACTCCTTTTGCATTGCTAATATGTCCAATAAGTAGGATTGTAAAACCTTAGCATTTTTTGGCATACGAGCTTTTTTGGTTGGCAACATGAACAGTGTTTTTTTGAAGTTGTTTCATTAGTATTTCATAATTGAGGAGATAACATCTGAGTAAAATGTGTAAGTTTGAGCTCATGAATAACCCAGATTAACATTAAAGACTTGTTAAGTAGTTTTAAACAGTGATGTAAAAATAAAAGACACCCGAAAATAAACGTGGTAACCCTGACAATTTGAAAAATGTTTGGGAGGAAAGCGGTTTAGCTGTCATAATAATTAAATTAGTTGCAAACAGCTATGAGAAGAAGGAAGTAACACCATTCAGTATCTAAATTCTACTCTAAGTCTGACAAGGACTTATTGCTTATAACTCCCGAGCGAACCTTGATTATTACTCTACGCCTTTCATGAGCACAGGCCCTAGCTATTACGTTATACTTAGATATTCTAACTTCAAAAATCAAATAATATTTTGTTTTTTTTCTTTCGTTGTGTTAAAACGTGTGTAGCTCCCTGTTATAAATATTTAATTTTTATTTGATGTGTATTACTCCAAAGCAGATTAGATCTTCTTATCTTATAGACAGTCACGATTCACTCTTTTACGTAAGTATTTTAATATTCTGGTGTGTGTCATCGTTGATGAGAAAATAGAGGGAAATCCTTCACATATTCTAATAATTATCAGACTTCTCTCGAAATATATATCTCTTCTCTTTAACCTGAATTCGATGACAAATCCTGTTTATCCCTCTTCACTTAAATCAAATCTCTGGCCGATGTCTTTTTATTTGTATTATATTATCCTCGTTCGTCATGGGCAAGTGCGGGAGGAAAAGTAGTGTTGGTAACCACACAAATAATAATCTTCATGATGATTTGTTTTTTATATCTCCAAATAAACGAAATTCTATAGAACAGATAACATATCCTGGAGAGCATTTCTCTAGATATCTCTCAACTGCGAGCTAAAATTGAAATACTCACTGACAAATGTTCTACTTTTGAATCGTCAATCTCATCTATAACTGAGAGACAAAATGAAATTATTAAACACTCTGCTTATCTCAAGGATCTAAAGATTTGGTCCATGGACGGAAAGAACGAGAAGGAGAATAATAAACGAAAAGTCATCATACATGGTTTTCCTAAAGATTCCAAGATTAAAAAACTTATGTTTGACAAATCTGAAATTCAGACAAATGATATTTAAATTGCTTTCAGAATCAAAAATAATAACTCTAATACTTGTAATCGTCCATTCATTGCCGGTTTTTATGATACTAGTATTAAAAATATTTTGTTGAAGCATTAGTCGGATGAGCTACGTGTTTTCCCCCTCCACACAAAAGCTCAAGGATAATTGAACAACGCCATCAAGGAAGACTTCATTAAAAAAACGAACAGTCTACTGACCTTTTTCCATAAAAGAGAAGGTCAGGAATTTTCCACATTGTTTCTAAAAAAAATTACCATGTTCTACATATATAAACATACAAAATATTTTTAACAAATTATAACTTTTAACATGTATTATTGACCACTTCAAGCCAGCCATTGTATTTATAACAGAAACATAGCTTGATGATCATATCAACAGCGAAATTGCTTTGCCTAATTACAACCTTATCTCCCGCACAGATCGCTTAATGGGGTCCAAGAAAAGAGGAGGGGGTGTGGCAGTCTTTTACTGTTCTTCAGTTAGGGATATCTTGGAAGTAAACTTCGAAATATGCAAGGTCCAATGAGTTAATCATAGGATCCTTTCTATATTTCATAGTACCAAGCATAATGAAGACCAATTAATTTCTACTTATCTAAGATCAACTCGTTCTGACACAATCATCTTTGGGGACTTCAATCTTCCTATTATTGATTGGACATCTTGGATCCCCTCTTCATCTGCAAGTAGGCTGAATATGGAAGTCTTTCAAGGTCTTTTCCTGTAACAAAAAGTCAGTGAAGCAACTCACTCTTGAGGTAATATTTTGGATCTGGTGCTTTCTCTTCCAATTCCACTGTTAACACTACATGTTAAATGATATTTATCAATACGATCATTATCCAATCTTAATTTCCACCACTAAAACTATAGTTAATAAATAAAAATAGCATCTCTAGAGGATACTTTGATTTTACCAAGGATGACAATCTCTCAATGAATAAAATACTTCGCACAATTGACTGGGTTGTATATTTTACCTCTTCCCACCACTCAAACAATGTTAAGACCGTCAATAAAAACACCAATAAAAAATACCTGCACTGAGCTTGTTACTAGCTACACCTAAAAAGAAAATTAAACGACTTGTCTTTTTATAACGACGTTCTTTGGATAATTTCAGACGGTTTCCATGCCGAGATAATCTACTTTGCTACAAAAAATATGAAAAGAATGTTGTCCAACTTATTTGACAAAATAGGATTTAAAATGAGATTGACCTATAATCTAAACTTTCTCACTCTAATATGAAACCTCTTTACTCATATATCAGAAAGAAGAGAGTGGGTTCTGGTAACATACGATATACGATATACTGGTATACATCTGGTTTGATACGAAATAATGAAGGTCTACTCATTTTCGATGAGATTAGCATAGTCTCTTGTTTTAACACGTATTTTGCATCAGTCTATTAACCCGAATTAAATTGAGTACATGCGGTCTCTATTGATATGATTCCTGGGGCCCCCTCCCTCTCTGAATGTTTATTTTCTCCTGAAGAAGTTCATAGTCTAATTGTAAATATCCGTTGCTCTCACTCCACTGGACTTGACATAACTAACTCTTCTTGAAAGGAGTTGTTAAAAGTGTTGCCAATGTAGTTGTCATTTTGAAGAAGAGAAACTCTTTTGATCCTTCTAAATACAAGCCCATATCCCTTACAAGCCATTTCAGTTAAATAATGGAGAGGATCGTTAACTTGAAACTACAATCGTTCTTTGAGAGAAATAAACTTATTTCGAGTAGGCAACACCGATTCTGTACTAATATGTCGTGTGTCTCGAATATAATTTTTTTCTGGGATGTTATCGTTAGTCGTTGTAACTGTAACCTTGACTGTGTTGTTATATACTTTGATCTCAGCAAGGCCTTTGACAAAGTCCCGTAAGGAGAACTTCTCTGTAAATTGTCTAACCTCGGATAAATATAGCTTAGTTCCTGGATTACGAATAAGATGCAGAGTGAAGTGATCAATTCCACAGTTTCTGAGCCTAGTGAAGTTACTTCATCAGTTCCACATGGTAGTGTACTTGGACCCACGCTCTTTGACATTTACATTAACGAATTAGTAGATAATTTTTCAGAAGACACATTCTTATACGCGGATGATACAAGAATCATATGTTCTGATTTAAACTCTATCCACGATGTCTATACCAAATTTATTAACTGGAGTGTAACTTGGAGAATGCCTATAAATATTAATAAATGTGCCTTGCGTCCTTTCTCCAAAAAAGAGTTCATCCACACAAGTCGTAAGGTAGTAGATTATTACTTGGACTTAGGTATCTATATCTCTCATAATTTGAAATTTAAGATACATATAAAATACATTATAAAGAAGGGCAATCGAAATCAATGAGAATGATTAAGACAAGCTTCAAAACTCGTGACCCTTTGTTTATGCTAAAACTAATTAAACTTTATGTCTTCCCAATTTTAATGTACGGATCTGAGATCTTCAAGAAACTACTTGATTGATTGGGTTTTTTTCCTTCATTGGGATATAACAAGAACTACGAATGTAAAATCAAAAGATTTGGTCTCATCAGTTTGTCTCATAAACGTGTCATTAAAGATTTGATTAGATACCACCAGATTTTAAGAAAAAAGGTTAATATACCTCCCCCGATCTGGATACTAAATAAAGACTATCTGTTCCATAGAAAAAGACTCTCCACTCAAAACACCATCACCCGACCAAAACCAAAGATTTACATTTTTATGCATAGTTTCTATTAGAGATCTCTTATTGTTTGGAACACAATACCTTCATTTTTTTTTGTCTAACACTTACTCATTTATTTTTTTCCTCTGCACTGTTACGTTTTATTATGTTTTTGTCTTTTATATATTAATATTTCTATTTTAAATGCATATATTATTAAGAACGATACTTTTTATATTGTATAAAAATTGTCGATCTTTATTTGCTTTGTTTATCACTGGTCAAAACAAAAAAAAAATGGCATCAGTTATGGAAAGTAAAAAAATAAATAATTTTCAGATTACGAACTAAAATAAGCTAATTCTGCTTTTTTAGAAATGTTATATACACTTCTGGTTTAGTTAAAAGTGTACGTATCTGTTGGAGTGAGAGTAGAATTGAGTATCGAAAAACAATTACGTCATTGCTTGAGACGGATTTGGATTCATTTTCTTCATCACACAGCTGCTTACAAGTTATTCATTTAGACGTCATGACAGTTAAGTTACTTTCTTATAGATCATTCATAACATTATCTGGATTAGTTTATTACTTTTCGTTTTTTTTTCATATACTGAAAAAACTGATGATTTACAGCCTTTTTTTTTATTGATATTCATTTAATATATATTACACAAATATACACCTATTCAATATTATTAATAAAATTATGTACTTTCCAATTACAAAGTGTGAATCTGCATTCCTATACAATATTATATAATCTGTTCATCTATACATAATATCTAAAAAGTACTTCGTATATTTTTAATTGTGCCTGCCTCATTCTGATCATAGCTACCCTATTTTCAAAGTCAATAATTTTCTTCAGTTCTGAGATCACCTTTGGGCTTTCGTCGTCGATTTTTTCAATTTGACTCCTAAATTTTTTTCTTAAATTCGCAGCTTCTTTCCCTCTTTGGATAAATCTCTTTCTTGACTGCATTTCAATATTCCTTAGAGCGTCCCAGGATGAGACAAGGTTATTAGACAATTTAACACTATTCTTTTCCATCATTTCAGAAATTACCTTATGGATCTCCTCTGAGTCCAACAGGCACACATTCAATTTCCAACATGACTTACGGGATCCGATGGGTAAACAAATGATGTAGATGTGCATGATTTGCTCTACGAGGTAGTTTTAGTTTGTGAAGTGGTCAAGTTTGTGAAAGGAAGGCCTTTTAGGCTGATGGCAGCAATGAATGGAAGCCTGGGATTTAGGGCTGGAACATAAAGCGATCGGAGGAGTTCATGAGTCCCTTTGGAGGAAAGTGTTGAGGCAAACCCTTAAAACTGAATGTACAACCTCCAAAAAAAACACAGTGTTAGTAATGAAACAATCAGAAGTAAAAAATATGTACCTCAAAAGCTACGTTCGCTAAAAATACCAGCTCATAACAGAAGCAGTAAAGGCCATCAGATTGAAAAAGGGCAAAAACCTTTTAAAGTGGATGAAGAGCGAATTTCTGGCCTTAGTCATTGTGGCATCCTTTCCCATCAGATCTGGACACACTTGACTATGGAATTTGGGGCGCTATTGAGACCAATGCCTTTGCTGCTCCTCCCCCCTCATAAATAATGTTGAGCTGAAGGGGATGGGCATGTAAAGTGAGTATATCATCAGAGTGTGCAAGGCATTCCGACCTTGTGTAGCAGCTGCAATTTAGACTAAAAGTGGACATTTTGAATTTTAAGGAGCAAAGATGTGTTTTTTCATTGATTAATAGACTTCAAAGTGCTAGCCATGATCATGTTTGAGCTCTTGAAGATTTTGTTAATGTTCTCCACCATGATTTATTTTTTCTTACGCACACTGTAAATAATTATCTTCAAGGCTATTAAGCAATGTGTTTATACAATATTTATGCATGTATAAGCACATGCCATGCCTTTTATCATATGTCGTGTTCTACTTACAAATGAGCTAGTAATAGATTTGTATTCAAAATAATATTACCAAAAATATGTGGAGTATATAATTTAAACCTCTTTCTAGAGGTTTTTCAGCAACTTGATTTATGATATTAACTATCTCCCTCTTTTTTTTTTCTGTACCTATGTGTTAAATATTGAAAAAACAAGCACATTTACTAAAACAGTTGAGGTAATATATTGTATTTTTACGATATCCTTTGGGGAAAAAATACTAAGCTACACACACACATTATACATATATAGACAGGGAAAAAAACCATGACGAAAGATAAATAGATTTATTTACTATCTACTTTCACTTTAAAGAGCAAAATGGTAGTCATTACTATGTATGTATATTTTACGGTACTAATATTTGCGTAGCCATTCTGGTAACAAAATAGGTTTTGGTATTTTCGAAAGTATTTAAACTAAAAATATCTACAAAATTATTTGGCTTTTTTTTGTTATTGCAGGATTAAGGCGGGTAACCACTGTGATGATAAATTATTTACCTTTTTGGTATTACAGAGAATCGATAATATCAATAATGCTTAAAAAAATATAAAGAAATGGTTTTCTTGATACAAATAAGATCTATATTTCAGCTTTCAGTAACTTTATATTGATATTTGTGCATAATAACAGAAAATGGTGAAGAGTATCATCCCCTAATCGATTACGAAAAAAATTGAAAACTTGAAAAAAAAAAAAATCTGGTTTGGTAAAAAAATTGATGGATGGCTTTAAGACTTTACCTTCATTTAAGACCCAAGTTTGGTCATACTATGCCATAGCCATTATAAATATTACATTAGTGCAAAATGAATTATCATTTATTTCAGCAGTAGTTTTTTTTATTTAAGAATTCTGAAGCTTTCAAAAACATGAAAAAATCTTCTCACAAATTTGATTATAAGATTGACAACTTTTTTTATTTATTGACAACATCATAATCATCTTTTTTTGTAAATTAAATATTCACAATCATGAAAATACAGAATGGGGTGTATTACTTTAGACGGATATCTCTCAAGGACTTTTTCTATATGAATATCTCTCAAATTTTAGCTGATTTGTGTGTCTTGTTTAAGAAGATCATTTGTAGGGTGAATAATCACCGTGTCAAATAAGGAAAAGATTAGAATCCTTTTGGAAAAATTTAAATTAGCTTCTTCCAATGGAATCAAAGATTCCAAAGTTATTCAAGTAGTAAATCAAACTTTTTTCTAAGGGATTTTTTACCTCCAGGAAATACGTTATCCTTTGGCACAGATGAATTTTAGAGATATACTTTGATCTAAAAGTTGGTTGGTTCCTTTTCGTCACTACAAATTATTCACTTTATTATATTTTCGTCAAACTTTTTGTGTATCTTGTAGAATACTTAAGAAATTTTTCAAACAATATTCAAAATGGCCTTGACATCCATTCAAAATTTATGAATCTCGTTGGGATAAGTTATGTTTTTGGTTAGAATATTCCACTGTTCATTGCCATTTTCTTCATCTTCATAGCTTACATATTCTTTGTTCTTATTTTCATCATCCTTGGATTTTTTTTTTCGTAGAATTACTTAGAAAAGGTTTCCATTTTTTGTTTTTTTCAATAAGGACTTTAGTAAGATATTTATATTCAAATAACGTTTGTAGAAAAAAATCATTATTTTCATTTTTCTCAGCTAGATAAAAATGATTACCAAGGACAGTGCATTAACTTTAATTCCAAGTAGAGACTTACCGTTTTCGGATACTTGTGTATTGGTCAAATAATATTGAACACTTCTTATCCATTTTGATTAAAAGAGAAAGAAAAAGGTCACAAATCCATTGGTAGTCCATTATGACTAAAAAAGTTTATAAAAGAAAATTATTACGAAAAAATAAAAAGCTCAAGCCTATGGCATAGTTTGTATGACAAGAAAAGGATGCCACGAAAATTGAACTTTTTTTCATAAATTTAACTACCTCTTATTTTTTTTTAAATTTGAGATTACGTCTCGTTTTGATGAGATAAAGGGCACCCTTTTGGCTACTTTTGTACATCAATCAGTCCCTATGGTTCAAACTTTTTTCACTTTTTGTGTTTAAGTCTTTTTTTAAATACTGTTCGGTTTTTTCTTTTACTAACTATAATGTTAGTTTATATAAATATATCTAAATACGTTGTTTTAATATTAATTATTATAGTTAATGGTAATAAAATTAAAATAAAACTTCTTAATTACGTTTTAATGATGATTTAAGACCAGTTCTAATATTTATATGTGCGGGCGTCTGAAGGGGATGAGATGGGGAGGTTGTACCCCCCACCCCATTAAGGAATTTTGCCTCTTAAGCAGAATATTTTTTGGTCAGGATGAAATTTTTTTACATGAACATAGAGTTAATTTTATCATTCCAGCAAATTCTACAACATAGTAAAAATTTAATATTTGAATTTATTTTCGAAAAAGTATAAACTTTTTGTGAGTAGTTATGGATTTTTGATTTTTTTTTTCGAAAAAATCTAATTTAATTTTTGAATTTTTTTGCAAAAAAATGAACTTTGTGCGAACAGGGTTAATTTTATCATTCCAGCAAATTCTACAACATAGTAAAAATTTAATATGTGAATTTATTTTCGAAAAAGTATAAACTTTTTGTGAGTAGTTATGGATTTTTGATTTTTTTTTTCGAAAAAATCTAATTTAATTTTTGAATTTTTTTGCAAAAAAATGAACTTTGTGCGAACAGTTGTAAATAATTAAAGAAAATTTAAATTTGTATGAATGGTTATAGATTTTTAAAATTTTGTTCGTGAAATTGTTTGGCAAAAAAATTAATTTTTCTAATTTCCTTCCAATAATTTTAATTTTTCTAATTTCTTTCCAAAAATCTAATTTTTTTTAAATTTACAAAAAATCGTTTCGGATTTTGGAATTTTTTCCAAAAAAAATCAAATTTGCAATTGTTTGTTCAAAAACAAATAATTCCAAAAACCAAGCCTGATATGATATAGTACAGTTTTAAACGCATCAGTATCTCGATACAACTATTTTACTAGGAAACTGAACAACAATAATATTTATACGAAATAATAAACTCAATAATCGAAGAATACTGGCAATCTATGCATGTATTTAATATGCAAGCAACACTAAAAAATTAACCAAAAAAGTAATATCATAAATAATAGCTTGATATTGATTTATTTAGGCGTTGTTTGTTGGTACAAAAGTACTTACCATGAATAATAGAAAACGTTTTTTAAAGGAACTACAGAATGTAGACCAAAAACTGGCAATAGCGTGACTCAATTACAAAATAACTGTGATTTGTATGGAATCTAGAAAATAATACTCAAAATCAATTTGTGGTATATTTAACAAAATTTAAGTAGCTATAGTTTTAACTCAATACGTCTTTCTTCACAAGCAATATCAACCTTGACACACCAGCGAACGAATTTGGAGTGCTTGAGGATGAAGTGTGTGTGCATTGTGTACAACCCTGTCAATATGGTATGTCGGAGCGAATTCATATTTAGATGAGAGGAGCAGCAGACATTTTTTCCGATACACCTCTAATTTTAAAGTTAAAAGTTAAGACTAGAGGAAGGCCACATATAGGCTAGCCAGAAGTCTGCCATGTTGTAGAAATTTTGGTGATATTTGGCTCCATACACTATAATGGACTTCTTGATGTTTTAAGCAGTCCAAATAGAGTTGCTCATGATTGGTCTCTCATGAATTAGTCCCAGATATTTATCTGCATTCACCCCACCTGACCAAACCTATCCTGCGGCTAGTGTTCGATAATGAGAAAGGATTTGTTTTATAAGCACATTTCATAGAGTGATCAGCAAGAGACACTCAACTTCTTGTTAAGAAAAATATAAATGATTCCTATTCAATGAAAGTCGATAAGTTTTACAGAATTTGACTCTGGATCGCCTTGTCTGGCTTGGATGTTTCTTGGAATATATTTCGAATTTATTATTATATCAATTAACAAAAATATTATTTCCTTTAGTTAGTAAAGTATTTAGAATTTGTATATAATAAATGTTTTAATCACAAGAATAATATTAAAAGGAAACGATTTGGTAATTGTCTTTTCTGTGTTTTCAATCTGGAGAAAAACAATCTTCCAGTCACTTAGTTTCCGGTAATTTATTCATTGCCTTGCCAATTTTTTTGGGGGGTGTTAAGATAATGAATTTGGAAGAAAAAAGCAAAGCAGAATAATTAATTTATTGACTCTAATGAACAAAAGAAAGGAGAAATAAAAAAAATGATAAAAATTTCCTTTGGAAAGAATTGTTATATTTATTGAGGAGTGAAATATAGCTTTTAAGAATGAAATAGATTCTTAAAATGTTAATTAGTATTTCATTATTATATCTATTCAAAAGATTGACCTAAAATATGTGTTTACCTACAGCCAGGCAAAAAATAAGGTTAATCATTTCAATATAGATATTATAAATAATTTATGAGATTCCCCAATTTATTTCTGATTAATTTGATCTTTATAACAAGGTATGCATGGTTAAACAATTTGGTGGATTATCAAATACGTCAATATAGCAATTAATTGGCCGATTAACTATTTATCAATTTCCTTCTAAATGTTAATTACAGTTAAAACTAGAGCAGGCAATTGTAGTACTACATTTTATAAAATCGCAGTGAAATAACTGGCTTTAACTAGGAGTGATTTTTCATTCAGTTAATTTCTGATTGTCAAAAGAGTTGGATATATGTCACTGCACAAATTGAACATGCTGCACTAAGGCAAGGCTGGACCTTTGAATAGTCTTATTTCTCCAAAAAATCATTTTTTTAGATTTTGGCATGTTTACAAAGTTCAATTTCTCATCTTTAATAATTCAAAAGCCCATAACCTAAATTGTTCATATTAGCTTTCAAATTCAGGATTGTGTGTAAATTACATAAACAAAAAGACATAGATAAAGTCACCTGATACAAATTCCTTATAGCAAAGGACGGGAAAATTGTCTAACTCCTCGTGAATGTTAATTAAAAAAAACAGTATATTTTGGGAACTTTGATGGACTACTTATTTGCTAACAAAGATCAAAATAAAAACGTTTTTGTGTCTTCCCCGCAAATACGTTGGAATTTTCTAAATAGTGATAAATTATAAGTAAAATTACTAATAACGGGCATATCCTCATTATAGACTTTTTTAATGGATGCTCACAAGGATTTCGACAATTTTCACATTCTTAACCATGGTTAAAGTGTATCTAATGATTCTATCTTCACAATTACATGACATAATTTTTTTGGATGAAAAGTTTATTATTAGGTCAATTTTACCCACTGCGATACCTTACGAACATAAAAGCTTACTATTTAGTTTTCTTGTCAGCTGTTGATTCTGCGTCTTCTTTTTCCCACATCACTGCTTCAAATGTTGATTGGTTGAATTTGAAGTAGCCATTGTTAATCTGTGAACACTTTTCAAAAATTACTGAATAATCATTCCATAATGGGGATTAATTGACTAACTACCAATTGATTTTGGACATTTTTTCTGTTTCTTTCTATAATAAGGGTAAATATTAGAAAAAGGATCGAAATCCTCGCAAGTATAATCTTATAAAAAATATATTAGTAAGTTAGAAATACGACATATTTGCTAACAAATATCACTATATAAATTTTAGGGTTTTAGGACAATTGGGTAAAAAATTTTTTGTCCAAGGACAATTTGCCAAATTACATTTCTCTGAAATAAAATTTGCCGAACGAACAATTTTGCTGAAGCACTACTTGGGATATTTGAGCAATAAATGATATTTATATATATGATTGTATATTTGAAATGATACTATAGAAAATAGATACTTTTCATATGCTATATATGTAAATAAGTTTACTTTTGAGTGCTTATTTGCAGAAAAATATTAATTATATTCATTAATGATAATTATATAAGCATTACACAGTAGTATGTGGTTCGAATGTTATTCGAATTATAAGTAATTGATAATTTAGAAGTGATTTGCACTTTTTCCATTTGAAACGATGTCGAGTTTTTTTGTGATTTAATTTGTTGAAGGTACTACAACGATAAAGATTCAAACCCCTTACCACTGTTCTGTTTATATATAATAATCATCAATTAAATCATTATTAAAAATATATTTTTTTTGCAAAAGAATACTAATTAGTTTATCTACATGACATATATAATATATATACAAAACCTATTTATTATGCTATCATTTTATATTAAACTAAAATGTTAGCGTACTATTTAACTTATTTCGAATTATTTTATAATTGCTTAAAATAACTCTATAATTTAGTAAAATTTATAGATAGACACATTTGAAGTTCTTCCATTTCATTAGTCCTTAAAGTTTGGATAATTAGAAATATTTTCCTCCTTCAACCATAATAAAGATACTTACTAAGACTAACTTGCTAATCCTATTCTTCTTTCGTATAACTAATTCCCTTTTTTTAATTCGTATTCAATATACGTTTGTCTGTTAGTAGAATAATTATTTTATGGATTGTTTTTTTTTTGGTGCATTTTCGAATTGACAGCATTAAAAAAACTTTAAAATACTGGGAATCGATCTTGTTTTACGAAAAATCAACTTGCCCTCCAGAGCCCAGAAATATGGTCTGATAAGAATGAAAAATAACTTTACATACGTAACTCAGAACTCTGAACAGCTATTATGTGTAAAGTCTGTAGGGTTCTCCGTCTTTGAAATAAATACAAATCGTTTTTATCAGGGGACATACAACCACAAAATTGTAGTATAGTCGATAAAAATACACCATCATATATATCAATATATTATGTATCATTTTTCCACCAAATATCTGCAATGATCATTCGGAAAATATTTTAGTGTTGGATTTGGATAAGGAGGCAAGAAAAAAAAGAGCAAAATTAATTTCATACCAAATTGTTTGTTTATGTTTTTTACAATATAAATTTCCTTTATTTTATTTAATTTAAAGTTTGTATTTTATTATATAAAATGGAATAAATGTAGAAAAGAGAAGAAAAAAATCATGAAACTTAATTAGCATGATCTCCCAATCAGGCATGTTATTGCCAATTAATCAATGGATCCTTCATTATTATAAACAAATAGTTAAAGGGTGTACAGGGTGGGGATTTTAATCCAGAAAATTTAAGGATAATTTAAATTCATGTACAATTCCTTTCCAGAATTAATTAAGCAATTAACAAATTTCACCCTCTTAGGTGACAGGGCTCATAGTGAAGTACATAACACAAACCAACCACCTCCAGCTTCAAACAGAGCCTCTCACTAGGCCCTGAATCTGACACAGGCCTTGATGAGAAACTCTTTGTCCATGTTGGTCACTGCTTCGAGAATGGAAGCCTTCAAGGACTCAACAGTGTTATGTACACTTATATTGGACTCTTTCTCTACAAAATACCCAACACATTGAAGGTAGGAGGTCTTGTTATCTTTGATAAAACATAAAGATCTTAAAAATCTTGGTTTTAGCTTAATAAATCTGGTGTCGATTACCCGATTTAGACAAACTGCACTAATTTAAAATACTAGTTTGACACCGCATCACTTAATATCAACTTAAGTTCCCTCACTTCATTATATATGGAGCAATTTGTGTCCTAGGCCATACAACTGACACAGAGGGACACAATAATGACCACAAGGTGTTTATATTCGGAGGATATTTCAAGGATTTTTACTTTTTCTTATAAAGTTTTGCCACTTAAATCCGATGAGCACCTTTCATAAATATAGATATTATCCTTCATAGATATTTAGGTCCAAACTTCTTCTGGATTTCAAATCCCCACTCTTTCGATCTTATCACTTCAATAAAATCTTTCAGTAATCTAGATAATTAAATTGTTTTGTTGTTAATAGTTTTAAGTGAAATATAATGTTTGTAGATATAACTGAATCTATTTGACCTTGAACATTTAACTATTTATGTGTCTACTAATGGGTTATATATGTCTTACACTTTATCTTTTACTCCATTACTGTTAAAATGTTTTGTTGTTTTAAAACTTCGAGTATTTTTCACATTATTTTTCTATATCATAAGAGTAAAGAGAAAAGTTGACCTTATAAAATTCGTAGAAAAGCTTATTTAAACACTTTAATCTTTTTTGAGAAAGTATTTACAGAGGGGCCCAAACCTTCAGTAGCAATTAATTAAGATTTTAATCACGTATTTTTAATTCAAATATTTCAATACACAACCAAAAGAGAACAAATATCTGCCGCACATCTAGTCCAAATTTAGAATCGCTCCGAGCTGCCGTCATGGCAGTGCTCTGCTCCTTGGAAACGGCCTTCATCATCGAAAGTAGCCAAGCTGTACTCCAGTGTATCGAGCCTTTTATAGTTTGTGGAAGAGGACAAAAAAATATAGCTAATATAGTATTTAAACATATCACAAATTGGTTTGGTTTTGAGTTGTCTTGTTTTGTTTCCCACTAAAATCGTGATATTCATAATTTAGTACCGCTCTGAAATATTTCTTAATGTATAAATATACCGGGTACGACAAAAAAATCTTAAGATTTCGTTTTGCTACATAAATCAAGGTTTTTGTGAATGCGGTAAAATTGTTCCGGCCAATTACTAATAATAAACAAAAACTAGATCCTCCAAAGTTCTTAGGAGCTGAGAAAATGTCCTCTCATTGTAACCAACAAATTTTGGTTCGCTCACTTTTAGGCCCTGGCAAGAAACCAACGGAGATTGCATTGCCACCATGGTTCCACATCAACTTCCTGGACATGAAGGTGGTATTTCAGCAGGTTGTTTCACATAGAAAACGTTTAAAAAAGGCCATAAGTGGTTGTAGGACAACTAGCCTTTCTGACCAAAAAAAAAAAGTGGCCCCCTACTCAGCAGACCCTAACCCACTGGACTTCCCTTTTTGTGTGCATGTTCAGTCCAAGGCCTGCACCGTCCATCACCCACATATCAACTACCTCAAGGACACCATCAACCAACACTGGGATGCCATGTCTGAGGACCACATCTGCAATGGATGCAAGGTATTTTGTAGCCACCTGAAAGCCATAATTGCTGCTAAGGGGTGGTCTACATCGAAAATTAGGGTAACCAAATCATCATTTTATTAATTTGTATTTTATTGACATACCCTATCACAACTGGTTGCTGAATACATCTTGATCAAGTTCTAGACTGAAAGTGTAAAGATTTTTTGCGGCACTCGATACAATTAGTATACAGGGTAAGGATTCAATAATTAGAAAATTTTAAAAGCAGTTTTCACTTCTTCATATTTTTATTTTGTGCCATTTTTATGGCAAACTTTTAAGCAATTGAACAATTATTTACACTTTGTATTCAATATGTCCCCCTTTATTCTGAATGATGACTTCAATATGGGTACGAACAGAAGCACAAATGGCCTTGATGACATCCGAGGACAAGTTTTTCCACACTTCCGTAATCATAGCCTTCAGGGCATCGACATTCAGATGAGAAATCTTGTTAGTCAAGCCCTTCAAGATGCACCAAACAGGGAAGACCAGAGGGATCACGTTGGGTGAGGACAAAGTCCAGAAGTCTGCCGGCCAGAAGCCAGCCATGTTCTCTTTGTAAAAATACTCCAACTTCTTAGTTGTCCTGGGAACGTACTCTTCAAACATAGCAAGACGTGGTGTCCGATGACCTTATAGTAGACAATGGTGTTGACTTTTTCGTTGGCGTCGAAGAAGTAAGGATACATTTTGCTGCCGTCCGACGCCACGACTCCGAGGACCATTACTTGAGCTGGATGTTACATCCTGGAGGCTCCCTCGACCTAAGCCATTGATTCAGTAAAGAATTGATCATTTTCTATGTTCAGAATAGCGTCTATTTGTCGACTTGAGCGTGGAGGAGATTGCACACTCTGTACCGTTTGATGAGGACTCAGACATTTTCGATCGCACAAAAA
This sequence comes from Lepeophtheirus salmonis, assembly GCF_016086655.4. Classification (NCBI taxonomy): domain Eukaryota; kingdom Metazoa; phylum Arthropoda; class Copepoda; order Siphonostomatoida; family Caligidae; genus Lepeophtheirus; species Lepeophtheirus salmonis. Next base: position 16,620,796 of record NC_052132.2, read on the forward strand.
CAAAACAAACATCCAATTGAAGATTTTTGTCATCTCTCTTTCAAATTATACAAAGTACTAAATTTTCCAATCATTAGAACTGAGGCTTGTCGGTCTCGAAAAGGATTCTAATTTTTAAGTTGTCACCCTGTAAATGATGTTTTTGCAGTTTTTCGACATGATTTATTCTCCTATATTAAAATACATATTAATAACAATAGGCAACAAAGTGCACATCTTTTTTACAATTTCAAAAGATTCCAACAAATTTTAGCGAGGAAAAAAGCAAAAAAAAAAAAGAAAAAGTAATCATAATAATAAAAAAAAGACTTATTACCCATCTAACGTATTGTGGCCATCAAATAAGAAAGTATTTTTACATTGGATCTTCCAACCTTACCAGAAACAAAATGTGAAGGGCAAGAAATTGATATTTTTAAATGGTTTTGTTTGGTGATTAATAATGTTCAATGCTATTGGTTATCTCTTTCCACAAAGCCACACTTTTTTTTTGTCTGCAGCTGTTTCAAATTAATCCCACCCCTCCAGAGGAGTTGTTTTGCTTGTAAGAAAGTGCCTTGCTCCGGTGCTAATTAAGTCTGACAAAGGTGGTAATGTCGTATATGTGGATATCAATATCTCGGGAGAGATCACAAGAATCCATATAATACGTGGTCCTAACAAGGACTGTAATCACTTTTTCTCTGAAACAGGTATAATTTGAGTATTATTTTATTCGGGGAACTCAATATCAATAGAAATATTAACTATGGTGGATCATACATCCCTAGGAAACTTCTTAACCTCAAAAAAATAATACGCAAGCTCTGTCTTGTAGATACGGTATTTTTAGACGCCAAAATAACCATGGAATGAATTTCTTAAAGAAAAACCACTCGAAAGAGACAGTCAGGAGTTGAATGTACTATATTTTTGTTTCACTTTACCTTGGTCAATACCTGGTTGATTTTAAGACTCTCCCGCCCTATATCTCAGATCACTCTCCAATCCTTCAAGTTCAAAATAGAAAAGATCAAGTTTCGCTAACATTAGGAAATTAAATATTTGCTCCTAAAAGATGATTTTATAGCCCCAGCCATTGAAGACTTCATCGGTAAATGTAGGGCTCTACTGGATAGTAACTTTTTATATCTGTGTGACACATCAATACGAAAATAGAGAGCCTATCAAAAAATAAATTGATTGAAAAGGGGATAAGTGCTGTGGCAGAACGAAGGGTAAGGGTGGCTAATCTATCTGAGACTCGAAACCCTCCAGGATATTGGCGCTGATATAAAGAAAAATTAGAAGAGATTCTACGCTATGGAAACACAAGAAGAGCGATTAGATCCAAATCGGAGCTATATAATAAAAAATAATGTAAAGTGGTCTCCATACTTTTATGCTTTGTAAAAATATTTACAAAGCTCGAGAAAAATATCTGTGTTAAGATTTAAAAAAATGGTTCTATTATTAAAAATCATTCATGTATTTCGAGAGAAATAGTTTTTTTTTACCCCGAGCTATATTTATGTAGAGTGCATGCCATTTCTGCCTTGGATGGAGAAGGGACGAAAATACGCTAACTGAGGTTGACTTGGAACATGTTGCTCTCTCATATATTCAAATCACCTGGACTGTCTGGCTGGCCGTTTGAAGTTTATAAAAAATTGTTGACGGATTGGCACCCATCCGGGAGGGTGGCTTTAGTAAAATTTGGCATCTCAGACGTGTACCTAAATTTATGATTGAAGCTGTATTAATTACCATTCTTAAAAAAACAAACAAAAACAATCTGTACATCAATAACTACAGACCAATAACGCTTTTGAACACTACCTACAAGATACTCACTGGCACTTTAAACAACAGACTGGTCAACGTTCATCAAAATTCATCAGATATGCACAGAAAGGGTTCATGAAAAACAAAAGGGCCGAAGATATTCCACACTCTCTTCGGACACCATAGCCCTTGATTACAGCAAAGTTGAAATATGCAGTAATGTTCATCGACTTCCAAAAGGCCCTTGACTCCGTATCACATCAGTTTGTTCTTTTCGCAGCTCAGGGGATACGGCTTCTCACTTGGGTTCACTCACACGATAGCAACGATTATGAGACTTTCATAAACGAGACTGGAGTTGGCGGAAAAGATTTATTCTTTTCGGCTCTCGCTGGGTCGCAAACAAGAAGATCCTCTTTCTCTATCTTTTTTCTGATTGCTCTTAACGGATTGGAAGCACAGTTGAAGGCTTCATCTAGTTTCGGTGCACCCTAGGTAGTAGTGTTAAACGCAGATGACAATCTAACAGTTTACTGCTCAGAGGACGAGGATGACCTGCCTGAAAAGATATGAGGAGTGTTTCTAGTATTAGATAAATTTGCAGAACGTTCGGGTATTATTGTTAACATAAGCAAACCAGGGATAATTTCCTCAGTGCAGTATACTTTGAAGCCGCTCAATACTCAATACTTTTAGGTATAGTGGTCACTGAAATTAATGGTTTAGGACTATGGTCCTAAACTGGGGGGAGAATAGTTGAAATTATCAGAAAGGTAAAAAGTTAGTATTACCAACTCCAAATAAACATCCTGGATAAGATGAAAATATGGAGCATTACGGTACTTCCAAAGGTCATCATCTCCTTCGGTACACCCTGTTTTCATAAAAACTCAGTGTGGAACTCCAGGCGCTCGAAACAGCCATATGAGGCAAAATCTCGTTTTTATGCTCCGACGGCAATGTGGGGGTTAGGCCTGAAAAACGTTGAATCGGTATATAAATCTTTAAATTTATTGTGGTTGTTCAGACTGAGAAGTATTTTAGAATTATGTGCCGTACGTTTGAAAACAAGTTTCCATGAACATACTAACATTATATTCGAAAAGAGGAATAGCATGTGCCTGCAACAGTCTTTTAAAACTACAATGGAACTCGACGGTTTCTGGAAGCTGATGTCAAGGTTTTGGAGCTCAGTCATCAAGTTTGTTCTTCCAATACTGGAACATAACGCGCCAATCAATTTTAAAAGATCAAAATTAATTTTTTTGAATTTTTTTCGAAATTTACAGTTTTTCATAACAAAAAATATTTGTAAAAAAATTTAATTCTAATTAAAAATTGTTTACAATAAAATTTCGATTAAAAAATTTGTACAACACAATTTAACAAATCTACAATTCTTAACAAAAAAATTTCAAAAATCCACAGCTGTTCACAAAAAATTACATTTTTTTTTTGAAAGAAAATTTCATAGAGTAAATTTCAGCTAGTATGTTTTTTGGAATATAAATTTCCAAAGTCCACAACTAATCCAAAAAAAATAATTTTTTAGCAAACAATTTCAAAATCTAAAGTTTTTCACAAAAAATAAAAAAAAATCAGGAAAAACTTATTACAAAGAAATTTTAAATATTAAATTTTTCGAAAAATTTGACAAATCTACAACTTCTTATAAAATATTAAATTTCTTAGATAAAAATTTCTAATATAAAATATTTTTTAGAAAAATTTCAAAAATCCATAGCTCTTAACAGAAAATTTAATTTCTAGAAAAAAATTAGAAAAATAATTTATTTAAAAAATTAAATCAAATATATGATAATGACAGCCTCTTTACGTCATTTAAAGCAGGGGCTTTAAATGGAGTTTAGAAACGAGATTGTATAGTTCAACCCTTGTTTCTTAGATTGCAAAACCAATAGGATTTTACAAAATAACAAATGTGGCTTTTGATAAGGCTGAGTAAGGAGTGTGTGTAGATAAAACTTAGCATGCCATATTAAAAGAGAACAGAAAATTGGAGCAATTATATATATAATATATAAGCAAAGGTCACCGAGTTAATTAATAAAATAACATATATCTTGCAGGCTACCAACTTGTCTGTTTTTTGGAAATGTATACTCACAAGGATTTTGACAATTTTCACATCCCGATTCAGCACTCCTTATATCTTATAATGCAAATGAGTCGGTATAAGAAACATGCCCGTAATGATGAAATAAAATTTTATGTCATAATAAAAGAATAGAAAAAGTATTGTCTACATCTGGAATCAATGTGGCAAAATGAAGGTATACCATGCTTCTGGTGAAAGCATTATGTTAATTTAATAGTAGTTGTTTTAAAACAACAAAGACATGCCTGTACTCTAACTTATTCAAAAATATACAATAATGATAGCTACAGTGTTTCTTAGATAAATTGAAACTAGCTTCTTGAAACATGTCTATCATGCTTAAATACCGAGTAGTCTATTTAAATTTGAACATTCTCAATTTTAAACTTGAGCAAGATATAATTTATTAATTAAGAATATAATTTCAACAAAATTAATATTATAGATGTGTGTTTGAGCTCTCTTAATCATTAATGTAGCCACCCTTATGGCTTTTGCGGGGGCGGATGTCCTCATCAAGCCTTTCCCTTGACATGCACACTAAATATGTAGTCAAGGGAGTTGGTATCAGGGCTATAGGGGGGCAAAAGCATCAATAAAGTGCTTAAAAGAACTCTTTCCATGAGTTTTCCAACGGAAGAGATGAATTTCTTTAATTCCTGGTGTCCAAAGTGGCCTCTCCACCGTCACAAAGCTTTTTCCAAACACTTTTTCTATAGCTCTGTGGACAATTTTGTGTGAAACCCCGAGATCTCTTACATAAGCGCTCATGGTTTTGAGAAGGTCGGCCTGGCGGGTTTCTTTAAGTCCTCCGGATCCAGTTTGTCCTTTTTTATGTAGCATTTCTTCTTTTCCAAAGTATGGGACTTGCTAATGGCGTAGAGAGTGGTCTTGGAGACTCCCAAATGCTGGGACTTTGTGAATAGAAATTTAGCGATCCATTAAGGGTTTCACCATGTTCCTGAAACCACTTTTTACTCACTTGGCCTTGGGCAAGATCCACTATACTTGATTTTTGCCCTCGTCCATCTTTGTCCTCAATCCAAATTTCAAATTTTTGTTTTGAGAGGCTTGAAAAGACTGTAGCATCCGTCACCCGAATGTTGAAACTATGAAGTCTTTAGTTGACGAAGAATAGTCGGCGATGGACCCAAACTTCATTTACAACACTTGCTACTCTTTTCTCAAGAGTAGTATTGCCATCTGTGAGGCCACTGGTGGTCAAATAGAGCAAATTAAACTGGCATTGGCTATGTATTAGGAAAAAAAAAAATAAAGATGGTTGTTAAAACTATAATTAAAGAATGACTGGCTATTTTCTTTTTTATTTCAAGTATGTAAGTTTCGTGTTTTCGAACCCTACAGGGTGTCCCAGCGAATTGTGATCGAATTTTTCCAAATTCAACATTATCCAAAAGTATAAATAGTAAGACAATTGACACTTTATACATTCATTCAACATATCAGCCCACTCCCTCTCCGTGGCAGTCCCTAGGGCATCCATATTCTTCTTCTAAGTGGTTCATGCTTACCTTTCGAAGACATCCCAGACTCCATAGTCAAGAGGGGGCAGTCTGCTGAGTATTGCCACGACATTGACCAGGGCCTGAAATTCGCAAAGTTATCTTCACGCCACTTATGAGTTTGTTTGGTAATGTGGCCTCTCAAGGCTTTTATTGTCAAACTTAAGTTTATTATGTCTTGGTAATGATAGACCTGGAGCAGGTAACGAAGCGAAATATCTCTAAATAATTCATTCCCTCAAAAAGAAGCGCTCACGCATGACTCCTTTTCACTTTATATCAGTTGTTCTCTGTGTGAAGTAGAAATTTGAAGAACAAGAATTATTTGTTTTTATTGTTTTACCTTCTTAGTTTTTGGGAATCAATCGGAAAATTATTGAGTATACCAATAAGACCTTTCTAAAGTTTCATTCATGTTTTACTGGAACACGGCATATACACATAGAAAAAAATAGAAATCATTTCAATGTGTTATTAAAGTTATAAATATATATATATACTAATGATCACTCCTGATCATACTAACAGGCAGAGGTTGAAACTTTAACTCAAGGCTTGCAACTCTTTGTGAACTGGAGTCTATATTTTGGAGACATACAGCTCGAATTCATCTCATAATAAAGACTTTTTACTTGGCTTCAATTCAAAAATTCATACTCTAGGCATTATTGGATTTTTTCTAAAGATGAGATATAAATTAAATCCTAACACTACAATACAATACATTAACCTTGTTTTGTGATAAACTATATAGTATTTGTTTTGATTAGTGGTATTTGGTTGTAGCTACGTACATATATATATTTATTTTGTAAATATATTGGTTATATGTCATGAGTATATTCTGTATAATATAGGTATATGAATAGAATCTCCTTACACATAAGCATTCTTAAATATACATTCATAAATGTACTGAATTATACAAAATAACTTGTTCAAATTTAAAAAAAATTACAATTTGTATCAAATGAAAAGAAATTGAAAAAACTTTATTGAATTCTTAAATATTTTTAGTCGGTAAAAGGGTTTCAAGCTTTTTGGACAGAAAATGAGCTTTTGAAATTTTTTTCTCCAAGTCCTTTTTTTAAAGAGATCTCCCAATAGATTCAAATTCAATACAAACTTATTTTTTTACTTGGCCTACCCAACCACACTTTGTTAGTGAAGGAAATGAACTTTTTAAATGATTAATTATTTAGTTTATTTTCTTACGGTATCTTTTCCTTATCCCTTCTATTTCTAAGGATTTGGATCCGGAGAGTAAGGCATCTATAAACAATAAATAAAATTATATACTTAAGATATTGGCTTTGCTAAACCGTTGTGTTTGGGAAGATACCTTTTTAAAAGAGGCACAACAAAAAAACTACACACATAAAGTGTAGTGTCTGTTGATTTGTTGTGTTTGGAGCTCAATACTTGATACTGTTGTACGAAAAACTAATCTTTTTTTTATTTGTTCGAAGGCTAAAAGTTTTATAAATTTGATTCCGCTTTAAATATTCTTTTGTCTTACGTATTGAGTTTCAATCTAATAAAAGCATAGTGTTTAAAAGCGAAATTGACTTGATTGCATTTACATATTATGAATACTAAAGGGAAAATAAACGCATTTGCTGTGTAAAAATTAATTACTCCCCTTAACTTAACTTAAATGTGTCTTATAAAAAATCTTAAATAAGCATTTTAGTTTAAAATCATTTTTTCTTTTTCCTTGTTACAAATACTTATACAAACATATATGTAACAAAAATATTTGTACTTTCTAATATAATATTTTTAAAACTCAATCTCCTTGACAAAAACATCAACAAAAAACACCAAAACAACTTCAAGAAAAAAAAAACTTCTTTCTTATATGAAATCAAGGAAAGAAATGAATTATTGCTAGAATGTATAATATTTTTTATTATACGTTCTAGCCACACGCATTCTACTTTAAACTTACCATATATTGTCTCTTTGAAAAAGTTATAATGAATAGCTGAAATGATTTAGTTAGTAACTACGTCATTTCAGCTGTTGTAGTTAGCATGAAAGATCGATAAGGACCTGTCATAGGACTGCGAAATTTATTATGACTGGACTGATAGAACTGTAGTCTTTGTAGTATTTTTATACCAATTCAACATTACGTCAGGATAATATTTTCACCGTTATTACTTACAGCTTTCTATCCTTACTTTTGAAGATGTCCTCAATCACACCCCCTCCCGTTGGCCTCTTTCTAATACTTTTTCTAAGCGCCCTTCTGTTAATTTGAGCAGTTGTCGACTATAACTCCGAAAATTAGGTACTATTATTTTGAACAGTCCCCAATCATCGATTTCTTTGATGAGGAGTCATTGCTAAGGATGTTAAAGTCCCATAAATTCATTTAACTTTTGCAACATGATCTTCATATGACATGATTGAGTTAAATAAATAGAAATACTTCTTTTCAAGTTTTTTTTAGTTTTTTTCTAGGTCGTCTAAGTTTCCCACTATGCCTCTAAGATATGGATGATTGAGAGTTTATTTTAAAACATTACAGATACAACGTGACATATAAACTAAAGTAGGCAATTTATGTCATTACAATATAGTTATAGTGCTAACAGCCTTTCCCTCTACTGAGGATATTCTAAGATATATATAACTTCTTGTCTTCAACGTTTTATATTTATTTCCTATACAAATATATAAAAAACCTGAATCATGACTGCGTAAAGTAAGATCATTACAAATGTGCTAGAATATGTATTATCAAATAATTGTTTCTAGTTGTAGGGTATTCAATAGTAATATTAATAAGGGATCAAACGAAATAATGATAACATTAAAGCTTAATTAATAATATTTCAACTAATTTGTGTAAATCAGGATTTCCCAAATTTCTTCAGACTGACCCTCCCGTGGCTTCAATATATACTTCTAGCGCCCAACCCCCAACAACCCATATCTTACTAAAAAGAAAACGTAGATCCCCATGTTTGGTAATTCTATTTTTTTTTCATTCGAATGCGAAATAACAAGATAATTACATTGAAGACCCGTAGTACCAAATAGTATAATGTTTAAAAAAATATATTACTCGATATGGATCAGTTACCTTTTTATTTTTGTAACCAAAACTTTGGGCTTAGCTCAATGTTGTTTTTGGGTATATTCTATGAGTTTGCCTACGCGTCATACGTTCTCTTTTTATCTCTAAATTGGAGACAGCGGCAGTACATAGTCTCAAATCAATTACTGCGACCTTTTAATAATTATGAAATAATTTTGTAGTGAAGAATATATTCTTGAAGTAGTTGGTAAGGGATATCAACTCAATCTATCATAATTTCTGGAATAAGTTTCAACTTAGGAATAGACAACTCTTAGAGTTTGTACAGTATATTTATATATATAAATGTTTATAGTAATTTTTTATTAGAGGAATGATTGGATTTGACGACATAGAAGTTCCTATCCATGATACCAATTACCTTCATCCTGTTATTATACTGTAATGGTCCATGATAGAAATTAGAAAACGTTGTTGTGCTTAACTAAGTTAGATGTGATCTCCTTCAGCCTCATCCCTCAGTCCACCGATACTCTCCTGCATATAATGAGACTTTCCATTTACTTTCATAACCTCCCAAAGTGCTAATTTACCGAATATCTCTAAAAAGTCGAAATCCCTTTCCAACTAACCCAATAATATATTCTTTGCTTCGCAAAGTTACTACCTTATTATTAAAAGGTTGAAATAATTGATCTTCCATAATTAAAGTAGGAATTGGATTTTATCTTATGAACAGTAAGAGTATTTTCAAAGACGGCAATGCTTTTAATCTCCTCAGGTCCCAGATATTTATTTACATGTAATCTATGATGGTGTTATCAAAAAATCGTCAATCTATGGCATTCTTATATTTGCTTCAGTTATTTGCAAATACTTCGTCATTGCAATGCCTACAGAATGAATAGCTGTTCATATATTTTTTTTTTCCAGGACTAGAAGATTTGACTCTGATATTACTATTTATAGCATCAAACACGTACACGGTCGCTTTGCCGATAACCAGGTTCTCGAATGGCATTTTTCCTGAAAAGAAACTCTGACGAATGACCACATAACTGAAAAAAATAATAAACATTTTTTATGACAATCTTTAATTATGATTCCCATTTATGTTCCTCTAATTAATAATTAATTTCATTATGAATATGCTTCAAGAGTTATCTCACACTGCTATAAGAACCGTTGTAGTAAAAATCAGTGCGTTACCTCTATGACACAAAAAATATAGAGTTTGAACTATTCGTTGTCTGATGCCGATGTTTTGATTTCTTGGGTGATTACTTTTCGTCCAATAACTAACCTATCCTTAGAATAAAAAAATCAGGGACGATAATTAATTAATGAACACTGAATCCTGTTAATTCATTGTAAATAACTGAATATTTTATATTTTAAAATTGAAATCATGTGAATGGGAATCATAATTACGCAGACTGGATCATCAAATATATATATATATTTTCTTTTGCAAAAGTGTCCTAGAGCTAATGTTCGATCGGTCCTCGAACTGAGCTTATAATCATTGCTCTCTCCCCCTTTTATTCTTTTTTATAATCAGTCCGGTCTTTTTTAGGATTTATCAGTCCCTACGGTCTTAGCTATCGTTTTTTTCTCTTGTCCTGACTCCCATCTGGAATTGAATAAAGTAATAAATAATAGCTTCAACTTTAAATACTTGAGTACATACATCTCCAAACTTTAAAATTTTGGTTTCAAAAGATGCATCTGAAGGGATATTAGAGCCCATCCATCACATCACTATTTTTTGTGATGTGTAAGTATAAACAGAAGTAGTGTTGTATTGTTCCTGGGACTGCATTGCTAATTTGTCCTTCTTTATTCCCCTTTCAGTTCTTTTCCAATTGGTCCTAGTTACCTTTGTAATTTCTTCGCTTTTAGTTAAGACTGAAGAAATATACAGCGAAGAAAATGATTTATCATATCAATAACGTATGATACGTTCTCGCCTCACAGCTTCCACTTTCCAGAAGTATTTTGTCTCTTTCAAGGAGGTTATGATAAAACTTTAACACATGATGTATATAGTAACTACGTCATTTCAACTGTTGTAGTTAGGATAAAAGACTAATAGGAACCGGACTGATAAGACCTCTGTCTTTTTAGATTTATCCAATACGACCTAGATCCCATCAAACAAAACCAACATTGAACAGTCTGGTAAAGTTTAAATATAAATAAAAAATACAATGTATTTAATGATTGTAACTTAATTATACATAGTTGTGCATTTTGATAATGTAAATCAATAGTCAATAGGAAAAATAATAATTTGATTAATTTTTATTATAACAATTTTTCTATTGATTGAAACCAATTTGTATCTCTTTTTTTTATTTTTAATCATTTATGTACATTTGCCAATATATTCCACAGATGGCACATCCATGCAGTCACTTTTATGTGCCTATGCGAGTATAAAGTATAATGCATTGTAAAAAATGTATCATTTTATGCTATAGGCATTTTAAAAACATAATTATTGTAAAAAGTCATTTAAAGACACAATGTTTTTTTGTTTTGTTTTTGTGCACCTAGAATCACAAGTTAGTTTAATCCCATCTGCTAAAAATCAGAAGTAAATCTAAAGATTAAGGGTCCTTTTTATCATATTTTAGAAAAAAAGATATAGTTAAATTGTATTTTTTTTACTACATTTTTATTATTGTAGTTAATGACGTTTTTTAGAAAGCAATAATATATTTTATTAATACATTAATAAAATATATACTTTTTTCTATTGTTTCGAATTTTTGTCCCATGTTACTCCTGACGTCATGTTAGATCAAGTTATTTTGGTCTTCTTGGGTTAAAGTTAACTCCTTTCTCTCGAACAAAGATAGATGGGGTCTAAGGCCGGACTTTCACACCACCATAAGGTGATCCATTTTTGAATCCCCCCTATCACTTTTATATTTGATCTTCTGCTTTCAAAATTATTAGGTTGAAAGCAAATTTTGCAGAAAAACTGGAACTGATATATGAAAGTAATGTTTTGCTCTCAAAGGTTTTGTAATTGTGGACCAAATTATATGGAAACTTGAAGCCTCCCTCAACTGATAAAATATAATTTCATAGCGAGTTTTTTGGTAGGGCAAAGAGATACTTTAACAAGTATTAAAATCAAACAACTAATATAGGTTATAGTATTATGAGTATAGTTGTAAAAAACTGAACTGTCTGTATGTAAAAAAAAAGAAAAAAGAAACCAAACATAAACATGATCACCCTAACAATTTGAAGAATGTTTGGGAAGAGAGTAGTTTAGCTGTCATGCCATTATATTGGATTAGCTACAAGAATCTATTAGAGGAAGGAAATAAAAATCAATTCTCAATTCTACTCCGACTCCTAGAACGATTTACACTTATAGCTCTTAAGCAAACCCTCAGGCTTACTCTCCGTAAATCATGACCATATGTACTATCCCCTTAGATGTTCCCCTTCAAAAATCAAATAAAAAAATATTAATTATAATTAGATCTATATCTAAGTTGCAAAAAAAATAAAGTATTTTAGATCATATGCTTTACAACTCTAATTATGACTCTTAATTGGAGATTTATTATAGTAGTATTCAATAAAATATAATTGAATATGCAACGACATCTTCTTATCACGGTCCATATTCCCCTGTATCAAGGTAACATGAAATACTAATACAGAAGATTATCCCTAATGGAATTTAATATTAGGTACATTCAACATATTTATTCACAGGTATTACATTTGTCAATATACAGCATTTATGAAGCTTTATTTATGGTTTTAGAGGAGCACTTAATAACAAACCAAAATACTATTATTCTTAAGTTATATACATATTTACATACTCAAAAAATGGAGTAAATGAGTATTTGACAAGGTTGTTCCCCTATCGGTGTAGCAATGCTAGCAGTTCAAACTATTCTGGTTCTTGAACCGGAACCGATAAAGTTGAGCCAAGACCATAATATATTGCTTATTGGGGTCGGTTCATGTTTTTATTTTCGTTTCTTGTATTTTTAGTATATTTACAAATTTTTAATATAATTGCAGCGTTTTCCAATGTTTTTTTTTTACGTCATCAAGGTGATACAGTCATATTTGACTTCTAAATATCCAAGGATTTCCTATTGATCTGGAAAAGATGTTTTAAGCAAGGTAAATAATGGAAGGTATGTCAATTACGCATATTTGGACTGATGTGTATTTTTTTCCTCCGTTTTCCTTTTTTTTTCCTTTGTCGATGGTGTGTGATGTATTAATCGATATACTATTAAATTCATTTATATATAAAAAAAATTGAATTATGCAGTGATAATTAAGAATAAAATGCTTTTCAATTTTTAAAACTAAATATATCTTAAAATTGACATATTATAGTGGGAAATTATTCATATTTAGAAAAAAAAAAAAACATAAATTTCATAAAAATTATTCAATTTATTAATATATTTTAGTTGAATAAATGTTCGAGTACGTATAAATTTTTTATAAGTTCAGGAGGTTCATTAGGTTCTTACTTTGAATAATTTTTAAAAGTCTATCGATTTACAAGTGGAATGGCATTAGCTGTTGTATGACTAAATAATTCAGTGGCTGGCGAAACCCATTTTCTGGCATTTCCAACTACATTGAAATGAACATAACTTAATTTATGGCATATTCGAAGTTCCTTATCTAATAGTTTTCCAATTTTTCTCGATTAAAATGAGAGTTCCACCCTCTAATTGAATGCACTGATTAATCAAATAAATTCCAAGTAACTTCAGTAAGTGAGGAATATCTGTAAACGCATATACACGTTTGTTCTTGTTGAATAAATGGGAAAATATGTTTTATAAGTAGATAATCCTAATTCTATCCAAAGGCGGATATTTTGGGTTCCATATCAGAAAACATTCCAATAATATGAATCCCATTATTTTCCAATTCTAAAATAACATTGAAAAGTAACTCCTTTATAACTGGACTATCATAGTCAAAGAAAATGGATTTCTTCTAAGGATTTATCAATCCTCAAATGGATTTGAAGCATAAAATAAGAGTAATTTTTTTTCTCTTAACCAGTATCAATTTATTCTCGTGATCAATTAATAACAATTCAAAAACAGTAAAAGTATTTAAGTATATAGAAAAATATAAAGACATATAAATTTTCCAAGAACAATAAAACGAAACAAAAAAAAAAGGCACAAAATAACTAAAAATCCTTGTTCATTAATTTTTTTAAATAATTTTTTGCAATTTTTAAAATTCATGCACAATTTTCTATTTTCTTTGCTTTAATTGTATAAACACACTACTGTAATTTTACGGTAACTGCATGCACGTTTACGTCACTTTCTGATATTAGAGCATAACACTCCATCGCTTTATTGGCCTTTCAAAAATCACTTCCAGTTCTCTCCCCAATGTGTCAATTATTGGCCGCAGCGTTTTAAATTCATATAGAATGTGAGATGTTGTTTCTTGCTCTTTCCTACAAAAGTAACAAAGTTTGTCGTTGCTTAAAAAAAGCTGACACTTCCAGAGTTCCAGTAATCACAGGGTATGAAAACCATTTTTCAGAAGGAGTCAACAATAGGCTCTGAAAACTATTATAGGATTGTATTTCAGTTAACTGTAGGATTCTCCTCTTGAAAACATTTTTAATCAATGGCAGTGATGATTCACACCACATTTTTTTTATTGATACAACTTTTATCTTAGCGAACTGCCATCTTAAACAAAACTTGTTAGTAAAATCATAAGTATGCCCATGTCGTATCTTCTGCACTTAAGAAAAAAAAAATGATGCGTCATCATAGCTAAAAGATTATCCCTGTAATTAAGAAGATCATCCAAGAAAAAAACTGGCATTTTATGGAGAGAAGCAGGAACTCCTATCAAGGCAACTTTTAATGAAGCGTACCACTCGTCATCTCTTCTTAAACATTTTAGAATCCACTCAGCTAAAAGAGATTTCCAAAAGCTTTTTAAGTCTATTGGCCCAAGCCCGCCTAAACTAAAGTAATTCATGACTTACTATAAGTTACAATATATAATTTATATATAGTTTTAATAACTTATTTCTTAATCTGTAAGTTAGCTATATAAGTTGCAACTTGTATAACCAAGTTGTACAAGTTAAGTTACAAAAAACATGGTGAATAATTTTAAATGATTAATTTACATTATTTGTGATTAAATTAAAGCAACACTTGAAATTTTTCTTAAATAGTCGTAATATTAAGAAAGCAATTCTTGACATTTTTGATAAAAATTACAAATTAATAAATATTATTTTACACATTACAAGGTTACAAATGGTCAAAGTTACATAATAAATGAGTAGTTTTAAAGAGACAAAATCAAATAATATCTTTAATTCATAGTTATCCGTTATCAAGAAGGGTTTGTTGTATTTAAATAATTGAAACTAAAGCTCATCGCCTAATTTTTTTTAGAGAGGCGGGGGAGGGGGTACATTTTCTCTAGCTGTTTTTTTATTCTCTCATTCTTGAGGATAAAACATTTAAGTAATGAGTAACTACATGTAATTTTGTTCATCAAAAGCAGTAAGTCACACTGATGATTTCTTGGGGAGTTATCTTTTATTTTGATAAAATAAAGTTTGAATGTTTGTTGTAGCCTAATAACTCTGAACAATGCCATATACTACCATTAGTAAATACGGTGTACCCTAGATGCTGTCAAACGAATAATTGTACATAACTTTTTTATTTATAGGATCATCTACTTAAAATTTTACAAGAAAACTATTTACTATTTCAAAACAACTGAAAATAAAGTTATTCAAAATGGTCTCCTTTTGACAAAATTACAGCTTTGAGTCTGTTAGGGAAGGCATTTCAGCAGGCACGAAACATTTCCAGAGGCCTTCAGTGCGTACAAATTTGGATGAGGTTTTTGCAGGACCTGTCCTCCAAAATAGACCCCAATTACAAAATCCATTGGTTTCAAATCTGTACTGGTTGGAAACCAAAATACTCAGCTCCAAAGGCTAAGGGGTTGAGTCTTGCACCACCCCTGCTTCATTTTGTACGTTTTTTAAAGGTCCATCTCCTGATTTCAACAGACAGAGGAGTTTCTTACTTCTGTTGACTCTATTTTCTTTGGTTTTGACCTTAAGATAACGATTAGGGAACATCTTCAGGTACTTTTTCATAAGTTTGGTCTTTGTTATGTGGACCATGCCTAGATCTATGGTCGTTTTATGGAGGCTCCTCTTTAGATTTCACAAATTCCTCTCTCGTATTATTTATATGTAATCCGTGCTGCTCGTCGGAGATGACTTAGAGGACAATTTTTGTCTTTGTGTATCTATCCACGGTGCGTTTTTTTAAAGGTTCTGTTAATCTTCATGATCTTTAATGTCTTAAAATCTCTGGGTTGGTCTTCTCTCTAGCAGTAAAGCTTGAAAAAGCATTATATTATAGCAAAATGGTGATCATTCAACATTTTATTATATTAATGTTTAACTTAAGTTTGTTTTCTACTTATTTCAGCTGGAAAAATATATGTTACTTTTTTCTTTAAAAATCAAAATAATAATGCCTCCCTCTACTTATATTCCTTACATTTTGTTGTAAGAAAAATAAAGTTATTCCGTATTAAAAAAGTAAATTCAAACTTATTTCAACTTTGATATATATATATATATATTGAAATTTTTTCTAACAGGAATTTCTTTTTTAAATTGAAATAAGTTTTTTTTACAAAAATTTAATAACTTATTTTGAAATTTTATTATACATACATAATTCTATTTTTCATTAAACTTTATCAAATTGTATATATGTACAAGATTATGAAAGCATCAGCAACATCATTTTTACCCAAAATATGGGTCAAAGTTTATGATGTAAAAGTGTGACATTATTCCTTCTTAACCATCAAAATAGCTCATTGTATTATATGTGCCCCATCTGCATAAAAACAACCTAGAATGTTTTTTATGAAAATTTATTGTACAAAAAAATTTGTTTTCTTTCACAAACTATTGTCTACAAATTATTTTTATTCACCTTTTGAATGGGACGCAAATTGAAAAGAAAATTGCCAAAATTGCTTTTCACTTTTAAAAAAATAAAGAGAAATTGATAGATATTATTTTATTTAAAAAATCGGGACCAATATAAGTCTCTGAAAATACCTAAAGCTAAAGTTCCTGGCTATCTTAATAGATACCTATGCTTATAATCAGCAAACGTTACGTCATAAATGCGTTTGTTTAACATTGACGTAAATAAACAAATAGCATAAAATACACCTCCACAAATTCATTTATTATTCTTTTGGTCATTGTCAGGTTGTTCCTCATTAGGCCAAACAAACGTTATTTTCCTAAATGCTCCTCTAACGAGTGGGCCATTAAAAATTAAACAAGATATAATTAATTATCAATAGAATTTCAACAAAATTAATACTATGAATAGATGTGTGTCTTAGCTCTCTGAATCATTAATTTAGCCATCCTTAGCGACAATAATGGCTTCCAGGCAGTGGCAGAAGGTCTAGCTCCCACCGCAGAAACAGTCTTCTGTAATGGTGTCCCAGTGATGGCTGGCAGTGGCTTTGAGTGTCATTTTCTCAACTTGTACTTAAGATAGAGAGGTCAGGTTTGTTTTGTTTTGCAACTAATTGCTGAAGCTTTAATAAATCTAAATTTGTATTAATTTCAATCGCTGAATCCTAATTGATTATTGAATTATAAATTTTTTAGATTTCAATGGACCACCCTATATTTATGAATAATGATAGGAATGATCTAATATTTCTTTTCTTGGAGCTGGGACGGTTCGTATATAAAGGCATAAATATTGAAGTAAATTTTAGGTACTCAAACTTTTGGATGTAGATGCAGAACCAAAATTTGACGGATATTCTTTGCAAATCCGATGAGCATTTTACCTAAAGTTCGGACCTCACAAATAGGATCCAAATTACAGTTATATATATTTAGTGCGTACTGATTTCAAAATGAATTACTCCATATTATTACTTTTAATACATTATTATTAGAATTATTGTTTAGACATTAAACACCGACTATATTTTGCAAACTCTACTCCAAGGGGAAACAGCAAAAAGGCCCAAAATCAGTTAGTAGTTAGCCAACTCATCTAACTTTGGAATTATTATTTATAAATATTGAATAGTTATTGACAGCTTACTAAGAAATAATTCGAATCCAACCAATCAATATTAAGAACAATGATCCGAGAAAAAGAAGAAGAATCATTTACGGCTGACAAGCAAATACAACGTAATTTTTTTTGTCAGTAGGCAGCGTCGTGTGGAATAACTACTGGCCGATACAACTGTTTATGTAGATGTTGCTCCGTGCAATAATCAAATAAATAGAAATGCTACTTTCAATAATCATAATATTGATTTTTGAACTAGGATTACGCAATACATTAAGTTTTTTAAAGTACGAAAAATCCCTTAGATCTATTTAAAATTCCGTAAAAGTTTGATTATCCTATGGCAGTACGGGTATCAGATCTTTACGGAAGTACAAGTTTACTTAGACCGTACCCTGACACTTAGGATCAGGGTTCACGATCCGTCCTATCTGTAGTTATGGAACTGAATCAACAAATTGTTCCTTACCGTTCCAATACTTCTACCAGGACAACTACTTCTAAAGTTCTTTGCTAAGAGTTATTCTTAGACAAAGCACCTTCCGAGTATTCAGGAGTTTGATGAATCCCCCTTCAGTATGGTAGTTTCATCTGTGAGAAATTCACAAATCGTCAATATAAAACTTTAAGTAACGTCCTTTTTAAGATATAACTGAAGATTTTCTTTAGTTTTACTGCCTGTAAGACTTTTCCTTAGTATTCATTCAAATGTGGATCACTTTTAATGTTAAGATAGATATAGTCTCCATTCTTTTTGATAAGAATGTTAAAGTAAGCTCCGAGCTTAGTCATGACATTACAACAGAAAACAACGACCCAATAATTTATTCAGAAGAAATTAGCACTGTTAATAAAATTAACTCCTGGATGAAAGGGAAAGAGCTGTGTTATATTCGTCATTTCTGGCTATGAATCCAAATCACAGTTTTTGAGAATGAAATGTAATTTCTGATATGACCAGCACGTGGATTCAAAAGGTTTTCCCTCTAGTAGTGAATAAAAAACTCCTTCCAACTCAAGCAAATCTATACAGTCCAACTTACCTTACTTTTATTTGGTTTTGTACTAATAAATAATGAATACGAGAGTTAATGCATTAGTTCTTGCAAAATATTATAAGTATAACTTAAAAGATTTTATTCAAATTCACTTAAAAGCTCCCTTAAATAAAAATAATATTATTTAATTACATTTATATTCGTTTGCATTATTTTTATTTTGTACGAGCTTTAGCTTCCTCAGATCAAAAGAACTAAAATATAGTTTGAAAATGATAAGATGTATGATTAAATGATTTATTTAAGGGAATCGGAAGTGAAGGTTGAAGTGTACTGGATGCATTATTGTCTGTAAGGACATTATACCACCAATTCAGCCTTATAAATAAAACTGGCAAAACTTTTCGGTGTGCTACAGATGAGTGATTTGTTTGTTATGTTTATCAAGGATACTGAAAGACTTAATTAATTCAAAGATATTTTTTTTGTGTGCGTAGAAAACGAGGTAGAGTTGAATGTAGGAGAAACGGGTTCAAGTATCTTTGGATAGAGAAAGATAACTCCCTCTGTTCCTTATTCGGTCTTTTATTTGGTTATTCTATTTCGAATATATCACAGTCCAAATAGGAGAATATGACAACTCCATAAAAGGTATAGAAAGACTGTTGTATTTTTGAAAAGATGATCTACGAGATATGAAGTCACTTTCATGTACCTTCAAATTAAAACGCCCCATCACAATAAGTTATCCTGCTATTAAAGGGTAGGAGAGCCAAGGAGTGTGCCAAAAATCTTCATCCGAAGATGCGTACTCCTAAGATATCATTATGAAAAGATACTAGTTCATTTGAACAATCCGTGGATGCTGATCCATATATCTGAATGTTGGATCGAAAAATATATATCTAAATCACCCCGGTTAATCGGAACTACTGAGCCACTCAAACTATTTCCTCTCATAGAAAGTCAATAGTAGTGACACTAATCGGGAGCATTTCGATAATGCAGAAAAAAAAAAAAATCAGCATGGTAACTCTGACCATTTGGATATTGCTTTGAAGGAGCATGTTGTAATGACGTTTCATTAGATTAGCTGCAATAAGCTGTCACAAGGGAGAAGATAATAAATAATGTTATCCACAAGAATTACTCCAATGTCAATCCCTAATTATAGTCTGAGTCCAACAAGGACTTACAATCAAAACTCAGCAACAAATCCTCAAGGCAGTCACTCTTCGTGATTTTGTGAGCATACACAAATGTTCAATCAGGTTTTGAATATAATTAAATCTATTTTGTAAGGGAAATTTAATACTCAGGAGTTAAATAATAATAGCAACAGTTGAAGAATCCAGCTCATTATTCATATTATCAATTTTTTTAAAAAACCAGGTGAGCTATTAAATATCGGGCCGTCCAGAATTATTTGCCAATTTTTGTTCAGAACATATTGCGGACAGTAATGACATTTCGAATGACTTGAGAAACAATTTATTCTTACATTTTTAGAATAATAAAATAGTTTGTGATCAAATTTAATCAATGTAGCCAACATTTGAATCAATGACACTGGTCAGGCGACGTCTGAAGGTGCCGCAGACTTGCTGGATGTAATCGGAGTCCATAGAGGCCCAGGCCTTGTTGACAGCAGCCTTTAAGGCATTTATGTTCTTGCGTCGTTTTTTGCAGGCCTTGGTATCACGTTCGCCTAGATAGAGAAGTCTAGTGGGTTCAGATCTGGGCTCTGAGGGGGCTAGTAGTCCTTGGGCCAAAAGTTCATGTTGTCCTTGAGCCACTCCTGAGCTTTCTTGGAAGCGTGGACGGGTGGTCCATCTTGTTGAAACCCCTAAGGAGAGTTGCCGACTATGGATTTGATCCACGGAAGGACCTTGGACGCCAGAATCTTCACATAATCCTGCTCTGTTAATCTGTAGCCAGTGGGGAACCATACCGGCTTCATGGCCTTCCCGTTGGAGGCCACGAGACCCAACATCATCACCGAAGCAGGGTGTTTTGTTGTTGCCACATAGCAGTGCTTATCTTGCACATCTCCAAAGCTCACAACACAGTCATTTTGCCTGTTGAAAACAGGATCGATCGTAAAAGTTTTCTCATCTGAAAAAATGATGATGCGTCCAGATGAGCTCTTGATATCATTCAAGATTTTCTTGCACGCTCAAGTCTGACTTCTCGCTGACGTTCAGTTAGCAGAGGGGGTTCAGTACGCCTCAGGGACTTTCCTCCAGCCCTTTCCAATGCCCTTGAAACAGTTGATCTCGACGTTCCCATCTTTCTGGCCATGTCGGCAATGGACCTGTTGGGAGTCCTCTTGAACACTGCCTTTACTTGCCTTATTGAGACAGTTGGCTTCCTGCCAGCCCCAGGGGAATGCGTGAGATCACCCCCAGCCTCCAAGCGCTTGGAAACGTCGTAAATTGTCTTCAACGAGGCCCCAGCCTGTTCCTTAATGTTGTTATGAGGCACTCCCGCTCGAAGGAGGGCTGCAATTTCAATCCTCTTTGTTTCCTGATTGGACATGGTCTCACGTGTGGAAGTTGTTACGCTCTCACAGGAAGGATTTTTGCTACAAAACCTCTTATAATTTTGTACGGCCTGGTAGACTCGATTTTTATGACTAGATATAGAGTATTATTACCTTACGAGGTTTTGTGCCGTTCCTAGTTGCTAAAATATCACTGGTTAAGACAATTTTTCCTTTGTAAAAAGTAATACAAATATCCTGAAGTAAAATAATTTACCCTTACGACAGATTCAATTATCTACCAGTGGCTATACTTATATGAAGTAAAGAAAACATAAATTGGGGGTTTCTCCTTTTCTTCATTTTGATTTCTTGATTCTTTTTATGTTGACGCACCACATATGTACAGGAATATAACAAAATATATTCATCTAAAATATAGGTCAAGGTTTCATGAGGTAAAAGTGTAACATCATTCATTCTTATCTTTCAAAATGGCTGACAGCAGAATATACAAATTCAAAATTACATACATCTTCTTTTTTTTTTAAAGAAAAAATCATTTTGTGATTTATGAAACCCGATATGTTAATATCTTGTATTCAAATAAAGCAAATTTGTTTAGAGTACATATACTCCTTTAACATGTTCAAATTAAATTTTCTCAGAAACGCTTTTCGAAATATGCATATATAAGTACTTGCGTATATTTATTTTCTCAAGTAAATCCTTTAAGCTGTAGCGATGTATGTATTTACATTCATATTTATCAATAAGGCTTTTCGTACACATAGTGTTATTTTGCATATGTAATTTTTTTAAATTAAAAAAAAAAATTGGGAGTAAACATGTAGAAAGTAGAAAAATTGTTGTTATTTTGTATAAAAACTGGGAAATCAAGAACAATTGTACTGTTATTTTTTAAATGCTTAGACAGTTTGTCCCTCCATATCGTAAACGAATTTTACAGAACTCGACTTTGTCAAGATTCTTAAAAAGTATGGGACTTTATATATTTATTATATTTTCTATTAAATATTGGACAATTTAAAAAAAAATCCCTGATTCTCTAATATTTTAAACAATAGTTAAAAATTATATATTTCCCTTAAACTTCTAAGAATTACAATAGAAAGCGATTCTTCTGCCCGGGGAGCTTTTTTCGAGACAAGTTTTACTGGTGCAACTAATCCCACGACTTTTCCAACGCTATTTTTCTTATGACGAGCCTTCCTAGATGTGGTTGATTTTTGGATTTGGAGAGTTATATTTTTTATAAATTAGTTAAGTAGTAAATACTTAAATTCCAGAAAATAAATGCAGTAATTCGTAGATAAGTTTCTCCCATTCTGATTAATTGTACCACTACTACTTTATCTAAGTAATTAAATCTTAAAGTGGCCTCGATCCTAAGTATTCCGATTAGCTTACATCTCAGTTGTTCTTGGTCTGATGTGGAAATTTGTTTGAAAAAATTTGTTTGTTTTTATTTCTCTTCCAATTAATTTTAGTATGGAAGAAAATTGGTAAATTATTAAGTAAGTCAATGAAACCTTTCCAAAGTTCAAGATATCATTTTAAGATTTTTTGGCTTAAAACAATAAATAATTTTAGTATTATGGCAAATGGTAATGGTACTTTTCCAACATCCTACCTATACAACAGATCTTTATTGAAGTTGCCTTATTTCTTCAAAGGAAAAAAATAATAATTACCTAATGTGGAGATTTACGTTTTCATATAATCTAAGGAAGCCCCTATCTGAAGCAGTTTGGGAACCCCTGTTCCATATTTATAAAACAAAGTTATTATATACGTCGACACATAATTACTCGGACCAAATCAGAGTTACCACCGTTAGTTTTTTTTTTTCTGTAATTAAATTCACGAGACAATAACGTAAATAAATTTTGAACTTATATATTTTTATCATTCCTTTTTTAAAAAAAGTGAAAAAATATAATTACAAAATAAGGTAAAAAATATAAAAAATGTTTTCTTAAAGGTAAGAAAAATGTACAAGAAAAAAAAAATGATGCATAATTTTTTTTTATCATTAACTTTGTTCATGCCTAGCATAATTTACATGATATAACAAAGATAAGTTCTTAATTTTCTTTTAAATATATTCATTTTTTAGGTATGAGAAATTTGTCAATTTTTTTTATAAAATAATACTAAAACATAACACTACTAAAACCATTATCTATGAAATTCATTATATATTTCTACCTATGTGTATGAAAAAATTAAAAGTTTCATACCTATCTCCAAGGCAGTAGTACATCTACAAATCGAGTTTTTTTTAAAAGTAAAATATTGATGTGATCTTGCTCTAATAATAATTTTTTTTATTAAAATAAGAGGATATGATGTCTAAGATATATATTTTTTTTATTTATTTTTATTTTTTGAGTTATAAATATATAAAATATCTTTTTAATTTCTTTAAAATAGTTTTAATTTTAAATAAATGTTCAAATATAAACTGGGGTATAGTTAATGATAGCCATAAAAAATATATTATTTTCAATTTACTTCTGTGGGTAACAAATTTATGCCACTAATGAACAAATGACTCATTATTTGAGCATATATATCGTTGGGCTCTAATAAAAACCACCTTCTATTCTACAAAAATATATATTTGTTTGCAAGATATTCATAAACAAATAAGACTAACTTTTAAGGGAACTTTTGCTTTGTATGTGTGGATTTGTATTAAATCCCTCTCCCCCCACATATTTTGAAAGCAAAAAGAAAAAGTTTTTAAAGGGGTAAATGAAAAGAAAGAAAAAAAAAAGAAAAAGTACATACAAAGAATGAAGAAATATATGAATGTACATAAGTTTATAGGAATTGTCGAAGATGACATTTGCCGGATTTTTCTTTCTGTTCACATTTCAAAATAAAAAATAAAGTTTTTGAGAGTGACATTTGATGCCTACACATTATATGTACGTATGTATAATAATAGGAAATGTTGGTACGACTGTCTTGCTGATGACAATGATAAGTATGTTTACAAGTACGCACATAAAAGGCTTAGGTAAATGGAATGATCACTTATGTTGTACATACAAATTTATCAGTCATTTCCGTTTGGGAGGAGGATAGACAATAAATACTAACCACAGTCTGAGACGTAGAGTATTAAATTCTTAGCATATTCAGTATGTAAAAAAAAAAAGTTCGGATAATCCATATGGTAACCCTGAAAATTTCAAAAAGTTTTGATAGGAGATAACAAAGAGCTCATTTTTTTTCTCCATAAAATTACCTATGAGCAGCTGTCAGATGAAGAAAATAGACACAAATCCCACTCGGTATCATGCCATGACATAGGCAGGAATTATGTCGATGTCCATCCTCAATTCTACTCTGACAAGTCCTCAGAGTTCCTCTCTGTCATTCTTAATGTTCTGTCTTGAATAAAAGCTGTTATTTATTATAGCAGCTTTGGAAAATATACACTTTACATATAAGATGAAAAATA
This sequence comes from Lepeophtheirus salmonis, assembly GCF_016086655.4. Lineage (NCBI taxonomy): Eukaryota > Metazoa > Arthropoda > Copepoda > Siphonostomatoida > Caligidae > Lepeophtheirus > Lepeophtheirus salmonis. The sequence goes on from NC_052132.2 coordinate 16,645,382, forward strand.
ATGCTGCTAGTTTGAGAGGAAAAAAAATCGGTCCAGGTTGCAACTTTAAGAAAACTTGCACACTAAAAAATGTGTAGAATTTACAACACCTTTCATGCCACTTAAAAAACACTGTCATGACGTTTCAATAATTTAGAAGTGAGTAGCTATTAGATGAAGGAAATAAAAAAAATCATTACATATCGTGTCATCATATAAGCAAGAATTACTCTCTTGTCAATCCTCAATCCTATTCCGAGTCCAACAACTCCTCCCCATTACTCTCTGTCATTCATTGGCACCCATACACCCATATAAATAGAATGAAGGAATGAATATTTATACTAGTATGATAAAATAAAAATGAAACACCTTCTAGGTTCCCAACAAAAAAAAATGCTTAGGATTTACAAACCTTTTAATGACACACAAGAAACGCTTCAAAATGATATCAGGAATGAATACCAACATCAATATAGGGGTTGTAACCATCTTTGGCATGTTAGAAAAAAAAACCCTGAAGATTAACATGGTCACTCTAATCCAAGGATGTCCAACACGTTCCCACTTAATATTTAAGTACAACCCAGTACTCATTCTCACTGAGAGTAGTTTTTTTCTGTAAAACTGTCCCTCTTGCAAAAAAAAAAAAAAAAAAAATAATAATATCACAAAATAGAGAAAAATATTTTTTAACGATTTTTATTTCTAAAAATAAGTATCAGTCGTGACAAATCATTACATTAGATATTAGCAGCTGTAAGATAAAGGAATTCCTACTTTGTATCAAGTAAGAACGTAGGCAGGTATTATGTACTTTGTTTTCAATCTTCAATTCTACTTTGAGTCCAACGAGGACTTACAACCACTCTCCAATAAATAATCAGTGTTACTCTCTTCCATTCAATGTCACACGCAGTCGTGATTACATTTATACTTAGATGTTCTTTCTTCAAGAATAAAGAAATAAATATAAAATGTTTGGACAGAAAATAGGTTACATTGTTCAAAATCATATTTGCAACTTTAAAAAAAATTGTAGGCGTCTATGTCATATTTTATAAAGTTGCAAATCTTCAGCATTTTCGGTATCTATAAAAATAGGATGGTAACCTTGACAGTTTGAAGAATTTTTGGAAAGAGAGCTGATTACTGTAATAGCAACTGTGTGATGAAGGAAATAAACAGAAGCTTCAAAAGGATTTTGACGGGAATTACATTGCAGACGATTCTCAATTCTACTCTGAGTCCAACAAGGACTTACACGTATCAACTTCCCACAAAATTATTATTTTTATAAAGTAATCCCACGTTATTACTTTATACTTACATGTTCTCTCCTCATGAATTGTGGAAGAATGACAACAACTTTGGAAAATAAAAGAAAAACTCTTTTTGCCTGCAATAAATTACTTAAAATTCGCAATTGTATTTATACGAGTTCTACACGTTAAAAATCATTAATCATAAAAAAAATTGATTATTCCAAATTATCGTACTGCCATCGGGGTCAGATCCAAGGGACTCAGAATAAGACAATTAGTAGCATTTGTCATTTGTCCTCTATGACTATTGTTTTAGATGGATAGATCCTTGTATAAGGTCACACCATGCAACTAAATTTGAAATTCTTTAATAATACAAAATCAACTTCATCCTCTTCTCAAGGCTCAATCAAAAGACTTATCCCAAGGAATATGGAATTATTTTAAGGATTCTTTAAGTTCTTTTAAATTAAAAAAAATTGACCTTATAGGCATTAGGTTTTTAAAGAAATGCGAAGTTTTCTTAGGACAATAAACTTGCCGCTTTTTTAACGTACTGTAGACTATTACAATATAAGAATTTAATTTTAAATATTTCTCTATGGATTATATCAGTTGATATTTATATTCTGTCACAAAGAAAATTTTAGATTCTAACTTTACGTGCTTTCAAACAAGATCAAAAGTGGGATTTATTTTCTTTTATTTGACCTTGATATTTGTTTTACAAATGAATTATTGATCCGTTAGCCTGAAAAAAAAAAAAATTTTTTTTTACCTCAGGGGAAAAAAAGGATGTGAAAGTTATTATAAACTTTGATCAAATGTTATCGACTCTTCACTTTTACATAGGTTTATATTTTGAAAGTTAATTGGCTTTATGATATGCTAGTGAGATTACTGCTTAAAGTTATTGGGCGACGACAACAGACAAACGAACTTTCTTTTATTAATATAGATAATTCATGTACTCCTCTTTTTAATATGATGAGGCTTAGCTGGCTACACGATGGCTGCTACGTTTTTATTTTATAGATTAAGTAGTCATGCACTTCTAAAATATAAAGTGCACACTCAAAAATGAGGCTTTCACAGACAAAACATACAAACACACTTTACTTAATTTATATAGAGAAGATATGCCCAAGCAATTAACTTAAGAACGCATTACGAAATAAAAATTATTTTAAATTAAATTATAATTATTTAAATTAATAAAGTAAAGTCTGTCTGCGTGTATGTATGTATGTTGAAAGTAAGTCATTTTTCAGTGTACATACTTGATCTAAAAAATAAAACAATTTAGCGTGTACGTCATATTAAATGATAATGAGTGTCTCCTAATATTAGTAATTCATCTATATAAGGGAGTATAAGTAAGGGACACTCTATATATTGAAGTAGTAATGTAGATCCAGTAGAAGACTCTTAGGGTACGGTGGGTCCAGGAAGGACGTCAATGAACATACTTCACAGACCGTCATGTGGAAAGCTTTTTGAAACGCTAAACAAAATTTTTCTATATAGGATGGCAACTTCGACCCTCTTCACGAACAAATCAAATCCAGAGAAGGATTGGCAGAGTCGGTTTCTTTGTAAAGAAGGAAAAGAAACGAGTTGGCAACTCTTCTACGACTGCTCAAGGATCCTCAGAGTCCGTACCATCCTTGAGGAAATAATTCAAGAAGAAAACAGGGTGGATATGAGCTTACTTGACTGGATGATCATTATCTCACGTCAACATAGAGCCCATTTTAAAATAGATTTTTTAATTACACGCATCTTGAACATCGTTTACGCTGTTCGATGTAAAGACGGAGGTCTTCCTATAGACTTCTAAACTTTTATTCAGACTTATATTAATTTAATGATGAGGTTTAACGAGAAAGTTCAATTGAATTATTATTGAAAAATATATTCAAAATTGCAAATACAAATATTAAATGACTTCATTTTCAACAATATTTCTTAACTCTTTAGTATTCAATGTATGTACGAGCATAACTGACCATGATGTTTTGTTGTTGATTTTATTTTAAATTTGACTCACAAAGCTCACATGGTTATTTCTTAGATTCAGTTGTCACGCAGCCATAAAATATTAAACGCACACTAAAAAATGACACTTCAAGAAATATCAACATTTTTTTATTAATTTGTATAGATTTTGACTAATATTTTATTATAATACTTTTTTAGCATGTAAAATATATTAAAGTGTTTTTGCAAGTTATACATTTATTAATAAGGGTTTTCCTAATACTGTAATGGTTTAAAAGATTAACATGGGATTTCAATTTATTAACTTAGATAATACATTTCATTTCTCGTGAAGAAAGTAAAAAAGTACAAATGGATTCAAATCAAAATATCTAGCCAAATATAGAAAATATATAAGAGTTATTAAACATATTTAAATTAATACAATTTGATGAGCTGTAAATGAGTCAATACAATTTGCATTAAAAGTGAGGAAAATTGACTTTATTTTTTAACTTTCCCGGTTTATTTTTAGTTTGGCGAACTGAAGAGTAAATTTTCTTATTCCGAGCTTTTGTAATTATTATTTAATTTCTAAGGACTGACCTTACTTTTCTACTAAATTGCCCATGCCTTTCTTTGTTTCCTCCTCCCCCTCGTCACAGCTACTTGTTGCTTATCTAATGAAATATTATGACAGGGAAGCTATTCTCCTCAAAAACATTTTCCAAATTTTTCAGGTTACCATATTGATTTTTTGGTTTCATTTTATAAAATGAAATAGTATAAGAATTTACTTATAGTTTAATGTAGTAAATAAAATTACTATATTTAAAAATATAACACAAAAAAAAAAGCAAGAATTATTTTATTCAAAATTACAAATGTATTTTCCAACAAATTACCATCAATTTCTATGAACAATTTGTTTTTATTAAGACTTAGGGTGTGTAGCAAATTGCACATAAAGTAGCCAAAATAGTTTTTTCCAATAGAAGAATGAAAAATTGATATATTTCATAACGGGTCCAATATAAGGATGTCTTTTTCTTTAATGAAAGCCTCCACACGAGGTTTTAAATTCAGGTTGATGTTAATGAGGAACTGGTCCAGAAGTTTGTTCTACTCCTTGGTGAGGACGGATTCTAGATACTCCCCGTTGAGATGAGATGTCCTATTGATCTTGGCCCCCTAAAACACAACAGACGTCCTAAATTAATGGATTAGGATCGAAGTATTACGGGGTTTGAAGTTAGAGGGCCAAAAGTTGGGCATATTATATGCACAACACGTTTTTCTTCATCAAGGGCCTACCTGATGTTGTAGACTGTGGCCAAAAATAAGCCAACAATTTATGCAGCCGTTTTAGAAACCCCTTGTGCGCCAATAAAATGAGACTAATAATCTTTTTTGTTCTTGTTCAGAAATTATCAAGTTTACATAAACTTCATAGGGTAAACACACAGCTGAATATTGGAACATTAAAATGATTTTCGAAGCAACCTCCAACAATAAATCAGTGTTTTTAATTAAATTCTAAGTTTTGATTCCGAACCCCGTACAGTATACATATTATATACAGAGTTTGACGGTTATTAAAGTTACCCACTAGCCAACAGGGCTAGTATTTTACATTTTTGCTAGCCCTGTGAAAAAACTACTATCCCAGAATACACTCAAATATTAACTACCTGTGTACTTGTTATACCAGGTAGTTGCCTATGAAGTGAGACTTTAAAAAACAAAATGAACGTTTATTGTGAAAAAATGGTTACAAATTAAACTTTCAAAGTATGCACCTTCGCTAGCCACACATTTTCCCCATCTTTAAGGCAATTTATGGAAACCTTTCCAAAAAAATTATTCGTCCTTGTCTACAAACCAACCATCGATCCATTTTTTGGCTACAACGTGAGAATCGAAGCTTAAATCATTGAGTGCGTGGACCATCGATCCAAAAAAGTGATAATCGGAATGTGCCAGGTCTGGTGAGTCAGCCACATGAGCAACAGGTTCCCAGTTGTACGATTCAACAAGCTGGTGGGTGGCTATGGAGCAATGCGGGGGTGCGTTGTCATCAAGGAAAATAACTTTTTGTTGCTTGGCTTCATATTTTGAGCGTTTTTGGCGCATAGCATTGCTCAAATTGGCCAATTGTTCTTGGTAATTATCCCCATTAACGGTTTGACTGGGTTCATCGAGCAATCCTAGCAATACTACGTCTTCAAACTTTTTCGATGGCCGGCTGCGCTTTTCATTTCTCTCGTCAAAATCACTACTTTAGAATTTTTCAAACCACATGAACCACTGTTCTCTGCTTAGAACATGCCCATTGTAAGCTTTTACAAGCCTTTAATGGGCTTGAGAAGCGTTTTTCTTCAATTGGTAACTCATAATCAATGATATCCGTACATCGTAGTTTGTAGGCAAAAAAAGTGCGTTGTTGAATGAAACAATACAAACAATGAATTAAATATTTTGACATATGTCCAAATAAGCATTTAATTTAATTTAATTTGGCGACACCTAGCTAACAATAGCCAAATGTCTTATTTCATAGGCACATACCTAGTATATATATATATACATAAATTTTATCGGCTTAGATTCGAAGGGAACCCTATACAATAATGTTTTGTCTATGCAAACAAGTACCCAATATCTTTACAGAATATATTAAATAGAACGGCTTGTTCTGGAAATGAAATATAGTGTTCCACACTTACAAATGTTACTTCTGTTAAACAACAGTTCCGAACGTCTAAAGGAAAGAAATATGGCAAAATTTGTCAATACATACAAATCCCCTGTAATATTTGTTTTCAATGTCGATTTGATGTATGATACGTTGATGGCATTATTTAGCCAACCGAGCTTGATACAGGGCACCCTGGACTACCCTGACTAGCAAACCTGCCAACCCCTGATTATATATTTTATACTTTTATTTCAGTTAAAAGTCTGTAGTGATAAAAATCATCTCTCATTTTGTTTGAATTAGTTCTTCCGTTTATTTCTCTCTTAATAATGATTCTAACAATGTGTGTATGTAAATATAATAAAAAGAATTATAATTTCACCTAGGAACTTTCAATTTTGTTACCCTTTTTCTATTATTTATTTGATATACATATATTTAACTATATACTATGTGTATAGCTTTAAAATGAAATAAAAACCTAGGAGCAGGTGATAGTAATCGCCCTTACCATGCATAAAAAAACGTGTATATATCATCGAATTTTAAAATTTTATTTACGTTTTTTATTTCATTTTTTTGACTGCTAAGCAAAATAGAAAGATAATATTTTCTTTCTATTTTTTTTTTTTTTTTTTGATGTTGCAAATTCATATTTAGGGGTGTAAAAAGTAAGCATTTTTGGTATGCAAAAAAAACAACAATCCCAAAAATGACGTGTTAGCCTTAACTATGTGAAAAATGTTTTGATGGAGAGCAACTTACAGGGAGCGGGGATCAAATTGCCGCCAAAATATTTTTCTACAAAAAACAACACAAAATATACATTTTTTAACTTTTTTATTGAAAATTAAAACTATGACGAGCATATAGGTATAGAGTAGCCATTCATTTGATATAATGACCGTTGGCATCAATAACAGCCTCAATACGGCCTCTGAACCGTCCGCAGGCTCTTCTGACCATCTCATTGCCCATGTTGCTGAATACCTCATTGATGGAGTTCATCAGGCTGGCCTTGGTGCAATGGGGATGTCTGGGGCTATGTCGAGAGAAATAGCCCCAGACATAATAGTCCAAAGGATTAAGGTCGGGAGAGTTAGGAGGCCACACATCCTTGGTCACGACGTCATAACAGTTCTCGGTTAACCACTACATGGAGATTTTGGACACATGGCAGGGTGCTGAGTCCTGTTGCCACACCCAGGGCCTGTCTCCGGCCTTCATGGACCTGGTAGGATCATCCTCAACCATATTCTTAACCTTGTCGACAAAGTCGGTGTCCCTGACCTTCCTGTCGGAGCCCTCCTCCTTGGGTGCCCTCTTTATGGTGGCATCAACATCCCAGGTGTCCTCTAGCTTCTTACAGATACGCTGAAAAGTCCGTAAATTCACTCCTAAGGTTGAAGCAATCGTTGAATTGGAGATTTCACCTCCATTATTAACCAATGCCATGACTACGGCTGACCTCAAAAGCTCCTACTTCCACTTATAGCTCTTTATCTCCTCATATGATGACGGCATGATGCTAACTGAACTACGTATCGTCAGCTAACCAGAATAGCTTTCCTATTTGGTAACCGGTTTTTTATTTGATAATGTTGTCTTCAAGTTATCAAGGTTTAAAGTAGGCAACAATTTGATCCCTGCTCCCTGTAGCTGTCATGAAGTTTCATTAAATTAACAGTAAGCAGCTGTGAAATGAAGGAAAAATGCACCACTCCCATTTGTTGTAAAACAAGGACAGAGGCAGAAGCACTCCGTCTTCTATACTCAATTCTACTCCGAGTCCAACAAGGATTTACACCTACAATTCCTCAGTATCACTCTCCATCAATCATGATCAGAAACAATCCTGGTTACACTACATACTTAGATGTTCTCTCCTAAACAATTTAGAGGAAATTTTCATCAGATTAGCTACGAGCAGGCTTGAGAAAAAATAAATAATAACAAATCCAATCTGTTTTAAGCTAGAACATTCTCAGGAATTATACCAGTGTCAATCTCAATTCACCTCTGATTCCATCAAATACCAACATCAATAACCATAAACAAAAATAATTAGATAATAGAAGAGCTTGTTTTTTTGTACTTTCTATGTGAATAGAATATATATTAGTATAAAGGAATCAATAGTGCAAGAACAACGAAAAGTAACATTGAGGATTAGTGGTGGACTTATACGTGCAAGACTTTGTTGGACTCGACATTGTAGTAATTCCTGCTTCAACAAAGTGAAGTTTGTGCTTTATTTACGTCATCTTTTTATTGCTTTCTCCTACTTTAATGAGCCATAATGACATTATTTCTACTCTTTTTCTAGATATTATTAAAATGGACTGAGTGACCACTTTAATTATCAGGTTTTTTTAGCATTCTGGCAGATTATATTATTGTCAACTATCCCTGTAATTGTCAAACAGCTCCTCATTGTTACTTTCCGTCATCCATGAGCCCAGAGACTCCTGGTTACGCTTTATACTTAGATGTTGTTCTCTCTTCAAGAATGAAACAATTATGATAACTACTTTAAAAAAAAAAAAATAAAAACACTTTTCCGGTTGCCACAGACAACGAAAATTGCACACAAAAAAAGATGCTTGGGATTTATCACCATAGCCGTACATGCGTACTACATTTTCCACAGTTATTAAAGTTATTCTAGTGGTGAATGAAAAAATAGTGACGAGGGATTTTGAAATCAGCTAAATATTTATGAGTTTAAATTCATTTGAAAAAAAGTAAACCCTCCAAGATATTGGTACTCTTATGAGTTATTTCTCCCTGTTTTGATAAATCAAACGTATTGGCGAGAAAGGAGCACTATCATAAAATGAAAAACAAAAAAATAACCACGAAAATAACTAAGCTACACTGACAGTTTGAAGAATGTTTGGAAGAAGTGCAGCTTAGATGTAATTATAGTGAATTACATCAGCTGCAAGCGGCTGTGAGAGGAAGGAAATAAAAACACAAATCCAGCTCCCCAATGATAATTAGAAGGGAATTACTCCGATGTCGATACTTAATTATACTCCAAGTCCAACTAGGTCTTACACCCCCATACAAACCTCTCATTGTTACTCTTTGCCTTTCAAGAGCCACATAAACTAATTATTACCCTATACATACATAGATATTCGGTCTTGAGCAGCTTTATGAATAATTATATACCTTTTTCTGGGAGCTTAACAGGTTATTTGATTTCGAAGAGGAGGAAGGAGTGTAGTTCTGTTTTTAAAAGAGACTCCATGTGGAGGCTTTGTTTGCCTAATTATATTTGTTTTACCATTACATGTATTCATTTTGAAATATATTTGTTGTTCAAGTGGATTTTTATTCACTTTAAAAAATAAAAAGGGCCTATTGATATTGCCAACTACATACAAAAATCCGCTCCCACGTTCTGGGACATATTTTGGACACCTTTGGTTATACTTGTAAGATAGTATTGCTCTTACTAATTAATATTTTCTCTCTATTTTGATCTTTCAAACGTATTAAGGTGGGTTCAATAAAGTGCTTGAGCACTTATCTAGCACGCATAAATTTTCCCTTTTTTTTTTAATTACTGCAATTTACTTCATTATTTTTTTTCGAAAAAAAAAAGGTACTATATAAGGATATTGATAAAAAGGATGAAGAAATATGTGCTATATTGTGTGTAAGCAATTTAGTGGGTCAATCTATAGTTAGCAAGAATCTTAATGGGGTTTATTTAAAATTATGTATGTCAGCAGATTTATCAAAATTTGTAAACATATTTTATACTTTTCTTTTTGATTTACAATGATAAGAATTTTGACAATTTTCACATCCTTAGTATGGATTACAGCTTCAGAAAATAAATAAATAAATACTGTTAGATAAAAATGCTTGAAATTAACATCCTTATATATTTGGTCTAGCCAGAAAACCCGCAATCTGAACCCCGAAAAGCCCGTGGCTAACCTTCCAACCCAACATTTGTTACTAATGTAAAATAATTATGTTACAACTAATAGATGATGTCATGTTTTATTTGCCACCTTATGAAAAAATAAGTTGAGGATGACGTTATTGATTATTTTTACATGTGAATCTTTTTAAAGCGTATTTGTTTTAATTTTGTACTGACATACATTAAACACTTTAAATGTATAATCAACCAACCGCCAATATTAGAACTGGAAAAAGTAGGTGTGTTTATATAATCAAAAAGTCATAAACAAATTGATATAAGTTTATCAATATGTAATGCTTCAAAGTGAATGATTTTTATTAAATTAATCAGGATTTGAGAGATAGCCATATATCTCAGACCTTTTAGCTGGACTTAGCCTGAAGCACCATATTTTCCATGATGAGTTTATTTTGATTGGAAAAAGTATTCTCATTTTTTATTCATATAATGAATATATTCTTTAACCTTTTCTACATTGAAATATATGCACAAAATGCAAAAAGTAACTTTTTAATAATAATAGTTTTGTCATATTTTATTCTCTTTAAATGCCCATGTGTTGAAAAATGAGTAAAAGTTAGGCTCTAGCTTTTTGATGAAATTTTGAACAAAATACATATTTGACGTGTCAACTTAAATATACTCTTGAAAACAAAATATCATAAGGATAATATTTACTTCATAAATATTGGGTGATCCATTGAAATCTGAGCATTTGCTAATTCAAATGTTAATTAAGATCGAGTTATTGGAATTAATTCATACTTCGATATATTAAAGCATAAGCAATTATTTACAAAAAAACATGAGGTGTCTAGCTTACGCACAACTCGATAAAAAGACACTTGATCATAATCGACGAATTTCCATTCCCACACTCCAAGCCCTTAGGCGTACCAAGACCATTGTCTACGCCAAGTCCAAAAAAATGGAAAAGAAGAAGGGCTCTGTCAAAAAAGCCAAACTATACCCGGAGTAGTTAAAAAACTGTCCAGACCAATCTCCACAAGTCAATGTGATCCCATGAAAAGATCTTCGGATTTATCATCACCAGTTTCTTTAGAGAGTTCTCCACAAATGTGGATGTAAATACCCTTGTGAAGGCGGGAGACAACTTTTGACACCAGCAATGAAAAAAAAAACCCACCTCCTTCATTGCAAAACTCTTTTGAACAAGTCTTTTGAATTATTTGAAAGTATTTTTTGACACTTTAGGTCCTCTTACAGACCTTACACTACCCTCTCTCGACCTTTTGGGTGCAGGTCATGGGGAAACCCTGCAGTTCAAAGCTACTGTCCAAGCTTATAGTAAAGAAAAATATTGAATGAATCATTTTTTTTCAATGACTCATATAAAATAATATGGATATACAAAAATTTCGCTTTCTACAAATTCAAATAAAGTAATTACTAGTTATATTTGAAATATTTAAATTCTCAACTCATCCGGAATGGATCTCATCATTGTTTCGATCCTGGATTCTCCTTCACAAGAAATGAATCAACTTTCTCTCCAATGAAGCCTGGTAGTTTTCCTCGGATAAACTTTCATTTCGTCGTCCTTCATGGAAAGTGGAATCCGAATTAGAACATCTTTTGAAATCAATGATCAATTTAAAAGTATCTTCCTGCAATTCCCTCTATTTTTTTTTGTCATACTTCTTGGAGAACATATCTGTAGAGTATCATCATATATACAAATATTTGTTCAGCAAAAAGACGTATCGCTCATTCTAATAAAAATATTTTGTACCAACATATCATTTTTGTATAAAAAGTCAAGAAGACGTTGAACAAATAAATGATCTAGACTTTGAAATTGAGAAGATAAATTTTCTCAGCTTAAAGAATTTGAACAACAAGAATGAAATGATTTGGGATTAGTAAAAAAAGAATCTGATCTCCTGGTTTCACAGTTGAATGAGAAAATATTGCTTAAATCGAAAGTTAATGTCTTATACATTCAATTGTAATTTCGTGTAATAGTTGTTTTTGATAGGCTAAAAATACGAAAACTTATAGGAAATGACGAGCTGATGAATAAAATGACACATATAAAAATATGTGGATAACTTCCTCGGGAAATACATAAAAAAAAAAGATTTAGGGAATATACAGATGAAGGACTACAGAGTAATGAGATGTAAAACGAGTATCATACTTTATTTTCATCATAGTCTCCTTGCAAGCTTCCTTGATAATCTTGGTGATGTAAGTGATGAACAGGAATAAAGAATCTATCAAGATTTAATAGTAATAGAAATACGTTGTAGATGAAGATGCATTTCTTGACAACAAAAAAAGAGATTGTATTTAAGTTCAACATACAAAAAATGTAATAAAATACATTTTTACCATAAACTACATATTAAATAAGAATATATATGCATTTTAAAATATCCATACTCTTTTCAAAATTATATTTTGTGTTGCTATTTGGGATATCTGAAATTCATATGATTAATTTTTCTAACCTATTAATGTCAAAATATCTTTGCTCATGAGTGATAAAATAAATATGTTGAATTAGTCAATGTTAAGTCAATTGTCCTTTACAAGACATTAAAATTCTAATTGAATATGCTATCTTAATGCAATGAATACTAAACCAATATGATTGGATAATTATATAAACCTAATATTAGGTATTAACAGAAAATGTAATACGAAGCATATGTTGTGTTGTAATCATCAAATTTAAAAAAAAATATATACCAGGTGTGGAGAAAATCTTAACACTTTCAATCTAAAACTTTATCAAGATATATTTCAGCAACCAGTTTTATTTAATAGGGTATGTCAATAAAAATAAAAATAACTAATATGATGTCTTGCCTACCCTAATCCTTGATTTAGCCCCCCTTGGCAGTAATGATGGCTTCCAGTGGCTACGGAAGGACTGTACCCATTGTGGATTCAGTCCTTAGACATGACATCCCAGTGCTGGTTGACGCCGTCCTTGAGGTTGTTTATATTTGGGTGACAGATGGTGCAGGCCTTGGACTCAACATGCAACCAAAAAGTTGAGTCCAATGGGTTGGCATCTGCTGAGTAGAGGGCCACAAAAAATAGCAAAGGGCGAGAAAAGCAAGTTGTCCTCCAGCCACTTCAGGGCCTTTTTGGATGTGTGACGTGTTTTAGCGTCCAAAAGTGCACTGGCGAAATTCGTTGGTTACTTCAGATGGTATTTTCTCAACTTCTAAAAACTTAGGAAGATCTATTTTTGCTTATTTTTAGTAGTGTACCGGAACAATTTTACGGCATTCATCAAAACCTTGATTTATGTAGCAAAAGCGAAGTTTAAAGATTTTTGTTGCACCCGGTACAGAAAATCTTTGAGTAAATGGAGAAATAAATAAAACATTTAAAAGTGTTAAAAGAATGCAAGCTATAGTTTAGGACCTTTATTTGGTTTAATACTTATATTAGACCCAATATGTCCCTTTTCAAAAAAAATTGTCAATCTATCATTCTGTTATTTTGGCAAAGAAATTTAACTACATTATTTGAAATTTGCAGCAGGTTATGTAGAATAAATTATTAATAAAAATGAAAGAGTATTCGTCAAAAAATACAAATTTTCACTCTATTTTGAGAAAAATCATTCTATCTTGCTTTTGTGTTGACAGACATATCTTGTATCTTTTATAATAAAGAATCTTCAAACATTAAATTGATCTTTGATTTAGATAAAATAGATGAAAGGAATAAGAAAAAGTTTAAAAAATATTTTACATTTTACATGAGATTAAACAAATTTTTTTTTTCATTATTTGTTGAACATACATAATTGAATTTTCATTAAAAAACAAGAATGATTTTTTACATCGGGGGTACTTTGTATTTACTATTCAATATAGAAAATGTAGATTTTTACATAGTGTTTTTAAATATCAAAGCATTTCAAATATTTAAATATATTTATATCTATAAGGGGTTGATTTTATCTAGTTGTACACATTTTATTATTTTCAATCCAGTTGGGAAGTACAGAGAAGATTTTAAATTTTTTCAAGGCTAACAAAACTCGGGCAAAGTTTTGCCCTTTTTTGATGAAGATTTTGCACCACTGATGACACTGCAAATGAGTAGAACAGCCGCCATATCGCAGCCAACCAATCGGAAAATGTCTCAGCTTCATTAATACATGTCTTCAGAACAAAAATCCAGCCCAAACCGTTGTCTTGGTCCAGAGAAAAGTTTGGGAACAACTTTGTTTTCACTGAAGACGGAGCTCTGTGTTTTCGCACTGCTAAGACCAATGCCTTCTTAGCCCTTAGGATACTACTTTTCCGACTTTTGGGACCTCAACATGTGGTCGCCCTCCTCTATAGAGGCAAACCACTTGGACTATTCTATCTAGACGTGTCTGAAGGAGAGAAAATGGGCCACTCTTCGCAGGATTGTCTAGTTTCTGGAGGCTTCCATTAAGAAGGAGTGGACCAAGCTCGAATCTGACTACATAGTCAAGGTCTTCAAGGGATTTTGGTCTCGTATTCTGGCAATTATTAGATCTGAGAGCTCAGATAAAGAATAAAAGTTGTACTGAGCGCTCTTTTCATTAAATATCCTCACAAAACCTCTTGTTTAAATTTTACTCTTGAAAATTTGAAAAAATAAAAATGTGTACCACTAGATTAGATCAATCTTTTCATTCCGTTTCCAAACATCGAAAGTCTTACAACCCTTGGCTGATTAATGGAAGTCTGTCGATGTCATTTCCCCAACCCCCTATATTTCCCAATTGAGTTATAGATCTTTCTTCTTATGTAAGTTTTGTCCACGATATAACCTCTTCAAGTAGATTTTACAAGATACCACCACACAATAAGATGAGTAATTTTAATTGAAGGACTTACAGTACTTGGAATAAGGATAATAAAATAATGGAATATTCCATGAAGGAGTGGTCTGACTCGTGACTAAAATGTAAGTATTCCTTGGCATGTTATAAAGTTCAAATGCCCAGAGTACAACTATTCATATACCTAATACATAATAACCCTCCGATTTTAATAGATAAAAATGAAGCGATCGTATGAGTTAATAGTTGGTCATTAGAATGATTAATGTAGCCATTCAATAACGCATTTTAAAATAAATAAAAATTGCAACTTGTGCTATTTGCGTGTACAAGTTGTGACTTGAACAGACATCGCCATTTGTAAGCAACATCAATATTTTATAAACTTACACTTCTTTTTTTGGAGAATTTGTATCTAAATGTATTTTTTTTTTGTTAATTCTTTGGAAATAAACATATTTAAGGTTACTCGTTGTAAGTAATGGGATTTTTATTTAATATCTTTGTCAAAAATAGCTGTTCAGATTAAAATTTGTAATAAAAGAAATGTGAGGAAGAGCAATTCTTGTTGAAATATCTAATTAGATATTTAAAAACTGTTGACCTCAACATATTTTGGACTTTTTTTGCTCTGATATATTTGATTTTTTTCATATACACAATAGAAGAAAAAAGACTCATTTGGGAAAAAAAAAATACATTTTTTATTCCAGGTATCCAGAGTCCCATAAATGATTAGTATAATCATATATTGTAAAACGTAAGCAGTTTTGGATTTTGTAAGAAGAAAAAAACAAAGGTCAATTTGGTAACTCTAACAATTCGAAGAATGTTAAAGAAAGAGCAGCTTAGTTGTAATGACGTTTAATTAGATTAGGTACTAGCAGCTTCTAGATAAAATAAATAGATAAACACAAATACTAATCCGTATCTAGCTATAATATTGACAGGAATATTTACAAAAATCCTCCCCCCTCAATTCCACTCTGAGTCTAACAAGGACTGCCACTTAGTCCTAGTGATGAAAATCAGGTGCATATTTTTTTTCTTCCTTTGAGTTGGAAACTAATGAGTCAATTTTCTGCATCACTTTCAATTATCACTAATATATGTACATATATGAAAACGAATTGAAAATGTGTTGTTTTGCAAATCGGATGATTAGCACATGAGTTTGATTACTAAAGCAATGAGCAAAAAGTAGGTACTCTATAGAGTACCTACTTTTTGCTCATGAACTTAAATACCATTTGGAGAAGAACCAACTCAAATCACGCAATATTTTGTTGTTTAAATAATCATTTTTGATGAGAAATTCCTGACGGAAAATGAATGTTAAATCATTACTGTTAACCATTTTGACTGCTTTTCAAACAATAAGGTATCAAATCAGAAAGAAGAAGAATATCTTCTTTTTGAAAGTCATTTAGAAAACTATGTTCAACAAAAACTATAAATATGTACTATCCTTATGAAAAGAAAAAAAAATCTGATCAATAAGACTTGTTCCATTTCCTTATAGACAAATGAAGTTATGTAATCGCAACCTGTAAAATAGAAATTCACTGAATTGGAAGCAAATGGACATAGAATCACGCTTAAATGGTAAAAACCCTATTGGTCACATATATATAAACTTTGTATTAGTAGCATGATGTATTTATTCTATGTGATAATAATATTTTATACAATTTTAATATTTTATATAAAAAAAATCAACTAAAGCTTTATTTTTTCTACATAAGATATCTTACGTATAATGAATATTTATTATTTTCCTTTTTTTGTTTGATAAGAAAGAATAAAATAAGATGAACGGCAGATAGAATCATTAATCATATAACAAAGTTGGAAAAATTAATTCAAAAAAATAATAAGTACATAGGTAGAAAGAAAACTTTTAATTAAGTAAAATACGTGCTTATATTTTGTATAATTAAAAAAATAATAATAGTAAGCATATTTTCTAAAAATAAATAACAATTTTTGCATCTTTTACATATCTATTGATATTCATTCAGCGGATTAGTGCTGTGTTTGTCCTTATATACAGGATCCTTCAGGTAAATCTGGACCATCTTTAACTACATCCTGAACAATACGGAAAACATGTAACTCAGTTTATTTCAATTTTAAAGTGAGAGGCTGTTCCTCAGCTTTAAATTAATGGTTCAAATTTTAATTCAAAACAATAATTAACGATGTAGGAGACCCTTAGGAACATTATCATCGAATTTGCTTGCCCTAAACACAGCAGAGAGTAAATCAAGAAGATCCTCAGCCTTCCAAAGAGTAGAGTCTGCAACGTCTACAAACGCTGGAAAGAGGGGGAAGGGGCCTAAAAAGGGAAAAGCTCATAAGTCCTGCAGTGATGAAAAACGCATGATTACCAAATCATCTTTTATTGGGATGAGAAACAATGTAATTTTGACATAGCCTACAACATCCACAATGGTCGATATTGCCAACAGAGAGAGCCAATATCCATCAGTAAGTACTAAAGAACTAAGTTTCCCCCGCAGACGTGGTCAACCCTACATACCCTTTAGGCTTCGTATCGAGCGAATGATTGACAAAAATAGCTAACAAATTCAATATTTTTTTCTTTTTTATTATTAGAACTTGCAAATAAAATTTCAAACCTCTACTGATCCCTTATTAATCAAGATGCAGTTAAAGGTAGTCTAGATTTAACTGAACGACCCTCTATTTGGTTCAGTCAAGTCTAGGGACCATTCCTATTGATCATTGTGCCGGTCTTTAGGGTTAGCAGTAGTTGAAATTATTGAAGAAAAAAAAGTTGAGTGTCGTCATCAAGGATTTCATAAGAGACAAACTGATAAACTCCTCCCCATAATTAGACCTGCCATTTATTTTCATGATCCTCCGGAGTGTTCATTTTCCAAATCTCTCAAAAAAAGTTGAGATCTCTCCTTTCCTAACTCAATAATATATTTATCGCCATGCCAAGTTATATCCTTATTATAAAAATGTTGCGATAATTGAATTTCAACAATCTGCTATAGTTGTCTCTAATTTCGTGATAGAAAAATATAGTATTGCATTAGGGCAAATTTATACAATGTACTCCAGGACCGTACTGGACCGTAGAAAATCTGAACTGCAGTCTTCAGTGTTAAATTAGGACCGACAAAACACTAGTGCGGATATTAAAAGTCAATGATATGCTCGATCCTTATGACTTACAATGTTATGATATATTTTTAGGGCATATTAGGGTAAGATATTTAATAAAAATAGGTTTTGATAGACAGTAAGGTTATAATCTTAATATTTGTTGGCCCCATTTTCACATCCAATTGTTCATTATTTTTCTTCATATTAACGTTAAAAAGGTTTTTATTGTTATAAATCTTGGTTATTTAGGCCCCCCCTCCAAATGGCGGACATCAACAATGCTAGTGTCATTGGAAAAACTTAATAGGATCAACAAGTATGGATTCACCATGTCCAAAAATAGTAAGCTTGTCGAAAATCCTACTTCTTCATAGTCATATTCAGACTCAGCCCACGCTGAGGCATGTCCAACATTTCAGAAATTTATTTATTTTTGTGAATCAAAATCACAGCTTTTTTATGACATTTTACCACTCAAGCATTCCCAAAACATTAAAAAAAGAGCCGAACCTTTTGATTTGTTAAATGAGAGATAGTTATACACTTATATGAAAAAGTTTAAGAACATCTCTGATATTTCACCTAATTCAATAGTGATCTTTTTTTATTTTAGGTGTATGAACGGAAATAACGAGTGGGACTAACGAGTGTGTTTATTAATTTGCTGCCTAATGTTGCTTGCAAGTTTGCAAATTTGTTGCAAAAATGGGCTAAAAAGCTCATTTTTCTGATGTTCAAAGGCTAAAATAGAGGTGTTACATGAGGACAGCTATTCTGAGCGCGAAATTGCGCTAAAGATGTGCTGTAGCAAGATAGTTGTTCACACTGCCATCAGTAATTTTGCAAAATTTGGGCTTTATATGGATAAAAAGAGAACAGGCCCTCAAGCAAAAACTTATATAAGATATGAAGCTGTAATAAAGTTAACTCTTTCATTATCTCTAACTAGTTCCTGCCTTATCTGACTTATTTGACTCGAAATGAGTGCAAAGTAAGGGTGTGCACTATTTCACGTGGTTTGACTAGACCAGTCATATTTTATTTTATTTCTTAAACACATTCCTTTTCTGCTAAAAATATGAATATATCTCAAGTGATCTTAAATTTTTGTAAACACACGGTATTTTCAAGTCATCACCCTGTATTTGGATACATTTATTTAATAGTTTGTTGATCATATATTTAAAAAAAATGTATAATGTCATATTTTTATAATACTGTTTTTTATTATTTTTCTCATAGCACTGATTGTTAAGTTCTTTTAGTGCATTGCTTATTCAATAATAGAACAAGCTATGGAGTTTGTCTCCCCTCCAAATTAACTAGCATTTTTCTTCATGTCATATTAATGCACTTCTTACAATGTAAAATCAATAATAAAAAAGTAAATCCAATTTCTCAAAAAAAAAAAAAAAATATCATTAATAAATATATATATAAAAAAAATAGAGTTCCTTTGTAATTTGCATAAATTTTTATAAGGGTATTTTTTAAAGTCTTTTGAAAGCCTGGTCTTTTTTTGTGCATAAATGGATAAATTAGGTTGTTCCGAAATGATTGAAACAGATTTGTTTGAAGGGAAAGTAGCAACAAAATTCCACCAGCATCGATATTTTCAAAAAAATTATGGTGGGAAAACAAACCATAGTTATTCAAAAAAATAATTAGCTAATGTCTACACACCAAATTTGCGCATATTTCTCCATCGTCGCTGAATATGAAGACCCAAAACTTTCGCTCGTACTTTTTGAATCGCTACAAACTGGACAAAACAGGGTCTAAGATCCACGCCGACCTCGATTGAGCGGGTAAGAGGTATAACCGGAGCATTCCCTATCACCCACAGTGATGTTCATGCCTAAAGAAAAAATATAACTCACCTGAAGGAACTTCTGCTTGTGCCAACGACACCATATAGTTCTTAACAAAGAGAATGGTGGAAACGATCAAACAGGTTCCCTACAGCCCGAATCTCAATATCTGTGACCAATTTATCTTCTGTTAGCTGAAGCACTGCTCCGGCATTACGATTTTAATAACCATGAAGACCTCACTCACCGCGTTCAGCAGGTGATGAAGTAATTGAACGAAGTGGAGCTCACCAGGCAGTTGTAGGAGTTGAAACCCCATTGCCACGACGTTATCCAAGCCGTGGGACACTATGTGACATGACTGAACACTTTTTTTTAAGCTTTTAAATGTAAATTTATTGTTTTATTCGGGCAGTCTTCATCATTTCGGAACAACCTAATATATGAAAAATAAATATTTATTCATCCCTCCATTTGAAAAAGAAAGCTAATCATTTAGAGTGTACATACAAAAGATATAAATATGGAATGTGTTTATGGATTTCTGTAATTGAAGTCACAGTATCCTTATTTAGTCCTTCATCATAGTAATTAATTACAGTAATTATATTTTTAAGATCTATATATTTACTTTTTATATACATATCTAGTGAGTCAATTAGACAAGATGCATGAGTAACAATCCAGTTATTGAGAAATTCCTTAAATATTTATTTACTTAATAAATGTAAACGACCAAATAATTTATTAACATATTTGTTCTGTAATATGATTTATGTTCAAATTTGAGGAATGGGATGAGATACGTAAGAATATTAGCAATAATTTAAAGCCTTTTATTAACTAATATGACTCCAATTGGCTCCATTATGACCTTTTGAATATAATTGACCATATTCATCGCTTCAAATATTCGTTAATATTCATTAAAACGGAGTTGTCATTAAAATAAAACATGTTGATCCAATCTACCTTTACTCGGCAATGAACAATATTATCCCTTGTAATATACTTTATACCTGAATTATACTCTATTATACGATTAAATGGCAATATTATTAAGTTTCTAAACGGTCCGACAATCTTCCTCCGCCTCCCTTGTTGATATTCGACCTTTCATATTGACCTGACATTATTATTGTGTAGACGATGAAGATGCTCTTAATGGTTTGCACAGGAAGAATGAACATTTCGTAGGGTTGAGTCCTTGCAAAAGGCGACAATTTCCAAAGACTTTCTCGAAATGTATGTTCTTGGAATTTTTCTTCAATGGATGAAAAAGACGACAAGATGAAGCTTTATATTATAGAGAAGCACTTGTGTCAAGTCACTTTTTATTTGTTTACGGGATGTTCAAACGTCCCTTGGTTGTTACTATACTCATTATCTGAATAATGGTCTTACTTTGAGGACATATAGATTTATTGATGATCCATCAACCAATTCTTACAATAGATATATTCATGAACGACGGGGAAGTATCACAATATGTATTTCTTGAAAACTTCATGAACGAGCATGACGTTAATATTTCTGGAGGTTTACCTTCTCATTCGGACTTCAAACCGTTTCATTTCCCAAGTAATTGAAGTAAATATAGCATACCTTTTTTTTTTTTGCCTTCTTTCATATTTTAGTAACGCTCTTGAATACTATCCGGGAACAAGCGAGAATAGGTGAAATATTTGGTATCAAGGTTAATGTTTGTACGCCTTCTCCGTCTTCCCACATATATGTCCTTATATTTTCTTCCATCTTCTTCCTGTTAAATATTTAAAAAAATATGTATGTACCTTAGTACTTTAAAAAAAAAAAATTTTTAGTACTTTAAATTAATAAATGGGAATCGTTTTTTTTTTTTTTCATTATTATAAAATGATAAAGTATTACTATTAGATCTGTTTAATGTAAATGAAATAAGTAAATAAATATTAAAAACCAAAGTAAATATATCATATATCAGAAATATGTTCAATCATGTGAGGATTTTGGTTATGAAGGATATTGTTGTATATATAAATCATTGGAAGACCGCATGTCCACAATTAGGAATTATGGGAAGGCGGAGTGACGTATGCCATATATGTGTTAATCATTTGGAAACTTTCGTCTCCTTTTTTAAGGAGTTCATCCTAAAAATAGTATTTAGACGATTGGACATTACACATTGATGCTTCCATTATAAAAGATCTGGAATTAAATTTATAAATGGTAATTTAAAAAATATTCTTATTATCTCTATTCTTATTACATGAAACTTGCAAGAAAGGTTCTAATTGTACTGCATCACTTTTATATCAGGGACTAATGCGTTATAGTCTTGCACCATGATTTGAAATTCAATTCGAAAACTAGGGGTGAGTGATTTCTTTCAATAATATTTTGAATTTTCATGTTGTTTTTTCACTGCTTTTCAGATGTGAAAACAAGAGTTTGATTATTATGGGCCTCCTAACATAGATTTAATCTGAGTATATCAAATCTCAAGACTATGAAATGCCAGAGAGATCGAAAGAGGTTGGAGTCAGAGTGATCATCCTACTAATCATGATTTGAGACATTTTCCTTTAACTTTTTGATACATTCCTTCATTTTGTAAAATATATTTTTATGAATCCATTTTTTAAAACGGGGTGTAGTTTGAAGTTTTCCTCATTGCTTCAATATGGAACAAATACTAAATTTATTCTCCAGAGACATTAAAACAAATCAGTATATTGTTAACAATATCAATGGAAAAAAAAAAAAAACATGGATAACTTAAGTACAACTTTCTTTTCCTTAATTGATCTTTAAAAAAATCTCATTGACATTCGTTTAATAAGAGTATATACGATCTCTTGAGAATTATTAAGCTAAAAGGGACATTTATATTTCATTTCTCAAAGGATTTAATATAAATATATTATGAACAAATATAAATAAGTCGATTTTTCAATTAATTAGAAAGCTTTCCTTTTTGCAAATAAAGATTGAAAAATTACAAAAGAACGAAGAAGTAATTTATTTAATTATCCCTCAGTTATTTTCAGAGATTGATTCTTTCTAAATAAATAAATGTATGTATATGTATTTCTATATTGTAATGGTAATCAACACGGCAACTCAGACAGTTTGAATTTTTTTTTTTTTTTTTTTTTTTGAGGAGAGCAGCTTAGATGTCATGACATTTTATTAAGACAGCTATAAGCAGCCATGACGAGGAAGAGAGAATGGAGGAAATGAAAAAGGACATAAGCCAGAACTGCTCTGATTTCGATCCTTAATTGAACTCGGAGTCTAACAAGGACTTACAATTATCACTTTCCAACAAATTCTCAAGTTTACTCTACTAATTTTATGGGCACATATAAATTTTTAATCCAAATTTGTAAATAATGCTATGTAATAGAAATGGATGAGCAATCCTCAGAAATTAAATGTCAATAGCTTAAGAAAAGGAAATCCCTTTTTCAGCTTGCTAATTCAAAAAAAAAAAATAGGCAATAAATAAATACTATTGTATGTCGTTCATTCCATCAAAATTCTATAATATTTAAAAAAAAACACATGTTTTTTATCACTGAGGGCCTTGACCCCTTGTATGTTCAGAGAAGAAAAGAAAATACGGTATATAAGTTTATAATGAAAAATCATTCGATGATCAAGTTGTATTTTCATCCCTTCCTTATAAACAAAAACAAAAAAAACCTTCCATATACTAATTAAACTGACAGCCTATACCAAGCCGTGCAGAATTATTTACCGATTTTTGTTCAGAACATATCGCGGACAATAATGACATTTCGAATGACTTGAGAAACAATTTATTCATACATTTTTAAAATAATAAAATAGTTTGTGATCTAATTTAATCAATGTTGCAACCATTTGACTCAATGACACTGGTCAGGCGACGTCTGAAGCTGCCACAGACTTGCTGGATGTATTTGGCGTCCATGGAGGCCCAGGCCTTGTTGACAGCAGCCTTTAAGGCCTTTATGTTCTTGTGTCGTTTTTTGCAGGCCTTGGTCTCCACGTGCGCCTAGATAGAGAAGTCTAGTGGGTTCAGATCTGGGCTCTGAGAGGGCCAGTAGTCCTTAGGCCAAAAGTTCATGTTGTCCTTGAGCAACTCCTGAGCTTTCTTGGAAGCGTGGGCGGGTGCTCCATCTTGTTGAAAAACCCAAAGAAAGTTGCTGACTATGGATTTGATCACCGGGAGGACCTTGGGCGCCAGAATCTCCACATAATCCTCCGCTGTTAATCTGTAGCCAGTGGGGAACAATACCGGCTTCATGGTCTTCCCGTTGGAGGCCACGAGACCCAACATCATCACCGAAGTAGGGTGCTTTGTTGTTGCCACATAGTGGTGCTTATCTTGCACATCTCCAAAGCTCACAACACGGTCATTTTGCCTGTTGAAAACAGGATCGACCGTAAAAGTTTTCTCATCTGAAAAAATGATGATGCGTCCAGATGAGCTCTTGATATCATTCAAGATTTTCTTGGCACGCTCAAGTCTGACTTCTCGCTGACGTTCAGTTAGCAGAGGGCGTTCAGTACGCCTCAGGGACTTTCCTCCAGCCCTTTTCAATGCCCTTGAAACAGTTGATCTCGACGTTCCCATCTTTCTGGCCATGTCGGCAATGGACCTGTTAGGAATCACCCCCAGCTTCCAAGCGCTTGGAAACGTTGTAAATTGTCTTCAACGAGGCCCCAACCTGTTCTTTAATGTTGTTATGAGGCACTCCCGCTCGGAGGAGGGCTGCAATTTCGATCCTCTTTGTTTCCTGATTGGACATGGTCTCACGTGTGGAAGTTGTTACGCTCTCACAGGAAGGATTTTTGTTTATTTTAACAGTAAAAATACGAAACAATCAGATTGGTTGCCACAAAACCTCTTAAAATGTATATTTACATCATCGGTAAATAATTTTGCACGCCCCAGTATTAGGCTCGATAATTATTAATGTGTTTAAATTACAAAAAAAAAAAAAAACTCATTTCCCTATGAATCAATTTTATTGTTAATAAAATCAAAAATGTTATTAGTACAAATTTTTCATTCAACACTAAATTAGGCAATCAACAGTTATCAAGAATTATCAAGAAGTAAATGCTCGTGATCCTCATTTTCTTTCGTAAATTCGTTGATTATCTTCAATAAAGTTACTGGTTTCACACTCAATTTTCAAAATTGGAACTACAGTGAGACAATCTTCATTGAATCGGTTCCTCAGGTATGTTTTTATAGGAAAAAGGACTGAGAATAATCGGTCTGCCAAACAGGAAGTTGTTGGTATAAAGGCAAGCATATTTGTTGCTGCATTCTACGAAGTAATATTATTTCCAATGCCGTCATCATGCATCTATCTTATTTCTTTCTTTCTTTTTTCTTCCCTTCTCCCCTTTTTCTTTTTGAAAATGAGGCCGACACCAGGCCCTCACGTCCCTTCTGGTACGTCTATGCTCCCCCATATCAAAACTGGGATTAGAGTACTACATATCATATAATTATTTATCATTGAGAAACGAAAAAATGACATGCCAAATCTGTAACTCAAACCAGCTCTACGTTTTGTGCTCCTTTTTATGACAATTTTGATAAAAAAAGAATAAAAGTTAAATGGAATCCCCAAAGCTCATAGACAGCAAGCTCAGGAGTTATTCTCTAAAACTTGATGTGTGTACGTTTGCACCCCGGTGATTCCTAGAGAAAGAAATTATATTTTATGTATATGGACTTCAAAGAGGATTCCTAGTTAAGATGGAGTAAATGGAATCATGTTTACTTATACTTAATAAGTGCAACTCCATCTAACCAATTAAAGGAACATAAAAAGAAAATTAATAATTATTATTTTAAAGTGATAATATAAATAAAGTAGCATTAAAAAAAAAAAAAAAAAAAAAAAACTTAAAATTAACTCTCTATAAATATGAAGTGTTGTTTGGGGCATTATATGTGACCAAAAACAGTGGCACAATCCAGTTCATTACGGTTTTAGTATAGTTCTACTTTATGTCCTTAAAAATAGAAAGTTCAACCTTCCGTAAATTTACGTTTCTTCCTTAAGAATTAACATTATTAAGTCATATGAAGGATCAGTCTTAGTTATAAGAATAAGTTAAGGCCGACATAACACTTTAAACAATCAATCTCATCCTCTCTTATTATGTATTTAAATAGTGGAAAAACTTTTAGATAAAGTTTCACAGAATCCTCAATATCTCATGCCCTGTGAATATGGCAAATTAATGTTTTGTAAAGGGACTGTGACTTATAATACTGCTGAATTAAGACCCCTATTAACATCGGCTCTCTGTTATATGATTGGAGGGGGAGGGAGGAGGGGTTCTTCTACATTTTAATTAGTAGAAGAAAACTATTAAAGTAATGTTTAAATATTTATACCCAAAGTAAGTGAGAATTCTTCTTACAAAAAGAAATGCCAAAACGATTAATTATATAATGGATGAAAAGAACAATAATACCAACTGTTTTCCCTTTTTTTTTTTTAAACAAAACTGTTCATCCTATTCCTATAGTCATTTTTGTACTTATATACGACTTGAATCTACATGTTTAATAAAATATCGTTCAAATCCTTATATTATTTATAATAATTTGATTATAGCCTGTCTTCTTCTTACAAAAATAGTTTACAACATGTTATTCTGTCTGGCTGCAAAAAAATGACATGATAATCACAAATCATGTTTTTTTTCATCATTTATTATATAGATACATGATTTGCCTTATTACTTTTTTTTTCATTTCTATACTAAATTATTATAAGTCCAATAACTATTGCGTATATATTTAGTATACCATAAAAATAAAATGAATTTACAAGGAAAATTGAATTAAGTAATTTACCGTATGATTGATTGAATATGTTGGTTAAAAAATAATCAATAATTTTTTAACACCATTGGTTAAATCCTTTAAACTTTCAAATTTTATTATAAGGGTGAACTCGTAGTTATTTTATTTATATTTCTTTTTTGCAGTAATAACACGCTTATTCTTGTCAAACACAAGACTCATTCAAAACTATACACAATTGCAGCCTATGTTTAACAACTAGGATGATTTTTTTAATTTGTTGGACTCTCCCATAAGCTAATCATCCAAATAAAATAAAAAATAATGCGTAATGAAAGCTGAATAACGAAAACAAATATTATTGTTCAATATATTTTTAATAGGGGTCGCTGCTCGACCTTAAAAATGAGAGCAGGTATTGATGACAGTCTCCTTTGGCAGATTCCGGAATTTCCCCTGAATCCTGGACGTCATTTCGGATTTTGTGTTGCAGGAAGATCAGTTATTATATTGCTAACTACGTCCTACTCAAAGAAGTTCATGGGATGGAGGTCCGGTGAGCTTGGAGGCCAAACACTGGGTCCAACAAAAAAAAAAAAAAAAAAAAATCAAACAACCAGCTCTACATTGGTCTTTTCTGTCAGAGCTTGAGCTTCTTGTATCTACTATGATTTGCATCACAAATCATCTGCTACACACTTTCAGAACTGTTGATATCCCTGGCAATGACCTCATCTATCGGGATGACTCCTCATGAATGATCCTCTCCTCATCCAGTGATACGAACACTTTGTTGTTGATTCATAATCAACAACCAGATTCTTACAGTTTCTTCCTGACTTTATAAACTAAAGACTTGTCCGGTAGGGCGGGCCGTTTTGAAGGGGTAGAACTCCTTTTTTGGAAATTGATAAATGTTTACTGATAAAAAGTTGATACATACTATTGAAAAAACATTATGTAAAATTTCAGGTCTGCCAACACTTCGTAGAAATTTTCTTTTATTTTAATTTTGATAAAATGCTTATTTGTTTTAGTAAAAAAATATTTTATATAAAAGATTAGTAACATTTTTATGGGTTATACATTTTTCAAATAAAATAGCAGTTTATTTGAGTAATAAATAGAATCGTGAAGAATAAAGGTTTAAAGGCCAAATTGATCAAAAAACAAATATTTGTCAAATTATATATAGGAACACCCGTATTTGTATTGACGAGCAGCATTTCAGTGTTTTTTAACAACAATTACTACATCCAATACTGGGTTTAAGGTGGTGTTTACCCTAGGTATCGCGCTTTTATGTAAAATGAAGGAGACTAGCATTTTATCTTTATTTAAAGTTCCAATCAATGTAAAACCAGACCTGACGACAGTCATTTTCATGTGAACCAATGAAAGTAAACTTTTATTCGTACCTTTTTGCCAATATCAATAATAACAATAGCTTACCAGAGTTATAATTATTTGTTATTTTAAGCTTAATCATTCCATCACACAACTGACAAACTTATTTGTTAATTTTATATTATTAAATTAATCCTCTCCTTTGAATCAAATATTTGCAGTACATTTTTCTTTTCACTTAATTACATATAATTCTCCCAACTTTATTTTTTTCTATAATATTTTTAGAGTTAAATTACTTAATTAGTCTAATATTGTCCAAAAGAGAAGTAGAAAGCAATACAACTCCTCTATCCGACAAACCTACACTGTCACATTAGACCTCTTCAAAGATATACTTTTTTTAATTTGTATACATTTCCGCATTTTTTCCCATGTTGTAAGATGTAAAAAGCTTAAAAATTATTTTTTAGGGGGTCTAAATATGTCCTATACCCTACCTCATACCCCTTAAAGTTTTTCCAAAATGCCTTTTTGCTGATTTTGCATAGTTTATGGATCACAAGTACAAACAAAACACACTATTGAATGTCGAAAAAGACTTTAAACTAAAATAAAGCTAGTTATGAATAATATTTTTATTTTATTTTATTATCTAAGTATCAAAATGACCCAGTAAAATTAAGGTAAAGAAAAACATGTAGATGCACGGAGCCTATTGCTCAAATTGTATAATCCCATATATCAATGTTATTTTATCTTATATTTAGCCATTTTTTGCGGAAAATATATACATACTTTTGAAAGATTATGCATTCACGTACCTCCATTTCTTATTTTGTGAATTATTTTTCTAATACCAATTTGAAAATCAGAATGATATACATATTATATATTTTCTTTGTCTTTTTATAAATAATTACGCAAAAATAACAAAAAAGTATCAATTTATTAAAGACATTCTTTTTCAAACAATCAAATCATGCCTATTATATTCTATGGCTTGAAGGAGATACTCCTCTGAATGGGATTTTTAGTTTCTATGAGCGCATAATCAATCATAATTTTTATTCCTCTCTCTGCAATACTCAAACATTAATATATTTTTTTGCTTTCATGTAGTTTTCATTTATGACCATGATGCAACAGGCTTGTAACCCAATATTCCGTATGGCTAAAAAAATAGATTCTAAAAACAATAAGATAATTTAGTTTTTTCAGTTATAATCTAAAGCTCGAAGATTTTTTACTCGAGTCATCCACATTAGCGAGTAAAAAAAAGTTAGGAATCTTTTCATCCTATCTAGTTTTTTGTTGTATCTATAACATGTTGTCTTTCCTTGATAAATAAAAACACCTTTTGGGAGTATATATTTATGGCAATACATCGTGCTTGATAAATTGCTGCTGGTTTACTCCAGTATGTACCTAGAAGATTAGGCATAATACAGTGAATTCTGCCATTTTTTGAGAATAAGATGTGTCTGATTTAAAAAAATTTATCCATCTTCGTTAAACCATTTTCCCTTTTTCCTTTCAGGCATAATCCTTTAATAGTGAGGCTTTTTATTTGTTCTTTATTCAATTTCCATTTGTCCTGGTACTGTTTATACCAGGGATTTTCAAGAGACTGAACTAAACACCTTTCCCCAAACTGGTCCTACAACTACCTTTAGTATATGCTGTCTACATGCTACAAAAAATATCTTGATGTCTAATTATTTTTATATAAACTTAGGAGCTTCCTTGTGAATTCCACTATTCCTTGAGGTATTGTTAAAAACCATCGCAGTAATGGCAGTAATCCTATCAGTGAATTTCAATAACTATGATAGATATATTAGTGTATTGGCTTAGGATTCTCCTGTTACGCTGCTAATGACTAGCACTCCAAACAGTTTTCCTTCAGGATATCCGGGTTGGATCTATGAAAATCTTTCCAAATTTTGATATATCTCTGTAGTGCCTCATTTAAAGGGCAATCTCTAATTAATAATGCAATGTATGTGTAATTAAATCTATGTCTTGAGATAATCCTAGTTGACGAGTAGTTGATGTTGATACAATGAAAATATCTAAGTTAGTCCTGCACGATTTTGCACTCGGCAAAACAATAGCTGCAAATGTTTGTAAGATAGTCCTAAATGATCAGCAGTACTTCCTATTATTTAACATTTCATAATTTTTTGAGGGTAAGTCACTCTCAGCGTATTCATTTTTGCCCAGTCATTTCATTAATCTTAATCCTTTCATTAAAAAAAAACAAGTTACTAAACCACTTTATTAAGAGATTATTCAATAACTTATTGTCGTAATTTTACGTTTTTAATAATGGACGTCTAAGAAAAAATGTCAAATAATATTAAAGGTATCTCATTTAGATTTTCAAATTGGTATTAAAAAAATTTATTTTGAAATAAGAAATCAAAGTAAGTTTTCTTTCGAAACTATTAGTATATTTTCCGCAAAAAATGGCTAAATATAAGAAAAAATATCATTGATAGATGGGATTATACAATTTTACTGGGGTCCGCGCACCTAGATGTTTCTCTTGACCTTAATTGTACGGGTCAATCTTGATACTTAAATAATATAAAATATAAAAAGTATTATAAAAAATGGTTTTATTTTAGTTGAATGTCTTTTTGGCATTCAATTCTGTGTTTTGTCTATGCTTTTTATTCATAGCTCATGGACAACGCGCTCGAGAGAAATTGTTCTCTTAAAATCAATATGTCTAGGTTCCCGCCATATGATTTCTGGGTAAATAGATATATACTTTATGTTTATGAATTTCACATAAAAAGATTCCTAGGTCAGTTGGAGTAATTTTAATACTATAATGTTTAATTTATACAGTGCAACTCCATCTAATCAATTAAATGAACATAAAAAAAAAACCACTTTTTTCTTTCATTTCTATGATCAAACAAGAAGTTTTGTTCCATAAGAGAGATTTTCTTAGTTAATGGACATTTACATAATAAAAAATTTATACATTTACGAGATGAAATATCAAAATAAAGAGTGTGAATCATCCATTAATGAATCAATATTTTTTTTTGTAACCTGGAAACCTCTTGGTAAAAGATTTTATCAAATTTCTTTATTTTATTGATATTATCGTAATACTATCTGATTTGCCACTTTTTTGCACAAACACTTAGGAATTGAAGCTGTTTAGTAGACATCTATGACTTTGATGGATAAAATTTTTACTTTCACCGTAAGTTCTTTGTTTTAATTCACCGTTCAGCAATATGTGAATACATAAAACCTACGCTAATGCGTACATACAAATACATGAATAAAAAATATTGTTTAAATTTTTATTTTAAAGGTTGAACTTACATCGAAATTCGATGTTTTGTACATTCAAATACATTTAAAAGTAAAATTGGAGTACAAATACAAAAGACAATTGGTTAGTAGAAAGAGAATATCATTAATATCACAATGAATACTTAAAATTTCAGCGAAAAAATAAAAATAACAACCAGGAATCAAAAATATTAAAAAGAATAAATGGGTTTGTTAAATTTTTAAAAATCTTCCTTATAATCTTATTGTTTTGCAAAGAGAGAGTTGGGAAGTATCTCTCTCCCAGTCATCTCCCAGAATCCTCTTTACCCAGGGAAGGGATTTTCAGTGATAAAACTGCATATGTTGCTGCAGTTGCTCGTAAAATACTCCTTAATTTGTAGCCTGTAGTGGTTTGTACAATGTCATCTTCTTTGCAATAAGAGCCTTTGCATTGAGAATGACAAACTCTATTGCCTTAGCAACTAAGTCCAAAAAGGATAATACCCTTACAAGCATTTGACGGGCATTATGCGATTATACGTTATAAAAAAACTTTAAAATAATGACCGATGGGCACTCCACAAACACATAGGTTATTTTTAGTTAAAGATTTCAATTACACCTTATACCATAAAACGCACTGGATCTTATATCTGCAGTTGAGTTTCGCTTCAGTCAAAAACACTTTCAAAAGAAGAAAATTGTATTTTGCACGGGTTGTTAAAGCTGTATCACTTGATAGTCAATTTTCTAATAGTAACTCATTTTTAAATTACATAATTATATTGTTGCACCACGTATTCAGAAGATTTAATGAATTATCTTATTAATTAATCGTATTTTGATTGTTCAATGATCAAATCATAATATATTGTTAACAAATTTTATAGGTATAAAATATGGATTTGGTGGGTGAATAATCCATTGAATTAAAGTAATTTAAAATTATTATTCTATTTTGTACTTGCTTTTGCCAATTTAAATATATGTGCACACGTATTTGTCTTAAACTGGGTATACTTTTTATATCAAATATCTTTAAAAACAATATAGCCAAGAATGAAAAAGTCAGGTCAGAATGGTCTCATTTTCATTAGACTATATTTTCTTAAGATATTGTTGGGATTATATAAAACCTGTAGAGCCAATTTTAATTGTCCATAGTCCAGTGACTCTCAAACGGGTGCACGTGGAGAATCTCTTGGAGGTAAGTTAGATACAAAAATATATATATTTATTTACAAGATGAAAAAGTTTGTGCTAGGTAGAGAATATGTAGCTAAAAACATATTTCAAAGGGGGTAAGAAGATTAAAAAAGTTTGAGAACCACTGGTTTATACTTTTAAAGTTATTTTAAGTAAGATACCAATGAATGATATAATAATTTATCCATGCTATCTATTCTAAAAAATGAGTTATTATCAAATAGAATGAGGCATTGATATTTCAATCTCGTTTGGGTACTAAAAATGTTTTCCCACCTATCTAACATTTAGCATGCATGCTTATTTTTATGCATAACATTGAAATATAACTAGTCATTTTAAGTTTTTTAACATTTTAGTTTTCGCCCCGCCCTAATGTCCAGGATTAAGAAACTTGAAATCATCTTCTAATTGTCCCATCCGGCGTGAATGGCAACAAATACACTCTGCATTTCTCACTATTATTGAATAAGTACTTCGTTGATCGAGGACATTTTTTTAAACTGACGCTAAACACTTCTGGCTAGCCACAAAAACAACAAACAACGTCCAACCTACACAACTCTCTTATGTTCTCAAAGTTTGATGTTAACTGCACGCCGTACATATATACTATGAATTTTAACTGAAAAGGAAAATACATTGTTTTTTTAAAGGAAATTTGATATTAAAAATAAAGAGTACAATATTTTGCAGATCCTTTATGTGTATATGCAAATTTATGCACTAATGGGAGTAAAATATGGACAGAAGAATTAAGAGCAGTCAATTTTGTTATCCATTAAGAAATATGAGCTGACTTTCGAATTTTGTTCATTATTTCTAAGCCTAAAAATGGAAATACATTGAGTTTAAAAAAGATACAGAATCAATAAAACACTTCTACATGTTTTTTATTAATCCTACTTTTAATTTGGGGATTGTTTTAAGGGTAAAAAATAACTCTGAACGATAATAATCTCTAATTAATATAATTCCATCCATTTTAGAAGTCAGATAACAGGGAAAAAACTGAGATCTGTTTCGGATTCTGCGCTCATTTATAAATTCCTATTTAAATTTATTGGCACAAAATGAGTGTTTCTCTGTGTAAAATAGTTACAATTTATTTGTATGAATGCAACAATGCATTGTAAATAGGATTGCTAAAGCCACATATCCAGGGTTTCACACTGAATGGATTAATAGTATTTTGTTGTTAGTATACGGCAGCTTTTGATATATTTTACAAAATCAAAATCTCCATCTATGCTTACTCCAAAGAGTGATTAAAATTATTGTTTTCGTCCCTGTTTGTTTGTTAGTCTTCAGGATTACGGCATTAAATGTTGAGAGTTCAAGGTCAAAGATCCACGTAATACAAAACTTAAAAATGTATAATTGACCATAACTTTACAACTTACAACTGCAATATATATCTTTATTTGATTTTTGGATGAGGTTTTGTGCTGTAACAAGTGTAACATTTTTTTATGTTTTCCTAGAGTGCATGTTTCACATTGTGTCAACAATATCTTTCTCCAAAGTACACGGCATAATATAGGCAGTGAAATACAATAACTCCCTTCTTGGCTCGATGATTACATCATTGAGGCGGTTTTAATCCTCGGCTCCCTCTCCATCGAAGAGAAATTCTAATAAGTAATACACAATAATTAATAATTAATCAAATCAATAAAAAAATAGGGCAACGATTTGAACGGAAGAAATTTTAATCACTTCTCTATTAATAATAGATTGTTCATACTAGAAAAGACTAATGAATTGACAAAAATGATCATATGAGATAGGAGCATAATTATATTACTATACCAATAACAAAATATAATACATTTTATAGTAATTAATGATACATATTTTAATTTAATCCATTCAAAGGGGCCATCAACTTCCACCAAAAATTGACCATGACGCCGTATAAACCATATTTAAAAATATGAAAGAAAGCGAAATATCCTTAGTTAAAAT
Organism: Lepeophtheirus salmonis; assembly: GCF_016086655.4. Classification (NCBI taxonomy): domain Eukaryota; kingdom Metazoa; phylum Arthropoda; class Copepoda; order Siphonostomatoida; family Caligidae; genus Lepeophtheirus; species Lepeophtheirus salmonis. Next base: position 16,679,635 of record NC_052132.2, read on the forward strand.
GGCATTAACGCAAAATAGTTTAAAACAAAGTTTTTGTTATTTGGACGTAGACTGTTTTCTGTAATTGGATTAAAACTTTAATGAATTTGAATGTGATGTGATTGATTAAATGTTAATAAAACATAAAAATGTTTAAATATATATTTGCACGTTCATCTGTTTAAACTTGACTTTATAGAACTATGTATGTACTTGAATCTAAACATTTGGAAAATACTGGTAAAAAAATGAAAACATCATTTTACTTAATGGCACAATTAAATACTGTATATGTTGTACAATTTCCAGACATAATTATTAGTGTTGAAACTCAGTCTAAGATCGATTTTTTTCGGTTCGGTCTTAGATGATTTTTTTTCTATGTAGACCGATTTTCTCTCATATCCAACTGATTTATGAGTGGTATAAATATGGTTAATACATCTTCATATGACTTTATTGTTGATCAATGATGACAATTTAGAAACACACTTGACGTTATTAACAATTCATCTTAATGGATCAGTCAAGACAGAATTTTAAAATAGACCAATCCAGGCCAAATTTCTCTTTGATAATGATCTAGAAGGAATTATTATTTTTAATGACCGCTCTTCAAATGAAAGAAAAAGTTATGTCCACTAAAAGTTATAACGTTCTCAGATAGGTCTAAGAATTTCAAATCAAAGGTAACCCTGAATGTATTTATTTTATTAAAAGTTATTCCTTCTCAGTACCAAAGGGTTTTACTTATTTATTTTGTTTATAAAACAATAAATATCAGTATATATACTGTGTGGTTCATTGAAATCTGAACACTTACAAATACAATACTTTATTAATGTTGAGTGATTGAAATTAATTCCTATTTTGATTTATTAAAAAGTTATTTACAAAAAAAAAGGAGCCTTTTAACTTACGTACAAGTCGAGAAAATGATCCTTGAGCATGATTTACAAATTTCCGTTCGCACACTCCAAGTAGTTAAGTGCCTTCAGGACGCCGTTACCAAGTCTGAAACGTGGGTGAGGAAGAAAAGTTCAATCAAAAAACTGTACACGGAGGTGCTACATAAAACAGCCCCGGCTAATCCCCTCAAGGCCACAAGGGCCCATGTCAGACTGTCGGAGAGGTATAAAAAAGTCCGTGCAAAGAGCCTTGTGAGAAAGAAATCCATCTCCTTGTTGCAAGACTCTTTTGAATGAGTCCTTCGAGCTTTTTTAACTATTTTTTGACACTTTTGTCCTTCCCCAACATCCTTGATGCTAATTACCTCTACTACACCTTTTAGGTGCATTTTGAAAAGAAGCCCTGCAGTGTCTGTCATACAAACACCGAGACCCTCAAAACCACAGTCAGACAGCACTGAAACGCTATGACAGAGGACTACATCTGCACGGGGTGCCAGGCCTTCCACCTAGAAACCATTATTGCCTCTAAGGGAGGCTACATTAATGTTTAAGTGAGCTGAGGCACACATTTACTTTTACAGAAGTAATTTTGTTGAAATTCTATTATTAATTATTGAATTATATATTGTTGAAGTTTAAAATTCAAAGAGTTCGGAGTTTATTGGACCAGTCGATATACCTTCACCATTTTCTTAACGACTTTTAGTACTATTATTATATTGAAGTTAATCATGCATATCTCTAAAGAGTCATAACAACTTGAATAAAATATATTTTTTTTTGTGACAGCAAGTAATCTTAAAAAAAGTTATATGTTATATGGCATCTTTTATTATAATTATTGCGAGTATATCTATAAGAAATAAATTGAAAATAAAGGGACTTTCTCTTTCAATGATGTATATCATTAATGATAGGAATATAATATTAATTCTTTTTTAAAAAATAGTCACCCCTATAGAAAAAGAAAGTTACTCTCTAGATATACATTTATGTGTACGTAGATATTGAAATATAAAAAGTTATATCACGTTTTATAGGACTTAAGTGCATTGAGGAATGAGTATTTATTAAGATTTATATGAAAAAGGATAACCTTCAAAGAATGAAGGTTTGAAAAGGAAATTAAAAATCAATTCTGGATAAGGCAGTTGTTTTATCAGGATTTTTCAAAGAAGAACTATATTGGTATATAAATATATATAGAATGATTAGGATAATCATTATTCTGTCCACGCAATTCGAGAAAGTATTTTGAAAAAGTGGAAAGGTTGGACTTTTAAATGAATATTAACTTCACTTTTGCATTATCAAATTTTATTTCCTAAAATATTTGTAACTGATTAATGTCACCCTTCAACAGAAAGAAGCTCACAATAACCAAATATACTTATTTTAGTAGAATATAATCCTGTGATGCGAAATATGGCCTTAATTGTTCTAAATTAGCCTAATAGTCGTCATAATAAAAGAAACATATTTTTGGCTATTTTTATTGTTCAAATCTTTTTTAAAGAAACTTGGTGTTAAAGATAGGGATATATGACTTGAATATCCAAACCTAATTGTTAAATATTAGTAAACAGTTTTTTTTAAAATGTATTAATTCTATTTAGGAATTGAGTTATCATTGTTTTTGGTTGAAAAACGGTGTTTTTTTATTTAGAGGTTCATAGTTCTAAGAGGAATAAATCCACAAAACATAAAAATATATCATTTGATATCTGAAAGTCTCGGCTTTAATTTCTTTTTAAGATTCCCTTCAAAAACACTCTATAATGCCATGAAATATATTTATTTATATTTCAAGGATTTTTTGAATTGGTCTTATAAGAAATGTATATTTCGTACTTGGCCATAGGAAAATATAATGAGAAAAACAGCGAAAAGGATACTAAAGAAAGAATATTTCGTTCTATTGCAACAAAAAAGTCTATATATATATTTTTTTGCCTAGTGTACTTAATCCTTCATTTTTAAGTAAAGTGCTTATCTTAAATATTGATGGTGATGAAAATCGAATTCATTTTATAACTTGTCCTTTTTTTTATAGGTTTTTTAGTTGGAAATCTAAATAATTAATCTTCTTTTCCTAAGCTGTTGTCTATATTATTTATTTCCTGAGGAGTGAATTTCTTTTTTATTAGATGTTACCGTAAAAAACCGGAATGAACATTTGTGTCTGCTCATAAAAGACGAAAAAGACAATGGTATGTAGAAGGTGTGCCGTATGCCATACTTGTGGCAAACTTGGTAGCAAACAACTCAAATGTCACAAGAATTGACTACAATACTACCAGAATAAGTTTCTCAAATAGGGACATTGTTTGAGATGTGATTCAAGTGGAAAATCTAAAGTTGCACACAATACTGTAAGAGTTCCACTGAGTTCATTATATTATCTACAGAGGTAGAAAGGATCTTTTTGCCTAATTTGTAAGTCTGCCTATGAGGATTATGATACACGAATAATGGAAATGAATTGTTTTGGAGTATGGGTACAAACATGTTGTTAAAATGTCGATGAAGAAAGATATCAAGTTCTACACTGTCTTCCTAGAAATAACGAATATGTTTTGGGCTGTATAATTGCCTCCTATTGATAGTGATTAAAATCAAGTACGTTTTTATATAGTAAGTTTTTAAAGGGATTTGTAATCTGAAGAATGATTTTCCTTTCTGATAAAATCTTTCTGAAATCTTGATATGTCGATATATTTAGCAAATTTATGAATAAGTTCATTACAATGACTCACGTGGAAAAGAAAAAGGAGTTAAATGACGTCGATAGACTTCCATGTATCTGTGATAAATAATATATTATATGAATAATTATTGTTATTATTTATATAGAGATGTGTTGCCTTATTTAAAATTATCAAACCTATCAAACAACTCCCCTTTAGATTTGATCAGTATTTGGACTTGAGCAACCTTCAATTACTCAAATACATACATCCACTTTCACCCTTGACAATATAAGACCGATGATTTTCATCAATAAAATCTATAATCCCAATAGAATCTCATTCGCCCTTAATAGGATTTCGAACTCGGACCTGTTGTCCAACTTCAAGCATGGGTAAATCCCGAGCACCCATAGAATTCCTATCTCCAATTTGCTTACGTTTTCTCTCCGCCATCTTAATTATGGAGTCAGATATTCTTCGATATTGTGATTCATGTGCAGGAATCAAAGTTCAGAGTTTTCTTCCAAATAACCACTCTGCAGTTGATAGACCCCCCCTATTTGGTGTATTCCTCCTCTCTAGTATTGCTGAATTAAATTTATCTACCTCGACACTTCCATTTCTCTAGCATTTTTGTACGAGATCTTTAATTCCATTAACAGCTGCTTCACACAGCTGATGATATCTTGTAGAGTAGGTTTCTTCAATTGAAGTATTTCTTTTTGGAGATTCTTATCTTGTAGTCCTACAACAAGACGTATTCACAAATGGTCTTCCATTGTTCAATTTTGGAGCTCTGCTTCCTGTGCGAGTGATTTTGCTCTGTTAAAAAATGAAGCTAAATTTTCCTCCCTCGACTGGATTCATTTATTGAAGTCAACTCTTCGATACAGGATGGAGTATTTTCCTCGGTAATTCCCATTCAACGAATCTAAACAAGTATCAATACCTTGAATGTCACCCATATCCAAGAACTGTTCAAGATTACCCCGACAAGAAAAAGAGAGACAGTTATCAAGATATCCTTGCTGCTCATCCAATGGTAATTTTGACATTAAATTCGAAGAATAACATCTACTGAAAGCCTTCATCCAGTTTTTGAATTCTATAAGACTATTGTTGACTTCTAGAGGTTCTTGTTTTAATGAAACATCTATTCGGTTTCCTCTACTCGAATCTGTAGTAATATTTTGAAAATCATTCGTTCTATTTTTAACATTATGGTGTAATTCGAAAAATGTTTCCCAATCAACATGAATAGATTTTTGTAATTTAACACACTTCTTGTAATTTTGAGATTCTAAAAGATCTTTTATTGACATATCTTCCCATTCTGCACACTCCTGTATGAGATTCTTGCATTTATTTAATTTAGAGTCAGCCTCACTGAGTCCATGGTCATAAACAGCTAATTTAGCTTGCATACCCTGATCTGTAATTGGGATTCTTGTAACCTCACTACTAACTTCTTTAAGACTCGCAATGGGCATTGCGATCTGAGGGCATCCTTGTCGAATCTTCTGATAAAGAGTTTTGATAGATTTAGACCTTTGGTCGTTCATCCTTGACTTCTTCTCTTCTTCTCCAACCATTCTTATTTAATTTATAATTAAATATTTAACACAAACTCTCTTAATTTTAATTAATAAGGTTCTTCCTTTTCGATGGCACCATGTGCTATATTATATGAATAATCCTTGTTATTATTTACAAATGTATTGACACAATTAATATAGAGATATGTCGCTTTATTTACAATTATCAAACCTATAACAGTATCTAAAATTATATGTATAAATACCCTAATTTGCCTATAAAATTAGTTATGAAATTACTCAGAAACATAATTTGTAAATTGAGGTTTTTTAAATTTTCATATACAAAATGTCTGATATTATCTTGAACAAAATAGACTCGTCACCTCCAGTTTCAGATATCTGATTTATGATATAATTGAATATCAAATATATAGGACTATTTTTTAACTTTGACAAACAAAACAAAACAAAAGAGAAACTTTGGATCTCTTATAATTTTTTTTTTTTTAGTTCGTTAAAAGTTTTTATATCCAGTAAAGAAAGAATATTACTATTGATATTTCAATTCTAAATGGCTGCTGAAAAAGTAAACTTTCAAATAATTTCTGTATTTTTAGAAGTAGTAGGTGTATTTTTGAATATTACAAAAAATCAAGAACATGTCTTAAATAAGATACTAATGGTTTTACTAAACATTGCCTGTTGTAATTAGGGTCCACTTAAAACAGAAATTTTGCTCTAATAGTTTAGATTATAACTTTCCAAGGAATCCTGTACATTACTTTCCTTTTGTTATGAGCACAGTCACACACAAATACTAAATATGTTTTTTTTTAATTATGAATCCCCAAGTAATCTTTAGTATTACTCTTCTTTGTGTATTACTACACCCATACAAAACTACTCGATACAATAATACTTTAATTCGCCTTAAATGTTTTCTTCTCAAAAATACAAGAACAATACTAAGAGTTTGAGAAAAAAAATAATTAATATGTTGGGGATGACAGATGAGTACTTCAATCTGAAAGTGATCACGAATAAAGACAAACACATTTCATTTTAACATAGCAGCGTTTACTCAAATCTGAACATATACCCATATACATAAATGACAATATGCAACAAAATTTATTGTTAATAAAGCCATAGAACACGAAAATGGCCATCAAATTTTTCAAACTCGACAAGTTTATCGTTTAAAGCCTTCAAAAAATATATAGTTTGTAAGGGATAGCTACGATTCAGAATCAAAGTAAATAACAAATTGATACAAAAATTCAAATATTAATCAATCAAAATCGACCTTTTTTTACAAAGCAATTTTTTTTAAATTGAAAAGTATGGTCTAATCTACAACTTCACTTAGGATATATAACATTTGAAGAAATAATAAAAAAGATATTCGCTTCTAAGCAAGGTACTTCATTTTACTCGATTTTTTAGGGGTTATACACGTTTTTTATTCATTTTAATCAAGATAAAGTAATTCATAATTCATTTTTCAAGTTGTTATTTACTTTGATTTTCATCTATATATTTCTTCAAAAATACTGTTGCATGGTATTTTGATTCATATTAATAAAGAATCAATAACAAAAACAAACAAAAACATTGCACTTGTTAAACATGCAACCGCCTGTAATATTTCATTTCTTCGAGTACATTATTATTTCCTTTATCAAAAATATTTATATAATTTACGTCAGGGGAATTATATGGAGTACATTGAGTAACTTGTTGTCATATGTTCATACAGACAGAAAGACAAACTTCGTTTTATTAATATAGATATAATTTGTGGATAAAATAAATACTGTGAATTTTTTTTTGTCAATTTTTATAAATTGTGGTTTTTCGTTTTGACAAATAGCAAATTTAGAATAAAATTTATAAATGTCTGAGTTCCAATCCTTTGAATATTGAACTTATAATTTCCATGCATCTTAAAGACATTTATATGCCTTTAAACTTAAGAAAACAATAAGTTATTTTTACTTATTTTATTTGGTTATTTTGCGTAAAGTTTGCCATTAAAGGAGTGTAACTCTAAATCGGCTTTCTCAATTATTATTACTAAATTTTGTGGTTTAATTTAAGTGAAGTATACTTAAATATTTTTTCTTAAATAAAACGTTGTTACTTTATTGTATGACGTAACCTTTATTATGAAAAAAAAAACATTAAAAAAATTCGAAAATTAATTAGTATTTAGCCAATTCTTACCAAACATGGAGTTATTATGTAACAATTGTTAGGAATTGTTTTCAGCTTCAACCACTCATGCACACTCTACTAATAACGTTCAGAGCACTGATTAGGGAAAAAAGGGGTTATACATCGTCAACAGACAATTAAATGCACAATTTTTGTGTTAGAGAGATAAATATAAATACGTCCACGAAGGAGGATCGAATTTTTCTTGTTGGCCAATAGGGTTTCATTTATTTTTATTTTTTAATAAAATCTAATTTGCATTTAAAGTTAGAAAACAATTAAAATACATACTAATCTTAGATATTGAGATACGTTAACTTTTTCCCGAGGTTTTTGTACTTACAAAGGAAATTCCCTTTTTTTCTGCGTCTCCCACACATCCTGATTCTGCGTGGGTGTACTTACGTACGTTAATATTAACACCACGAGAGCCACCTCTGCTATTCTTGGTAAGGGTAGACACCTCTGAAACGCACCGCAGGGATAAGAGTCTGGAGCTTACATATCAGCTTTGAGGCCAGTCGATCGAGATCGCTAACTCCCACAAAACCATATAAGAGTTTGTAGTTCGATGGCTTCTAACCCAATTTGGACTCTAGCCTCTGGCTAATTCATGTTGTTTTTGTTGGCAAATAGGGGTTTATACTTTTCAAAATCAGTTTTCGTTATTATTCTTGAAGGCCAATCCATCTAATTATAAATTAATAACTAGTGGGTATGCTTATATAAGGTGAAGAGTAAGGATGAGGTGTTGCTTGGGAGTTATAAGCATTTTGGTCATGTTAAAAAATAACCCAAAAGTGAAAATTATTATCCTGACATCTTGAAGGAGAGGAGCTTAGTTGTCCGGACGTTTGATTAGATTAGCTAAAATCAACAGTGAGGAAGGGAGGAGAAAAAAGAAATCAACAAGAACAAAGGCAAGAATTACTCCGATGTCGATCTTTAATTCTACTGCGAGTTCAACAAGGAGTTAAAATTATACCTATGTAACTCCGCAGAAAACCTAATAGGTTACTCCCATTACAAATATTCAATCACGTTTTATTGATAACTGTAAGTAGTTGAAAGTGTATTTAACCCCTCAGGTAATTAAATAATAATGACAACAGCTAGTTATAAGAAAAATCATTGGTCAGTTTCCCAGCTAAAAAAAAACAAAAACAGGTGAGCTAAAGAAATACAACAAATGTTCATCAATAGTGATAAATGTTAGTGTTTGTTGAACTCACAGTAGATTTTGGATCAACATCAGCGTAATTTAACTATATATATCTTGTTTTATATCCTTCTACGCCTTCCCTTTGTTACACGTATGTACTTGTAGCTGATCTAATGAAATGTCATGAAAGGTAAGCTGATCTCTTCCAAAACATTCTTCTAATTGCATATGTCATCAAATTGATTTTTGGTCACTTTTTTTTAACAAACCCAAGATTTTTAGATCATATTTTTGTTCATTTCCTTCTACTCATAGCTTGCAGCTGATCTAATAAACCGTCCTGATATCCAAGCTGCTCTCCTTTTCAATATTCTCCTAATTATGAGCTACGTTCATTCTCAGTTTCTTTTATATTTAGACACAGGCAGGGCATGTTAAAAAAAAAAGACTAGAAATCGGCAATACAAATCTTTTTCTGTAATATCGATCTCTTTTATTGAATGTAAAAGATAATCAATCTTTAGTAAATTATTTCATTTATCGAATGAAAGAAATAAAGGTTTTCGTCTCCTCCCCCTTTGAAAGATCAAATGAGGATAATGGATGTCATTTAATATAATATAAAAATACTACATAGGATAATGAGATTTTTTATATCAATATGATATTCTTATTTTTCTTCCTTTAATAAATCTTATACTTTAGATCCTGAACTATAATTTTATAGTATTATATAATTGTTATTGTAGATATTTTCAACAAAGGAACAAAGTTTAAGCATTTTAATAGTTTTAAAAGTTCAAGTATTTTATACAGGGTGTACAAGCTAACTATACTCCCACTTTGGTGCTCTCTCTTGGGCAAATATATTTTCGTCAATCCGCGAGTTTTTCTCAATATCATATAACTCATGTCGAATAATAATTACTTCATCACAGAGAAGTGATTATTATTCTTACTTTTGAATTCCTGCCATGTTGCGTACTTAAACTATTTTTAAAGGGTTCGAACTACATTTGAATCATATATTACTTTAATGTGTTTTATAATTATCATTAATGACCTATAATAATCAATTGGAAAAAATAATTCTGAAAAATAATACTTATTAATTTATCTATGACATATAAAGGATATATAAAATGTAATAATACAACAGTTTTATATTAAAATAAAATTGTATATGTGTAGAGGCAGCAATAAAAAATCCTGGAATTTTAAAAGAGAAAAGGGAGATAACTTCATTTTTTATTTTCTAACAATTTTTACTTTATAATAAATTACAATGATAAATTCCATGGATAAAAAACTACACTTAAGCCTGAAGTATATTTTTATTCTCGTAAAATGATAACATTCTAAAAAGTATAAAGCTTTTAATTTCTTTTCTCTTCCTATTCTAACTTCTGGTATAAAAAATCAAGAGTGACCAAAAGAAAATACCTTAATAATTTAGTATCAGTGTTCAAATATAATTCTAAATAGTGGGCCTTCCAATTCATTATTCAAAAAATATCCCAAAATAATTTAAAGACAATATCTTGTAAATAAAAGTTTTTTTTTACGGAATAAGTTTTCAAAAAAGTTGTTTCCAGGATCTTTTGTGGCTGGATCTACAAATTTTGCTATATATGATTGATAAATTGTAACAAATTGTCGTTTAGTCGAATTGAGCTTCCAGAAAAAATACTTGCCCGTAAATTGACCTTCAGGGAAAATGTTTTCTCCAATAGTCCACTCACGAGTTTAAAAATGCTTTTACTCTGTCCATAGCTGTGAAAAAAGTATCAAAATACTCACTTTATGATAAACTTCTTCGTTTTTGTAGCAATGAACTTAAAGCGCAGCACCTTAGAGATACAGTGAAATAACAAAATTACGACTTCGTTATGAGGGTCTTTTTTTTTAATACAAATATATATATTTGTATAAATACTGTCTCCCAGAGTTAGATCATCTTTTATTATACTGGTAATTTGGTAATGAAAAAATACATATAAATGTTAAGAAAAGAAAAAGTGTTGCTACTTTTATATCCTTTTTGAATTATATTAATCCTTTGTTAAATCTTCGTGTTGAAAATATATTTCTCTATGAAAGGAATTAAATAATTCCAACCTGCCTTTGTTGTAAATTAAAAGAAAAACCATTATGATAAAATTATAACCTATGCAATGTACATACATAATGATAGTCTGTACTCCTTGTACAAAGGTTATTTTAATGTAAAAGTTTCTCCTCCCTGGAGTAGTAATACTTTTTCATACATTAAAAGTGTGCAATTCGACCATTGCTTTTTTTTCTAAGCTGTTATGATTTTTTTTTTTTTAATTATTGAGGGGAAAGCGATAGATAAGCACAATATCATACAGAAAATTTATAATGGACGTTTGACTTTACATTTGAATGATAAAGAGTAATGTTTTGGATTGGTTGGTCAGAACAACGCAGAGAACACAAGTACAATAACTATTATTTACGTTACATGTTTGTTATGATTTTCTTCGAATAGAAGTAAATTATAGTTTAAAAAGTATTAAGTTTTGATTTATATATATATGATCAGAGATGAAAATAGTATCATAACATAAAAAGGCCCGGTTTTGGTATTAAAAAAACATTTTATGGGCACACATGTATGTTTAATCAGGATTTGAATAAAAATAAATCTAATTTAGAAAAGAAAACTCACTATTCAGGAATGAAATAATTATGACAACTGCTAAGGAAAAGAAAATTAATTCTTCAAATTACCAATTCCTCAAGAAAGGGCTATCTCAAAAATTCACTCGATTTACATCACTATAAATGATAGGCTGGGTCATACTTTTGAGAATCAAAAACTTGTAGTGGTTTTTACTGTGTTCTTTCATTTAGATTTAAAAATATAATTTTCAAAAAAATAAAATAACCTTTAGCTCCATCAACTTCATTTTGAAAATTAGCGAGAATGCGTTTTTTTCTACAATCTCTAGTACAATCTTTCCTTGTGTAATTTATTGATGTTCATATTAAGGGAATTTAGATTTATTGTCTTCGATGTGAAGAGTTCAAATATGAAGAAATTTTAATCATAACTTAACATTCAGTTATATAAGTTTACGATTTGATGATATTTGATGTAGATATAAACTTTAAACAAGACAAATAAGAAGTAATTTTAATACTGTTTTCTTTGGAGAATACTTAGAAACATATAATTTTATTAATTAATCATATAATACATATCAGTTGATGCTTTATTTTGTCGGTTTTGCAAAAATGTAGTTTGATTAAATAATGAAAAGGTTTAAATTATATTTGAATAAATTAAAGAGTTTCAACTTTTTCTTTCCATATATTTATTTATTTCGACCAGCGGGGATAAACAAAGCCTATAAAGGTCGAATTATTTTATAAAATATAAAAATTAGCATTTTTAATAATTGGGATCCATTTATTATACAAATATTACAATATAAAAGAAAAAATGCACACAAAAACGTGACATTGCAGAGGGAAAAATAAAAAAGAATTGACTAAATTTCACTTGAGGTCAACCTCACTTCCTGGCGAAAGCAAAAAGGTATTTTGTTCCAAAGAATAATAGATCTGTAATATAAATTATGTGAAGAAATGTCCATCCTTGGTTTTGGAAGGTAGATGGTGTTTTGAGTGAAGAGTCTTGTTTTGTTGAACAGATACCTATTAATTTTTATCCAGGTTGGGGCAGATTGGTTAATCTTTTTGCTTAAAATTCGGTTTAGTGTTATCATATCTTTAATATCATGTCTATGAGGCAAAGTGATGAGGCCAAGTCTATTGATTTTGTATTCGTAGTTTTTGTTATCTCCGAATGAAAGAAAAAAAACCCTAAACAAACCGGGCTTGCACCTTTTCTTAGGAATCAATCAAGTAGTTCCATGAAAGATTCCAAATCTCAGATAGGTTATATAGTTTATTTAATTTTAGAAGGTAAAAGAGGTCTTGCTGGAAGTCATTCCTTTACATATTTCTCCTACAGGCTTCCTGAGTCTAAGCCACCAAATACAGGTGAAACAAAATAAAGAAGATATTTTGTTTCACCTGAGTATCTAAGTTTAAAAAGGAAAAAAGACTAGTCATATTTTTTGGCACTCTGATTTTTATTCTACAAAAACATAAGTATAATGAAGTTTTGTATGGAATTGGTGTGTAGGTGAGGTCTATATTTAGTAAGGTACATATTTGACACTGTGGAATAGTTGTGAGAAAAAAAAAAGTGATTTATGATTTTTGCATATCATCTTTCAATTCTTATTGATATCGATCAGGAGGTAATAGGTTGCATATACTTGTTTATCACTTCATATCAGAAAACATTCCTAGACATTTACGTTTTAATAATGAACGAATCATCTAGGTGGGGAAATCTTACGGTCACATAGCTATTTAAATGCATTTGAGCTACAAAATCAATTAGAAGGAAGATAATAATTGATATTACAAGCATTGATGACGGTCACATTCCTCAAAGGCAACATTTCCAGAAGTTGAGAATTTAATTTTTGGAACTCTGAAGATAGTCACCTTTCTTCTTCAAAAAATTTATATCTGTCCTACATCTCGCGTTATGGTTGTTATAGTAGTAAAAAAATAATGGGATATTAGTATTGCCTTTTCTCACGTAGAATATACCTTTCCAATAAGGGGAGCAAATGAGAGGGATGGGGGAATTAAAGGAGTTGTAAGAGGGTAAAGAATCCAACGTAAAGACGAGTCTGGAAATACTATTGTATTTGAAAAGAAAAAACTTTTCACTCTCTCAATGAAGATGTTAAGCCCTGCGAGATAGAAAATGCATTCCAAGATTTTGGTCAAATTGTAAGGCCTACATAAAAGACTACTTTTATTGATGGAAGATTAAAGGCACTTAATAACGGCACTTTAGTTCTTGGATTGATACCAAAGCGATACATTGCAGGATTGATAGGTTCTAGAGGTTTAAAGTCACAAATTAGTGTCAGTAAATAACATATGCTAACGAAACTGGTCACCTTGCTGTATAAATCAGTTTGTGAAATGGGGAGATTATCTTAAGTCAGTTAAAGAAGTTTTATTCGAAGACCATGATGTGGATAATAATAAATCAAGTGAACATATTGATAATGGTTGCATAATTGTTGACAAGACTAAGGATAACACAAATTATGCTGTAGATTCAGATGGAAGGAGAAATACAACTCGTGAAGAAAATATTCTTGAACATGAGGAAGTAAATACTTGTACTGTCCAAGAAGAGGTTACAATAACCGAAAGTACAACTCCGAAGGAGACAAAATTGTAATATCAAAATCATTTTTGTATCAAATATTCGCGAAGGACTTAGTTCAATCTATGATGATATTAGCTGCTCTAAGGACACAAATGAACAGAATTGGTAAATAAACAACCAAAGCCTCGTATTGATATTGATAAACAGTAATTTATGTCCCAGCGTTTTTGTTCCCAGTCAGATAAGAAACGACTTAAGCAATTAAGGAACTACATATAAATCATGGTTGTTCTTTTTGTGATTTTGTTTAGAAAATGACCCCAGTCGAAGGATTAGGAGAATGAAATTAAACGAAACACAAAAACCCTTAAAAGTTACAAGGATAGCTTATAATGATTTTCAGGCCACGATGGGTGGGTGGAGAATTCGGTTTCCTAAATATTGTAAGTAGTCTACGGCTCCTGTTTTGTTCTTCTGAAATGATATTGAACCGCATAAAAAATTAACTGGACCTGATGGAATACTAAAAACCAATGGATTGATTTTTATATTATTTAGTGTGTGATTGTTTTTTATGATTTTTTGATTGTCGAATGTTTAACTGTTTTTAGGTGTAGATCATGGCTAGGTGTACTAATTTTCAGCTAAAATGCTTATTTATGTTAATACAACACAATTCCTCCTAGCAGTTTCATATTATAATATTTTATGTTCTGTATATATCTGTATATTAGAGTGTTCGCTATTTTTTAAAGTTGGCCAATTTTTTTTTCTCTACCATCAAAAACTGTTACCCTCCATCCGGTCAATGTTTCAGCGTTCCGAAATTGTTATTACAATTAAGGCAAAAGAAAAACTTATTTTATAATTTTTTTAGAATTTGTCAGTAATTTTTTTGACTTTATTATGAAGTCGGTTTTGTAAGTTAAAACTCATGAAGTAACTATCATCAAGAACAAGATACAAATGGGCATGAACATACAGAGTTTTTAAATATTTGAATACTTAATAAATTAATTCATGAAATAGACTTTAAAATTTTTTTTATTCAATCTTGATCTTGAGTGATCTGTAACAATCCAATTTTTGTGTCTTTTCTCTTGATCATATGTTTTCTGGGATTTCTTTTTTTGTTGATACTATATACATCAATAAGTATATTAAATCCCTCTAGGGCCAATAAGAAACAATAATTCTGTAGCAATAGTGATTTCTGGTCTCCCTCTATGTGGTCCTCCTCAAACTCTGACCTCCACCCTCTGGACTTTGAAGCTCAAAGTGTCTTGGAGAAGAATATCTGCAGCACCTCTCATCCAAATTTGGATGCGCTCCAAGCCGGCATAATGTCAGCATGGTACGGTCTATCTGTCCTCCGTCTTGTCAAAACTGCTAATGTTTGTCAAGAAGGACATATTGATTAAAAAAATAACAAAGTATACTATGTAAAAATATCAAAAAATGATGTAGAGTTGTCTTTCCAAGATTCCACAAAAATCATATTTTTCCTAATGTAGTCATGCTACTTAAAGTTTATAATCCTGTTCTGTATATATTAATAGATAAAAATGTAGGAGGTGGTTTGAGTGAGTTGAAGTTACAATTTTTTTAGCAATGGACAAAATCGGGTATAGAGCTATCATTTAATATTACTTTTTGAAAGTATAACCTTTAAGTAGATTCAAAACAAGAGCAGACATATAAAGGCTAGTTGTGTTAAAATTTGAGGCGTCTAAGTCGATCCAACTCGGAGTAATTGAGCCAAACACAAAAAAAGAGTCTCGTGAATAATTATTTTGAAGAGAAAAATGCCGAGTACTATTTGGAGAGGTTATCGGAGAATCGTTGGGAGAAGTATATAGAGTTACAAGGAGACTTTGTTGAAAAATAAAATTAAAATTCCGAAAAAATATCTTATATGTTCGTTAGGTCGAAAAATTTTCAAACCATCCTCGTAGAGCATTCAAAAATAATATGAAAACTGTAAAAAACTCTTAGTTTTCACCCGGTATATGCGTTCAAGGAGAAATATAGATTCTTATTTTCTTCAAAAAATATCATTAAGACAATAAGAAAAGGTAATTTTCTTGACAAGGACTAATATCGATAGTAAGTCATGTTTACCATTTTTGGGTTTTTTTCTACCTAATATATATTGCTTCGTTTTCTTTCATTTCACCTTATTTGTTAGTTTATTTTATTTCTTCTGAACAGAGCAAATAATTCATTTAGCATACAAATAAAGGAATTTATTTCCTTAATTTTGAAGAACAATGTATGTATGTACATTGTATACGGGTAAAAAGAAGATCCAAGACTTCAAATAACGGATAGGTATGCAAGAACTTATGAATAAATTGATTTGACATAGAAGGGCAAAATATTAGTAGAAAAAAGTCTTTTGATGTAAACTATTTGGGGGCTACAAAACTTTCAGTAGGATTTTACTAAAATCTCCTTTATTTTAATAATAAGGCTTCATTACACAACCAAACTATAGCTGAAACAAGAATAAAAAAGTTTGATTTTATCCCGTGTCTCCAATTGTAAAATGTAGGAGCAACAATCCAAAAAGTTAACACATGTGCGATCTTCACCGCGTTGGTATTAGTGCCAAGAAGGCTGTAGAAACCATTGGCATCTCTATCCGGACTGATGACAACACCAAGAAGTCCATCACAACCCCATACAGCCAAGAAGAAACAAATCTTATGCAACAATAATATGGCTAATTTTTTGTCACCCTCCATGTGGGCCTCCTCCAACCCTGACCTAACCCCCCTCGACTTTGCACTTTTGTGTGTCTTGGAGTATAATATCTGCTGCACTTTCATCCAAATTTGGATTTGCTCACAGCTTGTAATTACTATTTTGTCCCTTTATTTTTTATTAGAAGGTTTATTTACGCAATCAAACCACAGCAGAAAAAAAGCAAACAAGTTATGTTTTTATCAAATGTATCCAATTGTAAAAAATGGCAGAGCAACAAACTAAGAAGGCAGCACGTGTGGGACCTCCATCGTATCGGTGTCAGTGCGGAGAAGGCTACCGTTTGGCATCTCTATCCCGACTGCTTACAATCCCATACAGCCAAGAAGAATCAAAACTTATGCGACAAAAATAGGGCTGACTTCTTACCTCCCTCCAAGCTGCCTTCCTCCTGCCCTGAACTAAACCTTTCGACTTTGTAGTTTGGCGTGTCTTTGAGTCTCCGGCACTTCTCATCAAAATTTGAATTATCTCCAAACTTTTAATAACTATTTGTCCACTTTATTTTTAATTGACAGGTGTATTTATGCAACCAAATGATAGTTTTAAAAAAAATATATATTTTTTATTCCATGTCTCTAAGTGTAGAAATATCGTAGCAACAACAAAACAGACAATGCGTGTGTGATCTACTCCATGCCAGTGTCCGTAGCGAAAAGGATACAGAAAACGTTGGCATCTCCTTCCGGACTGCTTACAACATCTTGAAGTCAATTACAGACAGTGGTTTTGAGTTGTAAAATCAAACCAGGAGGGATTGTCAGGATGGATTCTGATTATTTTTGGTGCTGGGATTTCTTCCTCGAAAATATTGTCAAAATATATTTAATTAAAGTGGAAATTTAATAAAAAATATATATATGTATATTAATTACAAAATGTTTTTTGATATGTTGATGAAAATTAAAGAAAGTGTTGATATAGAAACAGTGTGCATCTTCATCATTTAAATTACACAACAGGGTGGTTCAGGGATGCCTATTTTAAACACGGACGCTTTAGACCATTTTCATAGCAGGGGAGATGTCATACCATATCTCCCCATCCCTTCCTACAACTCGAGCACTGATTAGAGTCCCATACAGTCATGCAGAACCAAACCATCTGCTGCAATAATTTGACGGACTTTTGCCTTATCCCAATGTATCTCTCCTCCGAGTTGTGATCATGACAGCATGGTATCTAATTATAACATTATGATTTCTGCCCTTTAAACTTTTGGCCCTCGTCATCGCCGGATAGCTCAGCTCTGGACTATGGAATATTGATCTTCGTGCAGAACCAGGCCTTCAAAGTGCCACTCCACAATGCTATTTCCTTGATGCCCTCCGTTGAGAAGGAATGGGCTGACATGTCCAATGAATACGTCGTCCAGGTGTGCAAAGCCTTTAGGGCAAGACTGGAGGCTATGGTAGTCCCAGAACGAGGAGTTTTGGATGAATAATTGTTGAATTTAAAAGTCCTAATTTTTATATTAAAATTCTTCTATGCACTTAGTACATGTTGTTCTTGACTATGCTGATTTCAATCTTACTATCAAAAACGATACAATTTGCTTACATAGACACAATAATATCAGTCTATAGAAGTGATATGGAAATGTTTCTATCTAATAATAATTTAATTGCTAATTCATTATCGATTGAGCAAGAGGGTGACGTTAGTAATTATCAATAGTCAATAGAAAGCGATAATAGTGTTTATTGATATAATTGGCAAAAAATATAATTTTTGGGGACTCGTGATCCTTTTATCATTTCCAAGCATTTCAACATGAAAGACTCAGATGCTACTCAAAGTCAATTAGAAAAATAATGTATTCTTCCTTTCTCTCTTTTTTATGGTTCTAGAACACTGCCGAAACAAATTAATATATATATTTGGTGATAATTCATGCTATAATACTATGTAATTATCAATTACATTCATATTAGTCCAATTTAAAAAGATTAAATGTTTTATTATTTTTCCGCGAATTGCAATGATTAAGTATTCCTTTCATAATGATGATCCTTCATCAGATGGCACGGATATCTATTAGAACCGTTATAACAAAAATAATGACAAGGATCCAATAAATTCATTGATTAAAAAGAGAAAAATGTAACTTATCAATGATTGAGATACAGTGGACAATGCGAGTCAATATATCCTTTTGATCGGATGTTTTGTACCTGTATCGAATTGTCTGAAACTCTCGAATATTATATCTACGACCCTTTATTCTGAGGTTATCTCAGAATCTACCATTATCAAAATGTGTTAGTCCTTGAACACAAAGCTTACACTTTACAAGGGCAACACGTCCCTTCAAAAAGAAATACGAAATTTTTTTACCCAATAAGTGGTATGAAATCCTCACAAATATATTAATTATAAACAAATCATATTTATGTCCATACTTCTTACTCGAAATATTGGGTTATTACTGAGAGGTCTATTAAAATCTGAGCATCTTGGATTATAAACTTCAACAAGATATAATTTATTATTTAATAATAGAATTTCAACAAAATTATTAATATAAATATAAGTGTGTCTGAGCTTACTTAATCATTAATGTAGCGCCTCAGCTTCAATAATGGTTTCCAGGCAGCGGCAGAAGGCCTGGTAGCTGCTGCAAATGGTGGGTTCTGTCATGGCGTCCCAGCACTGCCTGATAGTCGCCTTGAGGGCCCAAGTGTTAGGATGACGGACTCTGCAGGCCTTCCCTCCCCCCTATACAAGCACTCAAAAGGTGTAGCTGAGGGACTTATTATCAGGACTACAGGGGGCCAAAAGTAACAACAACGATTTCAAAAGACTCATTCAAAAGAAACTTGCACTGAAGGAGATGGGTTACTTTCATTCCTGGTGTCGTAAGTAGCCTCTCCGCCGGCCCAATGCTCTTTCCAGCCACTTTTATAATAGCTATCGGGACAGTCTGGCGTGAACCCCTAAGATATGTTGCATAATCCCTCATGGACTTGAGGGGATTGGACTGGGTCGTTTTCTTTAACTCCTTCGGGTTCAGTTTGGACTTTTTGACAGAACCTTTCTTCCTCTCCAACGTTTTAGACTTGCTGACGGCGTATATGTTATTTCTGGAGACGCCCAAATGCTTGGAGTGTGCCAATGGAAATTTGTTGATCACATTCAACTGTCTTTTTCTGGACCAGTACCTACCTATGCTTTAGAGATTTGTTTTAAATTGTAATTAATTGTTTATGATTTAATATATCGAAATAGGAATTAATACCAATCACTCAACCTTCATTAATTATTGAACGACTAAGTGTTTGGATTTCAATTGACAACCCACTTGAAACATTGTCGAATAGAAAGGAGGTAATGACTGACTTTAAATAACAGTTTTTATAACCAAATGTTTATACGTAATTGGTATATCATTCATATTTTATAGAGGATTGAATTTTATCCTCTTACAGTGGCTAACAACAGAGCCTGGCCCTTCAGATTTCTGGATTTTTCCCCGTCATATATGATGACGAAATTACACAAGGCTTTTTTGTGATGGAATATACTTATAAACGTTTCACTTAGTAGCCAATACACCGCCATGAAGTCAACAGTAGAAGATGTCAAGCCTATTTCTTTTTAAAAGGCAGAACCCCCTGCCAAACCTCTAAAACGAATAACCATTGGCTCTAAAAGCACAACTACTTTTGGGGATCCAAGGATATTTGGCCTTCTAGCTCCGCCCAAGCTGAATATGATGGATTATTTTGTCTGAACTTACGTTAAGCCAAAGGTAAACAAAGGTACTCAAACCTCCAAGAAGTCCCTGATCGACTCCACCTTGCTGGAATTAAAAAAAAATACATTAAACTCTAGGTTTCAAGGCCTTGCATGGTTCAGGACCAAAATTGACGCCGTTATTTAGACCAATGTGTGCTACAAATATATTTTCCATGTTTGGATCAACTTTTCAGTTTTTGTAGAAATGTTAAAAAATGACAATTTTATGTTAATTTAAAGTGACTTTAACAAAACCTTAGATTTCGTTGTTAAACACTGTGTATGTATTTTACAATTTTTTAATTTCCATTCCTTAGTAAATGCATAAGTTTTGTAGATTAATATTATAATTTAGAATGTACAAAATCGAATTCATTTAGTAATTTTTGATACAAATTAGATTTTTGTATTAGAAAATTTGGGCAATAGTTATTTTCCGACTATTATAAATGATAGAAATTGACTACATTTCCATGGAAACTATAAAGTTTTATCTCTAAAATGGATCTACAACCACTCACCTACAACTTATACAGCCTGATTATCACGTATGATAAAAGAGGAAGCTATGAACCCTATCCTGTACAGTATACAATCATACACACAGAAAGACAGACAGACAAAGTTTGCTTGATTAATATAGATACGCCTTTGATACATTTCTTTGTGCAATGATACAAGAGGTAGACAATGAAGCAAAAAAAAAAAAACGACTAATCATTAATGGATTTGGCACACATTTTTTTTTGCTATAAATCTTCTTATCGATTTATTTTTGTATTATTTTTTTACATGTGATCCTTTAAAATGAGTTATTTTATATGCATTTTTTATAAGGAGCTACAAAAATAAAGTATTAATGCTTCATTATCGATAAAAGAAGCGAGCCTTCAAGATATGTGCATGTCAATACTATCTGTTTGTTATAAGACATTTTAAGAATAGATATTTATATACCAGAGGGTGCATTGCACTGATAACTTCATTATACAGTCTGTTTTTATTTTTATTTTGGGGGGAGGGGGCATTTAAAGACCCCCTTATCAATAATGCAGTGTTAAATTTTGATTACGAAAAGTTGGTACTGATAATTTTGTCCGCTAAGTCGAAGCAATTATGGTACGACAACCTAAATATCCATTTTTTTAATGCTACCATTAATCAATAAAAATAATAAATGAAATAAAAAGAAATTAATTATTTTCCAAAATAGATGGCTTTAGGTATGTGTATCTCGCGTTGTATAAGTGTACTCGGTTCACACTAGATGACCTAAGAAAGATAAGATTTCTGAATAAAAAAAACTTTACTCGATAGTTTTGTAATTGTTTGACTTATTATTGTTTGAGCAGGAGTGAATGATGGACACAATCAAAGAGAAAATACCCCTTAGTTTACGGTTTTTCTTCATTCAAGGCAAAAACTCAAGCCAGGGTGATGAAAATATGAATATTGTTTGTGTTCTTATAATATAAATGCCAATCACGTGGTATTTTGGTTTTTTCAATTCAGTTCTGGTAATTGTTATGTTAAGTTACATCAGGCTCTGGAAGGCCAATTGTTGAAAATATGGATAAAATAATTTATAATGTCGAGTATGACCATTATTAAAGTTATTTTTGGATTGCCAATAAGATAAACTTTTTGTTACTCCTTGGACGAAATAAAGGCAAAAATAAATATGACAGAACAAAATTGAAATAAAAGCAAATTTGACGAAACAAAATGATATTTACAGTAGACATTTGACTTTTAATTTGAATTATTAAAACTAAGATGTTGGATTGGTTGGTCAATTCAAACGGAGAACACTAGTATAATAGCTACTTTTTCATTTGAAAACACGTTACACATTAAAAATAATGGTCGTTGAATAGAAGTAATTAATGTTTCAGAAGTATTCAGTTTTAATTTACACACATATGAACATAGACGAAAATAATATTATAATGATTTATGTAGTTTCTACTTCAATATATGTTTTTTATTTTGACAAAGATGTTATCATTTTTCTTACCTTTTTGAAAAAAAACCATATAATTATTAAGTATCAAGTAATCACTAAAGTGTTTTAAGGACGAAAACTAACAGTGCCGATTATTTTTGTCGAACTATATTTCAAATTATTATTATTTCATAAATCACAAACAATTTGTAGGTCAATTTCTGCCTAAAACATAATAATAATTTAAAAAAATAGGAAATCCCATTCCTATAAAAAATTTTTAAACATCTATCAATAATTTGGACATAATTATCAGACAATAGCGTTTTAGTGAATCTGAATTTGTATAAGACGCTCGGAACTTTTGTGGTAATAGAATTAATTTATATTTGATTAAGCCAAAATCAAACAAATATTATCATGAATAATGATAATATATTAAAATTCAAATAACAACACACCTTAAGTGATCCCAGACAAATGATATATGCTCACATTTAAATAAAAAATGCCTAACCGTTCCTTTAATGTCTTACAAAAGAAAAAAATCGTTCTTCATTAGTGCTCCCATACATGCTATACACAGACAAGGTGCTTGTATATTATCCAAAACTCTGAATGATCGAGTAAAAACTTGTCCAGACCTTTCACTATATCTGGAACCGATACATCGAACCCATACCCATCTTTTCATTTTTTGACTTGATTACAAAGTATTATCCTGTTTCTATCTCAACTAGTAAAAATCTAAGAATAATATTCTTAATCATGCTCAAAAAATGATAAAAACAGTGTCCTTGGGATTGAATACCCATTAATTTTTTTTTACATTTAAATATAAGTCTGAATTCATTAGATCATTTTGTATGGCTGTTTTATAAAAGATGATAATAACTTAATAATTCTTGAGAGTTAAGGAATGTAACATAAATCAATGACAAAATCATAATTAAAGAATCATTGATTTCTAGATAAATCTTTTGAAAGGATGGACTATGTGTCTAAGTTTGTACAACGGAAGACATAAATATTTTAGTAATTATAGTCATTGTAATCAAATTTCTGGGAGATTCAAGCTACCAATACCATACACTATAGTAAATAACTTTTATTTGATTTCATAAAATGATATTATCCTCCGTCTGTTCTTCAAAATAAAACATATAATTTTCTTATTATTTTGGTATCACAATCTATTTGGGCTACTTAAGTGCAATTTGCAGGGCGTGCAAAGGGATAATAAAAATTAATTCGTAGAAGAATTCAAATGTAATCTTCACTCAATTTTGAGAAAAAATAAGATTTACTTGTTCTTGCGTTGACAACAATATATTTGTAGTGTATTACAATAGTGAAAATTTATTTTTATGTATATTTTTTGATCATACAATGCCACACGGCATGAATTTCAAACGGTTGGGAACCATATATAAAAATAAAAATTCATTTTTTTTAAACTTATTTTTCTACTTCCCTTCTCCATATTAATATTTGGAACGTTGATTGGTTGAATTAGAGTGATATTTTGCTAACCAGAACAATGGACCATAACCATTGTTTAATTATAATAGTAAAAAAAACTACCAATAGTGGTGTCGTTTGAAGGAAAAATAATACAACTCCCTGAATGATAATATTGTTTAATACATGAAATATTTTTAAATTCAAAATGTTTTCCTGGGTCCAAGGAAATTTTCTCAACGGCAATATTGTCTTTCAGCGAGATAAGCTCCTACTTAAACTGCAAAATTTAACAAATCTTCTAGCTAGAAACATCGCCACCATACAGTCTGGATGTACATCCCCTCGACTTAAGAGAGATATCTGTAGCATCGGTCACCCGAAATAATTACCTTTTTTTTTCAAGAGGTTTGTCGCCATCTCTGAGGCTAATTGCGGCCGAATATAATAAATCAATTTGACATTGGCTATGTATCAAAAAAGAGAAATGTGTGTAAGTTTCAAATTTTCAAACGGTATATTTAGTAACTTTTGTCAAACTGAAAAAAAGGGTAGAAATGTGTCGTAAATTAGCATCAAAGTCATTTAAGTTTATTTTCAACTACCCTTTATTTGTTTTAGTTTGTTCATGTCAGATTATTTACTGTTAAAAGAAACAATAGCAACTAATAACTAATGGACTTTGGAATTTTTCTTTCTTTTTATGAAGGATAGTTTGAGAGATATTAACGTAAGAAAAGTACAATAAGTTAAAATCTCGTTGAGTGAAAATTATATTCTCTGAGACACGTTTGTCATCCTTACAAATGGAAAAGTATAGAGAAATGGTTAAAATTGCTGTGATCCGGGCCAGTGTATATATATTTTTTTAAGTGTACATATGATGGTAATCTGCAAAAGGATATTTTTTATACTTTTATTAATGAAACTCGGAAAATTGCTAGAGGGAAAATTGACAAACATCAATTCATAATTTTTTGAAAAGTTTGCTTCTGTATATATAATTAAAAAATACAACTTTTAAATCTCAACTCATGGCCATTTAATGTCATTCATTAATAAAATATTTTTTCTAGAGAAGAGATTATATCCATATATAAATATGTTTTGATTATAAAAAAATTTCAAATAATACTCAAGCAAAAAAGGTTATGGTGGCAAATCTTTATGAATATATTTCCAATCTACTGTTACTATATATCATCGAGTAAAAACCTCTGAATTATAGAGTAAATTATTATATAAATACTGAATAGGGGATCAATAAATTTTTTTTTAGTTATATAAATGACTTAAGGTAATAAATAATGTCTAACTTTTCAAGAAACATTTGAAAAGTTTGAAATGTTTCAAAAAAATATTTAAAGGTAAATCAAAGTCCATAAAGTTTGGCGAATTTACATTGTCATAGAAAAAACTGAATATATTTTTTTAACGTTCTTTTAATTGATTTGATAAAGTTGCACTGTTTCAATATAAGTAAACATTATAGAATTACAATTACTCCATCTAACCTAGGAATTTTTTGGTGAAATCCATACACATAAAGTTTATTTCTTTCTCTAGGAATCACCGGGGCGCAAATGTACAAACAAATTCAAGAGAATAAATTCCGAGCGTGCTGTCCATAATATTTCCTTGGATTTCGTATACATACTTCAAATAAAATATTTTTAATAAAAAAATTAACTTGCAAGCTTAATACACTTGCACTGAATATATTTAGTAATTATTTCGAAAAAAATTATATTTCTGTGTCTAAAATACCGTCAATTGAAGTTGAATGTAATTGCGATAATTACTCCCTCTTTCATTTCCTTTGCATATTGCAAACCAACTATTAGACTGATCAATATCAAAATTCGCAACTACATTTAATTAACATTAAATTCAGCTAAAAAATTGAAATTTTTAATTGCCATGGACTTATTACTGTGTCACGAAAAAAAAAGAATTTAATTACATTTTATAAGACAAAACTAAACATTTATGGTGCTAAAAAACTTTTCCGATATTTTAATTTTAAATCTAACGACTTTTTATAGCCATTTCAAGGGAAACTTCATTATTTTCTAACAATAGCAAAAATCTATGTTGCTTATAGTTTGTTTTGATTTAAGATTAAGAAATGAATCAATAAGCTGTAGTAGAAATTAACAAACTATAGTATTAAAATGTCAGCTTTTACACAAATGATGCAATTCCATTTAGCTATTTTAAGATAAAAAAATTATTAATGAGCGCAAGTAATATGAGAAATCTCCAATAAGATTTATTGGTATACACATGAATGTTATATGATACCCTTTTTAATTTGAGGTCTATAATAAGTGCGAACTTAATTGTATAAACACCCTCTTTCATATAAGTAACTTTTTTTGTTCACATGAAAGTGAGTTATACTTCTTCAAATTTGACTTTTTTATCAAGCATATTTAAACTGATTATATTCACACAAACTCACTTACTATAAAATATCTTTGACTTTGGACATTGAAAATGCCTGCTGCAAGAGCCATTTACCTTTATTCTTGAAGTTCTTTAAAAGTGTAGCAAAATTCAAAATACAGTTTCTTTGTTTTCTTTGTAGGTGTACAGGAATAGAAATTACATGGGGTTAGGTTCGGTTTGGTGGCAGGTCAAAAATCCTGTACTTTTTTTGCCTTGTGAGCCGGTGCACTGTCCTGTTTCGAGGGCTACACCATCCACCCAGGGAATGTAAATTAGTGTAAAAATAGAACGAGTATAATGGGAAAGCTGGATCAGAAAAAGGTTGCCTGAGCCTACCATAACTTCTGCCGCCATATGCCTGAGGTTATCAAAAAAGGCACATCTCATGATAAATTATTGAAAGTTGTTAAATTTAGCTTTCAAATGATGAGAAAAATCTTGTTCTAACTCATCTAGTTTGTTAGTTATAAGCCTTTAAAAAAATTTCCAACTTACTTGGACTACCATTTGAATATGCAATCAGCTAATTCAGTCAATTATTGATATTTTCCTTTTTCAATTTGTCTCACTATCTTTGTTATGGGCCTAGTTGGATTTTTGTTTCTTTACTTTTTTTTAATAATCATAAAACGTATGTTAGACAAAAATATAAAATTTGTCATGACTGAAACCAAAAATTTTAATACATATTTACATGAACTAAAAATATTAATTAATTAAGCATATGCAGATTAGTGTAACTATCAGAATATCTATATTTGATCCAATGTAAATATCTTCTCGTCCGAGAAAAACAAAATTTGGTTTTTCAGTGATCCCTCAGTCATTGTAAAGCTTTTTTCACCGATCAAATCGTAATTGCCCTTGAAGTTGAGTGAGCAAGGGCCGTTCAATATAACTCAAAGACGTATTACCAATTTCTTTTATAGCCTTGGACACCATGGAACGCCTCACCTACCTTTTCTTCGCCAAGTCCGTCATAATCATCCACGGATTTTACAAAAAAAAAAGCTTTTTTTTGTCGTTTCAGGCTTTAATTTGAATGTTCTTCCGCTTCTATGACGATCATTGATGTCTTCCCCATTGTTGACCTTAACCTTGACCCTCCAGATGGTGGTTCTGCAGAAATTAAGGGTATTTACAATGTACGACGCTCTGGAAAGTAAATTTTCAAAAAGGGGGATAAAATAATAGCAGTTCTATACAAGGCTCGACTTGCGACCTTCAGTTGGTCCTTTGTTGTATATCGGACTCCCAAACATTTTCTTGAGGTGCCCCAAATACCAAAGTCCAGAAGGAAAAGTGGGGCTTACTAAGAGTCCAAGAGGCGTGCTTTTCAGCACTTTGAGAAGGATTTTGTGCAGGGTCACACGTTTTACTGGATCCAAAGACGTTAAACCAAGACTTTAAGGCAGAAGCCGGAAAATTTGTACCGAGTTCAACTCCAGCTACAAAAATTATTATAATTTATGTACACAAAGCTTAGTTATACTCCAAGTCTTATATTAAGTGTTATTAAAAATAGATAAATTTCGATCCATTTCATTTCTTGTTCATCTTGTTCAATATCTTATATTCTAAATATTTTCTTGCTACATAACACGCTTATTTACTCCACGTAAGGAATAATTACCTATAGCTATAAATTTAAAATTTATTTAAAGTCTATATACTCAAATGACTCAATTGTTCTTATATTGGCTACAAAAAATAATAATTAGTGTTGGAGTCAGAGTCGGTGGCTTTCAAAATACTCGAATTCGGGTCGGGCATTTTATGAACTGACTCCTTATCCTTGCTTTTAACACCGAAAAGGAGTTCTAAGTAGGCATGAAGATTTAAGTCTTGTTGCCCCAAACGGCGCATGGTGGTGTGGCTGCTGTCAAATTTACGAGCCATGTCATTACGGTCACTTTAGATTTTTTGTCTGCCTGCAACAAATCTTTTTGCCTTGATTTTAACCTTGCTTTAGGTGTGCCTCTCACTCAGTAAACAATGGAGGGTTTATAGCTCAGCACTTTAGAAATCTCTGATGTTGATTTTCAACGGAGGAATAGCTCCGAAATTGCAGCTCTGGGTTGCTTCATGTTTTTTTTTGTGATGATGCTCTTATTTATCAGTTAACTTGTCTTTCTTTTGAACAATTGCTTACAATTACAGGGTTAAAAATGGAAGTATAAAAAGTAGGCAAAGGCCTTCTATATAAGACACTTATTTTTTAACAAATTTTTAAGCTAATTTTACAGTTTAATTAAGAAAAAATTAAAATAACTTTTTTGATGATTCTAAAGAAAATATTGTCCGTCCCTAATTATGATTCATTTACCATAAATGTATTACTTACATGGATCTAGTCAATTATAACGGATGAAATGGCCATATACTTAAAAAGGAGTGAAAGGAAATTGAATGTACCAAAGTATGTAGATTTTACCCATTATAAAGTATGTTTTTCTTCATTTTTTTTCTTCTTCCATGAAATGAACAAAGATGGAAAATTGTAATTTGTATTATTTATACAATTGAGAACATTTCTTATTTTTATGAACATGGAAAAGGGGGCATTATTATTTATGAATATCTACATATACATATTTATAAATACTCGTATTCATACATAGGCTTATGTATATATTAGGGTAAGTCTTATTTTGGCTAGGTAAGAATAAAACATAGCGGTAATCTACAAACGGAACGACGTAGCTCAATGAACAACGTGAGCTGGAGAATTTATTCTCTCGTACTCAATGTGTGTAGGTTCCATACTCAGTTGTCCCTAGAGAAGGAAATATATATTTAATGTATATCGAGTGGTCCAATCTGAACGGCGCTAGGTACTTTTGCCTTAAACGATTTAGCCTCAGGACATTTTGCCTTAGCCCACTTAGCCTTGGGACAATTCGCCTTAAATCCATTTTGCCTTAAGGATATTTGCCCTTGATATATAACTAAATGACTAATATAAGTCGTTATTATTTATTTTTAGTTTAAATTGATGTTTCCTTTGAACTTATAAATCAAAAGATGTAATGTTTATAACTATAAAAAACATTAAATGGTTGTTTTATTTTGGAATAATAATCAAAATCTCACTATCTAATGAACCAGAAACAAAACATGCAATATTATTAAAATAATAAGAAAAATAAACGAAGCTGACGACAACTTTTTGAATGGAAGAAGTGTTAGTCTCATATACGTTATTAACTTATTAATTATCATTTTGACATTATGGATTATGTATAATGGGAAAGAAGGATTCGTTGATAGACGTTCATGTATGATATAAGGCAAGATCAGGGATTTTCACTTGGTTATGATCCAGGATGTGTCAGAAGGAGAAGCGGTTGGCTGTGGTGAGACAAACCAATGAAAGGATTAGGAGAAGCACTCAAAGGTTGAATCATAGGAGAGGATGAGGAAATGAGAAACCTAAGTGAAGAAAACTCTAAAGCTCAGTACAGTTGGAACAATTTAGAATCGAAATAGAAACATGAGAACGATGGTTTTCATCTCTTTATGAACTTTTTTACACATCCAAAGAGTACAAAATATTTAGCATTTCGTAGTCACTTACTGGACTATAATACCTCGAAGTTTTATATATAAGAATGGGAATTTATACCTCCAATGGATCTCAAACCATTTTATGGGAACCATTACAAGTGACTCATAGGTTGCTTCAATGAATTTTAAGTGTATATAAATATTTAAATATACTCTATTCTTATTTTACTTTCTGATACAATATTGATTGTAAAAACACATTAATTTGAAAATATAAAAATGAATACATTTATGTTAGTAACAGTGATGGCTTCCGGGCGGTGACAGAAGTCATAGGTGAAATCTTGCAGGCACTTAGTTCCTGAAAAGCACTTTATACAATATTTATAAAAATGAACTTGACTTAAAATGAGGGTTAGTTACAAGCTAGAGTAATCCTTGGCTCATCAAATAATATTTAAAAAAATTTAACAAGCTATTAATTTTTTTTTCTTCTTGAGGAGAAATTGTGTAAGTATTGAGGAACTACGTGTAAGTGTGTTCGTGAAAACGTAGGATTTATTGGATAGTCATCTTCTATATTATTAAAGCAACATTTGTATGTTTGTCGACGCCTAATTACTCGGGCAATTCCAAGTACTACCACTAGCATATTGATAAAGCAAAGTTTGTCTACAAATTTGGCCCGTCCATCATTTTTGAGTGTTACTTTATTGAAGAAATAAAAATGTAGCAACGAGCATGTGTAGCTAAAGCTCAGCGCGCCATATAAAAAGAGAAGGGTACAATCTGGATTTGTATATCCAAGCATTTTTACTGTGAGGTTATTTATTTTACTTTTTTAACATTGTCATTAAAAATGCAGATTACCTCTGATGATTTCTTGATGAGTTATCTTGTATATTAATAAAGCAAATCTAAATTTAATTTTATACAAAGTTTATCCTTTGTCAACGCTTACAAAGTAAGACAATCTCGGGTACTCTGACTAGTATATTAATATTTACCTTGAGCACAATGACATGGGAATATTTGAAAGAAAAAGAACAAAATCTATTCAAATTACATTATTGTGTTTTTGAATGTGTAGGATAATGATTTATAATATAAATTTCTATTAAAGATAATTATTGAAAATCTTTTACAAAAATATAGTACATTTATGAAATAAAAAAGACATATTATTATGTAAAGATTGCACTTAGCCAATTAAGTAAAGAAATATCGACCTTTTTTCAAACCTTCATCCATTTTTGGTAAAAAATATATTATATAAAATAAAAATGTTCAATTAATTAAAAATTACATTCTTATAGTTTTTGTCACTTTTCCAATAATAGTTTTGCCTTCAAGGTCATGCCTATATCAAATAAATTGCACATATATGTTCAAAACATTCATATTCAGTACCCCAAAAAAAATGTGCAAATTCAACCATATTTTAGGAACTAGTCTCACCCTAGAGTACGGTATATGTACACATGATTGTATGTGAATAGATTCATTCTTCAAAAATTCAAAAAATAATAATAATTTATTCGATATGTAAAATATTCAAGTATTGGAATGGATTTTAATAAAGTATTACTTAAGAGAGGGGAAAACAATGACAGAGGTATAGATTCTTATTTCCCTTAAATAAAGAATTTAAGGATATGGTTGGTATCTACCCCTACGAATATTTACTATCGAGTTTTTCTATACATTATTTCCATATTGTCTAAGAGATAGTCGTGTAAGAGATATGAGGTATAGGGGAGTTATCTCCCTCACTTGAAGCCTTGCCATTTAGAAAAAAGTATCGAGACAAATTTGAAAAAAAAAAGATTAATAAAATACTAACGGGATTATCCGGCATTGTCCAGAGTAATCAAGAGTCGGCAAAAGACCCATTTTGCTCTGATATACATATGTTTAAAAGGAAAACTCCACAAGAAATATTTTGCGTTACTATTCAATGTTCTGTCCTTAGAATGAAATAAGAGTAATTAGCGTTTGAAGAAATATATAATATGTGGAATGAGTAATGAGTACTTTTAATCTTACTAACAAAATCACGATACTTCAGGGTCATTAATGTAACTCCCACCATCTTTAACTACATCTTGAACAATAAGGAGAGCATTTAATTTGGTTATTTTAATTTTAAAGTGAGAAGTTGAGCCCTGGTGGCTTTAAGTTAGTTGCACAACTTATAATTCAAAATAATTATTTATGATGTAAGACACCCGGAGAAACACCATTATTGAATTTAGTTGCACGCAACACAGCCCAGCGTACATCAAGATGATGCTCTGATATCTAAAGAAAACAGTCTACGACATCTACAACCACTGGAAAAAAAGAAGAAAGTGAAAGTGTCGAGTGATAAAATACGCACTCTTTCATTGAAGTAATCTGCTGGGACTCCGATCAAAACTCTTGCCAAAAAACGCCAAGTAGGATGTGCAACAGTGCCCAGGGGCATAAACACTGACCTAAGTCATACTGTGTCTACAAAAGACATATACTTAATGACAAAATAAAGGCCACTCAGGCTGTCCGCGGAGGAAATTGCTGAACGATTGGAAGTCCCATGGTAACTGAATCATCATTTATTCGGATGAGAAAAACAATGAACTGTTGACAGGTCCCACAATATTAGAGAAAGCTAATGTCTTTCAAACAAAGTTTCCGGCCAGATCCATGACCCATGGTGTCATTAGGACCAACTGCAATATCATGCCCCTATCTTCTTTGAGTCAAGGAAGAGGTTGGATACCGAAAGTTACTGTTTACTCCTGTTTCAACAAGACTTGGCCCCGTCTCACATGACCTACAAGGCCCAAAAATTGTTTAAAGAGGAGAAATTGGCATTTTGTCACACTCACACCTGGTCTTCTAACTCCCCCTATAAGACTCCAATAGGTTACTTCTTTTACAAGGAGTTAGATAAGAAGGTTATTGCCGATTAATGCAACAGCATTGACTACTTGAAGGCCTCCATTATCAATTACTGGAACAAAGTCTTTCCCATGGACATGGTGAAGACCTGTATTGAGCGAATGATTGGCGACAAATGGCAAACAGATTCATTGATTTTTATTATTTTGTATCATTAGAACTTGTAACTAAAATTTCAAATCTTTACTTGATTCCCTAATTGATGAGAATGCATTTCAAGATATTCCAGATTTACCTGAACGACTCTATAAATACAAAACGCCTGCGAGAGTTTATTCATTTTTTACGTACCAGCCTTATAATAATAATCAGGAAATACATTAAAATCTATGTTAAAATAAATTTTGAATAACTACTGATAAATTGAATTTAGTAGTAACAGGCCCATACATTCTTTATACATAAATCTTGAAAGATTTCATCTTTAAGGGACTTTTTACACACAAAAGTTTAAATCACTTTTTTATATGTACACGTGGTCCGTTAAGACTAAAGCAAGAAAGAAAGATTTTTCTCACAATTAAGCATTGATTACATCTGTATTCTTCCACATATTATCGTCACTTTCTAAGAAAAAATTATTCTTATAAATTCTTCGGATTTGCTGCAAATTCCAATTAAAGTATCCAAAGAATAAGAAACTGATCGATTTTATTTGAAAATATTCTATAACGGCCAATATGAGTCTCTTAAATCTAAAATAGGTTTGAAACTATTTTTAGAACTCTGGTATATCTTAACTTATCCCACATATTTAAGAAAAAGGTCTTTAATTGATTCAAATATATCAATGAAATATTAAAGGTATGTATTCATGAAGTAAAAAAATACATTTGGATTTTCTGTTTTCTTGATTTGTGCTGGAGATTTTTTGGGGCTGAAAGCGCCAACACTGAGATAAATTGGAAACCAGGATTATAATCTAATAATTCCATTTCTCAACATTATGAAGGTTTTTACTAACTCAAATTTCTACTTTTTTTCTAGTCATTGATTTTTCAGGTACAAAAATGTTAATTTTAGTAGAACCTAAATCATAGCTACATTACTTTATTTGAAAAGGGCATACCAATCCATAGACAAGAACAGGTGGTAGTCATTTGGTGCCATGTCCAGACTGTAGGGGGGATCCATAAGAACTTCCCATCCGAGCTCCTGTTGCTTCTGGCGTGTCATCAAAGATATGTAAAGCATGGAGATGTCTTGATAAAACATTATTCCTCTCCTATTCACCATTACTCGCCACTTCTGTTCGACACCAGGTTCAAACTTCACATTTTGTGGCCCCTCTATAAAAAATAGTTATTTTTCTTACTATTTTAATGCCATTCAATGAAGCTGCCTTTACAATTAAAAAAGAAAGAATACATTTCATGTACAAATGACTACAATCTATTAATTAAATAAACTGTGCCTTCAATAGGGCGTCAAAATAAGTCTATGATGCAATCTGCTACGTTAATGAAAACACTATATAGATTAATCCACTTGAAAGAAAGCACTGTTATCAATTTGCAGCAGTATTTTTTATTAGATGAATAAAGGAATTTATTCGCCATGTAAATCGATTACTTAAAGACAAAATATAAAATTTGTGGCCCACAAAACAAAAGCAAGCCAAACTAATTTCCTCAAAATTGAGTGGGAACTTAATTTGTACTCGAATTATCGTCCATTTTTATGAACACATTATCCTCATTAAACTTTTGGGTGCACCCTAAACCAAATTTAAATTAGCATAAATTGATTGTCAAGTGAAAAGAAAGAGAAATTGATTGATTTTATGTTTAAAAAAGGCCATATCGCGGCCAATATAAGTCTCTGAAATCAAACAAAGGTTCAAAATTATAGCAAAAACTCTTGAATATCTTAACTCATCCCACAAATTTGAATTCAAAGCCTATAAATCACTAAAATATACATATGAATTAATTAGTTGAGTGTATATAGGAAGTAATAAATAAATATATATTGAGTACTTATCTTGATTTTAATTATGATT
Source organism: Lepeophtheirus salmonis (assembly GCF_016086655.4). Taxonomy (NCBI): domain Eukaryota; kingdom Metazoa; phylum Arthropoda; class Copepoda; order Siphonostomatoida; family Caligidae; genus Lepeophtheirus; species Lepeophtheirus salmonis. Next base: position 16,714,178 of record NC_052132.2, read on the forward strand.
GTTTTTATGTTGATACAACACATATACATATGTAGTTGTTTTCCTGTATCATAAAAAATAAACCTATCAAATTACCAACAAAATATTTGAAACTTCCGTGTGAAGTACTATTGTTGCTCTTGAAAGAAAAGAATTTATAAAATATTGAAATCTAAACTAAGAGTTGATACCATTCTTGATAAATTTGAAGAGTTTATTTTTTTGTTTTGTTTTTATATATACATGAAGTCCATATATGAAATACCATATCTATCTCAAAACATCAATATTTGTGGCTCATGTTTCAAAATCTTTTTATAATAGTGCTGTTCATTTTCATACAGCCTTTATTCCAATGGGCTATAAATTTCAATTTAATTTCAACATTTTAAAAAGATATCCTTATATACAGTGTTTGTCCAGTCTGGGCATGAAGGCCTTGCACACCTTGATGACGTATCAACCCACTCCTTCTCAATTGAAACCTTCAGGGAATCTCCATTGCGGTAGGATACTTTGAAGATCTTACTCTCCATGAAAGCCATAATCTAGTGGCGACCACCCCTTTGATGTGGTTGGTTGTCACAAGCTTTGGGCCAAAAATCGGTGAAGTTTTTCTTTCACTAGGCTAGATATGGCCAGATGCTGAGTTTTGCTGCTGACGGTAAACCCATGGGTGTAGTTGACATCCAACCAGGGATTTACAGCCTTTTTTTCATCTCCTAGTAAGCTTTGTACTTCAATTTCAAATTTTTCACCACAAAAATTTATGTTTAAAATTAAAACTTTTAAATTTTTTTCCAATTTGTTTTTTTTTTGATCTGTTGGTGATTTTGAATTTTTTCCATTTTGTTTTTTTGAGCAACTGTTGATTTTTAATTTTTTTTCCCCCAAAAATTATTTATTTTCTGTAAATAGCTATGGATTTTTGAAATTTAAAAAAAAAATTTAATTTTGAAATTTATTTTCAAACAAATTTAGTTTTTCATATTGTTTTCCAAAAAATCTTAATTTTTGCATTTTTGTCAAAAAAAAATCTAAAATCAAAACTTGCGACCCCTAAAAATCATAGTCCTGCGGGACGCCTCTGAAAGACCACATTGGTCAAAAAGTATTTCATGGAAATCTTATTGTGGCATACACTTCCTGTCTTCCTGGAAAGGCTTTCATTACTACTAATGGCCCTCCTGATGTTACAGACATGCTCAACAGGTGAATTCAAAATGTCCACGACCTACTTTATAAGGTGGTAGGTGCTGAGAAGTTCTGCGAACAGTTGTATTTTTGCTTCTTCTGATGTTGTTTTATGCTGTACTGTAACCAATAATACGGCATATAAAAGCTGATAAATTTCAAAACAATTTTTTTAAAACATTGGGAGAAATAATGGCTTTATGGAGCTCTAATTGGCGCGGTACAATTTGCTTACGTACAGAGTATATCATAAGTCTTGGGATATCTCTAATAAAATCTTCCATTTTCTTTTTATTGAACACCTTATTTAAAATTTTGTTTTATAAAAAAAAAAAACCCACATTAAATGGAATTCCTTACATGCTCATAGATTTGAGAACCAACCATTCAGTTTGTCTAAATTCCAGGACTGTGGAGTCAAATGATTTTTTTTTTGTAATTCTTACTCCAACTCGTCTTATTTGAATTATTTGAGTCCAATTCCAACTTTCCGACTTCCCGAAATTATTCGACTCTAACAGCGAAAATTATTAATTAAATTTTTACAACTCGTTCCCTGATCACTTATCAGGCACATTATGATGAAAAGATAAACTATAAAAGCTATCTGAATAAAGCAAAATTTATCTGTATCTATAAACGTAGGAAAATATTTATTGGACGTTGAAAAAAAAAAAAAAATTATCGAAGAAATAACAATGTAGTGCTATTAACGAAATCCTGTTGGCGAGTTTGCATGTAGCATTAAGCATGTATACAGGGTACATTATATATAGTGCTCCTTGATGTATATCATTTATATACATTTGATCTAAGAAAGAACAACTTAGTTATATTAATGAAGCAGGAGTTTTATCAATAAAAAAGAGGTTTTAAAATACAAGGAGCACTGTAAAATATAGCACTCTAAAATATCTTAATCCATTTTCCTTTGTAATATATATTATGAGTTGTAAAACATATGATTGCTAGTATGTAAAAATACATGCAGTCTTGCAGGCGTTCAATTCAACTCACATTTAAAAAATAAAAAAGGAAGTACTTGATATAAAACACTAAAAAATGAAAGTGAATTTAGTTGAGGCTTAGCAACAAGGTAAAGTACTCCCTGGCTGATCAAATCACAATAGAGAAAAAAAAAGAAAATGTTATTATTATTTAGGAGAGAATTTCTAAGTTTTGAGTAACTACGTGTGAGTGTGCTCATAGAAAACCAAAATTAAGACCAAGGATTTGTTAAGGAGTTATCTTATGTTTTATTAAAGCAAACTTTGTCTATTCTACGCGTCTCATACCTTTGGCAATGGCCTGTACTACTCCTCCTATGTAATAATTAAGTAATGGTCTTTAAATAATCCAGAATAAACGGATTTTCAGAATAATCTGCCTTCCTTATGTATTTTTATAAATTGTAAGTGACGTCATAAAATACTGAAATAATAGATGGAATATGTTTTTCTTTTTGAACCTTTCTTTCGACCTTTTAACATGTAAAGGAGTAAAAATATAATATTTTTAGAGAAAAACCATTAATTTTTACCATTTTATATTTATTTGAAGGAAGAAACTTCATGTGAGTCAACTTTATGATTTTTCTAGTAGCTCCTTGAAAAAATATTTTATAAGACATACATAAGATCAAATATTTTATTCTTTTTTTTTTATTAAGAAAGAAATGAAGATATAATCAAGGATTCGCTGATTTGACGAAAAATGATGGATTTATGTTTTGTGTTGCAGACTCCAGTTCTGAACCTATTAGTCCACAGTGCAATTATGCGGGATTTACTACATATTTGAACCATCAAATTTGTATGATGATTTATAATTCCTTCTTTCTATAAAACTATTGTAAGTAATATGATTTACAGTAATTTCATTTTCCATAGTAATTCCGTAGCAATCATTTTATATTCGGGCCATCAAACTATTGAATAAATAAAAGTTCTACCGCTATCTCTTCCCTGAGCATCAAAGAACCCTTCTGATATACAAAAAAAAATTCAGTCCCTCAGGTTGTACAGGTAAAGTGACAGAACCCGAGGCAGTTTTAACTCCATCACCGCGCTGTTTTTTAAGCATCAATGACCCGTGTACTAATATTCTAAAGTACACCTAAGCCCACAGGTTTTGTAGGTAAAATAATGGGCCCTGAAGCGTATTTTTGGATATTAGAAGGGTTCTTTGATGCTCACGGAAATGGCGTTGGATAAATTTTACATGTTTCCAACCTTTTTACCGGCATCAATTTAAAGTGCTCCCATTATAATAGTATTAAAGGTATTTAAAAAAATTAATAACACTTTCTCGTAATAATTGGATCTTTCTATCTTTCAGCAATTATGAAGAATTTTTTTAAATGTTTTTTAAATAAATCAAAATTATACTATGAAGTAAATGAAGTCAATATATATTAAATACATTTCCTTCTCTAGGAATGACAGGGCGTGAAACTACGCACATTGAGTTCAAGATAATAGCTTCTTCTGAGCGCGTTGTCCATTGAGCTACGTCATTCCATTGAATACTATTTAAACAATAAATTGTTTATAATTTTAAAGACATATATTTCAGTAATTTGAATGCATTTTTCTATTATAAACGTTTTAGCCGATAGCTCACAACTCCTTTGGAGGTTTAACAGTAGAGAAGATCGGTGCAGCTGTAGGATTATTTTTTATTTTTTTTTATTTATGTAACAGTCAACTATTTAGATCCGTTTCTCATGTATGCAACTATCTAGTGTCTTCAGTCTCTGAAAGAGTAAACTGAAGGTTACTCCCCTGTACCATTTCAGAAAGAGAATGCCATAGTTAAGAACCTATTTTAGGGAAAAATTAGCATATCTAATATCCTAAATGATGTTCAGGTTGAATTAATATTCTTGCCCTCATAATCTCTTCATCGTGACATTTGTTACTCATTTCTAGTGTAATATGTATCTGTCCTACTTGAGAGTCAGTATGATGACTACTTCCATTTTTTAATATTCTATCTATTTTTACAGACAAAATATAAAAATGGATTTCATGTTGAACAAGGTAATTTGGCCCTGACGAACCCTCAGCATCGAATTTCAAAACTTATAATTACAATATAACATCAGACATCCCATTAACTAAGTTGGAAAATGCATTAAAACCAAATTTATTCATAACTTTTTACATTTTAGGAACAAAAGCAAGATTTTTCCCAAAATAAGGTATGAATAACATTTCCATTATTCTACGAATTATCGTCAATTTCTATCAACAAATTATTTAGTTAATGCTTTCGGTGTGCTGCAAATTGCACTTATAGTAGCCGAAGCTTGTTATCACAATAAAAGCATGTTTTATTTGGAAGAGGACATATCGGAGCCAATATAAGTTAATTAGACCAAATAATTTCTTTAAATTATAGCTAAAATTCTTAAGTATCTTTAGTGAGTCCACCGAGTTGTATAAAAGGTCTTTTATAGAATCAAATATCTATAAAAATACTTTGCTATAAGTAACATACCGGCAGAAAAGTACAGGGTTTTATACAAAGATGGCGCTATTTATTTTTTAATTCACTTCATTTTCAGTTTTTACCAACTTTCAAAAGACATCTGGGAAAATTTATTACTAAGTTTGTGATTAACTGGGCTAAAATGAAGGCCACCCAGGCTGCTCATGGAAGAAAATTGTATTACAATTTGAAGTCCCATGGTAACGAAATTAGAGTTCATTCGGATGAGAAACAGTAGACTGTTGTGAGACCTCACCGTCCAGGAAGACAGATAGTTGGTCACAAAGGTAGCTAATGTCCCCCACGTCTTTAAAACCAAGTTTTTGGCCAGGAGCATTGCCCTTAGGGTCTTTGGGGGCAAGTGTGGCGTCATGCCCCCATCTTATTTGAGCCAAAAGAGAGGCTGGGTACCGACGAGTAGTCAACTCTTGTCTGACCAATTGATACCTTCTATGAAAACTAGGGCCAATTGTGTATATTTCTTGTTTTAACAAGACTTAGTTCTCTCTCACTTTCAGGGGGATTTAGATAGTGAGGTATTTGGAACGTATCACAGCAGCAGACGTTACCTAGGGCTGTAAATCCTTTATGCCTCGTATCGAGCGAATGATTGGCGAAAATGACGGAAACATCGTATATATATATTTTTTTTTTTGTGTGTTAGAATAGGTAAATGATATTTAAAACCTCTTCTTGCTGACCTTTTTGATAACGTTTCAGTTAAGGTGGTCTGGATATACCTCAACAACCATGTATAGTAAATTAATAACTGTGCATTCTTCTTTCTGAATGTTTATTCAAGTTTCTTTATGTTCACGTACTACCTAAAAGTATTTAGTATGCAATTTATATTAATTTGGCAGTGTTAATTTACAACGGCTTATCTGAGGAAAATTACCACTGCAATATATTTCTTTGAGCCAACCAAATATTTGAAAAATGCTACTATGGCCCAATTACAGAGAATAAATAATTGCAAATAAATGGGAAAACTTATTTCCAAAGTAAAGTACAAAAAAAAATCTTATAAAAAAGTAGAGAAAAAAATATATAAATAACAATTTCTTTTTGAATAAAAAGAAATTGCTTTTTGGATTTTCTTGATGCCTCGTTTTGTTTTCTCCTTTTTTTCCTTCATCAAAGCATTCAATTAAAGATAATTTCCTGGATTAATGAACAAAAAAAAAGCCTTTAATTTATATGTATGTATATTGTATATATGTTGATAAGTAACAAGCCAAAAAAAGGATGAAAAAACAAGAACATCAAACATACTTTGTGAATGGGTATTAGGCATACAGACTCTTTTCCACCACTTTAATTAAACACTTGGCTTAAACGGAAATGGAAACAAAAAGGAGAAATTAGTTATTTTCTTTGTGTTCTTTCAATAGTAGATATATTATAGCCTTACTCATTATTTACAATCCTTTCATTTGTGTTCATATGAGAATGGAGTCAAAAAAGGTACGTAGGTATATCGTTGGACATGCAGGGCTTCTGTAAATGAATATAGGGGAGACAGGGATAGTTGCAAGCTACACTACAAACAGTAACCCAAAGATTTGCCCTCATACCAAGTGGTCCATTAAAATCTCAACCCTTTAAATTTTAAACATTTGCAAGATGTTATTCTATTAAAAGATGTATATCCGAGCATTCTTAATCCTTAATGTAGCCGCCCTTAGCAGCAATGTTGGATTCCAGGCGGCAGTTGAAGGCTCCCAATGCTAGCCGACAGTGGCTTCGAGGGAATCTTTTTTTCGATAAATGGCACTGCAGACCTTCCCCTCTACATACAACTTTTGGTTGGATATCGAAGGGGTGGGCATCAGGGCTGTATAGGTGTCAATAGAGTCTTACAACTGATGAGATAGTAATCTGTATGATATCTACAATACTATTTATCCGTTTAGTGGATTCACTCTTCAAGAATCCCCTTACAGTGTAGGATGCGGGTCTCAGATCCAAGTAAGAGACAATATTTCCTGTGATCATTTTCTTCAGGAAGTATGGAGTGCGTTTTTGTTATCATATTCCTCCTCTTTGTAATTGTTTTTGACCTATCAAAGTCCTTGCAAGTCTTGGCAACAATTTAAACAGTTGATTTTTGTAACTTTGTAAACTCAATGATCTCCGTAGGCAAAAGACCCAGCACAGAGGCATACAATAATGGCCATAGGGAGTTCGTAATGCGAGGACATCTCATAGATTAATTATTTTTTCTTATTCACACATTCATAAACATACACCTCGGGGTTACTAAGATATTCCGTCTTAAGCTTGTTCCGGATTTAAAATCATCTCCCGGTAATTGTTTTATCACTTATTCAAATATAAAAAAGATTCATATAAATTAGAGATTATTTATCAGCATAAAAGAACGGAGATATAAAGTGTGCAAACAATTTCACTCTCAAATATCCCTCTTCAAGACTTTCTATATTCTAATGAAGTGTAAATATATTTTTATTAGTATAGGATAGTTTATCAGTATGTTTGAGTTTTTGAAAAATAAAAGCACTTTTGATTTAATAAAAAAATTATGAAGTCATATTAATGAAGTCTCACAGGCATTTTTCATGTAGTATCGAGTATGTATACAGGGTGCACTGTATATAGTGCTCCTGGTATATATTATATTCATAGACATATTTTGATCTAAGGAATAACAATATAGTCGGTAATAGGTAACTTCGTATAATTTTTTGTTCGTATAAAACCATTTTGTATAAATTTATGAGGAAACCTGGGAACGACTTTATTAATTGTTATTTTGTAGCCCGAATATTGAAGGTGTTTTCGTGTACTACAGATACTTAAGTAATCTCTGAGAACCTCTCACAATCCCCCAATTGTACTGTTTAAAATATTTTAATTCCACATAGGTAAACGTACAGAAATGCAAAAAGTAATGAAAAATGTTGACTCGCCTAATTGTAAGCTTTTTATTTATGTTGCATCAATTTAGAAAGAATGATAAGAAGAGATACGAGATGAATGCAAAAACTTATTTATTGATTTTTTAAATGCCTTAGGACTGTAGTAAAGGATGTTCATTTTCGATTTAGTGACTAGTTATTTGTTGGAAATAATATATGAAAAAATAAATTGTTAATTGAGGCATCCACAATTATTTGCAAACAAAATAATGTAAATTGTACTTTGTGTTTTTATGTTTTAAAAAAATATATTTTAAATATAATTGTACATTTTGAGAAGGGAAAATAAAGTAGAAGTTGTATTAGAAGAAGGAAAATGCCCAAAAATTCCAATAACGGAATCTCCTGGCAATTCAAAAAAATAATAATATATATATAACTGGTAGTTAACGTGGACACTTAGAAAATGGGAGAGTAACAACCTAGTTGTCATGACGTTTAACTGCCAGATGAAGGAAATAAACAAATGTAAGGACATAGAGAGGAATTACTCCAACGTTCTGTTAGTACTTGATATTTTACTTTTTTTTATTAACATATGCCACATCCAGTCTCTTATTTTATACAATTAGAATTGTAGTATATGACTTGACAATGACTAATTCAACATATCTATTGTATCACTTATTAATATATATAACATTTATCACTCTGTAAATTATCTTTAGAAAACTATTTTCTTAGTTAATACGTTAGAAAAATCTGTAACATGAAGACAAGGATATCTCAGATACAGTTTGGTAACACGAAATAAAAAAAATTTAAAGTGCCATAATAATAAAAAATGTATAGCCTTAAAAGTAACAAGGCTAAGAGAACAAAATTTAAGGCCATATTTGGAATCAGTGGATAGTCTCCTTTCATGTTATGATGAGCCATTTTGCCAACCACTAAAAATTTCACATCGGATACAAAATTTAAGATTTACACTCTACCAAAAAGTTACTTGTTGTAGATAAATTTTTGGTAGAGGTGTAAATAAACATAGAAGGCTTGAGACACATTCAATTTTTAAAATTATGAAGCCATGATCTAATTTCAATATATGAATCTTACTTTTAAGTCCTCCTTGAACAATTTCTTTCAGATTCCAGCACGTTGAATCGTTTATTTTTAATTCTTTAGAGATTTATTGTACGTATTTCCATTTTAATATTAATTTTGTTTGTGAATTATATAATTTATATTTTTCTTTATTTTCAGTATGATAAATTGTGCTCGTTCAGGTTAAAAATAACATCAAATGTTAAAAACAAAGCCATAATTCAAAAAGGGGTATTAATTAAAAAAAAATATATTAAATTAAAAAGTAATGCATTTGTACTTTGCCAAATTATTTTAATAGTTTATATTGGAATCGTAGTTGTGTACTTAAGTAAATATATATCGATATAAACATACGTTGTTTTGAATTGCATTTGAGAATACAGCCTATAGCTTCAATAAAAATATTGCATATGATTTTTTTAAAGTCTAAATTAACATTAAGAAATAACACATATGGTATTTGGAAATGCTTCATTGAAGTTTTTGTTGCAAGTTAATGTGAACTTTTGTTTCTAGGAAAGTAACTATTAACTATATTATCAAGTCATGTATTGTATTTATTTAAAGGGAAATTATTGTGATACTACTCGCATTAAGGTTATGACTACAGGATTGCCTTAAAGGAGCGGAACCCCCAATTAAATGTGGCAACCCATGAAACATACAGCGTGCGGTCGTTGAGTAAAAAAATTAATGAACCACCTGTAACAGTTCCATTTGCACCGGTAGGACGTTATTTGTTGTTTTGTTGTCTATTCAGAAGTTTACGCAGTCAGTTAATCCTTTTTTATCGATCATTTATTCGAAAATCTTGGAAAAGATAGACTGTCTTTGTTGCAATATACGTCAACCGAGACAATGTTGAGACTTCCCACTTCTTAAACCTGTACAAGTCATCTGTCTAGAGAGTTGGGAAGGAACTAGAAGATTCAGGACTCTACTCTCTACTACATTGCAAACAAAACGTTGACCTGGTTGTCAGATCTACTTTTTTAAAACTTTGTTGGTCCCGGTGTTTGGCTCCAAGCTCACTGAACCTCAAGCCATGGGCATCTTTGTGGGGGGCACAGTTGTGCAAAATACCAACAGATCATCTTGCCACACAAAATCCGGGCTGATTTCCAGGGTCCCGAAGGAATTCCGAGATATTACCCATGGAGACTGGCAACAAGACCTGCTTACGTTTCTGAGGTCGAGTTGAGGCTGTTATTGACGACAAAATACTGTTACATTAAATAATATTTTTTTTTTGTATTGTTCAGCTTTCATTGGCATTAGTTTTATTAAAACTGGATGATTAGTTTTGGAGAAAGTCCGTATATAAAATCGTATTGGTTGTTAAGGAGAAGTTGCCCTCTGTATTCCACCAAGACTGGGATATGTTTTCATCTATTAAAATCACATATATCATAACAAGAATTTATAAAACCGAACAAAACTCTAGAATAATCTATTAAAATATTATCATAGATTTTAAAAAAAGTTATTAAAATAGTTTGTCATCTTAACGACTTCCATGTAGAGTAAGATTTTTTTTTATTAGGCCAAGTTTTCCATATCTCCTTCTTTAAACTCTTAAGGCTATTACCCTCTGCCCATATATGAATTACAGTCTATGTTGTATCTCCACCTTGTCTGCATGATGCATCTTCCACTATTCCCAGGTTCTTTCGATGCTTCCTAAAGGCAATATGGGATAAAATGAAGACAATGACAATTCTTACAGATTTGTTCATCTGTTTTTTAAAGTATCCACTCCGAACTAATCCCCTCCCAAAAAGAATTTTTCTGGTCAACAGGCTGTGTCTTGTGTTTATAGCTGTTTCCAAATGTTCCTTATGTACTTATCAATCTCAAATAATACTGCACTTTTGGAAATTTTATCTTCAGATTCCTCAACAATGGTTTTTAATTACAATTTTATCCAAGATATATTTAATTACGAGGTTTCATGTGGCAACCCAACGACAGCTGTATAAAAAATTGAACAGTTTTGTTTTTATCATATGATTCTTAATGTAAAAATGTTGGAGGAACAACAAAAATACAATGTGAGTGCGTGTGAACCCCTTAGCATCTACATTTGGACTGCCAACAACATCAAAAAGCCCATTAAGGAGATCCCCTTCCCCATCCAGATTAGGTTTTGCTCTGAGCTCCCATCACGACCAGTGTGATACGGAATGGACACAGCCTTCATCGTCAAAAACTGACAAATTGTTGGTGGGCGTGTCGAGGCTGTTATTTCAAGTGAATGAAGACATATCGAATAAAAAATATTGTTCAATTTATTATTTAAACAAATTATAAATTGGTTTGGAGTTGTATTTTCTTAATTCTATAAGACCCACGTTTCTCGTAACTAAGTCATGCTACTACAAGTTTTGGGTGCCTAGTCTGTAATTCAAGAACTTTCGTTTAAACTTATTGTCTTTTCGTACTCAATCATTAATGAGATAATCCCTTATGACAGTCAAGGCAGTAAGTGGATAGAAATGCTAGTCGTGAAAGCTAAAATTAATGGCTAATGACCTAATTTTGTCCCAAAAGTTGTTAACTTAATTATATCATACAACCTTTCTTGCAACGAAAAACATGAAAGTGGTCCAATATCAGTTGGTAATTAGCCATATAAGTTAATCTTTTAATTACTTTAGGGAAGACCATCATATTTTTCTCAATAATTTTTTAAATGAATTATCCTATATATTTATATTATAAAATTAGTATCCTACATAGTATTTTATTGAATACTGTATAGTAATATTGTTTACGGCTTAGTAGTATTTGATAACAAGCGTAGGTACACAATTTTATTTCTATAAGATAGCCGAAAAATGCATTCATACAAGTGAAATCAAAAGGTGAATTTTGCAAGGAGAGGAAAAAAATTAGAATCATCAAATAGTTAAGTGACATCATTTTTGGTTATCTCAAAATAAACATCTAATGGAGAAGATTTTCTTATGGGCAACTAAATTTAGATAAAAATTGATCAAGTGGTAACTTTTCGTTAAAAGGAAAATGAAAAAAATGAACAGAAGGTAACTAACAAATAAAATACTTGAATGCTATTTTTCAGAAATGAACGCAAAATGTGTGAACATTTTCTTATGCCTATCTCATTGATACTTTAAGTCTCTTGTGGAATGGTATGTTGATAATTTCTGTATTCATAGCTGTAGTACCCGACATTGCCTGGAGTTATTAGGGTTCGACGAACATACAAATTTTCCTTTAATTATATAGAAGATAACTTCCCAACAAGTTCTTGGTGTTTATTTCCCTTTTACTTATCACTAACACGCAGCAACTCACTAAATTCTTAGAGATTCTCTCAAAAATTGAAAATAAATCCTTTGAAAAAATGATTTAATGAGCCAGGGAATACTTTAGCTCGTTGCCACGCCTCATCTAAAATCACATTCCTTTTTAATGTTATAGAAAGTACTTCGCTCTTTTTCTTTTTTAATATGTGTTGAACTAAAAACATGCGATATTTCATTTATTTTATACAGTGATCCCTTCTTGATACTGCTTTGGTATATGATATGCAATCCATATTGTGTCTACTTTTCATGTAACGAGGTATTCATTTAGATCAACTTTGCTGTATTAATAAAGATAAACCATTGTATTGTATTTATTTATATAAAAGTAACTTTTAGTCTGTAGTCAGGCTTTTTTTTGCCCCACGAATTAATCTTTTAATTCAAGGTATCCCTGTTGTTTTCTTTTAGAACTTCAATCAATAATTAGAGGTAGAAATCCATTATAATTATAGCTTGATTTTTAATACGATTTTGTCGTTAAAAAGAAGGAGTTCAGGGTCTCATATTTCGATTATATACGTATTATTATTTGTAGACTTTTTATATAATTACGGATAGGCACGCATAAATAACATGTGAGAGGAGACGGGGGAGTTGAGATATTGAAACTTAATCCCTGTGTTATAATTAATCAACTTATTTTTAATAGGATAAATTAACTCCTACTCTTCTCAATATACTGTTACATATTGTGATATTGTGTAATACGTAATTTTCATAATGATTAAAGAATTAACAAATGCATAGTTCCATTGAACACACAACAAATATACAGCTTGTCCAAGCGAATTTGTGATTGAAAATTTGGTAGGATATCATTCACTTACTAAATAATTCACCGACTTTTATGTCACAACAACAGGTCGAGCAATACAAACAAACCATTTTTGTAATACAGATTTATTCATCAAACCAGGGTTAACTGAGAATGAGACCAAAATACATTGGGGTTCAGCTCTTCCTTCTGCGGGTCTCATTAACAAGCTTTAAAAGCTGAAGGACGGTAAAAAGAGCCTTGAGAGGAAGCCTGATAGCCACAAGGTCAACAAAATATTTTAGAGTTGGTCCTACTTAATAGACCTCCGTTCTCACCAGACTACAATTACTGTGGCTATGAAATTTAGGACACTGTAGAGAGGAAGGCGTGTGTCACCCCCCTGTGAATGTGGATCCCCTAACTAACGCAACCCCCAGCCTGCGGGTCATATCGGCCCGTTAGTTAATTATGTGCCACCTGGATGATGTTTTGCTCCTGTCATCGAGAAACCTTTCCCCTGATACAGGAAAAGTATCACAAAATAAGCAGAAACAAGTGTATTATAAAATAACAAGTGCATGTTCTACTATGCTTTTTTTAAAGTGAAATATAGATTTTTCTTCTAAATTGCGTATATATTTCATTTCTTAAATATAACTCCTGTTGTAAAAAATTAGCGGATTTTTCAAATAAAATAATATTGAATCCTTGTTTTCTCTAAGCACTCAAAAATTCAATTTTACATTGAATCAAATTGTTAATAATTAATTGTTAGTCGTGCATAATATGACTCTGTAGCGATAGTAGGTTTGGTCCCTACTCCCCAGAAGGTTTAGGATCCCTGCCCTACAGGCTGACGTGGCTCTTAACCTATGAAAAAAACCCCACTTTTTGGGAATAGCGGATTGCCAAGTGGGAAATGACTTGTCAGAAAGACGAACAACTGCTTTAAAATTCCACCAATTTTAATTTCAACCTAATTTTAAATCACAACCATTTTCTGACTGTAAGTCATGTTTGGGTAAAAGTGACAAAACTGTTCGGTTATAGTTGTCTACAGCGACACCCCACAAACTCATTTCTATTGCGTCTCTACTTTTTTGTAACTGGTTGGTAATAGAGTTTCCATTATTATGTAATTACTTAAACATCAGCCACGTGTTCAAGAACAAAGCCATCATCAACCTCAACAGACTGTTGGTTGACTTCTATAACTATTTTTCAGACTTCAAAAGTGACAACCCAATGATGGAGCTCACGAGGGATCCCTTCAGCTTTCAAGTTGACAACTTCCCGAAGGAAGCAGAGATCATCGAAAATCAGTTTCTGGAGCTGATGAATGACTCCACAGTAGAGGCTGTTTTTGCGGAGATACGAATGAATGCATATAGGGCCACCATGCATGGTTTGTATCCTCGCGTTGTTGCACTACTTGTTTTATTTCCCTCCACTACCCTGTGCGAGTCATATGGGGCATGTTAAAGATCAAAACCAAATCATAAAACCGCCTGATTGACCTTGAGTCTGATATGCACTGCTCCAATTCATAAGTGGAACCGAACATTGAGGCCTTCGGCAAGGTAAATCAAATATAAAAGTCTCATTAACTTGTATGTGTCTAGTGTTAAACTTTTTTAATGGCCAAATATTTTATTTTTTTAAATAACAATTTTTTTTCATTTGTCTTTCATTTCCATAGTATAAGTTTTAATAAAAATATAGCATTTGCAAACAAAAATTAAGGGGCGTAAAATGACACACACAAAAAGCAAAGTGTATATTTACATTCTGAACATTTCCTGGGTTAAAATCACATTAGTCAAAGACTGATGCTGTAGAGGGAAATGTTAAATTGTTCTACTAAAAAGTTGAGAATTTGAGGAGAAAATGTTAAGAACCCTTGCTCAACCCCAACACGTGTACCTATGCATAATAGTTTTTACTTTTGAATTAAGTAATACTTCACACTCCAAAACACTTGGTTCACGGGTGTATTGTAAACAAATAGCTTTTTTGAATTTTGAGTAATGTCTCAGATTGATAGAAGGTGTGTTGCCTTGCCAATAACAAATGCCATTATCTTAACTAGCCCACAAACACTAGAACCAATCAGTCTCTTGCGACCAGGTATGTTCATAATTTTTATGATATCATAAGGAATATATTTCAAAGAAATAAATTCTCAATTAATTTTGGTTTACGAGAACATTTCAGACACTTCTGTTCCTCTTAATTTTCCATAAAATTTAATTTTTTGTAGACAACAGTGGATTTTTCATTTTTTCTTTTGTGAAAAGCTATGGATTTTCTAACAAAAATCCAAAAAAATAAAGAATATGTATTTATTTTTTGAAATATTTTGTGAATAGCTATGAATTTTGAAAATTTTTTTTCTAAAACAATTCCAAAACCAAGGTCCTCAAAAACATATAATCCGGCTTTTATAAGTAGTTGTAATACGGTGTTGATCATTTTTGGAGCTAACTCCTCCCACCCCAATGATAAGAACACCCAACGTCCATCAAATTGGTATAGAGACTCAGATACTATTAGATATCATCTATCAAACTCAGGTAGACACTTTTTGACATTGGGAGAGGATGCTTAAGCTTTTTATAAAAAGCTTGAAGAAACAATATAGTTATTTGTTAAAGTACAACTTTGTTCTCAATACTACATATTGATATTATAGTGATTTTAGTGGCTTGTTTGTTATTTTTGTTTTTCTGTGTTGACTGGCATTAATATATATCTTTTTGTTGATTTTTTTTCCAGTTAATATGTTATGTACATTTTGTTTCAACACAAAAGAAGGGGATTGAAAATGAGTAGTAGGAACACTTCCTTGGAGAAAATTGCAAGTGGAAGATTGCCGTGGAGAAAATTTCCACTGAAGAAAATTGGTAGTATTAAAGTTCAAACTTTCAGATAGCACATTATAAATTGTCTTAATATTATTAGTGACAAATATCTAAAGATATTTGTTTGTTCCATCCCCCAAGAGAGTACCTTCAAGTGTGAGTAATATTATTGCCAAAATAATAGGTTGGAGTCTTCGAGTTGTGCAGGGTACTCGGACATACCCCTGGATCCAATACAGACCACATTTTTTGTTTGTTTTTGCGCCATTTAACTCTTTTTTCTTATGGTAAAAGCAAATAACCTTATTTGTATTTCAATAGTCAGAATAATAATTGTTTTATTTTTAAATTTGTAATTTATAATGTGTTATTATTCATCTTGAAGTTTTAACAAAATATGGGCAATTTCCCACCATGGTAATTTTCTCGAGACACGGACAATTTTCCCCAAAGCAGTTTTCCAGGCACGTTCAAAATCATACGAAAATAGACGTAGAATGGCTATATGGCTAAAACTTAATTTTTCCTCATAGTTCATAATAAATTTCAGAGTGAAATAAAAAAAACAAGGACTGTTCTTATAAAAAAATCATATATTATGTCGCATTATAAAATATTCCTTTCAATACTTGGGTTCACCATTTAAAAAGAAGTAATATAATATTTGTATCTGAAAGAATGATAAATGTATTGTTACACAAAACGAAAAAATAACTTAACAGTTTTTTTTAATCTTTAATTGTTAAAAATAAGCTGTGAATAACTTTTACAGGAATCAGACATGAAATTGATTTTTTTTATTGTTACGTATCTTTATTTTTTATTTTTTTATTTCTTTTATGAATAAGGATAAAATATGGTCAATAATAATATGTAATATAATTTTATATTATTATTGCTTCAAGATTTATAAAAACAATGACAATTCTCTAAAATAAATTCTTTAAACATATAAATTGACTCTATTCGGGTTCTTGCTCGGACTCGAATTTCCAGTTGCATTTCTAATCACCGTTGCTCCAGGATGAGGATTTGCATGATGAATTAAATGTCCCCTACTAGGAGAAAAATATAATGGAGATGAAAGACTTCCCGTGTTTCTTGCATTATTATTGATAAGATTGGCACCACCCATGCTCGATCCAGTCGAACTCCCTGAATTATGCGGACTACCATAGCCTATTGAGGTCTTGGGTCCATTTTTGACTGTAGCATAATACTCAGGTTCCCAAAGTTCACTTCCCACATATCCGCTGGAGGAATACTTTGAGCTAGAACCAGATGATTTGGGATCATCATCTTGAATATTTGCATATTTCGGCACTTCATAGTAGGGCTCTTCCTCTTCTTCGACTTCTAAATCATGGTGATTCTGCAAGGAAGACTGAGGAGGATGAGAAAACTTATAGATCATGGTCTCATCCTTCATATAAAGACATTGATGAGGATTTTTCCGTCGTGTACGTACTCGGTATGCACAGCCAATCCCGACAACTAGTAGCAAAATGCTTACAGTGACAATAATAGCCACTGAGATTGCTACAAGTATACGAGTAAAATCCGTGCATGCAAGAGAATCAACGGACACGTTAGCTAAACGAGGGCTTCCACTAAGATTCTCACACCAAATATTATCCAGCTCTATTTTATTGGAAGAGTTTTTGTTTCTGTGGTACAGATCCCAAAGCCAAGTCAAGGAGCAGTTACAGTAAAGTGGAAGACCTCCAAGAAGGAGAGCTTCAAGGGGACTCGGAGGTAATTGTTGAGGAGAAAGAGTGCTCCATGTTCCATTTCTGAGAGAGAGTACCTTCATTCTTGTATTTGTTTGGAGCAAGCCCAGTGGAATGGGTAAGAGTTTCATGTTAGAGTTTAAGTAAAGCTCTTGTAATTTTATATTGTCCATAAATGTATGGGATTGAATTAACTTTAGACGATTCATGTTGTTTGCTTTAAGGCTCTCAAGAACAAACATGGAGCGAAAAGACTCCACATCAAAGTGATGAATAGGATTGATTGATATATCCAAGTGCCTGAGCTTGTTGGCTTCACGAAGAACTTCATTTGGTACAATTTCTAAAAAATTATTACTAAGATCCAGGGTGTCCATGGATTTAAGTCCTTTGAATGGATTTCCTATTGACAAGTTTAAAAGTTTATTTCCTTTTAATGAGAGCATTCTAAGTGCAGAGAGTGGGAGACTCTCTGAGGGCAATTGCTGGATTTGATTCTTGTCCAAATACAAAAATCTTAAATTTTCAAGAGGAAGAAACCACTCTCGGTTCAGCTCAGATAAAAGGTTCTCTTCTAAGTGAAGTACTCTTAGTCTGCTCAACCCCGCAAAAGCATCTTTATAAAATTTGGATATTTTATTTCCTTTAAGTCTCAGTTCCACAAGAGATGAAGTATGCTCAAAATAGTTATCATCCAGGGATGAAATAGCGTTTTCATTCAAATCCAGAGTAATGAGAGCACTCAGCCCCTCAAATGATTGTTTATGAAGAGAAGTAAGGAAGTTATTGCTCAAATCTAGGAACTGAAGTCTTGACGACTCCACAAACTGAGCTCTTCCGAGGGTTTTAAGCTCATTTTGACTCAAATCCAGGGATTCCAAGTAGCGATAGACTCTTATAGCTCCTTCCAGCTTCCTGACTCTATTCCTAGATGCTATTAATCGCTTGATGGAAGGATTCAACATGATAGGAATCACATCCAGTGGCTGCACATCATTCATATGCTCTTCTGAGAAGGAGCAATTGGCAAATAGATTAGTATTATCACAAATACAAGACTCAGGACAATATGCTAAAACTCCTTTCATTAACAAAGGCAGAAGTAGAAAAATAAGTTTGGAGCCCATGTTTTCTATACGATAAAATATATCCTTCAATATCATTGTTCAAATCTTTACGTCATCCTGAGTAGAAAGGGGGTTTTCTTGCTTCTAAAAGATTTGGGGTTTCCTTCTTCTTTTTTTTTCTCTCTCTCTATGAATTGTATATCTTTTCGATCCTTGTTATTTGGATAGTGACCTGAAATATAAAAATGAAAAAAACTTTAATTAAATCAATTTATCACAAAATAGATCAACTGTTAAAGTACGATGTACACAATGTCAAATGGAGGACACATAAAATACAATTATATCATTCTCACTCCGGATGCCTCTCATTTTTGCAATTTATTCAAAAAATGAATGCAAAGAGATAAACACTATATTAAAGCAGTTTTGTTCACAACACAACAATGACACATATAACAAGGAACAAAAGCTCCTCAACAAGAAGCAAGCAATAAGGATTTTTCTCAAATGAAGTGTAGAGCACATTTGTATTCTTCATCAAATTTTTGTGTCAATTTGTATCAACAAATTATTCTTTCTAATCCTTTTTGGAAAATTGAACTTGAAATAGGTCAAATGGAGTCTCACCATAAAATAATGAGAAATAGACGGATTTTATAAAAAAGGGACTATATCGAAGTCAATATTAGTTTATTTTATATCAAATACAGGTTCTAAACTACAGTTAAAAGTCTTGAGTTTCTTAACTCATCCCACAAAATTTGATGAATAAGCCTATGAATGATAAAAAATAATAAACTATAATATTGGGTAAAAAAATTTAAATGTCACAGTTGTAAGGATTTTTTATTTTCAATTTCTCATTAACAAAAAACATATGTATTTTTTTTTAAATATATAAAAAAATTCGACAATAAATACCATAAATAAACCTTTTATTTTCAAATTATCCCCCTCAATTATAGTCAAACATCCAATTTATATTCTTTTCGAACAAATAACATTGATAAACAATTTTTATAGGCAATAGCTAAAAATAAGTAAAGGTTATAACCATTTTTATCACTTTCTTTATTTCTTTCAAAAAATTGTAACTCTACATATGTCGACAAAAGTTTTTTGTCTCTTTTACAGAAAACCTCTTAAGCATTCTATCAAAACTGTAAAAAAACCCATACAGTAATGCCGCACCCTAACCCCCCCCATCCCCATCCCTAAAAAACTGACGACCTCAGCATTATACAATTTGCCCCTCTCCCCCAACTTGAAAATACATTCCATTGGCTGTATGTATAAATGAAATGAAAAAGTAAATTTGGATTTTCTAATTTTTGGTTTTGTTAAAGATTGTTTTTATGCTGATATACCCTCCATATAATTTAAAAATAATATCATTAGAAGCAACTGCTGTACTTGATACAAAACTCATATTTTAAGCTTACATAGATATTTTTTTAGCACATGCATGAAATATTTAACACCTTATGAAATGTTACAATCATTTCCTGTTAAATGAGAACAGCTATTATCAGCATGATTCCAGTATGATCAATAAGTACAAAGTACGCTCCTATATGGAGCCATTTCCCACTAAAATACATATATAGATTTACTTTCTTGCTTAATATAAATTACTTTGCTAAAAAGTCTCCTTCCAAAAAAACAAGTCATGTAAAATGCATATTTTTTCTTTAAAAATAGCTATGAAAAGATTAAATTATTGTCTATAATGACTTTAACGATTTTAAACTTTGATAATTAATTCGTTGATATGAAAAAGAAAAATGAAATAATTGCATGCGTTAAAAAAAGTTTTTATGTCGAAAAGAGAAGTGAAAAGAGAAAAAAAGTTAATTTATTACATGTACATTTTTATGGATGGTTGTTATAATGAGTAAAATGATATTATTATCAAAAAAATAAAGTTTAAATCCAAATCCTTGAAAGGAAGAGTAAAAATTACAAAAAGATATTGTTCATTTTAGTAACTTTTATTGTATTTTTTTACTTATATATATTGAAGTATTTTATTACATAGGTACTTATGCTAATTATCTTTGTTTTTAATCAGTATTTAAATGCGGTACTGTGTCAGAGAAGAGTTTATATTTCCTTGTTTCTGTATTATAAGTTCATTACAAATATTGTTGTGTCTTCCATATTTGTTCGGTTCAGTTCAGTTTTAGGACTGTTCCTATCAGTCATTGACAACGGTCCTGCGGACGGTCAGTACTTGAATTGATTTTAAATTGAATAAATAAAGTTTTGTGTCGCTATGAAGAACAAAACTTTCTCAGTTTTAGGATTTATATGAAGGACTAAACTGGACTAGATCAATACTCAACTAGACGGGACTGTAGTCATCAGTTAGGTATAAGGACCGACACAACACTAGTCTAACGTGTGAATGGTTTTTGCATGAATCTTCTTGTTCAATACTTATTAAACTGATTCCCTTGGATTTTCCAAAGCATATCTGTGCTATTCCTTAATCATAGCGAAGGACTACAGTCCAGCAATGTTGCACTTTTCGGACTTAAAAAAGTTAAAATCGATCTCTTGTGACGTCATTGATAGTGGTCTTCCTTTTTTTAAATTATTCCATTATAAAATAGAATAAATTATAGTGAAGCACGATTATTTTTTTGTAAGATATTAATACATATATCTTATTTGGTCAAGTAAAAATCGACAATTTTTTAGTAAAAATACCAATCGGAACAATATGACCGATTCTAAGACTGAACTGAACCAAATAAGTTACAACCGACACAACACTATTTTTAGGTCTGTTGTGATGGAAGATATCCCCAATGTAGTCAAAAAATAGGATGCCAGTCGAAATTTCTAATTATTTAATGAAATTTTTGAAAATACTCCTTCATTAGACAAAGGACTTTTTAGTAATAGATTCTTCTAAAAAAAACCGTCATTCGATTAAATATCGACAAAGTCAAGAGGGATCCAAAAAGCATTTAAATGCTCACAAAGAAAAATCATAGCCTGGAATCTGTTAATTGAATAATGAATTTTCTATTTTGTTATAAAAATAGTTGTTGAACTCCTTTCTCTAGAATTGCATACTCCACAGTCTGATAATTAGTAATGAAAATCAAGACCATTATTTAGCTTGCCAGTTTTTTTTTTAAATTGAAATGTTAATTTTCTATTCCTAACCTGTTGTAAATATTATTTAGTTAGAGAGGAGGAACTATTCTTTTCTTCTACATACAAGCTATTAATGATGTATACTCAAGCAGATTGAACATTTGTGTGTGGTCATAAAAGACGGAGAATAACTTGAAGGATTTATTGCAAAGATATAATTGTAAGTTCTAAATGGACTCAGTAGAATGCAGGATCTAGATAGGAGTAATTCTAGCCAATGTCCTTGTCTATTTCCTTCGTCACAGCTGATTGTAGCTTGTCTAAGAAAACGTCACGACAGCTTAGCTACTCTCCTTCCAAACATTCTGTTAGGGATACTTTTTTGACTTTAGGTTTCTTTTTTTACCATGCCCAAAATACACACGATCTACATTATTGCATAATGTCAAAGCCTTTGAAGTTGCTACCTGAATATATATTTTTATTTTTATTTTCTAAAAGCTGTTCTTATTGTTTTTTTCATTCTCAAGAAGAAAACATTGACACATGTATAAAATATACAGTATACCAACGACTGTGTTTCCGTATAAATGCGGAGAGTACCGTTAAGGAATTATATGTGTAAATCCTTTTTGGACTCGGAGTAGAATTGAGCATCGACATCGTTGATATCATTGTTTGTTACGGATTGGTTTTAGTTATTCATTTTGTTCATCTCAGAGCTGTTTGCAAATAATTAAATTGAGCTCTCCTCCAAAACAATTTTTCGAATTGTCAGGGTGACTACGTTAGTTTCAATTCCTTTTTTTTAACACACCGATGATGGATAGTATCATTTTAATATGCCCAAAATATTACCAATTAACATCACCGCTGATAATCCATGTTCTAGTCAATGCTTCGATTGGTTTTAGTCCTTTATGAAATTATTACTGAAATAATAATAATCTTCCAAAATTTACAAAGTGCAGCAGAAACATTTTCTACAATCAAGAAGCAAAACCCTAGTAACATTTTATTAGAAAAGTATAATGAAAAATTTTATTGAAATTTTTTTTAGCTATCAATCTTGGCAAGAATCATTCGATATGGCCGCCTCCATATGAGGTCGAACTTGGCAAAAATGTTGGCCCATTGCTTCTTGATGCTGGCCTTGAGCTCCTGCACATTTCTGAGTGATATCTTCCCAACCTTGCTTTTTAAGACGCTCAACACCCCGAAGTCGAAGGGATTGAGATCAGGACTAGAAGAGAGGGCCGGCAGTTATTGCCCCAGAAGTAAGTTAAGTGCACCTCACAGAAGTTCTGTGTCTGCAAGGGCGTATGGCATATATATAAGTCCGCATATAGTTGTTCTAAGGACATTTAGCCTTTAGCCAGGGTAAGATTTTCCTCCTAAGGACCTGATAGTAGGCCTCAGCCTCGATTTTCTCATTCGGCTTGATGAAGAATGGATCAATTTTCTTCTCATCAGAGGCCACGACTTCCAAGCACATTGTTTGGGTCGGATGTTTTCTCCAAAGTGTAATAGACTACTTCAGGTGATGCTGCTATAAATGTTTCGTTTTTACGTTCAGAACCTGGTCGACAGATGACTCTTAAAGTAATTAAGGATTTTTTTTTGCATCTCTCAAGTCTTAAGGCCTTCATCCTGTCGGGTAGGAGATGTCTTGGAGTCCTGAAAAAGCTATTAAGATCAAAGTCATCATGAACTGCCCTCATAATGGAGATCTCGTCCTTGTTGAACTCTTCAACCCAGCGGTGCGTTGATGTTGTTGGACCTTCCTTCATCTTCGCCTCCAGGAACATGAGAAATGTTTCATCTCGCCTAAAAATATTTTTTCCACTTCCAGCTTTCCTTTTGACTCCTTTTTCATTCTTCTTGACCAGGATAAGGTTCCAGACTATCCTCACGGTAAATCTGGCAATATCTAAAATTCGTTTTGGATCAACATCCGGGTCAAAAAGATCCGAAACTCTTTGCTTAATTGATTCCTGTTCACTCCCTTTCGTCCAATTGTGATCAAATTAAAACAATGGAACTTTACTTGAGATCTCACCTGAAACCATAATTAACCAAAAAAAAAAAAAAAAAATGAATGAATCGGAAAATCTCCGTGTTGTACCCTGTACAATTCATGTCTCGCTAATCGAATTGAAAACAGACTCCAAAATACCACTTGCTATCCAAATGTATCACAATCTGACATATTATTTTATAAGACAATTTTACACAACCCTATTAAAAGTTGGAATGTCTCACCGACCTTTGTTAGTTTCTTATACCTGAAGAAAGTTTTATAATTAGATTTCTCTACACACTAATTCCAAATAAATGGTCTAGAAAGCTTTAAAAAAATCTATGGTAATCTTAAATCTACGAACAACAAAAAAAGTTATTTATTTTTTCATTCTTTCAAGACTTTCTTCAACTTTTTTCTACCTAGGACATTCTTTTTCATTTAACATGGAAATAGAAATTAAATTCTTATAAAATGTTGACACAATATTTATCTATTAATGTATCATGATAATGTTATTTTTTTGTATTTAATCTTATAAGAAATTGGACATTTATTTGCCTTAGTTTGACTGTGTTTACTCTTGAATTTAAAGGGATGTTATTAGAGGGGGAGAAACTTTCCCCCTATGGAGTATTAGAGTGGAGAAAAATAGGATGTGACACGGAATTTTGAATGATTGAAATAGTAACTTTAAAATACGAAAGGAATGAAGACATTTTGAAAAAATAAGTATCCCTTTTGACAGTGTGGGAACCCAAAACTTTCAGTAAAAGAATTAAATTACGAAAAACGTTATTTTTATGAAATCAAGAAAAGAAAATTTGGATATTTTTAAAATGTTATTGTAGCTATATTTTGTATTCCAAAAGGCATTTTTCATGAGAAAAAACATTATCTACACCCTGGCGAACAGATTGGACAATGATCAATTGACGATTTTTGAATATGAATACCGGGTCCATGGTGTACCACGCAGACATGACGGCAGCTCCGAGCAAATACAAATTTGGATTATATGTATGGCATACATTATTCTCCAAGACATCTCAAACTGCTAATTCCAGGGGGTTTAGCTTAGAGCTGGAGTAGGGTTACATGTAGGCAGGGCAAAAGTAAGTAATATTGTTGTTACCTAAATTTTGGTTGTTCTTGGATGCATTCCCAACTTTATCGAACTTCTTGATATTGTAATCAGTCTGGATGGAGATCCCATCAGACTCTGCACCCTTCTCGGGATGGACACCGATGCGGGAGGAGATCGTACATGCATTTTTTTTTCTTATTTCGACATTTTTTACAATTAGAAACATGAAGGGGGGAAACTGGTTTATTTTTATTGTAGCTGTCATTTGGTGGCGTAATGAATTCTTATCTAAAGGTTTACTTTTTATTGCTCCCAACACTTCAGAAAAAAAAACTTTCCAATAAAAAGTCAATAAACTTTAGCCTAAAAAAAGGAACACAAAAGGTTAAAAAATACATAAAACGTTATATGATTAAACAACCGCCAAATTTTTCATTTATTATTTTCGAAAAAAGCTGAAAAGGCATCAATTTTTTTCTTTAAGTCAACACATATCAGAGTTGGAAAAAATAATGAAATGAATGTCGACCCCCCCCTCCAGCCAAGAATATAGGTATATATATTTATATGATGTATTATTATAAAGTTTTAACAACAAATTAGTTCTTGTATCTCAAAAGAAGAAAAAGGATTATGCTTTTGATAGTTAAATTAATGATTATTCTTGTAAACAATTGGAGAAACAAAAAGTTATGAAATTCCTTAATCAATCACTGAAAACTTATTAAAGTTAGATATTAATCATATTAAACATACAAAAATTATTTCCATATATTTTCCTCATAAACATAATATGTATGTAAATTAACTATTAATTATTACATATAAATTATTCTACAAATTAGGTAGAAAGTTGAAAATATAACGAAGACTATTAGGGGAAGAAACCCAGTCATACCCAGATACATGAAACTGCTATTTTTCAAATGAAATGTGTACTATATCCAAATTTTCGTTTATCTGCAGTATATAACAAAGCGACATCTTTCGGATGTTTATGTAAATAAGTAATTTTAAAAATCCCTAATTATAGGCAATTAGTGTTTGATTAGAGCCTGTTTAGACAGATTAACCAGGATTATTAGGATCTTTCAGAGAAAATATTTTTCATGATATGTAAATATATTGGGCCCTCGGTAAAGTTGTAAATCTCTGCCTATGGTCATTTTCCCGAAATTGGATTTTTTGATATACATAAGAAGCATAATTGTTAAACATACATGAGAACACACATTTAAGCTCTGAACCTCATTATGTTCCAAAGTCATGGTCGATTATTTATGTATTTTTAACGTTTTGTGTCTCCTTGACTTCTCAAAATTAAAGGGTCCTTTACTCTGACCAATTACAGTGTGGATCTGATCAGTGATAAAGATTTTATAATTTTCATTTTTTCAAGAATAAAATTTAAACAAAATGTTCTGTGAAGACATTTATTTTATTTTATCGCTGGACACAGATTTTATTCAATACGTGAGTCCTCAGCTCTAATTGTTGCCAGAATACGATGCCTAAATCTTGTGCAAGGCTTGACTCTGAAGTCAACTCCTTCTTGATAGAAGCTTAGAGAAACTGTACACTCCCAGGAGAAGTAGCACGCACCCTCTTCTCCAGAAGCACTTAGATAGAGTAGCCCAAGGGAGTGTGCATCTGGAGAAGAGATTTGCCATATGTTTAGGTCTAAAATTCCAGCAACTTGTATCGGAGAAAGGCCTGGGTCTTAGCGGTGCGATGACACGGAGCCCCGTTTGAGTGAAAACAAAGTGCTCCCCGAACATTTCACTTGCCCAAGGTAGCACTTTCTTATCCAGAAGTGGGATGTAAGCATCTGCATCGATCCACACCTTCCTCTCCACAAAAATGGGAGAGTAAACTTTGCCTGTGCTCGACACAACGCCCAAGACAATGGTGGTGGTGAATAAGTTCCTGACACAATCAACAGTACTACAGCTGTATCAGAACTCCTTGGATATGAAGATGGAGGATATGCCACGTAAGAGAAATGTCAAAATTTCAATCCTGTGTTGCTCTATTTTACTCGTTCTCGTTTTTTTTTTGTTTTTAACTGAGTTGGAACTTACCATCAGGAAGCTTGAGTCACAAAACCTATCTTTCACCGAGTTTGAAGGCAATCAACGGATGAATTTCCTATTTCTTTCAAATTTAAATTAAGTGTACCACTAGATAAGGTCATAATCTTTATTGTAAATTAAATCAAAGTAGATTTGTAACCTTTGTCTTAATCCTGGTGATCAAGAGACAAACAAACTAGAATGGGCACTCCCTAACTAAAACTAGCGTTGTTACCAACCAAATATTTTAGCACCGGGTCCACTAATGACATAGGTATAGGTAGTTATGTACTTTTGTATACTTTTTCAAGTAAAATATAAAAGAAATAGAATGGGCACTCGGTAGAGGGCAAAACCCCGACCTGGAATCAATTGAGTTATATATTTCAATTTTTTCGAAAGTTATGGTCAATTATGCATTACTCATTTTGTGTTACCTTCTTCTCTCAAAAACTTAATGGTCTCTTACTGATAAAAATCAATCTGTAACTTTAGGCAAAATCCTGGTGACTTATAAATAAACAAATATATGTAGACAAAAAAATAACCTCTGTCCAATTTCGTTGGCAAAGGTCATGAATCTCAAAAATAAACATACAGAACCACATATGTATGGGTCAGCCTACCATTTGTACCTATAATAAAAAAAATCATCTACAGCTAAGTTATTCAGACTTTTTACTTCATATTTCTTCTCTACGAAGTATTTCATGTACGAAAAAGTAGATACTTGAGGTAAATTTGACTATAAGCGTATTAGTCTTTTATCCGGATTTGACAGTGTATGAAAAATATTTTTAAATATATCTAAAACCTTCTACAAAATTGTCTTTTTTTTTTGCAATTGTGACGTGTCAAAAACAAAATAATCTGAATAATATATATTACTTTATCTACTTTTTCCAAATAAATAATAATAATAATAATTGACAACTGTATTTAAGATGATGATTTCATAATAAAAAATGGTGTCCTTGAAGAATTGAGTCTGATTCATTTACATGGAAGTGTCAAAAACATGAATAGCAAAAAAACATACAACTATTACATTGAATATCTATAGTCAGCCTTGAACAATACGAAATGACTTTGTAGGTTGAGTCAGTAATGTTTCTAATTATAGTTTGGTAATGATTATCATTGAGTAAAATAGGTTAGTGTCTCTTTTCCTCGTTTCACTCCCTTTTATCAATTAACAAAGTGTACATTGTATATTAATCTTGATCGTATAATTCATTTTTTCAAAAATCAAAAACCGTTAGTGTTTGACTGTGTGTTTTTTTACGTAGATTTCAAAAATGAAATTTTCAAAAAGATGAGATAACTCGGAGCTTCATCAATTTCACTTTGGAAATATAGATACAATGCGTTTTGTCTCTATTTCTCCAGTGCTGGCCTTCTATGTATAATTTATAGATATTTCTAATAAGGGAATACATATGTGTTGTCCTTGATGCGAATAATTCACATATGAAGAAATTTTAATAATTCGATGATTCTATGCTAATTATTTGTACACTTTAAAAAGGAAAAATAAGCAGTAATTTTAATACTGTTTTGTTTGGAAATACTTAAAAACATATATTTTTATTTATTAATCTAATGATGTATATCTGTTGATGTTATATTTCATCAGTTCGTTGTTGTTTTTTTCTAAACATATAATAGGATAAAATAAATATCACAGTCCAGAATAATTTATTAACAAAAAATTTATTTGATTAAGTGATGAAAATATTTAAATTACATTTGAATCAATTAAAGAGTTTCAACTTTTTCTTTCAGTTAATTTTTTATTATCTATTTAATTTTTGAGGGTTATAGAGGTCTTGTTTGACGTCATTCTTTGACATCTGTCTCCTGCTGGCTTCTTGATTCCTATTTATTCCATCTCTATTTTTTTGAAAAATACTGCGAAGAAACGGCTCCAACCATTTTAACAACAATGCTTTCACAATTTTTTTTGTGTGTCACGGTCATTTCAACACTTTGATTGGTGTTTGGATGAAGTTCTTCCACTCAGGCATTCCTAAGGAGCAGGTAAGATGTGGCTCTGACACTTCTTCTTATCTGTTAATCAGGCCAATCATGCAAGAAACCCCATTGTTTACAGCAGGTGTTTACTACTACGATTTTTTCCTTTTGGACATCAGAAAAAACCCTCCAATGGCCATGATTGTTTTATCAAAACCTTTTTCCTTTAACCATTTAAATATAAAGATTGGAATTTTAGTGGGGTGTGATTTTATCTTGTTTGCTTTCTCTGTTATAAAGTGGAATATGTAATAACTCCGATGCTCTCTAATATCTCTTGTGTTCTTGCTCGATCCTAGCCATACATGACTGTTCACTGCACATTGCTTCTATCACAATATTAGTCAAGTCGATTATTCCATCAAAGAGGATGCAGGAAATTGGATCATTTTCTCTACACATCTCATCAAACTTGTCTCTCGTCTTTTTTATCAACTGCTCCTACGTTCCTATTTTTGCCAATGATATACGTTAACGTATTAATAAATTAATTCATGATTGTATTATTATGTGTTTTAACTAATATAAAGTCTATGTTGAAATAGGTTTTGGTTACAGATTTATAAAATATTTAAAAGTTAACATAAACTATCAATTGAGCGTAATTATAACTTTTATATGTTCACCAAATATAATCAAATCATAAACTTATTTAACTCAACGTTAAGTTATCATTAATATTTCTTTATATTTATACTCTTCGCTTAAAGGACAATAAATATGTAACCGTCCCCTTAGTATGAACTTGTATATATACCATAAAGAAAACCAGTACTGGAAAATATAGAAAACCCCGCATTTTTTCTAATTTTCAAAGTGAAATTGATGTAGCTTAAGTTTATTCTATCTTTTTGAAAATTACATTTTGAAATCTACGTGAAAAAAACCCATTTAAAATACACTACCGGTTTTAGATTTTTGAAAAAATGAAAAGTACAACCCAGCCTAGATTATATATATTAACAGTGTACATATACAATATAGACTTTTAGTATGAGCAACTCTGTCAATCATTATAAACGTATATACAATATATATAAATAGACTTGTCTTTGCAAGAGTTACATGTTCAAAACAGGGTAAAGTATAATGGACTATATCTATGGATTTAATGAAGATTGAGACTTGACAAGGACATCCCTTTTTTGTAAATGAAGATTTTTTACAAATTATGCATTCATATATTCTGTTCATATATGTGACACGTCAACACAACAACAAGCTAGAAATTGACTGTGGCTTACATTTGTACTCTTCCACAAATTATCCTACATTTTTATGATCAAATTATTCTGATTAACATTTTAAGAACGCCGAAAATTGCAGTAACGTTAGCAAAAATTGATTTTCAAAACAAAAGCAAGTTAGAATGATTTTTTTTTAAAACGAAATGAGGACAACATTTATATTTTTCCACAAATTATAAACATTTCCTATCACCATTTACTCTTAGAAGCCCTTAAAGTGCACCCCAAATTGTGCTTAAATTGTTTCTCAAATCAAATCAAATCTAGAAAGGGATTCCTCTAAATTGAGTTTAAATTAAATTTGTAATTTTTAAAGGTGATTCATTTACATAAAGTCGTCTGAAAATTTTAACCTAAAAATAGATAAACATTTTCCACTATTTAAAAAAAAATATTTGTCGAATTTGGCATCAATAAACAACTTTTCATTCAAAATGGTCAAAAAATCATATAAAAATCTTTCAGGATTCCCTGATGATGTCGAAATAAAATAATTAGACCCCCACTTGCAAATACATTCTACTGCCGGTGCAACTTTGCCTAAAATTCTTGGGTATCTTAACCTATCATACAAATTTGAATACGAATCTTATAAATTACTTAAATATGAAATATTGATCATCACAATAACATAATGATCAAATATAATAATGGTTCTAAACTGTAACTAAAATTCTTAGATATTTTAATACAATATATGTATGAATTAAAAAAATTAAACTTACAGTCGCAAAATTGATTGTCAATTGATTATATCCACCTATAAATTTGAGGATTTTCTCTTTCTCTTGATTTAGGCTAAAGATAGTTTTGTATTGACGGATCACATATGTAATATGTACATAATCGTATGTGTGTATTACAAAGATGAACTTCATAAGCTGATGGAAAATCTCTATTTGTTTTTATTTTTACAAATCTGTTTTCGAGCAATTATAATACGTATAGTAATTGATGTACTGATCATTTGTTACCAATTAAGTTTTTATTATTAGGTCAAGGCCTTGCACCATTTTTTATTTTAATTTTTGGATATTTCTACAATTTTTCTAAGCTTGGATCAATTTTTAAGTTTAAAAAAAACGAAAATATTATTTATATATTGGTTTATTTTGTGTCAAATCGAATGCTAATTTTAAAAAACCTAATTGTTGATAATATACTTATAATTATCCCCCACAAAACAAATTTGTTCCCTCTAAAGTTACAAAAAATAATATTTAATCAAAAATGTAATCTGAGCTAATATATAGACCCCTCTATAAGTGTATAAGTCAAATGACCTTATCGACATTTCTGGTTTCTGTTTTAGTCTAGAGACAAAAATACTGCAAGGCTCATTAAAAAAAAAATTTCAAGTTGATATTACAATTCTTTTATTTTATGTAGAGAATTATTGATTAAATACGTGTAAATGAGCTGATGAATTACGAAAAGTAACGCTGATGATTTATGGGAGAATTAATTTCTATATTATTAAAGGAATGTTTGTCCCTTCGTCGACGTCTAATAAATTTGAACATGCCGTGTACTATTGCTAGTATTGAATAAATCTCCCTTTGATGTCCACCATGTCCAAGTTCATTTGACTTTATTCAAATTAACATGAAATACATCATGCAAGGTAGTGCATGTCTTATTCATTGCCCCGTAATACACATATATAACATCATTTTACAAAATTACAAGCTTTTATTATAAGAGGCTTATATTCAAAGGAATACAAAGAGATATAAAAATCCAGTCGAAATAGTAGTTCGCACCCCTAACTCAAGTATATTGTACACATATGAACATACTCGTATATTTGTAATAACTTTAAGCTCTACTAAAAGTTTTTTTTATGTCAAAACATTGATAAAACTATTCCTGAAAGGATCAACTTGCAAAATCATCATCATCCCTTCTAACAAGGCATTTAAAAGGCTATTACACTTTATAGCAATGATTATGATTACCATAAAAACTTAATACATTATCATAATTATATAGCCACTTTAACAATCCATAAAGATAGCTTTGTAATAAGAGCCATGGCCACACTTTGTTTGAGCGTACATTTTACTTATTTTTCTCTCAGACACATATAATTTTGTAGACCGTCAATACAAAAGCAAGCTAAAATGATTGGCCACAAAATTAAATGTGGATTACATTTCTAATTATCGTCAATTTATATGAGCAAATTATTCTTATTGATTCTTTAAGTGGGCTGCAAATTGTACTTAAAGTAGCCAAAATTGATTCTCACAATAAAATAAATATAAATTGATTTTTTTTTTGAAAGACCATATCGGGGGCAATATAAGTCTAACACATCAAATAAAGGCTCCAAAATAATACATAAATTCATGTATTTTTAGGTCATCCCAGAAATTTGAATGTGCTCAAATATGTGCACATAATATTTATCTGTACGTAAATCTAAATAAAGTAAAATATATATTGGCATTTTCTTGATTTTTGTTTAAAATTGTCTTTATGTTGACATACTACATGCATTATCAAATGTGGAATTACATAAGCCAACTATTACAATGTATTCTTAAAACTCTTTACACATAAATTATGATCTTATTTGTAACCATAAATCAAATTTAACTTTATAAATGAATCTTCATATCCAATTAAAGTGTCGCATTGTAATTTTGTGGAATAATTCTTGAGGCCTAATTTGATTTATACTCAGTTATAATTTTCTGAGTAAAAAGGAACAGGAGGTCTGTAAATATATAAATTAATATCAAAGATATGAAAAGTATTTCCATTCTTTCAAAAATTACGTCATGCAAGGGATTTATACGACCAGCCCTCCTCACTATCTATGAGACGGTATTTTTATAATAAATTAAAGTTTGCAAATGGATTTGCCGCTAAAAAATCAGAGACCTCGTACTGATTAAAAAACAGCCACTGTTAATTTCAAATTCAATGGCCCACTTTTTAGTAAGGATAATGTAAAATGTGAATCACTTCTTGTTATTCTTCTGTTTGGGGATTAAGGAGTATATGAAGGAACGTTTTGTACGAAGGGGAGAAGCCCTACTGAGGGATGCCTCTGATAATGTGAGTCAAAAGTCTGGCTACATAGACGTTGAGTTTTTCAGGGCTGGACCAAACACCGTATCCCTCAATAGTTAAATCTGTTCCGAGGAACCAGGTCGTTTCCATATTTCTCTCATCGAACTTAGGGAGTGGGACATTTGCATGTAGAAGGCGATACTGAAGAATTTCGGAAGAAAACTTATCTGTCTTTTTAGAGGTACAGTGTTCGGAGGGGGTCTCGTAGGAATAGCTGCTGGTGTTTTGGAGCTTCATTTTTTTTACAATTACAAATATAGATTACGTGCATTCTTTATTTTTTTCATTCATTTTTTGAAAGAAATACAGAAGTAAATATGTGGCTGTCAAGTCAAGAACAATCTAGAATGATTTTTTTTCAAAAATCGAGTGTGGATTACATTTCTATTCTTATACACATTAACGCCGATTTATTTTAACAAAATCTTCTTATTAACTTACTGGGTGTGCCAAAAATTTCAAATAAAGTAGCCAAAATTGATTGTCAACACAAATATATGCAAGAACATTTCTTATCAAAATTGAGTGTGGAATAAATTTATAATCGTTCAAAAAATTATTGCTAATTTATATCAACAAGTTATTCTTAATAACCCTTTGGATACGTTGCAAATTGCAAATAATAGTAGCTAAAATGAATTTTCTCAAAATTTATTGTGTTTTACATTTGAATTTATCCAGAAGTTATTATCTATTTATGTTATAAATTATAATTATTAACCTTTTAGTTAATTGCAATTAAGTTAGCCAAAATATATCGACAAAATAAAGAAATACTCACGTGATTGATTTAATTGGAAAAGACCATATTGGGGCCAATATAGGATTCTTAAATCAAATAAAGGTTCCCAACTATAGTTAAATCTCTTGTGCATTTTAACTCGGCCCACAAATTTGAGTAACAAGCCTATAATTGACTCTAATATGTATATACATTATTGGGGCTGTATGTAAAAAAAAGAAGTAAATTTGATCCTTTTTACTTTTGTTCAAGATTGTTTTTATCTTGACACACCAAATATATACGTATGTATACATCATATGAATTTGTTATTTGATACAAGAGATACATTTTCATGAATGTAAATCTTATGGCTCTACCTATGATTTTTTTCAAAGCTTTCATCACAATCTGTATGAATATTTCTTGAATAAATTAACATACAAATATGTATGTATAACAATGTTTTGTAACCACGTAGCTTTAAAAAAAATAACTAAATTTTGATTCCCCCAACCCTTATTTCTTCTTTTTTTTTTCTAACATAAAGCCCACATCAAAACATAGTATAAACAAAATATACTTGTACGTTCAAAAACACGACTCTAGAAATGTAATTGAAAACGAAAAAAGATGAAGATGTATTTATGGTATGTAATATATTGAGGAGAAAAAGAAACGACTTTGGATATTCAATATTTATTTACATTATAAAATATCAAATTTCACTTAGAGCTTTTTAATACCTAGGAAAAAAAAAAAATAGAGTTTTTTTTTGTTCGTGTGTGTATTGATATTATATTCATGGAGGATACAAATATATGTATTTCTTAAAACTTGTGTTCTTAAGAATCTTGAATTTCAAAATATGTAAATGCATACAAATAATAAAATGGAAGCTTAAAAAAAAAGGAATATTCTATTTTATATATTTACATTAGTAACTTTATCGTCACAACTGTCCATAAGTCAACGCACACAATCATTTAAACCAGTTATACAAACTATAGAGCGTTTTTATGTGACGTCACAAGATATCTCTTCCTTTTTTGGGCCTTTTTTATAAATATAAAAAAATCATTTGTTCATTGCGATTCAACAACAATATTTGGCTAACAGATGTCCAAATAGGACCAAAAAATAAAATGACTTTAGCCTAATTGTCTTATCAATTTCAAATACTTAGTTAAACTATATATCTGACCCCCTAAAAAGACTTCGCACGGATCCATCTTTGCAATTGTACTGATTCTCGTTTTGCACTTTGAATTTTCATACCCTGGGCGAATAGAGTAGCCCATGGAAGAAATTACACCTTCCAACAAGACAGTGTTCTTGCCCAAAGGCCAAAAAAGTGTAGTATATCTTAGCTACAAAATGTCCTCACTTTTAGACTCAAGATTTTTGGCCTGCAAACACCCTGGATTGGACCCCATGCGATTTATATATCATGGGGAAGATCGAGAATTATGCCTGAGCCAAGTATCGTTCGTCTGTGGAGGCCTTGAAGAAGCCCATTCCCTTTACAATGATAAAGCTGGATCCGCAGGAGATCACCTGGCCCTGCCAAAGCTCCCAGTGACATGTGGCCGAAGTTATCAAGAAAGCTCATCATTCATAACTGAATGTCATTAAATATAGCTTTCAAATAATAATAAAATTATGAGTCTACCCCCTCACGTTCGTTCGTTATAATTATTTCAATATTGTCCCAATTTATCTCACCACCCTGCATAAATGAAAAAGGGTTTTGATTGTTACAAAACTGGGTTGGTTAAGTCCACAAAATGACCGACATCAACAATACTGACCTCACGTCAAAACGCTATATTGTTTAATACTGGCCTTGCATAAAGTAAGTGTATTTTATAAATTAATCCTCCTTTGAATAATATTCCAATTATTATAATATTTGCAAACAAAAGAGCTATTTAGATTAAACTTATAAAGTATTAAAATGACTTGGTATAATTATGCTACTAATTGGATTTAATGATGAAGGGCTTATTTATTAAATTATGATGACTCAGTTCTTAATATACATATGTAAATATTAGTGCTGAGACATGATGCTGATCGATTTTTTTCGGTTCGGTTTGAGTTGATTTTTTTTTTTTTGACACATGTGAACCGAAATGTGATCTTTTTCGAATCATGCACGTCTATCGGGTCTCACTTTATGGACTGATTTTCTCCCCTAGTTAAATAATGAATTAAACACATAGGACACAGCGATACATCATTAAAAATATACAGCGTATTTTGTTGTTAGCTCCCGATTTTTTTTCTTCTGTTCCTCCAATCAGTGTTTTGAATATTGATTTGTTGAATTATAACGTGCTCTTCTTAAGCTACTGTGAACAATTATTGAATAATAGTTATTCATCTGTTGAAAAGAATGGGGAAACTACACCTAGTAGATTTTTGGTCCTTTTTTTCTTTTTCTTATTAAAGGAAAGGTTGCAAGATACAATAACGAATAGATAAAACATAATTAATTTAAATTAATTTAAGTGTTTCTCAAATGTTTCAAAGTTCCGAAACACACATGATATTATCAAGAATGCATCTACAAAATCAGCTTTGATCAAATTTAAAAGACAGATCGGTACTGATTATTTATATGTGCCCGATCTAGGCAAACTTCTTTTAAGACAGAATTGATTCAGTCTAGCAAAAACTATATCCGTTTCAAACTGGTGTAGTTTTTCAGATTAAAACATAACACTACAAAATATGAGGTGGGTCAATATAAAAACAGTCATAAACAAAAATTAATAAAAGTAAGAAATATCGAAATATATTTTTGTAAATTAAATATTCATATTCACCAATATTTTATAGACATATTTGAGAAAGTTATAAACTTTGTAATCAAATTTCTGGGGTAAGATGAGATATCCATGAATTGAAGCTATAGTTTAGATTTTTTATTTGACTTAAAAGACTTATATTAGGCCCGATATTGTCCCGTTGAAAAAAAATGTCAATAATGAATCTACAAATTTGCAAATTTGTTTTTTTTTTCTTCTTCATATCAAATTGTTTCAACGAATTAAATAAATATTTTGATGTCTGATTTGTTCAGCTCAATCATATATGTACATATTATATATTATTTGAAGTGTCGGAACAAGGGTATTAATACACACATAATATTTGCCCTTTATAATGAAAGACTCGTAATGTTCTAAATATACACATATATACATGAAGAATGTATTTTTGAATGTGTCAATTGGAAAAATATTATGGATGTGAAAAACAAACAAAATAGTACATCTTAAAAATGTTTGCAAATAGTTTCTTTTCTTTTCTGAATCGGTTTTAATATTTATTTATAAATTGTGTAGTATACTGAAATTTATATTAAGCAATTCATAGATTTCAGAAGTAA
The DNA here is from genome assembly GCF_016086655.4 of Lepeophtheirus salmonis. Lineage (NCBI taxonomy): Eukaryota > Metazoa > Arthropoda > Copepoda > Siphonostomatoida > Caligidae > Lepeophtheirus > Lepeophtheirus salmonis. The sequence continues at coordinate 16,751,349 of NC_052132.2, forward strand.
AATTTAACAATTAAAATGGATATTTGTCAACACAAAAACAATTTAAAATGATTTTTCTCAAAATTGAGAGTTTTGACAAGTTATGGCATATTTATATTAACAAATTAATCTTATGAATCCTTTGGGTGCCCCAAATGATAAAAAATGAGAAATTAATATATTTTATTTGAAAGGCCATATTGGGGCCAATATACATTTTTTTTAAATAAAACAAAGATTCTAAAAATTCATGCCAGAAATTTGAATACGAGGCATAGCATTGACTCAAATATGTATTTAAATTTTTTGGATTGTATATATGTACCGAGTGGTTCATTAAAATCTGAATACTTTGAACTTGCAACTACAACAAACTATAACTGATTAATTAACAATAGAATTTCATCAAAATTAACACCATACATAGATGTGTGTCTGAGTTTTCTTAATCATTAATGTAGATGCCTTAACGGCAATGATGACTTCCAGGCTGGGGTGGAACACCTGGAACCAACTAGATGTAGTACTCTGTCAGTACGTCCAGTGCTGGCTGATAATGGCTTTTAGGGCCTCTGCATTCGGATGATGGACACTGCAGGCCTTCCCCTTGACTACACCTTTGGGTGTAGTCAAGGGAGAGGACATCAGGGCTATAGGGAGCCAAAAGTCTCAAAAAAGAGTTCAAAAGAACTCTTGAACGTTTGGGACTTGCTGATGCCTGGAGACGCCTGACTACTTGGAGTGTTCAAGTGGAAATTCGTCGATCATGTTTAAGTGTTTTTTGTCTCGGATAGAGAGCTCATTTTTTTTTTGTTAATAATTTTGTATCCTTTAACATATCGAAATCACTCAACTTTAATTAATTATTAAATTAGTAAGTGTTCAGATTTCAATGGACCACCCAGTATATACTAAGGAAAAATTATTAATGAAGAAAGACAAAAGGTGATTGAAATTGTGTTTTACATACATATTATCTATGTGGCGTCAACACAAAAGTAAGCTAGAATGATTTTTCTCGAATTATTGTCAATTATTCACTATCCCTTTGGGTGTGTCGTAAATTGTACATAAATTAGCTAAAATGGATCTTTATAAATTATTTATCTGAAATGCCATATCAGGTGCAATATAAATCAATTAAAAGTTCTATACAATAGTTGTAATTCTTGGGCATAATAAATCATCCCCCAAATTTGAATACAAAGCCTTCATATAAATGAAGTAAAATACCTTTTTTCCTTTTGTTGATCTTTTTTCAAGATTATTCTTATGTTGACGCATCCCAATTGATGACGTACTATCTGCTTCTTGTTCATGTAGAAACAACTTTATGCAGTTTAATATAGTTAAATAATACTCATGTTTTTTGTTAAATGAAGTAGTTCATTCATTAATAATTTGAATGCAATACAACTTCTTATCATTTGTTACATATTTATATAAACTAGGGTTGGATTAAAGTCAAAATTTTATATCAAAACCATCCCTGGAGCCTTCAGATGCCACATTAAATTTTTTATAAAAATTTGTTCATTTGTTGGGGCGTGATTCGCCGACACACACACACAGACATTTGTATTTATTTTATAGATACAAATACGATATAATAAGAACATATTATGTATATTTGTACTTAGAAATATGATTTATTCATTTATTTAACAAAATATTTTAAAAATAAATAAAAAAAACCTCAATTACGTTACGAGGAATAGATTTTACCTTCTTTAAAGACCGACAGGTGGGACTTAACTAGACTGTGGTTATTGGTCCTAAATAAGGACACTAGGCTAAGTGCAAATTTAAACGTATAAGTTTTAAAATATCCAATTAGCCTTTTCTAAAACAAAGTTGTTCGGTCAAATTTAGTCTCCTAATTTTTTTTTTTTTCAAACAGTTATTCGTTAATTGGCTTTAATAAGAACAAAGAAATTCCGTCAAAATGGTCAAAAAAGTATCCCTCACCCCCCACCCCATAAAAAAAAACTTGCAGATGACGTCACAATGATATAATTTGCCCCCTCTTCCCCTCTTCCTCTCCTCACTTGCAAACACATTCTGGTGCCGCTGTCTATACTCAAATATTTTGTGTTTAGTATAGTTTTCTGGATAGTTTAAGTAACCAACATAATTTTTATTTACAGAAATAGTCTATTTCGAGTTCGAGTAGTATTCGAATCCAAAACTATCTGTGACTAAGTACATATTAGATTGATGGTCATAAGAAGTTATATTACTTCGAGCATCAATCTATTTCAACACATACAAACATATATGATACTCGTATATATAACATAGCTAGGAGGTCACTCACTATGTGTAAACTTAAAATAAAAGAGACTCATTATCAATCAGAAGATTGATGATTTTGCAAATGTGTTTATATTAATATAAGGGAAGAAATTAATACATTAAGATGGGATTGATTAAGATGACTACTATGAACATATGTATGTAGGAGGGATAAGGAAGAAAAACAGATTCACTCATGTTTCTGTTGTTAATGTAATTAAAGTATTAAAGTAATATTAACAACATCTTAGGGCTATTGATGAACGTACGTTACTTGACTAATTCATAAATATACAGTGTTTCCTTTTGATGTTTCTGCTTCTTTCCTCATAATAAATGTTCTGAATGTTAATTTTTGAATTACAACTCTCCCCTATAAAGCTGATAAATTTTATGAAATATTTATAAAATACAGGGTGTCAAGATCAAATCGGCCCTTTTTCAAGAATCTTTAAATTGTCACTGAGACCACATTGACTTGAAAATTCACTGATTGTAAAATCCGATCTAAATCGGTCTAGACCGATCGTCATTAATATTTCATATATAGAATTGGTCTAGACCGATCTAGATCGGATTTTTCTTTGGAACACATGTAAGCCATTTTAAAAAAAAGTCTAGACCGTACTTCTGTAAAGGAACTAATTAGTTTGGCCTAATAAAAATCATACCGATCTACGAACAGTCTAGGATTTTCAGACTGAAACCCAACACTGTGTTTATTGTTTATGAGTAATCAATTATCTATATAATAAGTAGTAAAACTCATTTTAAAAGCCCTTTATCAGGAAGTTTATCTGGAGGGAGGGATTCATAAAACAGTCTTGTTTAGTATCGTAAAGAGAGATAAATAGTATGTAGTATTCAAATAACGACAAAATAAAAGGAAAATATTTTTTTTTTCGAACCATTCATATGAAAAGGAATTAATTATTTTCTGCATATGTATTTTTCCAAATTGCAGATATTTTTGTGTGTTAGAACTGTGTCAAAATGTGTTATATAAAGTTCTTACATAATTAAGTCATATAATTCACATAGAGGGTAAAAACAAACTCAAAAATTTAATTACAAATGTAGAAAAAGCGTGGGTCGATGGTATATTTTTCACTTTTTGGCGTATTATTCAGCTGGTAAAAACAGTACTGAGAACTGAATTGTTTTTGATTTTTTTGCAAAGTCAAAAAAAAAAAAACTACTTTTGAAATCAATTGATATTATAGTTATCACATCAATTTCAGAGTTGGTTCCCTTTTTTAGGCAACATGGAACAAATCGGCTCAAAAAATATTACTGAGTCTGTCATAGTAGTGATTATGAATAAATTATAGTATTTATCGGTATAGTTGAAATAAAATTAAAACTTGTTGTATGTCGGTGTTTATTTAAAAATGTTCAGCCTCGGTCCCGTCTAGTTCACCCTTAGATGACGTCATTCAAATTGCTTAAATAAATTCTGGTACTGACAGTCCTAAAAACTGACGGTCCTAAGGACTGATATGACCGATCCTAAGACTAGACTAGAACGAATAATTAAGGACTAAAACAACAATTAATAATAGATCTATGTATATATTTATTTAGAAGTTCTACACTTATCACAGTTTTGGGAATAAGAAAAATCTGCATTATATTCAATTGGAGACTTTTTTTAGTAATAATTCCCTAAAATTTGAGAAATTATTTTTCAAAGTTCAATTTTACAACTTTTTCTTTGATTTTTAATAAAGTTAGGACAAGAAAAACATTTTATTGACCATAAATTTATTAAAATAATGTAAGCCAAACGAAATACTTCTACAGTTTAATCTTTATTGGGTGGTTACTTCATTTTTGATCCGGTCATTTCCATACTGTAAAATTTTAATATTTGGAACTTCACCAATATTTATGGAGTAACCTTTTAGTTGTAAATTTGTATAATAAGTAATAACCAAAAGTATTAAGTCTAGGTATTAAATCAAATACTTAAATGATACACCCCTCTGTATGCAAAACTAGTCTCTTGTATTATATGAATATATTATCATAGTATGAACGAACTCATCAACAACTAGAAAAGTTTTTGCTTACTTCAATATATAGTTTTTTGTAATTTTTTATCATAATATTAAAAAGAAACACGGTATTAGGGGAACATAACGCTCTGTTTGAAACCGTGTTATGCAAGGATTACCTGTAATAGAAAATAAAATTTATCAAACTTAAAGTGATATCACAAATTATTATTTAACGAAAATTATTATTATTTTTTTTTTGCTCCGAAAACGGAAATAATACTCTAAAAAAAGCTTAGGATTTACTACCCTATTCATCCTTCACCCTATCAGAGCCGTAGCTAATACAACCCTATTAGGCGAACCATGCTAGAAATGGAAGAATAGCAACTAACTTACCGGTGTTTCCATTGAAATCTGAATACTTACTCATTCAATAATTAATGAAGGTTGAGTGATTGAAATTAATTCATATGTCGATATATTCAACATAAAAAAATAGTTACAAAACAAACTATAGTTTACATAAAATTCGAGAAAATGACATTTGAACGGGATTGACGGACTTCCATTCGGGCACTCCGAACAGTTGGCCGTCTACAGAACCTCTGTCAGTTAGTCAAAAATGTTGGAGAGGAAGAATGGTTCAGTCAAAACGAACAAACTAGACCCGGAAAAGTTAAAGAAAACAGCTCAATCTAATCTTCTGGTGTCCATTAATCCCCAAGCAATAGATATAGGAATTTCCCACCAGACTGCTCAAAAAGTGAGTGGAAATACCTTTATGAGGGTAGAGAGGCTACTTTTGAGACCATAAATCTATTTATTTGCAAGACTCTTTGTGAATGAATCTTTTAAACTCTATATTGACACTTTTGGCCTATTGTTTATAATTAAATTATATATTATTGAAGTTTAAAATTCAAAGTGCTCATATTTTAATGGACCACTCGGTATACTCGGCTCTCCTTCCCCTGTATAAAATATTTTTATTCAAACCTCGACCTTTTAGAATCTTATGTGGGTATACTTATATGTATATATTGTATACATAATACATTTAGGTATACAAATGTATCTATCTTTATAAACAAAAAAACAAACTTTAGTTTCTGAGAAAAAAATATGGCAAGAAAGAGCTTTATCTTCATTGAAAAAGTTGAAAAGAACTCATTCATGCTCTTAACCACTTTAGTATTACTTAACCTTAGAACACTTAGTTTACTTCGTTTCAGTTTCCCCTAATGGATAATTTGGTTATTGTTTTTAACTTTTTTTTTTTTGCAATGAGAAATAAAATATAGGCCTAAGTATGCGAATAACCGATCGATGCATATTTCTAATTTTATTGTTGACTGAAAATAGTGGTAGAACGTATTGTCTCAAATATATAATGTCTTATTGATGTTCTAAAAAACCATTTCTTTATCTTGACGTATAAAATCTACATACCCATATAAATAGGAATTCATTCATATTTCGATATATTCAGCATAAAAAAATAATTACGCAAAATAACAAAAACATGAGCTGACGTCAGTGACGTCTGCAGGATTATAACTTTTTTTTAGATCCAAAGCTATTCACAAAAGGTTAAATTTTGTGAAAACAAATTTCCAAAAAGTAAGATACCACTATAATGTATATGTTGTGATCAAGTTACGAGTCACTATTTCTAGTTCTGATAGTTTTTACCAGCCAACTGAATTACTAATAATTAACTAAACCATTCATTTTTTTCGATCTATTAAAATTACTCTTTTGTTATGTAATACACAGCATTGCCCAGATATATTATGCGTCAACTAATAGACGTTATTTTCTTCAATAATATAGAAGAAAAGAATAATAATCATTTTGGGAGATTTTTGTTGTGATATGATGCGATGAGAAGAGATTAGATTTCCGCAGGTGTGCAAGAAGATGGCATGAGCGATACTAAAGTAATACTTAATTAACACTCATGTTAAAATCATCTGCCAATTTTAAGATTTTTGGAGCAGAAATGAATTACACATATTCAGAGACAAATCTTCCACATTTCATACAGTATTCATGCAGGGATAATATGATAATTATATAAATATAATTATGCATTTTTAAAACAATTTGCACCAAAAATAATGCTAGCATAAGGGGAGAAACTCACACACGATTGCCTATTAATTAAAGAACAAAAAAAAAAAAAAGCACACGCAACAATTGTTTCTCCTTTTCTTATTGCCAAAATTAGTTTTTTCTTTACACATAAACCTTCTTTAGTGATCATCCAGAGAGTACTTTAGTCTCTATAATGTACTTCCTTTTCTTTATCATATAAGCTGATGTTAAAAATCTGTTCTTTTCTGAAACACAAATATAAAGATAAACATACTTTCTCATATTAACAGATTTATGGGTAATATAACTTTGATCATTTGAATAATGATTGATTCTAACCATAGAAGTTGCTGATTAAACACAAATATATCATTTTGCCAACTGTTTTTTTTTTTTTTTTTTTTACTTCAAAGGATCATGGGATTAAAATAAATAAAAAATCACCCATTCAAAAAAAGTACATTTTCAAATCTATTGATATCTGAAACTCATTTTTTTTGGGACGGATCTAGACTTTTATCTCGTTTTAATACTTATGCAGCAATATGTAAGTCAATAACTGCTATTGGTCAATTTTATGGGATAAATAAGACCAAATTGATTTACAGGTATACTTGAGGGCAAGCTACGAATGCATCATTATGATAAAAAGAAAATATATTGGGTATATTTTTACACAATTCAATTGCTGAATTCATTTTTATTTCATAATTAGAGTACTATAATATGCAGCAAAAAATGAAATCTATGACCATCTACAGGGCTTTTGTTAGTATTTTTTTTTAATACTTCTTTGAAATTTTTCATCAGACGTTCTATTCTCTCCGATTCTGGTATTCTGTGACTTTTACTTAAGAGTAAGATTGGTCCTTTTTATATTTTCCCTCAAAATAATCAAATCCCTTAGATAAATAATGTTGTTTATTTTGAATCAAATGACAATTTTTAAGACAGTAATATTTGTTTTAATGACCTTTTTGGGTTCCTGGTCCAAGAATGTGTTGATATGATGTTTAATGACGTTTATTCACTTTTTCATTAGGCTTTCATTTCTATTTTTGAAGGACACTTCCTAAATAATCAAAAATTCCGAGTGATATCCTATTTTTAACAACTCTGATCCTTCTTGAAGGGTTTTTCTAATGTTGTGTCCTTCCTTATTAAGGACTTTCAGTTCAGTCTTAGTCCAGTCAAGTTCCGTCGTGCTTATTATTCCTAAAAAGAGTCAGAGTAAATCCTTGATGACGATACTTTACTTTATTTCTTCTTTGTTTAATCAGTTTTACTACAGACATCCCTTAGGACTGACAGAAGTGCGGTTTGATTTTCAAACTTTTTTGAATTTTCGATGTAGGGGAAAATTTGTAATATAGTATAAAAACTACCTATGGGAAATTGCGTTTTCCAAAGAGGTCTTCTTTAGGTCGCATTTCTCGATAAAATTATCCAAAACTCTTTACATAGTAAATATAAACACTAAAAGTACATTCGTAGTTATTTTGCATAAAATAGTTTTGATACACATTTTTCTGACCTATTGATAGTATTTTAAATTTTCTTGCTAAAATTGTTTGATTGAGTAAAAAAATGGGGAAAAAGGTAGGAAAATGATCCAGGTACCGCGCGCATCATTTTCTGAAAACGAAAATCGACATTTTCTTATGTTTTTCTCTTTTTTCTTCATCGGGTAGCTTCAGACAAAACTCTATCAATATTTGATATAGATTAGAATAATACCTATCACCATTAGTTGATGTAAAATAAGTATTTATGCTGTATTTTAATCTTATTTGACAAAGTTAAGAGCTATTGTTTCCTTTCAAACTCGGAACTAGATGTGCTACTTAAAGAAAACATTATACGATAAAGAAATTTTGCATAGGTGATATTCATACCACATCCCAACTTTTTCGTAGACGTAATTGTAATTAAAAAAAAGTTGAAATCTCACTGACCTAACCGACAGTTTTAAGGAACCGTCCCAAAGACCGAAAGGACTGGAATTAACTGGACTAAATAAGGACTGATACAATACTAGGCTTACTACTTACCCCCCAGACGCCAATATGTACCTATATGTATACAATATGACAATTGAGTAACAAGAAAATCTCCCCCCTCTACTAAAAAAAAAAAGTCCTTATATCAGATCTAAAGTTTATTAGATAAACAATATACAAAAACCCCCGATGCTGTAACCAATATACTACACATACATAAATGTAAAATTACATACTATTAAAGATAGACAGTTCGAGGTCACGTATAAATGTATATTCATATATAATATTGTTCACCTCCTCCCCCCGGCCCCACTACACTTGTCAGTTAAAACACATCATCCAATTAAAAGTGAAAAAAAAACAACAACGAAACACAAAATTAAAATAAAATAATATTTGGAAATGTGTGAAATAGCAAAACCCAAAATAATCATATGTATTCTACTTATTTCAAAACACATTCACTAAATTCTTTGAGAATATTTTTCTTCATTAGTGTGAAATACATTGTTAAAACATGTAACATAGTGCAAAAAAAAAAAAATGTGGCAAATTATTTAACCGAAAGGTAAAGAGAGATCATTAAGATATGGTCCAGCTATGCACGTGAAAAATGTGTAGTTGAAAGTTTCACAGTTATAAATGAGATAAAAAAAAAATTACACATCAGAGAAATAGATCATTCTTCTCATCAGCTGACGCCCCCTCAATAACATAAAAAACAAAATCAATCAAAAAATGGCATCACAATGAGACAAAGGAATCGAAAACACATGCCATCTACAGAGATTGAAAACTTGATTAAGAAACGGAGATATTTACAACGCCAAGGCGACCATTAATTACGGTATTGGCATCAAGAGGAGTCTCTCACCCGGATTTCTAACCAACACCCAACATCAATGATGAGCTTAGGATTGGTTGCATCCAATGAACTGGTGATGCCACGCATATAGTTCAAAATAGGGTACAGGGTTAACGTTATCGACTACGTCGACATGTTAAGAATTAAAAGTTACAAAATTTAAAAATAGTTGGAAAAAAATAAATTTTTGTAACATGAAAATTGGGATGCAGCAAATCCCAGTTCATTAACAAAGAGTCATATAGATATTTATTTTAAAATAATAATTTCAGGTTTTTACTGTAAGAATAACAAATTATATTTTGTTGAAACCCCAATCTTACATTTTTAAGGTTATTTATCTAATATGGATTTAATTTTTTCTCGATGTTTTATATTCTTACAAGTATTTTTAACAATTTCTTTGATATTTAAGGGTGCAAAGGAATTGAATAGTTAAAAAAATGAATTAAAATTTAAAATACTTAATTATTCTAATCGTTCAACTGTTTATCAAGTAATTAAATATATATTTTTTTTATCCAGTTCACTAACTGCATTTTAAAAAGGATGTTCACGAACGGAGAGTGAATAATTTATTCATCTAAATCTTTTGGAGGCAATTAAAGTATAATAAATTGATAGAATTACTTGTAACGTAATATCATATCAGTCTCTAAATTTAAATAAAGGTTTTAAAATTTTAATCTTAAGTCTTCCCACAAATTAGAATATTAAACCCATAATTGACTGAAATATGCTTATAAAACAGCCATGTAGTAAAAAATTATATTGGGATTTTCAACTTTTTTTTTACTCTTGTTGAAAATTGTTTTAATATTGATGCACCATATACTTTTATGAAGACTTTTTGTAAATAAAATATTATTTTATTATAATTCATGTTTTAAATGAGTTCTTGTTACTCTTCATTAGTTTAAAAACCCAGGGATTGTAAAATCCCTTTAAATAAAATGATATTTTTATCCACACAAAGCCTTTCCTGAGAATAAGGTTATTTCCATGATACTTAATTTCAAATATATAAGCAACATTAAGTTTTCTCTCCAATTTATATTTTTTCAAGTATACATTTCAGTATTTGCTTTAATTAAAAAATATGTCAAGTTAATACAAAAAGACACCGAATAACGCACACTAATTGAACTCTCAAGAACATGATCTGATACAAAGAAAAAACATAAAAGTATGTAGATTAGTAATTGAAGCGTCAAATACTACTAAAAATACTCATCAAACCTGTAAAACTAAACTTACTTTTAATGTATGTATGTACGTATGTGGTGCGTCAATATAAAAAAATCTTGAACGAAAATCAAGAATAGGAAAAAAATAATTACTTTTATGAATTCATATATATATGTATCCCAATAATTCATTGACATATTTGTGTCAATTATAAACTTTGTAGTCAAATTTCTGGTATTAGTCAAGATACGTAAATATATACATAACAACTTAAAATCTTTTTCTTTTTTTTTTAAACCTTATATTTTTCTGATTCCAATTTGGGCTCATTTAAGTGCCGTTTCCAGAACACTACCAGTCTTGTTATGTCTAATTTATTGATATAAATTGATCATCATTTGTGGAAGAATACAAATCAATTTTTAAAATAATCATTCTAAATTAATTTTTTTTTTGTTGACGTGCAACATATATAAGTATCATCAAAATATGTGATATGCAGATGTGAAAAACATCAAGAATCCAAAAAATAAAAAATAAACATGAAGTAAAATTAGTCTACAAAATTACCTAAGCAAATCACAAATGACAAAACAAAAAAAAAGTCAGCTCCTAATTTGTTTTATAAACTTAATAAAATACAAGCAGTCATAAAAAACTATTTTGTTAAACACTTGTGTTGTAAATTATATGTCAGAACAAACATCATTTGACTCAAACCTTATCAATAAATGTATAAATATAAATTTTTTTTTTTAATACAATTCTTTTGTCCTATCGATATTATATTTATTAAGAGGTACTATATATAATTGTAATGTGTTTAGAAAAATTTAAGGCCTTAATATTGAATAGTATATTCTTAAGGACTATAAAGTTTTTAGTAAATTATATTCATTAGTAATTATTCGAACAGAAAACATATGTTATTAGATTTAATGTGAGTTCTTTGACATATCTGGTGTTCCTATTGAAATAGAGTTGATTAAAATGGACACGTGTATGTACTAAAAGGATGTGAGCACACAAAACTTGCAAATTTTTATAAATTCTATGAAAATTTATATATCAAAAAAAAAAAAAAAAATACAAGTATTTATAAAATATTTTTTTCTGATAATCAGACACATGAATTTTATTTTTATTAGTTATTAGTTATTTTTTAGACTAGAGCAAGTTCTTTTTTACTACTCAGTTGTTATTTCATTGAAAAAAATATTAAAATGATTTATGGATTTATTGCCCTCTTCAAATATATACATATATGTAGTCCGTCAACAGAAAAACAAGCGTGAAGGATTTTTAGCAAATTCAATATAAGAATTGTCGTCAATGTAAGGTATATCAACAAATTATTTTCATTAAGAATTTGGGTGTGCTTAAAGTAGACAAAGTTGATTCTTACAATACAAAAATGAGAAATTGACATATTTGCACTTAAAGTTGGCAAAATTGAGTATCAACACAAAAGCAAGCAAGAATGATTTTTGTCAAAATTGTGTGTGGATTACATTTTGTGGGATGAAGGCTAAATATTTGTTAATCAAATATTGACAAATAGCTAAATTAAGCTTGAAAATTCCAATGTAAATTATGGTTTTTCTAAAATTTTGTCCTATAAATCTTAATATTTCTGTAATTGTAAATATTAAATTTCTAAGATGCCAAATTAGAGGCAACACTAATATTTGTAACTTTTTCTAACCGAAATTTGGCCTTTAACCAAAATTTGTATTTTTGATAAATTATCGTCAATTTCTATCAACAAATGATTCTATTATTAACCCTTTGAGTAAGCCACAAATTGCACTTACAGGTGCCAAAATTGATTGTCAAAGTAAAAGAAATAAAAAGGTACATTTTTATCAAAATTGATATATGGATTAAATTTGTTTTCCATATACAAATTATTGTCAATTTCTATCAACAAATTAATCGTATTAACTATTTGGTTTTACAGCAAATTGCACTTAAAGTAGCCAAAATTGATTATCTACACAAAAAAAAGACCAAAGCTATTTATTTCAAAATTGAGACTGAATAACTTCTGTATCTTAACTTATTCCATAAATTTGACTAATACGCCTATGAATGACTCAAATAAGTCTATAAATTATTGTCCACCATATATGATGTGAAAAAAAAGATTGGGATTATATGGTTCTTGTTCCAGATTGTTTTTATATTGACGCACCAGATATCCAATCACTAATATATGATCATCAGCTCTGTTATAAAATATATAAATTGGATGATTTATTAGGGGGAAAAAAACCTGGTCAATCCGAAAAGGTATATTTTTAATAGGAGTGGAAAATCTATGAGTTTAAAAAGGATAAAAAAACTGATTCATTATTTGTGTTTGGCAATTTGTATTCTATTTTTTGACAGTTACATCCTTTGATTACGTATCTTGTATTTGTTCATTATGGAGAGTGATTATAATATTTACATAATACTCAGTACGTAATGTTATTTTTGTAGCACAAAAAACTGACTATAACTCTACTTACATGTTTATCCGTGGTGCTGAGAGAGGAGGCATAAGTTATTACGTTCGTGTATGTATAATTAGTAGGTCTCTTCTTAAACCGCCACACATTGTATGTATCTATTTCATGTATCTATAAATGTTTATGAATAATTTAGTAGAAGATTGGGGGTAAGGCAGTGCTGCAGCTGATAATAAGTTTGAACAATAATAATAATAATTGGAAGAAACTGACAGTTAATGAGCAAGTACAACACTGTACGTAGCTCGAGCCTTGTCACACAACTACTAAGTTTCTAATGAAACAGTAAAAGAACACTGTGTGTTCTTACTGAAGAGAAGCGCACGCAACAACAAAAAAGTTTTTCCGCGAATGCAAAGGGGAGAAACGCGTGAAGAAGAGGGGAAAATAAACTGAGGGGGAAATCAAAAAGCGGCGTGGGGAATTCTTCTTCCTTTTTTTTTTTCTCCAAAGGGGAAGATTTTGATACCAATATAAGTTCAAATCATATTAAACACAACAAAACATTTCCATTCAAAAGTTTATTTGTGTTTTGACGTATCTCAAAGGGGAGGGGGGAAGAAAAGGCCCGGTTCATAGAGTGAGAAGGTGGGAACGGGGGGGGATTGACAGCTGAAGTCTATGCATGAAAAGCAGAGTAATACCTCGGATTACAAGAAACAAGTCTCTTGACTCAAATGACCCAATAGTACTTCTATAGGCTATAAAATATATTATTAAAAAATTGGGTGTTGGAGTCGGTGACAATGATAAAAATAATCAAATGGGATTCGGCATTTTATTTACAGACTTTGCAGTCCTGGTTATATAAGTCAAAGTACTTCTTGGAGTCAGATTAAGATAAACAGTGAAAGACAAGTTGTAAATCCGAAATCTTTTGTAGTGAGTGAGTTTATTATAAATTTTCTAGAACGTTTATCATTATTTTGTCATTTTTGAGAACAGAAGATCAAAGTATAAAGTATAACTAGGTGTGTGTGTATTTATGAATGATCAAGAGTAACGTTGAGGAGCAGTGACGACAGCATCATAGGGGTCTTCCCCCTACTTTTATGCAAATGTTTGTAGTTATCATAATATAAAATATATCATTTATGAAAAAACAAAAAAATCTTTAAATTTACAATTTTGTATTTTTAAAGAAAGAGAATCCTTTCAAATTTGCTCTCTTCTGACTCTATATTTTGACACACAAAAAAATGTTATATGTTCTAATATATGATTAGACCATAATTTAATCCCACTTGCTAGAATATTTAAATGGATGTATTGTACTAACTCCTAGCCAAGACACACATATTTTGACATACCAATCTTAATTTATAACGTCACTATTGATATAATTTTGAATTTGATGTATTGTACCGACTGCTGGTCAAAAAAGACAGATTTTGACAAAACACGAAACCCTTCATACACTATAAACACAAATAAATTGACCCTAAAATTTATAAAAATTATGTTTGTCTCTTCTAAAAAAAAGTACTAGATAATTTTTTTATAAATTATTAAATATATATTTTTTTTTATAAAAATTCCAACTTTTTGAATGTTCACAACCTCTTACCACATATTTATGTTAATCAATGAGATTTTGATATGAACATTAGATATATCAAAGAACTGTAGCACATAAAATCAAATAACATGTGTACGTACATTGTGTTTTCTGTTTGTCCGCCATAAAAAATGGCAGGCCGATGACAAAATCAAAAAAAAAATTAGGACCCTTAACATGCCATTACGTCACCAACTCTAAAATAACTTATGTATTTAAGTGTCAGCTGTCAATCTCACTTGATACGTCATGATTAGTTCATAATTCATAATTTTAGATAAATAAACAAATTTATACTTAAAGTCGAGTAGTTTATAATGTAAAACCTTCTCCCTCTAAAGGCAGACATCTTCCCTATTTTTGGTATAAATTGTTTTAAAAGGAATAACAAAATATATATGAATTTAAATGTAGTTATAATATTTTTCCAGAACTAAAGCTATTTTAATTGTATATATGTTATACTTTTTATAGCAATAATTTTTTTTCACCCCTTAAAATCATATGAAAGACAGCTAACATTCACAAGGATTTTAATTTCGTTGTACAATATGTCTTGCTCCCCCCCCCTCCCCCGCCCTCTTTCTTTCCTTACAAGATTTTCAAATTTAGTCATACAATATCATGTTCTGTCTTAAAAACGACAGAATTACATTTTGGATATCAGATAGAAATATCAATGTATAGCTATGCTTTTCACTAAAATAATACTTATCAATATTATACAGGTGTGCGCGTCTAAAACTGAACACTCCTTTAAATTTTACGGCTTGAGGGCTTGACGAGGGGGTCTCTTGTAAACCTTAAGGCCAAGATCTTTCTTTACTAGCCGGTCCATGGTTCTTCTGCTGACGTTGAACTCCCTGGGGAGGCCGCTGACGGTGACTTTGCCTCTATTGTCCTTGACATACTTTTTCATGGCAGCAACCATTTAGTCCAACCTTTGAGGCCTTGACTTAGATCTTGTGGTCGCCTCAGGAGTCCCTTTGGCTACCACGATGTAAACGGTGGTGTGGCTGCAGTTCAGAACCTTGGCAATTTCAGTGGGAGTTTTTCCCCGTGGGGAAAGTTCCAAAATTGCGACTCGACGTCTCTCCATATTATCGGCCGTTGTTTCACTGTTGCTTTTTAGATTTTACTAGAGTTTTGTTTATAAGTAGTCAAGACCCTTGCCTTGAAGTATAAATCGGTTTCAACTCAATAAAATCACAAATATGTGCATGGAATAAAATTTAAAGGAGTGTAGAGTTTTAGATGCGCACACCTGTTGTACAGTATTGGATAAAATACTATGTAGAGTATAAATATCATGAAATATATATATGCAAATTATTTATTTCACAAATTGCGGAGGAATAATTTGATAATGAAAGTATCGAAATAGTTAAGAGATAAATAGCAGTTTGTATGATTGACATATTTGGCTACCAAGATTAATTTATAATCATGAGATATTTTTATTTACAACAGCCCCTGCTATTTCTCCAAATATGTCAAACGACAAAATGTAAATCAACGGTAAATTGACGGCCCTGGTTAAGTGACACATGAATGTATTTTTTGAAAGCAGTAATTTTTTTTAATGGTCGTGATTTTTTGTCCATTTTGAGAGAATATTTAGTTATTTATTAATGCCAAATTTGACACGAATTTTTTTCATAAAGACACAAAAAACTTGTTTAAAAATTTTTTGGTGAAAAAACATTTATAATTTTTTGCAACAAAACAATATTTATAAATAATAATAACGATAATTATTTTGGAATTTTTTTCTTAGAGGGATTTTTTGCCAATTTTGACAGGAGTAATGTTTTTGTTTTTCTATAATTGCAAAATTATACAAGTTACGTTACTAAAAAAAACAAAAAAACTTGACAATTTTTTTAACAATAATAATTTTGATAAAAAACCCCCAAAAAATCATAAATGGCATATAGTCTGTATGGTTTTGGCTCCACTGGTCTTGATAAAACACATTACAAAAAGTGACTTACAAGAGGCATAACAAAACCACATGTATTTTAATGGTAGAGATCCTTCTTTCCTATTTCGAGATACCCGAATAGTCATTGGCATTTAAATGGAGTTAAGAAGGGCCTATCATGTGGTAACTATTTTGGTCAATTTGTACTATATATACTTCAATAGGCAGGATTGATATAGTAGGCAAAAGATTTATGGCTCACTGATTGATCCTATCATCACCTCCAACTGTTTCTTTGTATTAAAAGTTTGACCCCTCAACTGAGTGTACTTGTATGTATAACTTATACCAAGGATTATGAAACATGAGAAGAACATGTTTAACAAAAATGAATAAAGGAAATAAATAATAACTCCTCGACTTATATTTCAAAATAATAATAATAAACAGAGTGTGTAGATAGAAATAAACAGATGCCTTACGATGAATGAAGGGGATTAGAGAAATTTTCAACATACATTATAATATTGTGTAGTATATATATATATATATACAAGTCAGATATAAATGAATAGTAATACTAATGTTGTACCCAGTTCAGGTTCTATGTATCCCTGTCTCGATTCTTTCATTTCAACGGGTTCGTTCTTGGGCTTGGTTCAATTGTATCAGTCTTTTTTAAACAGGCTCAGCTATCTTATACACCGAGTGCATAGTGCCCCAAGTTTCAGCAAGGACTCCAAAAACAAAGAGGGGGCCGTAAGGGGAGACTAGGGTGTAGGGGGATTTTAATATTATGTATATATATATTTGTGTAATTCTGAATTTATTTTAAAAATTGTGAAGAAATAATATGAGAAAAATAGTCTCGTAGTGCTTGTGAGAAAGATAGTACTTGGTATAGGTTACTTTTTTGGCGAACTACCTGGATGAGGTAACACCCAAATGTTGAGGTCTGAAAGGATTCTCGCAATTAGCCGTGGGCTTTCATGCCAGAGGTCTACCTTCCAACGCTTCTTCGTAGCAGTTATTGTTGCCCGCGAACATCATATTCAAGAATAATTCTCCTTAATTTAATTGATATCAATTATTATAATGAAATTGTTTTGGATTTTAAATATCAACAAAATTATACATAACAATTCAATTTGTTCATTTTAGTTACAAAAATTTTGGTAATTGCTTTATATACTTAAGAAAAACTTAAGTATACACCTTAAAGTACAACTTCAAAAGGTTTGTCGAAAAAAAATAATCAACTTCGATTGTTTTTTTCGTTTTAACTTTTATTTTTCTTATATTTATAATAAATAAACAATGTAAGGCCGTATGAAATAATAATCCTGAAATGAAATAGAATGAAGTCAATTATTTGATTAATCATATATGTAATTTTATAATCATTTATGATGTACGCCTCACTTAGACAAATAATGATAAAAATGCAATTATTTCAAAAAAAGAGATAAGAACAGACTTTAGAAAAAAAAAAATAAAAGTTTTTCATAATTTTAAGTTAGGTAGGTAGCAAAGGCAACTTTTAAACTTTTAATTCTTATCGGACCAGATTCCTGGGCTTCAGAGAGCAAGTTTGATTTTTGCTAATAAATTGATTTTTTTTTTCATATAACAGAATCAATTCCTTTTATTTCTAAGTTTATTTAGGTATGGATTATCGATTCTAAAATGCACCAAAAAAAAAAAAAAAAAAGAAGAATTATTATTATACAATCAGTAAAAGAGAGAACGTATATTAATTACGAATTAAAAAAAATAATTATAAAAAGGTTGAGCAAGTTAATTTTAGTATGTATCTCCAATCTTAATTATGCTTGCAGAAGATACAAGTAATCAATGATAATAAATAAAGCACAGGGTCAAAAATTTGAAAAAGTAGGTTCATATTTACCAAAATCAGTATTTTCACATTGTCAATTATATGTAGCATTTTCAAGACTGTCAAAAGGGTTGGCAAATTTGATTCTATTTAAATCAAAATGACCAGAAAAAAAAATATTGTATACAAGGAGACTTTACATTATAAATTTACCTGTTATATAATTATAGTATATCGTTTTAGTTTAGAATTTGAACATAAACCAGCTAAATATAGATAAAATCTTTTCAATTTTTTAATGGCTATCTTTAAGATAGCGTATTTATGCTAGTTATAATCAGTAATTAATATTTTAAGGGCAAGGAGATTAATTGAAATTTAAATATGATTCAAATTTAATTTATTTTATTAATATCTATAAAAGATTACTTATTTTTATTTAATTTCGTAACTTTCTTTGGAATTTTTTTCCTTATTTATTTATAAATAACCAAAAAGAGTCATTATAAGAACAAAAAATTAACGGATCTGTGAAAATGAGTATATTTAGAAAGGACAAATTAACTAAAACTACCTTATTCATAGTCATAATCTTAGTTGAGGCTTGAACAAATATAAAAAAACTCAATTGATAGAAAGAAGGTAATTTTTCAACAGTAAAGGCTGAATATAAAGTTCGAGCCTTTAATATAAAGACATAAAAGGCGGTATAGAATCAAAATATTCGTGACAAAAATTAAATAAAGTCAAAACTAACTTGAACCGGTTTAGGGTTTTCTGACTGAGCCCTAAAACTACAAACATGGAATAAATCCACTAGGATTTTTAATATTTATACAACCATTTGATTCAACTTATTTTTTGTCACGAAATTCAAATCTATTTGTTTGCAATGTGCATTAATGTAGATATATAATTACCCCAAGCAAGGCACAAATCTTTTTCTCTACTTTGATTAAAAATAAACCCTTTTATTTAGAATTCAAAAGAGACCAATAACTTTGTAATCATGCTTTCTAAACATACTTTTTTATTCTTATAATAATAGCTTTGAAAGCATAGAATGTAATTAGGTATAAAATATTCATGCTTCAATTCAGGAACATTGTAACATGTTCATGAAGGCAAAGTAAAAAGCTTTATTTTCTCAGCTTTTTTCTATGAAGCAAAACATTTTCTTTTTTTACTCTTTATTTTAAATTACTTTAACGTAAAAAAAATTGAATTTCTTTGTGAAATGTCAATCTCTCTTCTCTTTTTTCATAGAACCTTAAAAAATCTCTAGGTGTTTCTATGTATTCTATGAATTGAGAACGCATGTCAAACTGCTATATTTAATTTTTATAAACAATTTTATCTTCTTTTTTCCTCATCCTAGAATATTAATAAAAGGTCATGTTTTTACATATAGAAAAGACATTACATTAGAAAGACTCGTTAACCAAGTCTCCTGCAATTTAAGAATTGACTACGTATGAACGTAGGTATTAATTAATTTTGATGTAGAATGAATGAAGTGCCAATTAATATATATGGTTCGTCATCGTAAAAATAATCTATGAAGCTACGTAGCTCAATGGACAAAACACTCCAAAGAAAGGATTATCTTGAACTCAATTAGTTTAAAACTTGGTCATTTATAGAGAAAGAAATAGACTTTATGGTTATTGACTTAAAAAGATTCGTAGGTCAAATTGTAATTTTATTATGTTTAATTAGTACGACTCCATTTGACAAAGTAAAGGAACATAGAAAAGATAATAAAAATAATTTTGAAGAATAATCAAGATTTTTTTTTCTCTATGCATATCCAATGCGGCCTATGCGCCAGAAAGCCCCTACTCAGATTGCCAATGACCATTGAATAAGCCGGCCGCTGTGTATGGCATTAAAAAGGGTTATTTAAAATCCAAGGAATAGTCGCCAGAAAGTATGAGCAATGTCGCAAAAAGAGCACTAACATTATGTGTGTCAAGGACCGCCTTGCTAGAAATTCAATGATAACGATTCGCAAATGGTCAAGAAGATGAATGTGAGTGAGTTCATGCTCTGAAGGATTATTAAAGATAATTTAGGAGCAAAATCAAGAACCAAGGAGGAAGAAACATCTCATAATGGCGGCCACAAAGGAGAAGTGGCTGTCTAGTGCCCAGCTTCTTGTGAATGTGTATAAGAACATGTGGCATCCCAGCTCCCCTCGATCTTAATTCTTTGGATTATTCCACCTAGTCAGAGGTTGAAGTAGCTGTCTGCACTAAGCACTAAGACGATATGAGGTCGCCATTGAGACTAAGGAAGGTCATATAGGATAAAATTTTTTGAATATAGTTATAACTTAATGGAAATGAATTTAATTTTGTTCTTAAATGTCATACAAAAATAAATTTTTATAAAAATCATCATATATTGTTTTTATGTTGATGGACCACATATATGTAAAGAGTGCAGAATGTATCTGTGCCACTAAAAGGATTTTATTTTTCAATAGCAATTCTCTCTCTAACCAGATATCAAATTTAAAAAAAAAAAAAACATTTTGAAATTTTGATGGATTCTAATTTATTTAATGTAATTAAATCACCTCCACACTCAATTAAGTCTTTATACGAGACCGAAGGCGCAAGTAACCCTTCACCACTTGGTACCTTGGAAAACCAAGGAATGCCTTTTATTTTATTTTGTTATATTGTTATTTTATTTTAATAATTAAATTTTATTTTATTTAACACACAAATTGGTACAAAAGTAGGTAATAATTATTACTATTTACTATATAGACCCTGATAGACTGAAATTTATATTTTTAATTTTTACATCATACAAGTTATCGTTGAAAAAAAAAGTATTTAACAACTTTTCAATTTTCGATTGCTTGTAAAATATAATTCTCACTCCTTTACTAAAGTACTCTATCCCTTAATAATGAATAATTATACAATTAATAAGATTTTTGTTTTCTCCCCTCACCCTATCAAAAAACCTAAAAAACCTTGGGAATTCCTTCTTGATCCAAATGATGAGTTGGTCTTTGGTTGGTGTGTTGTTCGATCTTGTCCCACACACAAGAGAACATTATTGGATTCAGATACAGTGAATTTGGAGGCCCAAAGTTAGGTGAGATGAAGTCGTCAAAAGTCTTGGAACAATTTCATATTTTTTTCGATGTGTGGCATTGAGCCAAGTCCTTTACAGCCCTCAAATTCCCTCCTAACCTTGCCAAAAAACGTTTCAGTACGTCCCAGAGTTCGACTAACGGTTATGTTCTAGCTCTTTTTTGCATATTCACTACTTTTTCCAAATTTTGGGATAACAAATTCGTCAATTGATTCCATTTTTTTCCCAACTGGTGCAGCTATGAATAAGCTATGTACCAAAAAAATATATTAATAATCAGATACCTAAGTGCCTGCATTTGTCCAAAATGGCGTCATAGATAGCTTGCACATCCTATGCAAATGTAAAAATCAATTTCCCATTGATTGATTGGAAAAAAAATGTAATTTGATACACAACTTCTCAAATCTATACTGGAAGTAGTTTAAAAAAAAGATAAAATAATATTTTTTGATCTTACAACTATGTTTGATTGTTTTGAATTAAATTACGTCATATTAATTTTATCTTGTTATTTAAGTATCCCTATTTAAGCCCACTTCATAAATATGTATATCCATAATTAATTAATTCAAGCAACTTATCCTGTAAGATTTGAAAAAGTCATGACTTTATTTTCCTATCGAAAAATAAGTACATAAATGGAATTAGTGATATGATGCATAGCGATAAAAATGGTGTGTATTTCGGGTATGTTGAAAAAAAGGAACCTTATTATCCGTATGGATTTCACCTTTTTTCGAATTTCACTTACAGTTAATGAAGAAAATTTATCGTAAGGTATAGAAATTTCCTATATAAAATTGAATTGTCCTACGAGGTAATTTTTTGGTAGCACATCTCGATCAAATTATGAAAAAAGACAAAACTCTTTACTTAGTAAATATAGATACCAAGAACATAGTTTAAGTCATTTTGCATAAAATAGTTTTGATAGACATTTTTCTAGCCTATTTAAAGTATTTTTAATTTTTTTTTTTTATACAAAAAAGAATGATCTGCGTATAGTGTGCATCATTTTTTCTTTTTTTTTTTTTTTTTTTACATATTCAGAAAGGAAAGATCAATTTTTTTCTGATGGGATTGCTCTTTTTGCTCCATAAGGTAGCTTTAAAAAAAAACTTTATTAATATTTTTTATAGGTTAGAATAATGTCTATGATCATTAGTTTGAGTAAAATAACGATGAATGATATATTTTAATCTTTATTGACGAAATAAAGTACTTTTGCCTCCTTCCAAAATTTGAACTGGATATTGATTCCCAATTCTATTCAGAGTCCAACAAGGACTCACAAATATAATTCTGCAATAAATCCACAAGGTCACGTTTTGTCTTTTATGTGCTCACAAGATTGCTCAACAAGGTTTTGAATATAATTTAATTTATTTACAAAAAGATCTTCAAGACTCAGGGATTAAAACATAATCACAACCACTAAGAAAAGAAAAACCTTCAGATTACCAATTCCAAAAACAACGGTCGAGCTACAAAATGGAACAGATTTTAATTGCTAATGTTGCATGCATTACTTATAATATTTATAAGTTTTCTGCAAATATTCTCTGTAATAATTCAACAAATACAGAGAGTAAAAATATTTAATGAACTTTGTTATTGAAAATATTTATGAAAGAGAAAACATAAACATATTTATGAATTTGAGGAAAACTAAGTCCTTTTTTTCCTTTCTTTTATGAAGTTTCAAATTAATAGTCAAAACATTTATAACACTCTTAGTCATTATGACATTTTAATACTCATTTCATGAGTCATGAAAGGGCATGTCTTTAAATAAGTAAATAGAATTACGAAATTTACTCTATATACAATCATATAATGAACATTTTTGCATCCATTTCAGAAAAGTTTGTAATGAGTGTAGCAACAATATCTTCACAATGAAAAAAAATATATGAAAGTAATTTAAGTAAAACTTTTCATCTCATGTTTTTGGCATTCAATGTTATGTGTGCAAAAATATATTCACTATCATTCTTTGTTGAGTAAATGAATATTTCTCTGGACATGAGTCGTTTTTCATAATGTAAATATATTGTGCATCAACATTAAAACAATCTTCAACCAAAAATAAAGTCAATGAGAAAATTTCAATTTATTATTTTGTAATATAATATTCAGGCTGGTGTAGATAAATTGGGAAAATCTTTAAAGGCTTGTAACGAACAAACTAGATACGGCAGAACCATAATTTTTTTTTTGAAAGCAACATTTAATTAAATTTGTGTGCTGATAATGAGATTTGTTCTTTTGATAACCTTGGTCATTCGATGTCGGAAGCTTTTGCAGGCCTAGGCGACCTCGAACAGAACCAGCTTTGCCATCGTAGGGATAATGGACCTATCCATAGCCTCCACAGACGAACGATACTAAGCCCAGCCTCATGCTCGACCCTCTCTCAGATATAAAAATAGCATGGGGTAGGTCCAGGCTCTTTTCAGGGCAAAAATCTAGGCTCCGAAAGTGAACACATTTCGTGGCCAAGATATCCTGCACTTTTTTGACCTTGTGGGTCGGTTGTTAGAAGGTGTAATTTCTTCCTTGGGCTCCTTCATCCATTCAAGGAATGTAAATTAAATGTACAAAGCCAGAACCTGTAGAATTACAAAGCTGGACCCACAACAGATCTTTTTAGGGTCAGATATAGTTATATAATATAAATAGGGAGTAAAGAGATAAAAGTTTGTGGATAGTAAGGCTTAAACCGTCCTATTTGATGGTCAAATTTTGACATTTGGTAGGTGTAATTGGGATCTCCACAAGGTAGCCCAGGCCTAGCAATGCTTCCACCCTGTGTGGTCCAGGTTATCAAGAGAGGCGGATTTTATTATAATAATTGCATGGTAGTAATAAAGTATGCAAATAATAAAAAAATATGGTTTTACTCTATCCAGTTCGTTTGTTATTAGGCTTTTTAGAAAAATTTCTACTTATCTGGACCACCCTGTATATCCTAATATTTTCATCATATTTCAGTTTACACACTTATGATTTGTTTCAAACTGTATGATAAACTAGTTTCTGAAGACTATGAGAACAATATTTAATTTATATCCAGTGAAACTGAAATTGACATGCTTTATTCATTATGGTCTCCCTCTACCTGAATGATGGTCTCCCCCCTCTACCAGAAGACTGCAAAAGTAAGCCCATGCAGCCTTGATATGGTATTTCCCGAAGATCTTACAGAACTGTGAGAGCTTGTTGCAGGCAATTCCCTTGACATTTGCCTGGATTGAATAATCGAAATAAGGGGAGGGGTGGAGTATGGAAGCCAAATGTTCTAGGACACAATCAAAATAACCTTAAATATGGACAACAACTTATCCTTTGTGGTCGTCTTAATGAGATGTATCTTCCTACTTGGTCTGAACTTTACTCCCAAGCCATGTTTAATTATCCTTCGGAGCTTGACATCCCTCACATTCATCTCCTGGGTCATACTGAGAATCTTCCTCACTTTATTTTTCGCTGTGTGGTATTTGACACGTATAATCATGGATTTTGTTCTCGCTCTTCCAAACTTGACCAGACAGTCTGAAGACTGTTCTTAGAACTTCAAATCGTTTTTAATGCCATACTCTTCCGTTAGGCGAATTCTGAGATGATTGAAAATCTCAATTGGGGTCTTCAGGCGTGCACAAGGATTGTTTTGGCTTCCAATTTGTTGTCTTTGAAGATAGAGGCTATATTTATAAAAACAATTGGATAGGATTATAAGAATATAATACAACCACTTTTGTTTTAAAAAATTCTACCAAAACCCGACCTGTGATCATTTCTTTAAATATAGACTTAAATAAGGCGCATGGGGTATTTGAGTAACTAATTGACTTTGTATTCAAATTTCTGGGATAAATTAAGATAACTAAGAATTTTAACTGTATTTCAGAACCTTAATTCAATTTAAGACGCTTTTACGGAACTTGATATGACCTTTCAAATAAAATCTTCCAAGTTCGTTTATTTAGGCTATTTAAAGTGTAATTTTCGACAAAACCAAAGGGTTAATAATAATAATCTATTGATATAAATTGACATTTATTCACCGTAGAATACAAATGTAATCCACACTCCATTTTGATACAAATCATTTTTGCTTGTTTTTGTGTTGATAGGCAACATATATATAATACAATTAAGTAGTCCTTAGATCATTACTCTACAAAGAGGCAGTCGTTTATATAGAGGCACTTAATAAAAAGTCCTTTTTAGGATAAAGAAGCAAAAAAAAAGAAGGATCTTTAGCCCAAGAGAAAATAAAGTTTTATTTTTTTGTAAAAAAATAAAAACTTTTCAAAAACTAATTTAAGAATATATTTTTATGCAATTTTCTTCATCCCTGCATGGCAATTTTACCTACTATTAAACTCCTTTCCCTTTTGAAAGATATGAAATAAATGTAAATATTTAAAGCAGGAAGGACGTTTCCTTCTATTAAATCAAATATTCTTATAAAAAGTTATAACGATCTACCTACCTATAAGAAAGGAAATGGAAGGTAAGTTTATTGACATAAAGTAAGTAGATGATTCGAAATATATGAATAAAACTTTTACATTCATAAATATATGTAGCTGAATAATATGATGTACATATGTTCAAATCAAATTTAAAACTCACTTTATGTATGTATGTAAGGATGAAAATGGTTATTGGATCTTTCTATTTTTTCACGTACAACATACATTTTTCATTTCAATGGATAATATATATTTAATAAATTATCAAATTGTCTCCAAATATAATAACATATAGACTCTTACTTAAGGTTAATTTTCTCATTAATATAAGAAGACTACGTGATGATTTTTTCGTCATTCTAGTTCAGCTGTCCTTTGGGAATAAACTAACTTTAATAAATATTTCGTAATCTTGTCATCATAAGTGAGCAAAAAGGCAAAAGGAAGTACATCATCTCATATCTTTTAGATACTGAAGTGGCAAAGGGAACTTTGTGAAATACTCCAAGGGGCTGGTTTTCAAGGTGGCATAGATAAAAAATAATGGAAAAGTTCTCTCTAAGAAAAGAAGAAGTAGAGGGTACAATTTAAAGAGGGATCTGAAGTTCCCGTCTACCTTGGGGAAGAAGAACAAGGAGGAGCCCCAAAACTCTATTAATCTTCTCACCAATGCCTTCTATGGAGCTACTACGAACGTCCAAAGGGCCGTGAAGGGCAACTTGGGAATGTTTTCATACTCAAGAATCCCACACTACCTTCTGACAGAGGTCAGAAGTCCAGGAGGCTCGAGAAGAAAAATAGATGTGACCCTTCTCCTCGTCGGATTTGAAACCACTGGACTTTGCTGTGTGATGCCCCTAGATGCTGAAGTTAAGGTGACGAAGAATATAGACATTGTGAAGTGCTCCAGGAGCCCAATTTTCAAGGGGCCAAGATGAAGAATAATGGAGAAGACCTCTTCAGGAAATCATGAAATGGAGGGGACAATTTAAAGGGACATCCGGAGTTCTTATCCACCTTGGAGAAGAAGATAAAGGAGGACCTCACTAAATTGATGAATCGGCTCCCCAACGAACTCTTCGTGGGGGCTAGGACCATCAGAAGGGCCGTGAAGGGAAACATGGAATTATCCCCATAAATAAGGACCCCACTCAACCTTCTAACAGTGGTAATAAAGTGAGGGAGGCTCCAGAGGTAAAGAGATGCGGTCGCTTTCATCACCAGATTTGAACCCACTGGACTTTGGTCTGTGGGACACTTTGGAGAGGGAAACCCAAAAACTCGATAAGTAAATACAGCCAGACTGAAGGCTGCCAATGTGGCTTGTGTGGAACATCTTGTCCGTAGAGTTTGTAATTCACTTCTTCACGGCCTTCAGATGACATGTAAAGGCTATAACTGATATTAGAAATGGACATATTGAGTTAACAGGTTTGCAAAGTCCTTACATGTTTTTTTACTTTTATTGAAAAAAAGGAGTTATTTCTAAAGCAAACTCTTGATTCCACGTTTCGCTGTCCAACCCTGGACTTAGGATTTCCATTCTTTCATTACGTTTATGATAATCTACATATTTCTTATATACATTTTGAAATCTAAGAATACTAATATATAAATCCATCATACCTAGGGGCTCTCGTGTCCCAACAAAAAGAATAAATAAAAAACCTCGAGGATTCGGAGTTCCCCTTGAAAAACCAGGTTTCGCCAGGACCTTTAAACTAATCATTAGAAGTGTATCTCAAGTCTTGTTTACGATCAGATCGCTTCTCCGCCTTTTTTTTTGC
The DNA here is from genome assembly GCF_016086655.4 of Lepeophtheirus salmonis. NCBI lineage: Eukaryota > Metazoa > Arthropoda > Copepoda > Siphonostomatoida > Caligidae > Lepeophtheirus > Lepeophtheirus salmonis. The sequence goes on from NC_052132.2 coordinate 16,778,993, forward strand.
CTTCTTTCATCATTTTACATTATCCGGTAATATTGTCAGTATGTATGTAAGTGCTCTGTTGTGCTCATTAATTTTTTTAACCTGTCATAAGTTTCACAATTTAAAAGATAATTCAACGCACGGGCAACTTGACATAGGCAGTTATCTAAGACAAATAATTCCAAAGTATTTTGGATGTAGTGTAATAATTAATAGCCCTTTATTGGTGTTTTCGAAGCTAACTAAAAGTAGGATACTAGATACTAAATGGTAGAATCAGACATGTTAGAACATGAAGAAACATGTAAAAACTGTCAATTTGTTATATTCAAGCATTTATTCTACTTTTTATTACAGTTTGTCAGCTTGTCAGATTAAATGAAATACTTACAATTACATATATCAGATAAACAAATAAAACATTTACATAAATAGAGCATAGTTAAAAATATTTTTATTTTTTTTTACTATTTACTGTGATTGATAATTAAGGTATATCATGAAATTACACAAAAAAATAAAACATAATTAAATATAATATATTTACACATATATATAGTACGATTATATTTAATAAAAATGGGTTGTACACGTCTGGTCCATAGTGTTGGAATCAGAATAAAGGATGTGATCTGAATATTGTAACTAATACTATATTACAGGCATATTAATTAATTGAACAACATGCTATACTATGATATTTAATTAAATAAAATTAAAATCTCATCTTTTATAATAGAAATATATTTCATCAAACACTTGTCTAAAATGATTCATTTTTGTGTCAAAAGATTTTATGTCAAAATTCTCTAAAAATGTAAGCATTAGGCAACCCGAGTTTTATGTTGATTTAATAAACAAAGGAAAGACCTTCAATTGTATACGAATAGTGTGGTTCGATAACTTCACATTTTATGGTTATTGGCAGTGTATTATGTTTCCTCCATTACAAGTATGCTCACTCTTCCCCAATTAAGTACTTTTCAAAAAAAAAAAAATATTTTTACGACTTTAGATCAATAATTAGGAATTGTTTTATTATTTAAAAAAACCATAACATATTAGAATCAAATCTTTTTAAAATCAATGTATTTGTGCTTTTTACTATTTTTTTTGGTAAGGATAACAAAAATAATATTTAAAATTTCATTTTTGTCCAAAAAATTTAATCTTTTCAGAAATGCTTTGAATTTTTGATATTATTTTCCATAAAATTAAATATTTGAAGTTTTATTTTTGAAATTTTTTTTGAAAAGCTATGGATATCCGAAATTTTTTTCGAAAAATTTTGAATTATTTTTATAATTATGGATTTTTAGTCAAAAAATTCCGAGAAATTTGATTTTTTTGTAAATAGTTATGGATTTTTAAAAATTTATTTACAAAAAAATTTAATTTCTTGATTTATTGTGAAAAAAGATTTCAAAAACCAAGTCTTTTCCCCCCTCGCCAAAAAAAAAATATCTTGGAGTTGGGACTCGAAACTTGAAGATATATTTAATTACGATTTTATCCTGTTATTTACAATTATTGGGGTTGTATGACACAACAACTCGACATCAGAAACCTAAATAATTTCTTATTCATCCCGTCTCTAAATTTCAAAGCAGCAACAAAAAGACAATCACATCTGCACCGGTGTCAGTGCTGATAAGGCTGCAGAGACCATTGACATCTCAATCCGAAATGCCTACATCATGAAGAAGGTAAATATAGACCCATAGAACCAAAATAACCAAAACTGACTTCTGTCCTGCCTCCAGGTGGCCATTCTCCATCCCTGACCTTAACACCCAGGCCTTTGCAATTTGGGGCATCTTAAAGAAAAATGTCGTTGCATCCCTCATTTTAATCTGGATTTGCTCCGAGCTGCCATCATAACAGCGTGCTACGCCGTGGACATGGCCTTCATCTTGAAGAACTACCAATCTGTTCACCGCAGTGTAGAGGCTGCTTTACTTGTGGAGAAGGGCATATGTATTGAATAAAAAGTATAGCTTAATAGGATTTAAGCATATCATGAATTAGTTTAAATTGTGATTTCTTTGATTCCATAAAATCACGTTTTTTGTAATTTTTCATGCCACTGCAAGTTTTGAATCGCACTCTGTAATGTTGTAAAAAATAATGATCTACACGCTTATAAGAAAGAAAAACAAATATATTGATAATTATCGTGATAATTCTGACCATTGGAAAAATGTTGAGATGAATGCAGCCAAGCTGTAAAGTAAATAAATACAAATCCCACTCCTTATCTAGTATGACATAGACCGGACATCCCCCTCCACGAAACCCCAATTAAATAGCAAATTGTACAAGTATCAACGACAAAATGAGATGAATAATATTAAATAAAGTATTGAGAGTATTTTGGATGAAAATAATGCAATACTTTACATTTCAATAGATGATTAACATATTAGTAGTCTAATTTTAGATTTTTTTAAAATTATAAATTACTCAAATATAAATATTCTCTGGCACAATATAAAGTTTAAATCCCCACAGTTATATAATTCCTAAATACATATTAACCATCAAATTTTAATAGATCAATATAAAATTATAGAGAATGACGATGCTGAAATTAAATAATGCATTTTAAGACAAAGAAATTGCAATTTGTATAATTTGTTAATACAATTTGTAAAATGTACACAGCATTTATAAGTTGTATAAAATAAACAACATGAATAGAATGATATTAAGAAAATAAATAACTAAAAAATAGAAAATAAAAGTGTTCAAACTCCTTCTAATAAATAAGTTCTTTTAAACATAGTTTCTTGTTGAATTGAGCAACTAGATGAATGGGTTAAATGCTTATGAAATAACCAAATGAGTAAAGTAGGGGTACAATTGAATTTGGTCATTTTCATAAAATAAAACTTCCCCTTGCCTACTTTTACCCATTCGATGAATTTTGTTGTTTTTTAGTGGAGAAAAAAAACAGCCTCTTTCCCCATTTTTTTAACCCTGAATAAGGGGTTTTTTAACCAATTTTCAAAGTAAAAAAGAAAAAAATCCAGGATGTTGTAACCATTTTTATACTTGAAGCAATAACTGTATAATATTCCAAATTAATAAAGTACAGTTTTAAAGTTATATACATATAAGTCAAGGGTAAAAAAAAGTTCAACGTCTTCCAAATTTTTGTTTTTGCAAGTAAACTAGGGTGTCCTATTCTTATGGTAAACTGTTCATTAGGTTTTTGTTGTATTTTGATGACACATTTATGTTTGAAAAGTTTCAGTCTTTATAAGATATTTTTGTTACCTCTATAAAGATGTGAAAATTAATTGATTTACAACATTCTCTATTTGTAATGAAATTCAAAGGTTTTAATTTTAAAGTTATTTTGCTGAATTTAAAACGTTAATTTAACTTTCATTTTTTCGGCAGATACAAGAGAATAAAACTCTAATATTCATAATTATTCTATTATTGAAGAGGTATTGAAATATTAAGTAATAATTAGTGCATAGGCTCATGAAAGACATAGAGTAACAATCATTATTTGCTCAAGAGTTATAAGTCTAAGTCCAAGTTGAACTCAGAGTAGAATTGGGGATCGACATTGAAGTAATTTCAGCTTAAAATACGCCCTGGACTAAAGAAGGAAAAAACGTATTTTTCTTATAAAATTGTTTTTTTTTTTTAAATTCATATTATAGAACAGAGTCTGTATAAGAATTTTCAAGCCATTGCTTAGCTTGAAAAGTATTTTTTCACATCAAGAAGTAGAGTAACATTAAAATAATACTTGTTTATATCCATTATTTTGGAAACAACAAAAGTAGAGTCACAATTTGTACAATATCTCACAAACTAAGAAACAGATTGTCATGAAATTTTGACAGCTGCCTTTTGAAGGTTGTTACTAACTGAGAATGAGGTGAATTAAAAAATAGCTCCATTTATGTGTGAAGCCTGGGACTTTTCAGCTCATGTGTTATATTTCCTTTAATCTAATCAAACTTCCTGACAGGTAAACTAATCTCCACCCGAACATTCTTCTGATTCATTCCCTGTTTCTTTTATTTCTACAGGTCGACAGGACATATTTTATACATCACTGTTGAATATTTAAAGGTTGATCAACTCTGAAAATCTTCTTGTCCGAGAAATCCGTGAAAGAAATTACTCTCAAATTGTCATTTATGGCGCTCAGGAATGGTCCAAGGAGCAACGGAGACGCCGTTAGGGAGAAGATTCATCGACTTAGTGGGGCTCTCCTTTATATTCATCTCCAAACTTAAAAAGAACTTCGTATCTCTGTTTAAACTATGAGTTCCACTTCCTGACATCCTGAGGATGTCTTCTCTATTTTTATTTTTTTCCATCTTGCCAACTCAAAAACCAGGCTCCTACAGCACTAAGCAATGCCCGTAATCTTCATCAAGTAAACTCCAGCATCTAGGAGATCTGAGATGTGCTGCATTTTTGCTTGTTTCTAGCTCATGATGATGAAATAACTAAATGATTAGTGTAGTTTATTTATGTAAAAAGGACGCCGGAAATAGAATATGAAAAAATAATCACTAACCTTTTCATAATAATGAGAAAAGAAGCAGTAATTTAGAGTTCACCTTTTGCTACCCTAACCTGTACATCTTGCTATTAAATAAAATTTAATTATTATGTATACTGATTTTCCTAATAGTTAATTTACCTAAAAAACCAAATTCTATAATTAAATCATTTATATAGATTATATACGTATTAACATAAGATTATTCACTTACGAGAATCAGTGTAATTAAATTTATTTTCATCTAAAAAAAGGATTTATACTGAATCCTTATTGGTATTTTTTCCTAAATATTTATTCGCTCCATCATAAAGTTTCAACATACGATCGATCACAACTCAAGGGAATTATATATTATCAACCTGGAATATATTTCATTTAATGTCATGGCTACAGCACCTATTTAAATCATCTCTCCTAAAAGGTAATTATCATTACAAATTTTAATCAGTTTGATTTTTGTAGTTGGTCGAAGGGTTTCACTCGAGAAACATTTTGAACATATCCAAGTAAACTTAATATAAATTTTATTTTTGACTTTCTATATCTTACAAATATAAGGATCAAATTAAGAATATTACATTTTCAGATTATAGCATCATTCTGGATGTTGGAAACCTTGTGAGAGGGATGATCAATCGAATTTCATTTTTATTTCATGAGTTTATATTCAATTATTTTGTTTTTTAATTTTAAACCTATAACATGATGTGTACATATTCAAAACATTAGTTTTGGAATTATCTAACTGAGAAGTTTGATAATTTTTTAGCTTAAAAACTGAATGTAAGGAAATATATATAATCAATGGACCATTTAACAGGGGGAAAAATGATATTTTTTACTTATAACCTTGCTGTATTGCAGACATCAAAATGTGTTAAAACCAAAAATTCTTGAAAATTATCAATATAATTTTAGAAATTAAATATCAAGAATATTATTTATTTTTTGAAATGTTCCTCTAATTGTTCAGATTCGAGTTGCACGGATTCAGAATAAGTAGACATAATAGTATTACAATTACTCAGTCAGAAAACAAACGATCTAGAGGGTCAGAAAATGACTGGAAATAATATGGAAGACCAACTTTCAAGTGATGGACTAACCAAATAAACTCCAGAAGCTACCAAAGAGATCTTAAAAGCCAATCCAGGAACCAAAATGACTTAATTTGCCAAAACCAAAGTCATTGCCAACTCCACATAGGCAAAGGCCGAACAAAATGACGGTCTTAAGTCCCTAAGACTGCAAAAACGACTTTTATGTTGTCAAACAGAAAAAGAATACTCGTCTATAGCTTTTTAAATGCCTCTGTCTGATTTAAAACATCATGGAAACTGGTTCATCTTTCTTCAGTGATGAACAAACTTTCACTCTTGATCCTGTTATTAAGAGGGAAAATTAAAGATATAGAATATTTAATAAATCGAGAGAAAAGGGGATCCCAAGAGAGAAGCCCATTTCCAGATCCTTCAAGCCGCCTAGTTGATTACTAACATTCCTCCATGACAACTTAAGTGTATTCGATCTTACCTAAACAGCTGACTTTATTTCTAAAGCTATTAGTATCAAAATTTCAACTGGATATTAACAAAAAAAAAAAAAAAAGCTAACAAAACCTCCTAAGTTTTAATTTTAATAGCAATTGCTTAGATGAAGTTTTTGAGTAACTTTTGTGCGTGGGGGTGTTCTCGTGGGATTTTGCACTGAAGGTTTTTTTTTTTTCAAAATAGCAAATAGTAATTTACAACAGGATTGATACAAATTATTACTTGGTCACTCCTGCAGAAGGAAATACACATTATGTACAAAATATGGACTTCAAATGTAAGATGGAGTAATTCTTTTTTATAAATATTATTTTGTATTATTCTTTCTTGTTTTAAAAAGGACAATTTTTTTCAGTGAAGGGAAGTCTCATAGTTTTGAGCAGAGGTTGATCGAGATAGAAAATATAAGGCTTCAGACTAAGTAGGGTTATGAAGTGTTGGATCTTGGGCCAGCTTGTGGGCTTTCGGACCAAAATAAGAGAAACTAGGTATGCAATAAAAGTATTCGAGTATATACTAATGAAACATAAATATATTTAAAATATCAGGATCTATAGCTGATTCATAAACTGAAACATCACACAACAGGGGCGTCAGTAGAATTATATATCATATATGTATATATATATATATTTTTTTTTAATTGAAAAATGAAATATATTGGCTCCTTTGTATAATTTATTATTAAAAGATTTTTTGTTTTCTCATTAAATTTGTCTTTCTAACGAAAAAATATTTATGTAAAAAATAAATTTTTCATCATTTGGGGAGGGGATACAGGCCCTCCAGCCCCCTTACGGACGCCCTTGCACAATCATATACCCATACATTTAATAAAAAGGTACTAATTTTGAACCTCTTTTTATTGTTATATGTAATTCCATTACTTTTTTCGCTTATTTTTTCAATTTCTCATATTAGAGTTTGTTTGATTATACAATTTAGATGTTTAACATATGTGGATATCAAATCGATAATAAAAATATTTGTAAGTATCACACAAACCAACAATCAATAACCTTAACTTCTGCTTATTTTTTATAGGGTGTCAAATCGAAAATGACGTCATCGATTAATTATAAAGGAATTATTTTACATTATAAATATATGTAGGCTGGTTGGTTCGGGCAGCAGGATTTTTGGACCTGGGAAAATTAGTTTTGGACGGCGGGTGTCGAACTCGGGGCTAGATAGAATCCACCTCTAGTTACGTTATCTGCGGGTGTTTGTTTTTAGAAGGTGTAGTTTAGCTCCAATATTAATTTTTTTCAATCAATATTGAGTAAATAATAAATCAAAGTACAATTATATTTCAATTTAATGTATCATGAAATATATATAATAAAGAGGTACACAAAAGGAAATCCCGTCCTTTTAAAAATATTTTTGTACATCCATCAATAATTTGGATATACCAGGTGGAAACTTGAATATTACACACTTGTATTATCTGGATTTGAGATGTTATATATAAGAATAACAGAAAATTATGTAATTGTATGGGTAGCCTTGTATCTCAAGCACATGATGCTTTTTGAATTGTTTAAGTAGGATAAGAATGTTCTTGCAGCGAGATTCAAGGCTCAGGGCAACAACTCTTTTTCGTGCAGGCTGACGGGAATGATTTGTACGACCTTTCACAATGTTTAAAGTTTACCTTCGAACAGTGACCACCAATAAACACAAAACATCAGCCATGGCGCTAGCTATTGTTGCCTCCAACGGCATTATGGTACCCCGGAGGATCAACAGGCTCACAGAAGCTATGTACATATATAGACGTTTTCAAGGTTAATATTCTCCCCTCGGGAAAATTCAGCAAGAGGGCTGCCCCGCTCACACTGCAAAAAATACTAAGACCATATTGCTTTTGGGGACAAGAGAATGGGACCCCCATACAGTACGGATGCAAATTCCCTTCGGCTTTTCTTTTTGGCTGCACATCGAGGAGGATTTGTTGCATCCTTCACCCGAACGTTGAAGCTATTAACGCCTTCGTCGACGAGGAATGGGCTAACATGAATTTATTTGCAACTTTTTTTTTTTTTTTTGCTAGAGGCTTGTTGCCATCTGTGAAGCCAATGGCGGCTGAATATAATAAATCAATTGAAGAGTGGAAGGCTATTTTCTTTATTCTTTCTATATTTGTAAATTTAAAGTTTCCACCCGGTAATTATGAGAAATTTGTGTTCTAGTGCAGGAGTTCTCATAGTGGGCTGTGCCCCCCCCAAGCCAAGAGTCATTCCAAAAGTAACAACTATTTTTCTTTTTTTTTTACATACGAATTTATGTTAGAATATAACATTCCAATTGTAGCCGAGCGTTTAGTTGTTGTATTGAAGTAGGCCTCAGCCTAAAGAAGACAAAGGAGACATAGCTCTAGTTTAGTGCCGCACATCCCTCTGGTAAAGAAATGAAATAGCTTACACAGATCCATCATTTTTTTCTTCCCTAAAAAAAAGCACAAAACATTTCCTTTTTAGATCTTACGACACAAATTAGCATTTATTTACAGCAGCACCAATCAAACGGTAGCTGGCCAAAATTCTTTTAGATACTGCTAAAAATTATTCACAGTCGCAATGAAACGTTGGTTAATACCAACCAAACAGAGGAGGCCACAGTAACAGGACAGGTTTGCGGAGAAGGATATGCTACTTGAGCTTGACAAGCTAATGGAGAAGGAGAGCTCAGCAGTGGTAGAGAGCAGAAATGTATCCATGTCCTAAAGTGCGTCTATCTACAGCAGAGGTGGAACTCATGACAATATCCATCACCAGTATTAACAGAACACCAAGGATCGAAAATATGAAGAGGAATTTATCGAGTATGGATTTACATGTTTCATAATCAACGAACCACAACATCCCCAATGTGTAATTCGCACTGAGTGACCGGTACAAGAGAGCCTCAAGCCAGCAAAAATGCTCTGAAATTTACCAATTAAGCATCTCTCACTCACTGATAAATGCTTCCGATTATTTCAACAGATAGAAAAAATACATTTGCAAGTATCAGCCTGGCCCCTTAGCTTGACATCTCTCTATGATATATCGTTAAGATATCACGTTTTTTATTACTGGTTATAGAACCGTTGAAACGAATTAGTAGGCCGGGAATCGCTATAGTACCAGTTTACCGAGCAACTCTAGAATATTGTACTCCATATTATAGGTATATTTTTATAACTAGGTAGATATATAATGTGTATATAGCATAATTGACTTAGACTCTCGTTTTTTTTCCTATTGTTGACTTCAAAGTTTTTTTTTTTCTTATTCTTTTTCATAGAATGGTTTGTGAAAAGAATATATTATGACTGCCGTACATTTAATATTAGGACTTCATTTTTAAATATATATTTTTATTTTATTTTCATTGTGTGTGTGAATTTAAAGTTGTATAAATATTTAAATTTACACAAATTTAATTTTTTCAAAAAATATTATATTTATTTATTCTTTATTGTACTAATATACACATATATAAAATATACATTATAATGTTCCTTGCATAAAAAACACTCTACAATAAATGTTGGGCATTTCGAAAAAAATATGTACTTCACTATTATGGCAAATCATATAAATTATAAGGGTAAATGAGGGTTATTTTGGTTCTAGGATGTAACGCCTTGGGCAGTTTCGCCCTGTGGAAGTTTTTCCCTCATACATATATTATTGAATAAATGTATGTTTTACATATAATTTAAAATTAGCACCCCCCTCCCCCCAATTGAAGTCATTTATTATGCATTTTTGCTTTTAATAGTGGAAAATGTGTGCATTTAATTCAATTTTAATATAATTTTATAATAGAAAATATCAAACGGTTCGAATTCATTATAATAAGAAACAAAAATTAATTCATATTAATTACTCAAATGCCATAATTTCATAATTAATTACAAAGGGCTTCATGTTAAAGTAAAGGAAGACCTTAAATTATATCTAGAACATACATTTACGCTATAATATATATGAGGGCGAAACTGCACAGGGTGTAACTTCCAGTCACGGGTTATTTTATAAAGATCTCATTTTTTTATACTAATTGGGTGTGAAAAGGTTAAAACTTTTTAAAAAATGGCCAAATTGACTGTGCCACTTTCCTTGGACGCCATTTTAAATTATTTCACCATATTGTGTTCATAGTATTTTAAATTAAAGTTAAATAAGAGTGGGTACTTGGTGGAGCACAAAACCTCCGCCTAAAATCAAATTTAGTTTTGTATCCCCAATTGTTTCAAAATTATGGGCGATTATGTATTTTTAATGTTTTTTTGTTATCTAGACCACTCAAAATTAAATGGCTCATTACTTTGACCATACATAATCCTCGTACTAAGTTTGATCAAAATCGATTGTAATTTTTGGTGAAAACAAACTAATTAATAAACATGCACTGTCGAAAAAATAACCTCTGTTCAACTTTGTTGCTAGAGATAATTGAAGTAATTGGCGTTGTGTGTATTTTAAAACAAACATTTTGAAATTGGTTGACTCTCAGCGGAGTTATTTCTCATTGAAGTTCGAGGATCCTTCAAAAAGTCCCACTATTTGAGGAACTCCCAAACATGCTCAAGTTTTCGTACAAGTCTAACATTTCAAATATAAAGCCTTTTTGTTGGGATAAACACCATCCCCGAAAATTATCTAAATCGGTGATGACCATCAGAAAAATTTCTGAAATGTGTCTACACTTGACATGGAATACCCCAATCTCCCATGTACCTCATAAACAAAGGTACGGGGTGGGAAAAGTACCCCACATATATTAGTTGAGTCGAATAATTGGGATGGTCCTTTAACAAATAAAATTAAATCAATGGAATTTATCTTTATCCAAAAAATATGCCATTTTGCGTTGTATTAGAGCAATCAGTGTACCCGAGATAACGTTTGTAAATTTAGTAATAAAAAAAACTTTTGAGCCAGTTTTTGTGATTGTTTGACTCAGTATTGTTTGAGTGGACGTCAACGATGGACACCAACAAAGAAAAAATATGCTGTATTTTATAGTTTTCTTCGAACAACTTGCAAAAACGCAAGCCATGAGGCTGAAAATGTGAAAAGTGTTTATGTTCCTGATGCACTTTGATTTCGTCGATTACATTCTGGTAATTTGATGCCAAACATACTTCCCTCTCTGCAAGGCCATTGGTCGAAAATGTGGATACAATAATGGAAGTATTTGAGTTGGATTGGTATGTAAGAACGTCTTGATTCCGGGGAAAAATAGAGAGCACTTTATTTAGTTTATAAAAAAGTTCAAAAGTCCTACTAATTTCAAGTCGAAAAAATAGGATGTCCATCGAAAAATTGAAGAAAAAAAAACCCTTACACCCACCAAAAAAATATCCAAGCCACAGCTTTTCACTGTAGTGCTGTGTTGCAGACCATTTTACCTACGTAAATAAGAAAATATCGTTTAATGTGTCATTGAATTCTAGAAAAATGAAATAATCATGCATGCTACTGGTCATGTTTTTTTGACTTCCCCTCGTGGGCGAATTTAGTAAAAATGACGTCGACTCCTTTTTTTAAAACTAATCACTCCTTTTATTTTCTCCTCATCTGGTCATAAAAGTTTTGTGTGCTTACTCCAAGTCTCTAGAATTCCGTGAATATTTCATCTCCAAAGAACAACCAACAAAAAATGTATCTAAAAATAAATTATACACTATGTACTGTAATTGTATCAAAGTTTATAAATCAAGATGGATTTATAACTCAAGTAGGATAAAAGGAGAAAAAATGACGTGGATAGAGTTCAATGATACAGAGGGTTTATACATACAAATATCTCATTAGTACAAAAAAGTTTGAGATATTTTGCTTAAGGCTTTAATGACTCTCAAGTTTCTTCCCCAATAAATTAATAATATTTTCATTAAGATATTAAAGTTTATTCCTCCTTCTCTCCCTCCTAATAACTTGTAATTTTGTGGGCCAGAATTAAGCCTGACCTAATTGAAAGAAGATCTGAAATTTATTATTTAAAAGAAATAAAAGATCCGATATTCCATCATCAAAAAGAAATTGGAAAAAAATAAAAATACACAAGAGCTTCCTGTAAAATTTGTGCCACTCCATCACTGGTTATAGTCATAATGTCCAATGAATCCTAATTTACGCTGAACATTGTCTGAGATTATACCACATTTATAAAGACGTTGTCCAATTTTTTTTTTACACTTTCTGTTAGAAGCTAAGATCTCTTATCCACTACAGTGCTTTTTAACAATCGATACAGACCTGTCCAACCTCAGAGGTTCTGGTATCTTCAATGCATGCCTAATTGTTTTTGTGGTGATTGTCTCATTTATAAAAATGATAGGAGTCAGTGGGTAGATGATTGTTTTCCTATTGGTTTGATTTATATTAATGTTCCCGACAGAATAAGGATGCATTCAAGGTATGATCAATGTTACTTCAAATTATTCTGAATATAATATATACCGCTTTTTCCCTCCTGATAATTTGTAATTTTCTGGAGGTTTCTAAATTGTAAAGTTTCCCATCATATTTGGACAAAATAATAACTAAAGTTAATTTTCATCACAAGGAAATTAAATAAATGTCACACAGGGAGTTTTATTATTTTGCCGCAAGATGGCACCACTCTTGCCCGTGTTGTAAACAAACTAATATAAGTAACAGAACCAAATTCCTATTTTTTACATGGATTTACTTCGCAAGTCAAAAAAATATTATTTTCAATACTACTTTTCAAAAAAAGTAGCTTTGAATTTTTGGAGTATTTTTTACTTGATTATATGTTTGAGCCTAGTAAAAATAAGAAAAGATCAGTAGTTCACAGCAAAATATAATTAGTCCATGCCAAATTATATATTCCAGTCATAAGAAATAGTTGAAGGGTTTTGCTGCGACATAAATGGAAGAGTCCCAAATTTCACACGTCAAATTGTATTGAATTGGAAAATAGGATTTAGCAATGGAAAATCACGAGCCTGAAGTTGACAACAGGAGCAGACAACAGTTGATAATCCCCAAACATGATGACTTAGAGCGTATTGGACTGGGTTAGACTTAATCCAAATAAATGAACCGACAGTTTATGTTGAATCAAATAATTGAGGAATCAAATCCTTGGAAGTTTATGGCACCAGGAACATGATACATACTCATTCACGATACGATTCAAAAGCATATATATGAGACCCTGGATTTTGGTTCCCTGTTCCTTTTGGGTTCGTACCTTAAGAGTTTCATGTATCTAAAGATAAAACACATATTAATCTTTTTAAAAAGTGTCGAGTGGAAAATTCATGGAATTAAGAGTAATGATGTAATAAAAGTCTTAACGTCATTTATTTAGTAAAATACAAAAAATAAGGGGTACACTTGATGGAAAACATTTTCTTATGTTACTATATAAATGAAGTTATTATTATTATAAATCACACCATTAATTCTATGAATTTTCTTCAACACACTTTTTTTTGAAAGAGTAATCAGTGTTTTATCTTTAGATGGTTATCGTTGAATGTGTTTATTTTCAAAAGTTTACCAACAATAAAGGAATCAAAATACCAGTCAGGTATTAAGCGCTGTAAGTGTATAAAGTTCCTATAAGAACGCTACTCCTATACTCAAATGAGGAAAAAAATGACGTCAATAGACTGTCATATATCTACGGAGCTTTGTAGATAAATTGGGATTTTTCTTCAAGTTAGGATATTATAGCTCCCACTTTTACTTTTGTGCTAAAAATTGATATGCTGCAACTGGCTGAACTTTTTTTAAGACATTGCTTACAGTTTTCTGCCATTAAATGAAAAAAAAAAAAAGAAACAGGTCATGGATAGAAGTTATTGTGCCAGAAGGAATTTAAAGGAGATTTTCGAGGTCACCAAGCACAAAGCTTCTTGAAGATGGAGGAAATCATATCAAATGAATCAAATTACAGTATAACTAACTCGCAACAACTTCTCAAATTTTCACTGGATTGATCAATATAAAGCCATGCTATAATTATAATAATTTGCTATAATTAAATTCCCAATCTATCTGCATAGCCCTGTGGAATTATATGCTTAAGTCAATGAAAAAAGAAAACTAACTCCCTCTCATCCTCATTTTCAAAAATAAATGCAAGCCTTGCATGTTTCATTTTGAAAAGTATCTAGACAATAATGGTCGAAAAGGTCTGCAACGTTGAATATGATTTGTGGTAATTGTACCCAACTAAAATACTTTTAATTTTGTAAACCAAAACTGAACTCAAGGACTAATGTTAAAACTCTTTAAAGCTACAACGCGATAAAATATCTGGGTACATTATGAACGAGTATGTATTATTATAAATATCTTCTCTTCATGTTTTATTGATGGTTAATAAATGAGGCAAAGTTGTCAAATGATTTTTGTGAATAATTTAGTTTCTGTGTTAAGAAAATGAAACAAATAGGCAAAAATAATTTGTATTACGAGTGTTCTGCAAGTTGATCTCATGAGTTTGATTAGTACATTGATACAACTGTGAATAATTTTTGCATATGTATGTTAGTCCTATAGTAGAATATAATTACGTCATTCGATGCAATTTGTAAATTTTATGTAAGTAAGTACAGGTATTTTATTTCCTTTTTTGATGAAAATGTTTTTGGATCTATTGGAGATTGCAAGTAAGTCCGTCTTTTCAATAAGGGTTTTAAAAGCGATAATATGTTTTTAATGATCTAAATTCCAACACTTGTTTTAAATGGTACTCCTTTCTCCAATTTGTTATATTTCGAAATTCAACCTGAGTAACTCATTGTAAACAATGGTCTCAGTAAAAAAATAAGTACCATCAACCGAGAATAAAAGAACGTCATTACCAAAAACATGGAGTAACGCAGAGTTGAAATTATAGAGCTATCCTCATCAGATAACTCTTAAGTTTTTAACCGCTCTACTGTGTACCAGGTGAACGCACCAAAACCTTCCAATCGGTTCAGATCAAGACCTAAATAATTTGTTGAGGCAGTTAAAGGCACCATTGATGGCAGAAGAGACAAGGTTACCGCTTGGTGAAGCAAGACTTAAACCTTAATACCTACAAAACAACTCCTCGTCAGGTTTTGAAGTCTTTGATCGAGTTAAGCGTGTAAACCGATGCAAAATCCTCCTCTAAAAGAATCAAATGCAAGAATATTGTCCACCTCTCTGCCTCCAACTGTCCCTTCTGACTTTGATATTTTTGGATTTAAGGAGAAGCTTCCAGGAGTCCAAAACATAAGAAAGGACCAACTGAAGACCACCGTCATCACTGCTTGAGCCAACGTAGAGCCAAGCTATGTAAAAAACTGCGGACAAAGTTATGCACCGGGCTACAACTGGCGAATCAATAAAAAGGTGGCTATATTGATTGAGAATGTAAATAAGGTAGGATGATATAACTTTTTTAAATATAGCAATTTTTGTTGTAGTACTGTAGAAAATTGTGGCATTTTAGAGGGAAAAACATTTCATATCTATTAATAGAGGAAAATGAATTTGATATTTGTTTATGGATAATGACATATATGAGTTCTGAAACTGAGGATTATATGACCTTTTTTTCATTGAATTGTATAGTTACACTATTACGTAGAAAATTGTTAGCTTCACTGCTTGATATGCTTAAGCATAATGTGATAGATACATAGAAGTCTATCGACGTTTCTTTTTCCATCTTTCTTTATTATCAACACCATTATATAAATAAGTTCTTTTTCATGATGAAGATGGCAGCACTTGTGCAAAAGAAGCTTAGTTTTATTTTTCTAGTATATCTCGAAAGTTACTCAACCAAGTGAAAGCCATTTTAGAGGCGCAGTTGTTATATAATAGTCATTTGAGTGAGATCATGTAAGTGTTTTTTGTTTTTTTTTGTAAAAATGGACAAAATTGATTATTGAGCTGTCATTGAATATTTGTTTTTGAAAATATAACATAAGAATAAACTTAAAAACAAAGTAGATATATAAAGTCTTGTGTTAAAAATTTGAAGCGTTTAAGTCAATCCAACTAGAAATAATTTCTCAAAAAACAAAAACGTTGCTTTAAATCAAATAAAGGTTTAAAACTAAAACTAAAAATTCTTGGGTTTCTTAACTCATCCAACAAGTTTAAATAAAAAGCTGATAATTGACTCAAACAAATCTTTGAAATATTGGACTGTATTATCTATATTAAGTCCAAAAAAATTGGGATATTTTCTATTTCTTTATTTCAATTCAAGATTCTATTTTATATTGACGCACCATAAATGAAACTAAGGGAAGTTAAAACATATTTTATTTATGCTTCTTATGTTGTTGTTTGGTAATATATAAGTACCTAGGTACTGATATATTTTAAACAGTAGGTTACTAAATTGATATTTTAATTTAAGCAAATTCTTCCAGATGGACATTTCATAATATAAAATTTCAACATTTACCATATGAAATATCAAATAAAGAATGTGAATCATCCAAGAATGAATTAATATTTTCTTTGTAACCTGGAATAATCTTGGCAAAAGACTTCATCAAATTTCTACATCTTCACTTTTTTTTAGACAGACAGTAGTGATTGAAGCTGTTTGGGATATATCTTTTAATAATTCATGACTTCTTCTATCAATATTGTGATCAAAGTAGGAAAAATACACATACCATGTTCAGTAAGCCGAAGTCGTTGTGTATCAAGCTCGTAAGAGAAAAATTGAGACACATTGACAAGCCTACACTGGACATGGCTATTTTCTAGCCCACTTCAGCAAGTGAAAGGACATTAGCTAATGTATGTATGGAAGAATGGAGAAGTGGAGACCATCTCATCAATAGATGCCCCGTCCCATCTTACGAGAGACATCAAGACATGAATGAGGAAAACGAAGACATTCGTATTTTAAAATTTATGAAGCGTAAAACATATTATTGAACAAGCCTACATATTATGTAAACTAGGTTTTAGAATCTGAATTTTATTTAATGTATGTATGACAAACAGTAATAAATGATGAAAAGATATTTATATATAAACAAAAAAAAATAATAGTTTGGTTTATTCAGTCTATGGACAATGCAGGACGTCAACTATCTTTTTAAACTATCTAAAACAAAACTATGAATGTGTAACATGAGTAACAAACACAAATGAAAATTGTTTTATTGCTTAAAGAAAAAAAAGGAAACATTCTACACCCTGCCTAAGACTTAAACATAATATAATTACTCTTTTTTTCGCATATATTATGTATTGTATATTACACTTATTGCAACATGTACAAAATCATTTTGTACTTTTTAAAAGTATGTATTTGCAAAAGTTAATTAATTCAAAGAGAGAAGAACGTAAAAATTTATGAGACGACAAAAAATGTCTTTTAGTTCTTTATCTTTAACGTAATGTGTAAGATAATAATGAAGAAATAGAGGGGGGTTAGAGAGTCATTCTGAGTAATGAGCAGTCTCGAAGGGCTTTAACTTTAAAGGATTTATTTTTATTTTAAATTTAAGGAGGTAAAATAATTGACAAACTTTGGAAAGTATTAACTGATGTATAAGAATTGGTGGATTTTTTTTTCTTTTATTCTTTCTACTTTGGTGATGTATAAAACATGCCTTGCCGGTATGTAAAGATAAAAGAAGCCGAAAAGGAGTTTGGCCACCCTAACCAGAGATACAATTAATATGAAATGCAGGTATAATATTTAAAAAAAAACCCGAAAATTAACTTAATCATGATGACAGTTTGGGCGGGTGTTAAGAAGCTTCACTGTCATGACGTTTTACTAAATAATCTTCGAGCAGCTATCAGATGAAGGAAGTAAACAAAAACCCAATCCGGATCTACCAATGATATAAGGAGGAGTTACTACAAAAGCAACCCTCAGTTTTACCATAAATCTAACAAGGACTCTCTCTAACAACGCCACAACAAATCCTTAGAGTGACTCTTTGTCTTTCATGCAATAGTTATTACTTTATATTTTTTTATTCTCTCTTCAAGAATAAAAGAACAGCTTTGGTAAATAACAAGTTTTATTTAGGTAAAAATTACATAAAGAGCACGAACCTTAATTTTAACAATTTTTTGACCAGTGGTGATACATAATGATGACATTTTGTTAAGAAAAAATGAGTGCGAGGAGAAGGTGGGAGCAATACATAGGATATTTCTTAATTAACACTCTTTCAGCTGCCTCTTATATGATTTTAGGAGAAGAAAATCAATCCCTCCTATCCAGAAGAGAATATTCTTCATTTACATATATCATAGGCGATAATTCTTCCTTCATAAAGAATTGTCAACACCACGAGGACCTCTTAAATAATGAATTAAATCTAACAAAAAGAGCACACGGAACAGCCATTTGTCCTTTTCTAATTTCTAAGCAAGGTTTTTTTGTTTTTTTCAAAAAGTCTATAAATATAAAGTATATTTCTATCTCTAGAAATCCCCTAGGTGCTAACTTACACACATTGAGTTCAAGAGAATAATTTATCCCGACTGCTAGATAAACACAAATCTCACTCCGTAACTAGTAACTACATCGACAGGAATAACTCATATATTGATCCTCATTTCTTCTCTCAGTCCAATAAGGACTTACACAAACCAAATAAATTCGCAACAAATCCTTCAAAAAGTTCTCAATCTTTAAAGCTCTACTGACTACTTGATACACCTTTTTAAAGAAGGTGCCGAGAAGAGCAGCTTAGACGTCATGACTTTTTACTAGATCAGCTGCAAATATCCGTGGGGAAAAAGATACAATCATGAATCCCACTCCGTATAAAGAAGGGTTTATAGTCTGGAGTGACTCCCATATCGATCTAAGATTCAGTCCAAAAAAGACTTTCATTACCAAATAGTCCATGAAGATCTGAGCACTACGAATTTTAACAAGATATATAATAGAATTTCTGTAAAATTAAAATTATAAATAGATGTGTGGCCCAGCTCTCTTAATCATTAACGTAGACGCCCTTAACGACACTAAAGGCTTCCAGGTGGCGGTGGAAGGCCTGGTATCCGCTACGTTAGCCCACATTGCTGGCTTTAAGGTCATCGGTGTTTGGATAACGAACACTGCAGGACTTCTCCTGGACATGCACCAAAAAGGTGTAGTTGAGGGGGTTGGTATCAGGTATGTAGGGGGCCAAAACCTCAACAATCAGGTGTGAAACCCTGGTATATATTGCATGGGATTGGATCCGACTGTTTTCTATAACTTTTTCAGATTCCGATAGGCCTTTATAACGTTTCAGACTTGCTGACGGAGGTTACGGTACTCCTGGATACACCCAAATGCTTGGAGACTTCCCTTGGAGTTTTCCAGCTTCAAGGAGTGTTTGAATGGAAATTCGTCGATCGCGTTTTATGATTCATTTTCTCGACTTGTATGTACGTAAGCTAGAGATATCAGATTTGTCTAGTTGCGTAACTAATTGTTTATGCTTTAACATATAGAAATATGAATTAATTTCAATCACTCAACCGTTATAAATTATTGAATTAGTAAGTGTACAGATTTGAATGTATCACAGGTTTTAGTAATCTTTCCATTAATCACTTTATACTATAATCAGTTATGATAACCAGGAACAATTTTGGAGATGTAAATAAATAAAAAATAAAAATAAATCAATATGGTAACCTTAACAATTGCATTTTTGTTACAAAGAATTACATTTACGACTCCCGAATAAACCTTTGCCAATACTCTCTGTCTCGTATGAGTAGAAGCACTAGTCATTACTTTATACTTAGATGTTCCCTTCTCAAGAGTTAAACAATAACGATCGCAGCTGCGGAAAATAAAGAAGCCCTCTCAGATTACCAAGTATAAAAAACCGATCCTGCTTTTTAGGAAATATTTTTTACACCTTTGTTCATATTATATGGAAGCTTAATTAAATTTCTATTATTATTAGTGCACAAATTCATTCTTCTTACTTTACTCGCATGCAAAGAAAGAGTATGGAATGATTATACATCTTCATTACATCTGATGAAAGTCAAATATTTTATCATTACTTTATTTTTATAGATACTTTTTGTTAATAGTAAAATGGGCCTTTGATTAAAATCATTTAATTTCCTTTTAAATTGAATACATTAATTTTGATGTAGGGAAACTGAGCACACAGTTGGATGATATAGGAATGTACTTTACGAAAGCCTAATCCCGTAAAGTTTATTATTATGTAAAATACATGGATGTATTCATTTATAATCTGTAAGGTTATATTATACATAGATTTAATTTAAAATAAATTTCCTGTTTTGATTATTTACAAACTCACTAAATTAAATCATTTGCATAATTCGGAAATAAATATATATTATAAAGATGATAAATTATTCATAGAATATAAAATTATAAATCCCTTCTTTTCCAAGATATGCATAACTTTTACGTCTTTTCTCTTCATTACAATAATAATTGATATGATTAACCCTCGGTTAGTAAAGATTACTTTTGTTTACTAGCATTAGTGAACTCTGGTAAAAATTACCACCAAGAAGACATTTTAAAGAAATACTATTAGGTAACATTAGTTTGGGGGCCTCAACAATATTTTAATTTGTTATTTACCCAATTAGACATGCCCTGAAAGGCCCCGGGCTTAGCGCAGAATACTTTTATTTTTTGTTCGAAACTGTTTTGTTTTTTTAATGATTATTATTCACTTTATGAAGTGTGGTCTTTGCCTTATTGCCATTGATGAGCTTGAACAGTATTTTCTACTTTTCTATGAAGTTGTTTTTGATCCATTGTGTTAGAAATAAAAAAAAGTAAGCAAAATAGTTAAATTAGAAAAATAGTGCCATCTAAAATCCGGTATTTTTCAGTCCATGTGCATTATTAAAGTTTAATAAACAACAAAGTTACCAAATCTAAACCTTCCCACTTTTCTAATAAAGAGTTTAATCGCGTCTGAAGAACTTCCTCTCTCTCAAGGCTGATTGAAGCTAATCTAATAAAACGTCATGAGAGCCAAACTGATCTACAGCCGAACATTCATCAAATTGTCAGGATTACCGTAATCCTGTTCGGTTTCTTTTATTTTTGCAAATCGACATAACATATTTACGCATTACTGTTTAATGTCTATGAGAAACCTTGTCTCAAGGTATGTTATAGATAACTAATATTTTTTAAATATCAATAGAGACAATAGAGATTTAGTGTATATATTGCTATTATTTTTAAATATATTCAATCATTATATATGCTGATTTTCATTATAGTTCATTCATCTGAAAAGAATGAAATCATTTATATAAATTAAGAATTATGTACATAATAACAAAAGATTATAATGCTATAATAATTTTATTATTTTATTTTAATTACTTTTCCATAACAAGAATCAAAGTAAGTAAAATAGCGCCATCTTTGTGTAAAGACCTGTACTTTCCTGTATATATGTGATTCATTAGCCACAAGTACCTTATTTACAAATAATAAGACCTCAAACCCACTGGATAAATATTGTACATTATGAAATAAAAAAATTGTTTCCTCTAGACATCTATTTTATAGTTGCCCTAGGGTATCCCTCTCTATGGCAGCTGAAGAATTGAATGTTCAGCCGTAGGGAGTGAGTATCTCGTAGAGTGTCTGGCTAATAATGGTGGACTTTGCAGTTGATGAAAATATGAAGTTTGATTGTATAATAACTGATTTCCGATTGTCAGCAGATTAGGAGTATTTTCACGCCTCCCTTAGTAAAAATTTTATATTATTTATTTTACACACAACAACAACCCGTTGTTCTTTATTTTATCATGAGTTACTTAATGATTAATCTTTACGTCCAAATAAAATAAAAACCCTTTAAACTGAAAAAAAGGTATCGATAATAATTTCTTACATATGCGTCGATTCATTCATCTGTATTTGAGTATTCTTTATAGTAAGGATTCCCTAGCTACGAAAATTGAAAAACCTTTTGTTTTAAAATTTTCTTCTTTCTTTCTGGAGCACAAAAAAACAAGCAAAATGTCATGAAATTTTGACAGCTGTCCTTGGAAGGCTGGTACTATCCCAAAATAAGGCCACTGGCATCATGTGCTCTTTGCTGGACTCGTGCCTTCCCAATCCCTTTCCACGTACAAGAACATGGCGCCAGTTGTCACTATTACTAGAAATTTCCATTTGATGTATCGTACCCTACTGCTCGGGAAGAAAGACGGATTTTGACTAAACAAAAAAACTACAACAAAAATAACGCCGTCCATTATTAATTAAATGACAGGATAATTACCATAGTTACAAATTTAAATAAATAAAAAGAACAACAAGGAAGTAAATACATTCATTAAATGTTAACATTAACATTTTTATGAGAAAAAAGGTACATAAATTTTCAATATGCGTTTCAGGACCAGTATAAACCCGTATGGCTATAAAATGTATTTTTAAGGGAATTTAAATAACAATATAAGATTTGGGTACAGAAAATCCCAGTTCACTAATGAAAGGGTTCAATAACAAGGGAAACATAAATTAAAGGGTAAGGGATCATCATCATATTTTTTCCATAAAAGAACGAATCAAAAGTAATTACATTATTTAAATTCATCAAGCCATGATTTTAAAACGCAAAATATCTGAATAATTCCAAAAATCAACATTTATGCAACAAAATTTGCGTATATTTTTACCAGGGGATTCGGGAGCATGCTAAAAAGTTTTTGCCCGATAAAATATATTTTTCAGGGAAGGATAACCAACGAAAGGGTTAAATAACAATACAATGACAAATTAAAAGGCGACATATAATTATCATAATTCATTCAACATCCATATACTTTGTTATAACACTGTGTTGTTGTTTTTTTCGATACTTATATTATTGAAAGCAGGGCGGCTCTCTCTCCTAAATTATTGGATATTGACATTTTTTTTCGTAGGAAAATGGATACCTCATATATCACTTCCTCTGGCGATACATAAACGAGCCTCAATATCTACATATTACAAAAAATAGTGAAAATCAATGTGGTTTTTTTTTGTATTCATTGAAAATATGTTTAATTTTCATCATTTTTTGGCTTGATATACCCATACAATAATGTAATTTATTTATTGCTTGGCATTCAACAGTCCATATGCCTATATACCTTATGAAATAATTGCATGTTTTCTTCTTCTTTTGATATGATGAATGAATATATGATTTATGCTAGAATTTACATAAATCAGCATACTAAGCGTATAAATTAAACTATTTTGTATAATATTAGATAAATTAGTAAAGTTTGTATTTCTGTTTGAGAATGACTCCATTTTAAGACTACATATTTTAGTCACTTTTAGGGCATTGCATTTAATTGTGTGGTATGAGGTAAGATATCCAAGAATTGAAACATTGGCTGAGAACGTTTATTAGGTTTTTAAGGCACATATTAGTTCCGCTATGACCTATCAATTAAAACATATCAATTTCTCGTTCTTTTATTATTATGATCAATTTTGGTAGCTTTAAGTACAGTTTGTGACGCTTTCCAAGGTTTAATAAAAAATTATTGTTGATAGAAATTGACAATAATTTGTCAACGAATATAAATTTGTTCCACACTCAATTTTGCTATAAAAATTGTTCCAGCTTTTTTTTGTATGCACAATCAATTTTGGCTACTTTTAGTGTAGTTTACGGTTGACCCAAAGGGTGAATAAAAATCATTTCTGGATATAAATTGACGATAATTTGTTTAATCATTCTAGATTCTGTTTGTGTTGACGCCTACATATTTACTTCTTAAATTGAAACAGTGAACGAAAAAAACAAAGAATGGTTCTAATCTATATTTGTATATGCTAACAAATGAAAGAAAATAAGCACCTATTCGCACAAACCTCCCTCCGAACGTTGTTGCTCTCTAGCATGCATTTGTATTAGCCGGCCACATATAAAAAAAATAAAAATAGTGAATTGTGACTTTAGATGAGGTTTAACAACGAGCGTGTGTAGCCAAAGCTCAGCGCCTCATATTAAGAAAGAAAAGAAAAGAGGAGGAAATATATTCAAAGTTATTAATAATAAGCATTTTTTGCCGTTCAAGTTTGTTTCTTGTTGCCCACCTAAACATGGTTTTTTTTAAATTTTTATACTATCATTAATTTTTCTTTTTTTCACTATTTAACTTTCAAAATTTGTTGTGAAGTTTCTTTATATAAATCCAGCGAATTATTATAATAAGGTTTGTCTGTTCATCAACGCCTAATAACTCAAGGCAATGATTGGCACTCCCACTAGTTGTAAATAAAATTAAATCTCATGTCAACTTTCTCTTTTTTTTGTTGTCATTTTATCTTTGTATCCAACAGGCATAGGTGAAAGAGCACTTCAAACCTAGTTTGATCCTCAAAAATGTCTTCTTCTTTTCTTTTCTTTTCTTTTCTTTTGAATAAAAAAGACAAGAAAAACTATCAAAAAGTATTTGAGACATGTAAGTCCCTAATGGTTTTACTACAAGTTTCTTTACTGTAGCACTATCTGTCTATAAACTTTTGTTTTAAATATGGAGCATTTTTAGAATATAATTACAACTCAAGACTGAAAAAGGTAGACACTATTATTTATTTATTATTCTGAGCAAACTCGATATTTTCTTAATATCTAATAAATAACTACTGTTTTTCATATCTACAAATCTCAAGACTGCACTACAAAACGTAATATCAATCTAGGATCTATTTTTTGTTTATAAATCACGTTAAACAATGTATTCCAAGGTTGAATTACTTATTAGAAACTACAACTGTGCAAATTTTCTGAATATTGTAATATCACACAAAATAAAGGTATAGTTAGAGTCAAGCTTTTTCTTGCATCCACTTTTAAAAAGAGATTAAAAATAAAGTTACAAATGAATTCATAATCTCCATTAAAGTTAGTTAACAAAACACTCTCCACCAAAGGTCTGGGTTGAATTTTAACATATGAGGTCGAAACATGATAACATTGAAGTTAGTTATTGTTTCAAAATTATTGAACTTGACTTCTGAAGACTTTTTATATTTACCTGGCGGTCCATTGAAATCTCAACACTTACTATTTTAATAATTAATTAAGGTTAAGGGATTTAAATTAATTCACGTTTCTATAAATTAAAGCATCAACAATTACTTACAACAAAAATAAACCAGAACTCTCTAGCTTACGTAGGAGTGCAGAAAATTAAACTTGAATGTGAACAACGAATTTCCATTCATGCACTCCAAGCATTTGGGCGTATCCAGGACCCCCGTCTACTCCGTCATCAGGGCTGAAACGTGGAAGGAGAAGAAGACCTCTCTAAAAAAAAAAACTGGACTAGGAGGAGTTAAAGAAAACATTCTGGGCCAACCCCCTCAAGTCCATGAGGGCCCATTCAAGATATATTTGGGTTTCACACGAGACTATTGAGAGAACTATAAAAAAAGTGGGTAGGAAGATCTTTGTTAGGGTGGAGAGGCCACTTTTGACACCAGCAATGAAAGAAACCGTTTTATCCGTAGCAAGACTCTTTTGAATAAGTCTTTTGAGATATTTTGAACTCTTTGTTTTACCTCTTTGGCCCTCATACAGCCCTGATGCCCTTCGACTACACCTTTTGGGTGCATGTCAAAGGAAAGACCTGCAGTGTCTGTCACAGAAACACCGAGTCCCTAAAAGTCACTTTCAGCCAGCACTTGGATCCCATGGTAGATAAATACATCATCAGCGGGTACCAGGCCTTTCAATGTTCCCTAGAATCCATCATTACCGCTAAGAGTAGCTATATTAATGCTTAAGAGAGTCCAGATATCCATCTATTTATAGAATTAATTAGTTAAAATTATAATGTTAAGTAATAAACATTATCTTATCGAAGATCTTAATGGACCATTCGGTAATGGAAGTATTTGTTGGACTCAGAAGAGAATCTGAGATCGGTATCGGAGTCACTCCTAAATATAAGATTCAAATTTTAATAGATCATTTGTTAATAAAGCATAAGCCAGAGCTATATAATTATTAATATTTTCTTGAAAATCGATAGAAATAAAGCACAGTTTGTTCTCTATTGATACTTAGGACTGTGTGGATACTTGATCTATGAAGAAGAAAAAAATTGTGCTCAAGACAAGTTTTTGACAAGGAGCATTTTTAGCTAAACCTCGTATGACAAAATAATAGAAAAGTACATTATAGAAAATAATAAATGAGACCTTGAGTGAGGCTTATCAACGAGTGTGCGTTGCTAAGCTGAGTCTAAGAGTTTTTTTGAGATTAATGTACTCTATACTCCAATGGCCCTATTAAATATATTTTTTCAAGCTTTTATTGTTATTATTTTTCGATGAACGAATATCTAAGTATTGAGTAACTACATGTGAATTTGCCCATGAAAAAGGAGAGTAAAACTAATAGTTTCTTGTGGAGTTATCTTCTGTACTATGAAAGAAAAGTTTGTAGACATCAAATTAACCCGCACAATCCTCTTCAACTTTAATTAGTACGAACCTTTGACAGCTCTCTAAATTTTATGATGATTTGTCCTTTAGTTTGTATATGATTGTGAAATGTGTGACACTACTTCTCAATTTTACACTACCTGTTGATGGGGAAAAATACCTTTTAAGCTAAGTAATCACTTGAAAAGTGTTATGAGGACTGTATTCTATATAATGAATTAAAAAAAAATTATTATTATATAAAAAATCCAATTTTGAATGAAAAAAAATATGTTTTTTTTTGGTTTTTTTTTATGCCTGGCACTTTTCAGCACAATTTTTATGTTCTTTTCACCTCAACCAATCAGAGATCAATTGGTTTTGAGTCAATGGCTTTATATTATTGTTAAAAATGATAATAATATATTTGAAATTGACGGTTGCTAAAATATGTGAATAATATTTTTTTTGTATTTTTTATATAAAAAATGTAATGTAATTTTAGCTAAAACTGCAAAATCCAAATTACCTTAATTGCTTGAATATAAACGGAGTAATTACAATTTTTCTCGGCAAAAATAAAAACTTTTATTCACACGCAATAGTCATGCATTCCATTTTTAATTGTTTGTTTAGTCTATTTAGACACTTAATGGTGCTGAAAATTTGAGATATCGTCACAATAAAAATAATAACGTACACTTATTCATCTTTATTAATAAAATATAGTTTCTCATTCTGTTTGATTGGATATCATCATATATAAATATATGACGACAACTAATTTGGTGCACTCTATATAGTGTTCCATGATAATTATAACAGTTTTTGAGAAAAAAATTCTAAAATCACCAGCCATTTACAAAAAATTCAAAGTAAAATATTAAGTTTTTGAGAAAAAAATTTCAAAATCCATAGTTATTCTCAAAAAATTCAAAAAACCACAGCTCTTCTTATATAATAAATTTTTTTGAAAAGAATTCAAATATTCAATATTTTGGAAAAAAAAGTAAAATATTCAATTTAAAAAAAAAAAAAATCAAATATTCAGGTTTTTGGTAATTTTTTTTTAAATATTAAAATTTGAAAAAAAAATCAAACAACTATAAATATCAAGAAAAAATAGAAAAACTATGTTTCAAATATATAATTTCTTAAAAGTAAATTCAAAAATTAAATTTTTTGGAAAAAAATTCCGAAAATTCTAAGCTATTCACAGAAAATTCAATTTTGTGGAAATTAAATTTTCCAGTAAAGAGCAAAAATGGATTATTTTTTTGTAAGGGGTTTCATGTCTACTCAAAATGATTAGTTGATAGAAATTGACGATTTTGAGTCATAGAATACAAATGTAATTCACAACCAATTTTGATAAAAATCATTCTAACTTGCTTTTATGTTGACAGTCCACATCTATATATATATATATATATACTTGAATTTCCATAATATATATGGTTGAAAAAAAAGAAGATATTTAAAGAGTTTATTTTTTCTCCTTTTTCTCGACCATCTTAATAATAATAATATGGAAATGAATTATTTTACAAGTATAACATATTATAATATAAAACTATACATAAATAAGTGTGGTACATAAAATTCATAAGGCCGTAAAAGTAAGATATCCTACATTAGGGTGATACTGGTGCCACAGAAATTCTAAAATTTTTTGGTGGTACATGGATGAGGATGGCCTCTAGCATCCTCACCTGAATGTTGAAGATATGAATACCTTTGTGGAGGAGCAATGGAATGCCAGGGATTCAAACATCAATCTTAGTACTTACAACTCTTTTTGCAAAAGGCTTGTATCCATATGTGAGGCCAAAAGCGTCATATAGAAATTTCAAATTTTGCCAGCTAACGCTTCACATTTTTTGGACCAATGTCCATTGAAGTGAATTGGGAACCTTTCAGGGATATTGTAACAAGAAACCGAAATCAATGTGGAAAATTCACATTATGTGTTTTATAATATGCCTTTTTCGTTAAATATATTTTTTGGATAACACACAATGACATGAAAAAGGTTTCTGTTTTTTTTCCAGAAAGTTTACTATTTATTAAAAAAAAAAAAAAAACTCAATATCTATGTACTTCATTGTCTTAATGCAATCTCTACATATGTACTAATATGATGTGCTGTTTTATTTGATATATGTGAGTTGTCAGCCAAAAAAGAAGTTAGAAGGATTCTTAAATGAAATTGATTGTGAATTACATTTGTATTTTTATAGAAATTTTTGTCAATTTCTATCATAAAGCTACTGTTTATGAACCTTTTGAGTGCTTGTAAATTATACTTAAAGTAATCAAAATTAAAGTTGATTGATTTTATTTGAAAGGGATTATATCGGAGCCAATATAAATCTTTTAAATTAAATACAGCATAAATTATAAACTCCAGACAAAATAATCAATCAGATTTTGGTCGGAGGGCTGGAAGGCCAAATATCTTTGGAAACCAAGCTGTAGCAGGGATCTTGAGTCTTTTTGGAGGTGTTTCAGGGAGTAGAGTTCTGTTGTCATACCCATGGAGGTTTCCGTTGACCTCCTTGATCCCGGGAGCACCACAGACTCCATGCCGTTCGCCAGTATCATCACATCTGCCTCTAAAAATGTAATAGGCTTTCAATCTTCTGTTGTTCGATGTTTGGCTACCTATTGAAAGTTGATATTAGAGATCTACTAGTATCAAAATTTCAGCCAATTTTTGTTCAGATACCATCTTTATGAATGATTCAAGTAGTGATTCCTTATTATATTAAAAGGAGTTACATACAGAAATAACAAAATGATTTACTTTTTATAAATGAGGGCTTGACACCAAAAGATATAAATGTATCAATCATGATTTTGATTATAATTAGTTATAAATAATTAAAAATTTTATGTGTTGACTATTTGGAATTAGTAAATTAGAACTTTTTTTTGGTAAAAATATATATGAATGAGTAGGCACAAGTAGCGGTGGAATTGGAATTATTAAGCCAATTCTGATACTTCAAACAGGCCGATTCTTGCCAATTCCAAAGTATTTGTACACCCATAGTTTATATGTAAATTCCCCACAAAAAATAATTTTGCAATTTTCCTATCATATATAACGGAAAAATCAGGATATTCAAAGCGCCGATTTTTACCAAAAAGTTTATTTGAACAAACTCGGGAGATTAGACTCCCCCTAACGTACAGTGTATGAACATATATTTTTATTCAAATGCTTAAAAGGAATAAAGTAAAAAAATTATAAATAATATATATATTTAAATTTTATATTTTTTTCTCCATATTTTTTTAATGGATATTTTTTAATTCTTTATTTCGAATCGACAATAAAAAGTGATTTGCTTTGTTTTATTGATATACATTATTATCCTTGCAATAATAATAAAAATATTGTCATATATTTTTATGACTACATAAGCCTGATTACAAACGTGATTTATATCAAAAATGGTCTTATACATACTTATTTTTTTTACTTTGATTATGCTAGGGGTTTTTTACCCCACATTTGCTAGATCAAAGGTATTATTAGAGGTGAGACTCATTTTTTTATTTCGATCTTAAGGGATTTCTTCTAGATTGATTGAGACCGATATTTTGGTTCAAACAGCAATCTCAGGGCGTAGATAGTAATTTAATTATTTCCAAAACGTGGACCGACATATATCAGAATAGTGGAGAAAATAGGTCCATTGATTGAGACCTAGAAAAATAGGTGCATATGTTGAGACCGAAAAATGACATTGATAGAAAAAAAAGTCTTGACATTTTCAGAATTAAAAGAACGATGATAGCGTCATATATACTTCTTATTCTAGAGAACTGAAGTTGATTACATCGGATCCCACGTCACTTAAGATTGAAAAATTGGTGCAATTTGTGCAGATCAAGTAAGTTCGACCGGATTTATTCCGGAGAACCGACGTTTTTCAGGTCTAAAAAGATTGACAATTTCACGCACCATACAAGTTACTGCCAATAGGACAGGTAACTAACGGTAATACCTAGTATTAATTAGAATGATCCTTTGTCAACTAACTCACATATTTTCTGGTTTTATAAAGAAGACAACTCCCTAAACCATTCTCAGTGTGACTCTCCGTTTTTTATGAGCAATTTGATGTTCTCTCCTCTAGTTTGAAAGAATATTAATTAGAGCTTGATATATTTTTTTTAATTTAACGTGATGAACTTAGTAGTTCTTTAGTCTCACTGGCTGTAATGAGCCACCACACGCTCGTTGCTCAAACCTCATCGGAATTCATATTCCTTATTTCATATATAAATTATATATTATTTTCCAAGATTACACCTTAATACTTTTCCAACTGATGTTTGACTTCCATTACTCTTTTTAATATTGACGTCAAAGAGTTTAACTGCTACCAAGAGTAGCTATATATCGCCGTCCTTTACTGTTAGTCTTAAAGTATTGTTGGTATACTCTATGACGTCAAAATCTGTCTATCTTGAGCAGTATCATAGTGTTACATTCAATTAAAAATTATGGAAATCCTGATTTCATGATGGTGTAGCCGAGTATTTCTATTAACCTTGGTACTTAGTTTTTATTTGATTTTTTTAATATACCGTGATGAACAAGGGATTATTTTATTTACTAGAACACTCACAAACTGTGCTTAGACTACAAACACTTGGTTGATAAAACCTCCTGCAATGTCATATTCATTATTTTGAATTTAAATAAAGTACTTACATTCTATTTTATTTTTTGATATGACGTGATGTGCCTGGAAGTGTTTTTGTCCTTAGGACGCTCACTAGCTGTGCTTAACCAACAAACACTCGTTGCTAAGCCTCATCACAACTCACAATAGTGATTTTTATGTGAATATGTACTCATCTTTCCTTTTCTTTCTATAATATGAGCTTGTTGTTGAAAATGAGTACTCATCCAAATATAAACCAATTTTATTTGTTAGCTAGATCAAAAAAATTCTTTGAAATCGATATACATCAAAAAAAAAAAGGTCCAAGAACATTCCATACTAATTTTCTGTTAAAGACATAATTGGTTCTACCTACTAAAAATCATGAGTAGAAAACCGGTCTAGAATTTTTACACGGCAATCTATCACTAGTATTTATGCATCAGGCATTATTTTTTATCTATTTTAATAATGAAAAGTCTGCTTATTAAATGCAGGGGAATCAACTTTTTCGTGTAGTATTATGTTCAGCTTTTAAGGATTTAAAAAAGTTTTACCAAGTCCTAAAATTGATGTGAGTAAGTCGAAGGATTTTAATCCATAAAAATTATAGATTGTATTTATTAATGAGGAATAATATTAAAGTTTAAAAAAAAAGTAGTTTTGATATTGACATGAGAGACGTTGATGTGAAAAATCATTACTTCATATTAATATAAGGATTATTTATTTATGTATGAATATGCCTTGAATAAAACTTTTTGATTGATAAATTGCAGAGGTTCGTAATTTATAATATACTTTTTTAATATAACTACTACTTACAGAAGACTTTGAGCCATCTTATAAAAGGTAATTTATTTAAAATATCACCATTATGTTGATTATGCTTCCTTACGAAAAGATACCTCCATCTTTTTTTTAATCAGAAACAAAAACATGGTTAAATTTGGTGTAATTTAAATGGTAAGATAGAAGAAACATTTTTTGCTCACATCAATTTGTCAAAAATATTCGAATAGCATTATGAGAACAATTTGATGATGATTTGTGACCCAGAAGCGACCAAAATCGTCCAAAGTCCTGCTTTGTTGAGGAAAAAAAAGACAAAAAAACCGGCCCAATCAATGAATGTGATCACCGTCACCAATGATGGGGCGTCCCGTTCAACTTCTAAACGTACCATCAATAAACATTTATGGTATCACAGCAATGCACGTTGGAAAGGACAGCTTTGAACTCCGTCAAATATTCAGAAAAATATCATGCGTACCAAGGCTTTGATCAGGCTAAAACAAAAGCCTCCAGTAAAAGATATTTACTGGTTCTTCTCAGACAAGAAAAAATTCTGTGAAATCCAGAACCATAACTTGAGGCAAAATAGACTTTTTGCAAAAAGTCCTTATAATGTCCCTAGGATCATGTAGGCCATGTAACTACAATAAGTCACGCTTCTTTCCGTTGTTAGCAACAATGCCGCCTTTCATCTTCTAGCTGGGCCTTAAGGTCTAACGACAGGTCTATATCAGTGTTCCATGAACCAAAGTCTTCTCCCGGATCTGCAAAATCATGAAGGACCATCTTTGGATATGATTGCAAGACGGCACTATATCACACCAACAAAAAAACACTGGATAATTATTGTTCTGAGAATGTTATAATGTCCCGCAGAGTTCATGGTTCTTATTTCTCCGTAATTGAACCATTTAGACTATTTTGTCTTAGCAAATGTTGAACAAGTTTCCAAATAAAGGTATCCACAGCACCAAAAGAGCCATCCAAGCCGGGTATAAGGAGGTCATTGCGCACTTTTACCAGTGGGACTCTCAAAAAGACAGTGAGACGTTTCCCAGGACGTGTTGAACGTGTGGTCCGAGTAACGGTGATTTTATTGATTGAATGTCAAATTTATGTTATAATGTTCATTTTTTGTGGAAGTTTTAATAAAATTAGTCGAGAAAGTTTTTCTCAGCTTGCGAACGTTTGGATGAAACGCCCTTTATAAGGTAGAACAAATGAAAATAATATGTGTACTTTTTAAACAGTTTTTAATTGTTTAAATTAGACAATTATTCTCAAAGAAAGATGCAAAAAAGTGTATTTCATATTTTAGAAACTATTTTGACTTATTTTTAGTGTTCCTGCAATTAGTTAGATGGATTTGCACTGATTAAGTATAATTAAACATTATAGTGTTACAATTACTCCAACTAACCTAGGAATCTTGTTTGAATACCATAGACATTAAGTATATTTCTTTCTCTAGAAATCACCTGCGGGCGAACTTACGCATAGTGAGTTCAAGAGAATAATTTCTCCCGAGTGCATTGTCCATGAGCTACGGCGATTGCATGATTTCAATTGCATTTTGCAAAAGCATTTAGTGTTGTCACGATAATAATGTTTTCTATCAGTTCAGTTGTATTTATTTTTTGACAAAAAAAAAGAAGATGAACCCTATATATTTACAGGGGCCATCAAATAAAATTCAGGTTTTGGAACGCCTGCCAATTAAACCCATATATTCTATTGATTTTAAAGCCTTTTAAAAGAAAAAAATGTTTCACAGTATAATTTCGATTCAGTACCATATTTCAAAAGGAAATAACTACATTCATGAAAATTAAAGTATGTATGATTAAACATAATTTTTTGCAACTGTGTTCAACTTTAATTCCTAAATAATGTATATTTTGCAACCTGGAATGTTTCTTTTTTATTCATTATTTTTACCTTTTATTTTCATCTATTCTGATTTATCATTTTACATTGCCTCTAAAATTCATTAGTAAGAGTCAAACAGTACATGAATCCATATTTCAAGCTCCATCACAAGATTACTTGTTGCATATGTGTAGTGAGTGAGTGATTTCAAAAGATGGACATTTTTTAAGCATTCGGCTTTCAAATATATTAACATAATTTATCCCTATCTTCAAAATCGAGTGCTTAAAACGGTTTTGAACCTTAAGGACAACAAAAAATGTATGACCGTGTTCTGAAGGCCAAGATGCTATGAGAGAAAAAATAAGACCATATATGGAATCAGGGGATCCAACTGTACTAATTTGGACATATGCTATTCTTGTGCATAAAAAAAGTGTAATTTTGTTGGATAGTGTTATTAATAAAATCTAGCTTCTTAACCTCTTCTTTCCAAATTAGTTAAAAATATACTACTTAGAAAGACCGTAATATTTTAAATTCTCTATTTATATAATTATCAATGTAGGACGTTCTTAGGAGTTTGCCTGTCAATCAATTTTGTTTTGACAGAGTCTGCTTTTAGGTGAGTCATTGTTTTTGGGGACATAGGAACAAGCCAATCTTTTTTTAAATTTATATTCCAAACTCCTCTTCCATTTTTGTTTCCTGGAGTCGTTTGGAGACTATGAGGACCGGAGGGTTAACACTCTGATTGTTTCTATCTCTCTCCTGATCAATCACCTCTTTAGAACCTCAAAAGCAATACGAAAAAGGAATTTATTGACCCATGTTCACTTTTGTCGATATACTATTTGTCTCATGACTAAGATTCGGTTTACTATGAGTAAATCTTTGGAATAAAAAACCTAAAAACTTACCCTCTGGAAACAATTCAATAGTGCTTCGGCACTTTACTCATAAAACAGAGTATTAAAATTAATTGGGGCATTGGCACCACTTTTGGCATTATTTATTTGCGCTGGAAATTTGCACGGGTTTCACTACTCCAACGCATAATAGCAACTGACAGTATTTCCTATTTTAGAATCTTGGCTCTAAAATGAAACTACGCCCAGCCCGCTACTAGTTCTACAGCCTGATTAAAAGTGACAAAAGTGGGTAACTATTGCTCAGCACTTCCTAGTACAGAAGAGAAGACAATAAAATATATATACTTAGGGTATATACTTCAAAGCTTTTTTTTAGACTGGATTATTTTTGTAGTTGTTGGGAACTTGAACAATGGTTTTTTTTATTAAATTATTTTCATTATTCTTCATTTATAAGGAGAAAACATTGATGTATTGAATAACTGCTGGTCAGTGTGCTTTTGAAAAACGAAGAGTACCTGAGGATCTTCTACATTAATAAAGCAAATTTTGTATGTTTGTAGACTCATAATAATGTTGTACTTCACGAGGTAATACTGCTAATAATTAATAAGAATTAAATAAGCCCTGAATATAGTGTGTTTATCATTTCTGAACTGTCAATATACAAATTTTTAGGAAAGCTTCGTCTTCCTCCCATTTTTTTAAATTATGAATTTTAAACATAACCATTATTTAAAAAATAAAATAATAAATTAGATTTATTATAAATTAAGAAGCAACAATCTTATTTCAAATAATAATTTTAATTTATTACATAGCTTACTAAAACAATCCAGCGAAAACCACTCTAAACTTTTTACTTAAACAAATATATATTTTATTAAAATTGTACAGATATGTTCATTAGGTCATTACACAATACCAAAAGAGGTTAAGGTTATCCTCTTAAATTTTATAATTGGTCGACCCCCAGGCTCATCCTAATGTACATATATAATATATAAGTATGCCTTAACAACATGCTTTACGTATTTGAGGTTAGTATTTGCCTTAAATTATACTTATGTTTAATAAGCACAAAAAAGTTGTTCCTTCCTAAGAATTGATTTGTTTGCTTACTTGTTTGAGGACAATACACTTTGTTTAACTTTTGGATTTTGTGTAAAGTATTGGTTTGGTTTTGTTTATTTAAGAAAGGAGGAAAAAGGTACAGATGCATTTAAATAACGAAAAAATAATTGGTTTAACTATTCAACTCTTTTCTTTGTTTGTCGAGGAAATTATTCTTAAATAATGTTGGATTTGTATAGGGCTGTAAATCATATCTATAGTAATAAAGAAGAGTTTTTATAGATAGATTTCTGAATAACAGTAACAGACACAACATC
The DNA here is from genome assembly GCF_016086655.4 of Lepeophtheirus salmonis. Taxonomy (NCBI): domain Eukaryota; kingdom Metazoa; phylum Arthropoda; class Copepoda; order Siphonostomatoida; family Caligidae; genus Lepeophtheirus; species Lepeophtheirus salmonis. The sequence goes on from NC_052132.2 coordinate 16,815,080, forward strand.
CCCTACTCAAAACATTCAATTGATCAAATTTCCTCTTTTTTTTCTTATTATCGAATTTACATTCATTGTAAGACCCATAAAAAATATTTAACATGCTAACAATATAACTACTAATTAAACTACAATGGGCCCACTATAGAGTGTAAACTTCCATCCAAAATGTAATTTGAGTTACGTACCGTGATGCAGAAAATATGTCCTGGTGGTATGTAAAATTTAAAAAAAAACCCGAAAATAAACATGATAATCCTGACAATTTGAAGAATGTTTTGGGAGGAAAGGTGATTAACTGTCATGGCATTTAGTCAAATTACCTATGAACAGGGATACCAACAAAAAATACTAATTATTACACCCGTCTGTCATGAACAGGCATACAAGTAATTACTTGATATTTCAGTTATTCTCCCTTTAATGATGATGAAAACATTGGAGAATAAAAAACTCTGCTCAGATTGTCAACTAGATCAATTCCCTTCCACCTTCTATTACATATTTTTACAACTCTACTTATATATCTCAAAATATTCCAAAGTTATGGTCGTTTATGCGTTTTGAACGTTTTGTGTAACATAAAACTATTAAAAATTAATGACCTTAAAAACAGTCATGAGGTAATTAGTGCTCCCTCATGTTTATCATATACTAATACAGTATTTAAAAAAATGGAGTATACTATACTTAGATCAATGTATAAAATGAAGGAAACCTTACATGAGTGTAGTTCAACTCATATTAGAAAATAAAAAAGGGAAGTACTTTCTATAAATTTTCTACAAAATGAATATTACTTAAGATGAAGTTTAGTAATTACCTAAAGTACTCCCTGCCTCATTAAATCATATCATACATTATTCTTCAAGCTGTTATACCTATTTTTGTATTCTTTAGGAGGGTAACTCTTAGTATTGAGTGAGAAGCTATGAGAAACGGAGGATGACACCAAGTATTTGTTGGGGAGTTATATTCTATATTACTAAAAGATAATTTGTATGTTCTTCGACACCTAATAAGTCCGAGCAATGTTGGGTATTACCCGTAGTAGATTAATAGAATAAGGTTTTCTTTCTGGATGATTAAACGTGTGTTTACATTCCGTATAGTCGTTTTTCAGTGTGTCTTGGGACTTCGTAGATACTTGATCTAAGAAAATAAAAAGGCAACCAAGAATTTGCGACGGGTGGCCCATCTAGTGGTTGCATTTTGAACTGCCACTTTTTTGACGTCTGACAGCTTTAGTAACATTCTCATTGTGTCTAATATTTTGTAAAAGATCTCCAGTTTACGAAATGGTTAAGTTTACGCTCGAAGAAAATTGAGAAATACTGAAGACTTAATTCCAAAATGGAGAGTCTTCAAATGAAACTTCAAGAAAATTATGTCAGTCGAAATAAAAAGCCTTCCAGGCAGTTTGTGGATAAATTTGTGAAGGGTGTGCGCGAAACTGGTTCGTTAATGGATAAAACAACGTGTTCCCTGTGTTCGTCCAGTGTCGTCAATCGAAAACATTGCTGCCGTTGCCGAAAGCGAAAAACGAGAAAACGAGCTGCCGTTAAGGTCAATGATGAGCGCTATCGGGCCATGTTGGAAATTTTTTTATTTCTCTAAATGGAAAAAGAAGACATCGACGACATTTGGTTCCTACAAGATGGCGCTACGTGCCACACCGCCAACGTTACAGTGGATCTTTTGCGCACTGTCTTCGACAATTGCATCATAAGCCGAAACGGCTACGTCAACTGGCCACCTCGTAGCTCCGGTTTGATTCTGTTGGGCAATTTTTTGTGAGGAACCGTCAAGGATAAATGTTACGCCAACCATCCAGAGACAGTTGACGATTTGAAACACGAAATTGGATTCGCCAGTGCAGCTATTGAAGCTCACACAATCGAAAATGTATTGAAAAATTGGGTCGACAGAATGGGCTACTGTAAGGCCAGTGATGACAGCCATGTGAAAAGAGTGGTGTTCCATTATTAACCGGAATGTTGAGGCTTTCAAAGAAAGAAAAAATTTAAAAAAAATATTCATCCGTCTTTTTTATAGCGATTTTAAAAAGAAAAAGTTTTCGTGTTATTAAAAAAGATAAAAAAAGGAGTATTCATATTGATAGAATTGTTTAAGAAATGTATGAAATCTAGCAAGCGTTTAGGGTAACTTATATTTTATACAATTTCATACTGTATAATGTATAGTATTGTATAAAATATAAGATATGGACTCATTTTTAACAGCTTATATGATAGACAAAATAAAGGGAAATAAATTATGTTAATAAAAATTATGAATCTGACTCTAGATGAGTTTTAGCAACGAGCGTGTTTTATGCTTGAACAAAGCTAAAGCTCAGTACGTCATATTATAAAAGAAATGATAAGATGACTGCATATATATATAGGATTAAAAATCATAAGCATTGGTTAGTTTTGGGAGTTTTGTACTTGTTATCGTGAACCTGAAAAGTTGTTATGACGATTTTTTTATTCTTATGAAGAGAACATGCAAATATTAAGTAGTGACGTGAGAAAGTTCTCATGAAAAAAACTGGAGTACCACTAAGGAATTTTTAAAAAGTTATTTTTTATATTAATAATGCAGATCTATACTCTTGATGCACAGTTTGTCTGTTCGTTGACACTTTATAACTCTGTGAAATACTGGGTACCGTTGCTATTTGTATTTATGAAGCAAAACTTGTTTGTATGTCTGGATGTTTGCCAATACCTCATTTTTGAGAGTGCTACTTGTTCTAAGAAATTAGAATGGAGCAACGGGCGTGCGTAAATAAAGCTCAGCGCGTCGTATTTAAAAAAAATCTAACTAATAAATCATGAATATTTTATTTCATTGAATACTAACGTATATTTAAAATATAAGTACATATCTATTTTATAAAAACAGAGTTTATTTGATTGTTCATCGACGCCTGATAGCTATGAACAATACTGTGTACTCCCGCTAGAACTACATATATAAAATCATTTTTGAAATTAACATACAATTTTTATTCATAATCTTTTTTCTTTCAAATTTCATCCTCTCTATTTTTAGCCTATCCCTCAAATCATCTCAAATCTAGTTCAAAATATTAATAATGTTATAAATTGATGTGTGAATCAGAATAATATCCTTGTATTTTTACATACACAATTTTGTACATTTGAGATTTTATACACAAATTTATATTGATACAATAGAGATGTTCTTTCTTTTACAATTTGCTAATGTTAATATAACAAATATTATGAAAGGAAAGTGTTCAGTTTATCCAACCCTAATTCCGGATACTACCGATAGTTTAATAAAATATATAGATACATCAAATCAATCATATTAACAAGACATTTCTGCAGAGGGAATCGGTTTCTCAAATGTCACTTTGTAAGCTCTAAGGATCTCACCATCTAATTGTATTAGTACTACATGTTTACATATTCATGAATTTAATATTAGTCTTTTAAAACAAAAAAAGACGATCTTAGAAAATTAGAAGTTTTTTATATAGTAAATGTATTTCTTTAATAGGTATTAAAATCTTTCAACTTGTAAATAGTAAGAAGTACAATCAAGGCATGCAGTGACAGATGAATTTTTTTTTTAAATAATCATTTAAGAAAGTGTTTTTTTTTAATTATTAAACTAATGGCAAGATTACCCAGCATTGCTCAGAGTTATTAAAAGTCGATAACAGAAAAACTTTAATAATATAGAAAGTAATGAGTATTATTTTAAAGAAAATAATAAATAAGTTTAAAATTTATATTCTAAAAAATTATTAAAAATTCCAAACACAAATACTAAAGGACTTTTTTTCAAACCATGATTTAGGACTTCCGTTTTACATGAAGATATACAGAGTGGAGATTCTAATAACTTAAAAATTAAGAATAGTCTTTGTTAAAACTTATTTAACAAAATTAATTCAGCAATTTACAAAACTTTTGTTCTTTCGTGATTAGGTCTATAGTGAAGTTAATCACTCAAACCAACCACTTCCAGGTTCAACCACAGCCTCCAACCAGGCCCTGAACCTAAAACAGGCCTAAATGAAGAACTCCTTTTCCATGTGGGCCCACAAGGAGTCAACAGTGTTATTTGCACATTTATTGGACTCTGTCCAAGACACATAGTAGTCCCAGTGGTTCAGATACAGTGAGCTAGGAGGCTACATTTCTTTTGCTCAAACATAAAGGTCTGTTTTTCCAAAATAAATCCAATTTCAAAATCTTGACAAACCACATCACTTTAAAATGCTAGATTTACACCGGATCTATTAACATCCATTTAATATCACTAGCATAATTATCTATGGAGTTTTTTCTGTCCCTTGGAGGTTGCATGTATGTAAGGCACACATTAATAATGACATGGCGTTTGTATTCGGAGAACATCTCACAAAAATTGTAGTGTTGCTTATACAGTTTTTATCTGCTGAATTGGAAGAGTACACTTTCATAAACAATGAGCTCGGTATTGCCAAGATATATAGGTTTAAACATGTTCCGGATTTTAAATCCTTAACGTGTATGAACCTTTTTACTATTAACACTTTAGCATCAAACGTATTTTTATTTTTAAATATTTTTTTCAATTTTTGTGAATAACATGGACTATGTTTTACTTTATGGTTTCAGGACAAAAACCTAGATTGAGGACATTTCTCTATCCAGAAAAAAACACTTTTTTGTAAATAAACGCAAACAAACACCGCTGGCTTCAATGAGACGTTCCAAATACTATTTGTATATATTCCAAATTAAACAAATGCTACATTGGGGACTTATCATACATAAATTATTATTTTAATCTACAACAAAACTATTGGAACTATGGGATCAAAACGTCTTAAATGGGTTAATTCCTTACATAGTATATGTACAATATATTTAAAAAAATAATAGTTACTGATATTATCTGTATTATTATTCTTGGCGCAAAAAAGTTTTCCCAAAATATTTGGATATTCGTTATTTCTTCATATGCACAAATAGTATTTGAACCAATTTGTTTGTTGAGTTTTAACATTTATTTATATAATATGTAAAAAATTAGCCACATTGATATTTCGACACTCTGTTTGTATATCTTAATGATTTGATCATTTTTAAGCTCCTATAGAGTACAAACAAAACAAGCTTAGCTTTCAGCCCTCTTTACGATAGATTTGGATTAAAAGTTTATTTATATGAATTAAAAACAGGGCGGAAATGAGTTGATATACTTAAGGTTGTAAATAATTAGAAGATACAATCTATCTATAAAACGTAACTATAATTGGGTGTGCACATGAATGGCTGAGAGTAGGGTTAAGGTTATGTTGGGGAGTAAACAAGGTAAGCCCTTACTCAGAGTAACACATGGGCCGAAAAGTCCAAGATATAACAACAAAAAAAAACAATTTGTTTTCGTTCACAATTGTTATTATTCTTAATTATCTTTATAGAGTAAAGTCCCTATAGCACATTTCAAGCCATTGCTTAGGTTGTAGATTATTTTTCCATCAAAAAGTATAGCTAAATTAAAACACGTAATATTTAAATCCATTGCCTAAGGAATAACAGAAATAGTCACACACTGAGAACAATAACTTATAAACTAAGGAATGAATTGTCATAAAATTTTGAAACCTGTCTTTTGAAGACCGGAACTTGCTGAAAATGAGATGAATGAAAAAAAATATAGCACCAACTATGTGTGAAGTCCGCCACTTTTCATCCCATATGTTAGAATTGAGCTTGATACAAAGTGGACCTTGTCCTTATTTTGTCCCAAAGCGTCATGACAGCTAAACTACTCTTACCCTAAACATAACTCAAATTCTCAGGAATACTACGTAGATTCATTTTTTTTTAAACTTACGATTCACAATACTATCCTTACCTCCTCCATTAAAATCCTGAAATATGTATTTCCCCTGGTACATAATTTTCTTGTATTCCAGTTAAAAGTTTCCAATGATAAAAACTATTACTGAATATTATAAAAGTATAATTTTCAACTTTTATACTTGTCATGAATTATAGAATTCCTAACTAGCTGTAAGTATAAACTAATATTATAAATGCAATACAAAGATTCAAGAAGTGATTGAAAAGGTGAACTGCAATTTATTTGCAATAAATATAAGATATCTACAAAAAAAGTACATTTTTAAAACAATCTTAACTACATGAGTTTTGGAGTTTCAACATGTTATAATGTTTAATGTGTGAAAAAATAGGAAATCCAGAAAATTAATAAGAATAACAGAAGAAAAAGCAAAACAGTTAATCTAACTTAGTAAACCTCATTTAAAAATGGCTAAATATAAGAATGAACCTTAAATATCCCAATACCATTATGAAAAAATAATTAATGTACCCGGATTTTACGTTTGAGGAGCACATTGAAACGTAATGAAGATTAAATGTTGATTTGAAGAAATAATAATTATTTATATATCTCAAAAAATCAAGCCCCCTCCACCAAATTTAATTATGCGGACGCCCCAGAACAGTGTCATTTACAGGGTCCCTTTCGGGGGAAAAATAACATATGTAGAACATTATTTGGTTCTATTCTAGGCATTCAAATAATATATCGCATTTTTTATATTTTTAAAGCTACCAAGAAGTTTTGCGACCTTTAGTGACAATTTGTAGTACTTGTGAAGGATTAATCAGAATAATTGATTAGCAAAATTAAAAGATTTAATATGTTTAAACTCATTCTTGCTTTAAAAAGTCATTCTAACTCCATGAGTCATACATATTATTGGATTTATAACATCCATATGAATGTAAAAAAGTCGAATTAATATCTGATATTCAGCTAGTACAATGCTGTAGGTATTTTAAGCCAGAGCATATCAAATGAAAGTACCGGTAACTAATAACTAGGGATTTTGAAAAATATTTTAGGACAGAACTGGGTTTACCGCTGAGAATTTGAGGAGTGGAAGAGAGACTGATGACAGAGAGAGAGACACATTAAGAAGAACGAGAGATGTCCAACAGAACATGTATTTATAAGCGTATTTTGTGTCAAAACAAAAATGCAAAAGAAGACGATCAAGTTACAGTTATAATCGAAACCCCCAAAAGTAAGACGAATGAGAACAAATTAAATCAAAATTAACTTACTTTGAGAGAGGATTGGAAACAAGTATTGAGGAGAAGGCCAGTAGAAAATAAGAATCAAGAAAAAAACACCCAATCTAAAAATTAAAAAAAAGAAGTCATAAGAACTTTGAAGATCCCAAAAGAAGAATCTAAGAACAAAACACGGGAAATCAATTAACTGCACCTTGAAGAAGTACCTCCTTACAAGGAATAATGGACTTTAATGAGGTTAGAAACTGTATCTACAAATTTTATTTCGGTATCAAAAGTCATAAAAAGTAAAGAAGTGTTAAAGTTTGCTAGTAATTTCTTAGCATGTTTGAATAAAAAAATGACATCTTCTAACTATGTGATAATAAATCGATGGGAAAAAGAAGAGGTTCAGCAGGATATGAACTGTACATTAAATTGCATTGATAACAGAACCTTCTTTGAAAAATGATAATTTCCAATAAATTAATCATGGTTACAATGTATTTACTCGCAGGCTTCCAACAGGCACTGCTGCAAGGATGATCATAATAATTTCGAAGGATCAGGATGCTACAGAGCTTTTGAAATATGGAAGTCAAGATATTACCATGAGAATTCAAGAAAAACAAGTAATAATAGTATTGTAGTAAGCAGATATAAAACTTACGTGCAGCTTCCCTATGCTAGAAAAACTTTTAACTAAATGTAAGGAAGAAAAAGTACCCATAATAATATGTATGGACACTAATGCTCATAATTCTTTGGGGGCTCAGAAACGACCAATAGAAGAGGTGGGCAAATAAAAGAAATGTAGAAGGACTACAAATAAATGTTTGTAATGAGGATCGAAAATTCATATTTGTTGGAGGGGTTGGATCATCGATTATAGATGTTTCTAATCAGCCAATTATATCGGACCATAAATATATTATGTTCCGAATGAAATTAGTAATGGAACCGGTCCTAATAAAAAACCTCAGGGGGTTGAAATGGTCTGAATTTTCGAAGAAACTAGAAACTTTAAGAGTAACAGCTCTTACAGGTTTTAAAGAAAAAACTTCTTATAAAGAAATTGAAAAGCTTGCATCTGAAGTCACCAAATCTATTAAAATGACGCTTGGCACAGTGGCACCTCTGAAAATAAAGTTGAAAAGCAATACTGTTCCTTGGTAAACGAAGGAATTAAGCAATTTGAGGAAGGTTGTCAAGAGGGCTGAAATATAAGTACGCAAAGTTCCAAGGATATAATTACTTATTATGGAAGCAAGAGAGAATATAGGGGAGTAATAGACCTGGAGAGGCATCATCACTGGAAAAAGAGATGTACTAAATTGGACTCACAACAGGCTATAATGGCGGCAATTAAGCGATACAATGGAAGAAATAAAGCTAGATCGGGCATCCTACAAAATGAAACAGGAAACTTTTCCATGGAAGAAAACTTAAAGAAACTCATCTGAATGCATTTTAGTAATGCTACTCTTTATAGACAAGGCCAGAGTGAATTAGGGGATTGAGGCAAATGGGAATACTCATGTGTATGAGTAAATAATATAAATAATTCATTTCTAGAGGAAGTATTTAGCTCATTCAATTTTTTTTTTAAACTCGGACCTGATGGCTTCGCCCCTATTATTTTTAAAAATTGAGCAAATAAATACTATAACAGGATAGGTTTAATATTTAAGTTATCAATTAAATTTTCTTATGTTCCTAAGATATGAAGAGAAGCTAGGGTTATTTTCTTACCAAACCCAGATAAAGATGATCCTTTTACCTGTTCTTAAGAGGGAGTAAGTTTCTTCTTCAATCCAACAAAAGGATGTATTTTAGTAAGAATTATATTGCCATTTGTATGTAACTGCGCCATTCAGCAAATTATTAAACCTTGACTGTGCCCATTACTTACTATTGGTTTTGCAGATGACACAGCCTTGGTGATAACTGGGATCGATCTGACTTCAATGGCTCATATAATGCAAAAGTGAATAAGTGAGATGAACTTTTCTATAAATCCAATGGATCTGAAGTTTAGTGAGTTAAAGGCTACAGGGATGTTATGTACCTGGCACGTAAAGTGAGTTTTCCTGAGATCAAAATAAATGATACAGCAATAGAGTGGGCCGATCAATACAAATACCTTGGTGTTAGTATTGACCGACAACTGGGAGGGGTTACTCATGTTGATGATATTGTAAAAAAACCAAAAAGGTATTGTTTGCTGTAAGAAACTTAGTTGAGTTCCAATGGGTCCCCAGCCTATATATGTCAAATGGATGATTTGATAGGCATGCTTGGAATCACTGGTATGTTATGGGGCAGCAATATGGCCACCATGGATTATAGAAAAACAGGAAAACATGACTAAGTTTTGAAGGATCAATAGACTAGTCTGTCTCTTGATGTGTAGAGTGATGCGATCAACACCAACCAAAGCAGTAGAGATTTTTTAATATGGAAACTTTACACCTTAGTATTAAAAGACATGCTATGGCTACTAGATTAAGAATTATGGATGATATTCCAATCAGATGGATGACACAGTCGAGAGAAAAGGGGGATAAACTCTTCTCCAACAAGATTTGGAAAAAATACTCCACAAATTTGATACACCCTTAGAAAAAATTAATAATAAACTGTCCTTCTTTTGGGACTATGAAAGCAGGACATCTGGCAATTCTTGGTTCATAAATGTGTTCACTGATGGATCAAAAATTGAAGATAAGGTTGGGTATGGCTGGTGTATTTCGTGTGGGGACGAATCTATTCTTGACGGCTATGTAAATTTAAACTGGCATAACACAGTGTTTTAGGTAGGAGTTGGAAGGAATTTTTTAAGCATTGTGAGCTTTTGTTGGGATGGTCAAGCATTCAGGCTGTCCGGTGGTTTTTCATACTGATAGTTTGGCTGCCATAAATTGTCTGTAAAAAAAAGAAAGAACCTATACTAGACAGCAAGAAAGGATATTGACTGAAATTGGTAGATTGAAAGGTTCTGTAAATATTTCATGGGCAAAGGATCATAACAATGATGTGGGCAATGAATATGTGAATGCCCTAGCGTAAATGGGATGTAAAATGACTAAAAAATCTACATTGGAAGTCTCTCACTGGTCACAGTGAAAACTAAAATAAGAAAGAAAAAAAATGTCTGGTTAAACGAGTGGCGTGGTGATTCAAGTTTCTTGCAAACAAAGTAATTTTTTCCTGGTCTTTGTGAGGGATGGGAAATTTATAAAGAGAGAAGACCATCAATAAAAAAAGTTTTAAGTTTTGCGATTGGACATATTCCGTTGAAGAAACCTACAAAGAGGATGGGCTTGGTAGAGGATGATTCTTTCAGGTTGTGTGGAGATGAACCAGAAACTTTTGTACATCTTATAACGAGACGTGATGCTCTAGAAAGCATGTGGAGAAATATATGGGGGTTTAGTCGAGATCTGCAATGGAACAAGAAGGACATTTTATTTTTTTGATGGAATTATTGCCACTGGTGGTTTTGGCAATGTTTTTATAGAAGTTTGTGAATTTGACAGTAATTGCGAACTGTCGTTAAATGACCTTATGTGTGTTGACTTTTATTTTAAGAGAGGATCTTATTTTCAATGTAGTGAATATTTATGTTAATTTTTTTTTAGTTTAAGTTTTGGTTTCGAAATGTTGTTTGTTTTAAGTCTTTTATATAAGTGTTCCCTTTGCGATTTTATTTTATTTGTAACAATGTGATGATTGCATTTTGATACAAAATATACCTCAAATTCTGGGGTATATACTATACTCCCGGATTGCTGCATTAAATTTGGAGTTTTCGTGACCTTGGGTGGTTTTGTCGTCGCATATACTCCCGGGGTAAGAACAAAAAACAACATCCATATTGAAACATCTAAATAATTTTTAGTTGACCAAATTGTATTAGGTATAGCTGCCTCTATATACATTTTTTTTCTAAAGATCATTTAGAAGTTTGTATTATCCAAAAAGATCCGAGACCGTCTTTGAGTACCCAAACTTTATAGTGTGGTAAAAAGATCCGACGGATTTTTCAGATCTAAAAAATCTTATAGGAGTATTGCTTCATACTTAATCCTAGTTATGGAAAAAAAAAATACTTTATCTATATCGAACATGGAATTAATTTATTTTGACTATTGATTAGAGTAACATCTACATAGATAGTTGCATTGCAGGTTTATTCTATGCTGCTTTAAATCCCACGTTGTTAGTTTTATTGTATCGCACAACTTTTCCCGAAAAGAAACAGAAAAAAAGTTAAAAATCAGTTGGTAGTTAGCCAATTTTTTTTAGTACAAAAGGATCTAAGTATAACTCAACCAATCAACGTTCATTTCATTTTTGGTTTCTTCCTTTTTTTTACATTAGAAAATTATTTTCTGCATTTGTTTTTGCTTGATACACAAGTGACACACGACTTTTAGTAGCTAACTTAATATAACATCATGATAGCTAAACTACTTTTCTCTCAAAAACTCTTCAAATTGTCATTCTACACGAAGTTAGCTCACTAATTCAAAAATATATATTGAGTCATGTAATCTGTTGTTGATGTTTTTCAACAATTATTAATTAATATTTCTATAGTTGAGCAGAATTGGTAAATTCCGCCCCCCCATACCCCCCCCCCCCAAAAACTACTAAATAATTTTGGGCCCTTTCTTTTCTTGTTTCTTTTTATAAAAAATGGTTGCGTTATACTTCAAGGTGACAAAGTGTGTAACGATGTTAATTGTAGGTTTATATATATATAGCCAAATTGCTTACGATTTACATCTCTATTCAAATGTAAGATTAAGGTATTTAAATGATTTGTAGAATGAAGTTTTGTTAATGCAAAAAACCTTCCTAAAAAACTTCCTTCATTAAATACTTTCAAACTTGACATATTTCATGCTTCAGTTCTCATGTTTGTTCTATTTCTTGTACATACAAAGGGTTAAACAATTCAAGTAATAACTCTTTTGGGTGGAGTTGGAATGAGGGAAGAGGAGAAATATTGCTTTTTTCCCCTCTTTTGTACCTCTATGCTTGCATGAAGTTTAATGTTATTGAACAGAATGCACATCAAATATTAATTACTACAGGGAAGTTTTTTTTTAATAAATGCATAGTAAGTCTGTGATTATGGAGTGTAATATGTAGGATTCATGTATCTTTGTCGGCATGTAAAATGTGCATGAGACTGATGCAACTGAGATTATGCATTCTAGACATACTTGGCTTAATCCGTTACATAATGAATATTACATAGAATTGATTTTTGTAGTAGTTGTAAATAAAAAAAAAAAAATGAATATTTGTACATATATTTAAGTTTTAAATCCTTACCTTTAATTATATATCTATATATATATAACTAGGGGTAGTACTCTGCATTGCTCAGAGTTATTAAACGTTGACAAACAGACACACTTTGCTCTGATAATACATTATTTTATATAAGTTTCCTTTATTAATATTAGCACAAACACGCTATCTTAAAAATACCCAATACAAAATTAACAAGATTTTATTTATACTTAGTTTGTTTAAGTCAAAATTCTAAACTAAAACGATCTACTATAAATATTTCAGAGGTAAATTTATATAGTAGGAACTCCTTGTATATAACAGTTTTTGTTATTTTCGGTCCATTTAATGTAAATTTGACATTCTTGAAAATGCATTATATTATTCACCATGTAAAAATACTGGTTTTGGTAAATATTCAGCAATTTTTTCAAATATTTGCCTTTGTTATTTATTTATTGTCATTGCCAATAAATAAACTTGACATGTTTCTTCTTCAACAATAATGAAAATATATTCTAAGACTAACTCAATAATCTTTTTCCTTCATTTACCTAATTCCATTTCTTAATTTGTATTCTATATACGTTCTCACTTTTTCCTTTTGTTCAATAATTTGCATTTTGGATTTGTAATTTTTTGGTGGCTTTTCGAATCGAGAAGCAATGCCTTAATAAAAATTTGAGATACAGGGAACAAAATAAAATATAGTCCACTGTACGAAACTCAGACTTATGAACAACTTGTATTTTATGACTAAAGTCTGTATATCTCTCCGTTTTTGAAATAAACGAGTTTTTAACATTTTTCATCTAAGCGGGGCGAACATCAAATATACTCGTAAATTAATTTAGTATTATGTAGGATAGAAGATAAATCCTAAACATATCGTTAGTGTTACTCTCAGTTATTCACGAACACACTCACACGTACTTAGATGTTATCTCTTCAAGAATGAAAACATAATTATAATAGCTTAATAAAATCAAATAAACATTATTCAGGTTACAAACAAATAAAAAATGCTCAGGATTTACAACCTTAAATGTATACCTACCCTTTTCTCTTCTTAAATAGTAAACACGCCGTGCTTAGCTATAGCTAGGGATTATCATGGGATTTCCACACATGGTGCATTTTTATGAAAACTTGTGATTTTATGTTTTTTTTGGGTGCTAATTCAGAATCTGTATTTAAAAAAAAATGAAATTCGGCGGTAGGGGTGTTGCTTTGCATCATTCACTCTCCAGGAAAGCTCAACTTTTGAGCTTTAGTAAACAAGGGAAAGTATTTTTGTGAAAAAGGTCAGTAATGATGTTCTGACCACAGCGAGTGGTCGCCCCAAAAACCTAGCATGCGTTATTTGGCAAAAAAACCCCACTTTTAGACACATTTAAACTTTCAATTTTTTGCAAAAATAATGTTAAGAGTTTAAATTTTGATATGAGACAAAAAAATTGCTATACAAGAGGCATTGTGTTCATAATCAAGCATTAAAATAATTCCTATAGCATCTCCTAAAATATGCTAAGAATGTGAAATTTCATAATTTTTATTCAATTTTTTAAATCAACATCCCAAAAAACATATATCTCTGAAGCTTTAACCAACTTGTTTTTGAAGCTGAAAATTATGAGAAACACAACCGTGCTCCTTTGAGAATCCCTAACTATAGCTAATGATGAAAATCCAATGCAAAAAAGGCATGTTAAAATAAAAAAGTGAAAATAAACTAGGTAACCCTAACAATTTGTAGAATATATTGAAGGAAAGTAAGAATAATGATCATGTCAGCTTCAATTACAAGGAAGGATATGAAGAAGACATTTGCTAGAATTACTCCTATATCGATCCCCAATTCTACTCTGAGTCCAAAAAGGACTTACAACTAAAACTCTGTATCAACTCTTTAAGGTTACTCTATGTTTTTTATGGGAAAACACGATTGTTCAATCAGGGGTCGATTATAATTGAATTTATTTAGGAAAGAAAACTCAATAATAATTACAACTGATTAGGGAAAAAAAATCATTCTTCAGAATACTAATTCCAAAACAAAAACGGTCTTAAAAATACACCAGATTTTCATCTTTGGCTATAACTAATCACACTCATTTCTAAAACTTATGTAAAGGTGCATTCACTATTTTTTATCTAATATATGTACTCTCCTATTCTTTTTTTTTAATATCACTCACTGAGCTATAGCCACACACGCTTATTCTAAAAAATGAGTTCTTATACAACAACCAAACAGACAAATATTGCTTTACTCTGTAGAATTTACATAAGAGTATTATTATAAAAGATCTGTTTTGTTCTTTATTTACAGACAATTTTTTAAATTCAAAAAATGTCGAATAGCTTTAATTCAAACTGGATAGTTGTATATTTTGGGACTGAGTAAAAAAAAGTAATTTGAAATTAAAATGCAATTTTTTTAGATCCTATTCGTTATTAATAAGATTGTTAAAAAAAATTGTCAATAAATTCATAATTTATGACTTTGTTGACGAACTATTATACCTTAAAATGGAATACTTACAAGATTTAAAGCTTTAATTCCAACTGGAGAATGGTTATTTATATAACAAAGCTAAATAATGCAGACAACTTTCAATAATAATCGCCATAAAATTATTAGTTAGTATACTCTCTATGTAAGTACCAGGGTTGTTACCAGGAAAATCAAAATGTATTCATATTTTCTTTATTTGTAGACAGATTAGTAAAATTTAATAAAAAATGAAAAGCTTGAACTCAATTTGAATATTTGCTGCTGTAAAAAAAACATAATTATATCAAGATTAATAGAAATGCAAGGTTATACCTTCACGCGTGTACGACTGATGTTTGACTTTTTACAACGCTTTTAACATTGACTTCATAGTAGATAAGGGCTTGCATGTTTTATCAAAATTGTTTTTTCTTTCCAAGTAGTCGGTACGATACATTAAATGGAAAATTCTAGCAATAGTGACGTCATAGACTATGAGTAGTTGCGTGTTTTGTCAAAATTTGCCTGTTTTGCAGAGCAGTTGGTACAATACATCAGATTGAATATCCTAGCAAGCCCGATTACATGAACTTGTATTAAACTTATGATAATTGAATTCCCTTGGAATTTCTTCGTATTTATTATTAAAAGTCACTCATCTTCATCCTTTTAACTACGATAACATTTTTGCTATATAATATTTTGAGAAAAGTCTTTTTTTGAAATACCCTAGTGTACAATGTACATGGTGCAATTTGAAAGTTGCAATTTTTATCCTACATAATGTATTATTTAATTATAACAGCAGCCTTTTGTATATCTGCTTTTATTTCCTATTGATTAGTAAATATGTATTACTCATTTATTAAATCAATATTTACGAGGGAAGGAACAATGAACTTTTATATTATCTATAGTGCAGTAAAATACTAATCTTATCAAGACAATTAGTAATGTTTATCAAGAAAGACAAGGCATACCCACTAAAATGTTAAGCCTGGAATAAAGTGTTAATCATTAAATGTAGGTTATCAACCTCAAGTGGGGCAGTAAATTCTTTCCCCATGTATAGTGGGTGTACTCCCTATTAAAGTGTTCCCTGATGTATAACCTATACTTATTTTTTATCTAATTAATATCAATGTAGTTGTATTTAATAAATTTCGTAGATGTTTTGAATATAACATCGTGTGTGAGGCCAAGGATCAGAAAAATAGTGTTCAAGAGACGAAAGTACTCTCTGGCTCATCAATCATAACCATAGATGAAAATAATACTGTAATGGAAGAGGGCCTGGCCTTTTGTAGTTGCTACCTCAATATAGGTTTTTTATATTTTCTTAATCTTATTATTGTTTTATTTTTAAGGAGAGAAAATATTATATGTACAAACTATAAAGTGTAACCACGAATTTATTTGCAATTTAACGACAGAGAGTAAATCTAAGGAGTGATTACTATAACTCTTAGTTGTACTCAGAGATGAATTGAGGATCGACATTGCTCTAATTTCTTCCTATATCATTGTTAGATACATTGTGAGGTTTGTGTGTATTTCCTACATGGCAAAGGATATGTATTTCCCCCCTCCCACTTAAGAAATTTTTGATTTTTAGAAGAAAATTTAACATTTGAAAATAAAAATTTATATGCTTGTAATCTCCTAAACAAGCTTCCAATTGTCAGAGTGACCATGTTCATGTTTTGTTTCTTTAACAGTGTTATAAATATTAAAATATAATTAAAGCGTAATACTATTTTGTATATCAAAAAAAGTTATATATTTTTTTTTCCAAAATCTAATTTTTTGTTAATAGCTATTGATTTATGAAATTTGTCTCCACAAAATTAAATATTTTAATATTTTTTCCAAACAAATTTATATTTGAAGTTTAATTTAAAAAGAAAAAATTATTTTGGAAATTCATTCCCAAAATTTTTTAATTTATTTTGTAAAAAATTTAAAATTTATTTTCGAATAAATTAATTTTTTTGTGAATAGTTGTAATTTGATACTTTTGATATTTGGAATTTAATTTTGGAAATTTTTTCCCAAAACATTTAGTATTTGGAATTTGATTTTTGAATTTTTTTTTTTCAAAGTATTTAATATTTGGAATTTAATTTTGGAAATTTTTTCCCAAAACATTAAGTATTTGGAATTTGATTTTTGAATTTTTTTTTTCAAAGTATTTAATATTTGGAATTTGATTTTTGAATTTTTTTTGTTCAAAGTATTTAATTTTGGAATTTTCCCAAAACATTAAGGATTTGGAATTTTTTTTTTCAAAGTATTTAATATTTGGAATTTAATTTTGGAAATTTTTTTCCCAAACCATTAAGTATTTGGAATTTGATTTTTGAATTATTTTTTTCAATGTATTTAATATTTGGAATTTAATTTTTGAAATTTTTTTACAAATTTTTTCTTAGAATAACTCTTAATTATTGATATTTTTTCCAGAAAATGTTGTTTTTGAAATTTTTCTTTAGAAAAATTTGATTTTTAAAAAATTTCCCAATTTTTAGACTTCTTTACAAAAAAATAAAATTCAAAAACCAAGCCCTGCCCCTATCTCAAATAAACAAAATAACATGGTCATGGTCAAGAACTATGCTGAAGTCCTCCCAAACATTCCTTAAATTGTCTATGTAACCATGTAAATTTTTGGTTTTTAAACATGAATGGGATTATGAAAAATGGAGCATAATCCGGACAATTCCATTGCCGGGTAATGCTAATTGTAACCCATAAGCAAACATGACCAAAATGCCTTTGTTTCATCTCAAAAATTAACAAGGCCATGAATACTTTTGAGGACAAGTATATAGTTGTGTATATGATATAAAATGAGCTTGAATGTGGGGAGGGAATTAGTAGTTAATTATGATTTATAATTCATGGTAATGCCACAAACATGATGTGGATGAAGTTTCATTATGAAAGGTTACTTCTCTGATAATGAGTAATGATCATGTACTCTCTATTTCGTAATATATTATTAAAACATTATTATTTGGTTGAGGAAAAATGAACATAAGTTTTTTTAACCACTCTATATTCTATAATTCATAATAATGCAAGCCTGCCAATTTTTGCAGAAAAATATTTCTTGTACAAGCTAATTTATTTGTTTTTGAAAATAAATAGTGTTAGATGTACATTAGACCAGCTCAAATTTTAACTTTTTTTTCGAACCTTACAATAATTAACTTTTTCCCATTCTCTAAGGGATATAGAAACTAATTATACCAGTCCTTTTGATTTTGGAAGTCAGTGAAAGTGATCAATGATGTTGCTGAAAGAGGCGTAAAAATCATGACTGACTTTGCAACTAGGATTACCACCGACCAAGAGCTGAGAAACAATTTACTGCAAGTTGTGGAATACCACAGAAATAAATATATTAGTTTCCAGAAATCTAATTTTAACTATTAAAAATCAATTTATTTCTAGTGTGTTATATATTATTGTTTTTTTTAGGATAGAGTTATTAGCCTTGACAAGGAAAAAACTTCAAAGAATACCTAAAAAGAAAGGGAAAATATATAAAAACAAGCATTTTTTAATATCTTGGTTATAAAAAACCCATGGGCACAAATAAAGGCTTAATAAAGTATTTATACAAATTAAAGCACAGTTTCTTGGCTTTAATTTACCCCCCATATCAATGCTATACAATAAGACATTGCGAAGCTATAGTCAAGAGAATTCAAGTAATCACGTTTTTTAGCCTTTTTTAGAGCAACCAATAATACATTTTCAAGGCCCATGGGGTAGGCATAGCAACGATTTAAAATCGAAATGACTGGTAAATTAAGTTTCTATAGACCTTGAAGAACATAAAAAATTTAAATATGAAAAGGTTTGAAAAAAAAATTTAAAATTTGAATACGTCTAATTTCTTCTTTCTCGTCACATGTATTGTACATACTTTTCATTTATGAAGAAAGTTAATAAAGTTTTTGTAGCCTATAAACCTTTAAAGGTTATTATTTTAAAATACTCCCAAAATACATACTCCATTACGGTTTTGGGTACAAGAAAAATCTGTGTGATATGAAATCCGCGGTCAAGGTGAGTTTTTTTTATTACTAAAAACCCGTAAAGTTTGAGAAATTATTTTTCAAAGTCCAGTTTATATTATTTCACTTTGTTTTTTGTATGGCTAGTAAAATAAAACATTTGTATGGCGGACAAGATACATGTAAAATAATTGTACAATTTAATATTAATTTGGGATTTTTGATTCGGTCATTTCAATACTGCAAAATTTAAATAATCAGAACCAATATTTTTCAGCAAGCTTATTAATTGCAAATTTGTATAATGTGTGGTAATAAAAAGTTTTAATTCTGGGTTTCAAATCAAACAGTTACAGGACCCCCCGCCCCCTCCTCTGCAAATTATATACTTTAATTGTATAAATAGGCTCAACGCTCAATTGTATCAAAGACTACCAAAAATCTTGTTACCCTTAATATATATAATATATTATCATAAGATAAAAAAGTGGAATATACCGCTTTATACTCCTTTATACGTCAGTATAATTCCAAACACTGTTTTATGGGAAAAATCCACGGTCTTTGAAACTGAGTTATGTGGGGACCTCCTGTACATGTGAAAGTGTTATAAACTAAGTCATTTCTTATATTTTTACATTATGTCAAATTAAAACTAATAGTCGAACGACTAAAAATCCGTTCATCAATTACTACTTTTCATAAAAAGATTAATTAACATTAATCTTGACGTCATATACATACCTATAATTTACAACCTTGCCATTTATATTTAGTGTAATCCAATTTCATATTAGATTACACTCATATTTTGTTTTAAAACTTAAATGTGCTGCGTCAACATAAAACCAATCACGAATAAAAATGTAGAAAATTAGAAAATTTCAAATTATATTTCTACCTATGTAAACATACATTCATAAATATATTTGAGTCAATGATAGGCATTGCATTTAAATTTGTAGAATGAATTACGATACCCAAGAATTGTAATTATAATTTATAAACTTTATTTGACTTTAGAGACCGAGTGTTCCTTTAAAATCTGTAGATTTTGAATTACAAAATTCAACGTGATACTTTTAATTACTAATAGAATTTCAACATAATTGACATTGTTAATTAAAATGTGTGTCTGAGCTCTCTAAATCATTAATGCACCCGCCTTTAGCGGTAAGGATGACTTCAAGGCGGCAATAGAAGGCCTGGAACCCGATGTAGATGTATTATTCTGTAAAGGCGTACCTGTGCTGGCTGACATTACCTTTGAGGGCATCGGTGTTTGGAAGAAAGAAACTGAAGGATTTTCCCTCGACATGCAACCAAAAGGTGTAGGATGGAGTTGGCATCAAGGTTTTAAGGGAGCCAAATGTCTCAAAAAAAAGTTCAAAAGGGTTTTGGAATAGAGGAGATTTATTTTTTTTCATTGCTGATCTCTAAATTGGCCTCTCCAACCTCACAAGACTATTTCCACAAAACTTTTTTTATAGTTCTTTGGACAGTCTGGTGGGAAAACCGAGAACTTGCATGGAACCTTATAAACTTGAGAGGATTGGCCTAAGCTGTTTTTTTCTCAAACTCCTCTGGATCCATTTTGGCCTTTTTGACAGAGCCCTTCTTCCTCTAACACGTTTTGGACTTGATAACCATATAGATAATGTTCCTCGAGACGCCCAAGTGCTTGGGTGTACGAATGGAAGTTCGTCAATCACGTTAAAGTCTCATCTTCTTGACTTGTACCTAAGCTAGAGAGCTCAAATTTTTTTTTTTTTGGTAACTAATTCTTAATCCTTTAATATATCCAAATATGAATTAGTTTCAATCACTCAACCTACATTAATTATTGAATTAGTAAAAGCTGAGAATCCTTCTTCTCCCTTGATACGTCATGGCTATTTTATAACTTATTCTTTTTTATAAATACGCAAAGTTATAAGTTATTCTATACATATGCTCCGTTTCCAAAAGAATAGGAATACAATTTCCTGTTGATCCCTCGTTGTTTATATAATACATATATTGGCTATTTCTTCATAGAAATAATATAATAA
Source organism: Lepeophtheirus salmonis (assembly GCF_016086655.4). Classification (NCBI taxonomy): domain Eukaryota; kingdom Metazoa; phylum Arthropoda; class Copepoda; order Siphonostomatoida; family Caligidae; genus Lepeophtheirus; species Lepeophtheirus salmonis. The sequence goes on from NC_052132.2 coordinate 16,836,030, forward strand.
CTTATTAAAACTACTCTTAATTAGATATTACTAAGCAATATTATAATACAATATCGAGTAAAGTCTATCTAGATTTTAATAACATGTAATTTATTTTAAAAATGGCGAAGAAATAAAATGACAATGATAGTCTGCGAGTATATAAGATATAAATTGCAGTTGGTATGATTTACTTATTTCGCTAACTATCAGATGATAGTATAAATGATGAATAAAAATAAGGACGTGACAGGTGTCTTAGTGTAAAAATAAAGGAGTATGAACAAAAATGTCAACACGTGTGTGATCACCTACGCGCCTGTGTTAGTGCCATCAAGGCTCTCAAGACAGTAGGCAACTCTATCCGGACTGCGTACAAGATCAAGAAGTCCACTGAGGATGGAAATTTTGAAGAAAGGTGTTTACAGGAAAGAAGTACTAACTTTTGTTGCAATTATATGCCTGACTTCTGGCCTGCCTCCAAGTGGCCTTCATCCAGGTCTGGCCTCAAATCCCTGGACTTTGTCTTTGGGAGCGTCTTGCAGAAGAATATTAAGCAAGTTTAGATTCTCTAGATGACAGCTCAGATAGAATTTAATGGTCTTCATCTTGAAGAGCTGTCAATCTATTCTCCTTAGTGTCGTGGCTGGCATTGCTTGCAAAAAAGGACACGAAAGAGGACATATCGAATGAAAAAAAAGCTTAATATAGTATTATGTACTCGTACGTATATATGTTTTTGTCAGATTTCTCGAAGTGTAAAATTGTCAGAGTATGAACAAAATAAGCAAGAGGTGTCCAATTTCCTTTGAACGGATGTCAGTGCCAAAAAGGCTGTAAAGGCATTTGGCATTTCCATTCTGACTGCCTACAACACCAAAAAGTTAATTAATGAGTCCCTCCCATAGAGCAACGAAGAAATAAAACTTATAAAGCAACAATATGGGTGACTTCTGACCTAAACACATGTGGACCTCCTTCCAACCCTGAGACATATCCCCTGTAACTTTGCAGTTTGGGTAGTCTCAAGGACGAATGTCTTTTGCACCTCTCTTCTAAATTTGGATTCGCTCCGAGATGCCATCATGACAGTGTGATACGGCTTTCATCATCAGGAGGACATAGCAAATAAAAAATATTGCTAAATATATGTGTTTTAAACATATCACTATTTTTTGTTTTAGATATCTTTTATAGATTCCACAAAAATCTCATTTTGTATTTTTTAGCAATGCTACTGCAAGTTTTGCCCCCCCCCTCTGCAAAAAAAAAAACTGCAGCTTTTAGATCTTTGCTTTCTTTATTTAAAGTCCCCTCCTCAAATTATGAAAATGGCTTACCTTTCGTATCTGTATTGTATAATATATATTTGATGAATACTACGGAGTGCACCAATTTGAGAACCACTCCAGTAGTTTAATAAAATCATATAATCACATAAAAATTGAATACCTACAATTAAAATTAGTCTAATATGAAGTTATGAGTTACAAGTACTTTACTCTAGAGACTAACTAAAAAAAATAGTCATTTAGTGATAAGTCTAATTAAAGTCTTTCAACATAATAAAAATTTTACTAAAATTTCTTCCAAATATATAGTTCAGCAAATAGTTTGTCATTTTGTCTGTTCAACAATTAGTCTTTCGACGTTATGTGCGAACATCCACATTAAGGAACAGATACACTTTGCTATTAATTCACAAAATTGTGCATATTTTTCTTATCCATACTCATAATTTGAAACATATGGTTTTTTTAAAAAGTTTTATTGAATGGTTGATTCATTTTTATTATGTTCACTCATGCAAATTAAACTTTTGAAAGAAAAAGTTTATAATGATCACATGTTAAATTTAATGGGTTGTCTTTCATACAGCTTTAAATTGACTCATTTAAAGCAACTGTATCAAGTTTTTAACGTCTTTTTCTATTAAATCTTTATTTCACTGTTATTCATTTATATCTTACTATCTTCTATAGTTGTTAATAATCTTCAAAAGCTTGGACTTAGGACTTAAAATATAGGTTATTTTGGAGATTTATATAGAATAATAACAGGATGAACAAACGTCCCCGTTTTTGGACGCGCATCTCCCTAGAAATACTGCCACTTTCATTGACATTGTCAGTCTTATTGATCCGTTCAATAGGCTCATAATGATGTCATACATTATACAATGCTTCTTAATAGTATTTATTGATCTATATAATCCGGAAACCTATAAGCAAAGGCTCAAGGACGTTCGCTACAAGTGAGATAGAAGAACTTATGAGTTACTACATTGACATAACATAAGTTTAAAAAGCCATTTGTTCACCATTTGTCATTTGTTTTTAAGGGAAAAAAATTAAGTATTTATTAGATTGAAATAATCAAACATATACCTATATAAAAATCAGGCCAATGAAATTTATATTTCACAGTTTGTATGATTTTTGTATATTCAAATGTCAAGGCCATCACATGTCTCTTTTTTAAGTATAAATATACACTCAACCATTTAAATATATATTGCACCTGTGGTTTTTTTTCCAAAAAATATGACAAATCACCTTTTCAACTGATGCTATGTCATTGGAGTAATTTCTCAGTTCTTCTACCCAATTTGTAGCTGGCACACTTGAACCCTCGCTTATTATATGTAGTGATGAAAATCGCATTTATAATGGGCATGTTAAAAGATGCTCATAAAAGACTGATAATTTGTTGTGGACTTATAATTGTAATTCCTTGTTGGACTGAGGGTAGAATTGGGGATCGACATAGGAGTAGTTCTTGCCAATGTCCCTGTTTTTTTCTTTCTCCCCTCCTCCCTTGTAACAGCTGCTTGTATCTACGCTCCTCCAAAGCATTCTAAAAATTGTCTAGGTTACCATCATGATCGTGATGTTATTATGCACAAAATACACACGATTTTCATCAAGTACTAAACATTGTTGTCTTTCTACTAAATAATTCCTTCAATTAGTTAAATATATGTATATCGATTTTTAAATAACAACAAGTTTTTCTTAGAACAAAAGAGCACAAAGAAAGTTTATTATATTTTGTTTGAATACAAATTTATTTTCTTTGCAAATTAATAAAACACTTTTTACTTTATTTATAGTTAATTAAATAAAATACATCAGTTTATTAATGTACTTTTGATTTTCACGGTCGTCATTTGAGATTAAACATATGTTTGTGGATGTGTTGTTGTTTTTTTCACACCGAATTGTTGTTTCTTTAAACTCATAATATGAATCGACATTAGGCTTGTTTGCGATTTAACAAACAAAACAATCAACAAAACATTTCTCATCAAATTTATTTAAAAAAAAAAAAATTAATAAAGAATACTAAGATAATTAGAATGATTCTTTTGACGCGGGTAATTTTTTTTATTATCATATCAAGCTGTTGAAATTCCCAAAAGACTTGAGAAGGAAGGTATTAAATTCTTTGAGAGGAATAAATGATGGCAAAAAATTTGCTGCTCAGTTCCAAATCTCTCATGTCGTAAACTTTTTAATGACACTCTACAGTTAACATACCTTCATAGATTGTACCGCTGTGGGTATTTTAAAATACTTGTTAAAACTAAATATAAAAGAATTAAAATATGCTAATACTAACGTTGCCAAAGGTATGTACAGAAGGAACTGAGTGGCAAGATATGCCGCCATTTCTATTCCTGTACCATACTTGAAGAATAATTTGTGGACTTTAGGCGAAGAAGAAATTATGTTCCTTCCTTGCCTCAATCAGCAATGTCCAGTAGTTTCAAATCTCCCAAAGAAGGAGTCCATTTCTCTTTGCCTCTTGAGCAATCTGGCATTCATAGCCTCTATCAGATGAGGACAATCCCAAGTCGCCCTTCACTTCCTCCTAATGTACCCTGCAGAAATGCAGCATTCTTTGACGAGGCGTTTCATCGATTTGGTGGGATCCTCCTTGTTCTTCTTCTCAAGCTGGATAAAAACTCCAGATCCCTCTTTAAATTGTAGCCTCCACTTCCTGTTTTCCTATAAATGTCTTCTCCATCATTCTTCATCTTGTCCACCTTGAAAACCAGCCTCTTAGAGCATTTCACAATGTCTGTAATCCACGCCTCCTCAACTTCAGCATCTAGGCGATCGGGGATGCACTGACAAAATGTTTAATATAGTTTTTTTATGCACAAGGATGGCTGAACCAGAATTTCAAAAAATAATAACTAAATTTTTCTATATTAATGAGAAAATTAACTTAATTAACAGTACACCTTTGTTGGCTAACCTAGAATTAGTTAATGTCATTGGTGATTTGAAAAGTTATCTCCCTACGAAGCATTCAGATATATTTTCTTCGTTTACCCACCATTATTATGAATTCATATCTTCTCATTGGGATATTATAGCCAAGTGCTTTCTACTTGAAACTTGATGTTTAGGGAGCTTTTATCTTTAGACGATGTTAGAAAAGTTCTATGAACGATGTATCTGCTTTGATATCATGTAATTTTTCATCGGAAAATAAATCGAGAGCAAAGCATAATGTTACGTTGGTAGTTAGCCAATTTGAGCCAATTCCTCCTATCTATGGAAACATTAATATTCAATAATTACTGCAAAGTGTTTTTTTCCCTCAACAATTATGAATCAACGTTTAGAACATTGATCAGGGGAAAATAAAAAGAAACATCTACAAAGAAAAATAATACACTCTATATCAGAGCATAATACGTTGAGTCAGCCACTTTTAATTATACAAGAGTCAACTTATTAAAATAAATGAAAACAGCTCAAAGGAAAATACAGCCATTCCCTGTTTATTTAAAAAAAATAGTCATGTAAATATAGAAAAAAGGTTGCAAGAGCTTTATGGTTCGTAGTTATGAAGATATTACTACATTTAATCCTTTTTAGAACTCTTCTTACTATTTATTATTCCATTTTGAATTGATTATCAATTCATGTTCAAAGTATATTTTATATATACGAAAGATTGGAATATAAAATTGTCAATTGACAAATAATTTATTTTTATATGTATAAGCTGGATTGCCCCAAATTCCATTTATAGTTATACTGAGGAATATGTTTCGAATATCTCAAGTAGTTTTTAATATGCATCACTTCACACATCATAAAAATACTAAATAGCTATTAATATTATGGACATATTTTGACAAATTGAATCAAAACAATTAGAGACATGCTCTTATAATTACTCAGTAGCATAGTGTTATATGTGTTTATAGTCAAAGTATTTGAAGGGCTTGATACTTTAACTTTAACTTCTCTTTTTAAATTGAAAGACCACTTATAAGAGAGTGCGAATATATATATTTGCACTCTGAAGCTGTAGTTTTATACTAGGTGGTACATTAAAATCAGAACACTTTGAATTTTAAACTTAATCAAGATATGGTTAACAATGGAATTTCACCTAAATTAATATCATAAATAAATGTGAGTCTGAGCTTTGAGCCTGGCACCCACTGCAGATGTAGTCCTCTGTCATAGTGTCCCAGTGCTGGCAGACAGTGGCTTTGAGGGCCTCAGTGCTGGGATGAAGGACACTGCAGGCTTTTCCCTCGACATGCACCCAAAAGGTGTAGTCGAGGGGGTTCAAAATACTTATTTTAAAGAGTCTAGCAACAGAGGAGATGGTTTTTTTCCCCTTGTTGTTGTCAAATGTGGCCCTCCCATCCTTATAAGGCTTTTTTGGTCCACTTTTTGATAGCTTTCTGGATAGTCTGGTGCGAAACTCCGAGATCCCGCCTTCATGGACTTCAGGGGATTGGACTATGCTATTTTTTTAAATTGATGCAGGTCTATTTTGGTCTTTTTGCAGAGTATTTCTTCCTCTCCCACGTTTCGGACTTGTTGAAGGTGGAGACAGAGAGGTCCTGGAGACGCCCAGCGTCAAAGAGTGCATGAATAGAAACTCGTCAATCTCGACTGTTACGTAAGGTAGAGGTTTGTTTTGTTTTGTAACTAATAGTATATGCTTTCATCTATCAGAATATGAAAAAAAATTCTAATTTATATTTCTAAAATGACTAAAACTTATAATTATTGAATTTGGAAGTGTTCAGATTTCAATTGCACACCCTGTAGCTATATATGTTGGCTAGAGATTCAAATAATATGAAATTACGGTATGTTAAAAAAGAAAAAGAAAAAGGCCGAGGTCACCCCTGACAATTTAAAGATTGTTTAATATAAGAGTAGCTTAGCATTAAGAAGGTCATGTATTCGTTTTTAGGTCTGTTATTCTGATATTTTAAGATTCTTTGTTTTGTCAAAGAAAGCCTCCAGATGAATAAGAACGGTGTATGCAGATTTTCAACGACGTTGCTAAATTTGTTTTTCTTTGTCAACCTTTTTCTTTATGTGCCGCATAATACATCTCAGAGGTTACTGAGGTTGGAAGGCGAATTCATGTCAGTGTACCATCTTGGATATTCCCTGAACCCAAATATGGCATCTGCAGATCTCGTCTTTGTAGTTTCAATTGCAGTAACTACGAACATACTAAGCCCATAATTATATTGTAGGGTTTATTGTAGAATACTAGTAAATTAAATTTAAATTAAATCGATAAATAATTCTTTGGTTAGTGCATCAAATTAAATGCGTTTCCTTTTTGAGCTTCAAGAGGACTTTACCAACTATTTATGAATACAAAATTGTATGTTGATGTTTTTGAGATTATTCAGAATTTTTAAATTATTTGTTAAAATAACTTTAACTTAATAGCAAACGCGATTAGTTTGGAGTAAAAAAATACAGTTAAGATTTTGTATTTATATAATTGTTTTTATAAGATTTATAAGTGCTTGGTGATCACTTCTGATTTTGCTCATTTTTTGCACAAAAACTTGGAAAATCAAGTCTCACATTTAAGAGAATGAGTCACTAAAGCCAAGAAAATCTTAATAAATAGTTTAATGCATACTAAAGTGTATATATGTTTATTAGTTAAGCAGAAAAGTAAGTATAATTTATAATTACGTTAATTAATGGGTATAGTTTTTTCAATTATTCTTTCAATTTTGCATTAATACATATCAATTAAAATGATAAAAATACTTGCATTAATTTAAGACAGCCAGAAAATTAAACAATTATTTTAAAATAATATAAACAAAATGATTTTGGATTTCAACAAGATAAAATTTGTTATTCCTATTACAAAAACATAATTTGTTTGTTTTTCATAAACAATTCAATGAAATATTGATTACTCTATGCCAATCTTAAGAATGGAATTAGTTCTAATCAGTTTTGATGAGTTCCCATGTAATCTATAAAATAACTACCGGAATATACTTTTTTGATAGAAAAAATAACCTGAGAAATCATGAAGACTAAAAAAAACGACTTTATAGCAAAACAATTAATTAAATTCACTAAATATCGATCGAATGGTTAAATGTACGATAAAGCACAATCAAATATCATTATCAAGATAAATAACGAAATGCATGTAATTTGTTTCAATTTTGTAGAAGCAAACTGAAAAGTATTGTTGATAAAATGTAAATTCAGAGGAATATGAAGTATTTTTATATCTGGGGGGATGTAAACTTTCTCAGTTAATTAACTGAAGTCTAAAAAGTGAAATATTCAAGTTCTAAACTGAGTGTTTAGCTAATTTTGTGCCACTCTTTATAAACTTCCCAAATGTCGGACAATTTTTCATTTAATGGTTGGGAAGAAGATTTGATTCACGCTCAGCAAATTAAAGTTTGGAATACTAACAAGAGGTTAGAGTACATAACTCGATAATTGACAATAAATAGTAAATTTTTTTGATATGACTATGATATGGCCGTCAAGCCAAAATTGAGGGATAGCTAAAGAGCTGAAAAATATATGGTAAAAGTTTTGTAAAAATTCAACACACCCTTTAAACTCAAATAGGCTTTGGGTAAACTACAAATCCTTGCCCAAAATATTTTCCCATAGCAAATTGAGTTATGCTCGATTATAGATATTTAGCGTAGTTTGTGAACGTGACTTCTCCAAATGTAATGGTCTTTTTTCTGTTAGAATATATAATATTTCTGCAAAGTTTTAACAAAATATGTAATTACCTAACTTCCTTCCAACTTGGATGTCAGAAGTAAAAAGAACAACCCATTTTGTTTAATGATACGATTTAATTTTTAATTTTTGAACAAATAGTAGGTCATTGAATGATTGTATTATCAAACAACAACAAATTTGTTTAACTCATTTCAATATAACTTGCTAGTTTGTTATGTTACTTTTCATAAAGAGGTGAATAAATTATCAGTTACTGAAGGATAACACATGATAAAGAAAATTATGATACTTTTCTATTAATTATTCTTTCCTTACAAAAGATCATTTTAAACACAGAGCATAAATCAAATCAAATGTTCCTTCCTATCTTAAAGAAAAAATAGGTTTGGTGTGTATAAATTAGTATTGCCAGGATATCAATATTTTTCCTTCGGTTCCTTCCAGTATAAAAGTTGATATTTTGTTATTTTTAACATCAAAAATATAAACAGAAATGTCGTTAATTGAAATTTGCTTGTATTATAACTCTATAAATCTTACTAACACTTATTTTTAATTTTGTTTTACCCTCATGAGGGCTTAGACAATTTTAACATCTCTACTTATTAATTATTATTCCTATTTTACAGATAGGAAGCAAGTTGTAGTTTTTTATTGAACAATGCAAATCGTTATTTTTTTGGGTATTTAAAAAAGAAATTGAAAATCAGCATGATAGCCCAGACAATTTAAAGTATGTTTTGGATGAGAGGCACTTCACTTTCATACAGTTTTATTAAGTAAGCTAGAAGTAGTTGAGACAAAGAGGAAAAGGATTTAAACAAATACACAGGCAAGAATTACTCTGAATTACTCGATCCTCAATTCTACTCTGAGTCCAACAAAGGCTTACATACAATTATAACTCCCCAAAAAATCCTCAAAGTTACTTATGAGCACATAAAAATATTAAATCCAAATTATATGTATATAATTGTATTTAGTAGGAAAGGAAGTTCCCCCCTCAGGAGTTAAGAGCTTAAGAAAAGAAAAAAAAATGCTTGAGATTAAAAAAAATAACGATTAGAAGAGATGAAAAAACAACTATTAATCGGTATGTTGAAATAAAATAAATAGATCATTAATATGGTCACTCTGACAATAAATAATGTTTTGAAGGAGAGTAGCTTGGCTGTCATGACATTTTATTAAATTGGCTGGTAGTATCTATGAGATGAAGGAAATAAGCACAAATATTGGTAGATAGACAGAAATTACTCCCATGTCGATCTTCAATCCTTCTACGAATGTACTGATTATTTTCAGTCCAACAAGGACTGAACATAATAAATCTTGAACTTTACTCCCTATTATACATTTGTAGTGACACTTGATGGTTTATACGTATAATATGTGTGGCGATTACATAAAAAAAACCTGTTTTTTATGAAACAAAGAAAAACGCATTTTAAGTTTTTTACTTCAACGAAAAACCAAAGAGGATTTTTTAAAGAGTCTAATACAAGATTAAACCATGGGAAAACTGTTTAACAAGTTATTAATAAGATTGACATTTGTTTAAATTTTTACATAAATATATTATATACAAGTTCTGTCTATTTAATCGTGGGGTATTTGACCTTTAAATCCATATTTGATATAATCAATTTCGGTATGTAAAAGCTTGATCTTAATCAGCTAACCTTTTGCTTATTTTTGTTGTTATCGCAGCGTGAATAATTATACACTCTTCCTTAAAAATATTGATGACGTTTTGGTGTCTCAGTATCTTTTATGATGAGTATTACCAAATAACAGATTGTTATAAAGTTGAGTTAAGCTTAAAAACCGCGGCTTCTAAGAACTTTATAACTTTTTTGAATAAAAATAAATTATAGTACTCATATCAACGTATACGTTTATCATACAGTCGCAATAATTAGAAAAAGTATCCCAGCTTTCTTTGGTGTTATCACCAAAGAAAGGCTCTCCCCTCAAGAATGAGAGAATAATGGAAAATCTTTAGAAAATAAAAATAAAACATATATTCAGCAAGCAAATACAAAAAAAACAAAAAAACTTTATATTATTATTAGGATCATTGGTGAAGGTGATTCCTTTCATCAGATGCCGTCTATTTACGTTATCAACAATTTAAACAATTTGTCCATCCCTATCTATTATAAACCATTAAGAGGTAATATTAAACAGAAAAAAGGGGAGAAACCTAATGAAAAATATAACGTCATTGCTTATAAAATTTCAAGGGAAAAAACCACACTCTATGTTTTCTTTTTTTTTCTACAGGTATTTATATAATTAAAGAAAATTTATAGCTTGAATTAATTAGCTTTTTATATGCATTTTCATTAAAAAAGTATTATAAACAAAGTAGTGTGTGTAACTAATATGAGGAATGGGGGAAAAAATATACATAAAAGCAACAAAAAATGAAGGAAGTGTAAGGAATATTTCCTTCAGCTTCTTCTTTCTTTTTTTTTTTTCAAGATATGGAAATTCTTCCTTTTTTTTCTCTACACCAATTTGAAGGGGTTATGAGACCATTAGGCGTATATTTTTTTTTCCTCTTAAAGTAAGGTAATATTTTTTATACATTTATGTACAAACGAAGAATATTTATTAATATGGATGACATTAGATATAAAATAGGACTTATATACATACATTTCATGCATGTATATGGATAACAAAGAATAAAGAGCTTTGTTTTATGCTTTTTTGGGGGAATAAACTTGCAGCCATTAGCCATTAGTTCAAAAAGAAAAATATGAATTGATGAAAAATTTGCTTTTGCAAACATAACTCATTACTCTAAGTAATGCCTGGTTTAAAAAAATGGATAATTACTAAATGTAATTATCCAATACTGAGTAATTATTTGATTACATACGTAATATACTACCTGGGCAAGTCTGTATCAAAAGTGTAACCAAAAAATTGGATTGTTTGTGCCTAGGAGGGAGCGTATATTACATCCATAATGGTCAATGTTATTTCCTTCTTAATGTTCCGACGCCTTACTTGTAGGAGAAAGGTAATGTATTCTTACAGGCATTATAATGATATAGCGCCTGAATACAAAAAGAAAATAGAAAACATATGATGAAAAATTCATCTAATATTTTTGTCAAAAATAGTCAAATCGAAATGCGTGAGGAAAATTGTAAAAAAACTGTTTTTGCACTAATGATGTAAAATAAGTAAATAATATCATTTTTTGACATTGTAAAGAGGAACACAAGCCTACTGAGATTTTTTCATTTTTGGAAAACAAAAAAGTTACGGAGAATAATGGAGAGAGAAAAAAACCTCGATAAAAGGTTCATTTTTGCAAATATTGCGAAAAGGTATCGAATAAAATCCTCCTTCAAATTGAAAGTTCAATTATGAAATTGTTTAAATTTTTAATTCTTATGCTAAAAAACAAAGATTTGATAATGAATAAAAAAATCAAAAAATTAATCAGAAAATGACAAACGCTTCACTTAAAAAACATTATTTATTTGTCAAATTTATATGTTAACGAATCTCTTGACAAAATTATACTATCTTTATTTTATCTACGAATCAAGTATTCGGTTGGAAACCCATTTTTTTGCACCTACAAAAACAAAAGAGCAATTTCCAACCATTTCTTTTTTTACCCATCATTTTTTTGGTTTTGAATAAATTTATCAGACGTTCTAAATTTGCATATTTGTTTTTGTTTTTTAAACACCAGTCACTTTTTGATTTATAACTCAAGTCTCTATCTAGCTTTAAAAAACCTATCTTGTATTTTGGTAAAGAATAAGGCCCCCAATATGAACCCCCACCCCCTTTAAATCGGCCCTTTATCGTTCAAAAGATGTACCCGTGCAAAGGTTCTGTGTCCTAGGCCAATATGTGTAGACACCTTTAAAAGACAAATAAGTAAACTCTATTATATGAGCATATATTCAAATAAAATTTAAAAAAGTATTTCCTTAACTCGCACAATTTTGAAAATCTAGTCTTTATGAGGCGAATCTTGGACTTGATCTTTAAGATGCGAAACTTTCTTTTGAGAAGGAGGAAGAGGAGATATAATATGTGTACCGTATTTGATTTATTTTTCATCATATCAAATTGTAATACATCTATTTAATTTTATTGTTATTTATATTTTGTTTTTTTATTATTATTAAGTAATTATTATAAATATATAATTTTCTTATTTGGAAGATATTGCAAGAAATATAATCATAATTTTAATAATTACCCTTGTTATTTTAAGTATTTTTTAATATTTATTACAGGAATAACTTTGATTTGTAATAAATGATTTGTACGGAGGTACGCGATATGGAACCAAAATTTAGTAATTTGTTGGAAAAAATGTATAAAAAAATTAATTTTTCTTTGACTTATATATTTAAATAAAATTCTACATTTTTAGAGATGTTCTCCTCCCATTCCTTTTTATAATTGTCAAGGTGACCATATTAATTTTTTTTCCTTTTTTTTTTGTTTTTTCATTCCATGAGCTTACTTTATTTGAATCACTGGGCATTTTTCTTCTTTTAATACATCCTCCAATATCTTTTCCCTTGTAAGAATGTAGAGTTATATTTAAATATATAAGGCAAAGGAAAATGATTTTTTTAAACATTATTTCCAACAAATAACTATTTACTAAATTGAAAAGGAGCATCCTTTACTACACTCGTAAATCATTTAAAAAAGTTTTTGCATTCATCTCGCATCTATTCTTTATCATCCTTTCTAATACGATGCAACATAAATCAAGAGCTTAAAATTAGGTGATTCGACATTTTTTCAGTTTGTTTTGGATTTATTTTTGTATGCTGAATTAAAATATTATAAAATATCTATAAATAGTTGGGTACATTTGCAATAGGTGGAGGTACGGATATACGGGGTATGGAAGCATAATCTAAAAAAATGAATACGTATAAGGAACCACCTAGTCTAATGGTAAAGAGTAAATATACGAATCCAAAATGTTGGTACTCTACTCAGGTCTGTATAATATGCAGGGTGGAAAAATGTAACTTCCTTTTCACAATATGTGAAAATTAAACATTAGACATGGATGTCCGCAGAAATATATTCAAGAAGGGGGGGGGGGCACTTGGTTTTTATTTTTTTTGTGGAAAAAACTCCCATAAATCCATAGTCATTTACAAAAATTAAATTTTATGGAATATAAATTCAAAATTTATATTTCAAATAATGTTTTTTTTTCCAAAAAAAAATCCAAAAATACACAGCTATTCGCAAAACATAAATTTTTTTGGAGAAAAATTTTAATAAATAAATAATTTAAATAAAGAGCTCCTCACAAAAAAATTATTTTTTTTAGAAGAAAACTTTAAAAAAATATTTCAAATACTAAATTTGTTGGAGGAAAGTTTAAAAAACTCACAACTGTTCCCAAAAACAAAGTTTATTCTATAAAATATTCAATTTTTGTAGAAAAAAATTTCAGAAACCCAAAGTTGTTTACAAAAACATTGTTCTTTTTGAAAAAAAAAAAATCATTTGTTTGAAAAAGTTTCAACTATTCAAATTTTTGAAGAAATTCTTAGAAAAATTCAAAGAAAATTCAATTTTATGGAACATAATCGAAAAATAAATTCAAATATTAAATTTTCTTGTAAAGAGCCAACATTCTATAATTGGAGGGGGAGTACTACAGCCCCTGTAGCCTACCCCAATTAGGATGCCCCTGGTAGAAGTTCAATCTAGAGTCGAGATTCTTAAGTTTTTCTTAGAAATACATCCATTTACTATCATGGGTTGGAGTATTTAAAATCGTGCGTTTGCCTATAATCGTCGTCAAAAATGCTAATCATTTTTTATGAAATAGCTAATTTCAATTTAGCCTTAACTGATGCAATTTATACAAATAAGTTAATTTCTTCATTTTCTAACAGAGAAAAAACAATTTTTCCATTTTCCATTTGCAGCGCATAGGCGTATACGAATGGTTTAGTATATATTACAAATTGACGATCATTCGTCGAAGAATAAAACCGTAATACACACTCAATATTGAAAAAATTCATTCTAGCCTGATTTTATATTTACGGGCCATGTGTTATAACTTCAACAAAATTAAAAATTTAGATTGCGATGGTAAGAACTAAATCTTCATTTGTTGTAATGACTGCATAAAGAAAAAATATTTTTGTATGAAAAATCTTTAGATAGGTTACAAACCTCCGACGTTATTTATAATTAAATTGTAACAAATTTGGAATGATAAGGAAACCTTAATTAATGATGAATAAATATATATTTTTTTCCAATTTGTGATACATGAATGCTGTTTATTTATACACAGGCAAGAAAAAGTTTGTAAAAAAAACAAACTTTTTCATCATTTTCATCAATGTTTATGACTTTATCAATATACTTTACTTTAACCTGATGATAATTATTACGAAAAAAAATAAATCCATAAAACAATTTTTGTTTTGTTTTTTAAAATACAGCTGTTTTGGTAAGGCTTAACTTCATATGTTATGCTTCTTTCTGGCAAGTATGAGAGATTGGTAGTTTATTCCTTCAGAATGGTTATTATTCTATCCTCAAAATGCAAGCAATTCATTCCTTCTAGAATGCTTGGTATGATATCACACATTTTAATCTTGAAAAACTAACAGTAAGTATCCCAAAAGTCTGTAAAGAAGTTGTAGCAGCAAAGGTAGGATTTTTTGATGAAGATATTGATACTTTGAATTTTTATAAATAATTATTTATTCCCATATTAAACCTTAATTTTATTCATATTAATAGCCTAATTACTATGCTACCTGAAATAAAGTCATAAGTAGTTGGAAAAATAAGTGAAATTGGATTCTTTTCCAACAAAATTCTTGCCAGTGTATTTGTAAGTGGTTCTACAAGCAATTAGAAAATTTTATATTTGAAGGAATTTTGATTTACCAAATTTATTCGATACAAAAAAGGAAAGTTGAATGATTACCCTAAGGGAAATTTGAGAACGAAGATATTTTGAAAACAAAACAGGGACGGATGGTTCTTCAAAAAAGAGAATGGTATACCAAAAGTAATAATAGCATCGCGATAAAAGTAGATGGGAATAATAACATGGATATTTATAAATGATTTAAAAATGGTTTTTTATCACGTATAACCACAGGAACATGGTAAAGTTTAAAACATTTTTGTCATTTTGAATAATTATTATAGCTGTTGTGAAAAAAGATTTATTTACAAACAAAGTAAATTCAAAGAGTGCAAGTATATTTAATATAGTATACATATGTGGAAAACTTCTCTGTAGAAAATTGCCTGAGAAAATTGCCATGGAGGGAAATTGCCAAGGAGAAAATTCTGGCCAATATCCTCTCTCTTCACCATTCCTTACAGCTGATCATTTGAAACGTCTTGAAAACAAAGCTACTCTTTTCCAAATAAATTATTTAAATTGTCCGGTTAACGATATGGGTTTTCTTTTGTAACATACGCAAAATCCACGCTATTTTTCTTATAAGTTATTTTATAAAAACATAACGCATTGAAAAAATTCAATCTGATATGTACTTTATCCGAAAACTTCAATCAAATACATCAAAATCCAACGCACAAAAATATTTAATTGAAGAGAATTATCCAATTTCGTTCTGTAAATAGTGAGCAACATTCTTTTCACCATAAATTATGCAGAGAATTTAATTTGTTTAAGGAATAAAGAAAAGCAAGAAGAACTTTGCGAATGCATTTTAACGCCAAGTTTTTAATACATTAGTTATGTACTTTTATTAAAATAAATAGACGAAGAGGGTAGAAATCGTTTTCATATATTATATGTATATATTTTTTGCAACAAACAATTAATTGCTGCAAAAATAGAATTTTTTTTTTTTTCATTTTGAAATGTCTTATTTTGTTGTTAATTTATTGTAATGAAAAAGTAATTGCAGAGGATGTATCATGTATCTACAAACAAATGTCTGAACACATTTATTTACTATCCTTTAGTATCCAGCATTGCTCAGAGTTATTAAGTTTTGATGAACAGACACAGAGATTAGGTTTAATCAAACGAAAGTTGCATTATTTTGAATTGATTTTTATAATTAATATTTTTCCACATCCATAATTGTTCATCTCCTTGGCAATTCATACTTAAATGACAATGAACTCGATGATTTCCAATATTTCATCCCAATTTTTGACAATTGGCCTTCCATCTTTGATATCAAAGTTTCCGGAATAGAGTCGACAGCACCAAATTACAACATCATTGCCTGTTACAGTGTCCGAAATATAAACTATATTCGCATTTTGAGCCGCCTGGCTTTTTTGATACCCTTTATCAAAGAAAAACTGTATAATATGGCTACATTTCTCGTTTTTGTTGTAGCCATTGGTCAAACAATACTGAGTCAGAATATCAGAAAACTGTCCCTAAAGTTTTTTTAGTAGGAAAACTGATGATTTACTACGCTAAATATATGTATTTATGGTGACAAGCACTGATAGCACGTTCCATACAGATGAAGAATAATTAATCATAGGTATATAATATATGTGCAAGATGAACAGGTTAATAAAAAAAGTTATTAGAATATACTTTTTGAGCAGAAAAAGATGACCCCGAACGTTAGAATATCACGGACGTAAATAAACAATAAAGTAACATCAAACGTCAGAGCACTGTCAGTTAAAATACCCACATTTTATACCAAACGACCAGCTGAGCGCCAGTTTTGGACCAAAGGTATAACGGTAGAATAGACAAAGTATGAACACGTCTACTTGTGTATAGTTGATATTACAGCTTCTCGAGTTGCACCTCGGATAAAAGATCCTCAGAAAGACCCATATTCTACAATTAAAAGTTGCTTTCTTGACAATTAAAAGCTTTCAAATAGTGAGAAGCTCGAGGTGTTTCTTAATATTGGGGATTTGGTCGAGCGTACATCATAGGCATCGTTAAACAAAATGATAAATCTTAAACACTCCGAAAAACTCCCAAGAAAGTCAGAAATAGTCGGAATGGGCTGTCAAATATTCACTTCTCTACTCTTGCTTAAAATATACGACAAAATTTCTCAGAAAAACTATTTGTCGATACTGGGGTGGAAATTACTGTAATTCCTTCTAATGCATCAAAAGATAAAAACCATTCTTCTTTTAAATGCTACTAAAGGTTCATCAATTCCGGCGTACGAACGTGTTCAACTAAAAATTTGAATTAATGACCGTGTTTCTCAGTGCTTCATTTAGGCTCGTTAGGCCTGGTTTTCTCTGTGCCTTTGACCTCTTCCGTCATATAGTCGTCGATGCCTCGGATTTCACATCACTTCCTTGTAAAAAAAATCGAATATATCAAAATCCCCTCATCTTTTTTCGATAAATATTGCTTCTGATAATTACAGTAAACTTTAGTCAGAGTGATTGATATTATTAATTCTGATTTTTCAACAAAGAAACCAAAATACAGCATTGTTCACAGCATCGAGGATAACTGGATCATCTCTTTACACTAAGGCTCGTCGGCTTTCCGCAGAAAAATAAAAATAGAAAGCGTAGAATTTCTTCAAATGGAAACACTATGCATTATCCGACGTTCAAATATTATTACTGGGACTAGCATAGAGTTAAACTACATATCAACCTATTTTATAAAAGTTAAAAATCAATTCACGTACATGGATGATCTTTTAAAATGAATTTAATCTAAAGGCTTCCTTTTTTTTCATTTCTCATGGGTGCAATTCAATTGCATCTTTTTTACAAAATAGAAAAAAAGTCCTTTTTTTAACAACTGACTGCAATATAAAATAAAGTGGATATTTTTTTAAATAATAAACTATCTAATTTATCGTTCTCTTTCTTTCCTGGATTATAGATACTTTTAATTTCATGACAATAGCTGCTAAATAACTTTAACTTGAAAGAGTTGCATGACTTTAATTTTCACGACTTTGTTATTTATTGAATTAAGCCTCTAACAATTTATGTATGTATTCAAAAAATGTCAAATATTTTTGTTTTATCAGCAAAAAAATGTAGGTATGTGATTCCTTTGGGCTAAAGGTTATAATGTCCACATATTTAGTGTAGATAATGGGGACCCAAAACTTCCAGTATCATTTAATTTAAGTCATATCACTATTAATTTTAATTACAAAGTTTAATTACGCCACCAAACGACAGCTAAAACAAAAATGTGATGTGGTAATGGGAAGGAATGCTAATTTATGAAAATAAGCAAATTAAATTTTAGCCCAACTTTTCTTGTGACAACATAGCTTAGTATTATTTTAGTGAAAAGATTCAAATCTGGACTAGATAGAGGCTAAAAGTTGTTGCTTCAATAGCTATATAGGGGGAGGACTCAAAAATTAGAAAAATTTTAAAGCCTTTTCCACTTCTCCATATTTTTATTTTGTGCCAAACTTTTGAAGCAAAATATGGTAATTCAATGTTTTTGAATACTTTTTATCAATATGTCCCCCTCCATTCTGAATTATGGCTTCAATACGGGGACGACCTAACGCACATGCCGCCTTGATGAAGTCCAAAGACAAATTGTTCCTCTCCTCCGTAATCATAGCTTTCAGGGCATCGACATTCAGGTGAGAAGTTTCGTTTGTCCTACACTCCAAGACACACCAAACAACGAAGTCTAGTGTGTTCATGTAGGGCAAGGATGAAGGGTAAAAGGCAGCTATGCTGTCCTGACAGAAGTGCTTCACCTTCTTGGACATGTGTGCCACCGTCGTTGGTAAACACATAGGTGTTCCTGGGAAGCGTGCTCTTCAACTATAGTAAGACGGGGTAACTGAGGATTTGGTTTCTGTTGTCCTTCTCAATTATGTCCTTGACCATGCAACAAACTCGGCACTCTTCGTCCCGTTATGGCCTCGGCTTCCAGGCTTCTTGTAGACCGTAACGGAGTTTGTCATCGCCTTCCTGGTGTCGTAGACGTTGGCCAAGGGTACGTTGACAATGGCCAAGTTCTTCTTGAGATCGACTTGTGCGCGGAGGCTATCGCACACCCTCTGCCGTTTTGCTTGTTGCTTGGACATTTTTGATCACACGAAAACAGACATCAAATTGAAGCTTTTTGTCAGTTCTTTCGAATGAAGCCAAGTACAAAAATGTCTGACTTTTCCAACTGAGGCTATACAACCTCAAAGATGATTCTAATTTTTAAGCCATCCCCCTGTATAAATGAGTTTCACACCACTTTTGTATTATATTGGACCTGTGAGAGGGAAAACCATTATTTTAAAAGGTCCATATATCTTCCTTGAAGTAGGAATTGGTGCTTCAATGAAGAACTTATGCAGGACAGTGCTCATGTACTGAATATTCTTAATTTTGACCCTGAGAGCACAAAAATAATCTTACTGGAACAGCGGATGGATCCCTATACAATCATTGACTCTAACTTTTGCTTATAATTAATACATTTTTGAAAAGACTTGATCATTTTATGAGGTTGAAGAAAACCTCAATAGGAAAACTGTAGCACATTTAAAAACAATGATGGGATTGGGGGGGGATTTTGCACAAATGAATTAAAGACAATACTCGAATTTATCTATGACTGCAGAATCCAAAACTGATTTTTCTCTTTGTCATCTGAATTCTGAAATATCTGTGATTTCAATAATTCGGGACTATTATCGTTCAAAGTCATTTTTTACCCTTAAAACAATCCCTAAATTAAAAGTTGGATTAATAAAACTTATGTAAAAGTGTTTTGTATGATTAAAATGGGCTCTTATTGATTCTGAACTTTTTTTCTGAACTCAACATATTTCCATTTTAAGCTAAAAAATGATAGAAAATAACACTCTTCGTTAGACCCTTATAACTTTGAATATTACATAGTGATGAAGAATATCATAGCTTATATAATAGAAAAATATTCAATGTATATTTTTAATAAATACCTATTTAAAAAATATACATCTCCAAGGTTTTTTGTACCAATTTGCTGTGATCCCATTTTTTATTGGGGTCAATAATATCATGATATTTTTTATAAATTCACTACGTCATGCCTCTTAAATGGAAGAAACTAGGTAATCGAAGGAAGAGATTTATCATTCACCTCAAGAGATGTTCGAATTTAGATTCCGAGTTCCACGTGGAATGACAAGAGGTGAATTTATCTAAGGAAAACTAGCAGACCTCGTAAGGAAGTAGGGTGAACTCCTGTCTTGGTAATGAGATACCTGGATCGTATCAATCAAGCGATCCATTCACTATGAGTAGAGAATTTTAATACTTCAAAATGGAATCACTTAAAAAATACAAAATGAAACAAAATCGTTTGAGATTCATAATTTTTTTAAAGATATTTTTTTTAAATTATACATAGAATATTATGTCACTGCTTTACGGATATTGAGGTGGCAAGCAATGTTGGCATCTTTTGCCTTTGTTGTTCATGGGATATGATTATAAAATCTAATGTTTTGAATTGAACGTAAATCAAAAGATGCGACTCCTGGCTCTCTGTAGAAAGGAAAAATAATCAAAATGTGGTATTATACACTTAAATATTAAAATTGTCTTAAATTTTTTGCAAAAGCTGTTGAAATAATATATTACTGTGTACCTTTCTCTACTCTCAAATTTTAATAGAGTGTGTAAGTGTAGGAATAATAATTGAATCATTAATTACTCACTTTGTAATTTGAAACCTGGATTTATGTTCCTTCCTCATACATAGTCTACACAGTAATATGAGCTGAACAGTGTTATGAGCAATGAAATTAATTTGTAAATTTCAATAGACCAAAAAACCCCGTAATTAATATAAACTCATAATTAATAAACAAATTTTGATAGTTACATATGATGTATGGGACGTCAATGCAAAAACAAACTACAAAGGGTTTCTTCTAAATTACATGTGGATTACATTTGTATTCTTTGACAATTAATAGTCGATTTCAATCAAAAAACTATTCTTATCAACCCTTTGGGTATGTTGCAAATTGGACGGAGAGTTTTGCCAAAATTAATCGTCATAGTAAAAGAATAAAAAATTAATATATTAGATGGAAAAGGGTACGCCAGAGATGCCCAAACTGTGGCCTGGAATACCGTATTGTGGCCTCCTTAATGTTTAAGTAGGGCTCACTACTCTTTCTCTCTCCAAATGGATTTTTTTACCAAAATTTGCCACAATATGATCAAAACGTGTAGAACACGCATTACGTACAAATATTGAAAAATATTTGTCAAATAACGGAGCTATTGGGCAAATTATCGCTCCTGAAAAAAGAGAAAAAAATAATTTTTTTGATCAATTTATGCAGTGGAATAAAATTTATAATTTCTTCAAAAAAACCAAAGCCCCTCTTAAAGTATAATTTTACGTACGTTTCTAAGCGTGACTTCTGTTCTGTAGCCCATTAAATTATTTCAAGTGGCAATGCCACCCATTTTATTAAAGGGTCGAACATACCCGCATAGCCACATAATGAAATGCCGAAATTCCCCGAATGGAGTATTTAGATGACACATGGATTATATTAAGTTGATGTACTTAAAAATACCCAAGATTGAAACTTTTTATTAATAACAAAGGTAATAGTGTACTCTAAGCAGGTCATTTTCATGACTTTAGTTTCAATTTATTTAACTTCATACAACCGGTACTCTTCTAGTAATAATTAAAAAACATTCGTTGAAGGATAAGGATCCGTAGAGCAATTTTAAGAGAGAAAAATAATTATAACTTATTTTATTTTGTTTATCACATATACATACATACGTACGTATAAGTAAAAGTTAGCTAGTTAAGAATGCATTGCTGTTTACCACAGTACTTACATACATTATAAAATAGTACAGATATTTATACATTACAAAACTATACTATCATACGACAAAGAACACGACCCCACAAAAGGTTATATAAGAGCAATGGGAATCTCTTAATACCGTGTTCTGCACTTTGGGGCTCTTTCACGCATTGCATTTGTATTTTTCCATTGCTCAGATGGGCTAAAATGGCCCAAGGCATGAACAAGTGAGTTCATGTTATGACAAAAAGTTTGACACTCTTTTGTATTGGTTCCTTCAACATGTGAGGTGTATGTTTCATTCTTTAGTATTTCCTGTATCTGTTGCAATAAACTACAAAGAAGAACTCACCCACCACAAGGCACTCCAACGCATAAGTGCTTTTGACTTTCAGTACCACTCTTAGCCATCCCAGGTGCACTGGAGAAAATGTATTATTCTTTATCTAGACTGCGTTGCTTGCACTTGTATGTAGAGGTCAAGGGGAGTGATGCTCAACACTACTTGTATTCCTGTTGCTGTGGATCGGAGGGTATGAGTTATGCTCAAGAGTGGAATTTCTCTAAATAATGGTCAATTTTCTTATACCACCTTTCTTTGCAATAACGGTGTGCCCCCATGCAAGACACTCATAGTGAATAATGGGTCTGAATATGACTTCGTAGAGCCAAAGAACTTTATCTGAGATTAACAACTAGTTTTGCCCTATGGCCTTTGTCATATTCCATATACGTGAACACCTTTCAGCTTTTTCTTTCAGGTGTTCGGTCCAAGTGAGTCTTTGATCAAAAACCACACCTAGGTACTTCATTTATGTTGTATATTTAATAAGTTTTCCATCCATGTATAATTATGGAAATTATTTAGATCTTAGTTTATATGCTTTAGAGAAGACTATAGCACTTGATTTTGATGGATTGCAGGTGAGACCATTTGTTTTCCCCATTCCAGAACCAAATTTATACCATCCAGCATCCCACTAGCATGTTTACCACTTTTTAATAGATAGATATAATCTGCACAACCTTTTTTAAACTTGGTCAAGATGGTATCCATAATTATATTCCACACTAATGGAGATAAAACTCCCTCTTGAGACTACCACGCGTTAGATTGACGTTAATTTTTACACCTTTTAATCCTGTGCAATTCTTTCTAGTCCTTTAAGGATGTAATTTTTGAGGGTGATCGATCTAAATGATTTTGCTGAGCTGTAGTTGTCTTTAACCGATTACAGCAAGAATAGAACTTTCATTTCCTGACAGTCCTTGGTGTATAGCCAGTGCTGAGAAAAAAACCGTAGTCTCAGAGTTGTAGTAGATGAAGTCGTCTCCAAGTTGTTGTAGTACAACTGGCTTAATTCCATCTGGTTCTGAACTTTTAAATGATCCGAAGGAGTTGAATGATTCTTTGACCCTATTAACTTCCACAAAGTCAGTGTAAAAATTGGTTTCTCAAAATGGTCTATCAAAGGTGGTATTGATTCTTCAGTCAGGGAAATGAGTTTCCATTAGTATTTGCAAGGATTGAGCAGGTGAGGGGGCGTACCCCTTATCTGTTTTGAGGAGACCAATTGAGTGAAACATAACACATAAAAATTGCTTACTTTTAAAGGATTTTTCTTTACAAATTAAAATATTAGTCTTAGCGAACATGACATCGTGGCATATAATTTTATAAATATATATCCAATTACTTGTATTGATTATTATAATTGTTTGTAGATTTTTTTCATAAAAGTATGTTATATAAATGCATAGATACTTATGTTTTACAAATTATTCAATAAAGAAATTTGCATAGATTTTTCCGTTCAAGCATAAAAATAAAAAATGTTTAGTTTACTAAATTTTGTATTTACTTACAAGTGAAACATTTAAAAAGAAACAGACGTATTTATGCAAATTAAAAAAAATATTAAAATATTTACTTTTCTTGAATTTGACTTAAAGAATATGATAATAATTATCATATATTATGAAGAGAATTATTATTATTTTAATTTTATATATAGACATCCAAGGATATTAGATTTAACTATGTTACCGCACGATGTGCCAATATCCAGTTTCCATACAATAATTTCAAAATACAAATGAATACATTTTATATGTACCTACAAACCCCGACGAGCGGCTACACAAATTACTACATAGATAGACAATAGTTCTATAGTTGAACCATTTTTTAGGGGTCAAGTCTTTTGTTGTAGCAATCTGAAGATTATTTTTTATATTGTTAATCTTTTTTCAATAACTTTATACTTTTTAAACTTTACTTTATAGAAATTTCTAGAAAATTTTAAAGTTACAACATAAGGGGGAAAATAATATTAAAAAGGAAGAAGATATGTGTGCGTAAACACACCAGTGAACCAACATTTATTCTTTCATTCTTAGGGAGAGAATATCTAAGTATAAAGTATAACTATAAATGTGTATGCTCATGAATGACGGTCTAGTAACTCTCAGGATTTGATGGGGAGTTATAAACAGTGATGTTGATCGGTTGAATTATTCCTCCTTGGTTTTTTTTTTCTTTTTTTAGTTGCCAATCTTAACTGTGATTTTTCTTTTTCTAAGCCGATATTATTATGTATTTCCTTTCCTTATATTTACAAGCTAACATTGAGATATGCTAAACAGGATTGAACTTTTTTTTTTGTCCTCCTAAATACCAGAGAATATCCTTGAGGATTTGTTGTGGAGTTATTTAGAAATTCCTTGACGGAATTAAAGTAAAATTGAGGATCAATATCTGAGTAATTCTTGTTGATGACCTACTTTGTTTTCTTCTCCCCCTTCCCTGTTGTCGCAGCTGCTTGTAGCTGATATGAGTTTAGCTTCATGTCAGCTAAACTGCTTTCTCAAAACATTCTTCAAATGGTCAAGGATACCATGTTTTTTGCTTTTTTTTTTTTAGTATGCTCAAAATGCTAACGATTAGCATCACAGTTCTATGTACATATATACCGTTGAAAGACTCCGAGTAGAATTGAACATCGACAACAGAGTAATTTCAGCTTATGCCCTTGCTTGATAAGGAGGGGCATTTCTGTGTTGTTGTTTTTTTGCTACCAGCTACACGAAAAAAGCAAGAAAACAACAACAAAAAACAGGTCATGACAGCTAGGCAACTCTATGCTCAAACATTCTTTAAATTGTCAAGATTACCATGTTAATTTTCGATTTATCTTGATAAAAAAAAGAAATGCTTAAAATATCTCTCTTAACGAATTACTAAATAATACAACACATGGATGAAAAGACAAAGGCTTAACTCATATACGGTGCTATTTTTTCAAAATTAAATGACAATCAGTGTTTTTATTTTGGGAATTATTGTGCAAATTGTGATGCTACTTTTGTTTAAAAAAATAACAGCGGGTTTCAAATTCTTGCAATCATTCCCAAAAATAGAGATATTCTCCTGTCAGGATGAAAATGGACTCCCTGTGGTATAAAGAGGAATCATTATATAAAGAAAATCAGAGCTTCAATGCTTTTCTCCGAGGTTTCAATGAACCTACTCATTGTCTTAAGAACTTAGTTAAGAAAGTTGGAATACTTACAAAGACTTGGCAAATTCTAAACATTTTCTCTCCTTTGAAAAGCATAGAACTAGAAAACGAAAAATTTATTTTTAAAGATACATTGAATAACTTAGAAGAAAAAGTAAAAGTGGTTCTTCTTTTGGATGGCCGGGGCAAACTATTTCATCTCAAATTGATAACTTCTTCAAGCAGCAAAAGTACTTTGCTTTAAAGCTTTTTCAAAATATACCAAAGTTCCAATAACCGAGTTGTCTGGAATATTTGACGACACCAATGAATTGGAATGTGAAAGAGACTTTGATTTGTTGTTTAATATCTGTAACACCGAAATTGGGTTTACCAATGAAGATACCAATCACAATACTACTCATTACTACATTGGTGGGCTGAATACTAGGTCGGTCTCAAAAAAAAAAGCGTGTTCCAGCTCCAAGAATCTTTTAATTAAAGAAAGTTCCTTCGTTGTCAATAATATTCAAGCTACCACTGAAGAAGAAGCTGATAATACAGTTCAATTGAGTTGATTAATAGAGGAGGACTCATTACCCCTTCGAATGTACTCTTTTTGTCAATTGCTACATAAACAACTTCCTAAGTGGCATTTTGAAGAGCTGAGATTAAATCCAAAAGTTTTCCAACACTTCATTGCTACTAGTATTTTCAATTGTTCAGTGATCCAAAGAATTAATGGCGATGAAAGTGCATTCTCACTTGTAGATAAAAAAAATGTAAATCTGATTACTAGTACCAGGATTTATTGAGTAAGATTTCTTACAAAGTGTTCAATGTCAATATTAGGAACTTTTTAGTTCAAGAAATGATCAAAATCGTTCAAGTCTGAAGCGGATAAAAGAATCAACATCATATCAACGAATAAAAATTGCTTCATTATCATCTGTGTCTTCCGAAAATAAACTTTATATGAATATTCTTGATAGCCCCATCTAAATCCTAAAAATACATTCCACATGTTTAATTTACTATTTAATATTTGTTACTCATTTTTCATATCATTGATAATGCATGATTATTCTTACGTTGTATTGAAAGTTCTCAATATAAGGGGCTCTATAAAAAAAAATACTGCTCAATTGGATCATATTTGGTTATTCATAAATTTTTGATGATATTTCAGCACCATCGACTTAAAAGGTAAAAAATCGGTGGCTATCCCAGTCTATAGCAACCCTTGTTTATGGCATACATAGAAATAATTAAATGTATTACCCACATTGCTGTGTTGGTATGAATATTATCCCATTACTGTCCTGATGTAAATTTTATAGTTAATTGTGCTTTTTTATATAATATTTTCAACTTTTGAAGGGCTCCAAGAAACCAAACCTGGTTTAAGAGCTCACCTGTACTAAGCAGTCTCTATTTCAGTTTCCCTCACCTCACCGCTGAACATAAATTAGACTTTATACTATTTAGATTGGAAAAAAAGTAATTCCGTATTTCTACTCCCTTTTTTTAACTAAGTATATCTTTTTCATTATTGATCATATCGGATCATACGGTAAATTTTGTAACGGTGGGATTGTATAGTACAAACGTATTTTGGACAGTGTTGCACTTGTCTTTTTCAGTCGTGAATAATTTTGAGTCAAGTATGGAAGTATCAAAGAAGAAAAAACTCTACTGTGAAGAACTCGAACGTTTGAAGCTGGCGATCCAATAGAAGTGGTCAACAATAGTGAATGGGAGACAATAAGACATCATCAGGGCCACACCAGGACGCACATATCTCTGATGACGCGCCAGAGCTCTGGGAGCTCATATTGGAAGTTTTTCAGGATCCACCCTACAGTCGTGACCTGCCACCAAGTGACTACCACCTTTTACTTTTAATGGAAAAATATATATTTGCCCTCAATAGAGGCCAGTAAAAATTTTTGTCAGAGTATTTTGCCAATAGGGACAACTGCTTCTACAAAAAGAGCATTATGAAGTTGAATTCTCGTCAACAAGAAGTTATCAAACAGAACGAGGTATATTTGGCTTAAACCGGATCATGGAAACACTTCTAATAAATCATTGAAATGTCGAGTAAATAAGAAATTTATTTTCCCCCAACATAATATATATATGTATTTACAGCGAATACATACTTTAAAAGCTGAATAAATACCTAAGTGATTTTTCAATACCATTCGTGTGAGAAAAATACTGAAATGATATTTAATATTATTCTTAATTATATACATTAACTATATTTTTAATGAATGAATAGATTAATAAACTTTTGATTTTTTAGATAATCAAAATTGGTTTGAAGTCTTGAAAGAAGATTTAATTATAAATGATTTCTAACTTGTCATAGTTCGTCTATAATCTTGTCTTATGAAAGTATTAAATTGCCTTCATTAATTGATGGATTTTCACTATAAGAATGTTTAAAAATACAAAAAAAAAAAAGAGTATAAACTTGCATATATCTATTTTTTTCGAGCACAGAAACTGAGAGCTTTATTTCATCCCTTATTCCCTAAAATAAACAAAACTATCTTTATCTAAATAGTAGGGATAGAAGAGTCGTGAGTTGGAAAGGAATAATATGGGGGATTTAACTCTGATACGCACGGGTCGGCGCCTCATTATTATTATTTAACGTGCATATTCTTTGGCTAATCTTATTTCCGAACCCCTCTTCCTCTTTATTCATCCCTCCCCTCAAAAGTCTAAATATAGATAATGGTATAAAATAATCAATAAAAGTTATAGCCGTCACTAAGGGAGGAAGATCAGACATTTGGGTCAGACAGTCCCATAGTTATTGTTATATATATATATACAATATTCATTCTTGATGTTGATTATTATCAACTATTTTCGTATTCAGCTCATGAATCCAAAGAATCAAGGGAATTTGATGTGATGTGATTGAAAGTTATGTATTGTTAGATTACCGATTATATTATTGCTTGGTTGTTAAATGATAATTATACCTGTATTCTTAGAGTTGTTTAATATACAGGCTAAGAAACTGACAAAGAACGTGATTATCCTTACAATTTTAATAATCCTTTGGAGAAAAAGGGAACACTCTACCCAATTAAAGTTCCTGGAACTAAAAATAAATATAGATTTAATTTTTATATAGGAAAATTCAATACTAGTTTCAGAAGCTAAATTAATTTTTTCCCTCATCTAAATTAGATTACTCAAAAAATCACTTTTTTCTAACCTCGGGTCAAACGGTGCAAATATAGGTTAAATAAAAATAATTTATGCATAGTTCAACACAAAATGGGGCATGCCTCAAAGATTAGTTAAAATCCTTTCCTCTTTCCAATCTTCTCACGTCTATTACTTCATATGCATCTTCATTCCATCCCCACTTTACTAATTTCTTCCGATTAAGAAATTGATTTTTTTCCTCGATATAAAATAAAAGACGTAAAATTCGTCATAATATTACAAAACTACCTAAAATCTTTTTTTTTTTTTTATATACTCCTATAAAAAATAATTAACTTTATTATGAAAGGGTTATTATGAGTCTTTAAATGAACAAAAAGTGGCACATTTTTTTTAAAGTTCAAATGACAAACTAATGCTGATTAACTTAATTTGAGACATAGATGTAGTGCTAAACATTTGAAAAGTTCACCCCATTTCTTGGGACAAATCTCCAAATGTAAAATTACAACCATTAGTAGGGGTGTCCGATAGATTATATGGGGGGGGAGCTTGGTTTTGGATTTTTTTTGGAAAAAAATCCAAAAATCCAAATTTTTTTTATGATCATTTTAAAAATCAACAGCTATAATATAAATTAATCAGGTTATAAAATTATTAAAAAATGAGATATTTCGAAATTTGTTTGATATTTTAGATTAAATGAAGTCAACATCAAAATCTTTCACAGATGTACAATCTGCAAAAGTCTTTATTTTAAGAGAAAATACGTAGTTTTAATTAAAACGATTACTGAAGCAAGGAAATCCATCCCCTCTTTTCTATTGGTCATTATGACCACATTAAAGAACTGAGCTACAGTCATAAAAACATTTGACACTTCATAAACATTAGGAAAAAAAAATCAATCCTCATTATTTTCCCTCTTGAAGGAGAAAAAGAATTACGAAATACAATTTTAATTTTGTCAGAAAATGAACACAAATAATGGAGCAAAAATTCACTCATTAGAAAGAGACTCATTATCAGTTAAATAAAATATGTGTATAGACGAAGAAAATAAAAATACTTCACATCGTATTTCTTGAGAGAAAATAAAAACAGCAGTAAAAAAAAGTTAGTATTTATTTATTTTTAAAGTTGTTGAAATTTTTAAAGACACAAAGGTTAGGAGAAAAGAGAGAAATTTTTGAAAATAAACATTTTTTTAAATGTTTAATTCTATCAATGGAAACGAAGGAAAAGTCTTTAGACGTATGGAACACATTAAAAAAATGTAAATAGGGGGAAATGCAGATTAGGGCGACTTGTTTTTCAACTTATTTTGAATTTTGATTACGTCTAAGTCGAAAAAGTGGTGATCTGGTAAGGAAATCACCTATGCAAAATTACATTGCCCTAATTTCATAGCTTTAGGTAACAAACTAGTTCAAAGTTTGAATAGAGATATAAGTTATTTATTTCGACAATAATGATCCAAACACAGCATTATTCATTATTTTGCAATAGTGTTATATGATTGGCATTATTTTTACCTATAAAAAATATTAATTAAGTATTTTACTAAAGCTACCCTATGAAGCAAAAAGAAAGATAAACTAAGAAAATATTGATCTATCCTTTTTTAAAATGTAAAACAAAAAAAAAAACAAAAAAATGCACGTTTTTTGTTCCTCAGGACAATTTAAAAATAAAAAAACTTTTTCAACACTTTTTATAGGTTAAAAAATGCGTTATTTAATGGAAATTAACAAAAAAATGTCTTCTAATTACAAATTAAAGTGTCTTTTTTTCATAATTTGATCAAGTTGTGCAACTTAAAGATAACATCGTAGGACGATTTAATTTTGTGTACGTATTTTCCCATATCATATCCCAACTTTTATGCACTAACAGTAATCAAATTTCAAAAAAAGTTGATAAACAAACCCCCCTAATGCAGATGGTATCAAAACCCAGAGGGTTTGTAAGTACAATGTATTTTCATAGACCAACCCAAGCAAACACCTGCAAAGATGTTAAAAGCACTCAACAACGGTTTTAATATGCAGTCATGAAATAGGAATTGTTGTTTTAAACGACTTTCAGAATATATTTTGAGTGTTGATTTTTTCCATGTTCCTCGTTTATTTTTTTTAATTTTTTAAATATATAAGTCAAACTACCAATTTCATACGAGCAATCAACCCATTTAACTCCGCATTTGGATTTTTAGTGGCTACATATCTTCCCTCCTTTATGATTCAATGGATTGGATTCATCTGCAGAATATATTGAATAGTTAGAATGTACAGGGTGCTTCCTAAATACTATAAAAAATGTTAAACATATTACTCAACGAGATTTAAAGATATCCTTAGACAAAATTCCGTAATGAACTTTTGATCAGTTGTCAATAAAGTTTGCTTAATTTCTTTTAAAGAGCAAAGAAAGTCAAGAGAAGCATAATATTCCTCAGTTTGTTAAAATGTTGCATACCTCCCAAAAATTTTTATGTAGAGACCATATTTGACATACAAATTGACCACGCTTTGGTCAAAAAAGGATCTAATTGGCACCTTAAAAGCTATTGAACAGAAAAAAACAGAAACAGTGATCTGATGAATGCCATCGGCATTCAGGGGTCAAAATGAACAGCATTGAATAAGTGAGCACAATCCTTCATACAAATATCGTACCATTGACCCATTTTCACTTCCTGGAAGAGGCATGGACAAATTTCAACAAATGATGCTCCTTCTCACACATCCAGTATGAAGCAATGGTGGTGCATGACTCATCGGTCTAGCAATTGGAGCAGCAAATTTTCAATATCATCTAGTAATTTGAATCAGATGTAGTTTGCAATCTGCTCAATTTTGAAGGAGAGTGTTTGCAAGAAGACAAATATGGATTTAATGAAAGTCTTGATAGTTACAACATTGTTTTTAGTAATGCTAATGTTTTTTGTGATGTGGCCAAATATAACTTACAAAATGAGTGAGTTTTAGTAATAAAAGGTTTAGACTACACCTCTTTATATTAACACAAGTCCAACCGTTGGGAATAGGGCACTTGTTATGTCAGACAGTTTATAAAATTTATATGTACACTACTTTAAAATTATAGACACAAAAAAGCCATGTACGATTTGTTTATTTGATAGTATTTAGAGTCTACACTCAATACTATGACGCATCATGGAATATTAAATACATGGAAGTCTATCTACATCATTTTTATTCCTTCTTTTTTTTACTTGAATCATAGATTCTTCTTCTTTTAAAAAGTAATTTTTTGTTAGTAATTCTTTGGAAATAAACTAATTCAACCACACCCTGATTCGGAAAATTGAATATAAGTTATGAAATTTCAAATTCTTAGCATGTTTAATATTTGAGCAGGAGCACAATGTGCAAAAAAATGAGAGTCTAGACGTGTCTAGAAATGTTCTTTTTGCCGAATAACAACGGTAAAGTTTTTGGGGTGCAAGGATTTAAACTATACAAACATTGCAATGAAATAAAATATTATAAAAAAAAAGTAATAAAAAAATTGTAAAAAATGGTTATAAAAAGATTGTAAAAAAACAAAAAAGCACCAGCACGTAAAAATTGATTTATAGTTAGTTGATATTGAGAATATGCTTATTTTGAAAGATAAAAGGAGTAGGCTGGGAACCCAGTAGGTGGCTAGAATGGGGATTCACAGAAGGAGCGGCTTCATGTCGTTGATCATTTGCACTGAGGGAGTCGAATTCGAAGGAAGACGGGTCAAAGGCACAGAGTTCTAGGTGCTCCTGTAGGATCTGAATCTTGTAAGGTTTTCTCTTGCCAACGATCTCTTCCACGTTCGCAGCTACCCCCATACGGAGACACACTGTCTTGAGTTTGGCTAGGGTAACGTGCGGGAATAGCTTCGTTTATATTCGTCGCCCGATGTGGTTTTTATAAACCAATAATATGATATAAGAAATAACGGGGGCAGAAATAAATTACGAGAACCTTCTACATTTAATATGACATTAGTACATGGCAAATATTGTTGTTATATTTGAATACAAATTTATCATGCATTTTTTGGTTAAAACGTTTCTCTCCTGCACTTAAAGGTTTATTTTAAGCTTTTTTGCACAATTGATTAAGATAGGCAAAGATTCTTTCGTATGAAAAAAAAAAAACAATACGACCCATTAATTAATAAACAAGAAGAAGAAAAAACACATGCTGCAACTGTTTTTCCTTTTCTTCTATCCCGTTTTGTTTTTTCATTAAAAAATTTACTTTCTTATTTTTAATTAAAAAAGGTACCCTTGTAGGGAAAAAATAAGTTTAGCGATAAGAAAAGGATAACCGGTTGCTTTGTTTGACCTGACTTGTTTTTTGTGTATTATTTTAATAGATAGTTATAGTGTTAACTTATCCCTCTGAAGAAAGAGTTATTGCCTATCCATGGTGTCAATTGTATATCGGATTTTTTTTAAATTTTAATATCTTTATAATATATTCCCTGCATATGCTATTTTGGGATATGGTTTTGGTCAATTATTTATTCAATTCAGCTGATTAAATAAATAAAAAAATAGGTTTAATATTAAATAGTCCAAATTTGTACTTCTAGACAAGGACAAATTCCCTAACCAATCTATTTTTATATCAGCTGAATTCTGAGTAAAGGAAAATGATTGCAGTCGGTTTTAAAAAAAAATTAAATCTTCCATCTCAATGGACAACGCGGTCGGGAGAAATTCTCTGCAACTCAATGTGCGTGGGGGCACTCCCTAGTCATTCCTAGAGTAAGAAATATACTTTATGCTTATGGACTTCAAACGAGATTCCTATGATAGATTGAGTAAATGTAATACTATAATGTTTACTTATATTTGAATCAGTGCAACTCCATTTGACTAATTAAAGGAACATTAAAATACAAAACACTCATCCTTATAAATTGTATAAGCTATTTGTACTTGTTACAGCTTGTATAAATAGCTTGTGCAATTGTATTCTCGTACGCTTAAAAAAGAGCGTATTTTCAAGTCAATAGTAGTTATGTAGGTAGAAATTAGTGTATAGACTCGATTCAAGACAATATTTTTTTTCCAATTTGGGCTGAAGTATTTTTGTCCAGACTGCGATCTCAGACATACATACAAATTTGATTATTTTATACTTAGGCCAATTTTCACATATATTCTTGCACAAATATGATTTATATAAATCAGATAACTTCATATGCCGCTATTGTAAGTAGATGCTCACAATTTTGAACAAAAACTAACGTCATCAACAATTCTAGAGCAAAATTTTCTTTGAGATCAGTAGGACCATAGGAACAAAGGGGACATTGGCCCCCTTACTCTTAAAGATTTTTTACCGAGCGATCCGTTGAAATCTGAACACTTTGAATGTTAATCGTTAACAAGATATAATGTGTTAATTATCAATAGAATTTCAACAAAATTAATACAATAAATGGATGGATGTCTGAGCTGGCATGCTCACTAATGTAGCCACCCTTAGTGCTGGCTGAAATCCTTAGGGCTTTGTTGATTGGATGACGAAACCAGCAGGTCTTCCCCTCGACATGCACCCAAAAATTGTAGTCGAAGAGGTTGGCATCAAGGCTGTAGGGTGCAAAAATTTCAAAAAAGAGTTCAAAGAACTCAAATGACTCATTCAAGAGAGTCTTGCAACGGAAGAGATGGGTTTCATTCATCACTGGTGTAAAAAGTGGTGTCTCCGCCCTCATAATGCCCTTTTTTTATAGTACTCTGGACAGTTTGCTGTGAAACTCAAAGATTTCTTGTATGGACCCTCATGGACTTGAGGGAATTGGCCTTTACTGTTTTCATCGAGTCTAGTTTGACCTTTTTGATAGAGACATTATTTCTCTCCAATGTTTCGGACTTGCTGACGGCGTAGATGGGTGTCTTTGAGACACTCAACTGCTTTGAAGGAACGAATGTAAATTGGTATATCATGTTCAAGTGTCATTTTCTCAACTTTAGCTAAGCAAGAGAACTCAGGTTTGTTTTGTTTTGTAAGTAATTGTTCATGGTTTAATATATCGAAATATGAAATAATTATTAAATAAATAAGTGTTAAGACTTCAATGGACCATTTGGTAGTTATACAGGGTAAAAATCGTTTTGGGACAAAAATATTGAAATGGTCAATCTTTAGTATCAAAAAAATTAATAAAGTGTATCTTAAAAAAAAGTAATTCGTCAATATAGTCTTTTCCTAAAAATAGTAAACTTTGTTTCCAAATTTGGTGTTTAAAAAAAACCTTCTTTCAAATTTATCAAAAAAACGACCTTATTAATAGATTCAAGCTTAAAGCTCTAGTTTTACGATTAAGAAGCCGAACCTAGAATTAAAAAAAGGAATCATCTCATCTCCCCTTATTCTTTCTCTTCTCTTATGAGAACGAAGTAATTCACACGAAATGTTATATCAAAAATAATTATTTCATATGATTCCTGTTTTACTTACTAAATCATTCTTAATTATATTTTATCGTTTTAAATTGATTTCGATTACGTTTTTATTTTAATTATTAAGAAAATGTAAATATTGGCATATTTTATGAGGGAACAAAGAAGAAAAATAATAATAATAATTATACCCTCTTTTTTGCAAACACGTATGTCGTGGTCCAAACTGAAGTTCTTTAAAGGACAAAATTAGATTTTTGGATCGAAACTTAACACAAATAGGAATCAAAATAGGAATATGGATTTGTTAGTGTTTCATTAAGCCTACAAATGAAGCATATTATTGTACATTTGTAAGCATGTGCTTACATATCATGTACACTCCTATAGAATTACAATCTTTAACGATCCGTGAAAAAAATATATAATTCCCCCCCTCTTCATTGAACTGAGTTACTTCAAGAATTTGTCTGTTTTTCAATGTGTTTATACATGAACTATTTTACTTTATTTGTGTTTCGTAGAAACAAAGAACTTTTCTTTTTGAAATGATAAAAATAAAAAAACTTTTATATGATATCTGCCACTTTTTTTTTTGTGAATGTATATTGAAATATCGTTGTTGATGTTAATCAACCATGTGTTGATATATGTTGTGTGTAAGTAGCAACATGTATAAGCAAATTGTGCATGTTACCACCGGATTTACAATACATTGGATGAGGGTATTGCAGTAATTCAATATTCCACGAACGATCCATGCATATTATGCGTGGAGTAACAAGTTATGAGTGTTTATTTGTTTTATTTTGATAATTTAATTAACATAGTTAGGATAACCTGATTCAAATGGTTCCAAACGGTTTTCGGACAAATCTTTAGTTTCTATCCAAAGTAACAAATCCTCAAATGCTGGTCCAATTCGACGATTTCCACTCATATATTGAATTTTCTCTTAGGGTATATGCAATATCTTAGTAACATACACCTATATTTTATATTAGCGGTAATACCTAGCATCGCCCAGAGTAATTATATTTCGACTAAAATATTTTTTTACTTTAATTATATAGAATTTTCAAGAAATCTTTTCTGTTACTCGCCTATTTTTTCTCTGAAAAATAATTGTTTAAAAGAAAATTTTTCTTTTTGGCTCAAATACTGCGAGTAGGATTGACGCCTCAAATTTTAACAGAACAAGCCTTTATATGTCTGCTATTCTTTAAGTATATATAAAGTTTACATTTCAAACACTAATATGCTATGACAACTCAATAGTGTATACTCGATGTTGTCCATTTTCACAAGAATACTCACGTCAACTCACTCAAACAACTGTTACACAACAATTGCGTGTCCAAAATGGCTAAAGCTTTGCTATATAGCTGTCAACAGGTGCAATATAGATGTGACTAGCTTTTATTAACGAGTGTCGCTATCTTCACGTAGATTTAAGACACTTTTCAAACCACCCACATAATTCCATCATTATTTCAATAGAAAACAGCCATTACATTTGTTTTATATTAATAAACATGACATATTTAGATGTATAAATTCAAAATAAACATATATATATAGATTCGTAGACATGATTGAAATTAAACTACAAGATTGGAAAGTTATGTTTGTCAACACTTATGGACCCAATGAAGATAGAGCAGAATTCAATGAAGAAATGTATACACAATTAGCAAAACTAGACTATGACAATCTAGTGATGGCTGGTGATCTAAATCTGTTCTTTGACAAAAAGATTTTGAAAAATTGAAGTTTCATCCGACCAACCCTTTCGTACCCAGGGTACAATAGTGTTCTATATAGTTTTTATTGATTAATACGCTTGTGTTTAAATTGATTTTTTTTGTTTGATAGGTTAAATGTCAAACAATATTTGATATTTCATAATTTCATCGAAAGTAAGTTTTTTGTAAGCTACTGAATATCATTATATTTCCATATTGAAAAAAAAAAAACTTTTTATTTTTGAAGGAAATGATCTGTTAATCAATTATATGTTTGTATATATATATTGACATCTATGTTTGAAATATTGTTTAGTTCGAATGTACATTTTTAGTTTTATCGTTGCTTATTTCTTTATTTGATTGACGATATCGTCGCCATACGCGTCACTGCGGCGTTCGCCTTCTTCACATCAAACTCATCCATATCCCTACCATTCTGGAAGTACTTCGTCCAAACTCATTTGTAGGTTATTAATGTGTTGTCGGATAGTTTGTTGAACTCTGCGATCACCGAATTAGTCTTTCCTACGCGGAATCACGTTGCTATGGCTCCTCTCTGAGCCTTATGTAGGGGCCACTCATAGTTATGGTTTAAACGAAAATCGTTCCCAAAAGCATATTTTAAGTAACTTATCTGCTGGTATCAAAGTTAGGTAAGTACGGCAACTTTCTGGAGTAGATACAGCCTCTTATTCCCCGGTATTTATAAAAGTTAATCTTGGTCTTATAACAACTTCCTAAAAAAACTCGAACAAAAAGAGAAAATAAATAATTAAAAACTTTTGATATATGTATGCCTAATGCTGTACCTTTGTTCACTAAATGATTGACCTTGCCTCCAAAATCCTCACTTGCAAGAATTGTGTATAATTTATTATACAAAAATGAATGGTCGTGTATGTTAATTTTTAGTTTTTTTAAATTTTAACACGTCCAAAACGATCCTGATTAGCATAACTGTATATAATTCTAGAGACCTAAAAAAATCAACAGTCAACAAAAAATATTTTCAGACACCTTATGGAGTTAAAAGCTTAAGGTTAAAATAAAATGGGAATTAAAGAGATTGTTCAGTTTTGTCTTTATTGTAGAAAATAATAATATCTATGAAAGCGGATGTTTTTCATTCTTTTTTCTATATATTTGTATGAAATAAATTCAATAGAGTAATATACAGGGTGCGGTTTTAGAAGTAAGATTTTTCTTTAAACGGTTTTCCTTGGGTATCCTAAGTAGTACAGCTTTAAAAAGTCATTTATCAGATTTGGCAGACAATTTTGTACAAGTTCTGTTGACGAAGCGTGAAAATATTATCCATGTACGACCATTGTGTAGGCCGTACGCCCAAAGAGATCATCAACTTTCTCAAGTTGTCCTCTGCCACCGTGTACAAAGTCACAATGGAGTTCAAGGAGTCTGGAGGGTTGGGAACACCAGCAAGGAAGAAGGCAGATCGATTTGCGTACAAAATTGGCTTTCCGACAATTTGAAGATGTTCTGGTCTAAGGAAATGTGGCCCCTAACTCCCTGGACTGCAGTCCTTTGGCCTATTTCTTGTGGGGCATCTTAGAAAGGGAGTCCAACAAGCGTGGTCATAGCAATTTGGCTTCTCTGAGAGCTTCCATTATTGAGGCTGTGAATAATATGAATAAAGATCAACTTATCACGGCGTTCAGCAGGTTCTGCGCCAGGTTGGAGGCCGTGGTTGAGGCTGAGGTTGGTTGGATTGAATGATTAGGTTCATGGAGGGGGTCCTTATGTATGTATATATATGGATTTATAAATATATCTACTAATTTAAGAAATAAAAAGGTTTAAGTCCTGGTCTCGAAAATAATTAATTGTTAAACAGCACCCTGTACTTTGTGTTTAAAAATTTATCAATGGATATGATAATATCACGTTTTTACTCTTTTGTAAGTAGATAATAATTGAA
Organism: Lepeophtheirus salmonis; assembly: GCF_016086655.4. NCBI lineage: Eukaryota > Metazoa > Arthropoda > Copepoda > Siphonostomatoida > Caligidae > Lepeophtheirus > Lepeophtheirus salmonis. The sequence goes on from NC_052132.2 coordinate 16,874,620, forward strand.
CCCATCCATTTGTGGTGGTTTGATATATTTTATAAGAGTATGATTAATCATTGTCTTCGTTATATGTGGTCTGTCAACACAAAAGCAAGTAAAAATTAAGTTTGGATTACATTTTTATTCTTCGACAAATTATCGTCAATTTCTACCTCCAGCTATGTTGATTAACCCTATGGCTGTGCCATAATTTTTTTAGAAATAAATTTTAAAAATCAACAGGTGTTCACAAAAAATTAATTTTTTTACAATAAATTTCAAAAATACAAAAAAAAATTTAAATATTAAATTTTTCCAAAAAAAAAATTACCCCTTTTTTCGAAACAATTTTCATACTGAGCAAAAAAAATTCTAATTAATACAAAAAATACTTTATTTATTTAGGGGGGTTATAGCCTCTACAGCCCAACCTTGCAAACACCCCTGAGATGCCCACGGTATCTGCATCCTTCTCGGCACAGACGCCAGTGAGGAGGACATCATACACGCCTTGCCGTTTTGCTGTAGCTCCGACAATCTTATACTTAAAGACATGCAATAAAAACAACATTTTAATTAAAAATGTTTAATATTAACTGGTATTAAATCGTAATTTAAAGCTATTGTAAATTTCAAGTCCCCATTTGGTATATATCTTTGGTTTTTGCATTTAAAAAATTAAAAATTAATCATTATTGTGTAAAAGTGTATTTTAGCACAAATAACTCTGCGAAAAAATCATGTAAAATATCAAAATCGATATTGTTCGTAAACTAATTATGTTGAAATTATCAAAATCTATTTACAAAAGACTCAAAACTATGCTTTAAAGTATTTTTATTAGATACTTAGGAAGGAAAGGAGGGTAAAAGTACCTGTCAGGCTGTTTGACTGATTGATTGATTGTATTTTTGCATTGTGACAGTTGTCAATGACATATGATAATATATTTATTCATTTTTTGCCATAATTTACTTTACTAATAAAGTTTTAAAATATTTATTGTATTTTCATGTACATATTTGTGGTCTACATCAGTTTTCCCCAACCCCTGATCCATGGACCAGTTTCTTATTTCTATTATATTACAAAAGATAATTAATTGTGCGAGGTAGTTGTTTTATTAATTTTGGGTTGGATTTCATGGGAAATAAGTTAGAATACATAGTATACAGTATCTGTCCATACGCAAAATGCATCATGCATTAACACATAAATAAATTAACGCGGATCAGTAAAACATAGATTGTTTCAAAGAATAGTCTTGAAACCTTCGTTTTTACGCCATACAATTTTTTATAGAAAAGCTCAGTTTTGTGATGTCGTCGAAGAAACGTGGAGTTCTTTATATTCTCCAAGAGGAAGCTCCTGTTTGTGAGGTGGTCAAGAATGTGGAAGAGAACAGGTTCACTGTTTTGTGGATCAAGAAGGTGTTTGAGGCTGATGACACCTATGAACAGAAGCCTGAGATTGAGGGCCAGAACATAAAGTGATTAGAAGAGTTCATGAGTACCTTGGGAGAAATTATTGAGGCAACACCTTAAACCTCACTGTGCAAGCATGCAAAAAAGCGCAGTGTTAGTAAAGGAACAATCCAAAATGCCGTGAAAGATATGTACCTCAAAAGCTATGTTAGCCCAAAATACCAGCTCATAACAGCAATGCTAAAGGGCACCAGATTGACCAAGGACAAAAAAAACCTAATTTGGATTCAGAGCAATTTCTAACATTTTGGCCTCCTTCCTCCCCAGATCTGAATCAACTTGACTTGATTGGGGGTACCATGAATGCCAATGCATATACTGTCCCCCACATAAATACTGTTGAGCTGAAGGCCTTTTCCGAGCGGGAGTGGATGGTTTTGTCTGACGAGTATCTCATCAGAGTTTGATATGCCTTCCAACCTCGTGTAGAGGCTACAATTGAGCTTTTTTTCTTTAAGGGAACATTAGTTAATAGATTTCCATGTGCTAAACTTAATCCCGTATGATTTCTTGGTTAATGTTGTCCCACTATTTTGCAACTTTGCTTATTTATACTGTATTTTCTCTGCATTCCAACTTATTATTTTCTTCTTGTCCTACCAACTTGAGTTAAAGTAGTTATTCCCCCTCTATTATGGTACGGTATAAGTTGAACGTTCTTATAGTTCGAAAAGACCGTATGCTCCTCACTTACACATCACCATTTAACCAAGCTATCAAAATGAGTGAGAACTAGGACCCCAGATGGTATAATCTATTTCCAAAGAAACAAGCTCAGGGCTACCATTAATTTAGAGTTACATTTAGTTTTTGATGTAATAATAAAGTTGAATGTTGAAGCAATGTGCTAATAAATTCCCATATGGGTATATTTCATTTCAATTTTAAATTGTCAAGCGTTGATGGGTCCACGGTTAGAAAATGTTTAGGATCACAAGTATAAATGAATAATATGGTCCTAGAAAAAAGGGAAATAAATTATTAGCAGGGAAAGCAATTCAATTAAAAATTTATAATTGAATCTCAGGGAATTAAAGGAAAAAAAAATTAAAAAATAGACAACGTGATATTATTAATCTGCTTAAGGAGATACTACTACATACATATTTCACAGGTTATTAATCTTCAAATCATATTTTTTTTGCACTCCCCTGTGGTGCGTTGTACTGCATGGATATCCAAACTTTACTCTATAATTTACATACCTACTTATATTGTAAATAAATATATTGTGTGGTATAATATATTGTAACTTGATAATAGCCTTACAAAGTTTTTCTACATAGAGAAACGACGAGAGTCCATATGGGTCTTGGGGATTATTAGATATAAAATATTCAAAATTCTTATAGTATGTACATTTTTACTTATATTATTCACTAAAAAAAAAAGTTTTTATTTATGCATACAACTTTGAAATGAGTATATTTTTTTGAATGTGAATATATTTGTTAGTGTTGGGGTTCGGTCCGAACATCGTAGACCGGTTTGAGACCATTATAATTTTTTGTAGACGGAACTAATTTCTTACTTTGAAGAATTTCGTTCTAGACGTGTATTAGAGAAACTTTTTCCGTTGCTAAGTCCCAAAGAGACATTTCCGTCTCATTTTAAAGTTCTCATCGAAAGTTCTGGCTTGGACCCAGTCACAACACTAGTCAAGACCTTAGCTTTATTAATGCATGCAACCTTTTTTATTAGAAATTGAAAACAATGCCCATAATCTTCGAAACTATGGAAGTACTATTCATTAACTCTTCACATCTTAACAAGAGCTAATTATATCTAACGAATCAACGTTGAGAGATTAGGAAGAAAGAAGCAGGAACATCGACAAATGTCTGAGCTGTCTGAGAATGCAGTCTGGAAAATATAACTTGAGACTAAGCCAACAATATAATGCAGTTTTGGAATTAATCTTAACAGTAGTCTCGAAATTACATTTTTTTTTCTTTATTTCGAATAGAAAGATATATTTCCTAAAAAGTTAATTACAGACAAAATATGTAAATCTATATAAAGTTTTACAGATCACACATATATCGTGTATATGTTTTTTTTTTTTTTAAACTATAGAAACATTTTGTTTCTTTTTTTTTCAACAAAACAATCTTAAAAAGAAAACGAAAAAAGGGAGGCAAGAATCCAAAATAAAACAACAACCTATAAAACATAATTATAAAAATAAAAAATAGCAACTGACAAATTAGTAAATAAATCTCTAATTAAAAAGATATTCACAATACGCATGATAAAAAACAAAATTCATTTAGAGCAGCGTATGCTAAATTTTTATGAAGTTTAATGTTTTTATAATTGGACCTTGCAATTATATTTTGCAATGGATTTGGATGCAATTCTGAACGAAAGCGGCATATCGTTGAAGCCATAATTTTTTCCTCTTGGGCGAATATTTAGCAGTAATAAAAATTGAATGGCCCAATATCTGGTTAAAATTTACGTAATTTGCATTAACAAATTTGTCAAAACATTACAACATACTATAAAAATAAATTAATTACAGTCCATTATACCTCTTATTTAATCCATAAGACCATATTTGAGATTTTGAAGGCTATCTTGAGACGACATATTTTATAGCGAATGATGCAATTAAACGAAGCAACTTATTCAATTTTTTTTTTAGACTGGGTAAAACATAAGAATTTATCCATTTCAATTTTGTCTGACCTTAGATCGATTCTCCGATTTAACTAATATAGATCCAACATTTCTATAGGGATCTTAAAAACACTGATAAACTTCCACGCGCGCCTGCTGCAAGATATTTCCGCAGCATACGTCGGCATTTTATAAGCTAACTATTAAAGGCATGAGTTTATATGCTCAATAATTAGGTGAGATTTCCTTTTCTCTAGTACTACTTGCATTAAATTTAAAAAGAATTAAATCAAATACTCAAAATTTCGATTTATAACAAAATTTTCAATTTTGTCCGTTTTTTCTTTTAAAAAAACGAAACATTTATTTCCTAGAAACAAACAAGGATTTAAAAAAAAAAAAGTATCTAACCACTTTTCTTGTGGGTACTATAGGTTGTACAAACAAGATATGAATATACTTTTGTGACCAACATCTACATATATTGATGTATATTATAATTAAGGTTAGATTTTTATACATTTTCAAAGAAAACATTTTTCTTTTGATGTGTGTATAAGAAAAATTGCATTTTTTCAAAATCTTCAATATTTCAGGACAAAAGATTTAAATATCATCAAGACATGACAACTAGTTCATTAATGATATACCACATACTGTACTAATTAAACTTTCAAATTAAATATGTAATTTAATTATGTTGAAACTAGATTAGATATAATTAAAGTCAATATTATTGTAATTTCTTGCAATTATGATTGCTAATTCATATATTTTAATACGATGCATCATTTAAAATTTTCGAATGGCAAGTAATTTGTGCTGTCAAATTACCGGGCGGCCCATGAAAATTTGAACAAATTGAATTTTAAAACTCAACCAGAATAATATATTAATCAAAATAGAATTTCCACAAAATTAATGATATAAATGGATGTGGGTCTGAGCTCACTTAATCATTATTAATGTAGCCAACATAAGAGGTATTAATGGCTTCCATGGCCAGGACCCTTACAAGACTCTTTCCACCCCCTTTCTATAAATAGCTCTCTGGGCAGTCTACTGTTAAACCCCGAGATTTTTGCATGGGGCTTAATGGACTTGAGAGGATTGTGCCTGGCTGTTTGCTTTTACTCCTCCGGGTAGACAGTGGTCCTGGAGACACCTGACTGCTCTGACTGCTTAGGGTGAGCAAACGGAAATTTGTCGATCACGTATAAGTGTAAATTTTACTTGACTTGTACGTTAATTACAGAGTTTAGATTTGTTTTGGTTTGTAACTAATTGTTTATACTTTAATAAATCACAATATGAATTAATTTCAATCATTCAATCTTCACCTAATTATTGATTTAGTAAATGTTCATATTTCGATGGACCACCTGGTGTAATAATTTTACACTTTGAAGGAAGGGTCATCTGTAAAACATCTTTTCATAACAAAATATAATAATATCATTTTTTGTGTGCATCATTTCCTGTGATTGATTGGAGCATAGAAGAAAAGGATCTCATTTTTTATATGCATTAACGATTAATTAATTGAATCATAATTATTTGTAGTAAAGATTTAAATAATAGGTTTTATGTATTCTTTATTGCAAATATACTTTTCTAAATAAGTTGTACATTTTTGTTCTGGCATTAAATATACAATCTGTTATAAAACGTCTGAACAATAAGCATTTTTCTATAAAAATTAAATATAATACTGTTGAAATATGTACATTGTGGTCCAGATAAATTGGGAAAATATTTAGAGGCTCATAAAGAATGAACTACAGAGTGGGACAGGGAAATTTTCCGTCTTATTAAAATTAATTTTTTCAATTAATTAAGGTTTCAAGTGATAGCTTAAGCAAAGTTTCAATACATTTGTTGTTTTTCTTGCGCATTGTTTTAGTTTGATCAAAATCGGACGAAAAGAGAGTGAACTGGAATCAAAAAGGCAAAGGATTTCAGATCTTCTCGACGCAGATGTTGATCCAAAAAGAATTCCAAACATTGTCGGCGTAACTGTGAGGACATTCTGGAACATCCGGGTGGCCAAGAAGACTGGGAAAGGAGTCAAAAGGAAGACAGAAAGTGGAGGAAAAGGTTTAAAGCGAGGTTAAACCTTTTTTCAAGTCCCTGGAGGTCAAAATCAGGTAAGATCCAATACCATTAACGCACCACTTGGCTGACGAGCTCAAGGTGCAGTTCATGATGACCTCAGTTTTAAGAGCTTTGTCAGGACTACGAAACATCTCCTCACAGGTAGAATAAAAGCTGTAAGGCTTCAGAGATGCAAAAAGTAATTAAATACTTGAATTGTCATCCGTCGACTGTACAGATCTTCTCAGACAAGAATATCATCACAGTCGACCAAGTTTTAGAACCACTGAAACAACAAATTTATAGCAGCATTACCTGAAGAAATCCAAGAATCCTTCAGGACAAAACATCTGGACCAAACTATATGGTTGGGAGCCGTGGCCTTTGATGGGAAGAAAATGGACTCCTTCATCTTCAAGCCCAATGACAAAATCGGGACTGATGCCTACTAGAAGGTCTAAGGTAGAAAATCTTGCCCTAACTGAAGGCTAACTATCCTGAGAATAACTATATGTGGACCCAAGATGGTGCCCTATCTATATGGTCCTGTTGACACAGAAGTTCTGCAAGGAGCACTTTGCTGAATTTTGGGGCAATACCTTCTGCCCTCCTCCAGTCCTGATCTCAATCCCCTCGTCTCAGTACAAGGTTGGGAAGACATCACACAGCAGTAATAGTGAAAGCCTTTAATGGTCGACATATATTAGTACAAAAAAGTATAGAATTATTATTCTTAGTAAAGATAAGAATATTAAGATTGAAATAAACTATAAACGTGTAAATCATATACATATAAATATATCATATAGAAAATAATTCACAATAGATCGCTGAAGGTCAGCAGCCCCACTTCCTTGATAAAAGCCTAGAGGTTCGGAATTCCAGAAACTAGCCTCTTTATTATAAAAAATATGATTAATATTCCTTTTATTTTGTTTTGGAAGGTAACCTTATCTTGGTGTTTGACAATTAATCATTTTTCTAAGCTGTTATAAAACACATTTCTGAATTGATTTCATAATAAAAGGGAATAAGTATTCGTATACCTTGCTAGAAGAGATAGAAACAATGACAGAGAAGAAGAAAAGAAAGAGAAAAAGAAAATAGTTACGATAAACAGTAGTACGGCTGCACTTGAGCTCATAAAAAATGGCCATGGGACATGCCGCGTGAGAGAAGCTTCAAAATTTCCCTCCTTTGTTGATCCATTTTACTCATTCTCGTATGTTTTGTTTTTATTTTAGTCGAACCTTTACAAAAGGAAGGTGGAGTCACAAAACCTAACTTTCGTCGAGTTTGACGAATAATTTTTTTATTTATTAAAAATTAAATTAAGTGTACCACTATTTAAGATCAACACTAATTTCTGAGTAGGACTCCTATTAGTGATACAAACATACAGTATTTAAGTCCAATCCCTTTCCATGGAATTAAATGTATCATGGACTGAACGAAAATGTTAAAAACAGGTGGATGAAATAAGTTGCTAGTTCAGAATAGGAAAATATGTTTTATATGGATTAATAGACAGAAATTTGTGGGAGCTGTTCTGATCCTTTTCCCAAGTTTTTAAAATCATTTATCCATATGTAAGTCTCTCAAATCAGTGAAGTAGTATATACTAGATACTTTTAAGAGTAGAAATTAAATTCAGCATTCACATAATAAATTTATTTACTTTTTAATGATCAAAATGAATAAGGTAAGTAAAATAGACAAGATTAGGGACAAACATTAACAGCCCATAAAAAAATTATATATTTTCGTTGTGGGAGAGACGGACAAAGAAATAAAATTTACTATGATATAGCTACATAATAAATGCTTCTACGTAATTAGTTTTGACAAACTCAATTATCACCCGATAATCTCTGCTCATTATCAAGGAGATTTTATATGTTTATACCCCATACTTCGTATTTAAGTTTTAAACTTTATCAAAAAGTAGCTTGTGAAAACATACCGTGAGAATAAAGTTAAGCTTATTTGCAGTTAATTATAATTATCATTGACATTTTTTTAATTAAATATGACCTCCCTCAGCCTCAATGACGTCCTCCACTCTCTTACTGAAGACTGCACCAAAATTTACGGATGTAGTCTTCAGACAAGTCAGCCTATGCTACCTTGATGGTGGATTCAAAGATCTCAAAGACCCATGAGGCTTGTTGCAGGCAGCTCGCTCAACCTTTTTCTATATGGAATAATCCATAGTAATAAGATCGGGAGAGCTGGGAGCCATATTTTCTTGGACACATTCAAAGGAAGCTTTGTATTAGACAAATTTTTCTCCATTTTCGCTGTCGGAATTAGATGTTTGTTCCCTCTTATATTTGATTTTGCTCCCAAGTCATCGTTAATTATCCTTTGGAGCGTAACCTCACTCAGATTCATTTTCTTGCTCAAACCGCCAATCTTTCTCTCTGGATTTCTAAAAAGGCAATTTTTGACACGCATAATTATGGTCTTTGTTCAGCCTGTACGTTTCCAATTATGTCCCAGCTTTCTGGCAATTGCTCCTTGGGTTTCAAATCGCCTCAATTAATCCTTATGTCATTGGCAATATTGGTTGTGGTCTCCTGGCACGCCAGCATTTCCAGCACAATAATTTTTTGGGCTTCAACTTTGTTGTGTTAGAAGATCCAGCCAATACTTATGAATAAAAACAATTGCAAATTAGTATTAGAATGTAACGTTATATTTCTGGGGAAAACTTGAACTGTTAGCATTTATTTAAGTGTAAACTTAAATTGGACACACGGGGTACATATAAAGAATCCGCAAAAGAGTACATTAATCTCCCTTGTGTATTTTTTAGTAATGTTAGTTTTACTCATTTTTTCTTCAACATTTTTGCTGTCCGTAATTTTGCTGTATACTTTTTTTTTCTCTTGGAGTTTTTTCCCCATGACTTTTTATGTTTTAATATTATAGGTTTATACTTTATTTTAAGTCATAACATATCAAATAATTCCTTTCTTTCTATCCATAGAGTTCCTTAAATTCCTGTAATCATCAAATAAGAGCATGACTATGAATAGATTGCCCCTAGTATATGAGTCTTTTTGAAATAGACTTATGATCCCAAATTCGTGATCACCCTTATAAACACTATTTCTTCATTATCTACTAACTATTTTCTTTTTTTCTACCTCATCTCAGCTATTGCACGGATACAAGAGTCAATACTAAAGCCAAAGTTCGAACCTATTATAGAAAACATGAAAAGGCAAAATATCTAAGAGGCGAACTTACCTGCGGTGAAAATGTTCATAGAAAAATTACCAGAAATCGCATAATGTTTCTGTCCTTCTGTTTTGTAAAAATAAAAGCAACCAAAAATAAAAAAGTTCACCCTCTCAATTTCCAGAATTTTTTGGAGAAGAGCAGCCTAGCTATCATGACGTTGTATTATGTATATCAGCTGCAAACTCCCGTGAGAAGAAAAAATTAACATACATTTTCACTCTGTATATAGTAAGGTCATATTTGACAGATGCGCTAGCCCGTGGCTAGTATAACACCGGTCAAGTTGTGCAGGTAGTGCCGGTATCTAGTCCCTTTGACTACGTCATGTTGTACCTTAAATGCCTCATATATAAAGGCAATTTAGTGTTAGAATCATAAATATTACCATGTGTCAACGTCCCTTACGTCGAATAGATAATGACGTCAAAAATTATGGGGGATTATTAGGATAATATTTTTTTGAAAGACAAACTTTCCAATATTTCACTTCCTTTGTGCTTCAAAAATGTACTTTTTTTAAACAAAACTGATATTTCTAATCTTGGATCACTCTGTAAATTTCAATTATATAACAAAAAGATATATCTAACATGTTTTGGAAAATCCTTTGTGTCCTTGCTTCGGACTAGACAATACGGTTTTGTGTAGTGGTAAAAAAAAATATCAAAAATCCACAGTAGCTCGGATAAAAATGTAATTTTTGGAAAAAAAAAAAATATATAATTATTTGGAATAAAATCTTAAAAATAAAATTTCAAATGCTAAATTTGTTCAAAAATGCTTCCAAAAATTCACAGCTATTCACAAAAAAAAAAAATTTGGAAAAAAATTCAAAAATCCACACATATTTAAAAAAATAAAACTTTTTGAAAAAAAAAAATTATAAATTACTTAAATATTTTGGAAAAATAATAAAAAATTAAAAACTATTGACAGAAAGTTTAATTTTTGTAAAAAAAAATTGAAGCATTGAATTTTTTGGATATTTGGATTGGGGGGGGGAGAGGGGGGATGCTACAGATCCTCCAGCCCAACCCCTGTGTACGCCTCTGACACTACATGGGTGATTATAATTTATGGTATTCTGATCTAATAGATTTTTAAAAAGGGATATTACAAAAAATTTGACTAGTCCTGTTAGTAGTTATTGTTAACAACCGTCGAGCCTTTCATATAAGCTGTAATTACTCCGATATCGGATCTCAATTCGTCTCCGAGTCCAATTGAGACATTCACTCTTAAATCCCAATGAGGAGTCATTGTCACTCTCCGTCTCTTTCAAAAGAACACACACGAGTTATCACTTTATACTTACCATAGATGTCCTCTTCTCAATAATTATGACTACAGCTTTGGTAAATAAAACCCCTTTTGAAAGTGACAACAAAAAAAAACCCTTATTGCATTCAAGGACATACTTTTTTCCAGTTTTCTGTATTTTACTTCTCTTGAATATTCATACATTTTATGAAAGGATTGGACGTTAGAGGAAACTCTGATGAAATATATGGTACAGGAACGATAAATCATAGGTCATTACAACCCCTCCCTTTTGTGTTCCGTCTTCTTCTTCCTCTAATGTCTGAGTCCAAAAATGCTGATTCACGGAAATGGGGGAAGGAAGAAGAAATCAGGAAGCTAGGACAAAATGGCTGGCTGGGTGGGAGAGAACATCTGCGTCATTATCAAGATGGTTAATTTCTCCTTCTTTCTTTTGGTTGTATATTGTACATGTATTATGTATATATATATATAAATGGAAATACAAATATATAAATCAAGTTCCATTCCATGGTAAAACATTTGATAATAATACAGAGTGATATTGATTTGATCTTTCTTCATAATCCACTTATGTGCACACTCTACAACATAAAAACAAAATAGGAGTTTTGTTTCAATTTCTGTATTTATATTTGTTTTTTTTTTATGAAGGATATCCCTTTCAAACTAGGTCAAATATGATTGGACACTACTTTTTCCAAACATTTTTCCTCTTTCTACAATCTCTTTGTTGTCCTTTAAGGACAACCTGTCATTCAATGAATGTATTTATATCTATATATACATACATAAACGATTGAAAAAACTTTTATCTGGGCAATTCTTTTCAATCGAGGATACATTAATAAATAAAATTTACAATCTTAAAACTTGAAACACATACATAGATATATTATATGTATATACAGGAGGTACAGAAAATAAGGTAATACAGAAAAACGTTAATTGCATGTTTATTTCTTAAATTACGACATTAAAACTTGTTATACATAATTTTAATTAAATTTTCTATAGTACTTGAAAATTTTGCTCAAAATGGTAAACTCCATTTAGGCCGACAACTTTATGATCAATTTTGATTCATGCCTTAACCAGTAAAGCTGTCCGTCTCCAAAAAATATTATGAGGCATTGTGTATATCCTTACATCAAGAATGCACCACAACGAGTAGTTTATAGGACTTAAATCCGGGAGCTTGTAGGCCATTCTTCTTTTGAAAATTCAGTGTGAGATAGTCATGTGTGATTTTGGAAGTGTGTGAGGGGGATCCATGTTGCTGGAAAGTCCAAGGCTAGTTCCCAAACTTTTGCATGTACCAGGGATTGAAAAAAGTCTTGAGAACGTCCTCCAAGTAGTTCTTGGCATTTACCTTGACACTAGATGGAATTAAGACCAATGGAGTCTTAATCCCTTCCCAGACCATGACAGAAGCAGGTTTTTGCGGTCTATAAACACCTCCGAAATCTCTGTTCCCATTCTTTCTACCTATACAGTCCTTCTGAACGTTGAAGGCCGTTTCCACTGTGAAATTCTTCTCGTCCGTGGTAACAAGGTTTAGCAGCTTACCCGCTTCATCTTTTTTCAACAACTTACAAGGTTGGTCCAGACATTTTTTTTCCATAGTGGTCACAGAAATCATTTGGCAGTGCTGGTTTTTGTAAGGAAAAATAATCAGGTCTTTCCCCAAAAGCTCCTGGATGGTGGTTATGCCCATGCGGTGGTCCTTGGTCAATGTTTGGATGTACCTCTTGTCATTCCTTTAGATCTTTTCCCTCAGAGCCTAAATTACATTTGGCGCCCTGTTTGATCTGGGCTGACCCTTCTTCTAAGTCTTCCAGATAGCGACTTTGCTAACTTTAATGAGCTTGTAAATAGCATCATGGGATTTACTGTCTTGAATCAACTGAACGATCACTTTCCCTGGGTTCTCAGTCAGGCTCATGTTGGTAAAGTAATGTTAAACAGATCAATCGGTTAAGTAAAAATTAATACGGAGAAGACGAACCCGATATCATGAAAGCTCGACGAGCTAGAGACAAATATGATTCCGATTACCCTCATTATAGTACAACCTGTATATATGTTCTGGTCCAGATGGAACTTCTATAAGCAAATTGTATAAGTTATGACCAAAGAATTAGATGAATACATTTAAATGAAGGATTTAGTGTACTTGAGATGAGAATAACCCAATAATTGAATATTGCGTAGGTGATGAATATATTGATAACGTAATTTTTGAGTGTTTTAATACGAATGTTTAAAATATCAGTATTATGTGGCACATGATAAAGTTAAATAGCCATTAGTCATAATATTACTCATAAATACATAATAATCCTATAATTTTAATAGAACAAAATTAACTGATTGTATCAATGTTTAGTTTGCAATTAAATGTTGTAATTAAATAAAGCAGTTTAAGAAGAATAAATTAAAATTTGTACAATTTGCACACAACATATATACATATATATGTATGTATAATAAGTGAGTGTAAGAAATAATAATTGATAAAGTGAACTGGATATTGACACCTAAAAAGATTAATACTTACAGTCTCTGAACTTCACTCCCAATTAAAAAAAAATTTCACATCTGGTTAGCATTTTGACTTTTTATACTTATGATGAAAATCAAAAAATACACAAAAATCTATAATTAGAGCTACAGGGAGCGGGGATCAAATTGTCGCCAAAATATTTTTCTACAAAAACAACACAAAATATACATTTTTTAACTTTTGTATTCAAAATCAAAACTATGACGAGCATATAGGTATAGAGTAGCCATTCATTCGATATAATCACCGTTGGCATCAATAATGGCCTCAATACGGCCTCTGAACCGGCCGCAGGGTCTTCTCACCATCTCATTGTCCATGTTGCCGAATACCTCCTTGATGGAGTCCATCAGACTGGCCTTGGTGCTATAGAGATATCTGTTGGTATGTCTCTCGACATAACCCCAGACAAAATAGTCCAAAGGATTAAGGTCAGGAGAGTTAGGAGGCCACAAATCCTTGGTTACGACGTCATAACAGTTCTCGGTTAACCACTGCATGGAGATTTTGGACACATGGCAGGGTGCTGAGATACACAGTCCCTCGCCATGGCCTTCATGGACCTGGTAGGGTCATCCTCAACCATCTTCTTCACCTTGTCGACAAAGTCGGTGTCCCTGACCTTCCTGTCGGCGCCCTCCTCCTTGGGTGCCCTCTTATGATGGCATCAACATCCCAGGTGTCCTCTAGCTTCTTACGGATACGCTGAACAGTCCGTAAATTCACTCCTAAGGTTGAAGCAATCGTTGAATTGGAGATTTCACCTCCATTATTAACCAATGTTATGACTACGGCGGACCTCGAAAACTCCTCGTTCCACTTATAGCTCTTTATCTCCTCATATGATGACGGTATGATGCTAACTGAACTACGTATCGTCAGCTGACGAGAATAGCTTTCCTATTTGGTAACCGGTTTTTTATTTGATAATGTTTTCTTCAAGTTTTTAAGGATTAAAGTAGGCGACAATCTGATCCCCGCTCCCTGTATATAATATATGATCTCAAATGCGGGTAAAATTGTTTTTATTTGTGAGTGTGAGTAGTGTATAATTTTTTTTTATGCATGTGTTTATTATAAATAAATAATTATTTATAATTATTTAATTATTGAAGAGAGAATAATAAGTATAAAGTATTCACCACTGCTGTAAAGACAAAGAAAACTACTCTCATGATTTGTTTCGAACTTATAAATGTTATTCATTATAGTAGAGTTGAGGATCTACATCGGAGTTGTTCCTTCCTATATCAATACCATATACGGAGTTGGATTTATGTTTATTTTAGGGGTGTACAGATTCATCGTTTTTGCAAACAATTGGCTTTTTTTGAAGTATTGGTTATGAAATTTGCCTCCATGATGCCGATTTCAACAAATAAGAGGGATTACTTAATTATATACATTATTAGAATTTAAAAAATTCTAATTTTATTATTTCAAATGGTAAATTAATACAAGGAAGTGAAGACCATAGTAAATACTCTCCTAGGTTTAAGACTACGGCTCTTACCTGTAGGAACCCCGGATAAAAGTACTACTTCTTTAACTTTAGTGTATTATGAGTACAATTATAATAAACTTTCATACAAAATACAAATCTATTCATTGAAAGTGAACGTCTATTCAGTAGTACGGGCAAAGTTGACCAGGAATAAATTAACTCATGAACACGGAGAGGAGCTTACTTTCGCATCGGCGTAGCAAATTAAGCAATATTTTCCCGATCCACATTCCAATTCCAGAAAAAAAAATACCCAATTCTTTGACTCCCGATTCTGATTAATCGTCCCATCACTAATTTGTACATATAGCGGTAGTACTCCGGAGTTATATTTAATGACAAATTTTTAAGAAATTTATATATTTTTTTCCAAAGGCTAATCCTCTATTTTTATAATATTTTCTTTTATGTCTAAAAAATGTTTATATCGATAAAAAATTATTTTTATTTCAAAATATTTACAACTAATTATAATCATAATTTTGATGTACATATTTATGTATTTTCTTATTAATTAATGAAAAGTTAAACATTAAATAAATTAAAACATTTTATGTTTTAATTTATATATATATTTCTTTTATAGATAATATTAAGAAAGAATTCGGATTGAATCGGCCTAAATTTTGGTAGCGGTACATCCCGAGTTTATTTTCTTCATTGGATGCCTGCTTGCAGCTAATTTAATGAAACGTCATAACAGCTAAGCTGCTCTTCTCCAAACCATTCTTCAAACAGACTTTATTGCAATAATATTGCCTATAATACTTCAGACTTACGATGTAAGCCTTTAGGTATTTTTTTATTTTTTTGCTTTTTTTCATACTGATTACTCATATTTTTTACAAGTCTATCTATAACTATCTATTAACCCCTCTTCCCTAACTAAAATAATGTCAAAAAGACAGGATTTTTGTCAAATAGTTAAAGTATTTTCCCAAAATTCGGATTTTTTTGTCTCCATTCCAATTTATTAATATTTTTTTTCATTAGTCTTTTTTTCTATACTATGTCTTTATAAAAAACATTCATTCAAAATTGTCAAAGTTTAGGTAAAAATCCCCAGATTTAAGAACGCACAGCTCTTTTTAATGATAGAGCTACATAGTTTTGTTAATTCCTAACAATTAACACTTTTAATGAGGTAACTCATTAAATGATCATTGTTTAATTTGATTTAAAGCCTAGGTAGCTTGAGCCTGATGGATGTTTAAGTACATTATTTAATGAACCGTCTTTGTGAAAAAAGCTTAAAACATCATATGTCTTACACCATACATATGTAAATAAACATATACTATGTATATATGCAGTAAGATTGAGCTTATTTTTTTAAAATAAGAAATGTTGAGTGTGAGGATGGAAAAGATTTATTTTCAGGCGAAAGATAGACGTATATAAATTTTAAACGGGTCCAAAATATTAAGATTTTGTTTCAAAAATGAGTTCTTTGACACTCATCATGGCCGATCATTTGACAAAAAGAGGTAAAATGTATGGTAATATAACCTGCTCATTCTAGTTCAAGTAATAAATTGACCATTGCTAATAATTTTGAAAAAATAAATTGTAAATTTAAGTTATAGGAATCTTTCTTCTGTTTGGCACATTATATATATTAAAACAAAATTTCATTTGTTGTAAAGTTTGCTATAACTCCTAAAGTTTACTTGATATTGAAGTCAAAACACTTTTTTTTAAATTGTAAAAATTTCAAAATTTTGCTCGAATATAATGTACAG
The DNA here is from genome assembly GCF_016086655.4 of Lepeophtheirus salmonis. Classification (NCBI taxonomy): domain Eukaryota; kingdom Metazoa; phylum Arthropoda; class Copepoda; order Siphonostomatoida; family Caligidae; genus Lepeophtheirus; species Lepeophtheirus salmonis. Next base: position 16,891,135 of record NC_052132.2, read on the forward strand.
TTTTTTTATAATCTTCTGGGGTGTCAACGGATAGATGATTTGAAACAAAATAATCTACATCATAAATGTTTATTTTATTTACAAATTAATTAAAACTAAGAGTGAATATTTAATTATATATTTTTTTGGGTTCAAAGTATGTCAAGGATTATGAGGTAAAAAGTGGATCTGAAAATGACATGAGGGTTAACAAAATGGCTTTTTGTGACGGTAATGAATTAAAATACTCAGATTACTCATTAAAAAAAAAGAGATTATGAGATGTTTTGAGCCTGATTGTTGCTCTGTTATCATTATTATTCAGAGGAACATTCTTAGCAAAATATTAAAATCTCAATGGTATTCAATGGGGAAAAAAAAAGAAATTTAAAAAGCTTGAATGGATTATATTTATTTGATAATTAATTTCATTGATATTGTTTAATGTCTATAGAGAAGGAAAAGAGAATTGCTCATGTATAAATATAATATATTTGAAGCTTATATCAAAATCAGACCCACAAAAAAAACCTTTTTTTTCTAATAGAACTATCAATTGAAAAAGAAAACTTTTCATTTAAAACAAATTTTATGAAAAGTTTTTTTTTTATTTAAACAGACATATGTGGGTCTATTATATGTGTACACTCGGTATAAATCTAATTTTCGAAAGCCATTGAGCACTTCTTTTTAAGCATTGCTTAGCATTGTGGAATTCTTCCATTTGTGTATCTTGAAAAATAGTATGTATACAAGGCTATATAAGTATTTTTCTAAATATATTATAAAGGAATTTGGCTAAAATCTGTTTCTTTTTTTCGGAGTCTGTTTTTGTAAACATTTAATTGGAACAGCTTTTTTTGTTTGCATTATGTAATAGAAACCACTTTTCAACGAGTAAGACTCGTATTTTAGCTTTTTTTAAATTAAAACCCATATTATTCAAGATAAATAAGTATTAGTAATTTCAAATATTTTCAAATTGCATTACAAGAATTCAAAAAATTACTATTTTGTAATTGACATAATATTTAGCTAATATACAGGAACAACATTTCAAACCATTTTCAGGGAAGTAAAAAAAATCAACATGATCAATAATTAAGTTAAAAAATCAAACCATTAGGTAATGACTCATAACGAGCCTTAATGAACAAATGCAATCAGTAAAATTCGTATAAATGTCTAAGTGTTTATACCTACGGAGAATTTTCATAATTAACAGAGGCAAAGTCATGTTGGAGGCACATAATTGATATACAGGGTATCCCATCAAATCTTGAGTGAATCTTTGGAAAAGGCCTATGTACCCTACCATGTGAATGAGGATGCCTTACAGGCTACTTTGGAGACAGAGTTGGCTGACATGTGGGAGGAACACGTGAAGTAGACCTAATATCCCTTCAGGTCACGTTGGAGGTCAATGGTGGCCACATTGAGATTTAATTGTTGATATAAAGTGAAACAAAAAAAAATAATACCTACTTGATGACAGAAAAAATACAATTTTATATAAATTAAATTAAATTCGTTTTTCGTAAAAATCTACATAACATGGCTGTATTTTTATAAAAGAATATACCTCTGAAGAGTTGAGACCATTTATGATCAATTGTTCTCAGTAAAAATTTCCAAATATTCAACACGGGCTAGTTGTTCCCAGAAAATCTTAAGAATTTCTATATTAGCACTAGTGCTGGTTTTAACATGAGTGGGGATGTGAGAAAAGATAGACATGTAAAGTTATTTTCATTTTACATTTTTTTTTAAAATAAACTTTACTTTTCTTAGAAAAGAAATGTGCAGTCTTTCCTTTTTAACCAATTGACCTTCTTCAGAAAAGGTCGATTCTTTTAAAATCATTCCATTTTGAATCAATTTTGTGCATATTTCATTGAAGATGTTTTTTCAGAAAAATAAACTTGGTCTTTGACCTTTCTGGGCTGCTCTTGTTTTATTATTGATGGCCTTTTTGTAAAAGTTACATTATTTAAAAGTAAACCTAGCAGAGTCTTGCTCCATATCAAAAGAAGAGCATTCAGAAAGTGCCCTAAGGCCCCTTAAAGCAGACACTGGGTCTGACGAAATGAATTATCTATAGTAATTGAGATATTATCAATAATATTAAAGTATTAGTACTTTGAGCTCCTGTCTGACCATGTGATACCTTGGATGAAAGCTGAGGCAAATGGTGTTAAGTTCTTGCCTCCACAAGACGCGACCCCCTCTCACAAGATCTACAAGATCCAAAGTTTGTTAAAGGAAGAAAAGGTTATATGAATCCCATGGAACACATTTTTTTTTTTTTTTTTTTGTATTATTGAAACATGTAAATAAAACTTCAAACATCCACGTGCTTCCCTTATTGATCAGGGTGCAGTTAAAGGTAGTCCGCATTTAAATTAACGACCCTATATTGTGCATAGATTTTTTTCACATATCAAAAAGATTATAATTTTATTATAAAAAGAAGGAAGATGAAATAGGTTTTTCGAATTCGGTGTTTTAGTTACATTTTTCAGCGATATTAATAGAAGCTTGTATATATTTAAAAATAGATCATTCCTATTCTGGTCATAAATAATTTTGAACATAATTTTACACTTTATCTAGATAACATATTTAACATAAAACTTCCTCTGTTACTTAATTGTGTATATGTTGCATTGATGACCCATCTTTAACAATAAATAAACTAATTTCCGTATCATGTAAATAATTATTAATTTTTATGGTTGTGTTTATAGTTATGTTATCCAATTATGATTAAAAATAATTATTATTACTAATAATATATGGTTTGTCATTATACACTATGCACTTATATAATCGTACATATTCATCATTGTCCAAACATAGACTAATAAAAGTGGAAATGCATAAACAGTTATTGAAATCTAATTAAAACTCAGGTTATTCAAAAAGTTTTAGGATTCCTTTCGTAAAGATTAATATTCTATATTATTGTCAATAACTCAAATTTTACATAGACTAAGCTTTTAGCTTAGGTCGAATCTGCATTCCAAAGCTTGAAAGACCTAGGTTAATCATTCATAATTCATAACTGTTATTATTCTTAATGTAGATATAAGAAAATAGAGCCTGCTACAAAATTGTACTGGAAAAGGTTACACATTACAAGACCCGAATGCTTTCTGAAGTACTCTAATGAGGATGAGTAAAAAAAATTAAAGACTATGACTATAATAAACCTTCCATGTTATAGAAACTGTCATTTAAAACCCTAAAATAACTAATATTTCCCTCCCTTTGGTCACATTGGAATCAAAATACTAATTATAGTGGAACAGGCTAGGATCAATAAACACCATAGACGTATCAGAGCTCTGACATTAGGGACGTCACTGCCTATTTTAAGCCCGACAGTACATATTCTTGGTGATTAACGAAACAAGTTATTAATCACCAGGTCAATGTATGTGAGTGTATATGCTCAAATTACAAAAAGAGCAACTCAGTTAAATCTTCCTTTCTTTTTCTTCCCCCCTTCCCTTTTGAAAATGATACCAACGCCATTTTAAGACCAACACCAGAGACGTCACGTGTGCTCCCTGACGTCCCTTCCGGCACGTCAATGATAGAATTATTTTATTGCATAACGTCATTATTAACCTAAAATGGGGACATTGAGACATTTTTAGTGCCAAAAAGTTTGTTAAATGTAGTTAATATTTCATAGAAGTTTTTGTCGAAAATAAAAATATAATATTTCAACTACAATCATCACAAATTATATCACTTTGCTACTCAAATCTAATATAGTTATGATTATTTTGCGTAATTTAACTGAGTAGCAAGAAATAAAATGAATTTGCACTAACAGAGGGTTAAATTGGCATTTTATTAAAATTATCAATATAATTGATAGAAAAAAAAATAAAGATTAAAATAATTATAAAATATATCACGAGGGATTACAATGAAATTAATCATGAATAAACGTTCAAATTTAAAATTAGTCCCCTAGATCAAAGCCCAACCCTCAATTTTAAGAACTTATTTTTTTAAGGACTATATAAAAATAAAATAAAGTCAATCACTACAAAATATGAGTACATAAAATACGAAAATAATAAAATTTAAAGCAGAAAACAAATATATTTTGGATGTTATTGATCTCATCATCAGGTATGGACTTATTAAAAATTTAAGAATTGAGTAAAACATTTTTATAATTTGAAATTTGAAAAATTTCTTGCACGTAATTAACTTTGCAGATAATGATACTAAAGAGATAAAGTTGCTGAAATCAGATTTGGTGTTGTGCAAGACTTTTAAATTATTGCAATTTTTTTAAATCAAGTAATTGAAACTGGATTTATTCAGAATAAAACAACAATTTAAAGACCTTTGAAAAGTCCCTAATCATTTACAACTATAAAATAAAATTGGTTATTAATTTTGCATCTTTTTGTATAAAATAGTTATCCATCAATAAATGCTGAATGAAAAGCTATTGACAGATAAACAAAAAAAAAAAAATTACCGGTAAGAAAATACCGAAGTTTGGTTTATTCAGTGTATAGACAATGGATATGTACGTAAAGTTCAACCCGATCTTTTCACCCTGGAAAGCTCAACTCCCTCTTTTGATCCCAAAACATATTCATCCAGAAGTAAGTTCATGACGAGTAAAGTTCATCCAAAAACAAGTTCACCCTCAGAAAAATTCATCCCCAAAAATAGTAAACATTCGGAATATACCTAAATGAAAAAAAAAAAAAAAAAGAACTATGATGTTGTATTTGATTCTAATGTTTAGTACAAAGATTTAATCGTTCAATAATATACTCATTATTCTAAAAAAAGAAGTTCCAAATTTAAAAAGAACTTATGCTTAAATAATACAATTTTATGTAACCCTTTACCACCGAAGGCAACAATTTTCTAGATAGCTTTAAGACATTTTTATTTTCTAAATTGAGTAAAGATATAGTACTAATTTAATGATTACTCCTAACAACGATTGTCTAAAAAATTTTGAACTGTTATTTTGCTATTTTTAAAATACATTTTGAACTTGTACTGTAAATTATACAAAGATCTCATTTCACCATCTCTAATAATTATACTATATATTTATCTTTTTTTTTTTTTGGGGGGGAGGGGGTCATATAAGGTGACCATATTCAATACTCAAGGGAAAAAATTGTTTATTAGGCTGGTGTTTTAAAAAACAAGTATACAAATAGGGACTTTTCTAAATTTGTTCAAAATCAAAAAAGTTATATGCAAAAAAAGAAATCGATGAAAACTGTTTTTCCTTTTTTTTTTCAGCTTCAAAAAGGGGATATCCAATGAAATATTGGATTCGTAGATAGAATACAGCTTATATAAATTTGTATTGATATTCTTTTGCATAGAAATTTTACAACTAACCATTGGTTTTTAACTGAAACATCTGTCATTTTCTGATTAATTTTTCAATTTTTTTCATTTTTTCTTCTCTTTATTTCATGAAACATCAGTTTTCAAATTTTTATAAAGAATTCTTAGAATGTATGCATTTCCATGATAAGATTGTAAACCTAAATAATGAATTAGAGTATTTCCAATTTCCAGAAGATTTTTTTCATAATTCCAGCTGTATTTACAAAAATGAACCAGTTATCCAGTGTTATTTTTACAACAATATTATTCTCTATAATAAGAGTTTATTTAACTATTTTACTTTGTTTGTTTTTTAGAAAAAAAGAGGTTATGTAGCTGACCCTGTACTATTCATCAAAATCTTATTCTTTTTAAACCTAGAAAAAGTAATTTTGTCTTCTATGCTTTACTTCAATGCTTTATAAGAAGTGTAACAATCATCCAATTTAAGCCAAGTATGCCTTGTCCTATTCGGTAACTTGTTGGCAAGGAGAATCTAATATGATAATGTCCTCTCATATAGGCCCTTGTCCCTATTTGCAAAAAAACTCAGACAACCAACTGTCACTGCCTTCTATTGAAGCCAAATTTGTACCACCTAGCGCGTTGAGCATAGAAAGAAACAGTTGGTAGTCACTTAGTACCAGGTCCAGAGCGTGGGGGGATACATAAGAAATCCCTATCTGAGCTCCCGGAGCTTTTTGGAGTGTCATCAAGTATGTTTGTGGCCTGGTGTTGATACATGTTGTATATCTAGAAGATGTATTGTTATCTCATAAATACTAATGCTAGCCACTTCTGTTCAATCACAGACAGTAGAGTTGGTCACAGTAAAACGCAGAATTGAACGTGGGTGGGGGGTCATTGCTCGAACCACTGTTGTGCAACACGAACCAAAACATACAATTTTTTTTTTATCTGCCTTCGACGTGTTGTACCCTTTCAGGTAGTAAATATGTAAAATATGACCCCTCCATACTCCGAGCACGATAATTCACAACTGAACTTGCCAAGTGCAATACTTTAAAAAGCGTTTGTAGAATAAACTCACACCAATCCAATGCGACCAATAATGAACCAGATATACTATGTTTTAAAAAAAGGGCGGGAAATACAAATTACTTTTTAAGATAATTGACAAGCCAATACAAGCTTTTGAAAGTGTGTAACGAGTCGTTCCTAAACAAAGTGTAGCTCGAAACTAGGCTTGTTTACCACTTTAATTTTCACACACAAATGCATTAGTTGTTATTTAATGTGATCACCAGTAAAGACTCCTCAGAAAAAGAAGGAGGAGGAAAAGCCCAAGTTGTTCTCACGGAAAAAAATAAAATATAAATATGGCAGGGTAAATGTACAATGTTTGTACATGTTATAATCTCTTTGAAGATTAAATTTTCAGTAAAGAAAATAATAAGGAAATTGTGAATTGTTGTGTATTTTTCTTCGCTTCTTCATACACACATGGATATCTCACGAACTTTAAACCGTGAAAATGCTCTTCTGTTGAAGCAAGGGAACACAATAAATAAAAAAACAAAAAGAGCTTACATGTATACTTAATACGTAGCTACATACTAGGGTTGCTCTTCAGTTTTCCCGGAATTTTTGAACGGTTTAAACACAAAGGAAATTCAGCATTTAATTCCAGGGTGGACCCTAAATACTATCCTTCAAATGAAACTTTTTTTACTCATATAAATTTATAAATCTCCTTGTAACTATTTAATGATAAATTATCATTGAATTGTTAAAAAAGTTTGCTAAAAACATTTACTGGTCATTTCCAAATACAAGAGTAAGGAAAATAAATGAGATGCAAGAAATGTCTTTCGAACATTGTTTTAGGTTGTTTTTTTTTTAAATTGAATCTCTGTTTAACCTTATAAAATAATCGTATTTTGGTCAATAAAAGGTCTAATTAATCCAGCAGGATCTATTAGATGCAAAAAAAAAAAACAGAGTCAATTATGGTATTGGTGGCCATCAGCCGTTCCGGTAAGATGAACATTATATTTGTGCTCTATTTGATCAAATTAATAGCATTGATTACGTGGGTGCCATATTGGAGAAAAGTCTCCAGCCTTGTGCCATGGGGGTGTGGGGGGGTGTATTTAAAGGACTGACACAAGGCTAGTCGTGAGGGGCATCAAATATGAAATGGTCAAGACATGTGGGTGTCAGCTAAAACTATGCCCTCCCCCTACTTCAGGCAAGAGATTTATACCTGACAACACGTATAAGCTGATGCAATGATGGTAGTAGACTAATTTACCATGTGTTTGGAGCAACAACTTTTAGCCTACATCCACTCCGAATTTGAATCCAATGGATTTTATAATCTAGTTCATTTTAAGGGACAGGGTCTACAAGAAACCCATTCAAATTTTGACGCACTGAATGTGTGCCAAATTTGAGAATGTGGCACCATTCCTATGGAGATGATCCGTGCCCACTGTGATGTCTTGCCTAACAGAATAAAGGCTGCAGTTTGTGTAAGTAATGATAATGACATTAGTTTAGGGTATCAACAAGATATAATTTTTTTCCAGTCGTAAAAACAATAATACAAGCAAGGTGGCGTCACTATCCGTGGGTATGTATGTATGTGTACGTTCATGTCCCATTGATAATATATGGATGACACTATATATGGAAGCCTATCAAAGTATTTGAATCACTTTTTATTTTCGCTTTAAGATATACTTTATACACTTACTATAATTTAATTATAATTTGTATTTCGATTCATATTTCACTAGCAATTCTTTGAAAATAAACATATTAAACAAATTCCGTAGAAAGGAGTTAGTTTAAAAATTATTAATTATGTAAAAAATAAATGTTCAGATAAAAATGTGTAATATAAATGTGAAGAATACCTATCTTTACTAAAATTTTTATCTTAACATTTATGAAATGTTACGTAGCCTGCTATATATATATCTGGCCTAATAATGAAAATGCGAATATTTATAATCAAAATTGGTGTTATTGTTGTTCAAAGTATTCTCCAGCAGGATTTATACACTTTTGCATGCGCTCAAACCAATTGTCGAAGCTCTTTTTCCACTCTGATTGAGACACCTCCAAAATATGGGTTTTGAAACACTTCAACAGCATCTTCTGGCGACTAAAATCGTTGAAAATATATTTTTTTCTTAATATACAGGAATAAAAATAGGTCATTGGGTGCCAAGTTAGGGCTGTACGGTGGATAAACTATCAATTCAACGTTTGGGCCGGTCAAAAAGGCCCTGGTTTGAGTCGATGTGTAAGAGCTCGCATTGTCATGGTGAACAATTATTCGTCTTCTCTTGTTCGTTTTTCGAATTTCTACGAAGACTTTAGGCAAAAGAACTGTGATGTACCACTCAGAATTGACCGTCCTACGATGCTATAGTGGAACATTCACCACATGACCAGTTTTATAGAAGAAACAGGCGACCATTTCCTTCGAAGTGCTTCTTCCACGAACAACTTTTGTTGGATTTGGCTCGTCATTGAAGACCCACACCATCAATTATTGTTTTGTTTGGGGTTCATACGTATATGTAGATCTATGATTTGTCACCTGTGACGATCTTATAAACGTCTATTGAAACACTGCAATCGTATTTTTTCAACATTTCTTTACACCAATCGACACGAGCCTTCTTTTGAGCAATTGTCAAATTGTGTGGGATCCAATATATAGTAGCCTACGTAAACACTTTACAATTAGGTTCTCAGTAATTTTGCTGCAATTATTTTCGGTGCAGATAATTTTGCCTCTGGTAATTTAGCCTTGCTGATATTTTGCTGGATGATATATTCGCCACCTTTTTGCGTTTTTATATTATCTGTTCAAACTTTACTGTTGTATTTGGATCAGGTTAATTATACAGCTAAGTGAAAAAGAAAAAAGGGAAATAATTAATGAATATTAACAAAAAAGGAATAGTTCATAAGTTTTAATTCCATTTGACGGAGCACAAGCTCCGAGCACGCAACCTGCTATAGTGAAAAATATCATTTTTGATCAGAAATTCCTGTAGGTCAACTCATATGAACTTTGGTTAACTATAAAACTATAATATTTGTCGTAGTTATAATTTTATATCAACATTCTGTAGTATCTTAAGCAAATGATGCAAATTCTCCGTGAGGCAAAATTATCAGCAACAAAATTAGCGATCCTGTATCTTCGATCCCTATTTTACTCTGATATAAAGTGATGTATATCGTGTGAATTTCTTAGTTGGCCTGTTTTTTGGAATGGGTAATCTGAAGAAGGAATTTTCTTTTCCTTTGTAGTTTTCATTGTTATTTAATTCCTGAGTAGTGAACTTCCTTTTCTCCTATATTCAATTATATTCAAAACTAGATTGGACATTCTTGTGCTCCCATAAAATACGTAGAGGAAAATTGAGGATTTGTGGCTGAGTAATAATTGTAAGTCCTTGTTGGACAAAGAGTATAATTGTGGATCGATATCGGAGTGATTCTTGCCGATGTACTTTTTTATTTCTTTTTCCCTCTCCTCCTTTGTCACAGCTGATTGGTAGCTGATATCCTTCAAAACATTCTTCAAATTAGTAGAAATAATATGCTGATTTTTGAGCTGTTTTTTTTTTCAGACCCAATTTTCATCACAACTAATATATTCTTGTACATAATAAAAGTAAAAATGACTCATTTGGGAATAAGAAATATGTTGTCTTTTTTACACTTACCTAAAGTTACATGTAGTAGATCAGGAGTCACCAAACTACGGCTTAAAAACGTCAGTTCATCCGCCCACAATGTTAATTCAACGGGCCTGCTGACAGTACTTTAGTTTACTCAATAAAATGTATGGAACACGAACTTTTTGACAAAATATAAATTAGAATATTATATTTAGAACACTAGAATATCTGGATTGCTATGTGTCTTAAATTGACTACTGTTATAGTGTATTTTATGAGTAATATCTTGTAAATGTCTATAGACTGTTCCATACTAAAACACTTTTTTCCCCTGTGCTTTTGTTCTGCTTTACAAATATGAGGGTCTTTTGAAAAGTCCGAGCAAAGTCCGAGAGATAAGACTACTGGCGCGGATTTAGGTTATGTCAAGTTAGTTGTATCTCTTGGAAGAACACACACACATACTTTCTGCCTGATCGGTATATTTCTTTCTGTTTGGCATTTGTTTGAATCGCAGTATCGGCTGGAAAGATTATGGTGACTGTCTATTGAATTTGCAAGGAATAATCCTCATCAAATTTCTAAAAAAGTGTATAAATATATCAAACTTCTTTTTATTCTCCTGTGGCGTTTTGTATTTCATAAAGGAATGTTTAATCTACAAACAAATTTCTTCTGCGTCCATTTTTTGAAAATCACTCGACTTCCTCGATTCAAACGAATGTAAAACAAAAAGAAATAGACCTATCGAGCGCCTGTGTGTTCATCCAAGAAAAGTCACTGACTAAAGATAACCTCAATACTATTATAGTAAAGAAATATCCATGAGGCGATTAAATTAAAGAGTAGCTTGAACTCCGAATCAGTAGAAGGTACATCCTTGTCTCTAGAGAGTGTAGACTACACACATTGTAGTAACAGTCTTCCTCTTGGTGTGTTCAGTATAAGTATGACATTCTCTAGGAAAACCTTGAGTTCACAACGGGTCTCCTTGTAAATTAGGCCAGAGAGACGCTCAACACCACCATGGCAAGCCAAACGACGAATACCAGGTTTGCTAATAACTTGGATATTATCACAAAGAATTCTACGATGACGCTTGGCGCATCCCTTACCTAATCCTTTACCGCCTTTTCCACGTCCAATCATGATTGTAGTACCATCTGTTGGACTTTGCATTGACTTTTCAAGCAAACCAAGTATAGAACATATTGATTATGCGGCCTGCAATTATCATTCTTTCAGTTATCATGCCCGCAATAAAAAAAAATTGTTGACCCCTATACTAAATAAAAATAGAATATTTTTTAACAATATAAAAATAAATAGTGAAATTTAACAGTATTTATAACTTAGCAAAGGAATGGCATATTTAAAAAATGTGTTTTCCGGATCCGGCTTAATTAAATTTCCCGGAAAATGAGGAATACATCAAGTGTAGTAATAAAATATGTGCAGCCATCTTAATCCAAGGGAATAAAGAAAAGTCAGTCACAATATATGTATACATATGTCTTATGTATGTGGGTATATCAATGTATGAACATAGAATCTCTTGTTATTTAATTAGTCTCGTATAAAAGTTAATTCCTGGTATTTAAGACTTCTCTTATTTTTTCTCTTTGTATTCTTCTGCTTTTGCTTTTCAATATGCCCAATCTTCAAAAAAAGAAAGCAAGGCATGAAATGTATCAAATTAGTTGCTTTGAAGATTTTATATGTCTCCATTAAATTACTCTAACATATACACACTAGAGTTGGGATTTGGTCTGAAAATAGCGGACCAAACTAATTAACTCCTTTCATACCCTTAAAGGATTTTACAAGAGAAATCTCGTTTTATATTTATATTTTTTGTGTGGCAGACGTGATATCTCGTTTAACCCCTAAAAGGATCATCACAACATATACAGGGTGCACAAGCTATCTATCTTGTCCCTTTTTTGTGCTGTCTTTGGAAAGCAAGGGTACATAGGCAGGTGATTTTTTGTTGTTGTTACAAACCACAAACCAGTTGGAAAAAAGCAGAATCTATAAACCAATCCATTGTCCCAAATATTTGGAAAAGGCACAGAATCCGCACCGAGTGCGACAATACAGCAATTACTCTTAATCTGGGGCTCAGTTCGGTTCTTAGGTTAAAAGGGAATTTGAAGCATTTTAAGGTGATTCTGATGTAATAGCTGAGGACAAATGGCTCCAAGATAATTTTGACGACTACATCTTTCTGTACTTTTGGCCTCCATGATTTTTTTTTTTTGTGTGTGAGACATGATCAAACGATAAACCAACCGAACCGTCTGCAACACCAGAGTGAAATTTATTAGTCAGATCATGAAGGAATTTCAGGATTTGCAAATGGACCAAGTAGAGAATGCCTGCTTTTGCGTTTGGCTTCGTATAGAGATTGTAATTAGGGTTGGAAGTAATAAATAAGAGTTCAGCAAACTTTCAACATTTGGTTTTTTTATCTTAGAACTAGTTGGAGAGAAAATTGTGTTTAAAAAATTTTTTTCGCGATAGAGATAGTTTGCACACTCTCTATGTTCCATTTCAAATAAATTTGGATATAAGAAGAAATCACTTGTAGAACGAAAGTTTTACAATTGGAGTAGTAGCGTACTATTTCATATGTTATAGCTCACTAAATAATTAAAAAAACATAAAAAACGGTCTACATAGCGTCTTGCATCATTACAAGGTTATGGCAGTACAGCTCTGGTGGATCTTACTCCACTAATTTGTCTATTTACTCAACTTCTAGGTAAGCTATGGACCATAAAAAATTATAATAAAATCGAATAGCATTTAATGTTTTTAGTCTGAGCTACTACTTGCTACGTATTTGTGCAATTTGGAGAAAATCTTCTAATCATCTATTCACAAATTAGTACCCATATGTCCTGTTTAAATAAAAAGTGAATTAATTTGTTCTTTTTCTTTATTAATTTTCTCCCAATTATATAATGAATTACACATATTTAAAGCTAAAAATATAATTTTCCTGTTAATTGTTCTAAAAAAACCGATTTTCAACGATTCTTTAAATGAATGATTCATGGCGTTATGGGCTTAATTGTGAACAATAACGTCAAATGAAGTTTCATAGTGACTACAAGATTCGCTTTAATATCTAAGTGAGAGCGAAAGCTCTCATATAGATATTAAAGCATTAATGTATCCTTGCACTTATTTGGTTCGGCCATAAAATGGGGTTTGCTTCACTTGAAGTCCCTTTTAATTCATTAATTTACATGGAATAGGCTTGCATTCATATTCAATTTGGATATATATATTTAATATTAAATTGATATTGTTTCTTAATTATCAATTCGAACCGGGTTTTTTACCGGTTTATTTTAGATGAGAGAAATGGGGAAGAAAGAACAGAAACAAATAAATTTGGTTAACCACAGTAATATAACTTTTAGGAATTTCGTGACTCCGTCTCGAATTAAAAACTCGTCAAGGAGATAAAAGCCATATCACTCTTAAAGGAGTTGAAACATGTCTCCGTAGGATTGCTTCGTTTTTTACTTTTACAAAATCTGTTCGTGCAGCAAAAGTTCTCTTTTTCTGGCATGGACCTTGGCGTCATTTCTGATGTATTTCCTCCCTTCAGTTATATGGGAGATGGCTGAAAATTTCTGGGGTTCAACATCCTAGAACTAACTGTATTGTATGGTTTCAATCATATTTTTTACAAATAATAAATCAGGGATTCGGAATCATAAATTGAGACTCAAAAAAATTGGTCCATTATTTGAAAAGGAGTACACTTCTGTTTACGGTCTGTTTTAGCTGTCTGGACTGCAATATTGGCCCAAAATAGTCTAGAAAGCATTATATAAGACCAACCCGAAAAACAAATCGCTCTTGGAAAGACTCTCAACACTAGTACACACATTATACATTCATTTCAACCCATCTTATTCACTTAAGCATCGTCAAATTAAGTTTATTGTCTTCCTTCTCATCTGTTGTATCTTTACACCTGAAACAGTTAGAATTTATTATAACTATATATTATCTTTCGCTCCTTAAAGAAATATGATGCAAGCAACAACTGTATGGCTAATAATTTATATAAGTCAAGGTACCTTTTTTTTTAAAGAATATGTCTTATAAAATTTGTTAAGTTGGATATCTGAGTTTGCAATGTGGTACATGCATCTACCTATAAAAGAATTCGTCCGGAAAAATTAAGTCAGAGCCTCCAAAAAAGTACCCCTAAAAACCTCAAATTGGTCCTAGAGCTCTATAACATAAAGGAACATTAATGTTCCTTTATTTGTTCAAATGGAGTTGCACTGATTGAGTATAACTAAAACATTAAAGTGTTACTATTACTCCAGCTGATCTAGGAATCTTCCTTGAAGTTCATATACATAGTATATTTCCTTCTTTAGGAACGACCGCGGCTCAAACCTACAAACAGTTAGCTCAAGAAAATAATTTATCCCAAGTGAGTTGTCCATTGAGATACGTCGTTCCATCAGACAAAGTTTGACTTTATCCAGATGAATAAGGAGGGTATTACGGTAAGTTAAGGGCATTATATGAGCAATCATTTGAATCCAACTTTGTAGTTTTCTCTCTTTAGCAAGGTCTAACTTTGACAACACAAAAATAGCAGTTGTATTTCTTTGTCGACAGCTGATATACACTTGTCATTGGCATAAAAATAACATAGTCTAACTCGACATGCCATGGGTATTTCATAATTTATTCTTTTTAATAAATCAACAAACTATTAAATTTTAATGTCTGGTTGATCCCTCGTTGTATGTACATATATCAGCCATTTTAATATTTGCATGAATAAGTTTTGGTATCATTTACAAGTAAAAATGTAGAGCTACGCTTGTAATACAATATTATATCTGCCCCAAAAGTCCTAATAGCTGACAATTTAGCACTCAATGAGAGCTTTGGTGACTATTTTATATGTAAATAGAGGTGAAACAAAAAAGTGGGAGGAACCCCAGCTTTTTGATTGGGTAATCATTAGGCCCCTATACTTTTTTAAAACCCTTCTTGTTGCCAAATTGACAGGGAAATTGATTATAGATACTAGACTCTAGAATAGAATTCACTTTACTCTTTTAGTACTCCCGTTACAATGTTTCAGATTCTTCTTATATAAGCACTTTCTATTTATTATTCATTCCACAATTTAAAGAACTCCAACTTATTGTTGACTCAAGCTTCAGGCCAGTTTCAAATATCATTGTAAAAATTGTAGAGAGATAACATGAGAATACTAGTCTGGAAGTACATAGGAAACAAACAATAGTTGGTAAGTTTGACTTATTTGGTTGATTAAGATGGGATTTCGGACAGTTTTTCTGGTACTTTTTGGAGGAAAAGTTGTGGGACTTGTAAAAGTATCCAACTGTTTGACACAATTTAAGGACACCCACAGAAAAACCATTCAGCTTCTTGTCACTGAACAGTGGACATCTTCATAGTTAATAGTTTCCAAGGAATAGGGAACACAATAACTAGTGTTGTGTCATTTCCTTATTTAGGAAAAAAATTGCTGTCCTTTCCAGTAAGGTCTCGGTCCGGTTCAGTTCAGTCCCTCATATCAGTTCTAAAAACATATACAGTTCGGTACTTGATGATTTCACTCAATTTTATTTCTTCCTTTTTTCATTAGTTTTTGTGCACTGACATTTTAAAGGAAACGACGGATCCTCTAAAAAAATTCAAATATTTGATTTATTAATTAAAAAAAAATTTCAAAAATTCATAGCCATTAAAAAAAAAAAAAAATACAAAAATCCGTACCTAATCACAAAAAATAATATTTTTTGGAACTCAATTTCAAAAATCCAAAGCTGTTCAGAAGAAACTGAATTTTTCTAGAAAATATTTCCAAAAATTAAATTTCAAATATTTAATTTTTCGGAGAAAAATTTCAAAATTTTTTAGCTATACATAAAAAAATAAATTGTATAGCACATGGATATTATTTGCAATCCTAGTTGCTGTGTACTCGTATTACTATGTAAATTCAGTACTTACTGGGTGATCCAGATAAAATGGGACCTCTTGCAGATACAGCTTTGCTGTTGTACGCGTAATTGACTTCTTCAGAGCCTCCGCAGACGAATAATACTTGGCAAACCCTCATACTCGTCCACCAGAGATAAAAATGGCATGGGCTAGGTCCAGGCTGTTTGCAGACCAAAAATCCGGGCTCCAAAAGTGAGAATATTTTGGGGCAAGACATCCTGCACTTTGATGGCCTTGTGGGCATGTGCACTGTCTTCTTTATCGCTTTTGCTACTCTATCCATCCAGGGAAACTAAATTAAAAGTGCAAAACACAAATCAGTACGCTTTAGGTCGCCTGTGCCTGCCAAAGCTTCAGGATCCGTGTGGCAGAGGTTATCAAGAGAGGCGGAACTTATTCTGAATCATTGAATTCGATTAAATGTAGCTTTCAAATAATAAATGTATGGTTTTACCCATCAAATTCATTCGTTATAAGCCTGGAAATATTTTCTCTATTTATCTGGACTACTATGTATAATAGTTATAATATTATAGGACTCCTTTAGTCAGTGAGTCTAGAACCATCCACTAATAAACTCATTGACCATATTACACCCAATTACCAATGGCATGAACCCTTTGTGCAATCATACTCTCGGCAACAAGGATAGAATAAAATTTAGGTAATAGCTATACATTTCTGTATAGCTATTATCAACTGTTTTTTTTTTAATAACTACTAATGACTAACAAACAAGAACTTCTGGGAGTGGCAATGAAGGAGGATGAAGAACTCCAATACGTTATGTAAGCTGCCAAAAATGGAGACAGAAACAAAAAAAACATAATAAAACCTTTCTTATACCTGATTTTTGCATAGTGGATGTGAAATAATTTCCTTGCTCTGCACAGCCAAATTCTCCACCAATTTGATGAAGCGGTGCTTTGACATTGGTTACACCAACTGACAGTGTCCACAATATTGAATTTGAGTTTGAAGTTCATCCTAAAATTTCTAACCTAAAGAAGAAGGAAACACTAGCCAGATAACTCAACAAAGTAGATCGGGACTAATTAAACAGTAATTTATCTTTACTAGGAACACTTTGTTATGCATATTTGTTTGAGTCTTCAAACTATACAACCCCTATTCATATTCTTTTCGCATTTCAAATTACCTCAACACATTCATTTGGACACACTCCACCATTATTATTTCGAATCCCAAAGCCAAACTGGGTGAACTCCTATTTGTATACTGGAACATAGTAAAGTTGAAAGCAGCTGCTAGGAGAATAATTTGGTGTTTCCAAAACTCAGCATCAATATAAAGGACGTTGTAACGTAGGACGTAGCTCGTGTAACCAATATCATTGGGGTTTTTTCCAATAATTCAGACCTGCTGAGTTCATATCAGCTTTCTTCATTAGTTATTACTCTACGAATAAATAGATAAAAAGAGTTATCCTGAGATACTTTTTCAATCATGTGAGCAAGTTACATCTTTGAAATTCTATAAGTATTCCAAAGGGGAGATTAAATGCATAGCAGATACCAATTCAAAGGTATCTCAATAATAAAAACCCTCGAAATGTTTTATTATAATGGTACATAATAATAGAGACTATTATAACTCTTTGCTCACTCCATGGCTCAGACTTCATACATGGTAATAACTATTATAATAGTACGAATGATGATGAACCCGTAAAGAATATAATATGTAGATAGAAAGAAGTACATATAGAGACGTAGGCTTCAGAATTCATACTGCTGAGATGGATGATATCCTTATCAGAATAAATGTTAAGTCATAAAAAAGGATCCAGTTGTCTGTTGTATAAAGATCCATCTCATAATAAGGTATGCATTAGGGCGGATGGGTTTTCAACTGTTTTCGAATTTCGATTATGGTCAGTTCGGAAAAGTGTTGATATGGGATAAAAACTACCTATACAAAAGTTCAATGTCATAAGAAGTCATTCTTATTGAAAAAAGACAAAAACTCTTTACTTGATATAAATAAAATACCGAGTGGTCCATTCAAATCTGAACACTTTGAATTTTAAACTACAACAGGGTATAATTTATTAATTAAGAATATACTTTCAACAAAATTGACACTATAAATAGATCTATGGCTCTATATATCATTAATGTAGCCGTGCTTAGCGACAATATTGCCTTCCAGGTGGTAGAGGGCCTGGCACCCTCTGCAGATGTAGTTCTCTGTCATGGCGACCTAGTGCTGGCTGACAGTGGCATTCACAGCCTCGGTGTTTGTATGATAGACACTGGATGTATGTCGAGGGTGTCGTAATCAAGCCTGTAGGGCGTGTCAAAATGGCAGAAAAGATTTCAAAAAAAGTCAAGAGACTCATTCAATAGAGTCTTGCAACGGAAGAGATAGGTTTAATTCATTGCTGGTGCAACAGTGGCCTCTCCATACTTACAAGGCTCTTTCGATCCACTTTTTTGATAGCTCTCCAGGAAGTCTGTTGTGAAATCCCAAGATCTCTTGGATTGGACTACAAGATCTTGAAAGGCTTTGCCTGGGCCGTTTTTTTTTACTCCTCTGAGTAGACATCGGTCATAGATACGTCCGACTGCTTGGAGTGAGTGAATGGAAATGTGTTGTTCACGTTTAAGTGTCATTTCCTACGTTTTGTACGTATGCTAGATACCTCAGGTATGTTTTCTTTTGTAAGTAACTGTTTATGAATTAATAGGTATATCGAAATATGAATTGATCTCAATCACTCAACCTTCATTAATAATTGAACTAGTTTGTGATCAGACTTCAATGGACTACTTGGTATTAAGAAGACATTATTAGCTATTTTACCTTAGACAATTTCAAATGTATTTTTTTTAACATATATCATTTTTCTGCATTATCAAAAAGAATTTTTTTTCAAATGTCATTCTCTCTTTTTTTGCTCCATAGGATAGCATTGAAAAAAACTTCTTAAAATTTTTATAGATAGAATAATGTCTATCATGATAAAGAATTACAAAATAATGATTAATACTAAGTTTTAATCATAAGTGACGAAATAAAGAATTTTTATCTCCTTTTAAACTTAGAACTAAATGTGGTACCTAAAGATGTCATCGTAAGACAATAAAATTTGTATAGGTTGTTTTTTTATCAATTTACAACTTTTCATAAGGACCCATAATCGAATTTCAAAAAAAGTTAAAAGGCAAACCGCCCTAGTATATACAGAGGGAGTTGTGAAAAAAAAAATCTTCCACATTACATATATCCGAGCATAAAGAATGACCTGCCCCCCATTCAAGTTTTATTGCTTTTATATGTACTTTGTACATCATATACACAATAAAAATAGATGATATAAAATGTTGAGGAATTTTTAGCATGTGTATGTTATGGTTTTTACCATCGTTTGCAAATATTGTAAAGAACATAGATACTTCGGATTGGGAGACACTTTTGAAAAAAATTGTTACTTTTAATTTTGTATAGGTTATGTTATTTCTGGTATGTTTCTATACTTTGGACAATAGTACCATTCAGTTTCATGACATAAAACACGTTGAAAATAATGGTGTCATGAAATATTACCTTCGGAAAATTTTCCTTTATAGAGTTTGCCATAAAATTACTAGCCTTTAGTAACTTTTTCCGTGGGTAAAACACCCTGCGAAAAAAATAAGGCTTCTTTTATTTAATAATAGCGGCAGTATCCAGCATCCCCCCACAAGTTATTAGGTGTCGATAAACAGTCAAACCTTAGCTCGAAAATATATAGGATCCACGGAAAGTGTTGCTAGAATTAACTTTATAATTATATGTAAACTGGTGAGATCTTTAAACTGTAGTTGCGTCGAAAATAGATCAAAACAAACAGTTTTGTAAACCACAATGGAGGTCAAGAGAGAAACTATAATCAAGGAGTACCTGAGGGAAAATCTCGACCAGCCATCTTGAGGAACCTAAAGAGCCTGGAGTTCAAACATATGCGGGTCGAAAGAACCATTGATAGGTACGAGGAGACTCAATCTATCAAGAACAGGGGCTGATCATGCAGGCCAAGGTCAAAAAGGCAGGCAATACAAGGATTGCAAGAAATACTAGGCAGAACCTAATCAATATGATTTCAAAATGGGTGTAACAACAATGACAGACCTTATCCAAGAGGACTTTGGGATACATCCCTACAAACCAATGAGTGAACAACACCTGTCAATCAAAGCTAAAAGACTTGAGAGAAGCAATGTCATACTTCAAAATCTGAGGACTGACATGACT
Source organism: Lepeophtheirus salmonis (assembly GCF_016086655.4). NCBI lineage: Eukaryota > Metazoa > Arthropoda > Copepoda > Siphonostomatoida > Caligidae > Lepeophtheirus > Lepeophtheirus salmonis. Next base: position 16,911,453 of record NC_052132.2, read on the forward strand.
CCCGACATTCTGCTCTGTGAGGAGAAGAATCTGAATGTGGAACAGGCTTTTAACCCCCAAAATCATCTGATTCTGGCCAAATAAGGTAAACTGAGTAACCCTGGAGTCAACAGAGTACAGAGCCATAGTCTGTGATGGTTTGGAAGTCCCCCTTTGTGTTTGTACCATCCGAGTGAAGATCAATACCAAGGAGTACATCAGCACCATTCTAGAAGAAGGTATTGTACCCTGGGTACAATAGCATTTCCAGAATTATCCATAGAGCTTCCAACAGGATGGTGCCTCCTCCCACACATCCAGGGATACGCAGCGGTGTTGTGAGACTAATTTGAGTGGCTTCTGGGATATGTCAGTCTAGCCCCTCTCCAGCCCCAACCTAAGCGTCATGGATTATTCCATTTGGATTTTGGATTCTAAGATGTAGTCGCCTCAAGAATGAAAGCAGAAGAATAACAGCTGAAGAACAAATAACGCCTGCAAGATGTTATTAATAGGACTTCATTGTGCACACTGTATACACATTCGATGACACATGCAGACACCCATAATTATTCATTAGTAGCCTATTTTGTTATTTCTTAGATCAAAATATGTTAATAATATATATGAGGGAGCACTGTATCCGTTGCACCCTAACACTGTTTTTCAGACATACAGATAAATTTTGCTTTATTAATATGAAAACATTAGTAACAAACTTTAATAAACATAGTATTGCAAATTTATAAATCATTTTAATATGGTTTCATTTGAATATATATACTCTGATATAAAAGTGCTGATCCGTGGGGGATGATTTAATGGGCATTAGGGTAATACTTGTATACAAATTTGTGAATGTTATCATGCAACCATGAAAAATGATGATGCATTGACCTAAAAAACCGTCTTAAAACACCTTACAGAATCAAAGAAAAAATACTTTGTACTTCAGCTCTTTTATTTTAATATAATTTGCAAAATGTTAGTATGATTATAATAATCTGTCTATATCTGAGTTTTAATATTTCTCTTGCAAATGTCACACCCCAAATTTTTTTTTTTTCAAAGGCTCTCACATGCATCCGTAAATTAAATCTTATTTTTAAAGTGTTATTAATTTTATATATCTACAGTCTATGTACATATATTACTGAGCTCCTTGTGTTGATATTATGAGATACTAATAATAAATCATTCCCACAGATCCCACTGATATTCAAAAATATATAAATAATTAATTAATGCAATCGAAATATCACTTATACAAGGAGGTTGGACAAAATTTTGTTCAAGTATTACCCTTATAAACAGTAAATAATTTACTTGGAACAGGATTACTACAGTTAAATTTTCCCACGGCCAATTTTCTAAATGGAACTTACCTGGATCCAAATATTATATCGAATAAATTGGAGTACATTCGTCTTAACAAGTTTTAGGCCTTTTTAAAGTGATTACAGCAAGTAATATACCTCCATCATTTTCTAATCCATTATTCAAATTGAAAACAAATAGAAGAGCTTGTTGAAGCAAAATGAACTTTTTGCATTAACATAGATTGTAGATGTGACCTTGAGATTTGATTGAACAAATTTAAAACAAAACCAAAAATTTGGCAACAAATTCATGACTCATGGACTCAAAAGTCGAGGGTTTTACACATAAATGGCGCTATTTTTTATTTATTCATATCATTTACACTTATTATTTATCAACCTTCAAAAGACAGAAATCAAAATTACATAGCAACCTTTTGCAAAATTCAGAAAACGAGTCTTAGCTCAAGATTGAGTATACTTGCCACTTTTAACGAGCCGTTGCTAATACAATGCGAATACGTCATTATTCTGTGAAAGTGCTGGAGTACTTTTGTACTAGAAATGGAAGAGTGTCCAATTACCCCGTACTCCAACTAGTATCGCTATCCTCTGCTCAATGTCCAAGTATTTTACTGAGATTACATAATGTGTCACAATCTGAGGTGTGCCTTATCCTGCAACTTTCATGACATTTGATATCAACAATACAGAGCCTTAAGTTTTACTTTTTTTAAGTTATTTAACTTTTTTTAGCGTAAGAATTATTATTATTTCATTATCCAATTACTATTGATAGGTTAGTGTTTCAAGTCATCATTAGATTGGTATAAACTGAGGGCTTGCCAGTGTATAAATGAGTTGCAAGCATTCGTGAAAAGAAGGAAATAAACACAAGGACCACTCCGAATACATATAGTAAGAAAATAGAGAATGGAGTTATTCTGGTCTCAATCCTCAATTCTACTCCAAGTCCAATAAGGGATTACACTTATAATTCCCGAGCAAATTTTCATTTCTACTCTCGGTCTATCATGAGCACCGAACTATATGCTGATATTCTTTTTTCAAGATTTAAAATATATATATACATATATGTAGTTTAAATAAACTAATACTATTATATAAAAAATAAATAATTATTGAAGTGTATTAATACTGAACATAATTAACAGGGTAATAAAAAGATTATAAATGTAATCATTGATATCCAGACATGGAGATCCATATAGAAAATTGATTTTATTAGTTATTAAAACTTAGGAATTCCTAATTCTCTTTCTTGATTCTTTGATGTTGAAAATCCTGGATGAGAAGTAAGTTTTCTGTAAAAGGTGCCAAAATATTGAGCTACATTGAACTATTTTTTCTATATGTCTTGGAGTCTGAGCCTGATGACATCTAACAGAGTAAATTGTTTCTTCAATTTTGCTGTGAAGGGTTTCTACTTTGAAAGTATTCGAAGATTTGGGTCAGGTCCCTATTAACCAATCAATTTCTGTTTTGCGGCTTTCAAGCTTTCCTCCATTTTTGTAGTCAGAAAATTTTGACAGACTCTTAAACTTATTACTGTACTTTATGTCACTAAAACTTATTTATAACCTAAGGGTTACATTGATTGTTCCTTAAGTTTTTTATAAATGGTTATAAATTATAGGTATTAAGTACTGTTAACTAATGAAACTAGAAAGATAACAAATTTATAAGTTTTCCTCACAAATTTCAAAAGTGTTCTATAGTATATATCAGGGATCTGCAACCTATGACACGCGTGCCAATACTATCACGTGGAGCCATATTCACTGGCACGCGCAAATTAGAACATATACATATTCCCGTGGTTTGTGTGTGTTTTTTTAAAATTATTGTTGATATTGGGTCACTCATTGATTGGAAATGTTGAAATTGCCACTCCATGTATCAAAGGTTGCCTACCCCTGGTCTACAGGGTTCCGAAGCGAAACGTAGACTGAATGACTGATTTTAGAAAGATGTCCATAATTTTTTTTTTTTTTTGATAAATAATTTTGAAATTAAACTTTGAGGCACGACTTTTATGAAAATGTTCACTCAATATGGCCGCACTCAGCAGAATCAATGCTTTCACACGGTGGGAGAAAGCATTGCAGGAGTTGATGATGAACTTCTCCGACAAGTTGTTCCACTCCATCACAATGGCGGCCTTCAGGGAGTCCACGTTCGGGTGAGATATCCGATGAGTAACCCTCTCCAATGTGGGGCAAATTCCAACGGGTCCAAATTTCACGAAGATGATGGCCACATATCCTTGGGTCAAAAATCAGGCATGTTGTCGTCGCTGAACTTCTAGCATTTGACCGATGTGTGTGAAGGTGCAACATCTTGGGTGCACACATATTTGTCGTCTGGGTAGGTGACTTTGAGCAATAGCAGTATGGTGAACCTCAGCACCTTGTACTACTACAAGTAGTGGTACTACTGGTAGATTTTCTCCCCAGCCTTAAAAGGCATCTTCTTGCCCTTCGACGCCACGACCCCCAAGACAATTGTTTGGGCCAGATGTTTATTACAGATCACCCCCTTGACCTCCCCTGGTGATCCCGCAAGCCAACCGTCATTCAGACGGTTGTAAGCTTGTTCCACAGTGAAAATCCTCTCGTCAGAGAAATTTTTTACTTTGGATCTATTTGCCTTGATCCACACACGAACTGAATAATATATAGCAAATGATATTATTATACGATAGGTTGCGTGGGTTCCTTGAGTAAGAAGACAATCCCAAGTCCTCCTTCACATCCCACCCAATTGTTCCCTCGTCCACGTCAAACTTGTTAGAGAGGCGATTCATGGATTTTGTGGGGTCCTCCTTGATTTTCTTTCTTCAGGTCGTCCAGAAACTCAGAATCCCTTTTCAAGTTGTGTCTACCACTTCCTCCTTTCCTTGAGAGGTATTTCCCATCCTTTTGTATATTGGCTACTTTAAAAATGAGGCTCCTGGAGCACATCACAATGTCCATAATCTCTGTCACCTCATTGTTGACATCCAGAACGTCTGATATCCTCTGCCTTTTTGCTTCTTGCTCACTCATGATGAAATATTTGAGAAATGTTTATTATTGTTTACTTATGCAAAAAGGACACAAGATTCCTAATATGCAAGGAAAAATTAAAAAACCTCTGTGTTTTAATTACATAATTAGCACTTATTAACATTCCACGTTTTGCTTCCAACCCTGTATTATCACAATTCCTTTACATCTCTCAAGTTTAAATTATTATATATTGTGTAGAGTATAATCACTAAACATGCTTGTTAATTACTTAGTGTTGTGAATAGTCCATGTCATCAGGGTAGCGTTATAAAAAGAAGTAGTTTGGGTTATTATTCTTCTGCTACGAGTGAATAAATTATATTCAGAAACGTATGAATGTATTAGTAATGGATAGCTATTGGTACATTTCATTTGTTGTTAATCTTGTAAAATATCTTATATTCTAAATATTTTCTTTATACCTGGCACAGTTACTTACTACATGTAACTAATAACTACCTATAACTATAAATTAAATCTATATTTATAGCCTCTTGAATCAATAATACTTATATAGGCAATGAAATATATTACTAAAAAGTTGTATGTTGGAGTAGGAATCGGTGACATTCAAAATACTGGATTTGGAGTCGGATTAGGGTATTTTATGTACCACCTCTGCAAACCTGACTTTAGGACAACTATACATTAAAAAAAAAGTCTCCCAGAGTTTTTATACTTCTTCCTACAGTGTACTACTGTTAAAAAATTCATAGGATGTTGCAATTCAATAACGCAGAAACTACTGCTTTGTTGTACAGTGTGGTCTATTGAAATCTGAATACTTACTAATACAATAACTTATAAAAGTTGAGGGATTGAAATGAATAAATATCTCTATATATTAAAGCATAAACAATTCGTTACGAACAAAACAAAAATCTGTGCTCTTTAGTTTACTTACAAATTTCCATTCGCTCACTCTAAGCAGTTGAGCGTCTCCAAGACCACCGTCTGCGCGGAAAAGTAAAAGAAAAAAGCCCAGACCAATACTCTGAAGCCCATGAGGGCCCATGCAAGAAATCTTGCAATTTCACACCAGATTGGCCAGAGAGCTATCAAAAAGGTGGTAAAAAGAGCATTTTGAGGGTATAAAGGCCACTTTTGACACTATTAATGAACAATCCCATCTTCTCCGTTGCAATACTCTGTTGGTTGATTGAGTCTTTTGACTTTATTTAAAACCCTTTTCTGACATTTTTGGTACCCTTCAGGCCTGATGCCAGCCCCCTATATATGCACCGAGTATCTGTCATCCAAACACCAATTACCTCAAATCCACTTTGCATGGCCCTCAGGCTAAGGGTGGTTCCATTCATGGTTAATGGTGATTGAAACACATCTATTTATAGTATCGTTTTTGTTGAAATTCTGTTGCAAATTAATAAATTAAATCTTGCTGAAGTTTAAGGTTCAAAGTGTTCAAATTTTAAAGGACCATACGGTAGACGACAGATTTCTGAAAATATTGTTGTTTGTGGCTGTTTTTTGTTGTTTGTTTTTTTGATAGACCTGGTCTATGTAGTAAGCCGATAATCTCAGTCAGTAATTTTTCCATTTTCCTCAGATACTTTCCCCTTTATTACTTATTGATGTCTTCTAATGCAATGTAAAAAGGCGTCAGTGGTCCTGTTGTTGCTCCTTTTGATGATTTTGTAAGAATATTCAGGGTAAAATCAATTAAAAAATTCTGTAAAAACGTTTCCTGTCTACACATTATTTCTTTGTTACTTTTTTAGAACTCGTCCAAATGTCAGAGTCAATCATTACATAATAATGATAACTGTTGTACAAAATTATAAGATCATATGCAAGCAATGTACGGGTTCCAGATCATATTTTATTCAATTCTAGCTATCATTATATCAACTTCTTTTCATCTTTTGCATCTCCTTTAATCTCCTTCTAGACTTTTTTTTTTTTTCACGTGAGTTTCTTCAATTTCATTTTAGAGCTTTAGGAACCTCCTCATGTTGCCTCTGTTTTTTATAGACTTTCATTACTTGGCAATGGACCTCCATTTATTATTTCTATTTTTTATATTATATCTTAGAATGTTCCAGAAGATCTGCACCTCTATTCTTCTCTTATCATAAATCCTATTATATTTTTTTGATTTTTATAGAACCTTATGGGGATATGAGGGAAGGAAATATAAGATATTTTATTGTACTACATACAGTGAAAATATGTTAAAAGAAGAGTTTGCAAATGATTTTTTTCTTTCGTTATAAATTAAATCCCCCTGTGCTTCAACTAGTTCAAAAGCTTTGAGCAGTGATAAGCTCTTATTGCCTTGGCCTTCCCTATAAAAAAAAGAAAGAAAAAGTTCCATCAGTTACAACAAAACAATTTTTAGTGCGAAGTTCGAAGTGGGAGCCGAGATATACCAATTTGAAAAATAGCTTAAAGCCTCTTAAAATCCTCCACCCTCAGATTGGCACGGGGATCATGTGGAATTACTAAAAGCTAGCGCCAAACTCATCCAATACATCCAAGGAACCAGAAGTATAAATTAAACTAGCATAGCTTTTTTTTTTAATTAACGAGTGTGAGACATGCTCCTTTTTGATTTTCGGTATTTCAGGGGTTCCTTGGATGTATGTGATGCATTGGCAGTAGTTTTTGAGAATCCAGGGGTACCCTCAAGTACTCCACGTAACCCGAGGTCTTTTAACTATTTTTTAATATTAAAGGGGTTCATTGGATGGATGTGATGCATTGGCTGTGGTTTTTAACTATCCCACGAACCCCCTACTTACCCATCCTGTCGATCCATTTCTTAGAAGATTGGATTGAATTTTAAAAAAAATTGTATTGCAATAATGTTACTTAGAATTGAGGTTTTCCCTTGGAGGATTGAACAAACAAATATGTTTAGATATTTGTCATAAATAATATTTAGCGAATTTATAATGTGTTATTATTCATCATGAACTCTTTTAAAGAAAAATATTCAACAGGTTGTTGGAATTACAAGACAAAATAAACACTTTTCTGGCCAAGCACAAATCCTCCCATTCCCCCTTATTCCAAAACACAGACTGACTGGCAAAGCTGTCCTACCTGGCAGATGTATTTAGCAAACTAAACGATCTGAATACATCTCTGCAGGACATGGGCACCAGCGTTTTAAACATGTATGACAATGTGAAAGGCTTCCTGAAGAAAGCTGATCTGTGGAGAGGGGTTTTTGTGCAGAGAAAATTTGACCTGCTTTGCTCATGTGGATAATTTTTCCTCTTGTGCAGATTTGGATAGAGGACCACTCAAGTCAATCAAAGTGGGGCATTTGACTCATTTTTCTCAAGATTTTCATTCTTACTTACTTGATTTCGAGATGAAATATGTACATCTGGATTGTGTAAGAACCCCATTTATCTTGTCTGAGGCAACCAGAAGCAAACTACCTGTCACTGATCAGGAAGAACTCTTGGAAGTGTCGTCTGATTGTAGTCTCCAGTTTAAGTTTGCCAAATCCACACTCACACATTTTTGGGTGAGTGTAAAGCAGGAGTACCCTGACCTTGGGCAGAAAGCTTTGTTAGCTCTTTCCCTTTGCCTCCACATATTTGTGCGAGGCCTCCTTCTCTTTAATAACTGTGATAAAGACTAAGCCGATAAATCTTCATAGTTTGGAGAAGAACTTCATTACAGCAGTTGCCTCCCTGCCACCAAGACTGAACAAGACTCTAAATGAAGCACAAGCAAAAGTTTCTCACTTAAAATGTCAATGGATATTCAGTTACAAAGTTTAACCCACAGTGGGGCACTTGGTTGAAAAAATATTTTACAAGTGGTACATCACTGAAAAAAGATAATAATATATAAAAGATATAAAAATTAACAATGTAGTCATATTAATGAAATATCAAACAATGTCTTGGTTTATTCAGGTAGTAAATTTTTTTATTGATGATATTGTAGAACCATTACTTCTTGGGATACCATTATATGTGAACAAATTTAACCTCACAGATTGGTTATAAGACCCCTCGATTTTTAAATTATTTTGCATAATTTAGGAAGTTATTAAAATGGTAAAATAGTTATGTTTTATATATTTTTGTTTAATTAATAAAATCGTAGTATTAGTTAAGCCATCGGTTTTGGTTAAGAAATATATTCTAACTATGATAATTTTTAGGAATTAATATTGGCTTAAAGTCACATGTTTTGCTTAACTTAATCAGCATTACATCTCTAAAAAGAATTATATTGACTGCAACCTCTTTTTAAATACCAACAAACTTGTTTTAATTAGATTTTCTCCTACACCAATCCTCCGATTTAAATAAAAACCAATATCAAATCAAATCTGATTAATTTTTTTAAATTTAATATTATCGTCTTTGCCGTTAATTGCCGGTTTAACTTGACCTTGGAAATAGGAGTAGGATGACAGTCTCTTTCGTCAGATTCCATAATTCTTCCCAGATCATGGACATCAGGTCAGATTTTTTATGAAGCAGAAAGATTGATTATTGTGTTGCTCAACTGTTCCCCATACAAAAAAAATCCCTGTGGTTGAAGTCCGCTGTGCTTGGAGGCCAAACACTGAGTTCAGCAAAATAAAAAAAATAGGATAACCTAGTCAACGTTTTCTTTCAAGTCAAGTGTTTAGTTGTGATACATAATCACCTCTGTACTCTTCCACTTCCTTCTTGACTCTCCAGGCAAAGGACTTGTACAGGGTTAAGAAGTTTTCAATCGCAACATTGCCTCGTCTGGCGAATATTGCCTTTTTACGATTGTAAAATAAATACTTCGTTGATAGATGCTATTAATTTTTTAACGGATGTTAAACACTTCTGGTTAGCCTTCAAACCAAATCTGTTTGACTTTCACACATGCAGCTGTTGTAGGCTTTTAAAGTTTGTTGTTAATCATAGCTGCACGCTGTATGGGAAATTTTATTCATATGAAATAATTAAGTCTCCCATATTTCCAAAGCCCATAGACCTAACAGTTTATTCTTTTTTTCGAGAGTGAAATATTTATCTTTTCTTACTCTGATCAAAGTTTGATTAAAATCAGAGGATATAATATTTAATGTAAAGAAAAAATGGTAAAGGTCAGCCATATTTTTTTATAAAATGATAAAAAAAAAGTTGAAGTTAATTTCTTACATAACACAATCGCTAACAAACGATGTACATAAATTACATAAATCCATCAATTCAGTGATTTACGAACAACAATCCAAACTTCAATACGATTTTAAATCAATTCCATCATTAAAAGTAGCTCAAAACTCAACCATAGATTAAGTCATAGATTTGAAATATCAAGTTGAGTTTTCAAATAATAGTTTATTTGACAAATCAAATTTTATTCCATGCATCGTAGCTGATGTTAACAAGAGAATAATTCAGTTATACATACAATTGACTTCACACCTCCTTTCTCCATGCACTCCCCAAAAATCTCATTCCCACTTTTCATGGATAGTACTTCTCAAATCGCAAATAAAATACATTTTTTTAAATCGATTGGTAAAGCAGGAATGTAGAAACTTTTTAGAACATGGATTACATTCAGAAAGATACATATTTTTAAAGTTATGTTAATATAAGAATTAGTCGCCTTACTTATTCAAGTAGTACAGTAATGTTGAGTAATCCATGGAAAATGAAATTATTTAATATTTTTTATAGGAAAGAATATTAAAATATTTTTTAAAAAACAATTGTTTTTATAAGATTATATATACATAACTATACATTTAAATGTGTACATATAAATTAACCTGAATCACATTAATAAGGCTTCTTAGACACTTTTAGGTGTATCTTATATAAAATTAATTGTGGGTCAAAGTTTTTTTTAATCTATCCTAAAATACATTGATTACATTTTATAAAAGGGGGCTTTCAACATCATTTCATTGTTTCAAAAGGCAATAAAACAATTTTAGGAATCAGAAAAGTGTTTTGATCAACATAATTATAGTAGACATTTAAAGTTTTGTTTTACACAATTTTTAAAATCATATGAAATAGGTGTTGTTGACATTCTCCATAAATCAAACTTTTGTATTGGAATTTTAAATGAATAACTAATTCAAACAAAAAGATGGAAAACAAAACTGGCACCATATTTTTTTTATGGCTTGTGGAGGATTAATTTATTATATAATTAGTAATTTTCAATTTAACAAAGGTCTTTAAAATGTTGGATTTTAGTAAATAAATCCAGTTCTAGAAGCCTAGTACCGTATGGTTGCGCGAACGACAGTTCAACGCTTGGTACTGGAATATATTTTCTTCTCTCAACCTTAATATCTTTAAAATAAAAATGTGAAAATATAAATATAAATCTGCAGCGACAAAAATTCTTAAAATTTTAAAGTCTTAAATTCTGAATTCTTCTGCTTTTATAAAAATAAAAAATAATCTGAATTTCCTAATGTCCCAGGAAAACCTACTCTGTTGTATATTTGAAGCTCAAACTTGTGGTCGTATATGTGAAGCTTATTAAGATATATTTTGAAAAGTTAGGAATAAATAAGCTTCTTTTAGAATCTTATAAACAGATAATTGCTGATAAAGTAATATTAATATATTTAGTCATTTTATAACGTACGAGTTCTTCTTGTACTTTTAATTTTCTGAAGCTGTTATCATTAGGGTAGGGGGGTTAAATAAAATTCAGTTTTGTTCCTATATTTCATCCTTATGCACTCAAAAAACAAAAAAAATACTTTTTCACCCATGAATGCGTATTTTTTTAAACCTATATTCGGAGTGATAAGAAGAAACTCGCAAATGTTGTGATCATGAAAGCCTTTTTATACTTAGACCAATAGGCATATAACAATTCCTGTATATGAAGAAAAGTTGCAAGGTTATAGTAAAGGTCACAAAAAAGGTGAACTTCTTAATTTTTATTTTAGCGTGTACAATGGGATGTTCAATTTTTAGGGTGAGCGGTTAATTCTCTTTTTTCTGTAGTATTTTAATGAAAAAGTTATGTTTGTAAAGTTCCAGTCTTCAAATGGCGTTTTTTGACCACTATAGCTATTTGAAAATGATTTCTTTTTGACCATATTCTCTATTTGTAAAAGGATTCAGAAGTTTCAATTTTAAAGTTATGTGGTTGACTTTCAAAAGTTTCATTCAAGTTCCTTTTCTTAAGCGATTTGTTAAATATACGAGTGATATTTATTTTTCATTTTGACGAAAAACGAATTGTAGCCCACGGAAATACTTTGAATACTCAGATGATAAAACCACCGTAATGAGCTCCAAAATGAATCAAATAACCGCTCCGTACTTAATTATATTGTTAATGGCTACTTTTTTCTAGCTTGCTTAAAACATGTACTAAAATTTAAAATCTTAATAGAGGTTGCTTATGAAAGAACGTAAGTAACAGTGAGGATTTTCTCTGGAGTTATAAGTGGGAGTCCCTGTTAGACTCAGTGTAAAATTGAGGATCGACAACGAAGGAATTCTTATCTATTTCCTTGCTTGATACGGAGTGAGCCTTGTGTTTTTTTCTTTCCTTTCAAGGTTTTAATGAAATGTCATGACAGTTAAGTTGCTCTTCTCATGAACATTCTTTAAATTTTCATGGTTACTACGTTAATTTTGGGTAATTTTTTTGTACATACTGAAATGCGTACGTTTTACAGGCCTATAAAGCGAATTATAAAATAATATGACCTAGACCCCCTACAAATTTTGTGTAGTTGTCAATCAGAACAATATTTTCTTTATTTTTCAAAGCTGTTATCCTTGTTCTTTCATTTTGGAAGAAAAAAACATCTAAGAACAATGTGTTATTACGAGGGGTTGTACTTATTAATGACAGAGAGTAACATGAAAGATTTTTTGGAGAGTGTCAGTATTTGTTGGACTTAGGGTAGTATTAAGAATCAAAATTAGAGTGGGATTAGTATTAATTAGTTTTTTGTCACGGCTGCTTTGCAGATGATCTAATTAAACGTCATGCCAGAAAAGCTGTTGTCTTCAAAAATATTCTTCAAATTTTCAATATTAAACACATTATATTTTAAAATTTATTCACCAGATTCAGGCTTACATACATAAGAATTCATATATCAATTTAAAAACATTAGCGCACTCAACAACAAACTATGAATAAAATATCAACTGAATAAAAATCAATAATATAAACAATAGGAGATATATCAATTTTAATATCAATTTCCATCAACATAGAAATAAAAATAACAGTCAAGCCACTAAAATCATTAAAGAATAAATATTTAATAGTAAGAGCAAAATTTAGGCTTTGAAGTAAATCGTTTATTTAAGCTCTTTCTAAAAAGTTGGAGTATCTTTTGCCATGCCCAAAGGTGTCTAAATGAGTTCGATGAATGATATCAAATAATAACTGAGGCCCAGTTCTAAGCACCTGCGATAGTCTTAGGAATCTTAAATTCGAATACTCTGCATCGTGTAACCTCCCGAAATTAAAATTCCACTAATATCCTCAGCAACTATAGATACTCCTATTTATTTGTCTATTAATTTAGTTTTAGGAGTACAATCTATATTTTTCAAACACACACTAAACAGAATTATCGTGGTAATTATATCAATTTTATGGTACCGGGTGGACACTTAAGAATTCAATATCTTATGAAGGTTGATTAATTGAATTACTTTATATTTCAATATATTAAAGTATAAACAGTACATCTTTTCTTTTTTTTAATCTGAGCTCTCTTGCTTACCTACAAACCGAGAAAATGACACTTGAACGTGATCGACGAATTTCTATTCACACACTCTAAGTAGTTGGGCGTCTACAGAACCACCGTCTACGCCTTCAGCAAATTCGAAACGTTGGAAAGGAAGAAGGTCCCAATCAGAAAGGCCAAACTGAACCTGAATGAGTTAAAGAAAGAATGCTAGGTCAATTCCCTCAAGTCTATGAGGGCCCATGCAAGAGATCTCGAGGTTTCACATCAGGATGTCCAGAGAACTATCAAAACATTGGGTAGAAAGAGCCTTGTGAGAATAAAGAGTCCACTTTTGACATCACCAATGAAATGACTCTTTTGAGTTCTTATGAGCTAATTTTGACACTTTTAGCCACCCTCCAGGCCTGATGCCAACCCCTTCGACTACACCTTTTGGGTGTATGTCGAGGAGAAGACCTTTATTGTCCTTTATCCAAACACTGAGGTCCTCAAAGCCACTGTCAGACAGCACTGGGACGCAATGACAGAGATCTACATCTGCAACAGGTACCAGGCCTTCCGCCTAGAAGCCATCATTGCCGCTATGGGTGGCTACATAATGATTAAGAGAGCTTCGATACACATTTATTTACAGTATTAATTTTCTTGAAATTCTATTGTTAATTAATATATTATCTCTTGTTCAAATTCAAAATTTAAAAGGTTCAGATTTTAGTAGACGACTTGGTATACGAATATATTATGTTATTTTCCAATTACTTTTTATTTTGCACACTGACAGGTCATATATTTATTATATTCTACATGTTTATATTCGTAGGTAAACAAACGACTTAAAAACACTAAAAAATACAAATACGTTAATGAAAGGGTGAAATCTTTAAAATGTGTGTGTTTGTGTTTTTTTGAATGAGAAAAACTTTTTATTTGCTACAGATTAAATTAAAATTTAAAATATTCATTTCACTGTTTACTTACTATTTGGGAAAAGGAATGCCACTTTCTTAAGAAATGAGAATTTAAAATACACACATACTTACATAAAAGACTAATTTAAAAATAATAATTATTAATAGCTTTTTTTTTTTTTCATTCTTTCTGTTCTTTTAACTATTTATATATACATGATATGTTTCCTTCAAGTGAATTTATGTTTAGAAGGAAAAGACACGAGATCTTTTGATAAATTATTCTTACTATGGCTAATGTGCATAGGTATCTATCTTTTGTCCTTTAATAATAATGCTTCATTATGCCCATGAATGCTTTGAAAAGAAAGAAGGAAAGAGAGACAAAAAGATATGTTACAAAAAACTTTTAAAAGTATTTATTTACCTACTAGGGGAGTGATTATAAAATGAAGGTATGTGTACCCCTTGGGGATTTGTAGGCACTGCAGGGGCTATTTCAGATTTAGAAAGATTATTTTACAAGTGGTACAAAACTCAGGGGCGTCTGTGAAAGGGGGTGGAGGGGTTGTTGTGCCCCCCCCCTAATTAAGGAACGTTTGTTTTTAGTAAAAAATTAAAAGTTTGATTTTTTTTTTTCAAAAAATGTAATATTTCTAATATAAAGTGTTATCTGTGAATATTTATTAATTTTTTAATTTATCTACAAGAAATGTAATATTTCAAATTTTAAAAAACATGTTTTTTGTCAATAGCTATAGATTTTTGAGTTGTGGTTTTTCTTTCCAAAAGATTTAAAAATTTGAAATTTTTTTCAAAAAATTTAATTTTTGGATTGAAAAAAAATAAAGAAACAAAGCGCCCCACAAAATATAATCCTACGGAAGCCCCTGTCACTGAAGCTAAAAATGCTATTTTTGGTAAGGAGGTACTTTTGTTTTAAATAAATGTTTCACAAGTTATACATCACTAAAAAGAAAGTTTGTCCCGGCACTAAGGTTACTAACTTTCTCTACACGAAATTCCAGAAAACATTTTTAAATTTCGGGATCCCGGAAAATTATCAAAAAATGTTTCCGAAAAAATTAGTTTTTGAAACTTTTTTCCTAAAAAGTTAATTTTCAATAAACAGATAAATAAATTTTTCAAACTTTTCTCCAAAAAATGTAATTAATATTTGAATTTTTTTTCCAAACAATTTAATTTTCTGTGAACAACTGTAGATTTTTGAAATTAAAATTTTATTTTTAATTTTATTTTTTGGACTTTTAAAATTAACAATCCAAAAACCAAGCCTCAAAAAAAAAAAAATATATATATAACAGAGTATACGATTTTTTGTCTTTTAATTTTGAACGTTAATTGTGAAAAAATGGTTACAAATTTAATTTTCAAAGTATGCGCCTTCGCTAACCACACATTTTCCCCATCTTTCAGCAATTTATGGATGCCTTTAAAAAAAAATGTTCGTCTTTGGCTGCAAAATAGCCATCGATCGATTTTTTGGCTTCAGCGTCAGAATCAAAGCGTTAATCATTGAGTGCGTGGCCCATCGTTGCAGAACAGTGATAATAGGAAAGTGCCAGGTTTGGTGAGTAAGCTGCATGAGCAAGAGGTTCCCAGTTGTACGATTCAATAAGCTGGTGGGTGGCTATAGAGCCATGCGGTGGTACATTATCATCAAGGAAAATTACCTTGTGATGCCTGGCTTCATATTTTGGGCGTTTTTGGCGTATGGTATGGTTCAAATCGGTCAATCGTTGTTGGTAGCAATCACCATTAACTGTTTGACCGTGTTGTAGAAGGTCATAGCATACGACACCAATTTTTCGGTGGCCGCCTGTGCTCTTCATTTCTTACGTCATAATCACCACTTTGGAATTTTTAAAACCACCTGAAGCACTGTAAGCTTCCACAAGCAATTGATGGGCTTGATAATCATTTTTCTTCAATTGATAACAGAAAATCAATTATTGTAGATTGTAGGCAGAAAATTAGACATTTTTACGAGCAAAAAAAGTGCGTTGTTGAAGGAAATGACACAAACAATGAATCAAATATTGTTGACACATGTCCAAATAAGCATTTAGATTTTTGGACAGGTTTATAAAGTCTAACTGGGGACACCTACGTACCAATAGCCAAAAGTCTCATTTCATAGGAGCATACCTATTATACACCGGCGGACGCCCCTGAATAAACAACGTTCTACAAACGCATGCCCTCAAAGTTTGGTGTTAAACAACGGCCGCAGGCTATACATAGTCGCAATACAAATTTTGTATTCAATAGGAAGATACTAATTGAACTACTCATTCGTTTGCTATTATTACTCGTTTTATCTACTCAACACAATATAGTAGATATTGTTCACGATTGAATGCTTTCAAAAATCCCTTATATAGTTATTACCCAATAGAAAGATGTTGACTATTGCAAATGGTCATAGACTCATCCTACTTATTACTCTAGCATATTATATTCATCATTTTTTTTAAAAAAGAAAACAAAAAGTGAGGATTTATTTAAGGGGGGGATCAATAAGTATATGTGTTATTATTAGCATTACATAAGAAAGACAGAGAGCGAAAGGAGGAAGTGAGTGAGTGATGTTATTTTGGAGGGGGGATTCTAAAAATATCATTTATGGATGAATGTAAGTGAATTCCTAATGAGGATCGTAATAAGAGACACACTCCAAATTATGTGATTTGTAATATATTGTATCTCTCCATTGCCAGAAATATCTGGATAGGAAGATTATTAATGTATGTATATGTTCCTCATATATACACATAGTATATAAAATATTGTGATAAATCAGTTCTTTTCCCTTGCAAAGAGTTTGATTTCACTTTCACTTCTTACAACCAACGTTTAAGTGTGTGTTTAATGGGAATTTATGACATTATAGACAGTATTATGAATGTATATATATATATATGAATATGGAACGCCCTCTTTTGAGTGTCTGTGTACAATAACCAAGATAACAATAAAAGAACACAGCGCACAGTTATTACTGAATGAACAAAATTGTTCATGGAGTACAAAAAATCAAAAGGTTGGAGATTTAATATTTTTTACTGTATTCATATATCTACAAAGAAATCCCGTGTTTCAGATTTCTGCATTTCCTGAGAGATATATATTTTTTTTTGTAGTGAAATATACATATAGAAGTTTTACTTAGTAGCCAAACATCCCCATTTACGGAGGCAGAGCGTAGGTGCACTGTTCTGATGATTTCCAAGAACAACGACTTATATATTAGAAATGCAGAATTATTGACAGGGGAAGTTTTAAAGAGTTAAGGAAGGTCTAGTGGAGACCAACACCAAGGACGCCAATGGGGGATTTAATAGAAAGCGTACCCAAGTGCCAAGGTATTTTAGTGCCTAGCTCTTTCAATCTGTATCTCATGGATTATTTTGTCAGGAGCTACCTTGAGTTTATGGCGTGAACTATATTTTCAATTATTTTATTTTATTCTCAGTTTTTGTTTTGTTTGGTTTTTAATAAATTTTTAAAAATGACCATTTTATATTAATTTAGGGTAGACCGATTGAAAACACCGGATGTTTAGCCTGTAAGTTACGGTTCACTATATATTACTAGTTGAAATTAACCAAATAAGCCAGTCATTTTGATTTTAGACTTTGTTTATGACCACCAATTTACTCTATTGTTGACATTTTACAAAATGTATCAAAAATCAGAATATTATGTTTGTATATTTTCAAAAATATTTATGTGTTTA
This sequence comes from Lepeophtheirus salmonis, assembly GCF_016086655.4. NCBI lineage: Eukaryota > Metazoa > Arthropoda > Copepoda > Siphonostomatoida > Caligidae > Lepeophtheirus > Lepeophtheirus salmonis. The sequence continues at coordinate 16,929,164 of NC_052132.2, forward strand.
CTAACATGCTCAAGAAAATTGTATTATTTTTCATTTGGTACCACTAACCGTGCTATACCATCAACTTTTAAAGATATATATCTACCGAATGATGATATTTGATGAATAGGAACTTGATACAAAAAAATAAAAATAACAATATTTTTATGGCAACGTGTGAAGTCAACAATAGCTAAATAATTGTATTTTATTATTTGGACCGCCATTGTATATATATAATGACATCACTAATTATATTGTATCTATTCACAATATTTGAAAGAATTGGTCTTAACATTTGTAATCTATTTGAAACATAAGATGAAGGAAAACATTATAATGTTTTAAATTAATTTTGGTATAGCTTTGGGCAGGGTGTTTTTGTAGAAAAAGCAGTTTAGCATTTAAAAAAGTAAAACCAATTGGTGGATGGAGTTAACATTTTTTCTTGCCGATTTTTGGCATATAATTGTAATAAAACAAGGCAATATAAATGAGTATAAATGTATTTAAGCATAATCATAATATTGTTCCTAGACTAATGCTATTATAAATGTTGAATGTTCTTCTCTTCTATCTCCATAATCATAAAAGGCAGCTTATGTTAACAAGAGTCTTAATTCAGTGTTGCTCTTCGCAGAATATCAAATAATATGAAACGTCGGTATGTTAAAAAAAGAAATCAAAAAATTAAAATAGTCAACATGACCATTTGAAGAATGTATTGGAGGATAGCAGCTTAGCTGTCATGACGTTTCATTAAACTGAATGCCAGCAGCTATGAGATGAAAGAAATAAACACAATCACCCATCCGTATTTTGCAATGAAAAAAGCAGGAATTACATCTATATCGATCCTCAATTCCACTCCGAGTCCAACAAACACTTAGACTTATAACTCCACACCAAATCCTTAGAGTTACTCTTTGTTTTCACTCAATTGTGATTATTTTTTCCCTCTTCAAGAATGCCATAAAAATGTTGACAGCTTTGGTAAATACATGAAATTCTTTCCGAATTTTATATTTTTTAAATATCTCCAAAAACCCTATCTCTGTGTATGATGTAAGTAACAGATGTTAATTTATATAATGAGCAAACTCAATTTAATCCCAACTATTCTAGTGATTATATATTTTGGTAGTAAATTGGTGGGGAGGGGGGGGGGAGGGTCGGATGTCATACAACGTAATCACTCAACAGAGAGGCGTTCAAAATCAAATGCAAGAAGTTTGGCAAGAGCACCTGAGGCTCTTATCAGATTTCGTAACAACTTCATAATCTTCCACGGAAGGATAAATTTACATAACATACTGAGTTGAATGGCATTCAAACACTTCGATTGATAGATCCTCTTGAAGTAGGATTGTTAAAAAAGGATGTACGTTCTCCAATCATTTTCGTTGTCCGATATTATGACAGTAAACCTTTCATCTATGAGCCATTTTTGAATTGAATTCCAAACTATGTGACTTGTATTTTGCTCTTTCCAGGAGAAGGCTTCACGGAACATCTCCCATTTGATTTTGAATACTCCTCTTGTGACGTTTAATAATGATGTAATTTATCTTATAATGTTTACTATATGAAAATGTCATTGAGATGAACACGCTGAAAAGAAGCGCGACCACATAAGTACTTATTCTTATGTATGTTGGTAAGATTACACTGGCTTAAATTAATGAAAGATCTATTGTTTTCAAATCGAGTTCAAGTTCCTTCATTTTCAGTACTAATATATTGTATAATACATTTGTGGATGTTGCTAATTGTAGGTAAGATTATATTAAATTGAAATACATGTCACTATTTAATAAATTATAAAAAAATAGACTCAATTAAATGATTATGACAGCAAAACTTATTCATGAAAGACAAATATAAATATACATAATCACTACACAAGTGTAAACTCCTACATTAAATCTCGTTCAAATTAACATCAATTAATTCCATGATTTATAGCTCAAATTAGGACTTAAATATTGGTGTTAGAATTGTTTTTGTCTGCGATTGGGTTGCCTCATGGCAGTCGTAAAAAACGTGAGAACTACATTAAAATTTGATAAAATAAGTATTTAAAAGAAAAGTCATTTTTGGGGTAGGAGGAGATGAGTTGGAATTTTAAAATTCATTTTTCTAGGGTGTTTAAAATATGTTTTTTCATCCGAAAAGTAAACGAATAATTGATTTTTTTTCTCCTTTATCCCTTAACATATGCTAATCATTAGAAAAAACTTATGAGCACGACAAAACATTTGTTTTAAAAATTAATAAATATATCCAACATGGATGTCAATTTGTAAATTTAATAAGAAATGCTTGTTATTATGACCAAATGACTTGTATTCGCATAAAAAAATGATTTAATTAATTTAATCCATTATATATTTTCTTTAAATCTAGCAAAAATGATTGTAAAGTTCTATTTTGAGCATATTTAATAGTCTTAAACATAATCCTCATGACTTTGATATGGTCCACATGAACACATATGATACTTGATGTTACACGAACAAAATATACTTTTTTTCAGTAGAATTTGATACTCTGATTCCAAATATGCCTTATTTTTTCACTATTAGCCTCAAGGCTTCAGAAAAAGGCAGGTTTTAGCATTTTTTAAATTCAAAGCTTTTTTAAAACCTTGTTGTTAAAGTCAGGGGTAAAATAGATGAAAATATTTCAGAGCCTAATGTTGACATATTTCATAACGCAAAAAATAACTAACTTAAAGTTTAAAGTAGGAAATGGGGGCTGTCATTATTCTACAAGAATATTTTTTTTTTGTGAAAGCTTAAAAGGAGTTTTAAAAACATTTTATTCAGAGACCCATAGCTCTAAGAAAAATAAATCCAGAATCTCTCAAAATATCTCATTTGATATCTGAAAGTCTGAACATTAGTTTTGTTAACTTCTAAAACGCTCTGTATAGTTGTCAATGTGAGAGAAGGCCATGCCAATATTTCAAAGATAAAGCTCCTTCTTGAATTGAACTTTTAAGAAAAGTCTTTTTATTTTGAATATTTTTGAGAGAAAGAGAGAAGACAGGCACAGAAAAAGAGAGTAACGATGCTGTAGAACTAAAAATGTGTCAGGGTAAATCCCTCTTGAGAGGTGATTCCCGAATCTGGGATCGGTTTTTCTCATTAAAGGAGTTAATTTATAACAATTAGATGTAGAGAATCCGTTCAGAGGATTCCCTGTGAATGTGAATCAAGAATATTCACATACTCCTAAAAAAATGTGATATATGTAATCATAATTTATTAATATATACTTTAAAATATTTTACACTCACATCAAATTTTCCAGATTGAATCAAGATATGATGAAAGGAACTGACGCTTATACATAGTTGGTGAAAACTCGTCCACCCAGATTCACTAAATTTGTGAAGCTACAGGGTGTAACAGCTATTAAATATATTTATAGAACAGTTGAGGAAAGCCCTGCTTGAGACAAAAGGACCCAGGATAGGCTCCATTGGCACAAATACAGCTGATTACCCAAGGATATTGTCCCTCCTAGCTCCCCCAACCTAAATCTAATTGATTAATTTGTCTAGAGCTACCTTATGTTAAAGGTAAATTGAGGTCCTCACACTAGAAAGAATACCTGATCGACTCCATCTCCAGAAATGCAAAAAACATAGATCGGGCACTAGTTTCCAGGACCCGTGCATGGCTGTTCTTGAACTAAATGATGATTCATGGTGTGATATATACTCTCAATTATTGTATTTTCTGCTCAGTCTTTTTTTTCTTTTTCTTAAATAAACCTTCAAAAATGACTTTTTTATGTTAATTTAAAGTAGACGGATCAAAAGAGTCCGATTTCGTTGTTACACCCTCTATGCTTTTAGAATAGACTTGTTCGTATCTTATATTTTTCCAATGTCAGATTATTAAGAATGAAATAAATCAACCATCTTTCAAAATCTATTTGACAATGTTAACCTAAGAGAATTATTTTTGTACAAAAATAACAAATACAATAGCGTTTATCCGCGTATACCGCTCAAGGTTATTTTTTTTTGAAAGCCTTTTTTTATAAAATACATTTCAAAAAGTTATTTTTTTTCCACTTTAAAAATTGTATCTATGCCCATTGGCACAAATTATCCCAGTTAATTATTTTGAGTAAGAATGAAAGACCCAAGTAATACTATGACAAGGGAGTCTATGGTGTGTTTTTATTATTCCTCATTTCATTTTTTCCCCAAGCTTTTGTTCCTTTTAGAAAATACACATACAAATGTCTATCCCAAGATAAAGAAAAAGTATTTGTAATCAGCTTTTTGAAAGAAGAAAAAGAAGGAACAAAAACTAAGCACTAAGGCACAATTGAATGAAGAAAAGGAAATAAAAAAGTATGTCCATGGCTTACTTACTTAATACCAGGTTTTAAAATGAATGAAAGAGGCTTATGGATTCCTATTTCCTTATTTTTGTTTTTCCTTTCTTTGTTTTTTAATAGTCTTGTGATTCAGATATTTCAAAGTTTGGGATTTGTTTTAATTTCACTGATTTACTTTCTTGATGATATAAAGGCATAGTATAGATATAAAGGTGGGTTACTACCGGGCGGTACATTGAAATCTAAAAACTTACTAATTCAATAATGTGTAGAGGTTGAGCTATTGAAATTAATTCATATTCCCATATATTAAAGCATAAATAATTAGCTACACAAGCAAACAAACCTGAGCTCTTTAACTTAGGTTATTGTGGAGAAAATGATACTTGAACGTGATTGAAGTATTTCCATTCACACACTCCAAGCAGTTGAGCGTCTTCAGGACCATCGTCTATGCAGCCAACGTTGGAAAAGAAGAAGGGCTCTTTAAAAAGGGAAAGTTGGACCCGGAGGAGTTAAAGAAAGCAGGTCAATCCCTTCAAGTTTATGAGGGTCATCCAAGAGATTCCGGAGTTTCAAACCAAACTGTTAGCAGAGTTATAAAAGAGTGGCCTTAAAGAGCCTTGTGAAGTTAGAAAGGCCACTTTTGACACCAGCAATAAAAGATATCAATCATGACCCTTTTGAATTATTTTTTTAGTTCCTTTGAACTCTTTTTTCACACTTTTCTCCACACACCCCCCCTACAGCGCCCTCAAAGCCACTACCAGCCAGCAATAAGACGCCATGAAAGAGGAATACATCTGCAGCGGGAGCCAGGCCTTCTGTCACCACCTGGAAGCCATCATTCCTGCTTAGAACGGCTACATTAATGATTATGAGAGCTTAAAAATACATCTACTTATAGTATTAATTTTGTTGAATTTCTATTTTTATTAATAAATTATGTCTTATTGAAGTTTAAAATTCAAAGTGTCCCGATTTACATACACCACTCAAGTATTCATAGAAACGCTTATTTCTTTATTTTTAAGACTCCAGAGCTCAGAGTTGGAGGGAGTTACACACCCAAAATTTAATTTTGAGCTGGTGTAAATATTACCACATAGTAAATTTTAATCAAATCCGTTGCCTCCTAAAAATTCCTTAAGGAATGACCCGTTATTATATTTTTTTAGGGAATTCAAAACAACTACCAAAAGTAGGCTGGAATTCCTCCTCCAGAGAAAGATGTTAACACCACAAGGATCTGTTAAATAATGAACAAAAAGACAAACTACCGATGCAACAATCTTCTTACCTTATATAATCTCAAAACTGTCATTTTTCTCGACGTTTTTCCTATTTCTACTAATAGTTACGTACATTGTTACATCGGATAAAAGTATTTTATACTTATATCAGGGTTGGCTGATTTGAATCCTTTTCAGATAATTATGCATACGCCAATGAAATAGTAAATAAAAAGTATTCTCATTGAATTAGAAAACATTTCTACAAGTAGCATACAATATATTATTGTTCCTCTGACGTAATTAATGACTACAGAAGTCTAACTTTTTTTATATACAAAGTATATTTTCATAGACTATATCTATGTACAATGCATAGACCCTTCTTCAAAAAGGGGAGGAGGATTCTATATTTGTCACATAAGTTATTTAATTACTGACTATCATGTGGGACATAGTAGGCGTGTGACTACACAAGGATTTTCATCCCTTCAGATAACTAATGTAGTATGAAATAGTCATACATGTATAAAATATATCTTAGAAAGTGGGATCAATTTTTAAAGCTGTTATACGTATTATTTAATTTTTGATATGGGAACATCTCAATACTCAAGAGTTACAAGCAGTTTTAGGGTGTTAGTCTAACAGAGATGCAGAATTCATATAGTGAGCGACACTAATGAAACATTGCCTGGGGTTTCCATTGGACAGGCAATAATATAATCACTATAATGGTCATTGACTATTAAATATTTTTAATTATACATATTATAATTTTACTGACTGTAGTTTGTTAGTGAAGTCTGAGCCATCTTTTTAAAGGTCTCACTCAAACTTATTGTAGAAATCCTCAATATCTGATCCAATTGTTCATGAGTGAATGCCGTACAATATTTATTTTTCACACTCCATTAATCTCAGTGAAAACATATTCACACCACAACCAAGTTTTATACGATCATTCTGCAACCACGGAGATCCAATTGTTTTATACGCTCAAATCTTAGTGGCAATCCAATCCAGAATCCTTCTGTAGAAGATGATTGAACACGTTCTACAATTCATCATTTGATTGTAGATCAACTAACTCAATCACTAGTCATCATTAATCTTCAGTGCCGACTAGCCAGTACCCAAACCTCTCTCCACAGTCCTACAAAAAAAACTTCTAAGTATTTTAAAAAGATAAACAGTATGATGACACTAAATATCCCTCTTCAAAGTGGTAAGGAAATGTCCGGGAATGAATTTTACATCAAATGAATTTACTGGGAATGGAATTACTAGGAATGAAAAGGTAGGGAAGTGAAGTTACTAGGAATGAAAGTACCAGTCACGATTTCAAAGGAATTGAATTTTCATAAATATTTTTTTTTATCTTTTTTTTATTACAATGGAATAAGCTTCAAACTCAATATCTTGGCAACCCTGAAACCTATTTTTTACAAGTTTGCTTCTAAGATTCAGCTGGCAAAACTTCATAAGAAAAAATACAAAATTTTTAAAACATACAAACGCTGTGCGGCCTTTATTGTGCACCTCAGACCGGGCTGCACGCCCATGGACACAAATAACTTCATAGATAATTACGTTGAAGAGGTTTAATCGATGTTAACTGATCTATTGTCTTCGAGAAATTTAAATAATTGTGTTTTGTCCAAATCTTTTAATTTGAACCGAATTTATTTCGCAAAAACCAACATTTTTAAGACTTATTTTTTGGTTAAGGGAAATTTTGACATAGTCTCCTTGTAACTTTACACAATTCTCCCAGCGATGCTTCCATCTCTGTAACCCGTCCAAATAGGGAGTACTCTGTGTTTTTCTCTGCAAAATAGTTGTGTACAATTTTGATTGATTTTTTATTTTTGTAATCCACTGTTTGTACTGTATTTTTGTTTCACAGGTAAAATGGCGTATCCAAGTTTCATATACAGTAAGTAATTGACGCCAAAACTCAAACTTATTGTACCTAAACTGCCCCAACAGAGCGATACTTGATTTGTCCATTTTTACAAAAACTCTCAAATCAACTCAGTCAAACGACTTTTATATAACAACTGCGTAACCAAAATGTTGAAACTTTGGTGAGAAACTGTCAACGTATGATAGATAGACGTGACTGGTTTTTATTTACCAGTGCTACCATCTTGACGTTGAGGTTAGAATATTTTCAGACCACCCCTGTAAATATGACTTCATCTTTTCTTTTCTTTTTTTAATATGAAGGTGATGAGCCTACACACACTTGTTGATCAGCCTTGTCTAAAGTCACAGTCATTGTTTCTTAATAGTAATTTTAATAAAATGAGCTTTAGCTATAAAAATGAGTTGTCCCCAGACAAATAGATAGATAGACATACAAACTTATTCTTAGTACTATAGATTATTATTTACTACATCAAGTCCCAAAGTTCCTCCCTATTATATGTAAGTCTATGAAGAGAAACAAAAAGTGGATCCTTGGATAAAAGTTCCATTAAAAAAAAAGTAACATTTAAAAAAATAGTAATAATTTAAAGGAACTCAAAACCTAGTTCGAATCCAATAAACTAGGCCATAATTTATGTGCATTATTATTTGAAGTTTTTTTATTATTAGAATGAATCACTTCAATTATTCACTCCAATTGGATACACATATTTTTTAAAGTTTTGAGCAGAAAATTGGGGTTATGTTTTTGCGTCTAAAAATAAGCAAACAATTCAGTGTAAATAGACACTGTATATAATCTTTTTTTTAGTTAATTTCCTTCACTATAAAAATAATCTCCAGGAGTGGCAACATGCCTTCCGTTATATACAGATTTGTTGAACCAGACTTATACATCAGATGAGGAAACTTAAAAATAATTGAATTAAGAGTATTTCTGCAAATATTTTTCTTATTCGCAAAAGTGAATTATGTTGTCCGTTGAAGTGTTCAAGAAAAAACCCCTAATGGCTCCCAATAAAAAGGATTGGATGGATCTAGATGGATTATCAGGCTTAGGCTTTCCAACGAAAGCAACAAGAAAAAGAAAAATCACTAAAGGAAGCAGTGTTCAAGGTTGTTAAAAAGGACCCCTGGTCAGTGGTGAAATGAAGAAATCTGGAAAGAAATAAGTGTCCCAAATTTCAATTAAACATCTCATGTAATGTTTTCGAAAATATAGTGTTCGTAAGTACAAAAGAATAGTAATAGAATAGTATATAAATATACAAAGGTATCCTATCGATACATGAAGCAGGAGCGCATCAAGTATTATGGAGAACAAGGTTGTTTGCTATTGATTCCTTGCCCACTACAGATGAACACGGATATTCCAATTTGTAGTGATACTTATGCTGTAGGTAGAAAGTATCTAGAACAACTATATTTAGAGAAAGAAAATTAGATTGATTCTATAATAAGATCGAGAAAAGGTTTAATGAATGGTAAACAATTTACATCAATTTTCAACTTGCAAAAGGCATATTTCTTTTTCGATTGACATATTTAAATTGTAAAAGACTATACAATTCTGTCATTTGCAAATTTATTCGCTGCCTTTTGTTATATATTCAAGTGATATTGAGTATCCTTTAACCTCGGGTGACTAGAAAAACCTGTTTGGATCAGAAGGTTGTAATGAGAGTGTGTCTTCCAAAGTAAGAGGATTGAACTTTGTTGTATAGGCTGATATACCAAATAATATTATAGATCCTCAATGTATGCAGCGTTTAACACCAGGATCCCCAACATTGAATGAAATGTATTTGATATAGAGGTTAATTTTGTGCACTATTGGGCTAATGAACCCATCCAGTTTCTCACAACTTCCAAGGATGTTGTCAATGTCTTCAAGTTGAACTGTGTTCATCAGACAACATAATTGAATTGTTGGCTTATTTTTAGTTGCAAGTCTTGTCCTGGAGTACTTATTTTAAACTAAAATAAGTTTACGTTAATATAATGCAATTTTTATTTTATAATTTGTATGTTTTGTATATATCTGTTTAAATACATTCAGGTTACTACCACTATTTAACAGCTAACACAATTTTATTCTTAAATAATCATCTGATTTTAACATAACCCAATCCCAAATAAAAGGAAATATACCCTAATACAATTTCATCGCATATTGTGTCAGTGAAAGCCTCAACACTACCATAGAAACGGAAGCAGGTCTTGATGGCAGTCTCCTTTGTTTTACATCAGCTTGGCTTTTATGTTTCAGGGGGATCTATACGTATGTTGCTCAACAGCGCCCTACACAAATAAGTCCATGGGGTTGAGGTACGGCAAGCTTGGAGGCCAAACACGGGATAGAATAAACTAAAAAAAAGGTCAAAGCTTTTTAAGCAGTTTTGCATGGAGCAGAGTAATTACCATCTCTAAACTATTCCAGTTCCTTCCAGACACTCCAGACAAAGGACCTTGTCTAGGTTTAAGAAATTTGCCATCTCAACAGTGTCTCGTCCGGAGCAGATTGCAACAAGGTCAGTCTGCCTTTTTCCACGATATTGGAATTAATTGATATGCCATTTCTTTTTTTTAGCCGACATCAAACACTTCTAGCTAGTTGCCAAAACAACAAACGCCGCCCTGCCTGTGCATGTACAGCTGCTCAAGGATATCCAACTTTGTTGTTAAACACCGACTGCACTCTGCATATCTATGATATGAATAAAGATAAAAAAATAATTCAAACCTCTATTTGTTTATTAGAAATAAAATTTCTCCATAGAATTTAAACGGTTATTTTATGTACTGAGTTTCATTTTGTGTGTGGAAATTGGAACAGTGGACAATACATATTTCAAATAAAAAAGTACATTAATAGATAAAGTATACATTCGATTAGAAAAGAAATAGAAATAAAGGATAATTAGGTATACTGTATATACTATTTTGAAGGGGAAAAAAGAATACATGAACACCTCCTGTCAATTAAGATACACATAGATATTACTATGATTAGGATTAATATAAGAAATGCGACAGGTTAAGCATACATATGAAGCCACAATAATTGATAATATTATAGTAAAATTAAATATAAAATATAGGTATTCTATTTTGTACGTACTTCAGTTTAATTTAAGTTAATTTGTCTTTGGAAATTGGCACAAAAATTCACGTACCTACAGAGCCGTACGTATTTACTATGGCTTTAAAAAAATGAAATGATACGCTTAATTATGGAAAATAACTTATAGAACTCCTTGGTACTACTGAGTTTCTTAGTCTGGATATGCTCCATTGGGAGTAAAAATGTCGATACAAACACAACAAAGTTGATTTGATGATAGGCCACTGGCCTAGGGGGAGGATTGTCGATATAGTACAAGTATATTACGGACTGTTCAGCTGATCAAAGATTACATGAGAGGTGGAGAGGATCATTAAAGGGTTGTGAACCATTCAAGAGGGGCTTTAGATTTGGGAAACCCTTTAATTTCTTATCGGAACCATTTTTGTTTTTGTCAAATGGCTACATCCTCACTCTAACCAGCAGTTTAAAACAATTACTGTACTTTCTGTGCCTTGGCGATTGAAAATTCAGAGCAACTCTTGTTCCTATGTCCGTCAGTGCGGAAATTAAATAATAGAGAGGAGGATATGGAACAAAAGTAATGGAACTACATATTCACGAAAGAAGATTGATGAGTGTCAACGGCGTCAAGTCATCCAAAGTTTCCAAGCTTTGATAGCAAAAATACAGTCAGTCATGTAAGTGACAACCTTGATTGAAGAAGAAAACGGTTAAGATATCAATTATGGAGAGTTTTGATGCGAATGGAAGGCTGGTTAAATATATGTAAAAGAGTAGAATGGGATCGTGTCTCCCAAATAAAAGGGAAGAGCCACAGAAAATAATACAAAAGTTAAGTGTTTAAAGTTCTATTTGAAACTTTTTTATTAATGTGTAAATCCTTTTCTTTCAGTCTATTTTTTTTTCTTTGATATCGATGTGTAGGGAGCAGGGATCATGGCAGTCATGGCATTGGTGAATAATGGAGGTGAAATCTCCAATTCAACGACCCAGAAGGCAAAGGATAACAGGCTGATGAAGTCAACAAAATTGCTCAACAAGCTCAAGCACCAAAGCAGCCCGGGATGCTGTGGTTTTTCTCTGATGAAAAGAACTTCTGTCAAGATCAGAAGGTCAACAAGCAGAACAACAGGTGGATAGCCACCTGCACCAGCCATGTGAGGAAGGTAATGAAGACCAAGTTCCCTGCAATGGTCATGGTGTTCGGGGTGGTCAGCAGTGAAGGTCATGTTATACATCCCCACAAGTTAGAAACGGGTCTAAAGGTCAATAGAGAGGTCTACCTGGATGTTATGGAGAAAGTGGCTCTGCCCTGGATCCAAGGGGTGGCTGGAGACAGGCCCTGGGTGTGGCAACAGGACTCAGCACCCTGCCATGTGTCCAAAATCTCCATGCAGTGGTTAACCGAGAACTGTTATGACGTCGTAACCAAGGATTTGTGGGCTCCTAACTCTCCCGACCTTAATCCTTTGGACTATTTTGTCTGGGGCTATGTGGAGAGACATACCAACAGACATCCCCATAGCACCAAGGCCAGCCTGATGGACTCCATCAAGGAGGTATTCGGCAATATGGACAATGAGATGGTCAGAAGAGCCTGCGACCGGTTCAGAGGCCGTATTGATGCCAACGGTGATTATATCGAATGAATGGCTACTCTATACCTATATGCTCGTCATAGTTTTGATTTTGAATAAAACATTTAAAAAATGTATATTTTGTGTTGTTTTTTGTAGAAAAATATTTTGGCGACAATTGGATCCCCGCTCCATGTACATGCTAGGGAGGGAATTATGCTACAAAATTAAGTATCATTATATTGTGTTAGGATACTTATTATCGATCACAATTGCTCGAATAAATTTTTACATAGATTATGACAATCATTAGAGTTTGCGCTGTATATATGCATAAATATATATTTATAGTAATTATAAGTTTAGACAGACAAACTTTTAATAAATTGTAAAATAAACATAATCTAATTAAATAAGTATTTTAATTAAATTTAAAACATGGAGTGCAATTATCAATATATATGTATAACGCAATATTCAAAAATATTGAAGAAAAAAACTTTATTAAAGGAATCAACATGTGATGAGGTGTTCATATAGACCGTGGTAAATCTTTCTAGCTATAGTGGAAGATCGTTAATTGCGCACCATGTTCTATCTGGAGATACGCTCATATCTTAGGATTCAGGATTCTACTCTAACTTTAATAATGAGTTAGATATGGCACACTTTACTGTTATTTATTACTATAACCTTGTGAATCCATTAACCTGAGCTCATAATCCGACGATTGAGACTTTGTGCAGTCACATCAAGGATATATTCAGGCAGCTAGGAGTAATGAATACATCAACAGAGCTTTTACAGATATATCTCCTTGATTTTATGTGGAAAAAGTCTCTCTAGGATATTAGTCATTTTTATACAAAATTTGATGACGCTATCTACCAACTTCGGAAGTGAAGTGCTTTCATGTAAGTAATTAGCTTTGGTTAAGTTTTTAAATAAATACGTAATACAAATTATGCACAAACAACTCAAAGTACCGGGTTGAAACATGAAACTTACCGACATGTATTATATTAATTTGAGAGGTTTGTACGAGAAAATTAGAACTGTCTGTAATTGTGAAGGTAGTCATGTATCTCAAGCTTATGGTTCGTTTTTAAAAACTTACTAAGACCTTCTTAGACAACAACATTGCTTTCTGGGACAAGAGATTGTGGACACCATACAGTCTGGATGTCAATCATCTTGACTTTTCTTCCTGAACGCACAAAGATAGGAGGACCTGGGATAGGGCCCACCAAACCTCCCCCCCCCCTGTAAAATGGTTATATTACTATCGCAAGCAACGTTAACCATTATTATTATTTTTTTTTTTGAATAATTAATAATTATGTGTTTAGTGTTATTATTGTTAGCTTGTACTTCCTCAAAAATATGTTGCTGTACAAGAATGGAGAATGGAAGGACTTTAGTTTCTTATTGTCTCTACACAACATCAGCGTGATGATCACAAGGAATTCTCTTAACTATGTGTCTGTTGTATTTAGATATCCTCAACAACAAGGATTTTAGTCTGAAGCGTTCTGGTGCAGTAGACAAGGCCCCCTGGATGGTAAAATTCTGTATCCAATCAAAATAACCCATTAATATGTCGGTTAGTACCGCTTGTATCCTATACACGTAAAGAAAATGAAGGTACCATGAGCAATAACAATGAGACAAATAGATAGTCAAACATGTAATTATATATAAAAACCCAATTTCATGTAATTTGATCATTATGAAGAACTATTTCACAAAAAACAATATCACATATATGAGGTGTGTTCAAAAAGTAAGGTGACTTTTTATTTTTAGGAATATATTTATTATTTCGCCAATATTTATGCTGTCCCCTTCAAAGTAATTCCCCTCAGATACAACAGTCTTTCTCCAATCCTTGAAGTACTTCTCATAAGCACTTTTTAGTTCCACCTCGAGTTCTTCCAGCGATGCAGTCTTTATCTTCTCAATTGTTACAAATTTCGTCCGTTTATAGATCTTTTCAGCTTTGGGAACAAGAAAAAGTCACACAGGGCCAAATCTGGTTAATATGGTATGGCTTGATTGTGGCGCTGTTTTTAGCCAAAAAATATCGCACAAGCAAAATATGAATGAGCAAGGGCATTTTCCTGATGCGAAAGCCATGAATTGTTTTTCCACAATTTTGGACGTTTTCTTGGTATTTCTTTTTGCAAGAGGTGCATGACTTCAAAATAATACTCTTTATTGATCGTACGACCACATGTTAAGAACTCCAGATGCACTACGCCACTACCGTCGGGGTAGTGGCTAATTCTTTGATCCATGTTTTTGTAATAGCAAAAAATCGCCGAAACGGTAAATACTTCGAACCTATATGCCTCTCACAAACAAACCAAACATAATATGTACACCTGAAGCAGTAAATATATGTTCGTGGGGAATGTAATAACATAAATAGTATTAAAAATCGAGCTCATCAAATGCACGTTGCCCACAAAATTTGAAAAGTAACCTTGCTTTTTGAACAAGCCTAATATAATACAACTAATTCTTGTCATTAAGAGAGAGAGATAAAGGTGCATTACACTTTATAGTCTTGATGCAAGTTATGATGGGGGGGGGGGTCCCCATAAATACCCAACCTATTAAGAAATAAAAAGATAATGAAGGATGTATGTATATGGACTATAGACTTATTATTATATTTATTGCGTTACTTCACTTTATAAATAAATTAAATATCTTTTTCTTGCTCACTAACAAAATTTAATTTTCATTAATGGAATTAATTTATATTATATTTACAAAGACACAATTGTCCTTTGTGCATTTTTTCCTTCCCTTTCTTTTCTTTGCCTTTTTGCATAAATGTGTGTACCTACATACATACTTTTGAGCCTCATTTATTTAAGTAGTGTAAGAGAATTAATATATATTTTCCCTTCATAGTGTTAGTATTATTAATACCTAATATAGTGAAAGGGTATGTTCTTTTATTGAAGAAAAGGGAAGTAATTGCATTAGGGCTATAGTAAGAAGTAGTGATAGGTGGGTGTCAAATAAGTCCCCGAAAAAAATGCCTGATTGGCAGCTCTTGACGATGAAGGCCGTCTCTATGGTGTACCAAAGTGTCATGATGAGTGATGTAAATTGTGGTCATTCTGTAGCTGGTCCGTTTTTTGGGGTTTTTTTTGGAATTGATAATCTGGAGAATGAATTTACTTTTCCTTAGGAGAATCATTATATCAACTGATAATCGTTTCTTAAGTACTCATGTGGGTAGACTATTATTCTCATAATATTTCTCCACTTTTTTAAAATTAACTACATCCTTGACCAAAAGTTGCACCTTATGCAGTTTCACCCTAGGAAGCTCTGCTCTAGGAAGTTTCGCCTTGGGAAGATTCGCCGGCATACGTATATTATAGCATAAATGTATCTTCCACTTATAATTTAAGGTCTTCAACTTGAAGTCCTCTGTAATTAATTATGAAATTATGGCATTTGAGTAATTAATATGAAAAAATTGTCGTTTTTATTATAATGCATTCGAACTGTTTGATATGTTCTGTTTTAAAATCTATTAAAATTCAATTAAATACACTCCTTTTACACTACTGAATGCAAAAATGCATAAACAAATGACTTCAATTGGAAGGATATTAATTTGAAATCTTAAATGATATGCAGAAGATAGATTTATGCTATAATATATGTATCATGGCGAAACTTCCGCAGGGCAAAACTTCCCAGGGCAGAATATCCACGGGCAAAACTGCCCAGGGCGTAAAATTCTAGAACCAATTACATCTGGAGCATCTGCAGGATGCTCCAGATCACTTTCAACTCCTTTCCTCAGCCACTTACTTATAAGTGGTTTCGCCCATGCTAGCATGGTTTCATCTTGACACTCCAAGTATGGAGCATCAATTGGTCCAGTTATGGTACAATACGGTTTGAGGTAGATTTTGCCCAAAATAGATTTGGCACGGCAAAATGCCAAATTGACAGGATCATTACTTCATAAAAAGTGCAATCCAAGATTGCAATTTGGAAGGTGCAATCCACTCTAAGTAAATAAAGCAAGGGTCCTTCCTTCCCTTTGTATTTTACAATGATTATGAACCCTTATGTAGTAAAATTGACCGGAGGATTTCACTTCCGTCAGACTCTCAAGTACACACTTTGCCCATGTACATAAATTTATGTTTCATGATATTAAAATGTATTTATATTTGTTTATTTATGAAATAACCATAATGTATCAAGTGAGACGCGGGAATAGACAGCTGACAACAAAGTACAAAGTGGTAGAACGCTGTAACTCAACTATCATCGTGCTCGGGATGAATTATTCCAACAATTTCCTACATTTCTACAAACTCTGGCCTTTTGTACATTGTTGTAAGTGACTGTTTATATTTCTTGGTGAATTATAATGTTTGATTGAGTGCATTTTATCATAATTAATTAATTTTGTTTTTCAAAATTGGGAGATACACCCAATATGGAATATCAAGGAAGAATTTGTAACTATTATATTTTGCCGATTTTGAAGGATCAACATTAGAATTGTACGTAAAAAGACGAGGAAGCATTTCTTGATGAATTTCATTATTTCACCAAAAAGCCTATGGTTAACATTGTACTTCAGTGTCGTCACTCGAAAGAAGGATTGAACATATTAAATTTTACTCCTTGCCTTAGATCAGCCCGGCATTAAATGACTCATAAGTACATAGATAGTAACCATGTAATTTTAATACATCAAAATGAAATTATAGTATCAATTAATAGTCAGCTATTAGAATGATAAATGCATTAGAAAACTAAGCAATTTCAACTTGTACAATTTGCTTATACAAGCTGTAACCTACAAAGACATCGCAGCTAATAAACAACATATACATATATATTTTTTTCAAAAATCACAATAAAAAATATATTTTCAAAATAAGGAGATTTGAAGGTCAAATTTTTGTCAAATAAATTACTTATATACAATGAGTAGGGATGGAAGTTCTGTAGAGAAAAACAGAGTAAAGTAATTACAAAAGAAAAACAATTGGTGATTTTGCTTTATTGCTCATTTTTTTCTCCTTGGCTAACAAGGCTTATCTATAATTCAATTTAATAGTAGGAATATAAAAAAACTAAAATTATTGAAATAAATAATACCTCTACATAAACATACACACGTTTAATAAAACAAAGAACAATAAAATTTAATCAAAAACATAGAATGAAAAAAATAATAACATAGAAAAGAAAACACGGAACTGTAGAGTTTCTTTATTTGATAAGAACAATCTGTTTTAAAACACAATATTGAATTTTCACAGGGGATAAAACACTGTAGATATCATAGTCCGAGGAACTATGTTTCGCATATAAGATATGCTGAGCCTTTGTAATAATTCCATAAATAATCTTCTCCTTTTTCCAGAGTAAAAGGCTACAAAATCATCCTTCTTCATATTATAAAAATCAAAAAATTTCTCCAAAGGTTTGCCGGTCAGGTTAAAAAATGGAAGGAGCTTCTTGCATTTAAATAAAAAAATGATCGCTCGTCTGGTCATTGGTCCGACACATATTCATTTATGTACATCAAATAACTTTGCTCTTACTTATAGAGTACCAGATAGTAATCTCTACTTTAGCCATTTTTCTGATGATGATAGTAATTAATTTTTATTAAAAGGATAATTTATTTTCCTTCTCTCCAGGTATTTAACAAAAATTTCCCTTGTCGGAGTTTAACTGGATTTTATTAGATTCGACGTACTAACAGAAATCAATCAAAGACGTACTGGCAATGCAGGTCTTGGACCTGGTACATAACTCCTAAAAGCAAACTTTTTATTTTTCGAAGGCCATTTTATTTATTGGGCCACCTTAATTGTCTGTTTTGCCTACATAATCGACTCCACTTGTTCAGATATTCATATCACTGAGAGAACCTCTGGTAGGAATTTCCCACCTAGGGGACTTCTCAACAGTATAAAAGATATCCACGACCCCCTTTGAAAGTCTTTCATCCTTTCCAAAAAATTTGTAAGCTTTTCTATAACCTTTCTAAGACCATTGTATGCTGACCCTTGTATTCTAAAAACATTCAGTGATGAGCACCCCAGAAATGTTCCGCCGTCCAAAGTTGCCCTTTCCAGTAGGACTTCAGCGATTTCCATAAAATATTAAAAAGACATGACGAAAAGTGCGCCAAATTTTAGGGATTGTGAATTTTCTTCACCGATATACTTTTTTCTTAATTAATTTTAAAAACATCATCTCTAGTATGAGAATCTGTGTGGCAATTTCTTCATCATAAGGAGTTACTCGTAAAGGTGAATCACATTGGAATTTATATACGTGTTCCAAGTCTGAACTTTCTACCAGGTGTTAAGATTGACGGCTGAAAAAATGCCACAAGCCGCCCAATCTTTCTGGTGATTTCTTCTAAAAAAACTTTCAACACACTTGGTCCCAATCAAAGCCCCTAAAAACTTCATGATTTATATCGTGTTAAAGGTTGGCCATGCTTTTTTAATGATTCCATGATATTGGCTGAGCATTTTAGTTTTCTCGGGGTTTATGTTTAGTTCAGAAACAATGGAAAACACATCGAACAGACTTAAAGTTATCTTAAAGGACTTTATTGTTTATAGTGGGTACACCAAAGTCATCTTCATAGCAAAGGCACTTTGGGCCGGACGAAAGGGGAGAAAAATCAATTATGTTACCATCCATGCGAATCTTCTGGATTAAAGGTTCGATATACATAATTAAAGGTACAGCAGAGGAAGAGTTCCCTTGTTGCACACCTCTTCTTTTATCAAATATAGCGGCTTTTTTTCCTTACTCAACTATGGTTTGTGATTTGGTTAGTAGAGCTATAGACATCCTGACGATTAAATCACCAAATCCTTTCTTAAATAAAGTTTCAATTATGAATTTGTGAGAGAGTGTACAAAAGTTATAGAAAAATCAACAGTCACAAAAGAAAAATTGTAAGATGACTCTAAAAATGTATGTAACGTAAAAGGCAAAAGATATGTTTTTGTTCATTATTCCATAGGTTGTCGTGGTGATAACAACTCTTTCAGATAGAAGAATTCTCGCCTATCTTTACTGTAAATTGTGTAAAAAGTGTATAATAAAATTAATATATATCTATTTGCATATAGTCATAATATTTTCCCTGCATTAATACTATTTAAAATGTAGAAGATTATTCTCTTTAAGGCAGTAATTCATTTTATCCTCCCCCCAAAAAAAAAAAAAAAAGTCATCTAATAGGCAGGTGATATTAACAAGGATCTTTATTCATTAATACCATAAGTCTTGCGCCAGGTTTCCCCTAGTGCTCTCGAAAAAAAAACATTCTCTGATCATTATAAATCGTTAGCATTTTTAGTAAATGAAAAAAAGAAACTGAAAATCACATTTTAATCACATCTATCATAATGGCTGCTCGGAGTGAATACAAATTTGGATGAAAGGTGAGGCAGACATTCTTCTCCAAGACACCCCAAACCCCAAAACTAGGAGTTTCAGGTCAGAGTTGGAAGAGGAGGAAATTGCACAAGGGTTTTTTTTTGTTTTTGTTTTTTTGCGGTTGGTCTATAATTTTTACACATAGAGGCGTGGGATAACAAAGAAAATGTTTATTTTGTTTCAGCTGTCTCTTGGTTGCCTAATTAAAACTCATAGTTAAAAATAAGGCGTATAAAATTATAATTAAATACTACTTATAGCTTTGGATCTTCACTCTGAAGATAATTAATTTAATAAAATTTAAAAAAATCACTCTTAAGATAATTAATTTAGTAAAATTCAAAGAAATTCCGTACTTGTGTACATCATACTGGGTAGATAAGAGTGAAATAAGTTATTTTGGAGTCGTTGAAGATTCGATTATTGTAAGCTTTCTATTATCAATTGTTGTTTTTTTAAAAAGAAGTTACAGAACTTTATTTTTAAATGACATAATTTAAATATCTTTAAAAATTATGGATGATATTTCAATTGTAAATTAATAAATAAATAAAAATTGCTCTTGTTACATCCGAGGAAGCAGCAAAATAGAACTGAGTCAAAGTTCCCAAAAAATTGAAGAAGAACTAACTTACTTAGATTTCCCATTTAACGAAATATCAAATCTTAAATATCTTCTTGATTAAAAAGTTCCCAATAAGAAATGTTTTTCAAAGAAAATCACAAAAGATCAAAAGGTATATTTATATTTTTTCGATTCGGAGCAGCTCGTTCTTACGACGAAATGCCAAACAGTTGAGTCATACCTCAGCTTGAGATCTCCGGAAATGAAGTTTAGGGATCTCATTTAATGCCAAATGTACAAATCAGTCGACAATATTTTCTTCTTTATGCTCCATAGTTTAATTCTTGCTTTTCAAACCTAGAAGTAGGCTTGTCTAGAATCTAAGAGACAACTCAAAATTTTGACTCCAAATAGTAATTTAAGGGTGCCTCTACCTGAAAAAAAAAGTTTATGTGCACCAAGACATTTTTTGCCTTTTGATCACGTGTGTCCTCGTCTCAAACTTGGTTTAAAACTTCACTGATTACACTTTATACTTGAATTTTCTCTCTTCAAGAATTGTGAAAATAGTTGGTGAAAATACTTAACAGTGCCAATGACAACAAAACTCACATGGTATGAAATGCTTGCAACCCTAAACATTAGTGGATAGTTATGTACTGTACTACATACGATACTAACAGCGTTATACCCGTTCCGGTACAAAAATAAGTATCAACATTGAGGTACTTTTCAATACTTTGTATACTTAAAAATTTCATATTTTTTTTTTTTTTAAATCCTGAAATTTGGGAGGATACGTCATCAGTGGACCAATTCTTTTTCTAGGGTTCCAATATCAAATTAGTATAGGCTGTTTTAATTGCGTCAGTACCCCGATACGACAATAGTACCGGTATACGGAACATCCAAATTATTATCCTTCAAATTCTAAATACGCACAGGGTGCACAAACTATCTATGCCGCGAAAATTATTATTTTTTATATAAATTCAATTTTCTCTCCAACCAGTTATCATATTTAAAAATTAGAACTGGACTCTGAAGGCTTAATGGATTCCAATTTATTTTATTTTATAAAATCACCTCCAGGCTCAATTACAATCTCTATACGAAGCAGAAAGCGTGAGCAGATCTTCGCCACTTGATTGCGCACCACACAAAAAATATATTGGGGTCAGATCCGGCAAGTTTGGAGGGTAAAAGTCTGGCGAGATAAAGTCGTCAATACTGTCTTGTAGACATTTGACCTCATCCCGGATTTTTGTTGTCTGGAGATCCCCTTTTGAGGTTTTAAATTCTCGCTTAACATTGCAAACAAACGTCTCGCCGAGTCCCAGAGTTCCAATAATGGTTATGTTGTCGTTCCCGGCGCGGATTCCAAGGAAGACTCTGTTCCTTTTCCAAATATTTAAGACAACAAATTTTCCCCAACTATTGCAGATTTGAGCATGTTGTCTCACGAAAAAAATTCAACTTCTTAAATGCCTGCATTTTCACAAGAGAGCTTGCCAAAATGGCGCATAGATAGCATGTACAGTGTACACCCTGTATCTATAGTTGAAAAAATTATGACAAGTTCATATGTTAAATACAAGGACTACTAAGAGTAAACGTAGTTACCCTTACAACTTGAAGGCAGTTTGAGTGGAGAACAGCTTAGATGTCATGACGTTTCATTAAATCAGCTGTCAGCAGGTATGAGATGAAAGAAATAAACACAAATTGCACTCGTATCTAACAAGAATATAGGCAAAAATACTCGGATAACGATCTTCCATTCCACTGAGAGGCCAACAAGGACTTATTCGTATAATCCCGTCCAATCTTTCTTGTTACTCTCCATTATTCATGAGCTAAACTTCTTTATACTTAAAATTTCCTTTCTCAAGAGCTTAAGTATAATCATAATAGCTTTGGAAAATTAAAAACCCTTTTTAGGTTGTAACTACAGTAAGGTTTGCACTCGTCTAAGATCATATTTTTAACAACTATAAGTGTATACGCCAATAACAATTCTTTAAAGTTTTTATAAGTCCATAAAATAATAAAAATTATTTGATAGTATAACTTCATGTAAATTCTTTCATGCTCAATCACATGACTAGAAGGGATCAGCGGCGTGGGCTGTCATAAACTCTACATTCCTAAAAATTAAGCAATTTTAAGAATGTTGTTCTTCACAAATTATGCAAACCAAATTTTGTGGCTTAGGAAAATTACCTAGTCTGGAATTGCCAAGACAAAAGCAAATAAAATGTTCGATCCCATTGAGAATAATTAATCGACGTTTATTATTCAAATATTCTCCACTCTGAAGTTTGTATAAATATGAAAAACAATTTTCTACACTTAGAAATACGTGGTGTGTCAACATTAAAACAATCTTTTGTAAAAATTAAAAAAGTAGAAAAACCTAATTTATGTTGTTGTTTTTTTCATACATACCAATATTTTATTGACATATTTAACATCAACTATAGGCCTTGTATTCAAATTTATATGATAAGTTATAATTCCCAAGAGTTGTATCTATAGTTTAAAACCTTTATGTGATTTAAGATACTTATGTTGGGCTGGAACATGACCCTTTCAAATTACAATATATAAATTTATCACTTGTAATTGTAATGATCAATTCTGGCGCACCCAAATGGTGAATAAGAATAATTTGCTGATAGAAATTGATGATAATTCGTCAAAGTAAATATATATTATTATACGCTTAGAGTACCAATTTTTTTTAAGGGGGGGGGGTCATACAATGGGGCAAAAGTTGTTTTTTGGAGCTCAAGGAAACTAGATAGGGGGTTGAGTTATAAATAAAAAGTGATTGCCGTCTAAAAAAAAATGAATAAAGAATTGTTCTAAATTTATTAAAAGTCAAAAGCTGTAATGTGCCAAATAAGAAATCAGTAAAAATTGTTCTTTTTTTTTATATTTTCAGTTGCAAAGAAATGTATTTCCTTTGGAATATTGGATTAATGGTAACATAAAGTTTGTAGAAATTTGACTATAAATGCGTTTGCATACAAATTTGAGTAATAAATATAGTTTTTAACTGAAAGATCTGTCATTTTCTGAACATTTTTTCATTATATTTCAATTTTCATTTTTTTGGAAGAAATCCCTCAAAACGGAGATTTTTTTACATAAGATTTTAGACTCTAACCAGTTATCGAGGGTAATTTTTTCGATGACATTATTCTCTATAACTTTTTTATATGTATTTGCAAGAAAGAAAAAAATATTAATAGTTTTATGTTTGTTCTTTTGCTAAATTAGTAATAAAACAGTTTTTTGCAATTTTATTTACAAATTTTGATTTTTCTATTTTTGACAACAATAAACTTCTTATCTAGACAAATTTTTTCATCCAAATATGTTCGTATGTTATTTGAAATCTATGTGATATTTTTTTTTAATTCATAATAATACATATATTATAGTAATTGCCTGAACTGAAGGTGTTTAAACATTAAAAAGAATTAATATTAACCATTGTCTCCTTGACTCTAGCAACGCATCGTAAACCTTACTAGTGAATTATATAACAAAGTAAAAATAAAATATGTTCGTTTTATATTGCATTATAAAGAAAAAATGAATTTTTTTGCAAAAGATGTGCAATGGTCTTAATCGATATTACATATATATCCTATTTGCTTTAATAAACCATCGACAATTTCATTTAAAATCCAAGGACCGACAATAAAGTACCGTTCTTAAGGACAGACAGGAGACCGGTGTAATTGTCCACTGTTTTCGAATTTTGATTACGGCTAATGCAGAAAAGTTGGCATATGATATGAAAGTAACCTATGCAAAATTGCATTGTCCTATGTGTTCATATTTAGGTCGCATATCTCGATTGAGTTATGAAAAAAGGAAAAAACTCTTTACTACGTCAATAAACGTATATACTAAAAGGATTTATTGAGTAGTTTTAAATTTAAAAATAAAAAGTGTTAAAAATTTGTTTGCTTCTAAAATTATATTATGGAACAAAAAAAAAGTAAGGAAAATTTGATGATCAGCGTATACCGCGCAACCTTTTTTTACAATTTTAGAAAGGAAAACTCAAGATTTTCTTTTTTTATTCTCTCTTTTACTCCATAAGGTAGCCTTAGAAAAAAATATAAATATTTGATATAGGATAAACTAATTTCTATCATAATTAAAAATGCAATATGATGATTAATTCTATATTTGTATCTTTTTTGACAAAATAAACAAAGTTTTTCTCCTTACAAACTTAAAAAAGATCTGTTACCTTCAGATGACATCGTAGAAAAATGTAATTTTGCATTAGTAATTTCTATACCATGTGATAACTTTTCTGCATTACACATAATCAAAAATTAAACTGGTTTATCAGACAGTCCTAAGGATTAACAGGACCGGTCCTAAGTTTGGACTGGACCGATTGAATACGGCCCAACCGAATATATTTCAACCTCAATTTTGAGAAAATTCATCCAAGGTTGATTTTGTGTTGACTGGCCAGATATATAGCTCAAAATGTCAACTTTTAGTTCGTTAAGTGATTAAAAACAAAACAAAATTAATTGAATAATTTATTATATGTAGGTATGTGATATATGATGAAAAGCTAAGATGGAGAGGGATCGAAGAACACATTGATGAGGGGGTAGATTGTCACACGCAGTGTTTAATATGTCAGACGAGATGTATTCCTTAACGAATCTTTTTGCTTGATGGAGACAAAAGAATACAATTTTTTTTAATGTTTTGTCCCACTAAACCAAAGCTTTAAAAAAAAACTAATCTAAATATTGTTGACGAAATTAATCCTAAGGACAAAACATGATTGTACTGTATATTAAAATAATATAAGTAATGAAAATATTTTTTTGTATAAAAGAAAACGATAAAAAAATATAGATGGTCTTCTTATATTGAAAAAAATAGTCATTAAAATATTTTCTCTTATAAAGACTAAATACGACAATAGATGAGACGAATTGTGACAAAACAAAAATTAGAAAAACGTTTGTAGGGTGACATAGCAAAGCACATTTATTAAACAAAAAATTTGATATGTTTATTCAATGTAGTTAGTTGTGTTGAGACTCGGTCTAGCATTGAATTTTTATAAGACCGATTTCGAATGATTTTTTGGCCAAGACAGTGGTCTCAAACCGTGGACCGATTATTTTTTGTCTCACTTTGGGGACCGATTTTTTTATCGGTCTCACTTTATGGACCAAACTTTTCGGTCTTACCCTATGGACCGAATTTTTTGATCTTATTTGTTATGAAAAATAAATTTTTTTTATATCAACCATCATCAATTTTTTCAAAAAATCTCAAAAAGCACATAATATTTTCAAGAAAAAATACTGTATACATATAATATCTATTTATTTATTCGATTAATAATTAAGCAAATCAGTTGTGTAATAAGAATCTGTTTCTTTGTACATTAGTTTGTTTTATTATTTTATTATTATGTGGATTCCAAGAGTTAGGACCAAAAGAAGAAAGAGGGATACGAAGGAAGATACTTCTAACAGGATTAAAACTTATCCAAGCTATCTATGTTTAAACTTTGTGTGATGACATTGCACTTGAAAATACAAATGATGTCATGTTTTAAGCAATTTATCTATAAAATCGTTAAAGACCGATTTTTTTGGGACCAAACCAGACCAAACTTTTCCTGGGGACCAATCAGGACAAAATTTTACCTTTGGACCGATTTATACCAAAGTTTTCCTTTGGACTTTTCTAAACCGAATGTTTCTATGAGATCGGTCCAGAACAGGAAAAAAAAGTATAACGGTGCCAGACGGGTCTAGGATATCCAAACCGAAGCCAAACACTAGTAGTTACCTTCAAGGTTAATACAACGATTATAGTGGTCATATAATTGATTAAGTACGATTTTTCTGTAGTCTCAAAATAGGCCTTAGTTTCTGGGGTTGTTTTTTTTCTCTCTTCATTACCTCTGATTTTTTTTCCAGAGAGTATTATATTAAGAGAAAAAAGTCACTGAGGAAATTATCTCTAGAAACCAGTCGATGAGAAACCAAATTATGGCCTAATCCATGCAATTCTGCTATCGTTTTCTGTGATTAGTGATACAGTATATTGTGAAGAAACACCGGTTTGCCCCTTTTTGAGGTAATAAATTAATTTATGCCATAAACATGCCAGCCGACTTTTGCGTCCTTCATAGCTTTGCATTTGGTTCATCGCGTGCATTCAACTCAGCTGACTATCAATTGGAATCTTGTGTGTATACAAATTTTATTCATAGGCACATAACGTCTCAATAGCTTTCAAATAATGTATTATTATAAAACTTAGGATTTTTGAGGGATTTTATTACTCAAAATGAGCAAAATTTAAAATCGCTAAAATCTTTAAAAATAAGAACCAAAATATCAAAAATGAGCAATTTGTATTTAATGAAAAACACAATGATATAAGATAATTTAAAATAAATAGTTGTATTTTGTAAATATATCATATTGTAATGATAATTTCGGCTATATTATATCGACAAATCAAGATTTTAGAAATATTTTCCTTCATTTTTTTTATCTAAGAATTTGTTTCAAACTTATTTTCGGCTTAAAAAAAATCATTTAGAGAATAATAAATAAGTATTCCTTCTGTTAAATATTTTTAAATAGTTTCTGGTAAAAATGACAAATTAGCTTTGGTGAAAGACAAATAATACCTTCCAAGTGCTGGATCTTCAAAAACTTGCTGTCAATTTTCAATGGCGAATGCATCTTAAAAATTCAATTCACATACCATCTTCTTGACCACTCAAAATAAGTGGTGTAGTAAATTGCAGTCTTTACCAATGACCCCTAACATATTCACGTTAAATTGCACAACATGCAATCAAAATTAGGAATTTTTTTTGTAAAAAGCTTCTCCCTTGTTGCAAAATTCAAAGGATATTATTCAACCGTAATTTTTCCTTCCTCTTATTGCTGTTGTCCGAATCTGGCTCCCTCATATCTCCAAAAAGTAATCATATCCTTGATTATATCATATAAAACATCGTTTCTTCTATTGAGTTCATAACAGACAAGAAAATATTCAATTTTCAGACAAAAAAGAGCAAAATAATTGGTTTCCCCAATAGGTTAAAATGCGATATTTTGTATGCAATCATTGTCTAACTATTATGTATATCATTTGGTTGACAAAATACAATCCAAAAAGCAATGTTCTTCAAGACAATTTTTGATCTAGTCCATCATTAAAAGGAGCTCAAAATAAAAGACAGGATTGAGTTAAAAAATGTAAAAAAAAATTTTTTTTATTTTTCAATATTTTTTTTTAATATAAATATGTATATTTGCTACAGTAAAATGCAGCCCTTTATGATTATAAAAAACACTTCCTCATATTCCAAAGCAACAAAAAAATTGTATAATTTTATGATTTTTTAGCTTCTTGTTCTTGAGGAGCTTCAAATGATTTGTTATCATGGGGTTTCATAGCAGGGAAGAAGATCACTTCTTTGATGTTATTAGAATCTGTCCCAAAAAAATGCTAACTGATCGATACCCATGTCCCAACCTGTATTAGAGAGTAATTCGTATTCTAAGGCAGTGCAAAAGTTTACATTCAAAAACATAGATTCATCATGTTTTTATGACTTATCATCAGCTTGTTGCTCAAAACGTTCTCTTTGAGCGATGGTATCGTTCCACTCACAATGGAGACATGATCTGTGGATGTTCCATGATAAAAGTAGGACTGATACATGTTTCTATCAAAAATTCTCCAATTTACTTATCAAAAAGACGTTTTGCAATAATAGTTGATTTGACATACATTCTTTTCTTTTTTTCAAATAGGATTAAATATATTTTTAGTTTGTACATAAAAACTTATTGAAAGACTAAAATTCACGAAGGCTTCGCCCATAATTAATGTTAGATTAGGGAGTCATTCAATTCTAAGATATTAAGCAAAAACTCAAACCTGAGGCCTCCACAGACAAATAAGTTTACTTTATCAATATAGATATGCCAAAGTTTAGATTCAACCATTATTTGAAGAAAATTGAACAAATATTGTTTATATAAAATTCGATTAAAATATTCAAAATTAAAAGATACAAAAGCACTTTTTTTAAATCATATTTAAAGAATTTCCTTTTTGCGCTTAGATATACCGAGTGGTACATTAATACCTGAAAATATTGAAATTTAAACTTTAACGAGATATAATTAACAATAGAATTTCAACACAATTAATACTATGAATAGATGTGTTTCTGAGCTCTCTTAATCACTAATGTGACGGCAATAGAAGAAATGATGGTTTCTATGCGGCGGTAGAAGGCATGACATCAGCTAGGAATGTATTCTTCTGTCATGGCGTTCCAGTGCTGGCTGACATTGACTTTGAGGACCTCGGAGTTTGGATGGTGAGTAATGCAGACATTCCCCTGGACATGTATCCCAAAAGGTGTGGTCGAGGGGGTTGCCAACAGGATTATAGGAGGCCAAAAGTGCTAAAAGAGTTGCAAGACTCTTTTAAATGAGTCTTGTAACTGAAGAGATAGGTTTATTTCATTGCTTGTGTTAAAAGTGGCATCTCCACCTTCACAAGACTCTTTCCATCTACTTTTTTTTATAGCTTTCTGGACAGCCTGGTGTAAAACTCCGATATCTCTTCCATGGACCCTCATGGAGTTGAGAGTATTGGCCTGGGCCGTTTTATTTAACTCCTTCGGGTCATGTTTTGCCTTCTTTCTCTATAATGTTTGGTGCAACTGTACTCCACACAAAGTAGGGCATGGACTTGAGGTCCTATGGGCTTAAAGACCAAACACTGGGTCCAACAAATTCAAAAATATCTGACAACAATCAAGTCATTGTTTTCTTTCTAGTATGGCTTTGAGCAGTATCATACTCACCTCCAGCCTCTTTCAGTTCCTTCCTGACTCTTCAGAAAAGGACTAGTCCAAATCTAAGTAGTTTGCAATCTCAATATTGTCTCGCCCGACGGCAACAAGGATAATCTGTTTTTCCACGATTCTGTAATACATATTTAGTTGATCAATGACCTTTTTTTAACTGGTCCAAAACACTTCTAGAATGCCACAAAAACAACAAATGAAGGCCTACCGGCGCATGCACAGCTGTTGGAGGGGCTGAAATTCTGTTGCTAAACAAAGGCCCCATGCTGTTTATAATAAATTTTTATATATATATTTTTACTTTTTTTGAGCAAAACAAAAGTTTGAATGGTAAAACAAAATTTATCTTAATTTGGAATTTTCTTAACAATAATATATGTGCAAACAAATAAATAAGTAGATAAATTCTCTTAATACGATAATTTAATTTATTTATAAAAATGTGAAAGGCTTTTGCAAAAGTATAAAAGATTTTTTTTTTTGTTGTTCTTGTAAATTTACAAGATTTTTTGGGAAAATGAACAAAAATATATACGTATATTATCTATAATGATTATACTAATGATAAAAACTAAATCTTTTAATTTCTTCTAAAAAGTTCATGTCATTAGCATAAACTAATAGCCTAACATTACGTTTTTGGAATTAAAGTCTTTTAGTAATATATATATATACAGTGTTATTTGTTAATAGTTATGTCCATATTTGTAAATTGAATACAGGGTGGACATACTATTCTGCCCACAAAAAGTTGTTGTTTTTTTAATGAAAAATAAGCTTGATATATTCCATTACAGTCTCTATATGAGGCCGAATGCACGAGCAGTCTCTCAGCACTTGGTCCCTTGACAAATCCATCTTGATCGGACTGATAAGTTCATCTTTAGTGGTGAAGATGTTTCGGTTTGTTGGTTACTCCAAAAAAATTCATTGGATTCAGATCCAGCGAGATGAAGTCGTCACAATTGTCCTCAAGCCATTTTAGACTTTTTTTCGAGGTATGGAAAGGAACCTCCTGCCACATGTAATTCCCTCCTAAGCTTACAAACCAACGTCTAACTCAGTGGTAAGGTGGGTATTATTATTATTTTCTCGTTCCCAGCATGGATTCTAAGAAGGGCTCCGTGCCTTTCCAAATATTTAAGACAACAAATTTGCCAATGAATTCCATTTTTTTTTTAAATTAATGAAAGTTTGAACAACCTATCTAACGAAAAAAAATATCTACCTAGGAGTTCACATTTGCCCAAGAGATAGCACCAAAGCGGCGGTACAGATAACTTACTTGCACACCCTGAACATATGCTGTAAAAACATATTTTTAAAATAGATAAATTTCCATTTTTGTCATGGAAATTTAAGTCTTTTGGGCAAAGTGGAACTTTTAATATAATCCTCCAAAATATTTTTTACTCAAGATTTTCTTACAAATGGCTTTGTTTAATATATAAGTATATAAAAGGGGATAGGCATTAAAAGGGAGTGAAAATATTCTCAGTATGAATTAGCAACATTTCTAAGGAATTTTAACAAGAAGATTTATTACAATAACGCATTTGTGACCCGTCAACACAAAAGCAAGATTGAATGATTTTTTTTCTAAATTGAATGAGGAAGTCATTAATATTCTTGACAAATTATTGTCAATTTCCATTAATACATTATCATAAGTAACCCTTTGTGTATTCCGTAAATTGCGCTTAAAGTAGCCAAAATTAATCGTCACAATTAAAGAATTAGAAATTGACAGATTTGATTTAAAAAGGGCTATATTTGATCCAATATAAGTATTTTAAAACAAATAAAGGTTTTAAACTGTAAGTAAACTATTAGATATATCGACTCTTCCAAGAAATTCGAATACAAAGCCTATAATTGATTGAAAGTTGTCTATGAAATAAATAAAAAAATGATTTTCTACTTTTAATGATTAATTTACAAGTTGACGCCGCACATTTACAATATATTTACGTTGAAATTGAGTTTAAAACTAAGTACTATCCACATGCCTCCACGAGATGAAATTCATCGTGCGTAGACAATTTACAGAAAGTCAGTTTCGCGGAAACATAATTAATGAATTTGGATATTTGAAAAATCCCAAGATAATTGAGTCCCAAAACCTTAAAGGTTGACTTCAAAAACATAATTTAGTTAATGACTTTACCTTTGTTTGTACTGCAAGTTTGTTTGCAAGTCCTACTTAAATTATGCAAAAATTACTCGTATTCCAACTATAAAAATTGTAATAGTTTATGGAAATAAAACTTACTTATAATCTAAGCCTTACATTCCAAAAATGTTTTTTTCTTAAATGATGATAAATTAAAGATATTAAGTACTTTAGATTTATTAAACTTGAAATTGAACTCATTTATAAGTTTACTTACCAAATTTCAAACGTGCTTTTTAGTTTATATAATCACAATTTCCGAACCTCTAACTGATTATGTTGGCTAGAGCATAGACACTATCCATGCTAGCACTAAGTCTTGTGAATAGTCAATGTAATGAAAGTAAAGAGTAATTTTGTAGGTCGAGGTTCATTGTATTGTTGTTCCTCGATTACGATTGCATAAATTATGTTCTCGAACGTATGAATATATTAGAAATAGATAGATTTTGATCCATTTCATTTGTTGTTCATCTTGTTACATATCTTATATTCAGAAAACTTTCTTTGCACCTGGCATAATTATTTATTACATATTACTAATAACTACTTATAGCTATAAATTGGATCTATATTTATAGTTTTGACACTCAAATGACTCAATTGTACTTATATAGGCTTTAATACATATTAATCAAAAAATGGGGGTTGGAGTCAATGTGTCATTAACAGTTTATTGAAATTCAAATTTTGTAATATAAAAATGATTGGAGAGTATATTAGAAAGTAAAAACTATTTTCAACTATAAAGTTCAATCTTTCTACATTTAAAACATTTATATAAACTATATTGCACTGATAGTTTGGACTTTCATAAATCTAATAATAGGATTAAATTATTATTTTTATGGAATAAAAAACAACACCTATTGTTATTTTTATATTGTATCACGCAACTTTTCTCCTAAAACGAAATAAAAAAAGCTTCAAATTAGTTAGTAGTTGCCTCATTTTTCCTATTAGGGAATGATTATTGAGAAATTATTCTTGAAAATTGTTCACTCCTTAAGATGAGCGAATCCTAATTCAATCAATTCACGTTCAGAATACATATAGAATAAAAAAAGGAGGAAATCAACAGCTGACAACCAAATACAGTGTAAATTGCTATATTAGTGAGGTATTCCCTTGAGGAACAACAAGTTTTTTTCATTATATTATTTAATTATTTATGGAGACTTTCTTACCACATCAATCAATAAGTTACCGGTATGACACATATACACAAACATTTTTGACGGACCCCCTAATTTCTAGTTAGTATTAACCTTCAAACAGTATGTGTCACAATTTCATTGCATTCTAACAGTTAGATTAGTTTTGTAATTTTTTATGATAATTGATGTAAAGGAATATTGTGTGTTGATTAAACACTTTATTTATGGGGGTGAAATACTAATGAAGCTCAGCTTATTAAGCAGTATAGGGACTTTTAATCCGGGAAATATGCTCAGATTGATTAGCATATTGATTTTTAAGGGAAGTCCTAAGATGGAAAGAAAATGCGCCTGTTCTTCTTCGAAAAGGGGCTCCAAATTGTTACTAAGGTAAACCTGGACCTAATGAAGAACACCCTAAAGCCCTGGGCTGAGGCTAAAATTCAGAGGGCAATTATTTGTGGCAGCAGGACTCTACCTCGGGCCACAAGTTAAAGGAAACACAAGAATGGTGCATGGAGAATTTTGCACAAATTTCTGGCCCTGGACATTGTGACCTCCTTCCATACGAGATCGGAACCCACTTGACTATGGTATATTGGGTACCATTGTGACCATGGCCTGTGCTATTCCCCCAGAAGTACTGCTGAGCTGAAGGTATCTATTGAGCGGCTGTAAATAGTCATGAGGATGACCTTCCAACTTCGTGAAGCCGCTTCAAAAGATGACATTTTGAATTTGAAGTAACCAAGAGTTGTTTTTTCAGAAGTTTAATTTCAAGGTGCCTTCCTTAATTACGTTTGAGCTACTGATGAGTATGTTAATGTGGTCCACTATGATACATTTTCCCTTAGAGGCACTGTATAAAATCATGTAAATATACGTACTTTGAAGCATGCATTCATATAATTAGATAATTATCTGAAGAAAACACGAAAAAATTACAAAAATAAGGCATGTAGGTATACAATAGGAACGTATACAGGTTACATACATAAATGTACTCGAATATATCATGTTTGTTGGTATATCCCAAATTATCATGTCACTTTTTTATTAAGACTAATTATGTTGTTGTGTTAATTATAAAATAAAAAACTAGGTAGATTATAGTCATAATTTTCCCTTTTTTCTGTTGAATGACATTTTTTTACCTTATTTTTTGTTTCATTTTGATAATACTCTTATTTTTTCTTCTTCTTCGTTTTTTTTGTATTTTTGCTTTTAAAAAACATAGAATTGAGTATTAAGTTTCATGCGAAAGAAGTTTGAAACTCATCCTAGGCACGGAAAGCTAACTATTTTTTAAGAGCTTTCTTAAGGAAGGACTATTCCTTTGTGAGCTTATAAGATGTGTACAACATTGTTCTAGAAAGATTTCCCCAAGGGATATTTCCCTTTGAAAATGGACATCCAGCATATTGCTCACGGTGATGCTATACAGGGTATAACAACGAAATCTGGTGCTTCCAATTTCCCGAGTATCCAGCATAAACCGTATTGTCAATTAAAATCTGCACAGTTACTAATTTGATAATTAATTAAGGTTGACTGATTGAAATGAATTCATATTCTTATATATGTTGAAGTTTGATTTGATCAAGTTGATCACTTCTCCTTTGGTCTTCTTATTATTAATTTAGAATATAATCAGTAGATATTTGAATTTTAAATACTTTACAATGGTGACCCCGAAGTGAATCGAAAAATACACCGAAAGCAAACTTCACCACCTGTGTCTCCCCAAAAACAACCATGGTCGATGAAAACGAAAGAGGCGAATTTAGCAATGACCGTTGCGGAATAGCGCCGTCTAGGTTATGTTCTTCGGGTGTTGAGAACTGATTCCAGAGAACATTAAATTAAGGCCCACTTTTCTTCTAGATGTAATTAACGATCAAAGACTCCATGACCCTAAATTGTTAAATTTTAAAGTTAAACCTTATCTCAAGTGCGTTTGAGGAACTTTACTTGCAGACTTCGGCAAAATCCATCAATTGTGTTTTTAAAAAACTTCAGGTGATTGAGATTGAACCCAATGGGCTTCTGATAACTCTGAAATGACGCATGGATCTTTAAAATACAGTTTCTTGTTAAATAGGTCAATATTAATCTTGTAGAAATGAAAAAAATCTGCCCCTAAATAGGGGGGGCTCTGGATATGACGATAAATTTCCATTGGAAAGTTCCTAGATTGTCTATTTGTACCCTCAGAGTTTTAGTACCAAGAACTTTTACTTGATTCACTCCATAACCAAAAATAGGTGGCATTTTTAGACAAATGAAATCTTTAGAATTCGTCAGGGATAAAGAGGATACCTGGGCACCCGTATCTACAAAAAAAAGTAATTGAATTTGTATTGTCTTTCTTTAATAAGAAATTTGAAGGTTTATTTAATGCCTCCGTCCCATGCAACCGAGAAGAATTTAATTTCTTTGAATCAATGAATTAAAATGCCATTTAGGACCAGAGCACAAAGTTAGATTCAATGCAAATTTTGAATGATAATAACGTACTTTTTTTTAATTTTGCAGATGTTGAGAACTTTAAAAAGCTCCTCCAAGTATTTCTTAATCAAAGGTACAACAGCGGGAGAAGAAGATGGATCTTCGATAGTAGAAATGGAAGTGTTTGTAACTTCCTTCGCAGCCATACACATATCTGTTAAATACTTCCATGCTCGAGAGCCCGGAAGTATCAACCATCTTGTCGATTATTCTTTTTATCTTTGCGTAAGATGATAGCCCATATCGGACTAATTTGGATTTCTTCACTCCCTCATAAGTGAGATTATTCTCACTAATAGTGAGGAGACAGTGATATGCCCTAACTATAATGAATCAGTATATAAAGTAGCCGGAAGTGATCCCCATTCCAAATATCACCTCTAGTACAGTGGTTGGAGCTTTCTTGGACGGTTGGATATCCAAATTAGGAGTACCTAATATCATTGTGTCAGACAGGGGGAGACAATTCACAAGTGATATTTGGGCGGGTACTTGGAATCGCCAATAGGACGGCCAAAATCATATTGTCCTGAATCAAACGGGTTTATGGAACAGTTCCACAGATCCCTAAAAACTGGGTTATTTGCACGGATACGAGAAGAGAAAGAAAATTGGATGAATGTTCTGCCTGTTGTTTTGTGGGACTGAGGAATTCAGTACCAATGGATACTGGATCTAAATATTCTCCCTTCTAGTTACTTACTGGTTGCTTGGTATCTTTGGCTTCCGGATTTTTTGATTCGTTTCCTATTTTTAAGGCAGATGCCGATGTGGGGCGCGTCTTCATTTTTATTTCATCTAAGGGGGAAGTACCTTTGAAGTTTGATTTAATCAAGTTGATCACTTCTCCTTTTTTCTTCTTCTTCTTATTAATCTAGAATATAATCAGTTGAAGTTTGAATTTTTAATACTTTACATATATATAGCATGAAAAATTATTTACAAAACAAAACAAATCTGAGCTCTCCAACTTACGTACAAGTAAAAAAAAAAAACGACGCTTCAACATAATCAACTAACTTCCATTCGTACACTCCAAGAAGTTGGGTGTCTCCAGGACCACCGTCTATGCTGTCAGCAATTACAAAACGTTGAAGAGGAAGAAGAGAGCGGCTGATCCCTAGCTGTTCGATGATAACATGAGTGCTCTTGCCGACATGGTTCAAAGTAGCAACTTGTAATATCTTAGCCTCCATCTTTTTCTCTAAATAAGCTGTAAATATGTTTAATACATTGTTTTGAACGTAAATACACTGGCTTCGTTTTTTATAGGTGCAACAATGTCATAAAAGATCTATCGTCTCCTTTAAAATTCACTTAAAATGTATTAAAACACATTATATAGATCAAATGATCAAGTTGACAAGGATATCAGTTGATTTTTGAATTATATGGGGAAGTTTATTAATACTAATTTTTATTATATTATCTTGTTTTACATGATGTGCATATGTATGAATAAAATTATGAGAGGTAGAAATAGTTTAAAATTTCCCAAATAGGATTTCAGAATAAGAAACAAAGTAATTCACAGTATTTAAAAGATATTTATAGTTTTAAAAATCAAAGGTATCAAATTGAAATGAAAGTATGAGGGCAAAGGTGCTTGCTTGAACATCTAATTGCCCAAACATGAGAGGCCCCAAAAAACAGAAGGAGCAAAAAGAAAGTAAAGTCACCGTTGCTTTCGAATTGATTTATGTATGAAGGAAATAGGTAAGGCAATGGTGCACTTTTTTTAAACCCCTTCTATAAAGGTTTTGTGCAGCAATATAATTAATCAAAGGAAAAGAAGCAACCAAATAATAAAGAGCATATCAAAGATAGGGAGCTTATAGATATAAAATACTAAAAAAATATGGACAGAGTTAGTAGGTATTTATAAACCATAAAGGAATCGGGTCAATTTTTGTTTTTCCTACAAACCCTTTTCAGCGTGTTTCCTTTACAAATTAGTGTTTGATGTCCTAATTCGTGAACCTCAAAAGAAAATAATCAAAAACAATACTTTGTAGAATGTAGTAAATATATTATTAGTGTTGGAATAGGGTCTGAAAATCCTAGACCGGTCTAAGACTTTTAATAATTTAGGTGGACCTAACTAATTCGTTCCTTTCAATAAGTTCCGTCAGGATTGGTCTTACAAAAAAATGTATCTCATTTAAAATTCGGTTTACGGTCTGAAATTGCAGTTTGGACCGAAAAAAGTCCAAATTACACTAGAAAAGATCGCTTAAGACCAGTGTTGGCTCAATCTGCAAAACTAAAAAGATTGCAGTCCTATAATTCAATTCCTAGTAAAATGTATCAGTCCTATAACCTAAAACTTCAACAGCTAAAATGGCAAGGTTACTTACTATGTCATTTCATTTGTGGAAATTGTATCATAACCTTTTTGAATGAGACTGGATACATGAGTAGTCATAAAAATCGTGGGTATAATTGGCATGTTATAGAATATTACCTTCAATCAGCTGTGACAAGGACATTAGCAATAATTACTTCAATGTAGATTCAATTTCTACTCCGAGTCCAACAAGCACATACTATTATATATCTACAACCAAAGATAATAAAAGAACCAAGTTATGCCATCATATAATTGGGCTTTTCAATTTGATGTACCGTGCAGACTGCAGGGCAACACAGACAAATTTTGACGTCATAGAGTATAACAGCCGTACTATAACATTAACAGTTAAGGAAGGCGATGAATTGCTACTCTTAATAGCAGTTATACCCTTTGACGTCACCATTAAAAA
This sequence comes from Lepeophtheirus salmonis, assembly GCF_016086655.4. NCBI lineage: Eukaryota > Metazoa > Arthropoda > Copepoda > Siphonostomatoida > Caligidae > Lepeophtheirus > Lepeophtheirus salmonis. Next base: position 16,966,883 of record NC_052132.2, read on the forward strand.
GCGTAGTGAAAGTAAAACATGTGTCGGAAATGCGTAACGGTTTAACCTTGTATTTCTATTAACCGTTGAAATTTAAGAAATATTGGACCGATACAAAAAAGAAGACTGATTAGGACATCAGTCCTAGGACTGATTCACCAAATTAGAGGGTGAAAATGAAAGATTGTCTGGTTCCAATTTCCTACTCATTTTCATTTACAGTTTGATCTGCTCTTGTAAATCCAAAATGATCTTAAGAAATTGTTGTAACAGTACTGTGTTCATTAAATTCTCGTCAAAACAAAATTATTTTAAAAAGTGGTATCAGTTGTTGTTACTTGCTGCTATAAAAAATTAATTTCCTGCCATATTTACATTATTTCATAGGGCTAACCTCCACGTTCGGAGGACAGGGTAGCTGTTGTAGCCAATCTACTCGGTGGTTCAACCCGACAAGCTGTTGCTAATGAACTTGGGGTAAGTTTAAGGTCTTTTCAGAAATGATGGGCAGCTCACACGTGAGGAGAGAGTCTGGAAAACAAGACAAATTCCAAGCCGCCCCACTTAAATCCCCTCAATTGCCAAGCAATTCATCTCATTGAGTTTTGGGAAAAGACAACAGTCCACGCAAAAACTGTCAGCTAGGCTGACTGGAAAGGGTTACAAGGTGTCTTAAGAGATTCTAATAAATACTTAAAGAAATCTGTTGGTCTAAGGCATACATGCAGGCACAATGCCTCTTTTGACAGACCAAATGAAGAAAAACAGGATTGAATTTGCCCAGAACAAGCTGGGTTGGAGTCTGAATTACTGGAAACGTATTTTCTGGTCAGATGAAGGCTTCTTTCAAATCATTGGCAGAAAAAATTAACAAAACGATCATGTATAGGCCAAGAAAAAGGATGATGTTCCGTACGTGCCAGTTGTAAAGCACCCTCTAAAAATCATGGTTTGGTGAGCTTTCGGGGCTCTGGGACTGAGTGATCTTCATGTAGTGGATTACAAGAAGAAGATTGATAGTGTATACTATCAGACCAAGATTCTTGAGAATTTTGCTCTCCCTGCAATGACTCGTTCGAGCTCCAGGGGAACAATTCTCTCCCGAAAAATTATTCCATTGGCTTCTGAGGCTATTTTCATGCAAGACAATCTTTCATCTAATGCTTATAAATCTACTCAAAGGTGGTGTTCAGAGCCTCTGCCTGGCTTTTGGAAGAAGGACCAATAGCATGGAGAACAGTCCGAACTTGAATCCAATCCTAAATCCGTGGGGCATCATGAAAGATAAGTGTCTGCCTCCTTGCACATCAAAGGCGAAGATAATCAAGTAGGTAAAATATGTATGGAAACTTTTGATCCTAGAGTCCTTGAAAATCTAGCTACCAACATGCCCAGGAGGATGATGGAAGTCATCAAGAAGATAGGAGGATTCATTGGTTGATGTCCCCCTTTCCAAACTTTGTTATCAATGAAATAGACTGCTTTTTCCAACCCGACAATCTTTAATTTGCACCCTCTAGGTTAAGACCGAAAAAGAAATCGGTTTTGGACAGATTTTCAACACTAAAACATACAAGTCTAGGTATACATATATTATTCGTAAAAAGCGTAAATGTCGAATCAACACTAACAACAAAATGTAAAAGACCTGTACTTCAAACAACAAAGGTATAATAAAACAAACGTAATGAATGATATTGTACCACAGCAATACATAATATCGTTCCTTCTGTTTCTTCTTCTTGGAAAAAGAAAAAAGTTAATGAAGGAGAAAAAATAAGTAGAAAAAAGAGGGGAATACGTGAGCAAGGGAGAGAAATAAAAAAACTATACTAAGGAATTGGTAGGAACGAAGAAGCAGTGAGCTAATTATCGGTTCTTTTTCTCACATTTCCTTATGTAGGGGTACCGTGGACAGTTGAAACCAGGACTGCCAAATCACTAAATAGAATTGTTCATAATATATTTTATAGCTTATATAAGTACAATTGAGTCATTTGAGTGTCGAAACTATAAATATAGATCCAATTTATAGTGATAAGTAGTTATTAGTAATATGTAATAAATAATTGTGCCAGGTGCAAAGAAACTTTTTGGAATATAAGATATGTAACAAGATGAACAACAAATGAAATTGATCAAAATCTGTCTATTTCTAATATATTCATATGTTCGAGAACATAACTTATGCAATCGTAATCGAGGAACAACAATACAATGAACCTTGATCTACAAAGTTACTCTTTACTTGCATGACATTGATTATTCACAAGACTTAGTTATGAACAATCATGGCTAGTGTCTATGCTCTAGCCAACATAATCAGTTAGAGAGGTTCGGAAATTGTGATTATATAGACTATAAAGCACGTTTGAAATTTGTGAAGTAAACTTATAAATGAGTTCAATATCAAGTTTAATTAATCTAAAGTACTTAATATCTTCAATTTATCATCATTTAAGAAAAAAAACTTTGGGAACAGTAAATGTAAGGCTTAGATTATAAGTAAGTTTTATTGACATAAAATAGAGTCTGTAAAAATGTTGGACTCCTCATTCTGACTCCACCAAAATAGGCACCGACTCCAAGAGTCTTACTCCGGAGCACTTGTTGCAACACGGGACAGAAGAAACTAGTGTTGTGTTGGTCCCTATTTAGTACTCAAGTCCCACTTGGCAGTCATTAAAAGAAGTTAACAGGGATCTCTCGTGACGTCTTTGAGGATGTTTTTTCTTGATTTAATTATTTCGTTATAATCTAAAATGTATGAATTATATTGCATAATAACGGAAGCATGAATATTTTCTGTAGGATATAAATAATAGGGAGGTTTGTTTTTCATTTTTTTTTTTTTTTTCGAATTTCGATTCTTGGTAGTGCGGAAATGCTGTGATATTACATATGCATAATTTTACTGTTCTAAGAGGGCATCCTTAGGTTGCACATCTCAATCTCGTTGTGTTTAAAAGACAAAAACACTCTACTTCATACATAAAGATATCAAGAAGACATTTTTAGTTATTTTGCATAAATAATTGAAAAAAGTTGGGAAAATTTGATGATCCGTGAAAGCGTTCATCTTTTTTCTTTTCTTTTCCATTTTTAGAAAGTAAAGATTTTTTTTATATTATTCTCTTTTTATGCTCCATAAGGTACCTTTAGAAAAAAAACTTTTTCATATTGTTTAAATGTTAGGTTAATGTCAATCATCATTTGTTAATGTACAATAATGATTAATGATGTATTTAAATCTTTAATGACCAAATAAAGAACTTTTGTCTCCTTTCAAACTTTGAACTAGATGTGCTAACTAAAGATGGCATTATCAGAAGATAAAATGTTGCATAGGTCATTTTCTTACCGTATGACAGCCTTTCCAAACTGGGTGTAATCGAAATCGGGAAAAAAGTTTTTAAAAGCTTTTCTCTTAATATGCATCTCATATTTTACTTGATAAATCATATACATTTTTAGGGAAAATTTAAAGACCCAACAGGCATGAAAACTAATATGACTGGTCTTAAAACTACACTAAATCAATAAAAACCGACACAAAATTAGTTACAAGTGTTCATTTTTCTCAAATTTCAATAAGCTAGGACCACAAATGTACATTTCAATTGATCCTTGATCTATAACATGAATCTTATAAAATATTAGTTTGCTAAAATTATGCATGCGACTACGTGAGGGGCTGCTTGCTATATTTCCATTTTTACTGAAAGTTTGTTGTCAATAATTCTATATACAAAATATTCAATGTATTAATTTTGTAAATTTTTTATTATTTTTTCTAATGTTCTTTTAATTGGACAGATGGAGTTGCACTGATTAAGTATAAGCTAGCATTACAGTACTACATTTACTCAATCTGACGTACGAATATTCTTTGAAGTCAAAATACATTTACTTTATGAATATTTCGTTCTCTAGAAACAACTGGGCGGTAATCTACGCACACTGAGTTCAAAATAATGTATTCTCCAAAGTGAATTGTCCACTGAGCTGTGTCGTTCCGCTATATATATATTTTTATTTTTTTTTGCCTTTTAATATAATTTAATAAAATATAAGTATTCTGAGGCATACTATGTATGAATGCATCAAATGGCCAGAGTTATACGACTCAAAAATACATAATGACCATATAATTTAATAGATCATAATGAATTGATAGCTTCTATGTATATTTGGTAATTACAATAACCAATATAGTTATTAAATAACTTGTACAATATCCGTATACAAGGTAAAACTTATATATTAAAGTTAACATATTCAAGCCACTCCAAATGATGAAAAGTTTGCAACCTTTCTAGGTTGCACAATTTTTAAAGATGAACCTTTTCCTCATTTAAAGATGTCTCTTTCTTTAGAAACTAAATTATTAATCTTTTTAGACAAAAGAGTAATCGTCTTATCAAAAAGTTTTAAATGTAACAAAATTTTTAAAAAAAATCTAATTTCCATTTTTGCTTTCTAAAAAAATCGCATAGTTAGGGAAAAGTTTTTCACTTGTTCCAAAAAAAGAGAATAAGTTATTTGTCAAATTTTGTCTTGGCTCAATTTTCAAAAAAAATATTTTGAAATTTGGGATTTATAAAAGAACAAAACAATCTTTAAACGATTTATTAATAGACCCAGAGATCCTTACCAAAAAAAAATATCATATTCTTTTATTGGCTATAATACATGGAAAGTTAATTATTCAACATCTTAAAAACGTCCGTCAAAAGGTTGTTTTATCTAACTTTCTGAATATTTAACTCAAGTTCGATATTTTTTAACAGTCATAACATTTCACGAGTCGTAACGAGTGGTTCATTAAAATCTGAACGCTTTTAATTTCAAATATTGGCTTCTAGTTGGCGGCAGAAGGCTGGGCATCCCATGAGGATGTAGTCCTCTGTCCCAATGCTGGGTGACAGTTGGACTGAGGGCCTCGGTGTTTGGATGAAAGACACTTTAGACCTTCTCCTCGCCATGCACAAAAAAGGTATAGTCAACAGAGTCGGCATCAGGGCTATAGGGGCCAAAATTGTCAAAAAAGGAGTTCAAAAGCACTCAAAAGACTCATTCAAAAAAGGCATGCAATGAAATTGGGTTTTTGCATTGCTAGTGTGACAAGTGGCTTCTCCACCCTCACAAAGTTCCTTCCACCTGCTTTTTTGATAGCTCTCTCGACTTGTACTTAACCAAGAGAGCTCAGGCTCATTTTGTTTTGTAACTTATTGTTTATAATTTAATATATAGAAATATGAATTAATTTCAATCACTCAATCTCCATTAATGATTGAATTTGTAATTCTAAGAATTCAGATGTCAATAGACCACCTGGTATTAAAATGGAACTTTTTTTTAACAGGAGGAACTACTGAATAATATGATATCCAAATAGATTCAAACAGTAGTATATATAGATGTGGGCATGTATTGTTAAAATTTGGCTAGTCAAAGTCAAACTCTGCTGTTGTAATTGAGTCAAACCAAACAGTTCGACAACTGTACTCCGTCTCCCCTAGTACTCGCGTGTTTCACATCCGTTATTTTCATTAATACATTTCATTCAACGACTCCCATCAATAAGAAGAGTATCATCCTCCATTGTCATTAACAGAGAAATGGTACGTTACCATTTGGGTTAGAAGCAGTACAAAAATAATATTTTTTTCAATCCTTCTCCCCATTGAACTAATAAATCGTCCCCCCCCCCATTTTAACAACTTTTTTTACAAATAAATATATTTTGTGGAAACACATTTGTAGAAAATACAATATATTGAAAGCGGGAGTGGCATTTACTAGTTGGACATCTCAATAGGTTGTTTTTTTCCAAATCTGTTACGATTATTATTTCATTCTTGGGAAGGGAACATCCAAGTGAAAAGTAAATACTTGTGCGTGTGCTCAAGAAAGATGGACAGAAGCTGTTAGATTTTACTCAAGTTTTCTCAGTGTAAGTCCTCAGACTTTTTACTCGAAGTGTAGGTCTTTGTTGGACTCTAAAAACTAAAACTATTGAGATGTAATCATCCTGATTCATACAGAGGGTTTTTTTTTTTTTGGGGGAAAGGGGAGTTTATCTCCAGAACTCCAAACTCCGCCCAAGCCCATTAGAGATTATCTTTTATTTTAATGAAAATGTTTTATCGTTGGACCCGGACAAAATCCAATCGTTTTTAGATATAAATTTCTAAAATACAAAGTTCTTTACAGAAGTTAATTTTTTTAGAAAAAAATTTTTTTTTTTAATTTTTTAAAAATTTTCAACAATCCGGAACTATTTTCAAAAAATTAAATTATGACAGAAAAAAAATTGATAAGCCCAGACTATTCTCAAAAATTTCAAAAATCTACAACTTTTCAAAAAAAATTCCAAAAAACACAACTATTAACAACAAAAAAATTTTAAAATTAAATTTTGACTATAAAATTTTTAGAAAAAAATGTTACAATATTAATTTTTCGGAGAAAAATTTCAAAAACGCATAGATATTCACAGAAAATTAAATTTTTTGGAAAATAAATTGAAAAATTAAACTAAATTTTTGAGTAATAAGCAGGAATTCCTTTATTTGTTATGGGGAGGAGTGTTTCATAAATTTGAAAAGTAATAAACTGCCAAATAACAGTAATAAATAATAATTGTAAAATTAAACATCATTTTCCCGATTCAGATTCTAGAAAAGATACACGATTCTCTGATTCGGATTTATTTTCACATCACTACTACAAAACTATTAATCAAGTCACTATTTACTCATATAAGTAAGGTCCTTGTGGTGATCATTAAAAGAATCCTTCACAGTGTGTATTTTTTTAACAAAAGAAAAGAGTATGAAAAAAACCTTAAGGGCCTCCTTGACACTATTTTAATCTCCAAAAGTATTTGGCATATTTTGTGAAGAAGAGAAAAGGCTACTTATAATCAAAGTTGAACGAGCATTTTGGTTGTTTTTTTTTAACTATATTTATTATTGTATTTAAAAAGTATTTACACTTGTTGAAGAAATCATGGTGAATCATTCTGTGAGTTCACAGAATTACATTGTATTATATTTAATAGATCAAAATATAATTACTTTTCTGTCAAGTTAAATGATTTTAAATTTTCTTGTACTTATAGGTATGAAAACACTTGCTATCATTCTGACTTCCTAAATAATTTGCTCGTTACCATTGATTCAGTACAATAAATACAGGGATCTTTTCCTACCAAAAAGATGCTCTTGACCCCGAATTCAAATGTTTTTATCAACGTAATTTAAATTAAAAGTGAACATCTTTTCTTAAATAGATTCAATTATATTCAAACCCGGATTGAATATTCGTGTGGTTTTCTTTCAGAGTTATAATTCTAAGTACTTGTTGGACTCTGAGTGGAATTGGGGATTGGCATCGAAGCAATTCTAGCAAATGTCCTGGTTTATTTCCTTCACTCTTTTCTCCCTTGTTATAGGTGATTGTAGTTGATTTAATTAATCGTCATGAGCATTAGTCTTTATCTCCTCCAAAACCTTTTTCAAATTGTCAGGTCTACGATGTTGATTTTTTGGAATTTTTTTAACGTGCGTATTGTACAAAAACTTTTCATCACTGTACATATACTTACTCAATTAAGACCTTTGTTCAACTCTCAGTTATAAGATTTATGGGCGGAATTCAATTACTGTTATAAAGAGGAGAACCTTCAACATATAAAATAGTATTAATGAAGAGAAAATATATTTAAATTCATAATTGTTTATTTTATTATACATTTTTAAATCTATCTACACCAAATATAGGCGATAATTCTTCTTTCAGAGAGAGAACTCTGCACACCAGGACTTAATAAATAATAAACAAAAAAGAAGAAAAAGCACACCCATCAACCATTTTTCCTTTTCTAATAACTACACTTTTTTCTTTACACACATTCCCTCTTTAGATCTACGTCAAATTATGAGACTGCATTGAATTGTAGTAAATGTATCTATAAAAATAAAATTATCAGTCAGTTTTTATCCACGATAATTTCTTATTACGACTTTTTTGTGTACGTATATAGTTTGAAATCCATCATTGGAGTTTTTATACGTAAATAATTGGATACAAATCAGTAAGAAGATATTTTTGTGTCTGCCTTAAGTCATCATATATACATACTCTCATGGATTGAGTCAGTATTAGAGGAGGGAAATTAAATAGAAAATAATTGCAATTACCTAAAGGTTGATTGGATCAATTTATTTTCAATTAACGTACAAAGAAATCTGATACCTGAAAAGGGAGGGAAAAAAACTCTTTCCTTCGTGATTATTTTTAATGACGAAAGGGTTTTCATTATAGTTGTAACTTGATTGGTAATCATTGTTTATAAAGAGATTGAGTACAAAGCTTTTAAGGCTTTTGCCATGGAAAAAGGCATATAATTTTGTTGTGATAAATTGCTCATTGAATATAATTAAACAATATACAGGGGTAGATTGTACCATAACATTCTTTAGAATGTCCAAGTAAACTAAGGACCTTCAACTTGAGACCGTTATCAAAAATGTGATCTGGCATGACATTCCCATCCCAGGCGGCCAAACCAAACACTATTATCTGGTCTGGGAACTTAGTCTTAATAACAGGAGGAAATTACGTCTGTCCTCTACCAGTCAGTGGGCATTCTTTGGGCTGTAAGCCGCGTGCAAGGTGAAGTTTGACTCATTACTGAATAAATTTATGATGTCTAATGATTACTAATTTGGAGGAGTTTCTTGCCTTATTGCAACCTGGTGTACTTCATCTTTGTGGTTAGATAGTGGCGCCTTCCCCATATGTAGGGCATCAAGCCAGGCTTGCCCTTGATAGCCCTGGCCACCATCCTTCTACCGTTAGAACTCCTCCTAGCATTAGCAGCCATTGAAATACCAGGATTGGCTTTAATGGACGTCTTGAGCTCACCCAGGTAGTGGCCAGTCTGCTTTTTGGCTACGTGAGGAATGGAAAAGCCACTTACTCGCAAATATTTTGTGACTTTTATGATTGCCTTAGCATCGTTACTGGCCTTTAACAAATCTGGAATGACTTTACGTTTGTCTTCTTTCTGCTTCATTGAGGAATTAAACAGATTCAGTATGAAAACAAATTGTTGTCTATGGAAAGTACTTTCAGATGTAGTAGATAAAGGCACTGGAAATGAAAAAAAGAAATATGTCCGGATACTTCTACCTACCTCTGTATATCCCTCTTCTTTTTAAGCACGTGTGACTTAGTTAGAGTATCTCTTGAGAGACTCTTGAAAGGTAAATGAAATCCCTTTTTAAAGAAAAGAAAATACTCGAATGAAGAAGGAAAAAAGATTTTAATTGATATAGATTGTTACGAGTTAACAATATGTTACAATTGATTTTTCTTTTTCTTCTTGTTCATAATTATTTTCTACAAATGCAAAAACGTGCATTGTAGAGAGATGTATGAATATCCCCATTAAATTACAGAAATTTATTTTTATTATTTGCTTGTTCACAGCAAGAAATTAATTGATTCAATCTTCAATATCGAAAAAAGGGGAATTTAATGTATGCTATAGCTAAATTTTAAAAGAAGAATTTAACTTTTATCCTATCAAATGGATACTTCCCTTAAAGGAAAAAAAGAGTGTTTGAGTATATACGATATGGGTATTCTTATGTGTTTACTTCTTGGATATATTTATTACTGTAAATAAGACTAGATTATAGTGAAGTGTATTGAACAATATTAATAATAATATTGTACAATATAATTAGACAAGCCAATTTTTATAAAGGTGGCAGAACATTATCAATATTATGTATTGTCCTATCTCACTGCAGCAAAAAATCATCTTATATGGATATACCTTTCTATCTATTTCCTTTTTGATGGCATCTTCGTTATTTATGTAAAAAGATATTGAATTCACGTCTGAGTAGTGTTGGATCAGTTTAAAAAGCAACAATAAAGACAGCAGTCCACTCCATCCAGTTGTTACCTCGCTTACACAAAAATGCACAATGTTTTAGACAGTTACCTATCAATTCGTTCGTCCCATTTGATATGTCATGGCTATATCATACTTCATTATTTTTAATAAAAAAACAGACTGACAGTTTTTGTGTGTCTTTTATGGATGCCCACACTGTTAGACCAAGAAGGCTAAAATTATGCATAGGTGTCTTCTTTTTTTTTTTTACCCTGGTCAGGCTTCATCTACACCTAAGACACAAAAAATGTATTTTGGAGCTCAAGGAGACCAGATAGGGAGTTGAGTTAAAAATCAAAAAGTGACTGGCGTCTCAAAAAAAAAATAGATGAATAATGACGTTTTCTAAATTTAATCAAAATCAAAAAAGTTATTGGCAAGAAATGAAATCGACGGCATTTGAAATAGTATTTATTTATTTTTTTCTTTTTATTTTAAAAAATATTAGTTTCGCCGATAAAATAAAGTTTCTAGAAATCTGTTGGTAAATTCATTTGCATATAAATTTGACTGGAATAGATGTTTTTTTCTGAATATTTTTTCAATATTTATTATTTTATTTCTCTTCTTTTTTTTCATCAAACGTAAATTTTTAATTAGAAATACCCCAAAACGATGCTTTTTAGGAAAATATTTATAGACCTAAACATTGTACAATAAAGCTTTTTCAATTTTTGGAACATTTTATTTCATAATTTTCGCAATATTTATTAAAATGAACCCGTTATCCAGGGTTATTTTTTCGACGATATTATTCTGCAAATCGTATTTCTTTTTTTTTTTTCCATAGTGACAAAGGCTTCTACGAAAGGGGCATTATGAAGTTGAATTATCATTACCTATAAGTTATCAACATGAACAAGGTATACTTGGCTTAAACTGGATGTTTGTAACACTTCTTATAAAGCATTTAAATTAAGTAAAAAATACAAAATTTATTTATCTTCAACAAATTAATATTAAATATAGATATATATAGATATGTTAAGGGTAATGTGGAAAATTGGAAATTTTTCAAAATGCAAGGCAATCTATAAATTTCCAATAGAGTGGTAATTTAACGTTGATTTGCATAGCCACGTAAAATTATAGTGGGTAATTTAATTGTTCAACAAATCATGAAAAACAATTTGATTATGATACAATTTTATTGCAAGCAACTTAATAATCGTGTGCACTTTCATTTAAATTTATATTGTATTCCAACAATTAAACTACAATGATGTGAAATTGTCATGAGATACCTACATTTTATTTTTCAAAATGTACCTCTGCCAACAGGTTGTGCATTTAGACAGCTGGTCCCTAAGGAGGATCAAAACCTATCGCCAACGCTATCCTGAGTATCAAAGACCAATACTATAATACAAATATCGATGATTTTTTATGATTTTGATAGCAATAAAAGGGAAGAAAAAACTTACTTTATGCGTATTTTTTGCTATATATTTATTCTTTGCAAATTATTTTTTTGCAGTAAAAAATAGGTGTCTGATTAAACATTGACTATAGGCGTATTTCTATTATATCTGATTTTAATATATTTTATGTGGAATCACTCCAACCTAATATTGTTGAATAATCATATACATATTTCAAGGGTTTGATTGAGTTTATATTTTTATGTATCTGGATTTAACTGTGTTTCAATTATTTAATTTAAACTTTTTGACTCTAGTGCCGGTACGTAGATTTTTGGACGTGCCAATATTTCAGCTTTTATCAATTTAAATGGTACGAAATTTTACTGTGAGTTTATCACAATATACATATTATGACGACTGACAAGTTATTGCCCTAACTTCATTTGGAAGCTTTCGGTTTAATTGATTAACTTTGTACTTCAATCTCATCAAAAAATTATTACTGAACCAATATTTATGAATGAAATGAATTTTAAACAAAAGATTAAACATTCCTACCAGATAGCTTGATGAGAAACAAACACTTTGTTCTAGCAAGAGTTGATCCATAATTAAATTATATTTAATACTATATGCAAATATAAAATAATATCGATATTTTTCCAAACTATTCTAGACAAAATAAGCTTGTGAATTAATGGAATTATTATATATTATTAATTCTTATATTAAATACAGTTTTTCCTTTTGAAGTTTTTTTTTTATTTCCAAATGATTAAAATAAGTAAAGACTATAAACATGCGATGCATTCTAAGACGTACAAACTGTAGCTTTTATAGTTGGTTTATACTAATTACAACTTGTACACTACATATATACAAATAACTTTTTCTTAAGGTATTAAAAGTTATTTTTTGATCATACTTGTTTACTACCGATCATCCTATTTTAGATAAGTTTAAATCTGCATGATCAAAAATATAAATTTTTCTAAAAAGATTAAGAGCTATAGACCAAGTACATTCAATTCTTTGTTCAAAAAGCAGAGATTCGATGTCTGTTGTTCCTGATATGACTTTGAAGGCACTATCATACCTATATACATACATATATCAAAAATGGACATCAAAGATTAATGTGGTATTACTATCTGTGTCAATCTGACCATTTCCCTCACCCCCCCCCTCACCCCCCTATTTATCTTTCCCTCATTTATTATTAAATTATTTTTTTTGGAAGGGAGATAGTTAGAATATGGGGGAATGTGGAAATAACTGAATCAATAAATTATTTAGTTTAGTTTCCAAAAGGATCAGAATACATGAAACCCCTTAATACACATAAATATACTATTGGGGATAATTTTACAGTATGTCACGACAAATCAAGTTTCACTAGGATTGTACGAGGGGGGGTATGATAATTTTTCACCTGAGCATGAAGATGGCAGCACTAATGTGGTTGAGTTTTGGGACTTGGTGTGGTGAATCATAATCTACATTAATAGAGACAAGTTTGTTTGTTTATCGATCTATTTGTCTGGGGAGAACTCATTTTGGGGAACATTGTGTAAGTTTGTCCACAGGTCATAGTTTATTCTTCTAACTCGAAATTGGAGAGAGCGACAGCGGAAAGTTGAAGTTCAAGTATCGCAACATTTAAATACTAAATAAATAACTTTGCAAAGCGAAGAATATATTATTGCCATGGGAGTAAGAGGAGATGGACCTTGTGAGATATTCGGATAATTAGGACTTTGAAGGATCATGAAAGTAGATGGAAGGGCTCATTTTTTTTTGGAGGAGTGTTTGAGTTTCTCTCTTATGGAGTATACAGGGGGGAGAGGAGGGAAAAGAGGGACTCAGAGTCGATCCATACAGGAGATCACATTGCAGAAATAGTCGAAGTACTTTAGATAATGAGATGTGATTTCTCCGGCATCATCCTTAGTCCTTTTTCTCCTACTCAAATAATAAAGTTTTTGTGCCACTTTATTTAGCAAAGTTATTTTACTAGTATTAAAAGGTTTCGATAATTGAATTTCGACTTTCCCCTGTTGCTGTCTCCAATTTTGAAAGAGAAAGTATGACGTGCGGGCAAACTTATACAGGATACCTCTCATTGAGTGAGAATGAATGAGACTTTAGATGAGGTTTAGCAACGAGCGTGTCTACACTCTGCACCTCATATTGAAAAAGAAAAGAAAAGGAAGTAAATATATTTTCGTGCTCAACGTGAAGCTAGCAGTACTCGTAAATAAAAGATAGTTACATATATCTAGCATCTGTAGAAAGTTACTCACCAAAGTGACGGCCAATTTGGACCTGCAATTGTTATGTAATAGTCGTTGATGTCAGTGTTATTGTGAAACTGGACCAAATCGAGTATCTCTCTGTTGGAGTAGTTTAAGTGTAATAAATTTGAGTTTTGGCACCGATTAATCTCTGTATGTATGTGTAACTTGGATACACCGTTTTACGTCTGAAACAAAAATACTGTCCAAACAGTGGACTGCAAAGATTTTTGTCAAATGAGCGCAGAGATAAATTTGAACGGGTTAGAGAGTTGGGAACATCGTAGTAATAAATGGTAGTTTGGAAACTTTTCAGAGCATCCTCGTATTCGCAAATGGTTGCAACCAAATTATATAATGGTGATGCAATAGTCACAAAACCTCCCCATTTTTATTTATAACTATTACACTTAGTTTAAAAAAATGGAGTTAGTGGTTTTTTGGCTCCTGTGGTTACCGCGTCACTGGTACTTTACCATTGCCACACATCAAAATTCAAATATATCCCTTGTAGCAATGTAATGTCAAATGGTACATATATTTGTTGTGTAGAAGTTTCAACTTGTATAACCAAATTGTACAAGTTGCAACTTTGTTCGTCTTAAATGCATTATTTAATTACATTATTGGGTAATATAATGACCGACTATACATTTCATTTTGATTTATTAAAATTATATAGTTACTACGTATTTATGAAATTATGTATAATACAGGGTGTCCACGATAAATTGGAAATATTTTAAAATTCAACCTGCTGATAAAAATGGAATTTGGAGTGTATTTGTTAATATGAAAAAGTTAGACATGATATTAAACAATAAATTTATTCAACATGACCTCCCTCAGCAGCCATCATCTTCTCCATCCTGCCCCTAAAGGATTTGCATGCCCTGATGACTTCCGCGGAATCGACAGCATTGCACTCCGCACATTGCTCTTGTGGCTGACCTTGCACACCTCCCTCTACAACTTCCCCTACCAGTAGTAATCACACGGATTGAGGTCGGGTGAGTTGGAGGGCCAGGAGTTGTGATCCCAGAAAGTGATGTCGTGGGAGTTGAAGTGGTCAGTGGTCCTCAGGGCGATGTGTGCGGCCGCTGAGTCTTGTTGGAATATGAACTCCCTCCCAGCGGCCGTATCCTTTATCCAGGGGATGACGAACTCCTCCATGACTTCGCAGTACCTTAGCGCGTTAACCTTTTCCTTGGGATTGAAGAAGAAAGGAGGCATCAACTCACTGGTGCTGCAGATGACACCCAGGGTCATCAGGGAGACCGGGAACTTTGTGGTGAAGACCGGAGGGACCTCTTCTCTCTCCTTGGTAAACCACCTGTCATTCTGAATGTTGTAGGTTCTGTCGATAGTCCAGTTCTTATCGTCGGAGAAGATGATTCTTCCTCCATGGCTCTTCAGGTCATTGAGGAGACACTTACTGTTGGTGAGCCTGGTGGCCTTCATGGATGCCGTGAGGATGTGTTGTTTGGCCATTCACAGCCTTGGAGTCCAGCTGCTTGCTCACTCCACGGTTCTTGGCCAACCTGGACAAGGAAGTCCCCGGCGAAGCCTTGATGGACTTCCGGAGGCCTTCAAGGAATCGGGGAGTGCGGATTCGGTCACTTCTCATGTTGTGGGCCTTGTGGCAGATCTTCCCCTTAACCTCCCAGGCATTGAAGATCCGGTACACCGTCGTCTTGGGGTAGTTAAGAAGCTTGTAGATAGCAGAGGGCTTGTGTCCTGCGCGAGCCAATTCGAGGAAGACGTCTCTCCTTACTTGTTCCATGATGACTATTGTTTGTCGTCAAAACAATTGTGGTGGAAGTTATAGTGTATTGTTCACGCAACATTTTATATTAATATGATTTAACCCCGAATATCCACATTATAGATCTGGATGAAGTTTAAAGTAGTTCCAATTTATAGTGGACACCCTGTATAACTATGGGGATTTGAACTTTATAATGTGGCACAGAATACTTTTAGTATAGTCATTTTTTCAAGAACAGTCAAAAATTATACTATTGATATACTAATCATCCATGGAATGTTCAATTATTCATTATCCTCATCCCAAGTACTGGAAATTCTTCATCTAAAATTATTTATCTCATTTTATAGTTGCAACTTGTACATTTTTCTTATACAAGTTACAACTTGTACATAACATATTCACATTTACTTAATTTTTATGCTATCCATACCTTTAAGTCTTTTAAAAGAAATTATTGTTCGGAAATCTTCTCTTATAAAAAATGCCGGACTAGAACACAAAAGTAATTATTTCAGAAATCCTAAATATTTGATGCAACCATCAGTAATGATTACCTATGGTAGGGATGGACAATTTGTAGAGCGGGAGGATAGGGTGGGTTCGAAAATAGTAGTCAATGAATACAATTCCATACATCTCCCAAAATACAGAGGCCAATCTTTCCAACCTATGTTTGAGTATTTGGACGCATTGGACGGCTTTCTCCATCTGCACACCACTCAACAGACTGCCGTTTTGATTCTGGAGGAAAGTGGTGAATCCATATTTCATCCATTGAGATGTACCGACGCAAACCCTCCTTCCTATTTCGCGTCAACATCTCCAAACAGCTTTGAAAAATCTGCTCGTTCTTCCTTTTCCTCTGGTGTGAGCAAACGCGGGACCCATTTGGAAAACAGCTTTTTTATACCCAATTGTTCGTGTATGATGGCGTAAACACTACATTTTGATAACTTCAAAATGTAAGCTATCCCTTGGAACTTCACTTTGCGATTGTCCAAAATGATTTTCAGGGTTTTTCAATGTTTTCCAGAATAACCGCCTCATTTGGCCGACCAGGGCGTTCAGCGTCACCGGTGTCCGTAAGAACACGTTTGAAATCGGCAAACCATCTTTGGATGGTTGTTTTCGATGAGACAGAGTCCGGAAACATATTTCAAGCCAAGCTTGGGCTTGAAAAGGGTTTTTTCCCATTAAGACACAAAGATAAACCAACACACGAAATTGCTTTGAATCCATCGTTTTTATGAATCACAAAAGTAGCGTCACTTAAACCACTGTAACTCGACTGGCCTTTAAATATCAATTATGTCTTACTTTATTTGAGTGATTGCTACTTTTTGCAATAGCTAATAGTAAAATTTTGGTAGAAATTAAATTTATATGATCTACGTTTGAATTTGTTTTTACTTAAAATTATATATTAACAAGGTCAGAAGTCACTATCACAGACATTGACGTGAAGGGGAATCTGCACAATAAACTATCTTTCCAAAAAATAAGATGATATCCATCGAGTAAGGGACAAGGAGGAGCGATCCCTTGAACAGAAAATGATGAGAGGATCAGAATGTGTGTGTCTAGGATATCCAAATTGAAAAATAAAAGCTCCTAAGTACGGGAAATCTGGGTAGATTCGGATCTATTTATCCGAATCAGGGGCTTCTGCAAAATTAAATTGAGGCAGGGATTTTTTTTTTGAATTTTTTCAGAAATAACCAAAAAATTAAAAAATTTTGGGAAAAAATTTCAAACATGAAATTTCTTGAAAAAAAATTCAACTATTACATTTTTTCAAAAAAATTTTAACAAATCCACAGCTATTCACAAAAAATTTCAAAAATTCATAGCTATTCTCTAAAGTTTAATTTTTTGGAAAAAAATCATAAAAATCATTGAATTTGTTGGCAAAAAATTTCAATTTTAGGAAAAAAATTAGAATATTACATTTTCTAGTAGAAGCTAAAATTCTAAATGTAGGGGGGATGCAACAGCCCCTCCAACCCACACCCTGCAGACAACCCTGTCAACCGCATCTTACACAAGATCAATAAAATTACCAATGTATTGAATATGAATCAATTTTCTATTCATATATATGTATATTAATTTTGTTAAATGTTACAATAACTGTACAAGTTGCAACATATATAAATAAATTGTAAAAGTGACAATTTCTTCATCTTAAAATACATTTTTACAAATTAATTACAAAATTAATCCTTCTAATTACCAGCTATTAGTTTATACTTTCATTTCATTTTGACCTATTAAAATTACATTCATTTATCTTAAATAATGTTTTGTAAATTAAAAGTGGGTCATAAAATCAATATAAAATTGATTTTTTATGTTTACAACAATACCAACAGATTAAAGCAAAAATTATTGTGTATCGAAACTCAATTCCACTAATTTGAATAAAAAGCCTATAATCCAATCAAATATACTAGTATGTAACTATTTATTACTTTTATAAGTAATGAAAAAATATATATATATTTAATATATCCATCAAGATACAAAAGACAACCATGTGAAACTGTTATTTGGGTCATAGAATCTTATAAATATTGTAGTAAAATAATTAACGACAAAAAAGAATGCTCGAAAACTGAGAAGAAACAAATTGAACACGCACTTAACGTGAACAAAAGTGTTCTAAACACTTGTGGTCGGTGCAGATATTATTATTTAAGGAAAATAAGTTTTGTAAAGGGATTTAGGAAAGCTCCCATCACTAGTATACCGGGCCGTGCAGAATTATTTACCGATTTTTGTTCAGAACATATCGCAGACAATAATGACATTTCGAATGACTTGAGAACAATTTATTAATACATTCTTAGAATAATAAAATAGTCTGTGATCAAATTTAATCAATTTAGCCACCATTTGACTCAATGAAACTGGTCAGGCGACGTCTGAAGCTGCTACAGACTTGCTGGATGTAATCGGCGTCCATGGAGGCCCAGGCCTTGTTGACAGCAGATTTTAAGGAAGGCATTTATGTTCTTGTGTCGTTTTTTGCAGGCCTTGGTCTCCACGTGCGCTTAGATAGAGAAGTCTAGTGGGTTCAGATCTGGGCTTTGAAGCGGCCAGTAGTCCTTGGTCAAAAGATCATGTTGTCCTTGAGCCACTCATGAGCTTTCTTGGAAGCGTGGGCGGGTGCTCCATCTTGTTGAAAAACTCAAGGAGAGTTGCCGACTATGGATTTGATCCACGGAAGGACCTTGGATGCCAGAATCTTCACATAATCCTCCGCTGTTAATCTGTAGCCAGTGGGGAACCATACCGGCTTCATGGCCTTCCCGTTGGAGGTCATGAGACCCAACATCATCACCGAAGTAGGGTGCTTTGTTGTTGCCACATAGTGGTGCTTATCTTGCATATCTCCAAAGCTCACAACACGGTCATTTTGCCTGTTGACAACAGGATCGACTGTAAAAGTTTTCTCATCTGAAAAAATGATGATTCGTCCAGATGAGTTCTTGATATCATTCAAGATTTTCTTGGCACGCTCATGTCTGACTTCTCGCTGACGTTCAGTTAGAAGAGGGCGTTCAGTACGCCTCATGGACTTTCCTCCAGCCCTTTTCAATGCCCTTGAAACAGTTGATCTCGACGTTCCCATCTTTCTGGCCATGTCGGCAATGGACCTGTTGGGAGTCCTCTTGAACACTGCCTTTATTTGCCCAGGGGAATGCTTGAGATCATTCCCAGCCTCCGAGCGCTTGGAAACGTTGTAAATTGTCTTCAACGAGGCCCCAACCTGTTTCTTAATGTTTTTATGAGGCACTCCCGCTCGGAGGAGGGCTGCAATTTCGGTCCTCTTTGTTTCCTGATTGGACATGGTCTCACGTGTGGAAGTTGTTACGCTCTCTCAGGAAGGATTTTTGTTTATTTTAACAGTAAAAATACAAAACAATCAGATTGGTTGCCACAAAACCTCTTAAAAAGTATATTTACATCATCGGTAAATAATTTTGCACGGCCCGGTACATATATGAAGTAAAAAACTCAATTTGGATTTTTACCTTTTCTTGATTTTTGATCAAGATTCTTTTTATGTCGATGTACCACATATCATGTAAGTACGTACACTGATGTGTAATCTCCCATCTTACAAACAATTGAATCAAACAAGACACAAAATACTTACATACATATATACAAAGAAGCTCAAAAGAAATGATGACTCCACATATCTCAAATAACAATCAAGGACAATTGCGAAGGAAAGATCAATTCATGGATTAGTACTCCCTTCACATGGTCCTTATACTCTATGTTCTAAAATTAGTAGGATCTTTAAATCTATCATATTGATGTACGCTGTACAATATATTAATATTAGAGCCATGATGGTTTGTTAGCTTGGATGTTTCTTCATTCGTACCAAGATCCCGGCGTCATTTTGTAGAGTTTAAAAAAATGTCATCTACATGAATATTGTATTGTTCCAGGCCTGCAATATAAGCCTCTACAGCACAACAGCAGCTTCTACCACCGCCTGGAGCTAACCATCAATTCTGAGGGCGGATATATTGACTAAAACATGTTCTTTGGGTTTCAATTAATAGTTAATAAACTTATTTCATTACTCATCCAGGATCCTGCCATGGTAAATAATAACGGTTGGCCCAGTATTGTAACTTTGACGATCAGTTGTAAGGAAGAGTTTGGGTTATGTGTACCACAAAAGAGCTGTGTGACTATCTATTTCTAGGGAACCATGGAAAAATTGATCATAAGAGCAACAATTTTTAAGGAGTCAATTATTTAAATCATGTTTTAAAAAAATAATGGTCATTGCATGAAAATTTAGCCAGTTTAATTAGAAAAACTGGCTTATTTCTTACATTGGAAAATTTATATGATCACAGGGTTTTTAATTTGTTTTTGAATTGTCGTAGGCATATTTGAAAATGCATAGGATAGGATTTACTTAATAACTTATTGCCTATTTTTAAAAGGGTTTAAAAGTGTTATTTTTTCGGAAATAAATTAGGTTTTAAGTACTCGATTTGAACAAACTGCACTATTTAAGAATCTTTTCGATGACACCACATCGGATGACATCAGTATTACCTTTGTAGAATTACCGTGAAGTTATTTGTGTTCGCCGAATTTTGCAAATTTCAAATTATTCGAAAATGAATTAAAAGAAACATTTTTTGTATAATAGAGATTAAAGCAATTATAGCATAACTGGATTCGTGGAAGAAAGAAATTATAGCCATTTCTGACAGACCACTACACTCTCAGACATTGAATATCTTTAAGACTTTGAAAAAAATGTCTACACTTCTCTAAGCTAAAGAAAGTGTTGATGCAGTCGTGCAATTTGCGCACAATCCTGAATTTGGAAGCTAATCCGAACAATTTCGATTATGAATTTTCGAATGATTCAAAATGCAAAGTTAAAGTTTGTAAACAAAAATCTCAAAAATGAATTTTTAGAGAAAATACGACTCAAAATCCACCATTAAAACTAGGAAGCGCAATTGTAAATAGTTGAATGTCATTAAATGTTATGTCAAACCTTTTTTCGGCAATGTTTATTCTCAACGGGCAACGCACGTCCACCACAAATAAAAAAATATTGCAACTGACTGTTTTTCTAATAAAACGTTATAATCTCGCCTCTAGAATGAAACTACGCTTTATTTCTACAGCCTGATGGCGACTTATTATAAAAAGGAAGCTATATTGTTACACTTTAATTAGAAGCGTTATTTGATGTACTATGTTGAATGCAAATATTGGTTATATGAATCGTTTTATCTCCTAATAATCAAGAGTTGTTTTAAAATATCAAATAATAAAAGAGTAATCCAAAGGGACTTTCTTTTATCTTTCATTCATACTTTTACATCAAACTACTGCATATGCAATATTTATAATCCATATGGCATTTAAGCACTCGATCCATGTAATAAATAATATTTCTTGATGTCATTACAAACTGCAAAATCATCAAAATCAAATGCTTTAATTAATCCTTACCCTCTATAAATATTTAATGCATTCGTGATCGAAGAAAATAAATAAAAATATATAATAGACTGATGATAAATATCTACAATGTGAACATCAGTGACAGAGTCTCAATAGTCATTGATAAAGTTGTATAAAATATGAAATTAACACGTGCAATTTTTTTTTTCTTGGCTTATAAACACGAGTGATTTGTATTCTTCATGAGAGAACATCTAAATGTAACGTAAATACTTTTGTATTTGTGCATGATGGACAGAGAGAAATACTAAGGATTGGTTGAGGAGTTATTAGTAGTGTTGGGAGGATCCCAAAAAAAATCCCGATGCTGATTCCAATGCAATTCATAGGCGTCCACATGATTATATTTTGAGAGGGCTTGATTTTTGGATTTTTTTTGAAAAATTATTTCAAATAAACAATTTTTTCAAAAACTCTCGACTATTCACCAAAAGTTAAATTTTTTGGAAAAAAATTTTAAAAATCTATAGCTATTCACCAAATTATTGTTATAACTTTTTTTTTTTGAGAAAAATTTCCAAAATTCACAAGTTTTCAAAGAGAATAGAATTTTTTGAAAAATATTACACCTTTCAAAATTTCAAAAATAGATTGTTATTCAAGGATAAGACAATTTTCTAGAAAAATTTTTTAATAATATTAAATTTTTAAAAATTCAAATATTACATCTTAAAAATTCGAAATAATTTTAAAATTTCAAATGTTAAAATTTTTTAAGCTTGGAAGTTTTAAATTTTGAAAATTCAAAATATTAAATTTACTAGTAAAAAGCCAAATTTTCTTTTTCTTTTTTTGTAGGGGGGTCCTATTTATTTTCATATCTTAGAAAAGTAATAAAGAGTTATTTTTCCACTAATAATTAAGAATCCAAATCTCAATTTATACCCTATTTCCCCTATGGTGATCATAATTCCAGAATTATCATCCGATTCTCCTAACCTTGTTGAACTCAAAGTAAAATTGAGAGTTGACATCGAAGACATTTCCGCCTTTATTTTTTTACTATATAAGAGTGGGATTTGTGTTTGTTTCCTTCTTCTCACGGCTGTTTGCAGCTGATCCAATAAAAATTAATGACAGCTTAACTATTCTCTTCCAAAATATTATTTTAATTTTCAAAGTTTGCCATGTTAATTTTTGGTTTCTTTTTTTCCATATCGAAAATACTTACGATTTAAAACTCTGGTATAAACATCAGAAATGTATGATGAAAAAAACTATTGCTCCTCTATAATTAAGAAAAAAACTTTAACCATGGATCGTGTATAGAAATGAACAATAAACAAAAGGACTAAAACTTGTAGTCGCTACCAAAAATAAATGTATATCTCCATAATAAATCCTGACTCTGATACATATCAAAAATAAGTTATAATTAGGGGTATGAAACTCATATTCAATTTTAGCCCACCTTTTCGGATGCCGGAGCATGTTTTAAGAACTCTGGAAAAAAAAAAACATTTCCTGTCCAACCCCCCCCCATCTCTCGAAATTTTCTTTATCTCCCATAAAATTGTATTTAAAAATCTGTTTTCAAACTGATAAGAAGAATCTTGAGAATGTCGTGATTAGTAAAGCCTTTTTATGCTTAAGCCAACAGTTACCATATATAACATTTTCTGTTGATAAAGTATAATTTTAAGGTCATATAAAAGGTCAAAAAAAGGTCAACGTCTTCTAAATTTTAATTTTAGCGTGTGTACTAGTTTGTCCATTTTTAGGTTGAGCTGCTAATTCGATCTTTTGTTATATTTTACTGAAAAAGTTATGTCTGTAAAGTTTCAGACTTTTTAGTTGTTTGGCTGGATTTTTTTTTCTTCAGAGTTTGTACAAGTTGGGCTAAAATTTTGATTTTCTCATTTTCAGGAGTTAAAACCTTCTCCTATTATTATATTGTTGAACATTTGGATTTAGTGTGACTAATAAATTGGCTATTACCTTTCTAAGAACCATATGTTGTTGTTTTTTTCAATGTTCCTACTTTTCCATAATACGTTTAGAACAAAATTGATTGCAACCTTTCCTGAAGTCATCAGCAGAGTTGAAAAGACGAAATAGCTAATTATATAATACTACAGGGGGTAAAAACAAAATTCGGGGCTTCAAACCTCCGGATTTCCCCCTCCATATAAGATGACAAAATAACGCAATGCAATTATTTTTTGTTCTTGAAATATACATGTAAAATTTTTACATAATTTCAAAACACTGCCATACAGTAAACAGCATAAAGATTTGAAGCTTATTACATTTCCAAAACGGAACAGAGGTATGATGTTTTACTTATTTAGGTGAACAACAGTCTGGATATTTGCAATACTGATATCCCTCAGATGACAGGAGAAGGTTTGTTTCAGAGTTGAAGAAGGCCCTGGTGAGTCAAAACGACACAGGATTGACTCCAAGAGTACTACTACAACTGGGTGTCCAAGGATATTTCGTATCCCAGCTCCCTGAATCCGATAGATCATTTGTTCTAGAGCTACCTTGAGTAAAAAGTGAACAGAGGTCCGTGATCGACTCCATTGCCTTTGAATGTAAGAATTTAGACCTGTGCACGATTCAGGGCTCTAATCGATGATGTTATTCAGACTAACGAAGGCAATATTGATTGAGATATATTTTTAATGATTGTCTCTACTGCCTTTTTTTTATATTTTTTTTTGTTTATGTTTCTATAAATCTTATGGAATGTTAATTTAAAGTATATCGATCAAAATCCCCGAACTTCGTTCGTATACCCTCTATGTTCATTTAAACAAATATATAAAACCAAATATCCATGATATTCAGTAATCAGATAAACTTAATATATAAAAATTAATTAATTAAAAAATACAACTTTGTTTTATTAGGATCTTCACTACCAACAAAACCACTTCAGAATCCAGTGATTTGGAAAAGGATATTTCATAGAAAATGCACAAAACGGGAGGGAGGTTCCTGCATATTGCGGTTTCAAACACAGCGGATTTTTCATGTGTTTACGGTGGTATCCTTACTTCACATTCCATATTGCGGTTTTTTTATATTATGATAACAAGTTATAAAAAATTAAGGCAAACAGTAATATTTCAAATTGCTGATGAATTCGTTCATACTCTGCCTATATATGCATATATAAATACTATATAATTTTGCATAAGGGGGAGTGTTCAGTAAGTATTTGATTTCATACATAGACTTAAAACTTTTGCATATTTATTATACAAACTTGCAATTAAGAAGGTTGTTGAATAAATATTTTGCTGAAGTTCCCATTATTGAAATTTTACAGTAATGAAATGACCGAATTAAAAATCAAATAAAAACCCGATGAAAATTAAATTTTACAATTACATTTAAAAAGTATTTTGTCTGGCATACATTATTGTAAATAATTGATGTTGAACTAACTAAACAAAGGAAAAATAGTTACACGTGGACTTTAACAAATAAATAGGCCCACTAATTTTCCAAACTTCCCAAAAAATAATTATTCTTATTATTTTTCTAAAAAATTTGATTTCCTGCTATTTGGTATAAAATTTTGAATTTTTTTTTTTGAATTTGATTTTGCGTCTTTTTTTCTACAAAAATCCAAAAACCAAGCCCCACCCTTACAAAAAATTATATATACAGAGTGCAACAGGGAATTTTTCCACGATCAAGAAGCAAACCCAAAGCCTTAATATCTTTTATTAGAAAAGTATAATGAAAAATGTTCTTGAAAAACTTTTAGCAATCAATCTTGGCAAGAATTATTCACTATGGCCGCCTCCAGCCTTTATAACAGCCTCCATACATGGTAGGAACTTGGTGCAAGTTGCCACAATATAATCAACTAGCCTTGAGCTCTTGAACATTTTTGTATTATATCATTCCAACCTCGCACTCTAAGACGCTTCACTCACTCAAGTTGAGGGGATTGAGATCAGGACTAGAAGAGGGCCAGAAGGAGTCGTCCTGGTAGTCAGCAAAGTTCTTCTTGTAGAAGTTATGTGTCTTCGAGTCCGATTGGGGAAGGTACCGTCTGCGGTCTACACATAGTTGTTCTCAAGATATGTAGTTAGCCTTCAGCCAGCAGAAGATTTCCCGCCCTAGGTCCTTATAAACGGCTTAGCCCCGATTTTCTGATATGGGTTGAAGAAGAAAGGATCCATTTTCTTCCATCAGAGGTCACGACTATCAAGACATTGTTTGAGCCGATTGTTTTGTCTTGAAAGTGACCTGGAATTCTTTTGGTAGTGCTGCTCTAAATTTGTCGTTTTCGCGGTTCAAAACCTCGTCGACTGTATAGATCTTATGTCCTGAGAAGATCTTCACAATCGACAGATGACTCTTCAAGTTATTAAGGACCTTTTTGCATCTTAGAAGCCTTAAGGCCTTCATCCTGTTGGGGAAGAGATGTCGTGGAGTCCTGACAAAGCTCTTAAGGCCGAGGTCATCATGAAATGCACTTCTGATGGGGATTTCGTCCACGTTGAACTTGCTATCCAAGGGGTGCATTTATACGGTTGGATCTTCCTTGATCTTGGCCTCCAGGGACTTGAGAAATGTTTCATCTCTCTTGAACCCATTTCGTCCGTTTTTGACGCCTGTCCCATTCTCCTTGGTCACCCTCATATTCCGGACTGTCCTCATGGTCACGCCGACAAAGTCTGAAATTATTTCTGTTCAACATCTGTGTCGAAAAGATCCAAAACCCTTTGCCTGTTTGATACCTATTCATTCATTTTTCGTGTAATTTTGATCAAATTAAAACAATGCGCAAGAAAAATAACACATATATATATATTTCAACATTGCTTGAGATGTCACCTAAAACTTTAATTAGCGGAAAAAAATAATAATAATGACGCAGAAAATGTTCCTTTCGCACTCTGAATATTTATATATATATATACTCCTGCGAAAGCCCCTGAATATATAATCTTTTTATTTTAAGCAGTCTCAAATATAATAATAATCATTAGCCACTTAATGAAAATACGAAAATGAACGATAAAATAAGTAGTGTCCATTTTTTTATTCATCGTTCATTCGTTCATAAATGAAGGGAAAACGTGAACACTGATTATTTTTCCGTTGAATCACCAAGCATGGAAACAAATGAAGTTGAGATTTTCACAAATATTATGTACTTTCTCTTGATTCTTTGTCTCAATAAACCCATTCCCACCCCACCACCACTACTTCTACAGCCTGATTTCCATGCATTATAAAAAAGGAAGTTACTTTGCACACCCTGTACTTATTTCCAAAATCTACTGGAGTTCAAATACTTATTCTCCTTGCTGTACTTGTATGATTTACACACATTATGACTTAATACTTCTCATAAGTTAGGTAAGAAAACGTTACAAATCATTAATTAGTATTTGAACTACTTTTCGTATTTATATTCATTTGTTTCTAAAATACCTCCCTCGACTTTTCATTTAGGAAAAACATAAATTACAATTAATTTCATTCCTATGAGGAAGGAAAATAATGCAGTACAGTACACACAGTACTACTATAAAGGTCATGAGAATTGTCATTTGAATGCGTCATCTATATTCACACATAAATCAGAATCAGCATGTACACTAATGAAGACATAGTTTTTATTTGTAAAAAAAAAAAAAAATAGGTTTGATGTTTCAAGGATAAAGTATATACATTTATATATATCTATATATTTTAGACACATATTGAATGTTTGTCTCTGAATATGGCCTAAAGTAAACAACTACAGACCCCATAATGTGAAGCAAAGCACATCGTTTATGGATGAAGAAAAATACAACATTATGTATGTATTCAAATGAAGTGAAGCATTTCCGTAATGTATCTAGTTTAGTGTTGGGCTTATTTAAAGTCCATTTGAACAAGTCTCAAAGAAAAATTCGCTCTAGATCCGTCCAAAAGAATAATTTGTCTAGATACATCAGTCTAACAAAAAATCGATCTGGATCGGTCGCATTTAAAACTTGGTTCAGACTTATTCAATAGATAAAATGTTGATGACGTCAGGAGTGTTTTAAAATGGTAAAAATCAATCTACAATAACGTTATATATAGTTAAATGAGCTGCATACAGCATATATACAGGGTGCACAAGCTATCTATATCGACACTTTGGTACAATCACTCTCTTTGACAAAAGTGGGCACTTAGGAAGATGTTTTTTTATTACATAGCTTGATCAAACTTGCAATCTAATCAACTGAAGAATCCGTTGTCCCAAATATTTGGAAAAGACACCGAGCCCTCCTTGGGCGTGTTAGAGACCAAGATGAAGCCCTTAACCGACATAGTTGTCCATGGGAGGCCTTCAATACGGAAGAAGTAGAACTCGGCTCCATGCTACAACTCCAAATAAAATCTCAAATGGTTCCAAGACAATTTTGACGATTAAATCTTGCTATACTTATAGCCTCTAAACTCGCCAGATCTGAATCTGATAGATTTTTTTGTGGGGAGCGATCGAAGGCTATACCAACATAATTTATCAATCAGATCAAGAAAGAATTCCAGGATTTGCCAAGGGATTAAGTGGTGGAAGGAGGCCTGTTCACGCTTTCGGTCTCTTATAGAGACTATAATTGAGGCTGAGGCAATTTTATTGAATAGAACAATTCAAAAACCATCAAGCTTTCATAATTTGCTTTTCTTTTTTTAATCTTATTACTGTTTAGAGAGAAAATTACGTTTACAAAAATATTTTTGCTGCACATTCAGCTTGCAAATTCAACACAATGTTACCCCACTAAAACAAAACGGTGTATTTGGCTTTCAGCTGTCGATATTTATGATTCTTTTCTCCACATCAGTATTCTGAACGTTGATTGGTTGTATTAGCTATACCTTTTGTTAAGTTGTAAACAATTCCCAACAAGTATTGAACAATAATTCAATTGTTGGGAAGAATGGACTAAGTACAACAGATTTTGGGACTTTGCTCAGTTTCTTTGGGGAAAAAAGATTGAGGGATACAGTAAAGGTTACGACGTGACAACTCATAAATCCAGATAGGGGAGTAAATTGGTCTTTATGGTCCAATATAGATAAATGGACAACTTGTTTGGAAGCAAATTATTCTCTGAAACTCAATGTTTGTAGATTTGCGGGTCGTTCGTTCCTAGAAAAGAAATATACTAATGTTTAAGGACTTCAAAGATCATGTCAGCTGGAGTAATTGACACCCCATAATGTTTAGTTATATTAAATCAGTATAAATACATTGATCGATTAAAGGAACATTAAAAATAAAAAAATAATCGGTATAAAGATTATGACCAAAAAAAAACCGGTTTTGGACCGCATCTCAACACTAGTATCTACGTACTCACCCATGTATGTAGTACATATGTGCTACTGTTATGCATCATTGAAATAGTTATTGTTATGTATTTTTCTATGTGGACGTATATGTGTGTAGATACGTTTTGTGTGTACACACATATGTTTCAAAATCTAAATGTGTCTCTCTTTCTTTCTTTTCTTCTAAAAAAAACCCTGAATATTTATCAGTTGTCCATCTCTTCAGCAACAATGCCAATATCTCCTAATCAAGGATTACACAAGTTAAGTATAGAAAAAAAGATAATATTCTTCTGTACACCACAGAGGGTTTACACGTGACGCCGTCATTGTTGATGTTGGCCATTTTGGGGACCTAAACAACCCAGTTGAATAATAATGAAAGTCCTTTTTACAATAATATTAAAGAAAATAATGAACTATTGGTTATCGAAATGGAACCAAAAAATCAAAGGACTTACAATAGCACGTTAGGTCAGACCTAGGATTGATGGCCTAATCAGTCTTTCCCTCCACCTCCCTCCCCCCTTTCAGTATTTTTTCGGGTCGATCTTTTTTTACTATTCAACAGCCCTAAGAACCTATACCTCAGTTCTACGGTCCTAGCTATTTTTATAACTATTCTTCACTCATTGTTAGGATTGAATAATATACAAACGAAGAAAATAATAAATAATGGTTAGAACGCATAATTTAAGTTCTAGCCACACACCTCTTATTTAAAACTTCAGGTATCTTGTCTCTCGAAAGAGATTATGTTGAACAGCTGAAAGGACATAGTTAGTAAATACGTAATGTCAGCTAGGGGAGGCCCTAGGACTGCAAAATGTATTAGGGCCGGGCTGATAAAACTGCAGTCATTGCCTAGTTGCCTAGTTTTATCATATATGACCCTAAAGTGCATTAAAAATATGTTATTACATTGCTATACAATCTTATTTTCATATTGTAGATAAAAATGAACTATTAGAGTGGAAAGAATAGGATATTTTTCTCTAATTATCCTACTTTTCTCGTCCCATATCGATCCTAAAGAAAAATAATAAAAGTAAAAATAAAGCCATTTTTAGGGATTTTTTGTATATATTACTTTGATATAATTCAAATATCAGTGTCTATCATTAGACCCCAGTAGTATTCAATGGCCTTTTTATGTTTAAAGCTATTTGATGTAGTTTAATCAAGGTTTATTGGAAATTTGTCCCTTTTATGCGGTAAAAATATCAACTTTGAGCCCTCTCGATAGTGTTTCCTTCATTTATAACTCAATTTATGACGTTTCAAAAAAACCATACACTATTTGCCATAAAATTCAATTTTTATTTTTTTATAACTTATTCTATATATATACTTACTCCTTGAATGGATAAGTTAATATATTATTTTTAAATTATATTTCATTCTGAAAGTTTTAATTTTTATGACAATAACAGATCTTTTTTTTTGCACCAGAATGACAAACAGGTCGTAAAAACATGGAGAATATATTATTCACATAAGATACCATCAAATTTTAAGGATAAATATTAATAGATAATGTGTCAGTTCTTATTTATTTGGTACAAGTCAATCTTAAGACTGGTCCGTAAGACGTTCGGACAGTCAGTACTAGAACTGATTTAAAAAAAGAAATCAAGTTGAGTGATGTCATCCAGGACATTACTTTATCAATTTTATGATTGATATAAAGGGCTCGACTGGACCGAGACTTAAATGAACGGGATTACAGTCTTTAGTGCTAAGGACCGGTATTACTCTAGATGTGTGTGGTCTCTCGGAACCATCAGAAATATTATACAGTGTCATTCAAGTAAATTTGGAGCATCTTAAACCACATCCTGAACAATAAGGAAAGCATTTGACTAGATTATTTTTATTTTAAAGTGAGAAATTGAGCTTTAGTTTAGTTGCACAACTTTTAAATCAGAAACAAGTATTTACAATGTAGGAGATCCGGAGGAACAACATCATCGCATTTGTTTGCGCGGAACACAGCCCATCTGAACATGAAGAAGATGTTCAGATATCAAAAGAGTAAAGTCTACGACCTCTACAATCTACAACTGCTCAAAAGAGGAGGAGGCATATTGCCAAAAAGCGCCGAGTAAGCCGTGCAATAGTCTCCAGGGCCATAAACAAAAGAAATATCCTTACAGACAAAATGACGATATATATCGCTGTTTGAAGTAATTTGGGAAAACGATATCCTTAGAAAATTAATTATTATATATATATATATGTTAATTTGGAAAGTAATTACTCTTTATTTCCTGTCAACACTACTCGGCAAATGGAGGTAGAAGATTTAATAAATATAACTCTCATAGAAGAATACAAATTTGGTAAAAAAAATTATTTTGCTAAATAATCGTTTGCTTTTAAACGTACCTCCGATTTGACATTTTATAGTATAAACACACTTATAGAGTATACTATTTTGTCAGGACTTCAAAGTATTCCTCTTGGCATTTCTCCACGCATTCTTTATAGTACTTTGAAACACATTCGGGGGGGGAGAATTGCAAACCTGATATCTAAATATGGGTATGAAATCATCAGATTTAGCGGTCAAACTGTATTTAGAAAAAATATGAAATCCTTGAGTTATCCTCTGAATAAAACCATTATTTTGTGCCTTTGTGCAGGGTGCACGCCCAGGGAGGTTATTGAGTTTACGAAGCAGCCCTAATCGACTGATTACGATGTTCAAAAGGCTTACAAGGAGTCTGAAAGGTAGGAAACACTTGTAAGGAAGACTCATGATCGTTTTAAGCTAATAACTGATAATAAATGAATGGAATACACGATTCAAATAAATGGGCATGTGGTCTCCAAGCTGGCTGCATCCGAGCCCCCTTGGAGTAAAACGTGTGGATGGTCTTGGAGAGAAAGTCTAATAAACGTAGATATTACATTTTGACTCTTTATCGACTTCCATACTCAAGGCAGTGACCAACATGGACAAGGAGTTTTTCATCAAGGCCTGGTAGAAAGCTGTGTTTGAAGGTGGAGGTAGTTGGTTTGAGTGATGGACTTCACTATAATAGACCCCTTCATGTAGGAGCTAAAGATTTGTGAATTAATTTTGGAAAATAAGTTGTAGTAACCATTACCCTTAAACTTTCTCTATTTAAAATCTCCAGCTTGTACATTGGTTGTCGCCATATCTGTAAACAAATACATAATTTAAAAAAAAACATACTATATTGTTATTGCTATTCATTAATTTACCATGAATTAACGTTTACACCATCTTGGATTTGAATAACACATAGGAATACGTTAAAAACATAAGCTACGTACATACATTTGGCATTCTAAAAAAAAAAATGTTTGTATTTTTTCCTTATGTGTGTAAAATATTTAAGCACTAATAGAATTTTCTCATGGAATAGAAAATTTACGATGACATCATTTAATCTCATCTTTCTCATTTTGCCCTCATTTTTTGGAAGGATTTTTGTCCAATTTTACGATGACAACAACTGTGTACTTATGTTACGAACAAAGGCTTAAAGTTGATTTTTTATGACCTAACAATGTCATTGAGAAGGGGTAACATTTGTCCCTAAAGCCTATCTGAATTAAAAACTTTGTTAGGTAATAAATAGTCTTATTCCTTAGGAAATAAATTATGAATGATATTAGGTAGGTAATAATAATTGAAGAAGTTTATCCTCTAAAAAAATAGGGGAATCAGTACCAAAGGTGCTGTTCCAATTCCTTTAGTATGCTTTGCATTATTATGGGAGGAAAATTTTACATTGTTTGACTGTCCAACACACATTTTTAAGCATACAATTAACATGTACTTGTGTACTTAAAAATCAAAAATCCCATGAATATATTTCAATAAAACCTTTGCTGCATAAAAATGAGTTTGCAAATAATTGGAATTTTTGAAGTACGTACTTTCAGAATTATGTACAAATATAACCAGGGGCTTCCGCAGGCTTATACTTTGAGGGGACTTGGTTTTTGAATTATTTTTGAATAAATTAAAAGAAGCCATAGCTATTCAGAAAATTTCAAAAATTAAATTTTGTGGAAATAAACCGAAAAATTAATTTTTTTAGTAAAATTTTTTAAATATCTAATTTTTTCAAAAAAAAATTCAAAAATGAAATTTAAAATATGAAATTTTGGGGAAAAAAATTCAAAAATCCATAGTTACTCACAAAAAATAAAATTTTTTAAAAAAATTTTAAAAATTATATTTTAAATATTAAATTTTGTGATAAAAAAATTTCAAAAATCGATAGTTATTGACAAAAATTAAATTTTGTCTATTTATGCGTAAAAGTTTTTCATCCTGACAAAGAAAACATGGTTTGTTTTTTTTTCATTTAAAATTGACAATGTTTTTTTTATGATTATTATTATTATTTCTTCGCATTATGAAACAGACCCCCCATAACACTTTCCTAGGCATTGCTTAGCATTACCGTTATTATTTCCTGTCAAAAAACAGTGTAAAATTAAAACACGAAACTTTTTGTGATCCTTTGTTTTGGAAATAACAAAAGTTTCGTCACACTTAGTACAATAACTTAAAAACTATGGAATTATTGTGGTGATATTTTGACAAGTGTCATTTAAAGGTTGGTAGTAACTGAAAATGTGGGTTTTTTTTTTAAATAACTCTATCTGTGTTAAGTCCGGGACTTTTTAATTCTTGTGTATCTTGGCTGAATAATATTAGTCCTTTTGAATCAAAATTGTCTACTTTTTTAGATTAAATTAACTCCCATTTGATGTCCCTATTAGACAAAATGTGTCCATAGGTAAAAACAATTATTTTCATATTCGATATGATCCCAATTGTTAAAAATTATACATATTTACAAAAAAATTTGTCAAAAATATAAAGGTGTACAAAAAGTTTGATCCGAGCCCCGCCTTTCAGGAAAAATAATTACAACTCGCTGAATGATTATATTATATAATATATTTATTACTCTTAAATTCAAAATTGTATTGGGGAGCATGAAAAATCAATTAAAAAGGAAATCCATTTCTAACCTATTTATATTGCGCACCCAAAATAAATAGTGTCATACCACCTTGCGGATAATATATATTTATTTAGTTTACTCATGTCTCATTGAGTTAACTTAATTTAATATTATTTGTTGTAAGTTAACAAACGTTGTTTTGCAGGATAAGTAGAAGCGTAAATTACATTTTGTTTCAAACACTAAAATAGTATTTTGATACTCGTCTTCAGATATCAGTTAATGTACCGGGGCTCCATTGAAATCTGAACTCTTACTAATTGAATAATTAATGAAGTTTGAGTGATTGAAATTACTTCATATTTTGATTTGTTAAAGCATAAACAATTAGTTACAAAACAAAACAAATTTGAGCTCTTTAGCGTATGTACAAGTCGAGAAAATGAAACACACTCTAAGCAGTTGGCCGTCTCCAGAGACAGTACCTACGACGTTGGCAAGTACGAAACGTTTGAGAGAAAGAAGGCTTCTGTCAAACAGGTCAAACTGGATCCGGAGGAGTTAAAAAAAACTGCCCAGGATCATTCTCTCAGGACATCTCAGAGTTTCACACCAGATTGTCCTGAAATTCACCAAAAAAGTAGATGGATAGAGACTTGTGAGGGTAGAGAAGCCACTTTTGACACCAGCAAATAAAGAAACACATCTCCTCCGTTGCAAGACTCTTTTAAACTAGTATTTTGACTTTTTTTGATCTTTAGATTTACACTCTTGCCCCCCTCCCCATTACCCCTGATGGCAATCCCCTCGATATGCACCCAAAATCGTGGGAAGATATTCATATAGCTGAAATGCCCCCCAAAAAAAAAAAAAAAATCTCCCCTAGTGTTATTTGAAATATAAAAGATTCTCATTTCTAGAGCAGAAATGCGTCATATTCTTTCTTCCAAAAAAATCATTACATATTTGGCAGCTGATTTCTGCAAATAAACTTTAATCAAAATTACCATAAGTCTCCCCCTGTCCTCTCCTCAAACTCACCCATATGCCCAGCCCTACATTCATTGAACCCTGTGTGGAATTATTTAAATATTTTTATAATGGCAGAAAGCATTGCCATAATTGAAAAATCTATATAGTTAATCGGACTGTAAGAATGAGAAACAACCAGCCTGAAGATTAAATAAAAAAATCATTTTCTTGAAATCTGCACAATGTTGAAATGAAGATAATATACACATAAGTTAATTAAAAAAGTTCATTAAACAATACACGCAACTAATTATGGAATATTTGTATATTCATCAAATATATGTATTAAAAAAAGAAAAGTTTTCGTTTGCTTTCTAACGAGTCAGCTGATTTAACTCGGGGCAATACAGGACTCTTATTTCTGTTCATTTGTATGTATATATACATATAAATGGACAATGATCACCCTTGGTGTGATTCATGTCTGAGTATGTGGGGGTTCATTGTTATTGATGAACAGTTTACATAATCCTAGGAATTGAAAAGGAAAAGTGTTAACATCTGTGTGGCTAAATTAAATTAGAGAGTCTGTTCGAAATGAAGTGAAATATGTACATTGTAGATATTTAAATGGGGGGGGTCTGTCTCAAAAGTCGAAAATCAAAAGAACGATGATATATTTATATGTCTGTGTGTATTTATCTTTTATGGAACAATGACACGAATAAATCTTTATCTTTTATCAATATTTAGGGGTTGAGGTGACTCCTACTGACGATTTAAGGGAGGGGAAAAAGTTAGAGAAAGAAGGGGGAATGTGACAAAAGTGCCCTCCTCATCAACCAAAAGAAAAATTAAAAAGGCATTAATTACATTAATACATCTATGTAATTATATCCTCTCGATTAATATTATTTATCATAGCAATAATCATAATACATATAACTAATCCTTTTGTGACTCAAAGTGGTCAGACAGAGTCTACCAACAAGACATAAACAGTGATAACCTGGTCAGTGGTCACCCTCACAATTTGAAGAATGTTTGAGAATAGAGGTTTTTAGCTGTGATGAGGTACATTAGATTAGATGCAAGTAGCGATGGGATGAGGGAAATAAATATACACCCCACTCCGTATTTATATATGATATAGGCATGAGTTACAGCAATCTCAAGCCTCAAATCTACTCCGAGTTTAGTAAAGACTTATACGGATAACTAGAGATGAAAATCGGGGGTATTTTGATCATGTTAAAATAAATGAAAATCAATATGGTAATCCTGACAACTAGAAGAATGTTTTGGAGGAGAGGGGCATAGCTGTTATGACGTTTCATTAGATCAGCTATACGCAGCTGCTACGAGGTGGAAGAGGGAGAAGAAAATAAACAAGGACATAGGAAAAATTACATTGATGTCGATCCTCAATTCTACTCTGAGTCCAACAAGAACTTATAAATATAATTCTCCAACATATCCTTAAGGTTACTTTCCCTCTTTTTATGGGCGCACATAAACGTTCTATGAGGTTTTGAATATGATAAAATGTAGGCCATTAGTAACTTGTTTACATACCTGAAGTTAGTGGTGCCACCTTGTAATAGTTCTTTTTATAAAGCATGGGCTCCTCACAGCCTCGAGTGTTAGCCAAAATGAGATGAGGAGATCCCTTCGCAGCCACACTAATGAAAAGTTGCCTTTAACTTTAATTGTACAGTAAATATTTTAAACTGTCTAAACGTCATTGACGTTTGAATATTTTTATTTATAGATACCGGATGGTATCTAAGCACTCACTAATTTAATAGTAAATGAAGGTAGAGCTATTGAAATTATTTCATATTTCGATATATCAAAGCATAAACAATTAGTCACAAAATAAATGAACCTGAGCTCTCTAGCTTACATACAAGTTAAGAAAATGATACTTGACGTGATCGGCGAATTTCCATTCGCTTACTCCAAGCAGTGTCCGTTATCCAAACACCGAGGCCCTCAAGGCCAGCCCTGGAATCATGAAGGAGGACTACATCCACAGCGGTTGTTCGGCTTTCTATCGCCGCCTGGAAGCTATCATTGACACTAAGGGACGGATACATTACTGATTAAGGGACACACACCTATTCATAGTATCAATTTTGTTGAAATTCTATTGTTAATTGATACCTTTTTGGAGTATAAAATTCAAAGTGTTTAGACTTTAATGTACCGCTCGGTAGTGTAATTGTAATTGCTCTATTTTGCTCGCTAATTCTGAGCCATTTTTTTAAAACTAGTTGTGACAATTATAATTATCTGATCTAAGTGCTCAATAGGAAGTTTAATAATAAAAAAATTCAG
Source organism: Lepeophtheirus salmonis (assembly GCF_016086655.4). Classification (NCBI taxonomy): domain Eukaryota; kingdom Metazoa; phylum Arthropoda; class Copepoda; order Siphonostomatoida; family Caligidae; genus Lepeophtheirus; species Lepeophtheirus salmonis. The sequence continues at coordinate 17,003,842 of NC_052132.2, forward strand.
CAACTCCATCTCAGAGAAAACGGATTCGCACCCTTGACAAATATAAATTCAGAATCAAAACAGGGAACACTCAAACCAATGGTTGAATCCTTTTTATTAGTGAATAACTCCACCAGGAGGTAATGTTTGTTGGTGTAAAGGGTTGTGATGAAAAAGAAAGATATTATGGATCATTTCATCTCTAGGAACAAGTTAAAATAGTGAGAAAAATTCTTTTTTTTTAATAGAAAGAAATACATTTTCCCTGAAATAATCCCCTTCAAAATGGCAATTTAAGCCCTACTCTCATTTTACAACAAGATTTCTTGTTGTTGTGTAGTATTTAGAGTTTTTGAGAGAAAAAAAAATTTGTCATAGAAAGTCAATAACATAAAAATGATCAAAATCCCGCTTGAGGGTTGTATTTTTCTTGAAATTTGACTATACAATTACTTCAAAACAAAATGGAAAAATCTTTTTCTATATTTGTAAATGGTTAAGAGACAATTCTGTAATCGGTGTATTGCTGATGACTAATTGTTTCTCTAACGTCAAAATAAAGGTCAAATGCTAATTACTCAAAAAGAACCTTAATAATGAAGCATCTTTAAAAATTACACAAATTTTTATTTTAGCTTTTTAAAACAGGGTTGAAAAGTCCAGGACTTAACAAAGAAAATACTGCTCAGCAAATATTAAGGCACTCAAAAATGAGACCCTGAGAGGTACAAGACTTTGGTTTATTAATATAGAAGATTATATTATGAGCTAATCATCAAATGCAGAAGTGAAAACGTGACAAGGGTACTCTCAGAAGGTCCATCATTTCTATTAATTGTTTGTCAGCAGTTGTTGAGCTACTGAACTCGATTTAAATATTGTCAATCTGTGAATTTCTGATATGAAATATTACAAAAGTTGGGGGAGAATGACATGATTGATCGAAGTCCATATAATTACGTGCATTTAATTCTTATTATTTTGCAGGAAAGTATGAGAGATGCAAAAAAGATTCAATTTGAAATAATTGTGCACTCCTAACTAAGTAGGTACATCTATTTATGTCATTTAACATTTATTTTTTTTAAATGATGATAAAGTGAAAAACTTTAAGGCTTTAATTCCATTTCCGTCTAAGGAATGGACCTTTTGGTTTTTAGGATTGTCTTTCCTTGGAAGATTTTAACATATCAAGATAAATTACAAACTGTAGTAACCGGCATTGCCCAGAGTAATTAGGTGTCGTCTAAAAGACAAAATTTGCGTTATTCATACAGAAGAATACTCCTCAAAAAGTTCTTAGTGTTACTCCCCATTTCATGAGCACACTCTTACGTAACTACTCAATACTTATATCAATTTAAAATAAGTGTTTGCTCCTTAAGAATGAAGAAATAAGATTTTGGAAAAAAAAAATGTTGGGATGACTGATGAGTACTTTTGTCTAAAGAGCGCTCACTGATAAAAGCAACCAAAATTCATTTTAGCATAGCAGCGCTTCTATTTTATTCAAACTTTCACATATAATATGTACTTAAATGAGGAATATACATATATATCTAAGACACCAGTAACAAAAATAAACAGAAATAATGATCGTTGTATGCATGCGCAAGCCTGCAATATTTCACTTGTTCGACTACATTATTACTTCTAATATCAAAAATATTTTTATTATTTACATCAGGGAGCAATATATTCAGTGCACATTGGTTACACGCTCGTTTTTATATTCACACGTCTAGAATAATTCATTTATACGAATATATATTGTTATTTCTTAGATCAAAATATGTTTATTAAATACATCATTATTTAACCCAGTGCCCCAAGTTAGGGAGTGTTTTTCTACATATCATTTGTCGTAAATGGGTTTGGAAATGACCAAATCATGTCAAGCTATTTATTTTATAAACAATACGCAACTTTTTGCGGAGAGTCAGCACAAGATTGATTATTGGTCCAATAATAAAAAAGTATATTATTTTGGTCTAGGAGTGTAGATTTCAAATATCAATCACCCAAAATGAGCGAGTATTCAAATAAATATGATACAATCAAGAATAGAAAAGCTGATTCATCATGTCTATGGATAGTTTATCAATAATATTCGTATGTTGATAATTATATTTCTTTTTGATACACGATGATATATCTAGATAGAAAATCACATTCGCGTAATCAAAATAAGTACATACAATGTACATATGTTAGAAGAAATATACCATCATCATATTGGTATCTTCTTTACCATTAGAAGAGGGCTAGTTTACACGGGCTAGTTTCACTTTGTGTCATATTAGTCAGTAAGTAGAAGGGATATATTGAATATTGGAAGCGTAGATAAAATACAGTTTGTAAAAATTTATAAGGAAATTTATTTACATGCAAATTTGTCCATAAAAATTGATATTTAACTGAAATATCTGTCATAAAAGGGGGTAACAACGCCACTGTGGAGGCGTCTTATTTTTTTTATTTCCAAGTCCACAACAGTATGCAGCTGTAAGCCCGTAGCAAGATATATTGGATTATTGAATAAGGATCAATTTAACATAAACTGAATTTTATATGAACATTTTATATTTGAAAAACATATATTCATACAATGCATAATAATACAACGTTCAAAATGCTCTGACTTACTTTTGGTCATTTCTTGGATACTTCAATTAAAATTATATGACCAGATCTTTCAAATGATGCCACATTAGTCGGAATTAAACTTCTGGTTTGCCCTTGAGATCAGAATGAAGTTTATTTTGGGTAGTTAGCAGATTCAAAATAGCGTGACTATATAACGTTATACATCCTCTTGAAACTTTAGCCTAGTGAGAAAGCTGTAAGATGATACTAATTCCGCCATTCTTTACCCCTGGGGTCCTACCCCGATTACAATAGAGCCCAAAAAAAAATTCACCAATATGTTTAATATTCAATTTTATAGAAAGTTGCATTGAATATAATTGTTAAAGTCCTTTTTGACCATAAAGAATATTAACTAATGCTTCAAACAAAGATATTCACGTTGAAATCTGGCATTTTAGTATTTGAGCAGGGAAAATTTTATTCGACATTTTGTTTAAATACAACCAAGGTAATGGATAATTCTTCTTACATAAAAAAATGTTAACGCCACGACAACCTATTGAGAAATGAACAAAAGGAAAAGAAAAACCATTTTTCCCTTTCTAATCTCAAAATGATCCCAATACATACAATGTTTTGCCTAAGCTAAACTATATTCAAGCCTGCCAAGGATATTTAGCTGATGATGGAACTTATCTTCGTTGTTTGATGGTCGAGGTTCACATTTTTGGTTTACAGGATTGAACATATCCGTGTGCCCATAAATCTGGGTATTTCACCATAATATATTCATAAATGAGATTTACTCTTTACTATTATTTATTTTTATTTGAAATTAATGCTCTCTATGAACTTTTCAATCAAAATATGTAATATTTATTTCTTTAAAAAACATGGAATGGTTTTTATGAGAGAAGAGGAGGTATTTTTACTTCGTTTTGATCCAGAATGTGTCAGAGGAAGAGATGGTTGGCTGTCGTGAGGAAAACCACTAAGTGGATTCGGTGAGGTACTTAAAGGTTGAGTCTTAATTAACAGCGAGCCCCCTCTGCTTCTGACACATCTTGGATCACAAGGAAGTGCAAATCACTGCTCTTCCCTTATATCATGCCTGTTTGCTATAATAATCCCTCATGTCGAATTATGCTTGATAACGGAGACTGTAGAGGTGATGAGCATTTCTTTCATTTGGATCGCTGTAGTCTTTGCTTATTTGTCTTATTATATATATATATTAATTATAATTAAGGCACATAAACACTTATATTCTAATATAAAATAATATGTAGGTAGAAGTATTGAGCTAAAATAATAATAAACATTTTAGTTTAACATTATTCCCTTCCCAAAGAAACTTTCAGTACGTGCTGATACATGGCAATAAAATTTTTTGAGCAATTAATGAAACGTGATTAGATGCAGTAAAACAAATAAAAATAGAATACAACGAGTGAAACGTGCATAAATAATAAAGCATTTAAGAGAAACAACAAAAACTAAAAACTGAGTCAAAAGTCTAAAATTCATAATCTAAACAATTTTTTCCCAAGGGTGTCATAAGACCTAATAATTATTCTTAAAAGTGTTTGAATATCTTGCTGATATTTTCGGGCAGTACCATATTGTGTCCTGAAGCTTATTTACTCTTATAATTGTACTTTATATAGTTTAAAATGTTTTGATGTATAAACAGGAATCGGACCATTGGATTTTCGTTATTTTGGGAAATTATATCGTTGCCTGCCAAGTATATTTTCGAACTTTTGATGGAAATATTTAAGAATTTCATATGTTTCCACAAGAAATCTGTCCTTTAAAGTAATTTTATGAAGCCTGACGGACGATTGAGAGTTCTTAAAGAGGGACCTTTTCTTCTGACAATTGTATAATTTGCTAATTTACGCTCTCTTTCCATGTTCTCCTCTGCAATGTCAGAGATCCTGTATGTGTCAAGTGTATTAGCGACGAAAGATCTATGAAAAATAGATTCCACCTTTAAAATGGCATCAATATTTTCACTTAACAATCTCCCTTCTCTTCTTTCTGCCTTATAAAACATGATTGGAGAAGTCTTGGTGTTACACTTTGGTGAACTTGATAAAATGCTAGATATCTGGAGAGCTTAATAAAATAATTTCAGTCTATATCTAAGAGCTTTTCTAAATTCTTCGTTTTCGACGTCCATTTAGGTATTTTGATCTGACAACTAAGGGGTATGGATTGAAGTTCTACTTGTATCATTTTGTCTCAGACCCAAACTCATTAAATAGTGAGATTTGAATAGTATGGTATAAACATGGTGAATATCCATTTTAATCAAAAATGTACAATAACGACATATAAATATCATTTATATATATATATTAGTTTGTGTGTTTGGTGAACCCAGTTGTATATACAGCGTTCCAAATTGCAAGTAAAACAGAGAAAAACCAATACATTCTTGAGTATCCCTACGACCAAGGTCAAAAGGCAGAGCAGGCGGCCAAATAAAAGTGTTTTCTATGAATCCAATGCAGTATCGAATGCAACAGCAAAGCGGGGCTTCCAACGATTCTATTCTGGTAATATAGACGTCGAAGATGAGGCACGCCCTGGTAGGCCAATTATCGAAAATGTCGATAAAATAATGGAAATCGTCGAGTTGGAACGGTATGTGAGCACTTATTCTATTGCCTAGGAACTACTAAGGAGTAGCCAGAAAACCATTTAGAACCATCTAAATAAGATAATCGTAATTATGTTAATTTTATTGTCAAAATAAAGCAGAAAAAACGCTCAGAACTTTTAACTTCTCGTATCATTAAGGGGAAATGGTTTAAGGAAATATAGTCCTCTCCCAATGTTCGTACGGTGCGCCACGTGACTAAATCCGATTGTCCACTTTATGACTCATTAGGGTATATTGTTCAAGAGACAATCTTTTTTCTCTTAGGGTTTATACAGAGTGTATCATTGACTTTCCAAGATAAACTTGTATTTCTTTACTCACGGATTAGAATTGTGTAGGAATATATATATAAAAATACATGAATATAAACATGAAGCATTTCTAATTGTGATAGGCATAAGTAATGTGATAATTTACTTTAGCAGAAACGTAGAGTTGTCAAAAAGTAAAATATATAATGAGGGGGTTCAGTGGGAGAGGGGAATACAAACATATAACATTTGAGAGGGGAATTTGTTACGGTTAAGCGATAACAGTGCTAATAAAATGCACGATTAATAACATGGAAAAGGGGAAATGAACATACTTTTTTTTTAAACTTGACAATAGTAATTTATTATTGAACATTTCATTTTTTTATTTTTTTGAAAAGGAAGATAAATGAGAAATATCTAAAAAACTACTTATTATTATTGCTTTTTAGTTACTTCAAACAAAGAACTGCGCGTATTTGTTTGAAGAGTGGAGGGGAAATAATACATAAAAGAAGGGTTGCTATGTTGTTGAATTGCAAATGAAAGATTATTAGGAGTGGGCATATCGGAGAACTACTGTATTCTGATTCATGATTACTTAATACATTTTTTTATTTTTTTGTACAATGATCACGTCTTGAACTTTATTTCCCCATGCAAAATTTCCTCCAAAAAGTAACAAAAAAAAGGCCCAAAATCACGTAGTTTGGTAGATAGACAAATACCGGGCCAACCATTATTATTTACCCATTTTAACACGCAAGTATTAAAGTCCATAGCAAGATCTTGGGTGAGAATTGGGAAACAAGTGTATTAATTATAAATTGAAATGCAAAGAACATGTTTTAGTCAATGTATCCCGCCCATATTGTGAGCACCAAGAGGTGGCAAAAGCTGATGCAGAAGAAGGTTCATGCCGTCTTCAGGGCGCATGTGCTCTTGTGGCGTCTCCTGCAGGCTTTGGACTCCACGTGCGCCTAGATGGACTAGTCTAGAGGTTTGAAGTCTGGGCGGTAAGAAGTCAATTTTGCCCTGAAGTGCTAGTTGGTCTGGAGCCACTCTGGGGTTTTATATGCGGTGCGGGTATGTGATTCATCTCGTTGGAACACCCAATGAGAATTGCCAACGATAGATTTGATCCATAGGAAAACTTTGGTGTCTAGAATTTTGACGTACTGATTAGCCTTCGGTCTGTCTCCTAAAGAGAACCACACTGGATGCATGGCCTTCCCTTTGGAAGCAACCGGACTTAACGTCATCATTGAAGCTGGGTGTTTAGTGGTAGATATATATCAGTGATCATTTGTTACATTCCCAAATGTCACTCCTCAATTATTCTGCAAGTTGAAGAAAGGGTCAACAGTAAATGTCGTCTCATCTGAAATGATCCTAATAAGTCCATGGGTTCCCTTGAGGTAGTTTAGGATGTTTTTTGCACGCTCCACATGGACTTTTTTCTGCTGTTCTGTCAACAGAAGCCACAAAATACGCTGGAGAGACTCTTCTCCTGACTTTTTTAAAGCTCTGAAAATTTTTAATCTTCCTGGCCATGTCAGCAATTGAGAGATTCTGCTTTTTCTTGAAGGCCGACTTCTGGTGGTTGACAGATACGGAGGGTTTCTTGCCTCCTCCTGGAGTGAGTAAATAATAACAGCTGACCCGGTAGGTCAATCATACCAGCTACTATTTATCCACTGAATTTCTTACTAGATTATCAATCCCATTATTTATCCACAATTTTAAATATAATTACATATATCATATGGGCTGAAAAGTCACATGCTTCACACATATATGGCACTATTTTTTTTAATTTTGTGTTTTAATTTTACACTACTTCTTGATAAGCTAAGCAATGGCTTGAAAAGTGTGATGGGACTCTACTCTATAAAGCGAATAAAAAATAATAATAATTTATAAAGAAACAATTTTGAACGACAAATAACGTGTTTCAGTTTTCAGTCCATGTAATTTATATATCTCATAATATTAAAATCCTACATAGGATTTAAAAAAAAGTAATTTCATATTTCCCGCCCCTTTTTTAACTAAGTATATCTTTTCCATTATTGGTCATATCGGATCATACAATATAACGTTGTAAAAGTGAGAGAGTATACTAAAAACGATTTTTGACAGTATTGCGCTTGGCCGATTCAGTCGTGAGTTATCGTGCGTTGAGTATGGGGGTATCAAAGGAAGAAATACGCCCTATTTTACATTTTACTACCTAAAAGGAAAAAAGTGTCGAAAGCTACTTAAAAAATTTGCAATATATACAACAGAGGTTTGAGTGATTTTTCCCCGCTCAATTTTGCCCTCTACTGTTAACAACTCGACCGTTTGAAGGTGGCGATCAAACAGAAGCTGCCAGCATTGGTAAATAGGAGACAACAAGACAACGTCAAGACAATGTCAGGCTGCACACATCTTTGATAACGCACCATGAGCTCGGATGGGAAGTTCTTATGCAATTAACCTATAGTCCGGCTCTGACATCAAGTGACTACAACTTGTTCCTATATATGGCCGACACACTTGGTGGTACAAATTTTTCTTCAATAGAGACCTTTGAAAATTTGTTTGTCCGAGTGTTTCGTCAATAGGACAAGGGCTTCATGGAAAACGGCATTATGATGTTGAATACTCATTGGCAACAAGATACCTAACAGAACAGGGCATACTTGGCTTAAACTGGAAAACTGTAAGACTTTTTATAAAGCATTGAAATAAAGCGAAACATACGATATTACTTTTTCTCCAACCCATTATAGGCATACGACAAGGACTCAACAAGAAATTGTATTCTTGTCCCTTAGAAACGGAGTATACGATTAGAACAACATATTACTTCGTTTATTTATCAAAAAGAATAAATTATGAAATAGTCATGACGTATCAAGTGAGACAAAGTAATCGACAACTGATACAAAATACCGAGGATATTTTTGTGTTAGCCAGGTAACGCCGTCCATTATCTGTACGCTTTTACCAGCTATATTAGTTTTAAAAAATTTACATTATCTCAGGTCCACACTGTCAATGTTGGTAATCTGCAAATAATTTTATTCATTTTAGTCCTTCATTCCTACGGTACTTGCTATGTATGACTGAAGAAAGTAAAGAATGATAGGTAAATAATATAATACTCTCATATTATAAGGCTAGATAGACGTAAAATATATTCAAGACCTTATTATGAATGATGATTTATCACGTCGTTACCTTCATTCCTACCTACTCCGAAAAGTAACAAAAGATATGCCCAAAATCATTAGGTAACTCTCCAAGAAATCATCGTTGTTTTCACTCAGTGCTATCCATGAGCATGCTCACACTTATTTTCTCAATGCTACTTACATGATCTCTGCTCAAGAATGAAATAATATTGATAACAGCTGGAGAAAAAAATAATATCACGTTATGACTGACGAGCTAAGGAGTCCAGACCACAAACACAGACCATAGACCGAAATTTTATCCTTTTTCAATTTATGGGCAGATTTTTCTTCTTTTTTTTGGTCTCAATTTATAGACTACCAATTTTCTCGAATCCCCGGTTTGTGACTTGTAAAAAATACAATTTATACAATATATTCAATTTTGTGCTAGGATGTTACGGCCCAGGAATTTTCGCCTCATATATTTTATATTCTGGCCAAAATATATCTTCTCCCATATAATTTGAGGGAAGAAATACAGCGGAGATGACGGCAAGAGCCATGGCATAAGAGGGGAACTTGTGTTGTACCACGACAATATCTTTACAGAATGTTTCAGAGAAAAAACAAACCAAACCAACCAAGTTGCGAGGTGGCCTTTGTCTCCCAGAGTTTTTAATGGAACACTTGGTATTCATACATATTATACCTTTAAGCATCTTTGGATAATACAAAAACCCGAAAATTAACATGTTAACCCTGACAATTTGAAGAGTGTTTGAGAGGAGAGCAGCCTTGCCGGCATGACGTTTCATTAAATTGCCTAAGAGCAGCTACGAAATGAAGGAAATTAACTTTATGCCCAGTAAGGATTTAGGCAGGAATTACTCCGTTTTCGATCCTCAAATCTACTCTGAGTACAGCAAGGACTTACGTTTACAATCTCCCAACAAGTAATCAGCGTTACTGTCCATCATTCAAGGCCAAAAATACGCGTGGTTACACTTTATACATGGATGCCCTCTCCTCACGAATGAAAGAATCATGATAACAGTTTTAGAGAATACAAAATATTGTTCAAGTTGCCAATAATAACAAAAATTTGTATGATCAAAAATGGTTAGGCTATACAAATCCAATTATGATACTTTTATATCACTTTCAAACTTTTGATATAATCAATAGTGCAGGCATTTTGGATAGTGGCTCTTTTGTTAACCTTGTTTACTTGCATTTTTTTATGAAGCACAAATACATTTTGATAAAGGAAATGTAAAATAGAAAAAAAACGGAGTCTGGAGGTAGGTTGTAACATGTGTTATGGCTTCAATGACTATGAAAATCTATGTTCTTGCTCTTTACATAAAGTTTTCCATTTTTTCTCCCCACCCCTCCCCCTGTTTGCATTTTGTGCATATAATGAACAGCCTTACCTCGCTAATCCAAAAACATAATGAGTATTTTGGTTTCTAGGGCGCATTTTCCCTTGACAATTACTCCCATAATTTTTCCTTAGAGAGTACCACCCCCCTGTCCTTTTACCCCTACGATTACACTTCCAAAGACATATATGAGGATTTAGGCCTCTCTCAATAACCAAGGATAATGAAATCAATGGACGGTATTACTTACTCTATAATAAAACAATGGAAAATAATAACACACGTTCTTTACTATTGGGTTATATAATATTTCGAATTAATAATACAATTAAAAGAACAGAAAAAAATAAGTATCATTTACTAATGATAAATGGCCTGATTTACCTTTAATCAGAACTTTTTCCCAACTAGCTAATGCTCTGTTATAATTATTACTCATTCGATGACCTTTAGCATTAAGGTCTTTCCATAGCATTTCAACAAATCAAAATCTTTGTAAGGAATCATAAGGGGTCTGTACCTTTCATATATGTTGTTATGCTTTGAAGTCCATAACTGTAAGTGATTTATCATTAGGTTCATGTGGATTTATCTCCACATTTTTTTCCAGACCAAAATTTTCATTATAGGTGGATGTTATTTCATAATTTATATGATCAAATTCTTAAAAAAATTGTATTACTGCTGTTGTTACATTGTCAATTCCTATTGCACTTCTCAAACCCCTAGCCAACATTGAAAATTTAGCTGACAGGATTGATATTTCTGGAGAGAGTCTTTGCTTTTCTTTCATGAGTTGAGAATAATAAGGTTTAGCAATCAGAAATTTGAAACGGTTTTTTAATATCAATACAATAACTTTCAGTAAAAGTAATATCTTTTAAATGATTCTTATAGGTACATAGGATTGATAAGTTTTGGCTGAAGTGGCTCTCCAATTTCATTAATTGTAGTAGCCATCATAAGTTCAGTTAAATATTTCTCTTATGTAATAATTAGATAATTTATCATTCACAGAACATTGAGAGGATCATTAAGACCCACCTTTTAGTAGACTTTTGTTTTATAAGAGAGGTATTAGAAACAAAGTCAAGTAGCGTTCTTACATTGACGACTTTTTTTGTTAAATGTGTTCAATAAAAAACGCGTAATAGTGTTTGAAATACTTGTGTATTTAATAATATTGGTGTGATAAGAAAGAAAAGTTATTCTTTTTAACATTAATTAAATTGTGAATTAGAATGAGCTGTTTTTACATTCTTTGTAGATGTATTTTTTAACATAAAATATTTTTTTTCGTTATGCTGATTATTAATATAATTGGAATTTTTTTATCTGAAACATATTAATCTTTAACGTTTTTAGTAGTATGGTTTCTAGGACACCTTAAACGTAGAACGATATTTCGGGTCATGATGGCAATGACAAAGATTGCAGTTCCTTTTACAGTAATACCCTATTCCATACGTAATGAGACATTTAAAATAAATCCCTTTTCTTCAACTAACATACTTAAATTGTTTTGTAGATATTTTGAGGGTCTTAGGATATTTCATAGATGTGTGAAGATTATACATTCTACATATTTCGAGAACCCAAAATCAAACTTAGGTTCTAAGTCATGGGACAAGTGACGCTGAACGCCCTGTTGAGGTTTGTACTCCAGAAATTATTGATGAAATCCACGATATGGTGATGGATGACAGAAGAGTGAGCATTTTTCTTGTAGCTCGGTTTTCAAACGGTCCAATAACGATATATAATATGCACCTGTAATAGTTTACCCTTTTCCAGATAGTTGATGAGGATTATTCCCAGCGAATCCAAAAGACAGTCACCATAATCTTACCACCCGATTCTTTGATTCAGATGAATGCCAAACAGAAAGTAATACACCCATCTGGCTGAAAGATAGTGTGTGTTCTTCCAGGAGATGCTACTAACTAAATAGATCCTCGATACGCGCCAGAAGTGTTGTGTCTTGACGAGGGAGAGACACAATCTTATTTATAGTAGGAGAGATCCAGGATGACCGAGAGACAAATGAGAAGAAGAAATGGCGTGGAGGAATAAGACACACTTATTATAAGATCATGTGTATTCTAACTATACTCGTAATTTATTTACAAAATGAGAGACTATTTATACTACGTAAAACACAGTACTTTAATACACTAAAGAACATACAAGAAAATAAGAACAAGATAGGAAGTATGAAATACATAACAAGAAATGTCATTTCTCTGACTTTGCACGGACTTTTCAAACGACCCTCGTATATGTTAAAAATATATTAGTAGTTAGTAACAAAACCAACAAAAGGTGGCGCCACTATTCTCTGGTATGTAAACAAACTACTAATAAAAAAACAACGTTCATACTCCATTCTAATGGAAAAGAGGAATCTTGTACAGTTCAGAGATGGTTTGTGGAGTCAGAAGATATTTTTTTCGACTCCGACACCCACTCTTAATTGCTTATTCAGTAAATATTCAATAAGAAAGTTAATAGTTAAACTTAAAAAATCTATTAAAATTCACCTTTTTTTAGGTTTGTAGTCTTTAGTACTAATGATAATAAAAAGCAATTGAAAAAAATATTAGTTTACATATTCAACTTTTAAAATCGTAATTCTTTTTAAAAAGCTCCAAAGGTTTCAATTCTCATTTGTGAATTTTGCAGCTTAAACAAAGATAATAAATTTGAGTTTTAGACAATGGGGTTTCCAAAACCTGAATTTTTTTAAACCATATAGTCCATTATTTTCGAATAGTATAATTTTATACAGAAAATATCAAATTTATCATATTAAAAAACAAAATCATAATACTGGGGAACAAGAAATTTGCATCACTAAATTGAAACCCAAGATGTCATTCGTCTTTACACTAATGATGATTTAGATAATTTCCATATTACTAGTAATGACCCATGAGTAAATTTTCCTGTCGGGGTTTTTAGGATCAAGAAAAATCAGTATTCTCTTTGAGTACCAAAACTCCTACATACGAGATATGATTTTTCAAAGTCCACTTTTTAGTATTCGTTTTTTTAGTATGGTTAGGACAATAAAAACATTTGATTCATCATAAACTGTTTAAAATAAAGTATTCCAGACAAGAGACTTTTAAAATAATTGTAAAATGTAATCCTAATCGAGTATTTACTTTATTTTTAGTACCGTTATTTAAATACTACAAGATTTAAATAATCGAAACTTACCGATATTTATCCAGTAATTTGAAAGTTTGTACAATAAGAAATAACAAAGGCTGTAAGTCTATTTATCAAATCGAATACCTACAGCAGGGCACTCCTCCCTTTGCAAAAGCATACTCATCTATTGTTTGAATATAAAGGCATAGTATGAAAGAACTCTCAACAACTACAAAAATTCTTGTTTACTTCAATAGTAAGTTTTTTATAATTTATTATCATAAAATAAATAAAATACGTGTAATGAAGAGGAATATGCCACACTATACGGGGAGTCAGAATACTTCCCAACACCGCCTTATGCAGGTTATTTCAAGTATTTACTAGTGATGTGCCGCGAACTGAATTTTACTACATGATTATTTTCGAGTTTCTATGTAAAAAAATACACGAGGAATTACGAGCACATTATTCGTTACTTGCTTGAATACTGTTTAGTCGCCTGAATACTTGTTACTTGCATGAATACTCGATACTCACCCTCATACTTTTTACTCCCTAAGAAACTATTCAGTCAAAAAAAAATAATATTTTTTAATGAATTATTGAAACTTGTCATTTAAAAATTCGTTTAGTTCTCTAGAGGGCTCTGTATTTGTAATTAAATATATTATATACATATAAAATGATCTTATAATTACAATTATATTAGTCAATCAGAAGTATATATATAATATATTTAATATATTTTTATATTTATTAATAGTAAAGGATAACCCACCGTGGCCCGGGCTAAGGAGGGAGAGGGAAATCACATGGAAAAGTTAGAAAATTAAAAAATTATTCAGAAAAAACTTCTATATACTAATAATTATACTATGAATGTTTTGTTATTGTCGAAAAAGATCCTAGTAAGTTTATATCTAGTATTTATTGAAATTGTAAAAGAAACAAAAACCTACCAATATTTTTTTGTACTTGGAAAAACAAAAAAGTTATGAAGAATAATATTCTCGAAAAAGTAACACTCAATAACTGGTTCATTTTTGCAAATATTACAAAAGTTATCTAATAAAATGTTCCGGAAATTGAAAATACTCGCATAAAGGGCAATTTTTGAATGCATTTTTTGGTGCAAAAAGTATCGTCTTGTAAGATTTTTCTTAAAAAACTGAAAATTGACGTTTTATGCCAAATGGAAAAAAAGAGAGAAAAAATGAAAAATTGTTCGGAAAATGACAAATATATCACATAAACATTATATTTTTACTTAGCAAATTGATATGCAAACGAATCTCCAGACAAATTTCTACAAACTTTATTTTGTTTATTAATCCCATATTCCATTGGAAGCTCATTTTTTACACCTGAAATAAACGAAATTACTATTTTAACCGATTTCTTTTTTAGCCCATAACTTTTTTGATTTTGAATAAATTTAGAAAACGTAGTTATTCGTATAGTCGTTTTTTTAAACGCCAATCACCTATTGATAAATAACTCAACTCCCTATCTAGTCTCCTTGAGCTGCAAAAAAGGGTTTTGTGTTTTGGGTATAGAATAAGCCCCCTTTATATGACCTACCCAAAAATCGATAACCCCCATGCAAAATTTTATCCTCCTAGGTTCAATGGAGTGGGTGTGTATAAAGGACGTCTACACACCAACACAAAAAATCTCTCTTTTACATATATATAGATATATCTCATTACCACACAAAATTGTTGTCGTAATTTATGTTTCACAGATTAATCTAAGAATTAGTTTAACTTATTTGAATTCAACAGTTTATTTAGTCAATAAACCAATATTTTACTATAGTCTGGTTATAACTTGAAATAAATATGCTTTTAGTGCCACTGAAACTTATTTATATGAATGCATATTAATGATAATGAGATATGCACGTATAAAATGATACTTTTTTTTTAAATTTTAAACTTTTATAGTGAAAAAATGGTCACAAATTTAATTTTCAAAATATGCACCTTCGCTAGCCACACATTTTTCCCATCTTTCAGTCAATTTATAGAAGCCTTCCCAAAAAAAATTGTTCGTCTTTGGCTGCAAACCAGCTATCGATCCATTTTTTGGCTTCAGTGTGTGAATCAAGCGTAAATCATTGAGTGCGTTGCCCATCGATGCAACCAAGTGATAATCGGAAGGCGCCATGTATGATGAGTCAGCTGCATGAGCAAGAGGTTCCCAGTTGTACGATTCACAAGTTGGCGGTGGCTATAGAGCGATGTGGTGGTGCATTGTCATCAAGGAAAAATAGCTTGTTTTGCCTGGCTTAATATTTTCGGCATTTTTGGCGTATAACATTGCTCAAATCGGTCAACACCCAACACCCAAATGGATAGGTTGCTAGAAGAGTACTTTGTATATCTCTTATTTTTATAAAAAAATGGAAACAATTTGTTAAAAAATTGTCTGAAATCCTATAAAGTATCTAATATATGATTTCGAGTCCAAGTCAAGTTCCAAGCCAAAGGTTTAGGGGTTTTAGTCAGATCTTTGATTGTGCAAGGAGTACTAAAGAAATGGAGAGGACACTCATTTTTTCTGTTTTTAATTTTTACATAAGTAGTTTTTCATTCTTATGGAACCCCATATTAATGTAAAAATCTATTCGAAGGAATTTCTTAGTTTATAATGTTCATCATACGAAATTTGCACTCATGTAAAAATAACCTTACAAATGATATTAATTAAATTTGATTAACTTTTATACAAATAAGAAACCTAGCCATGATTTAATAATTAATAATTACAATGACAAACCATAATCGTGCCTCATGTTATCTGAAATAAAACAAATTGATACATTTTTTGTCCAACACATTTTCACTATAATATATTATTAGTGGATGTACGGTGTGACCATTTTTATTCCAATAATATCCATGGATTTCAACTAGAAACACTAAAATTGTAATTTAAACATATTGGAAAAACTGAAGAAACAGTTTCTGGCTTTTACATTTAGAATATTAATCATTATAATTTAAATACTAGTTATAAAAAGTCAATAATTTATCCCCCATCCACCCTTTTTCTATCCCAGGAGTCGGGTATCTTCTTTTATCGTTACTCCAAAAGAACTTGTAGCAATATTAATTTACTCCAAACTAGTGGCATGATGTTTATTTTAATAAACACTTGGAACAAACTCCCATTACCCCCAAAGTTTTCTAAATTTCCTCCAATTGAAGTAATTTATCCCTGTTCCCCGACCACTGCTCTATGCCCCTGGATGGAATAGTAGGAAAATGTTAGACAATAATGTCTGAAATAGCATAAGGTTGATGTACATAAACACTTATAAATGCAAGTTTTTTTTGTTTTTTTATTTTAAAAATGATATTCAGTAGGAAAAGGCATAAAGAATTATTGATTTTTATTATTAAAGAGGGATAAAATTACGAAGGGGAGTCCTAAGATTTGTTTTTTTAATCAAATTGCTGCTTCCAGCATTTATAAATTTACAGTCAAGACTTGAACAAGTTTAGGAGTAGGATTCTCATAACTCATTTGAAGCATTAAAAAACAGCATTTCAATCAGGGAGGACTACAAGGGGGAGCCCCACTTCCCCAAAGGAAGGGATTTTTATCTTAATCTAGAAAAATGAAGTAGGATTAACAAATTTTTATGGGATTTGATTTTTAAGAAAAGGTTATTCGATTAAATTCAGGCCCCGGGGAAAAAATAACTGGATTTAAAAAGAAAAAAAAACTGAGCTCCCCAAAATATAGTCCTGCCCCTGTGAATAGGTAATTATCTGGTCTAAAACCCTAAGTACGACACTGATAGACGCGGAATTAGGAAATAATGTCAAAAGACAAAACATTGAACGTATAAAACTTAGAACTAACAATTTTTATTTGGATATTTCGAAATGAAGAAAGTTCAAAAACAAAAGATCTGAGGGCATGACTTTTGGTGATGTGGATTGAAGTTATAACTGCAACTTAATATATTAAAAAGCTATAAAAAGTTATAAAATTTACTACCAATTTTATTATTCATTTTAAGTGAATAATGATTTTTTTTTAACGTAAATATACATTAATTGGTTGCAATTTAGTATTGCCCTCATCATTGCATTTTCATTGTTCCATATATATTTTTTTTTTCACGAAATATCCTCATAGAAATTGTCCGTTCTACGTTTTGTGTTACAACGTTATGTCCGAGTACCGATAGATGCAGAGCTAACAAGTAAGAAAATAATTTTTTGTCAAAAATCGACATGCTATAATAATCCTTCATATTTGACAATACTGAAAATAAATAATAGTAGTTGTATTTAGTAAAAACTCGACTCCAGAAATGTAACAATTATCATAAACATCTCGACATCGAAAAATTTAACCCTTGATATCTAAAAACAATCATATTCAATTTGGTTCCTTAGCCACGCTATTATAATATAATGTTTTAAAATTATAATCAAAGTTATTTTATATTTCCGACTATACATGTACTCAGTATGAATTTTAATTTATATGTAAAGTTTGTATCATAGTTTGCTTGACAGAATGTACATCATACTTAAAATATAATTAAGAAGCATTTCATATCTTAAACAGTAAATAAAAACATTGGTAGAAAAGTTGCATAATTTCTAAAATTACATTAACTATTCTTTTTCATATGTCTGACTTAGAATAAAGTTATCTTAAGAAGTGTTTGGCACAAAGGATAAGAGATCCTCATTCCTATGTTCCATTAACCTTTAGGATTTTTTATGTCTTGAATCCTTTTGTAACAAAATTTATATTCTGGGTTCTTATAAGTGTTTTCATGATGAACAGACTTTGAACTCGTTCGACATTTAGCTAAACAAAGCTCATACTGATCCGAAACACTCAGTATTAGAATATTACTAAGAATTCTTGCTTCATTAAGGACAGACATCAAAAAAGTCTTTTTATCAGGACTCATGCAACAGGAAACACAGTCCTCATATGCTTGACAGCAACCCATATCTAGATGGCAATGAGTACAGGAATACTGATATGATTCTGTCGCGTTTGTATCACAGCAACCACTTTGGAGAACGGATTTTCGAGGGCAAAGATATCCCTTATCATCAGCTATTGCAGATGATCCTTGTATAGTATGACGACAAGTCAATCGATGCGGAATCGGAGATGAGGATGTTTCTGAGTCATCTAATGATGAGACCCATGAAAAGGGTTCATTCCATTTACGAAGACGATTTTCTGTCACTTTATTATCTTCCTTTTCATTCTGCAGTGCAGACATCTATACAAATCAACAGATTTATTAATCATATTAATTATAATTAATTGAATACCTGGTAATAAATTAAGATTAAAGGTGCAGTAGATAATACGCATATGAAGAATATTCCAAGTCTAAATTTGGCTTTAACCATGATTTGAAAAAATTTCTAAAGAGTAAAAAATACTCGAGTGCCGTTCATGTTATTATTTCCAATTGGCAATTACAGTTTTTCTTATACTTTGAGCTGTACAAGCCAAAAGTTGTTATTTTGATCACGTGACTCAATTCTTTTGTTATCCACACGGCGTTTTCTAAATTGTATCTCGCAACCTCTCATTTGAACATAATATAAACAAAAGAGCATGCAGGGTACAAAATCAGTTGATAAGTTATAGACAACTTTAGAGCTATTCTACATTTTATATACCACCAACATTCATAGCTTAACTAAAGCTAATTGAGTTCAACCAATCAACGTTCGGAACACTAATAAGGCGAAGAGTAGAAATGAGTTGAAAAATCGTCAGCTAATAAATATACTATGTACATTTTTATGTTAATAATAATAGAACAACACTGTTAGAAATTTTTTATATTATTTAATTGTTTTGTCATTTGTACAACCGAGCGCTATGTAAGTATAAATAAGATCTTATCTTCTGATCGCTCGATCATCAGGACCTAACTCATTGTAATGGAAACTTGAACTGTTTAATTATTTATGGACTTTGATAAAATAATTAATATTAATCATTATATACATACGGATTTTCATGTAACACAGGTAATATTTTGTATTAGATATAAAAGACGGATGGGTCAATAATATAATGTTAATACGTTATGTAAATTGTAAAGACTACATAATAAACGAATACATATTTTTTTGTTCTAGGTATTTAATATAAAACCTGGTTTTTCTGTGATAGTTGATTGATAGTTATTTTCATAGACGCATCCAAAAAAGTAAGTGACTTAGACGATTATATTGTCTGTACTGTGGATTTTTTATAATATTTTCTTGCAGTATTTATAGCCACAAATGAATATGATTAAAAATCAGCTCAATAAGTACAGATACTTTTTGAAAAGTGTTGCCACTTACTCCGTACTCTACCCTTCTGCCAATTTCGTTCAACAAAAGTACTTCAGAAAAACTGGCGAGGTTGATCTCGCTGAAACGAAGAGATTCTGGATTTATGGTACTTTTGCTTCAGCTCCATTAGTATATGGATGGCAGAGTATTTTAAATGCTTATTTTCCTCTAGTCACTAGGCCATACGTTATATTGAAAGTGAGATCATCGCTTTAATTCAACATTTTGGTTTAATTAGTTTGTATTTATTTAATTAGGTCTGTCTTGATCAATTCGTATTTGCTCCTGTCATTATTTTTTTGTTTTATGTGGGCATAAATGCCTTAGAAAGTAAAAGTGCTGCCGAAATTAAGGAGGAGCTCATTGAAAAGTATCGTATGACTTATATGGTAATTATAATTTGCTTACTTTTAATCTTTATATTTATGTATTTATATTTTATTTTTTTCAGTCTGGAATGTTCTACTGGTCGTTTGTTCAAGCATTCAATTTTAGATTCGTAGAATTCAGATATAGGACAATTTATACCTCAGTAATGAGCTTTTTTTGGACTATAGGTCTCTCATACATGAAATCTCTGTCTTTGAAGGTTCAACCAACGTAGCATCGTTTCACGCAATTTTAACTTGTCTTCCAGTTTTCTTATTTGATGGATTCTTTCAAATAAGCTCGAGCTAACGTTCATTTTCCTAAATATGCATGTTATGAGATTAATTGGAACTTCCAGAAACAATATCTACTTCATTATTTCAAATATTATTTTACAATGTGCAAATACAAAACACATTTTTTAATAATTGAAAATTGTAAATCTTATTAAAGGGATTTGTAGAAATTCCACATTTTATTAATTTAATATTTTTATAATTAAGGAATTAATAGGTCTAATAATTAATTATATCTCATTAATTTTATATATTAATTATCTCCTCTTGAACTTGTAGCTAAGCCAATTTTCTTATTTTCAACGTCATACACGCTATAAAATGCACTTAAGAAATTAGATCCAAGATACCATTGTGGTTTTTTTTCTTTTGCAAGACCTACAAATCCGGAGAGGCAAACTTTCATACCAAGAATTCTTGTCTACAGGGTAACATAATTTAAATAAAAAATATGAAGAGACATAAAATTATTTACTTCAACAATGTAGTCTTGTGGTTTTAATTTAAAAATTTGGTCATCAAAAACGAATTCAATGGTTGGAAGACTAAGAATTGCGTTACAATATACTTTATAATATCCATATGTAGGGGCCATTTGCGTTGCTCCGAGCCATTTATTAATTATTTTAGTTTCCCAATATGGTCCATAAATGAACTTACTTCCGGCATCAAATATAACATTGCAACCTGGTGAACCGGCGTATCCGCAACCACGATGTATTCCTTTGATTTTAATGCTGAAATGTAAAGCCAATTTGAAAGAAGATATGTAAATGAGTGCGAAACATACTTTAAATATAATTTACCTGTTCATTTTTGTTCTCCACATACTATCAGAGTTTAATGGGATATAAGAAATATTGCCTGAATAGTAAGATGAATCTATTCCACCTAAAATAAGTTGGCCATTATTGTTTTTTGATACTGATTCCCGACTAAGCCAAATTGAGAACAAGTGTTCATCAATTAGATTTCGATCGATTAAATTGTTCAAAAAAGAGTTTGAGTCTTTTGAGAATCCCATTCCAAGGGCACCATCATAAATAGCTTCTCCAAATGGAACTAGACTTTCAGAAGTTGCTTCTCCAAATACTTGTTGTTCGACGCATTTCGTACCCACCTTAATAGAATATAAAAGAAAATTTGGCTAGTAAATCAGATATTGTAGCTTCAAAAGGTATTATAAGAAAAAAAATTATAGTACCTACAGGTACATAGTGTTGTGTCGGCCTTAATTTAGAACTAAAGACTGCAGTCCTGTACAGTACAGTCTCGATCAGTTCCAGTTCAGTCCTAAAACTTATAAAGTTTGGTCCTTGATGACGTCATTCAACTTTTTTTTTAATCAGTTCTAGAACTGACAGTCTTAAGGACCAGTCCCAATGACTGATATAGCCGTTGCTTAGACTGTACTGCACCGAATAAATCAAGACTGAAACAACACAAACTCTGTACACTTACACATAATGTATCCTTAGACAAATAGCCGGATACACTTCCAATTTTATACTCAACATCGAACTTGCTTCCATTCTCTTGATAAGTAGTACTATTCTCACTCTTGTACACGCTATGGGTATCTTTATACATATTAAATGAAAATCGTTTTTATGAATCAAATACAATCAATATCTATGTTTAGGACTTACTACAGGGTATGTTAAAGTATCCACATTTTGAAGATGGAACCCACGAATTCGTAGATTCCATATCTAAAACAGTATTAAATAGCTGTGGTGGTGTACCAATGGAAATTTCACTAAAAAATTCCAACTAATGTTGTATATATGAAAAAACATTTTAGTTATTAGGTTTTGTGCTTTGACTAGCTATTTGTTTCTTACTTACTTTATCAATGTTTAAACGATCCATATTAAACTCATTATCGATCTTGGATCCTCTTGACAAGGGGACTCTGTAATTTTTTGAAAATTTAAATTAGCATCTTAATAGGTCATTACTTAATTACTTTATCGATACTCCAAATGAAAATACAAATAGTTGGAATACCAACAAACAGTTGAAAAGGATCTTCATTTTACAGGCTTAATTGCCCTTCACGAAGGATGCTATAAAAGGAATATGTACCTCAGAATTTTTTTAATCTAACCTTAATATCAGTTATATGTAGATAAAATGATTAAAACTGATTAGTTTAGTGTGTATAAGTAGGTGAGACAGGGAACAGTTGTGACATTTGGCATATATATTTGAAGCTGGTTTTCCTTAAGGACGTCAAATTTAAACGAACAAATCTCTGCTAATGTTTGAATCTATTTAAAGCAGTTTTCTACAAATTGCATTTAAATTTGACCTTTCAAAGGTACCAAGTGTCTTGGTAATCGGGGAGGATTATATTAAAAAAAAAAACGAGTTTGAGTTAGAAATTAAGTAATTAGATTAAAATATATTTTTTGAGGAATAAATAAATGACTTTGTAAGTGATTGAGAAATTAAATTTCAATGCATTCCATCTTATCAAGATAAAATAAGATTTATAATATACTACGACAGTACCAAAAAGTAATTAGGCTTCGAAGAACATTTACATTATTATTGATTCCCACAAAAATTATCAGCATTCCCAAGAACTTAAAAACTCGCCCGTTAAAAAAAGTTAAGGGTTTACAAGTCTCAATATATGTACGCTTCTTTTCTTTTTTAATATGATGCACTGAGCTTTAGCTACACACGCTCATTACTAAACTTCATTTAATGTCAAATTAATTTCTTTTTTTATATGACACGCTGAGCTTCTGGTTAAAAATGAGCCCCCCTCGGCGAGTCAATCAAGCAAACTTTGCTTTATTAATATAGATATCACATATTAGTTTAACACATCGGATAAATTCACCCTCAGAACCCTCTGAAGGACTCTGTCCTGGCAAACAAGCATGAATGCTATGAATCATAAATAATGAATAATAAAAACAATATGTAATCGAGTGTTTTCACGAAGTCATATATATATTGAATCATAATTGAAGGTAACACCATCTTGGTGACTGAAAGTTGATATTTTTACTACATAAAATGGACAAATTTCCAATAAATCTTGATGAAACTGTATGAAATGTCTTTAAAAAAAAAAAGAAGACATTATACCTTGACTGAATAATACTTTATGTCTATGATAAACAGTTATATTTAAATTATTTCAAAGTTATATCTATTGAAAATCCCTAAAAATGTATTCGAATATTACATTTTTTTTTTTTTTGATCGATTAGAGACTACTAAAGTAAGATAATTAAAGAATAATATCTTATTCTTTGCATTATAATCATTAGTTTATTGTCACAATATGGAAATAAGGTAGTAAAACGATGTAATACCATATTTTTAACATATATTATAAAACTAAGTATTAGAGGTAGATAATTTTTGTTGGTTTCATTTTGATATCCAATAGTTAACTATTTTCCTTAATATGAATAAAAAAGGGTTTATATGATTATACAACTTAGTTGTTTAGGTCGGAAAATGGCCGACAACAACAATGCTGACTTCAAAATGCAACACTGGTTGCATTAGGGCATGAGCGTAGTTTGCTTATACTAGTTTGTAAATAAGGCGATAGAGAGTGACACCGTATTACGCATAGTAATAAAACTCATTGAATTATAATTATCATTAATACATATACTAGAGGAGACTCCAGGGCCCTCAAGCAATCTATACTTATATTAGCAGAGGCTACAGAAAGTCACACCACATTCTGATTAATTTATATTTTTAGTGTACTCATGACCTATTGACTCTTCAGGGGCGTCTGCAGGAATATATGTGTATTTTGATTGGTTTTTGGAATTTGTTTGAAAAAATATCAAAAAACTATTTTTTTTGAAAATTTTGTTCAAAAAACAGCTCTACTCGCGAAAAACTTATTTATTTTAAATTTAATATTTTGAAAAGTTTTAAAAGTTCACAAACAATTTTATTTTTTTGAAAAAAATAGAAACATTAAATTATTGGGAATTAAATTTTGAAAATAAAATTTCAAATATTAATTTTTTTGGAAAAAAATTCTAAAATAAAATTTCAAATATTAGATTTTTTGGAAAAAAAAAATCAAAATTCCATATTTATCCAAAAGAAATTAAATTTTTTGGCGGAAAAAAATTCAAAAATTTAATATAAAATAAAACATTTTTTTAAAATCTAAGCTATTCACAGAAAGTTTATTTTTGAAAAATAATATAGAAATATAAAATTTTTTATTTTAAGAATTCGATTTTTTAGGTATATTTTCTTCTTTTGGGGTGGGGGGTACAACCCCTCCAGTCCACCCCTTGAGTACACCCTTGATCTTTTTACTGAGCGTTACAATATCTCAAATTTCTTCTCAATGAGCGAGCTTTGAATTTTAATAAAATTATATCTGCTGGTAGTCAAAACAACCACTAATTCCAATGGTTTTAAACCTTTCACAACCAGAGAAAACCAGTATCTATAGTGTTGCAATTCATAAATAATACAAACATTAAAGGAGTAAGCATACAAAGTTGAGATAAGTTTTAATGTATGGTATTTAATTTTTCTTTAATATAAATAATTTATTCCGTGATGTTCACATAATAAATTTTTCGTACAAAAATTAGATTAAGATGTTACGAATAATTTGATGAATAGCCTAGGCCTTATCATTTGAGTAATGATAAAATAAGGTAAAAGAAGATTTCCTCGCCATGTCTGTTTTTTATTTGGATTTAGTAAATATTTACAAGTCAAGGAATACCTATACATGTAGACGATATCCATTGAGGTCACATATTTTATTATGATTTTTTTTTGATCACGCCTCCTCTCTAGTACTGAGTGGCTACTCTTTTATTATATTGGAAAACTTAGATTACCAACACAAATTAAGCTCAATTGGCATTTATACAGACCTGAACAGTTTAGCAAAAGCCCAATTGATATCCAGGGGGATATTTTGGAAGCTGATTGAGTATTGAGTTCCTATATTTGTATGTTAACTTCAAAATTTAAATGTTGCTCAGCTGCATAATTTGGTGGAATGACCTTTTTTTTAAAGAAAATTAATCCATATAAAAAAATTTTTACCCTGTTTTCTCATTCAATTTTTTCTTCCGGATCTATAATTTTTTTAGTAAAAAACAAACATTTCTTCATTTGCGGGAAGGGGGATAGATCCTTTTCGCATTTCTAAGCATCAAGAAACATCAAAATGAACATTGGTCATATGGTCCTTCGGCGAATTGTACGTTCTGCAAATTGTCCTTCAGCAGAAATGTTTATGGCCAATTGTCTTAGAACCTTAAATGTCCTATGTTTTTTGTTGTCAGTTGTCGTTTCCTCCTCAGACTTGATACGTCATGGCTATTTCATAATTTATTATTTTGGATAAAAAAAAAAGAGTAATAGGTTATGAATACTTATACTTATATATTGGTCATTTTATTATTTCTATGAAGAAATCTTGGCTATATTATAGGAATACAAATTATAGCAAAGCTTTTAACAAAATATTAAAAAACATTATTATAATGCAGTATAAAATAAAATACTATTTAGGATTTTAATATTATAAAATATATATATGTATGTAATTCATTTAAAAAATTGTGACAATGATAGTTTTGTAGTAGTTAAGAAATAAAAGGCAGTTGGTGTGAGTGACTTTTTTGGCTAACTACCAGATGATTTTGTGTCGTTTTCTGAAGTTGTTTTTTTTAAAGAAAGGTTGCTAGATGCGATGAAGATAACGACGTGATCCATGTTATCGAGGAGAGAACATATACGTGTAAAGTATAGCCACGGGCGTGTGTGCTCATGAATGACGGAGAGTATCGCTGAGGAGTTGTAAGTATAAATCGTTGCTGGACTTATAGAGTGTTGGTTGAGATTAAGTAAGTACCGTTGTGCTCCCTTTGAATGTTGGTAAATAACATTTTATATTTTCTTTCATGGATCTTAAAGAAAGAGATCTACACTTCACACAAGGTTAGTAGGAATATAAGATTATGCCATTACGCTTTTCGCATTGATGTTTGAATTCCGCCACACTTTTTAATAGTGACATCAAAGAGTATATACTATTCCTCTTAATCATATCATTTCTAGTATTATTTGGTGTTAACATACTGTTGTTATTCTCTATGACGTCGAAATATGTCTGTCTTACCAAGCATGTGGTAAGGTACATCAAATTGAAAATTCTATCAAGTCCGATGATGGTCTAACCTTGTATTTATATTTACCTTTATTTGACATACAGGGTTTGGAAGCAAACGTGGACTGTTAATAAGTGCTAATTATGTATATAACTAAAATAGAGAGTTTTTTCCTGCATATTCCGAATCTCCTGTCCTTTCTGCATAAGTAAACAAAATTAAACATTTCTCAAATCTTTCATCATGAGTGAGCAAGAAGCAAAAAGGCAAAGGATCTCAGACATTCTGGATTCCAAAATTGAGGTGTACAGGGTGTCCACGATAAATTGGAACTACTTTAAACTTCATCCAGATCCATAATGTGGATATTCGGGGTTAAATCATAATAATAAAAAAGGTTGCGTCAACAATACACTATAACTTCCACCACAATTGTTTTGACAACAAACAATAGTCATCATGGAACAAGCAAGGAGAGACGCCATCCTCGAATTGGTTCGCACGGGACACAAGCCCTCTACTATCTACAAGCTTCTTAACTACCCCAAGACCACAGTGTACCGGGTCTTCCATGCCTGGGAGGCTGAGAGAAAGGTCTGCCGCAAAACCCACAACATCAGAAGTGACCGAATCTGCACTCCCCACTTCCTTGAAGGCCTCTGGAAGTCCATCAAGGGTTCGCCGGGGACTTCCTTGTCCAGGTTGGCCAAGAACCGTGGAGTGAGCAAGCAGTTGGTATCCAAGGCTGTGAATGAGGACCTCGGGTACAGGTCATACCGAATGGCCAAACAACACATCCTCACGGCATCCATGAAGGCCACCAGGCTCACCAACGGTAAGCGTCTCCTCAATGACCTGAAGAGCCATGGAGGAAGAATCATCTTCTTCTCTGACGAGAAGAACTGGACTGTCGACAGAAGCTACAACGTCCAGAATGACAGGTGGCTTGCCAAGGAAAGCAAAGAGGTCCCTGAGGTATTCACCACAAAGTTCCCGTCCTCCGTGATGACCCTGGGTGTCATCTGCAGCACCGGGGAGGTGATGCCTCTTTTCTTCTTCAATCCCAAGAAAAGGGTTAACGTGATAAGGTACTGCGAAGTCATCGATGAGTTCGTCATCCCCTGGATGAAGGATACGGCCGCTGGGAGGGAGTTCATATTCCAACAAGAATCAGCGCCTGCACGCATCGCCATGAGGACCACTAACCTCTCCAAATCCCACGACATCACTTTCTGGGATCGCAACACCTGGCCCTCCAACTCACCCGACCTCAATCCGTGTAATTACTACTGGTAGAGGAAGTTGGAGAGGGAGGTGTGCAAGGCCAGCCACAAGAACATCGCCCCCTGAAGGGTTCCATTACGGGGGGTGGAATGCTGTCGATTCCGCGGAAGTCATAAGGGCATACAAATCCTTTAGGGGCAGGATGGAGAAGATGATGGCTGCTGAGGGAGGTCATGTTGAATAAATTTATTGTTTAATATCATGTCTAACTTTTTCATATTAACAAATACACTCCAAATTCCATTTTTATCTAGCAGGTTGAATTTTAAGATATTTCCAATTTATCGTGGACACCCTTTAAGAGATTATGGGGATTGTAAAGTACTCCAGGAGCTTCATTTTCAAGGTGGCCAAGATGAAAAAGGATGGAAAAGACTTTCTAAGGAACGAAGGAAGTGGTGGGCACAACTTGAAAAGGGATTCTGAGTTTCTGGGGGGCCTGAAGAAAAAGATCATGGAGGACCCCACAAAATCCATGAATCGCCTCTCTAACGAGTTTGACGTGGACTAAGGGAGAATCAGGCTATGAAGGAGGGCTTGTGGTTGTCCTCTTACACAAGAACCCGACGCCCCCTGTTGACGGACACTCTGAAAGAAAGGAGACTGCAGAGGTGCAAGAAAGTTCGTTCGTGGATCAAGGCAAATGTATCCACAGTAAAAATATTATCTGACGAGAAGATTTTCACCGTGGACCAGGTCTACAACCGTCGAAACGACTGCTGGTCCGGGAGATCACCAGAAGAGATCAAGGGGGTATTCTGTAAAAAAAGTATGCCTCCTGCAAGGCTTTCCACCACCGTGTGGAGGCTGTGATTGCTGCTGAGGGTGGTCATATTTAGTTAACATGTTCACAAAGGTCGTGTCTCAAAGTTTTGAGGGGAAAAAAAATCAAAATTATTGACATTTTTCTAAAATCAGTCATTCTGTCCACGCTTTGCTTCCGAACCCTTTACTATAAGTACACAAAATTATACAAAAAGGACAAACGACTAAAGCCTTTGTGTCACAACAGACTCAAAGAAGAGTTAAAGATCGAAAATGGAGTAATTACTACCTATATCATATCTAGATACGAAATGGGGTTTGTTTTTATTTCCTTCATCTGATAGCTGTTCGTAGCTAATTTAATGAAACGTTTTAACAGATAAGCTGCTCCTTTGAAACATGCTTCAAATTGTCAGAGTTAATTTTCTGAGTTCGTCATACCAAAAATTCTTACGATTTACAACCTCACAGATATCAACATCATTATTGTTATTTTTTTTGTGTATTTTCGAATCAAGCATCATAATATTTCCTCAGGCTCATAGTAACTATACCTATCTGATATCTTTTTTGACATTTGAAAGACAAAGACATCTTCTCCTCAAGAAATAGTTATGGACTTGGATTCGAGACTTGGGACTTGAGTATATATTTTAAGACTTACGACTTGAATTGATCACACAATCAAAGACTCGACTTGAACTAACAATATAACAGAGGTGGGGAAAAGTCCTTATACTGCAAGTCCAGGTAGAGTCTCAAATCTTTATATTATATTATGTAGCATTTTTTTGGGAATTTCATCGATATCAAGACTTATACCTAACATAAATAAAGTTAATAGCAAGTTATGTAACTTCTGTCATGTTAAAAAAGAAATAACATTACTTTCGTGTAATAATACGACCAATAGAATTACTGTGATTATCTCCCACTTGGTTACGGTTAATAGAAGTAGTAAATCTATTAACCTTCCCACTTGGTGTATTAATAATAATTATATAACTTGCACAAATATAAAAATCTCCTTCTATTCATAAAAATGAAGACTAAGTATTTGAAATTGAATATATAAAATTGTGTTTTTGATCCATAGGAGAGAGTGAGGATACTTCTTACGTAGGAGACATGTTACACTGTCAATAACTATAAAATGTAAAATAATATTAAAACTCTGTTCTTATACAATTAAATGTCTTTCTTTGTTTATTAAATCAACATAAAATCCAGGTTACCTAATGCTTACAGTTGTAGAGAATTTCGACATTGAAATTTTTGACACAAAAAGTAAACATTTTAAATATTTAAATTATTTTGTATTACTGTTCTTCTCGTTTTTCATTACTTATAGAATTTTATAAGCATTAAAACGATATATTCCGATATTAATTAACACAAATCTGGTTTTTATTGAACATTAAATCTGCTGGAGATATTGCTTCTTACAAATATGGTTTAGAACTAATTCATAAAATTTGATTTACTAAAATATAGTTTAGGAGGGGATTGAACTTTAAGGTATAATAATACATCCTTTCTGCTACTCATTTATCATATTAATTTACGATATGGATGAATAGAAGCTCAGTGAACTTAGATTTGAATACCATTACTTCTTTCTTGTTTGTTTTTTATATGTATACACACAACTTTGAATGTCCTACATAATTCAATTTTAACTTTGCATAAATAGATTATTAAAAATTAAATTTTAAAGGGAAGATATTTTGTTATAAATATTAAACATTATCTGATTTCAATTGGATTCTCAAAAAGCAACTTATTGTTAATAAATATAATTTAAAACTAATAAAAGTTTATAACAACTGTAAGACTTTCATCAACGATAATGTTGTAAAATATTTTACTTTTGTTGTAAAAAAAGAAAAATAAGTCATAAAATGGACGTAACTTTTCATTTCATTTTCACTCAACCTCGTTGGATTTAAAAGTACAAGATATATATTCTTTGTACTTCGTACAGAGGGTGCTGATTGAAAAAGTCCTTATTTAGGACTGCAATACAGAGAACAGGTCATATACTCTCTTATTGAGCCCCCGAGCAAGTACTCCCTATTCCTCGAACCCTGTAGCCCACATCCTTTTATTATTATTATTGAGAATTACTGTTGTTAAATGTTAGAGGGCCAAAGTCATAAATGAATTTTATGGTTGTTGGGCCGGGCAATGCAACTTTCAAGTTCGAATCAGAAAATCCTTACGAATTTAATAAATCACCAAAATTTTAATACGAATATAAAAACATTTTTCAATTAAAAAAGAGATAGTAAGCCTGATTGTTTCGCCATTGGCATGACATATAAGTTACAATAAAAGTTTTTATTCATGGTAATCCCATGACAAAAAATTGGCAGAATGTTGTGTTTCAGTATTTTATACGATGAATTTATGAGTTCAATTTTTGAAGGAGTATGTACATGATGTTAAAATAAATGTCTGAGAAGGGATTTTCGGATAAATCCTTAAATACGGGGAACTTGAGTCATTAATATCTTAAAATATATATTTCCATAGGTTCAGTATATTTAATTTTGTTAGTATGTATTATTTTAACATTTCAAAAGGGAGAACAGTCCGTGGAGAGGTATGCGCCCTAGAACCGACTGTATTATCATTCAGTTTAGTCTTGTTCCGGTCCAGTTTTGTCCTAAAACTTATAAAGTTCGGTCCTTGATGATGTCGTTAAGCTTTATTTATGTATTTTGTAGCTCAGTTCTATTACTAAAACTCCGAAGGACCGACCATCATAAGGACTGTTCCTAAGACTGGACCGACGAAATAAGGACTGACACAACATTAGGTCGACTACCTCTCTTACGACTATGCAATCATATTTCGTGCCCCTTCACCACCATTGAAGCCATTGCTTGGATGACCTCCATATTGCGACTTTCCTATGCGTCGTGTATGGTTAATTCCTAGTTTTTGCACCATTGTAATATGTTCATATCAATTGAAAATATCAAGTTTGTATAGATCTACCTTACCGAATTAATATATATAATATCTAAGTTAGTCAGGTGAATTTTAATATGAGCCTAATCATTTTGAGTACCTCTTCCAATTATGCATTTTAGTCTTCTTTTTTCCTACAAAATACCGTTTTAGCTATTTTTATGAAATGGGACAATCCCAAAAACACTTTTATGTATTTTTTATCATAAATCCTGTATGTTATTAGGACTCTGTTGGCACACCTTTGATGCAACTAAAAAGTAATTAAACTTTGATTTGAATAAAAGACTCAGACTCTTCTTAACAATGAATCACTAGCTTCTTAACAAATTCCCCTCATAATTTAATTGTCTCTTCAGTTATTCTACATTTAAGACAATGAAATCGGATTAAAACAGTTATTAGCGAGTTCGCATAATTATTAATCAATAAAATATTTATTGATAAACTACTAACTTTTGAAATTATGATAAAATATTACTATAATACTTGATGTTTGGTGTATATGAGCACACCGGTATAGTTTGTGACAGGGCCGGGGCCAGGCCCACCTGAAGATTTATTATATGAACATGTATATATTTATATACTTAGTATGAAAATAAATACCAATTTACGTGGGGAAAAAACTCAGAAAATTAAGATGGTAACCTTCACAATTTGGAAAATGTTATAGAGGAGAGGAGTTTATCTCTCATGACGTTTAATTAAATTATCTGCGAACAGCTATGAGATTAAACAAATAAAGATAAGCCCCACTAAGTCTTATGCCAAGGAGTTAAACTAAAGTCATAGAAAAACGACTTATTTTAAGGCTGAAACTTAAAGAGGATACTCATCTCGAAATCCCTTCCCCAAATGTTTCTTCATAAAATATTATATATCATACAATACTAAACACAAATTAATATTTGTTAATTATGAAGAAGCTCAATAAAATAAAATCAACATATATGGAAATTTTTTGGGGTGGGATTTCAACAGAATATTATTATATTAGCACCAGTATTTATATCTATAAATCTTAATATATGGTTTCAAAGTGTTAATTTAATCAAGCCAATTCCAACATATATATATATATATATAACGTACAAAACCAAATTTATCATATCACAAACAACCCTTCACCCTTGTACTCCCCCCACCCCCAATTCCTACTATTATGGGCGAGAAGAAGAGAGAACAAACAAGGACTTACACTCATAACTACCGAGCAAACTCCCATTCTGCCTCTTCGTCTTTCATGGGAATACCTACTAGTTATTACAATATACCAAGGTTTATAAAAATATTTTCAATTTGATGTATCGTACTGACTGCTGGGTAAGAAAGACAGATTTTGACAAAACACGTAACCACTCATAGACTAAGACGTCAATATTAAAAAAACGTGGTGGAAGCCAAACACCTATCGTACAAGCGTTATGGTATAACCTTGCATTCATTGTACAGCTTTGGCGGGGGGAACTCTGCTTGGATTGGTAACTGGAAAAAACCGCTCCGGCTTTCTCTGACATATTTTATTCACCTCCAATTATAACAGCTTTGGACTAGAATGGGGACTCGGTAGAGAGCAAACCCTCTGCCTAAAATCAAATTGGACTATGCATCACAATTTGCTTCAAAGTTATGATCGATTATGCATTTTTTACATTTTGTATTACCTTGCCTTATGAACTCTCAAAATTTAATGACCTCTTACTGTGACCATATACATATAATTTTTGAACCAAGTTTTATAAAAATCGACAAACAAACAGAACTTTGTTGCAGAGGTAAAAATAAAAACACAATTCAAGTTGCCAACAACAACAAAAACTAACAGGCTTCGGATTGCCCCCTTCCCCTAGTACAGGGGCGTCTGAGGATTTTTTTTTTTTTTGGGGGGGGGAGCTTGTTTTTTAGAATTTTTTTTGAAAAACGATTTAAAAATTTTCAAATGGTAAATGTTATTGGGTTTTCTTTTCAAAAATCCACAGCTATTTACAAAATTTTAAAAAATATGAAAGTTTTTAGAAAAAAAAATCAAAAATCCATAGTTATTCTTAATAAATTCAAGTTTGGGGAGAAAAAGATATCAAAATCCACAGCTCTTAACAAAACAATTTCTAAAATTTACATATATTCACAAAAAATTAAATTTTTGGAAAAAAAATTCAAAACCCGTAGCTCTTCTAAAAGAATTTCAAAAATCAACAGCAAAAATACATAGTTATTCTTCACAAATTTAAGTCTTTGGAAGATTAAAAATCAAAATCCACAGCTGTTAACAAAAAAATTCAAATATAATTTTTTTTTTAAATTTCAAAATCTACAGTTATTCACAAAAATTAATTTTTTGGAAAAAAATTTAAAAAATCCATAGCTTTTTAAAAAAAAAAAATTATATTTCTTTTATATCAAAAATCTACAGCTGTTCACAAAAAATTTCCATAATTAAATTTCAAATATAAATTTATAAAAAAAACGATCGCTAAATTTTTGCGAGACAAATCTATTTAATCCATAGCTATTTACAGCAAAATTATTTTTTTTGAAAGAAATTTCAAATATTAAAGTTAAATAAAATTTTATAGGAAAAATCCAAAGTTCCTTATTTGTGGGGGTGGGCTCCAGAGCCCTTCAGCCTACCCCCTGCAGACGCTCCTGCAATTTCAAGTTTTCTCTATGGGTGATTACATAAGCCTCACTTTTCTATAAATATAATTTATGTTGATTCTGCTCCGTCTTATACAATTATAAGCCATAAAAAAATGAACACGTAAGTGCACATTTTATATAATTTATCTCTTTTACATAAATCTTAAAACAATGAAATCTTAGTTTGTGTTTCTCCTACATACAATATATATATATAACTTGAAGCCTCGTCTTTTTGTAGAAACGTTATCGTGTTGAAATCGTTTTTAATCCAATAAATCCAGACATGTGATTACACATTCTATGATATCAATTCTCCTAAAGTTAAATTCAATGAGACGATCATAAAAAATTAGATTAATTTAAATTCCATCAATGTAGTTGAATGAGTGAACAAATGATTAGATGGCATGAATTATGGATAAAATGAATACCATTTCTAACAAATAAATGCTTGAGATTTATCAAATATTCCATGTATTAACATATACATCAAAACACATTTAAATATCCTCTAGAAATCTAATATGGGTATAAAAATTAGAGTATGTTTATTTGTAGATGTTTTATTCATCAGATGAATGCATAGCGGATTCGATTTGTATATTGATTTATAATAAATAAAAGAATATTATTTTTATTTATAAAGAATTCGTCCAACCATTTACATTTTTTTTTGTCTCGAGGTAAGTCATGTGAAGCAATTTAGTGAAGAGTGGAACATTTGGTTTTCTTCGATTTCTTAAACGAGTTGTGCTGTTATTAGTGTTGTATTAGTTTGTGGGACTTGATTGAACCCAATGATGAGTAGGGTACCAGTAAAATCATTTATTGTAAAAAAGTAAAAAAATTGAGGATTCAATACGATTTACATAGTTTGAACAATTTTTATGAATATTTATCGGTAGCTCCACGTCCTTTTCAAATGTAACATATTTTTGGCGGAAAAAAACACGTGATCTTGTTTTAATATCATCCGTATACTACACACAACAGCTTGTTACCAAAATTAACAAATTTAGATAAGTTAAATTTCTATCAAAAGTTTTTTTATAAATTTATATGATAAATCATTTTTTACGTCTCTAAAAGAATGATAAAAGTATATAAATGAAATATAGCGTTTTTGCTATATTTCAGAGCAGCTATTGATAACTACAAAAAATTTGCAAATATTTTTTTTATTAGATTACCAAAAAAGTGCAAATTTGAGTGACCTTAACCTTGATGACCTTTTTTTTTGTGTCTAATAATAAGTAATATGGTAATGAAAATTTATTAGGAGCTAATTTTACAAAAAAAAAATGACCACCAAGGTCATTTGAGGCCGATAACAAGGACGGGGTCAACAATAGACATATATATTTTTTTTGAGTTAATAAATAATTTTGCAATGTAGTACATTGTCTTTAATTTAATGATTTAATAACAAATCAAAAGTATTCATTTGCAATTCTTAATGTGTTTTTTTTTTCGAGTAATATACTATTTATACGAGTATTTACATGATGATTTCATATTAAAAATTTTATTTTATGAAAATAATATTTAAAAAAAAGCTTATATATATTTTTAATGTTTTCTTCTTTGAGTCAAGATACAATTTTCTATGGTCTGCAACTACAAATAGAATAAATTTCAGCTGTGATTCAAAAATATGTAAAATTTCAAAACCTTAGAGCCGTGGAGCTACCCCAAAATATCTATAAAAATTATTCCAAATTTGTCAATCGTATTTTTTTTATCAAATGGAACGTATTTGAACCCTCAATTTTTTACTTTTTCACAAAAAGGTATTTTACAGGAACGGAATCAATGAAACCAAAATTGTGCCTGATTGGCTGTTACAGTATTAAGAACAGAAACACTTTTCACAATTTTAGCGCCTGGCTCGCGTTTTTGCCTTGTTCGAAGAAAAACTGTTTAATAAAGAGTTTTTCTCTCTTTTTTGGCGTCCATCCAGCTCTCCAACAATAAATAGTCAAACAATTTCAACACTGTCCGCATAAATATTTTTGTACGAAATCTTATATTGCTAATTCATTCATGCATAAACCAATCACACTCTTATACAACGCAAGATACACATTACTCAAACCATATTATGGAAAAATAATGAATTTATTTTTAATACATCCATTGTTTGTATTTGTTTAAATAAACCTGAGTCAAACAGTCACAAACTCTCTGAGAAGTTTTTTAGACTGAATTCTTATTTTTTTTGACCGCCATCCAGCTTAAACCGATTGCACTTATACAACGCGAGATACACATTACTAAAGCAAACAAATAATTGACTTTATTAAATCTACTAATTATTTTTGATTTTAGAATCCCGGGTTTTTTTGTGTTTTTTTTTTTCATTTCATTAGAAACTAAAATGTTTGCTGAAACATATTAACCGTTTCTATTTACTCAAAATGTAACTATTTGTGATTAATTTTAAGAGTTAGGGAAGAGTGAACATACATTGGAGGAGACATGTTACACTGCCAATAACTTTAAAATGTAAAGTTATCTAATCCCCCTGTTCTTTTTCAATTGAATGTCTTCTTTTGTTTATCAAATCAACATAAAATTAAAATGTCATGTTTTATAATAGAAATGTTTCTCAACAAAAACTAATTTTATTTTATTAAATTTATTATATTTGATGATTTGTTCTGTAATTTCCAGTTATACTTTAATTATCAATCACAGTAAATAATAATAAAAAAGTATTATTAACTAGGCTCTATTTCTGTAAATATTTTATTTGCTTACCTTATATATGTAATTATAAGTATTTACTTTATGCTGTCAAAGTGTAAATATTTTTAAGTTGGCTAACACACGTTAGGGCAAAGAAAATAGGAAAATAGACTCGGCACTCGGGAGAACACAAAATCTTCCCCTAAAATCAAATTGAGTTATGTATCTGAATTTATCCAAAGTTATGGTCGACGTTGCATTTTTTAGGTTTTATGTTACCTGCACCTCTTAAAATTGAATAGCCTCTTACTCTGACCATATATAGCCTTTATACCTAGTTTAATCAAAATCGATCCGTAACTTTTGCCGTAATCCTGGTGACTAACAAATAAACAGGGGTAAAAACATAACCTCCGTTCAACTTTGTTTAAAGATTGATATGGTCAGAGTAAGAGGCTATTCAATTTTGAGAGGTGCAGGTAACATAAAATCTAGAAAATACAACGTCGACCATTACTTTGGATAAATTTTGAGAGGAAATGGTAAAGGGTCAAAGTAACGAAAAAAGTAATAAATGCATAGACCAATCAATGGGGCAAGTTGGTTAAAAAAATTGCCAACATTAGAATTGATGTTACAACTAAAGTAAAGTTATGTATGGTATGGTATCGGTAGCAATATTTGCATATTTTTCTTCTTTAATTTGTAAAAAAAATATAGGATCTCAATAACACTTCTGCAAGATGACTAATTTAACTAAAGTAAAATGTAATCCGACCAGCTCCTCTCTCCCCTCTATATGTCAAAAGTAATATTTATGTATATTTTAGATTAAAAATAAACTATTAATAAAACCACCAGATCAAAGTCTCTGTTGTATTGTTTGATAATTATTTTTTTTTCTCAAGTGTGTGGTTATGTCAGTTCCAAGAACGTTTTGCTCCAACCAAGTGATATCAATCGTTTTAAAGTCTTTATAAGGGAATCAAAATATACATTACTAACTTTCTACAGATAAATTATAATTATACATAAAATAAATTGAAATTAAGACCATTCGAATCTTGTAACTTGATCTACATTATACATAGATTCATAGTTTAATGTCATCCACAATTTAATTTTAAACCAGCTATCAAATCTTATTATTTTTAAGCATTCATAAAAACATTAGATTTATCATCTTAGGCCAAACTACTTCGAAGAAAAACTCTAGTAAATACAAATCAATATATTAATTGTATGTTTTATAATCAAGGACTGGCTTAATTGATTGATAATTAATTCTTATGACATTAAATTTTTTTCTTTTATACTACTTATGTGGTTTGAATAAGTTAGTTTTATAATTGTCATCATCCTTTTATTCTAGGAGCGTCTACTGGGGGTGGGCTGGAGGAGCTGTTGTTATTTTTTTCGTCATTCGGGCAAATTTTACATCAGAGAAAAAAATTTAGTATTTGAATTTTTTTTACAAAAAAATTTTATTTTTAGTGAGAGCTATAATTTTGGAATTTGTTTTGAAAAGTATTGTTTTTTTCAAAAAAAAAAATTATAAAAAATTTAATATTCGACATTTTATTTTTGAAATTGTTTTTTGAATAACTCATGATTTTGGAAAATTTGTAATTTTTCTCCAAACAATTTAATTTTTCAAGTTTTTTTAGAGAATTTTTTTTTTTTTTTTTTTAATCTAAAAACCAAGCCCCCTCCTAAACTTTATTCTGCGGATATACCTGTATTCTATTACTAGTTTCGGTACCTGACATTGCCCAGAGATTTTAGTTATAACAGACGAACATTGCTCTAATAATATAGGATATAACTCACACGTAACTACTCAATACTTAAATTTTCTCTCCTGAAGAATAAAGGTGTTTTTGCTTTTTCGAAAACAAATATGTATAGACCTATCCTCTATTAATTTTGTTTGTAAATCTGTAAAACAGAGTTTCCAAATCATAAATTCTCAAACTATACACCTACAGATTTTCATGTGCTCTTCGTAGTATTCCTCAAATCATTCCTAGTATGTCCAGTCCGGATATGTAAAGGAAGCAATTATTCTTAGCTGTGTTTCTCATTAATACAGGAATAAATAGACTTCATAGACGTATGTTATTTATGCTTTCATTTAATGGATTATTTTTCTGTATATTTAACTTAATTATAAGATAGTAGCAGTATTACCTAGCAATGCTTAAATTTATTAGGAGTCGTCAAACAGACAAACTTTGCTAATAAAAATAGAAAATAACTTCCCCAGAAATTTTCATTGTTAACCCCCCATTTTCATGAATACACTTACAAATTGTATCTCAATTCGTATATGTTCTCTCCTCAAGAATGAAAGAAGAAGAATAACTCCTTGAGAAAATAATAATAATATGATTATTAAGAGTACTTAAGTATCAAAACCTGCCTGAGACTTACCTGCACACGCTAGATGTTACATACAAAAAGCTAGTGAAATTTTAAAAATACGACTACAATATTATTTATAAGATAAAGCATATGTATATGATATATATCAGGGAGCAGTATATACAGTGCATCCTGTATACACGCTTGATGCTACATACAAAAAGCCTGGGAGATTTCATTACTACGTTACTATTTCTAGATCAAAAAAGATTAGTTTTAATTTCAACATACATATTATAGACAGACTAACTTTGCTTTATTAAAATAGATTAGTGTTATTTTGTATACAGTGCGTCGTCAGTAAGTATTTGTACTATCAGGGGCGTCCGGGGAATATATATATATATATTTTTATTTTTTTGGGGAGGGGGGCTTGTTTTGTGTAATTTTTTGAAATAAATTACAAATATTATATTTCAAATATTACATTTTTTGAAAAAAAAAATGAAAAATCCATAGCTATTTATAAAAAATTCAATCTTTTGGGAAATTTTCAAAAATCTACCGCTTTTCTGAAAAAAAGATTTTTAAGAAAAAGATTTCAAAAATCCACAGCTATTACACAAATTATTTTTTTTGAGAAAAATTTCAAAAATCCACAGCTATTCAAAAAAAATTTCAAAAATTAAATTTTAAATATTAAATTTTTTTGGAAAAAAATTCACTGTTGTTCACAAAAAATTAAAATCTAAAAAATTAAATTTCAAATAAAAAATTTTATGAAAAAAAGAATCGAATATTACATTTTTTGAGTTACATTTCAGAATTACAGTTTCTATTAAGAAATAATTTAAAATATTTAATTTAAAAAAAAAAAGTCAAATTGTTAAATTTTCTAGTAAAAAGAAAATATTTCCTCCGGGCGCCCCTGCCTATTGTAAGTGCGTTCAGTTTGAGAACCACTGTCCTAACAGAGTATTTTTGATTACTTTTTTTTAGAAAATATATCTATTACCCCCAAATTAACACAGACAGGGGTGATTCTTTCGCCCCCGTGAAACCGACCCTGGTATTAACAGCGTCATGCTTATTTGAAATAATTAATCAAGGGCTTAAATATTAATTTAAA
Organism: Lepeophtheirus salmonis; assembly: GCF_016086655.4. NCBI lineage: Eukaryota > Metazoa > Arthropoda > Copepoda > Siphonostomatoida > Caligidae > Lepeophtheirus > Lepeophtheirus salmonis. Next base: position 17,044,038 of record NC_052132.2, read on the forward strand.
TGTTTAACACTCCTAATCATTTAAGCTTTAAATAAAGGGAGATTACATAAATAGGAGTCCTTATATAATAATAAGTATTAAGGTGGTTTTTTATATTTCCATGTTTTTAAATAAGCGCAGGGCATACTACGTAATGAACCTATGTATGTTATTTTTTCCTTTCTTTCTTCGGTTTTACGAGGGAAGGATGATTATCAATATCGTCATTTAACAAGTCGGAATGGAGTTTTTTTCTTCTTCTGAATGTACGCACAGCTATAATATCAAACTTTTCACCAGGAAATCCTTGAAAAGGAAGAAAAAGTGAATAGAAGTGCGTAAAGGAACATGAAATAATGGTAGATATATTTACTAACTTCTTTAAGAGGAAAGTGAAAATAAAATACATCGTTTAATTGTTTGATATTCTGAAAATAAATGCATCATCGTTCGAGAGGAAGAGGAGCTTAACGCCTCTATGGTTGTAGGTACATTGTACTATATACCGGGTGCACACGCTATTTATGCCACTACTTTGGCGTATTTTTGCGCCAGTAGGAAAAAATGTAATGAATTGACGAATTCGTTGTCCCACATATTCGTAAAGTACACAGATCCTCCATGGAATCTGCACCGGGAGCGACAAAATAACAATTGCTCTACCTCTGGGACTCAGTGAGACGTTCATTCGTAAGGTTAAGAGGGAATTTGAGGCCTCTATAGGTGATTTTGAGGCAACAGCAATGCCACACCTAAAAAAATAGTGTCAAATGGTTCCAAGACCATTTTGGCGATTTCATCCCGCCGAACTTTTGGCTTCCAAACTCACCGGATCTGAATCAAATGCATTTCTTTGTGTGGTGATCGATCGAAAAACATACCAGCAGAACCCCCTCCTACACCAAAGATGAACTTATTAGTCGGATTAAGAATTAATTCTAGGATTTGATAAGGGATCAAGTGCCAAATGCCTGATCGCGCTTGCGTCTTTCATATAGAGACTGCAATGGAGGCTGGATGTGATTTTATTATACATAAGATAACATAATCCATCACTGGTTTCAGATTCTAGTTTTTTTTTGCTTTTTTGAGAACTGGTTAGAGATATAAAATTGTGTCGGCACAGATAACTGGCACACCCTGTATAGCTAAGTACGTATACATGGTCTATATTAAAAAAAAAGACATGACACTCGATTATCATTACTTAATGATGAGAATATATTATATATATATGTGTATACATAGGTTGGTACTCCGTAGTACAACATACATATACTTATATAATATAATTATACAATATTACCATGAATGATTGTCACCATTCTTTTGTTAACCAGGCAAAACGACCGGTATAGACAGGAAGGTATGATATTTAATAAAGATATTATTACGGTCTGAGTGTTTAGAGGCAAAAACAGTATCACCATAATATGAATGCCATTTTTAATTGTAAAAAATTATAAAAAATGAAATCCATGTAGAAGAAGATGTTGGTAGAAGTGAGTTACTTTGTATGTGTTCTATTGAGTCCAAAGCTATCGCACAAATCCCTTTCAAAAAGAGATGTAACAAATTGTATGAGTACGTGTTGTTCGGTAAATCGGTACCAGGGTACTATAATGATACCGGGAACCTGACTCAATTAAAATGGTAGTATACTCAATTGATATTTGAGCTTCTACTTAGAGTGCCACTATCTCATACATAAATTGCCCTGCCAATGACGTAATCCCTCAACTGTCTGAGAATCCCTTAAACAAGTTCGTACCTTAATAAAAGCAAGAATGAATGTTGTCTTTTATAAATTAAAGGCCCTCCAATTTTTTCCATCATCATAAGCAAAAACCCTAGGAACGCCTACATGGAACGATATGACTGGTCGTTAGACCGTGTTAGACCAAATAATTAAGAAACGACACAAAACTAACTATAATCACAAGGGAGCCTTCTGTACCAATTATGTTTTCAATGCTAGCAGTATTTATCATCTTATTATATCAGATAAATCATTCATGGTTACTCCAACCAGTCCCCCAATAGCAAAATAAGCAATAGCTCTTAACGGTATTTTTGCAATAAATATTTAGTCAATGTATCCATATTTCAGTACCGGCCCCGTCCCGAGAATATCAGGACAACACAAGTACATATGCGGCGTACTTCCCTTTCAGGAAAATATAAATGTACTCACCATTCCATGGAATAACAATGTATTTACACATCCCCCCCCCCTATGTATATGCATGCATACCTTAGTTAAAAGTTTGTATATCTCCTCACAGCATGGCAACAACAGCAACAATAATAAAAACAAGACTTACGAAGAGGATGTTACGGCAATGCATTGAAAAACACAGTGCACTCAAATAAGAAACAGGTTAGGATTATGTTTGTACCTGTCATGGTAATAATCATATAACCACATATTATTATATTGTGAGACACTTTGTTCTTTAAATTGGCAAGGAGTAGGTGCCTTCTTCTGACTAAAAAAAATTAATTGAGAATAACCGGTTTCTGCTTTTCATAGGAAGGGTCTGATGATTGTGGTCTAAGTCCTCACTCTGCTGTTTTGCCATAATACTCATTGAAAATTTCACTTTAATATTATATGACGACTGTTGATATTATTATTTCAATGCAAAGTTGTAAAAATTGTTGAAGTCCTCGTGAGCATACATTCTTTTAAATCTATTATTTGCTAACCTGCAAGGTATGAGTGTCTATTTAATTATTTCTCACGAAATTTTTAGTCACAAATAGCATTTTTATCCAATCTCAACCTCGACAGTCAAAGAGGAAAGGAACAATTGGAAAAAAAACATACAGGGGTGTTAGCAGGATTTTATTTTGTGGTGGCCTTAGTTTTTGCAATTTTTTTTTCTTTTTTTTGAAATAAATAACCAAAGATTAATATTTGTGAAAAAAATCAAATATTAAATTTTTCGGAAAAAAAATTCAAATTTTATATTTCCCCCTCATTTTCCCTCCCTCCTATTTTATTATTATTATTAAGAAGTTTAGCTTTTAAACTATAGAGTGTCAAAGTCACAAATTTTCAGAGACTTTAGAATATTTTTTTTTTTAAATTGAATATTTGAACTTTTTTGTGAGGAGCTGTTGTGGCCTTTTGCTTTATTTTTTCTGTACAACTGTAGATTTTGAAATTATTTGTGAATAACTGTGGATTTTTGAATCTTTTTTCCAAAAAATTTAATTTTTGAAAATTTTTATGAATTGCAAAGGATTTTTGAAAAAAATATTTCAAAAACCAAGAACCCGTCGAAATATAATCACCATAGAACATTTTCTCTGACATGTTAAATTCCATAGTATATATTGTTTTTAAGATCCATAACCATGCCTTCATTTATAATTATGACAAAAAAATCAAACAAGCATTGTAACTGAATATAAGAACGCAATCCCTACAAATAATTGATATGGGTTAAAGAAAAAACAACAATAAGAAAAGGACAATATCAATCACAGCTTTTTTCATTATTTTTTTTTCTTTTTCCATACAATTACCCAAAAGTCCGAATTAACAAAAAAGAGAATGGCAGCTAAGAATTCAGAAGCTATCTTAAAAAAAGGCTAAATTTCAATCAAAATCTTCTGACTTGTAGACTTGCCTTGTCTTTTTTATATGTTTTTAATGTTTATTTTGATTAAAGTACTAATAAAATACCACTTCTATAATAAATATATGGCCTCATTTTTATTATTTTGATGATTTTTCCTTCTAAAATACTTTTAAAAACTCTTTATTTTGTAGCAAAACACTTTAAGAGAGACATACCATATAGAATAAACAAAGACCCATATTGGAAACGCGTGAGCCCAGTGTCTTGTCCTGCTTGCAGAAGTCATTGGTTCTCGTTTCGCTACTTGAATTAAAGCTTTAGTAAGTAAATATGTTATGTCAGTGGTTGTAGTTACCATAAAGGCCCATAAGGACTAGTCATAGTCCTGACAAATCCAACCGGCAAGAGAACAGTCTTCTTTTCTTTCTTTTTTAATACCGATCCAACATTAATTATGGACGATTGCTCTCATATTTTCCCTTTTTCATATGCTGTAGTTGACAATATTAGCAAGTGACACATTTGTTAGTTATTTTTGGAAAAATTTGGAGTTCTATTTTTAAAAAAAAAAGAGGGGAAAAAAAGAGATACAAGATTGAGAGAAAAAAAACCTAAGAATAGATTGAATTCAATTTCTTTCATATTCTTTTTATTTTTTATTTCTTAAAGACTTTTGACTTGATCAAATAATTAATTTAACTAATGATGAGAATGTTAGTAGAAAAGAAATGCATTTTACAAGGTATCAGACTATACCTTTATGCAGGGGTGTCTAAAAGTCTTACACCTCCATGTTTAGACGTGTAAGATTTTTGGCCAAAACTTGCAATCTAATTAGTTGTAGTTGAATCGGTCCTTAGGAATGTCGTTCCTTGGAATTTTTCCTAAAAATGATGATTATTTATTAAGCCATATAACACAGGGGTGGAAAAGTAATGGATTTCACACATAGATGGCGTTTTTTTTTTAAATTGACTTTGTTTTCAGTTTGTACCAACTTACAAAATACAGTTGTTAAAATTTCTGGATAATCTGTTCTTTAGTTTGTGAGCTGTTGTGCTAAATGTGTCACAATTTCGTGTTATAATTTGACACTTCTTTTTGATGGGGGAAAATACTGCTTAAACTAAGCAGTGATAGCTTGAAATGTGCTTGAACATCATTCACCTCCACTACAACAGAACGAAATCGCTCGAACCACCGTTGTACAATACGAACCGAAAGAGTATTGACCCCGTATATATTGCAAATTTCCTTGGTAGCTTTGGAGGCCTAATCCATTTTTTGTGCAATAAATATATAAAATATAGTGAGTTACTTCCTTTGAGACCTCCATCTTTGACGCACGATAATTCACGACTGAATCAGTCAAGCGTAATACTGTCATAAAAGTAATTGTAGTATACACAAACGTGTGTTTCTGGGGGACCACTTGTTCCTATGGTTTTGGCACCGTTAGGCAATTTTGGTGAATGGCTCGAACTTCTCATAACTATGATGCTTGCAGCTAGATCATATTTTACTGAACTAGTGGATAAACCAGGCAGTTATATAGAATAAGACATAATATATCGACTAATATTTAGTTATTTCTCCGTTGCAGTTATTTATGACTGGAAATGGGATTTATGTAAGAGTGCGATGATAAAACCGGAGCAAAAACATATCGTATTATTGTATTAAGGTCCTTTTTAATATCGGCTGTATGATTTTGGTTAAACAAAATGAATTACTTCTTTAATAGGCGAACCTTACAATTAAAATAACATTAGTGAAGGTAAATATAATAATTATATTGAAATTCCTATATATATAGGTTATTATGCATTTTGAAATGAATATACACCAAAGATATAAAGAAAGGATTAATATTTTAGAGGGAGTTGTTAATACGACACGACTAATTAAATAATGAACACAAAATAAAAAAGAGTATACATGTCATCCGTTTTTTCTTTACACAGATCCCTTCTTTATTTATGACCCTTTACCCTGGGATCCACATATCACAATATAAGTAAAAAATATAAAGTACTTTGAAACTTAAAATAACTCAAAATACTGAAGGTACTAAATGAATCATGCCATTTCATTAAAACAAGGTAGAAAATATATATACATAGGTATAAAAGCATTATTTTTGTCAATGTGTAATTCCTATTTTTTTTTTTTTTCTTAATAAATGAAATGAATAAAAATAAGTATATCTTATAATTAATTATGTTTTGTTTTTATATAGAAATATGATCATTTGCCAAGCTATCCAGGAGTTGAACTTATTCTTGGATTCTGTCCAACATCACTCATTTATATACATACATATATATGCACAAATGTACTATGTTGAATTATGCCTGCATTATGATTACCACCAAAGTTCGAGAAAGGTTATTAGGTTTAGTTTGATCCAACATATATTGTTATTTTTAACTCATGAAGGTCAAGATTGAGAGTTAATAACGATGCAAAATAATTTTGTATTGAAAAAAAGAACAAGTACAGGTATATATGTTTATACAATACAAATATGCATAATTGGTGTTGTGTTGGTCCGTATTTAGGGCTGAAGACTATTTCTTCAAACAGTACTTACCAGGGGTGTCCACAGGGGTGGACTGAAGAGGCTGTAACCCCTCCTCCCAAATTGAGAAATGTTTACGTATTCCTAGATAATTTAATATTTAAAATTTAATTCCATTTTTCCATTTTTTTTTCAAAAAATTTAATTCTCTCTTAATAGCTACGTATTTGCAAAAATTTAACTTTTGAAATTTGTTCCAAAAAATTTAATTTTTGAAATTTGTTCCAAAAAATTTAATTTAGAAATTTGTTCAAAAAAGTTTAATTTTTTTGTGAGTAGCCGTGGATTTTTAATTTTTTTTCGGAAAAAAAAAAAATTTTGAGAATAACTATGGATTTTTGGAATTTTTTTCCAAGAAATTTAATTTTTTGTGAGTATTTGTATATTTTTCAAAAATATTAATATTAGAAATTAAATTTTTGAAATTGTTTTTTAAAAAATTTATTTTTTGTCAAGAGCAGAAATTTTTTGAAATTTTTCTCAAAATTAAATATTTAAAATTTACTTTTTGAATTTTTTTGTGAACAGCTGTGGATCTTGAAATTTTTTTTGATAAAATTTAATTTTATGGGAATAGCTGAAATTAGATTTTTGAAATGTTTTTCCAAAAGAAAATTAATTTTTTGATTTTTTTTAAATTCCAAAAACCAATATATGTATATATATATAATCTTGCTGGCTGTTCTTATACTGACAGACCGAAGGACCCGTCCAAAGGACGGATAGGATCCGTAAGACTGGATTGGACTGAACTAAATAAATAAGTACTGACACTACACTATACATCATGAATTGGATCAGTCAAAATAAATGCTTCAAAATATGTACAGGTGTACACTAGAGTGAAGCTGGTTCTCAAGGACGTATGACGCTTATCCTTTTTTTGATACTGGGTATCGAACTAATGAACATATCTGTGCAATTTCATTGAAATATTTTTTGTCATATTTACCTTATGCATGAAGACCATTAATTTTTGGAAAAAGTGATCAAAACCAATAAAAATAACTTTTTTCATGTCTTGAAAATGATTTTTTTTTTTCTCTTTTTATATAAAATAACTATTTTTTACATTAAAAAAAAGTTTATTACTTCACAACCCGTATGCAGTTTGTTTTTACTTCACACAAGACAAGAGCAAGTTCTATAAATTTTTCTCAAAATTGAGTGTCAATTACATTTGTCTTCAACGAATTATTATCAATTTCTATCAACATTGTTTTTCTTATTGACCCATTGGATGCCTCGCAAATTGCACTTAACAACTCCCTATTGCTATAAATTAAATCTATATTTATTGTCTCTAGACTCAAATTACTCAATAGTCCGGCATTTTAAGTACCCACTCCAGAGCCCTGCTTAAATCAAATAAAAGTTCTACAGTGTGTCCCTGCGAATCGTGAACGAGTTTTCTCAGACTCAATTTTATAAAGATTCTTAATCAGTAATTGTATTAAGACAAGGAGACTTTATATAATGATTTAACTTTATTTAAGCAATTTAATCTCAAAGTGTCCGCCCTTGGCCACCACCATAGTCTCGATCCTACGCCTTGAAGTTCTTCTTCGCGTATTCGTCCGACATCTCAGGACACTCCTTAGACCACGGCAGCCTTTAGAGCATCTATATCGACATGAGATGTTGCACAGGCCTTCTTCTCAATGGTACCCTATATCATATAGCTGGAAGGTTGCAGTTTTGTGAGGATGGAGGTCACATTGACCAGGGCCAGAAACTTTCCAATTTGACCATTTCTTTTTTGGTTTGTGTCTTCTAGGCTTCATACCAGACTCTTGTTGTCCTTCTTCAGCTTTTTAATCCTGGTAACGAGACCCTTGGAGGAAGGGAATGATGCGGAACATCTCATCATAATTTATTCCTGTGTCAAGAAGCGCTGAAACCCAATTGAGTTTGGCCTCCAAATCAGTTGTATTTGGTCTGACGACGAAATTGTTTCATTTATTGCTTTAGCAGTTAATATTACGGGGGGGAAAATAGGTATATGGGAGTTTCTCGGTTTCTTGATTTTGGTTCAAGACTGTTTTTATGTTGATGAATCACAGATACACTATTTCATGGGCGGATTTTGATTTTTTATCTTAAATAGACATCTAATACCAAAAATTATTATACATTTAAATAACTCATAAAAGTGATTTGTATAGTGTTTGTCACATTTATTATGAATAAGTTGGGACATACGGCTCACCCTTATGAACATATAACATACACTCCTGCACAATGTGTGCCTCTTGTAAGTAACAATGAGGGTGTTGAAATTCCTTGAGTCCTGACCTTGCCTTAAAAGTACAGTTACAATAAGAATAATTTTCTTAAATGCATCTTATACATAGTTCTAAGACTACTCGTAGATTGATCAATTGATTATATTCTTAATGGAATGTTGCCTCTACAGTTAAATTCTATTCTTGGTCTACTACATAACAAGAATTTTTTTTATTATTATGATACTACAAGAGTTGTTATCGTTATTCAAAGTTGGTGTAGAAATCAGTCACTCCAAGAACCATCATATTTAAGTCAATAATCATGGGGAGATTATTTTTTTGATCCAATGTTCTTAAAAAATAATATACTTTGTCTCAAATTGGATAAAAGAAAATAAATCCCAAAAATATATTTACTAATAAATTGAAGTACTCAAAAGCTGATGTTAAGAGTGGCTACCAGATGTATCGGACATGTACACGTATACGTGTATATGTATATATTGCGTACAAGTTATAACTAGTAAAACTAAATTGTAGAAGTTGTAATCAGGCTTGCGGAGTCGGTACATAAAATGCCCGACTACAACTCCAACCCCAGTATTTTGAATGTAAACAACTTCTACTCCAACACAAATTATTATTTTTTAATAATATATATTTCATAGCCTCTATAAGTACAGTTGAGTCATTTGAGTGTAAAAACTATAAATATAGATCCAATTTATAGCCATAAGTTGTTATTCGTTATATGTAGTAAATAATTGTGCCAGGTATAAAGAAAATATTTGGAATATAAGATATTAAACAATCTTTATCAATATTATCCAATCTATTGATTAATTAATAAGTTTCTGAACAGGATTTATGCACATGTAACCGATGACCAACACTACACACAAGATCTCACTGTAATGTTTTACTTTTCTCTGATGTTATTTACTATTCACAAGACTAAGTAATGAACTAGCATGCCCAGAGGCTATGGCTCTATCAAACATAGTAATTTAGACTTTAGAGATGTTCGGGAATTATGGTTGTATAGACCATAAAGCACGTTTGAAATGTGTAAAGTAAACTTATTAATAGTACTTAATACCTATATTTTATAACCATTTTGAAAAAAAAAAAAAAATTACGAACACATGTAACCCTTAGATTATACATAAGTTTTATTTACACATATTATATAATAAAAGCCAGAGTTTTTAGTATTTACAAAATTTTGACTCCAACTCCTCAACTCAAGTTGTAATTTCTTCGTCTTAAAATGAATTATTTAATTACAATATGGATCATTCTAATTACCAACTATTACTTGATACTATCCTTTCATTTTGATCTATTCAGATGATATGGTCATTATATATTTATGAGCTATATAATGATTGCAGGCAATTGAACTTTATAATGTTGGACCGAGTACTTTTATTTTAGTAATTTTGTATTAAAATAGTAAAAAATTAGATCATTAATAGTAATACAAGGACTGAAAACTCCCGGGTTTTACACATAGATGTCGCTATTTTTATTTTATTTTATTTACCTCATTTTCAATAGGTAGCTCCCTTTAACAGACAGCTATCAAATTTCCTGGCAATATGTTCCTTAGTTTGTAAGTTATTGTTCTATGTTTGAGGCTACTTTTGTTATTTTCAAAACAATTGAACAAAAAACATTTTAATATTGTTTTTAGTGTGTTCTAATTTATTTTAGGACTTAACTCCAAAAAGCAAATAATAATTTAAAAAAACTAATTTTGAACAAAAAAAAGTGTTTTCTTTGATAAGCCAGGACTTTTTGTGGGGATGTGTTATGTATGTAATATTAGCTTCTACTAGTTGATTCAAGGAAGTGTCCGTAAGAACAACTACTCTCCCGATATCATATATATGTACAAAGGTGAAAATCCAGCGTATAATGGTCATGTTAAAAAAAAAACCGAAATCAACATGGTAACCCTAACAATTTGAAGAATGTTTTTGAGGGGAGAAAGAATAATGATCATGACGTTTCATTAGATCAGCTACAATCAGCTGTAACAAGAGAGGAAGGAAAAAAGGGTATTTGTTAGAATTACTCCGATTTTAATCCCAAGTTCTACATCTAAGTCCAAAAAGGAGTTATAATTATAACTACGCAACAAATCCTCAGGGTTACACACCGTCTTTTATGAGCGCACACAAACGTTAAATGAGGTGTTGAATATAATTTAATATATTTAGAAAATGATGTTCACTACTCAGGAATTAAATAATAATGACAACTGTTAAGGAAAATAAAATTCGTTCTTTATATCACCAATTACAAATTAACGGGCCAGCTAAAAAACACACTGGATTTACATGTGTATATGTATACACGTATAGGCGTACACGCACGATAGATTCAGTAACTCTCCCTTAGAAGTGTTGGACTTCGGTATGAAAATGTTAGACCGGTCTAAGAATGTTATAATGACCTAACTTATTCAAGCTCATTTAAAAAGTTCGATCTGGATGGGTCTCAAAAAAAAATCAAATAATAATAATAATAAAAAGTCCGATCCAGACTCCAAAAATCGGTACACGGTTTAAAAACGATTAAATTTTGTTTTACAGTCTGAGATTGGGGTCTGACACAAAATCTCAGTCTAGAATGGTCTAGAGAAAAAATCAATTAAGACCAAATGAAAAGAAAAGTCTTCCACCGAGTCTCAACACTTGCTACCCAGTTATCAAGGGTTGAGTCAACTTATAAGCCCTCGTGTGCGTAATTTAGGCAAACACATTAATATTCAGAAAAATAATTTAAGTATAATTTTTAAATGACTGTAAATAAATGTAATTGATGGAGAAAAAAAAGTAATTCCAAAAAATCCTAGTCCAAATATTCTGACAAAATTAATGTTACACCCCTAAAAATTATTATCTCCGACGCCTATGATCATAAATTTGTAGATATAAGCATTTGGGACATGTGAAATAAATATACGCTCGATTCTGCCATGTATATACTGTAATCCACTCGACCGTTTAAAGCTGGTGCTCATTTGGCCAGCATTTGTGAAAAGGAGACAACAAGATATAATTAAGGCAACGCCAGGGCACACATATCTTTGATGGCGCGCCAGAAGCTCCGGGTACTCGGATGAGAAGTTCTTATGCATCCACCTTATATTTTGTACCTGGTATCATGTGACTACCACCTGTTACTTTCTATAGCCAATCCACTTGTGGGTACAACTTTTGCCTCAATTTATGCCTCTGAAAATTGGACATTATGAAGTTGGATACTTGTTGCCAAGAAGTTTTCAAACAGATTTGGGCATACACACAAATCACAAATCAGTTGATTGTAACACTTTTTATAAAGCATTGAAATATAGAGAAAAATACGAAATTACTTTTTCTCCAACCTATTATTAAAAATATAGGAATTGTACCAGAGGTGGGGATTTGGCCTCAAGACTTGAGACTAGACCTGGATTTGAGTCCATATTTTGAAGACTTGCAATTCGACTTGATCACACAGTCAAAGACTGAAGACTTGACTCAGACTCGACAGCTAAGATCCTTACGACTCGACTCGAACTCAAAAGCTATTTTATACTAAACTCAAGGAAATCCCCAAATACTAGGGACTATATATTTTAATCATGAAATGAGCTCTAATTAAATCTGAGGACTCAAATTGGGTTCGATAAAAATGTATAAGTACGCGAACTAGACTCCATAAAAATATTGAAGGACTTGAGATAAAAGGCTTGCAGTCTAAGGACTTTTTCCCACCTCTGAATTCTGCATATAGCCCAAGGCCTTTAGAATGAAACTTGATTCAATTTTCTTTCCAGAAAATTCAATCAAGTTTCCCAATTTAATTCTAATGTTCCTATTATTTATTCAAGTAAAATCATAATTTGTTTTATTAAGAATAAAATTGTTTAGTGAAAAAATCCAATTTAAGTTAAGACGATGATTATTTCGAAGGAATGCTTCTAACATACAAATTTGATATAAGTAATTATTATTAGGGACCTTTCATAATAACAACGTTAGGGTATTCCCCCCTCCAGACCAGATATTACTCAACATTTCATGTTTGCAAATACATATATCTTTATTGCGTAATACCTAATACGTGTTCTTTAAAAATATTTGTACATAATATATATATTTATATAAAAAGTTTGATACCTTTTAGCAGATAATATTTATATTTGTATACTTAAAAAGAAAATACAAGAAAAAAATTATTTTAAATTCATGCAAATCTCTTCGTACAGCTATCCAGTGATTTTTCGTATTGATATCCGTTTTATAAAAGTGCTCTAAGGTTTAGACACACAGGGTAATGACTATTAAAAACATATTCTATTGATAATAACAAATGTCAATGATTACCTGTGCGTATACTTGAGGCCTACATAAAATAGGGATGGGCTATGAGGGCTCAATTCTGTTTGTATTTGTTGTTCCATTCTCCCCCCCCCTTCCCCCCTCCTCCAATAACCAACTGAAAAGTTGTGCAATTTTGCAATTTGATTCTCACAGCTACCTAATTATAAGGAATGTTGTTTATAGTATCTTTTATTAACATGAGAAGCAAAATTTCGTCAATCCTTTTTTTTCCTCGTGCATTAAAAAAAATATATACATATATATATTTAATGATACATAATTATTTTATGGGGTTTCGGTATGTAAATCCGTAACTCGTCATTGACTATTATAATTAGAAATGTTTTTGTTCGTAAAGCACAAGGAGAAGGCGGAAGAAAGACATATGCCACGTCCTTATCTGCGAAGTATCACGCAACCTTTCCTTCAAAAGAAACAGAAAAAAGACCCAAAATCATTTGCTTATTAGCCAAATAAATCAATCATACCATATTTATACCTTATATACTTGTAGATTATTACTGTCATATTGTTTCTTCACCATTTTTCAGATAAATTACATATTACTCCATCCGCTGATGTCTGATCCGTCTGTTTTTGGTGTTAAAACTTTTCCCGGGTCATAGGCTTCAGTTATTGTTAACACTTGTAGCGATAGCATCATTTTAAGTCCCACGAAAAGTCATTATATTCAATGAGAGAGATCGTAGGTACGCTGCCATTCAGATTATGCTTAGTGATCATATAAAATTAAGCAATGCTAACATCTCTAGCCTTCTGTCAATGCCAGTTAGAACGGTCAGAAGTCTCAGGAAGCAGCTGGAGGAGTCATCGGACCCGATGGACGTTGTTCACAGGAAGAAGAAGGAGGAGAAGAGCACCAGGATTGTCCGGGACGTCACCTTCATCAACAAGGTCAGGGACATCATCAACAAGAACCCCCAGTGTTCCATGAGAACCATGGCGAGGGACCTGGGCATGGCCGAGTGGACTGTGAGGGCTTGTGTGAAGGAGGACTTAAGGTGCAAGTCCTAAAGGCGTCAGACAGCCCAACTTCTGACTGAAAAGACTCAAGGGTTGCGGCTACTCAAAAGCTTCAGGCCGAACATGCTCTGGTTCTTCTCTGATGAGAAGAATTTTGTTCAGGATCAAATCCACAACTCCCACAACCATCGCTGGATTGCCGTGAACAACAGAGACGTCATGAAGACTAAGTTTCTGCCCATTGTCATTGTCTTTGGGGTCGTGTCAAGTGAGAGTCATGTCATACCGCACCACATCTTCGAGACAGGCCTCAGGATGAACACAGACATCATGGCCGTGGAGGTGGCAGCAGGAATCGGCTACGGCCCAAAAAGCTAAGCAAACGCAAGAATGGCAGATCCAAAATGCCTGTTCTCGGTTTCGTAGCCACATTGAGCAGGTTTTGGCTGCAGACCGCGGCTACATTAAATATATAGCTGCTTTATATCCTAATAAAGATATTCGTTTTTATTTTATCAATAAATATTATAAAATAAGCTTGTATTTGTCATCTTTAAAATGCGGCAAATTTTGTCCACGCACCCTCTAATATATGATTAAAATAGTAGTTATTACATTATTTCTATGGAGAAATAGCCAAAATTTCATCATAGAAATAATTATATGGCCATTCTATATATCAAAGGTCGGCAACCTATGGCACGGGGAGGCATTTTCACTGGCACGTACAAATTTGAAGATATTCTAGTAGTTTTTGTGTTTTTGTTTTTTGTTTTTTTCAATTATTGTTAATAATGGGACACTCATTATTAGAAATGTTGAAATTGGCACTCCATGTCTTAAAAGTTGCGTATCCTTGATATACTATATATAAACGACGAGGGATCAACAAGAAATGGTATTCCTGTTCTTTTGGAAACGGAGCATATGTATAGAATAACTTATTACTTTGAGTATTTATGAAAAAGAATAAATTATGAAATAGCCATGACGTATCAAGGGAGAAAAGGGAATCGATAGCTGCAACAAAATTCATTGGGTATTTTTCTGCTAGCGAAGTAACACCGTGATGCAACACCTTAATGAAGACACTTATAAATATCAGCTGCCGGTTTTATTATTTTGGAGGAAGAAAAAAAAATTACTGATATAAAGAAGAGAAACTTTTACATTTAACACATGGTCCACAGGCCACATTGTGCACCGATTAATGTTTCAGTGCGGCACACTACTTCCTCACTTCAAGTTGTATATTTTGAAATATTATTGCTCTGGGGAAAAAACTTATGAGAAAACAAATACATTTTTTTTAAAGAATTTCTTTTCTAAAAAAGGTCATTCGATCAAGTTATGTAGCAGATGAATTTTTTTTTAAATTTTCAAAAAAAAAACCTACGGATACCCTTGAACAGGGTTGCCAGATTGACCTTTTCAAAGCAATTTGCCTATGAAAAATTAGATTTGTCCTAAATTTGTATTTTATAGTTTTGTTTTATAAATCTATTTTTCATGAAATTTAATTTAATTGGTTTTGTAGCACATAAAATATTTCAAGTGGCAATGCGGCCCATTATATTATAGGGTTGGACATCTCGTACCTATATCATATTAACCATTTGCAAAGTCTCATCACGCCCAATGCAACATGAGAGGCCATGACACTCCCACTTTTTTAGAACTCGCAATTGTCATGTAGGAGCCCAAAAACGTGTATATTTTAAATTTTGGTTATTGTTAGAGTGGCCCTTTACTTTCAAAAATGATGTAGGAATCCCGCTCATTCTATACAAACAAATGAAATCACAAAGCATTCAAAAAAGAAAAAAAAAGTAACAATATCCTGTAATTGTATGTAGTTGGAATATTTGAAACTATTATCTGATTCAGAGTAAATAACAAACATAGTTACATAAAACTAAGTAGGTCAACTAAAGCAATCAAAGTATGAGGGTGGAGGTAAATAAAATCACATACACGAAACATTACAAATGAATTGGGTCTTAAGATTTGGTCAAATAATCTCCTTTATTTGAGATTATATTATATTTTTATTATATATTTTATTTTTCAATCATATTTCGATCGTACAAAGATTATAAAGATGATTAAAGAGTATTTTCTAAATGTTTTAATAATAAAAAAAGTGCCCTACAAGCCCTGTATTTGCTTCTTATATTCAATGATCATTGGTAAAATTACCCATTCGCAGAAAATTCCCATCAACAGAAAATTGATGGAAATTATACAACATATATCCAAAGTTACCCAAGGGCACACCCTTATAGGCCTAACAGTTCAAGAAGTTCAGGTTCTTGAACCCCTATAAAGTCGAACCGAGGCCGCAATATATTCCTTATCGGTCTCGGTTCTTGTTGTTTTGTTTCTATATAGAATATATAAAGAAAATATAATATATATCATAAAAATAAATTAGTTTTTATAAATAAGTTAATTTTCAGAGTTTTTGTGTGTAATTGCAGTGTTTTCCAATGAGTTTTTTACGACGCCAGGGTGATACAGTTGTATCTGAGTTTCAAAATGCTAAGTGCTTCTTAAGTATATGAAAAAGGGGTATATGGGACAAGACTGTATGAATTAAAGACGGAAGTATCCGATACTAAGCTTATCGGAGGCCTACAATATGATAATAAGCCTGGATTTCCCAAGCTTTACAATTCAAAGGCCATGGACTAAATTTTTTGTAGCTGGAACCCAATTATACGAAACATGTTTACTATGTATGTGTACACTCACAGCAATCCTCTTATTTTTCCATCTTCATGCGCCCCATCCCCTCTCCAGAGACCCCCTCACGGCTCCAAAACTATTGTCTTAAGCAACCTTAGTTTTCGAGGGCCCTGCTGGAAATTGGGGCACTATGCACTAATGCCTAATAGGTAATTACATCCCTGTTTGTATATAATAACATTTCCTTCGCCAGAACTTTCTTGCGACACCCCCTTTTTTTTAATTGCATGTTACCAAACTGAGCCTGAATAAAAAAGAACTGAGACAGAAGACCGGAACTGACACTGATAAAGCTGAACCGAGACCAAGAAAGAAACCAATAAATAAAAGAACCGGGAACGATATAGCCGCTGAACCTGAACAGGGTACAATATTGCATATTTCCATACGTTGCGATTCATTTACTGATCTTTCCAATCGATGGATCCCTTGATAGTTTTCCCATCTGCAGATGAACAACAATAAAATAATTCTTCCAATGTCCTAAATTATACCTCAGACACACGAAATTTATCTGGGATAACTTTGGGACCTCGAGACAGGCTAATCCCACCTCTAGCATTTCAAAGAACCTCCCTATAAAATCACCTATGCTCTAGGTCAGCCGGCTGTGAAATATAAACTTGAGACCTCAAGGCAGATTGAAAAAATCTACTTCCACTTCAAAAACCATAAAGGACCCCTCCTAATTTGCAAATACTTATTTTACAATGGTAGCTTCGATGGCTTCTGTCTGTGTTCAACCGGACTTCTGGAGATGAGAAAACTCTCTAACGATTCTTAGATGGGTAACTTCCTTGAGATGGAACAGATATGTAGATGAATGACTACATATGTATATGAATAAAGCAGAGTGTATCTGTATGTATGTCTGAATGTATGAAAAACAGTCACAGAGTGTGCTATATATAGTGCTCCTTGATGTATATCATATACCAATGCAGTTAAAGAAGAAAAAAGAAACACGTAGCACTGTATAAAATGAATTAAATCTTGCTGGCGTTTAGTTCGACTTATACTAAGAAAAGAAAAGAAAAAAAGAAGTACTTCATATAAAGTTTTAAAAAAATGCATGTGCCTTTATATAAGCTCTAGCAACGAGCTCAAGTATTAACTGGCTCATCAGATCATTTACATTTTCGTCTAAATCTGTTATAATTATTTTTATTTTGTCTAAATCTGTTATAATTATTTTTATTTTGTCTAAATCTGTTATAATTTTTTCTTTTTTTTCTTTTGGGGAGATCGTCTAAGTGTGTGTGTGGGGGGTGGGGGGGGCATAACCTCCTCTCAGTTTTGTTGGCAGAAGTAACACGCCTTAAAAAAAGTATATTAAATGATCCTGATGATAGCTCTTCAATAAATTAGCTATACTATTTCACTTGTCTTCTAATTGCCAAGGAATTCCGAAACCTAGTTGAATTTCAACCCAGAATCTGGTGCGACATGGGGGTTTTCTGGTTCAATACAGCATGTCTATGTGCCGGAAAATAGCAACTCAGTATGCAGGAATTCGTTCTGGCACACTGCTTCAATTAACCGTCAGTTGTATGAATCATAAATAAATTTTGTTGTTTTCTTATGCTTGGAAAGAAAAAGAAGAAAGGTTTTAAAAAATGGGACAGAATGCAAGGTAAAATTTTATAAAAATACTCTAAACTATCACCATTATCACTAGAACTTAGATCACCATCTTGGAAGTGAAAACTTAAGCCAAATTTTTGAATTGCGTTTCCAACAACCTCTTTTTTCAATAGTGTTTACTCTTATGTTAAAGGAAAGGGGTTCGTTATTTTTTTCTTTCTTTCTTTTCCTTAGAGTGCCGGCCAGTTTGTCGGCCAAAAAACAAAATATGCCAAGGCACAGCCCAGTATTGGACGACCTTGCTAATTATTAACTGAATTGTCTTTTTCCTGGGCATTTGATAACCTTTTAATCATTTCCATGGTATACATAAAATGTTTGTTGCATATATTACGCTAATAAATCTCCATTTCATGTATTCAGGTAAACCAACAATGTTTACCTTGGTAAATGTACACATATGTACAATGTATATATAAAATATCTATTACAACTTCAGGAAGGAGAATAATTTTAAATGCGCAGAATCCTAAATTGTGTTTTAACCTTTTTTTGTTGTTATTCTTCAATTTGGAAATTCCATCAACGTGTTATGTATTGTTGTATTATTTGAGCTGGGCCTCAACGAAAAAAAAGGAGTTTTAATTTAATAGGTAATAACAGAAGCAATTGTAAAGGATCTTTAATCACCATCTATTAAACCTTTTATGAACTCCAATAGGCATTCATTTTCAGAAATGAGTCATTTATAGTTTCGAGATTTTATTTGGGGGATTTGTTTTATTTTTAGAAAACCAATCCTTAAATTGATTTATGGGGGCTAATTTTTTCACCGTAGAAGTGATTTTTTTAAATTTCTCCATTTATTCTTTGGAAAGGGGCTGTAGCCCCCCCCCTCGCAGACGCCCCTGCTATATGTCCTCTATATACGGAGTGGGATTTGTTTTTATTTCCTTCATCTCAGAGTTGCTTGGAGCTCATTTAATTAAATGTACTGACACTAAGCTTCTCTCATATAGAACATTCTTCAAATTGTCAGGCTTACTAAGTTAATTTTTGATTACTTTTTTTACACAGCGAACATGCTTACAATTTACAACTCCCACAAATGAGAATCAAATAGTAGACATCCATGATTAGTACCAGTTTTACCGTGTACGGGTATCAGACAAATTTAAATGTCCAGGAACTTTTTGTTTAAAAAAAATTGAATAATTTTTTTTTTAATTATTTTTTTGCACGGGGTATAATTTGTTTTGCAAAAGTGTGGGCTCTATGTTTAACCATGAGCAAAAACAAAATGTAGGTTCCTTTTTTTGTTGTCAAAATGGTTTTTTCATTTCATTTATACTTTTAACGTTAATATCGATAAGAAAAGATTTTCTTTTTTCAAGGGACCTTATTTTTTCTTTGAAAACGGTAAATATTTACATTATTCAAATTCTTAAATAAGAACATAAAAGGTATTTATGTTTATGAATATCATCAAAAGTTCATTATGAGTAAACAAGTTGAGACCATAATTAGGCTACTATCAAAAATATATTATATTTTCTTTATTTCTTATAAAAATGATTAATTTTTTGTTAAAATAATGTCCAAATATATTTTAGTCCCTCTCAAATAAAAATATATTTGGGATTTTTGTTTAGGAAAAACACATTTTATCGATTAGTAATCGAAAGGAAAAACTGTTGTTGTTAACATCTTCTTCACAAATTTGAATTATGTCCTTTTTTTGGTATAAATGGTTAAAAAAATACATAATGAAATAAATATTCATGTATTTAAATATAGTTATACTATTTTCCCAGCACCAATGTTATTTGAAACGTAAAGTGTTCTACTCTTTATAGCAGTAATTCCTTATTGCCTTCTAAAATCGTAAAAAACAGATGATGTTAACAAGAATCTGAATTTAGAAATATCATAAGTCTCACTCCTGCCTTTTTCTTGCATTCTCCAAAAATATCATTTTTATTTATGAGCAGAGATGTCGCTTGTTATAATTTTATTATATACCTAAATTCCCTCTTAATAGTCCCAAGAATCAACACTGAAGTCCCATGGAAATAATAATTATTTTACAGAATATTAATACAATTCAACACTCCCCTTGAATCAGTTATATTTCATATTCTGTTTTGTTATTAAGGCTATAGGAGTCTGCAGTTCGAACATGTTCCACTGTTCTTTTTCATACATTGTTCAAGCAGAGTTAAAATTAGACAAAACAGGGTAAGAGTTCTGAACAAGTAGTAAACTCTTAACGCTTTAAATAAGCAATGTTTGTAGGTATAATTAATGTAATCAAACGAAAGTAATCAATTATTGTTGGATGTGTAAAATCCCTAGATTTCGACATTTTGATAGAAATCAATATCTCAAGATCTTAGGATAAATTTATGTTGATGAGTAATTACCACAGAGTCTTTGATTCAATCAGAATTGAATTTCATTCTATGTAGTGTTATAAAATAAGAGCAATTAGATAAGGCTTTGGAATTTCAACATAATGATTCAGGACTTGGTATTCTTTCAGCCATGAACAACTAATTCCTTGTTCTCCTCTCCCGCAATCCATCATTAATGTAGTTCACATCTTGATGTATAAGTGTCGATAATGTTTATTGGTCTACACTTTGTATTTCTTTACCTCAGGTAAGGATATAAGTAAAATATACAAGTTAAGGCTGTCAAGTGAAAAAAAGATGCAAATTCATCTTTTGAATGTGTTAAAAATGTTATGCATAAAATGTGTTGTAGTTTATATAATATAAAAAATAATAATTATGATCATTTCTGCAAGTCATTCTAGGAATAATTGTAAAACCTGTCTTTGTTGCCATATTCTGTTGAGTATATATATAAATAGAAGGCTGTAAAATGTAAGCATTTGAGGTATGTAACAAAAAACACATCCCAAGTATTAACATGGTAAGGCAAACAGTTTGAAGAATGTTTGAGATGATAGCAGTTAGCTGTCATGACGTTTCATTAAATTAGCTGCAAGAAGCTATAAGAAGAAGGTATATATACTCCCTATCAAGCAATGGCATATGCAGGAATTACTCTCCATGGAGTCCAAGGTTAATAGAAATACAAGGTTACAGAATAACGCGTGTACGAATGATGTTTGACTTCCACCACGCGTTGAATATTGACGTCATAGTAGATGAATAGTTGTATGTTTTGTCAAATCTGTTTTTCTTTCCCACCTGTCTTGCCCAGCAGTCGATACAATACATCAGATTGAAAATTCTAGCAATCCCGATTACATGATGGTCTAACCGTGTATTTCTATTAACCTTGCTCTGAGTCCAACAGAGACTTATAAATATAACCAGTGATGTAAATAAATGAGCATCCTCTCCTAATTAGATTCAATTATACTCAAAACCTGATTGAAAACTCGCGTGTGCACATAAAATACAGAGCCTGTGGGATTGTTGTGGAGTTATTTGTCCTTGTTGGACTCAGAGTAGAATTGGGGATCAACATCGGAATAATTCTAGCAAATGTCCTTGTTTATTTCCTTTTCTCCTTCCTCCCTTATCAATGCTGATTGTAGTTCATCTAATGAAACCTCATGAGGGATATTGTTTATCTCCTTCAAAATATTTTTCAAATTTTGAGGGTTATATTGTTGATTTTTATTTTTATTTAAACATACCTATTGTACATAGGATTTTCCTCACTACTTATAACTGAAGTTGAGTAGTTTCTAATGAAAAAACTACTTGTAAAAAATTAGAAAAATTACTTTTTCTTTTGAAGTAAGCATTATTGCTTATATTTGATGTAAACAGTTTTAAAAATGAAAAATCAAATAAATATATACGAGTTTGTATTTCAACATAATTATAATATTTTCTCTGCATCAATGCCATTTTAAACGTAGAAGGGTTTACTGTTTATAGCAGCAATTCATTATTGCCTCCTAAAACTGTGTAAAAGGAAGATTAATTTAGTGTTGTGTCGATCCTTATTTATTCAGTCCAGTCTTAGGATTGGACCTATCGGTCCTTAGGACCGGCAGTCTTTGGGACCAGTCCTTAAGACCATCGGTCCTTCGAATTTTTCATAAAAGTATCGATGGTTTATTGAACCAAATTAAATATATGAAATATGCATTAAGATTATTGCACACATCTTCCAAAAAATATTATCTTTTTCATTATAATACGAACATATTATATTGTTAGTTAATCATATAATTTATTCTATCATATAACAGAATAATTAAAAGGAGGAAACCCACACTCATTGACGTTAGGAGGGATCGATTTTAATTTCTTTAAGGACCACAAGTGGGACTGGACTAGATGGGGCCAGACTGGACTGGACCACGGTCCTAAATAGGGACCGACACAACACTAAAGATGATATTAAAAAGGGTCTTAATCAAGTAATAACATAAGTCTGGCTCCCGCCTTCTCCTCGCGCTCTTTTTTCCTTAGAAAAATGTCGACTCTACTTAATACTCCGCAGTAGCTTCTGAGCTTTACTCTCCGTCATTTATAAACACATACACATTTTACATCAATTTTCTCTCTTTAAGAATGAATGGATAACAGCTTTTGATGATTTAAAAAAAATCAATTTGCCAGCAACAACAGAATTTGTATGCTAAAAAAATGCTTAAGCTTTAAATCTCTTCTACTCATTGGTATATTTATAATGCCATTTATTACGATACTGACCGATTTTGTTACAACTTTTTAGGAAGATTATATATTATGTTAACAGTGAGGGGTCATTTAATTTTGAGAGGTCTAAGTCAAGATCACACAAAACGTTATAAAAATAGAATATGAGAGTTGGAAAGAAGTTGTGTGTTTTTTTTTTAAGTGACTTTAAAAAATAGAAATGAGTGCCTGTTGAAAAAATGAAATATACTTTCTTCCAGAAAAATTACTTTTTAAAAATAAATAGAAATATTACTCCCCAAAAAATATGATTAAAATATTCATCGACACAGTATAAAAAAATGGAATGTAAAAAGTCATTAGATTTCCTTATTAATTTTTTTATAAAAACTTTTAACACCAGCAATCAAAGAACCCCATCTCCTTCGTTGCAAGACTCTTGTAAATTAGTCATTTGAGTTCCTTGAACTCTTTTTTGATAATTTAGGCCACCTTAAAGTCCTAATACCGATTCTTTCGACTGCACCTTTTGGGTACATGTCAAGGAGATGGCCTGCAGTGCCCATAATCCAAATCCCAATGCCCTCAATGCCTCTTTCAGCCAGCACTGAGCCGCAATGGTAGAGGACTACATCTGCAAAGGGCAGGCACAAGATTTTGAATGAACAATTTGATTTTTAATAGCATGTTCATAAGCCAGCCTACGTGTTTGAATTTGAGTCAATCCATAAAATATTAAAGACAAAATTGGTTATCGATTTTATCGTTACAGACGGTTTGTTGAGTTCTATAATTTGGGATCCTTTAATTACTCTCAATAAAGTTGTATGTGGAGTATAATGCAATTTTGAAGCTTTACAAATACTCATTCCTCCGAGATGATCCTCAAATGTCTTTTAAAGGTCTTCTAAGGAATATTTTCGGAGGGTTTTCTTGTATAAACACTTAGCATTTTAATACACTTGCCGCATAATATAAAATAAAAAAACATAAAAGTACCTGCATATTTTCATTTTCATTTGAAAGGGTGAAACCGTACAGGTGAGTTTTAACCCGAACACTTGCGTTTGAAATCACCCCACAACACGAATTTTAAAATTATAAATTAAAGTACAAAAATAGGTTAACAATACTTACATATTTTTTTAAATATAAATAATTGATTAGAGTAGGAACAATTTTATAACCAATATTCTGGGAATAAAATTAAAACTTGATTAGATATATCTCTTAACATCTGACTAAAAATTATAACAAAAGTACCATCATACCTTCATGTCCTCTAAATTATTGCACGCGAATCCTTTAGAAAATCCATTAGATAACAAAGGAAGTACTGTTCTATGGACAAGATTGAACTTGATCAAACCAATTTAAACATGATAGTTTCTGAAAAAATGGAGTGTACGTTTCACCCGGTGCTTCCCTATATTACTACGCAATATTATAATATAGTATGGAATAAAATACAATGTAGATTTTAATATTACGAAATATATGTGATTCATTTTAAAAATGGCGAAGAAATAAAATAACGGTGATAGACTGGAATGCCATAATAGATATATAGTAGTTGGTATGATTGACTTATTTGGCTATCTACCATATGATTTCGGGCCCTTTTTCTTTTACTTTTTGGAGGAAAGGTTGAGTGACACAAAAAGGTAACGATGTGTTGAATTAGCAGAAAAGGTTTTGTTTTTTTGCTTGCTGGCGTTACGCTATTCCCAACAAATTTAAACATTTAGACATACTCCAAATCAAAGGCTTGTGTATATTGGGAATGTTAAGAAAAAAGAATCCGAAAATCAACATGGTAATCCTGACAATTTGAAGATTGTTTTTGAGTAGAGGACCTTTTCAGTCATGACGTTCCATTAGATCTGTTACAATCAGCTGGACAAGGGAGGATCAGGAAATAAAGAAGGAAATTGTCAATAATTATACTTTCATTATTGAGCCTCCATTCACCTCTGAGTCCAAAGAGACTTAGAATTATAATTCCCCAACACATCCTCAAGGATACTCTCCGTCATTTAGGATCCATTTAAATGTTCAATCAGGCTTTTAATACAATTGAATGTAGTAAGATAGGAAGTTCACTACTCAGAGTTTAAATAATAATGATAAAAACTAAGGAAAAGAATATTCATTCTTTAGATTTCCAATTCCAAACAAATGGACCAGTTTAAAAAGGCCCACAATTTACATCACTACTCATAAGACAATTCTAAAAGAGAGGTAAGTCCCAACCCTCAATGGAATTTTGTTACTTGTTCATGTATAAAAACAGCCAGATAATCAGCTAATTTGAATTAGTAGAACAGGGTTTGATTTGAAAAGGAAAATTAAGATATTGTGAATTGGTCAAAGTATATATTATTCAAAAGCAATATATCTTGAAATTCATACATAATTATGAATACTCATCCTATTTGACATGGGGAACAAAGGGTGATGACAACTTTTGCAGTTAATTTATTTAGTTTAATTTATAATTTTGAAAAAAAGGGATATGAAATTGAAAAACAACATTTGACATTGATGTAAATTAATGAAATAACAGACTTAGAGTTCATTTGTATAACAATATAACTTTTATATTTAAAATCATGACTCAAATAGTCGTGTACATATGCAATCTAATTTGACGTTATTGACCATATCAAAACAAAAATGTTATTTATGTTTATTTTTCCACTAGTGTGAAGACAAATGATTAGCTTTCGAAACTGCTTAAAAAATCCGTTTGACCCTCCCACGCCTATGCAAGGAACTATAATAGTATAAACGCTTTGTCCACCTCTTTCCCCTTCCCTTCCCCGTGACGTAAGCCCCTGACCTTTCACACAAGTGAGCTTTTTAAAATTTATCCATAACTCAATGAACAATTTTAAATATTTCTTATTTTTTTATGACAATGGAGTGGAATGAAGTTGTAGACTATTTAAGTTCTCGAACGAAACTCCACGTTTTGAACCTTGAGGATATCAAAGAACTATCCCGAAGGCTAGAAGTTGATTCTCTGAGTCCAAATAAATTTATAAATGGAAACAATGTTGGAGAAGTGTTTAAGGAGGTCCTCAATACGTACTATTACTACAAATCCCATGGAAAAAACGGATTTGCCATTGAGTCCATGATCGAAGAAATGAAAAAAGTGCAGCGGTTAGAAAGACTCACAGCAGAGTTGCGGGCCTACTATTTGACGAAGCTCCGAATAAAACAGCAGATTCCAATAACACCCTTTAAGAAGGCGGATCGTATGTTAGACTTAATTAATATAAATTTTGTTCGTTTTTCAATGTCAGACCTTACTTGAGCGTCTTTCTTTTTTCTTGCATACCTATGTAAATACTCCCTAAAGTTTTAGTTTGAAAAATGTACTCACATGTGTTTTGTGCAGTTCATACTTTGATTTTCCATGAAACTCTCATATATTTTTCAATAATAAAAGTGAATACTTTCGTGAGTTAAAACTATTCTCCTACTCATTTTTCAAGTAAAGAATAAGTAATTCTTTTATTATCCTTTATCTCTGAAGCAATTGATTTTATTTATAACTGACCTTTCATAATTCCCCAGAAAAAAAATCTCAGATGTACTCTCTAAGCCTAGAAGAAAATAGTGAAATTGCACAGTTGAGGAGTGAAGTTGCCGAGCTACGACAAAAAATAAATGAGTCCACAAGTGGTATCAATCGAGTTCCTTCGAGGTAAGACTTTTCTATTTATCTTATATTGCCTAAAAGTCATGTATTAAGGGTTGTTATATTAAACCCTTTCTTTCCATCAAGCGTTTGTGTACCTCATTTAAATATGTTATATTTGGCTGGATAGTGGATATTTTCAATTTCTATATAATAAGATCCGAAAGAATACCCTTTGATAACACTAGTCATCAAATGTTTGCCCTTGGATTGATATAGTGTATTCCTGATTGATATTAACTCGAAAAACATGAGAATAATATTAATGGCCTTAAATGTATGTCTTTATAGCCTACAAAACACCACATTTTATATACTATCAAGAAACCTTGATAGCTTAATAAATATACAAAAAAAAAATTAGCAACATTTGTATAGTTTTAAAATATTAACTCTTTTAATGTGTCATTTTTTTTAATAATGAAGTCCTATACCGAGTGGTCCATTCAAATCTGAAAACTTTGAATTTTTTACTTCAACAAGATGTAATTTATTAGTTAATAATGGAATTTCAAAAAAAAAATAGTACAATAAATAAATGTATGACTGAGCTCCCTTAATCATTAATGTAGCCGCCCTTAGCGGCAATTATGGCTTCCAGGTGGTGGTAGTCTATCAGTCCTTGGACTGATCCAACATTTATTGTAAATATAAATATGAATGTATTATTCTGATAAAAATGAAGGCGTTGTTGTCTAATTTCATATTCAATTCTAATTAGATTCACAAATGATTTTTTTATTATGTTGGTAGACTTGTCCACAATTAGTGATGTGTCGTTCATTATTGAGGACCGCGGTCCAGTCCAATCCTACTTTTTGATCTTTAAAGAAGGTAAAATCGATCCGTTTTTCCATTTTTATATTATTCCTTTTCCAAGTGGTCCATTAAAATCTGAACACTTTTGAATTTTAAACTTCAACAAGATATAATTTATTAATTAAGAATCGGATTTCAACAAAATTAATACTATAAATAGATGATGTCGAAACTATCTGAATCATTAATGTATCCACCCTTAGCAACCATGATGGCATCCAGGGGCGGCAGAAGTCCTAGCACCCGCTGCAGATGTAGTCCTTTGTTATGGCATCCCAGTGATGGCTGACGGTGGTATTGAGGGTCACTGTGTTTGGATGACAGACACTACAGGCCTTCCCTTTGACATGCATTCAAATGTTGTGGTCGAGAGGGGTTGGTATCTGGGCTGTGGGTCTAAAGTGTCAAAAAAGATTTCAAAAGAGGCTTGCATCGGAAGAGATGGGGTTATTTCATTACTTGTGTCAAAAGTGGCCTCTTCGCCCTCACAAGGCTCTTTCAACTCACTTTTTTGATAGCTTTTGTGGGCAGTCTGGTTGAAATATAGAGATATCTTGCGCGGGCCTTCATGGACTTGAGGAGATTTGCCTGGGATGTTTTCTTTAACTCCTCCAAATCCTGTTTGGCCTTTTTAATAGATTAATTTTTCATCTTCAATCTTTCGGACTTACTGACAGCGTAGACGATGATCCTTGAGACTCCCGACTTCTTCGAGTGTGTCATCGGAAATTCGTCGATCACGCTCAATTGTCATTTTTTCGGCTTGTACGTTAGCTAGAGAGCTCAGATTTGTTTTGTTATGTAACTAATTGTAATGCTTTAATATATTGAAATATGAATTCATTTTCATCGCTCAACATTCATTACTTATTGAATTAGTAAGTCCTCAGATTTCTATAGACCGCCCGGTATATAACAGAATAAATTATTTAACTATTTAAAAATATAATATGTTCGTATTATTTTGCATTAATATGAAAAAAAGAATATTTTTTTTGCAATATATGTGCATTGTGCAATGCCTATAGTTGAATGTTTCCAAGTAACGTCGCAATTTTTATGTCAGCCATTTTGGCCACTTAACAACCAAGTTTTATAATGAGGAAACCATTTTTGCATTAATATTAAGGAAAATAGTGGATGTCCAAATGGCACCAACAAATAAAAGGACTTAAACCTGATAGTCTATAAAAATTTTATTCCTCTATTACGTAGTTTTATTATATATCTGGTTATAATATGTATTAAAAATATGTTATTACAGCGTTATACAAAGTTATTTCCGTGTTGTATATAAAAATTAACTATTAAAATAGAAATAGCAATGTTTTGTTTTTAATTATCCTACTTTTCTCTTTCCTAATCGATCCAAAAAAGAAATGTTTAAACCCAACCATTTTTAGGGATTTTTAGTAGATATCACTTTTATTTAAATCAAATATCACTGTTTATCATTGGTATCAAGTATGATCCAATGCAGGTGTTAAGTCTTTTTTAATTGATAAAGACATTTGATGAAGTTTTATCAAGACTAAATAAAATAATTTATGTAGTTAAAATATCAACTTTGAGGCCCCAAGATGGGGTCTCCTTCGATTATGTTGCAATTTATGACGTCAGTGAAAACGCTCTATACATACATGTTACTTGACTTAATAAACCACTGACAATTTTAAAGAAAAATCCAAGGACAGACAGTTAAGGACCGGTTCTATGACTAGAATGGACCGGACTAATAAGAACCAAGACAACACTAGCCACAACTAGTGTTGGATCAGTCTAAAAAAATAAAAAGGCTGCAGTCTTCTCAGTCGGATCCAAATAAAGTTTGTCAGTCCTAGGACAGGCTCTTATCGGTCTTTTATAGAAACTACAACAGCTGAAAATACGTAGTTATTAAAGGTCTCTAGGCAAAGAATGGATACTCAAGGCAAGGAAGGTAGGATTTAGTAGTTCTCAATTCTGATTTGCTTAAAATTAGAAACTGCTACATGTTCCACCAGACATGTAGCCATTTTGAACAGGCCATCTTCCCCTAGTGAAAAGAGATTAATAAGGGCGACTACGTCACAACAATAACACGATATTATAGTTCGGTGTTGGGATCATAGTCTTCCTTGTATTTTGATTTCATTTGTTTATTTTCCCTGGACCGCTCTTTCCCTTGAGTCATTTAGTAGTTACTACGTCATTGGAGTAGCTGAAGTTATATCATAATTTATCACCTCTTTCAAAGAGACAAGATACCTGGTAGAGAAGTGTGGCTAGAACGTATTATTATACGTTCTAGCTATTTTCACTTATTTTTCTAGTTCTTATCTTAGCTATGAGCGAAAAAAAAAGAGATAGCTAGGACCGTAGGACTAAAAGACCGATGGGGGATGTATCAGCCCTTATGACTTTTGAATGGTAAAAAAGATCGGACGGATAAAAAAAAAAGGAATAAAAAGGGCAGGGGGAAAAGACTGATAGGCGATTATTCATAGGTCTGATCCAACACTATCCACAACGTATGTTGACAATATCAGACATTTTCAGTTCACATTGTGAGTTTGTTTTTGACACATACAATTATTAAACGTCTTTTTGTGTCTTCCGCGATTCTCCCCTACTAAAAATATGAAAAAAGAAAATCAATTTAGTAGAAAGATTGTTTATTCTTCCAAATTTTGCGTTTTGTAAAAATGACTCTTTTATTAGAACAAACAATCTTTTTTTAAATTTTGAGAGAATTTTCTTCTAAATTGATTTTTTTCAATAGTTTAACGTTGTGGATATGTCCAAAATAATAAAGAAGACAATTGAGAAACGAATGAAAATTGAATTTAGAATTTGAAATTAGAAAATAACTTTTTTTTATTGGAGCCCATATGTACAAGGATTTGACAACTATTATAGAGAAGTTCTTGAAAGAAAATTTTGATTAAAGCTGAAATAATTTAGAATTTTAATATGCAATGAATATTTTGTTTCTGATCCTATTCTATCTCTTGTAGTCACAAAATAACTTTGTTATAACTTTTTATTACGAATTGTATTTCAGCATGGAGTTTATTACGATAAATATATTCCTTTCCCATTTTGAATTATTTCTTAACCAAAAATAAATTTACTTATACATGAATTACTAATAATAAATGATTAATAGATCATTATAAACTAAAATTTTAGGAGTTGATTGCAAAGTTTAATAATGATGTTAGAAAATTGATTTGATGTGAGAATTTTGATTCAAGACTTCAGACCTAAAAACTATCAGGGTTGACTTAATCTTTTGTATCTTGGATATTTTTTTGTCTGGGTATCGTAAAAATTAATGATCTGTTAAAGACAATATATATTGTATGATCTTGGGTTTAATTGATTATTATTAAAGCAAAAATAATGCATTCTTTATTTTAAAATGATTGTTAAAACAATAAATTGATAGTAATTCATCAATGACAACCATTATACTTTTAGTCCAAGGCCTCCAATTAGGCGAAAACAATCAAATACTCCGGAGAGGACATCTGCAGCTCAGGATTCAAAAAGTCTTGATCAAATAAGTAAAATTCTTTTGGACCATGATGTCTGCATTTCAGATCAAAAGAAAACTTTGGCTAGGATGACCAAATTGTGCCTGGGAGCACTTAGTGCTATCGCTAAACTTGAAAACAAAATATTAAAATCTGACTTTGGAAATCACTGCTCTGATTCAGAGTCCAATCTAATAAGCATCTGGGAAAATACTCATAAGCAACTTAAAAAAGAAATAATTGAAACAAAAACAGAGTTAAGCTCCATTGCTGAAAAAGTTTCACATTGTCCGAATGGAAATATAGGTAGATATAATTATTATTTTTTAGATTGTTCAACTGTTGATATGAAATTTGGACCAGTTATAAAGTAATTTGATTTCCTTTTATCGTTTTTTAGGAATCGGATCTGAAGTATCAGAAGATATTTATAAATTAAAAAATCAAACTCAAATACTATCAGATAATATATTGAGAACTGATAAAAATGTTATTGGATTTCAAGGGCAATTAGGAACTTTACAAGAGCAAATAGGTATACACCTTAAAAAATAATGTACTAGATAAAATTAATAGAGTTTTAATCAGGGAATTGCAACGAACAAATAAAAATGCACCTATCCAAAAAAGTGGGATCAGAACAAAAATTCAAACCTTCATATGACAACAATAAAGAAGCTATAACGAAAATGGAACTAACTATTGGTCGTTTGATAAGCAATGATCTACCTAACCTTACAATAAGACTAAAGGATTGTGAATCAACCATAGACAAACAAGTATCAAGTGCAGAGCATGATGTTAGAATCGACGCTCTACATAAAGAATTTGAAAAAAAGTATGATTCTCTTAAATCTGATTTATTTAACGAATTAAAAAATTGTGAAAATGTATATGATGATCAAATTAAAGTATTGCGTGAAGGTATTGAATGTGTAGTTTCTAAGACGGAGGGATACATTGACAAGAATAGATTTGAAAACTTAATTGAGAATACAAGGAAGGAAACGGTGGAACTACGAGAGAATATGGGAAAAATTATTAAGCAGGACGAAGAAAATACTAAAAACATCATATCATTAGAGCAAAGTTCTACAACTATGGCAAAAGAAATTAAAAACTGTACGGAATTATCTTTAAAAAAGGCCTCAGAGTTAGAGAATGCACAAAAAAAGATGGATGAGCTAAAAAAAGGAGATGATTTGCTCTTAAACAGCGTGAACAAATTACAAAATCAAGTAAATGGTATTGTTAAGGAAATTAAGGATTGCCAAACAAAAGGAAAAGAACTTAGTTCCAACTTGGAATCCGTGAAAAACGTTTTTGAAGAGGAGAGAAAGGAAGAAAAGTTAAATATCTCTAAATTAGAGACTTCTTTAGGAAAAACTTTGAAATCTCAGGAGAAAATTGAAAAAGAATTGTCATCAAATAAAGATAATTTAGCTGAACAAGTTAGAAGCAAAGTGGAATTTTGCTCAGATTCTTTAAAAAAGGAAATCAATTTCTGCAAGAAAGAACTCAATTGCTGTAGAAACGAAGTTTCTGATATGGGCAAGGACATAATCAAGCATTTGGAAGATGAAAAGCTACATATCAATTCAAGTTTTAAACCATTTAATAAGGATATTGAAACCATGAACCATAAAATAACATCCTGTTTAGGGGATATGAATAAGTGGAACAAAAAATTAGATACGTTCCATCAGGAATTTACTCTAGGCTTGAATAAAGTAAAAGACGATTCCATTTCTGTTAAAAAAGAAGTAGCAATTGATTTTGAAGCCTCCCTTCAAGAAAACTCAGTTTGCTTACAAAAAATGATTCATAGTTTTATGAAATCAACCGAGCAAGACATCAATAAACACAACCAAAAAATCAAGGAAATTGATAATGAAAATCAAATAATGAAGAATAAAGTGAGTGAAGCCCTTAGTGGTACTACTTTTGTTTCCAAAAAAGATCTCAAAGATATTCAAAAAAACCTTATTAATGATATAAAAAGTGCATCAGAGCAATTCTCTGGGATAAAAGCTGACTTTGATGATTTTAAACTTTCGGAAAAATCCAAATACACTCTATTAGATAAGAAACAAAAAGATATCAATACTTTTTGTGAGGATATTAACGCAACAATTTATAGGACAGAGGAAGATATTAAGGACATTCGATTAGATGTATCTGTTGATTCCAACACAATTAATGAACTTAAAATGAAAATAAGTGGCATTAATGAATCTAAAGATAAATTTGAGCATCTTTCTAGAAAAGTGGAAGAATGTTTCGAGAGGGATTTGGATCAAACAAATTCGTTTAATAGTTTTAAAGAAGGTAAGACTAATTGATATTATATTCATTTTATGTCAGGGGTGGGCTGGAGTGGCTTGGTCCCACCCCAATTAAGGAATTTTTGCTTTTTACTAGAAAATTATATATATATTTTTTTTTTTCAAAAAATCTACTATTTGATTTTTAATTTAGTTTTTCAATTTCTATTTCCAAAAAATTTTATTTTTTGTGAATAACTATTGATTATTGAAATTTTTTCCAAAAAAATTTAAAATTAAAATTTAATTTTTGAAATTTTTTGTGAAAATCCGTGGATTTTTGAAATTAAAAAAAAAATGAATATTTGAAATTTATTTCCTACAAATTTAATTTTTTTGTATAAAGATGGGAATTTCAAAAAAATATTTAATATTTGAGATTTAATTTTTGAATTTTTTTTCCAAAAAATTTAATTTTTTGTGAATAGCCGTGGTTTTGTTTCAAATTTGTTTCCAAAAATTTAATATTTAAAAAAAAATTCCAAAAACCAAGCCTCGCCTCTCAAATATAGTCCAGCGGACGCCCCTATATACATATATACATATATATATATTACTAATAAACTCAATATTGTATTTATTAATTTAGATCTAGCTCAATTTAAATCATCTATACAGACTTCATCTAAAGGTGTAAACGCATTGGAAGATAAATATGCGAATGATTTTCTATCCGTGAAGAAAAGAATAGACGGATTGGTGACATCTAAGAAAATTCGAGACAAATTAATTAAAGACGTTGAAAGGATTGGTAAGTATTCCTATAATTTTTGTGAGGTAACTGTATGTACTATTTATATACACTCTAATTACATATGATTCTTAAAGATAAGAAACTTGAGCAATATCATGAGAAAGTAATGGACAAAATTGATACCAATAAATACTCATTTGAGAATGATCTTCAACTATCTCAAGAAAAGATATCATTATCCGAGAACTCAATCCAGAAACTGGATAAACGCATGGGTAAAACAACTTTTTAGATTCATGTTACTTCATTCCCATTCAATTATGTCATATTTTAGATGATCTTCATGAAAACGAAGTCAAATCAAGAGAAAATATCGCACCCTTGATTTGTAATTTCAAGGAAGCAATGGATGCTAATTTTACATATGTGATACAACATGTAATGGAGAACCAAAAATTTATTGATAGTATAAGTAAGCTACGTCTAATTTTATTCATTCTAAGATATTTAATATGTATACCATAGGAAAACTCATGGAAGAATCCACACAGGCTGAATCAGCGGGGAAATCTCCTTCTTGATTTGCACTCATTATTACATGGTCGTTATTTTCGGAATACATATTTTGAAATAATTTCACGAAACCTATTAGTTTTTATTTATGTATTTATTTGCTTAATTTTTGAGATACATAATTGCATGTAAAGTTTTTTATGGTATGACAAATAGAAGAATTTCTCTTTCATTTACTCGGAGTATAATTTTTATTTTTTGGTTGGTTATTTGGGATAATTTTTAGAGGAGTTAAAGAATGAGCTTTTTAGAAAAAGGGAAGGTAGTTAGGATGATAAATAAATGTACAAAGATATGAAGGGAGAGGAGAAGCCGGTAGGGTTGGTATATGATCCTGGAATCCTCGCGCTCGCACAGGTAAAAGAAGGAAATCGGGCAGCAGGTAGATTTCTCCTGAGTTTTCATGATTACCGGCCCATCAAATCAAGGTACATTTCCCACAGTTTGACTCAGTTCCACTTTTCCTTTTTGCTTAAAAGGAATTGAATTTTGTTAGAGGATATTTTTATCACAATACTAATTATATTGGTACAATCATATATCAATATCAGCAACGAATAGTCCTCCTCTAATTAATTAGTTTTGTGAATATATGTATAATTGTATACATATATACAATTATTAGTGACTAACTAAGGCACAAGACTCTCAACAACCATCTTGATGTGGGCCTAAATTAGATCGTCATTTTTTGTTAAAAGACAAGAACAACGAAAAAAATATATATAGTTATAGTATGTTGGCCATATTCGTGTTAGCACTCTCATTTGTGTGTTTAGAATCCTCAGTGCGGGGGGATTCTGGAGGAGGTAAGCTAGACGAATTTTTCCGTAGTGTGTTCCCCCTAGATGAGTCTCCCACATCCCTTATAGTTTGTGTGACAACGAGTGGGGCTACAGTTGGGAAGCCTTGCATTTTCCCATTCCAGTTTAATGGAGTTATTCATACGCAGTGCACATGGGATCAGGCACATTTAACGGAGCATAAGCCCTGGTGCTCAACACAAGTCAATGAAAATGGGCATCACATAGGAGGGCAAGGGAAATGGGGAAATTGTGGACCGAATTGCCCCATTCCGCCGGATGATCGAGAAGATGAAAAAGGTAAGAATCAGACTTTTAACTCTTTTTATGAATCATTAGGACTTGTAGTCTAAATCGTATACACCCAGAATTCATTTGGTTTTTCTGTTTCCATTTTGTATTTTGTAAGTTGTAATAGTTTTGTATGTAAGGCCCTTTTCTTAGAAATTTGAATCCCTCAAAAAAGCTACAAAATATACAATATTAATATAGGTATATTTCCATACCAATGATCCCGGATGATTTATTTATTTCACGTATGAACAATTTTTATTTAGAAAAATAATAATAATTAAACATATTATTATAATACATGTGAGATTAAAAAAATGGCAAACTCAGGTTTGTTAATAAATACATAGATATATTTATGTATTCAAATCCAATTGGACACCGGGTTATTAATATGTAGTATTTCGCTCGTTTCGCTTCGACAATTTGTATTTACTTTAAATAACAAAGACTACAATGATAAATGTTATAGCATTTAATAGCACGTAGAGCTGGAACGCATGGAACGACGTCTAATCTGTTGTATGTATATCCATTAAACCATTTGCAAAGTTGCAATTTTATATAATTATTGAAGAAATGGAACTTTTTGTCAACTTTTCCCTTTTCTCTTCTGTCATAATTGCTCAATGGAAGCACATTTATACTAGATTATATGTCTTATTAATTATTATGTAGTATTAATAAATGGAATTACATAAATTCCATGGGTTACATTGATATGTGTGGTGTGTAGTATATAATTTATGAATTTTATAATAAGTGATGGTATTCACTAACGCTACGCGCCCTCGAATTTTAGAATGTACCAAAGTCGGTTACTTCGTACCGGCTTCCATTATTAAATTCTCCTTTCAATAATAATAATAATATTAGTATTACTTGCATATATTCCTTGTGGTGTGTGTAAAGACGAAGAGAATGAAAAAAAAAAAATCAAGGTAGAAGGGGAAGACGCTACTAATGCCTTCTTCTTTTTCTTCTTCTTCATGTATTGTAATAATTTTATCTTCAGGTAGATTCTTTGCAAGGAGCGTTGAGTTTCATTTTTAATGTGTTTTTTTAACCGTGTGCCCCAATAATAGAAAGGGCCATGGTGGAGTAACATTAACGTACCAATGAGAATGAGTCCCATGTACAGACGTAAAAAGGGTTCCTTCAAGGATTCAACTACTACTTAGCCCTTGATTTTTCATACCCATTCCATCATTCATTTCTATTATAATTAATGTCCTTATTAAAATTATTTGATGCTCTGACGAAATCAGAGGTCATATAAAGATCATTTTCTAGCTATCCGTCTGGACTCAAAAGAGATATTTTCTTTATCATCAAGTCTATCTTGATTTCTCTCACCCTTATAATATAAAGTTCGTAGCTCTATGTGGTATTAAGTAAGGTAGGAAAATGAACCTTGATGGTAATGAGTTCTCAAGTTTTCACTTTCGTTCAACTCACTCAAATGTATTCCTTGAGAAGTTATGTTGATGCCCTTTAAATTTGAACTCTAGAGGAAGATTTTTCATTCACGCCTTTGATATAAAAAAAAAAAAAAAGAAATTGTACCATTTTAAGATTTTTGGTCATGCTCTTGCCAAAAATATCATATGTACGTATGTGTATACTAATACAGGTAATATGTATTTTCTTTTTCTTTAAAAAAAAAGCTGACAGGCTTCAAATCTGCGATTATGAGTTATAATTTAGGTATTAAATATATATTCAATTGATGCCATTTCATTTAAAAAAATAATCAAATAAGTATTCATGTGTAACTTACTATACAATTCCTCATTTGCTCTGTTAATAAAACAATGGAGAATGTACAAGAATAGCCACAAGAGCCCCCTCTACCCAATCAAAACCCGACATAATCTCACATTTTAAACGCTATAAGGAAGTCAAATTTCTGTCAAAAAATGCAAATTACTCTGTGACATCATTTTTATCTGAGATTGGATTTTTAGCATTGCTTAATATTTTCCTTCATAATTATCCTACAAAGGATAATGAGTTTTGCGGTGAAACTAGGGCCGTGCATCTGTAGAACCGTTGCACGGACGTAAAACAGTCCATATAGGGGATGTTTGATCTACAAAAATAGCCACTATGGCGAACCCCTCAGTCAAAACTTATCAGAATTTTGAATTTTAAACACTACGAAGAAGTCGAATTTCTGACAAAAAATGCAAATTACTCAGTGGAATCATTTTATTGTAATATAAACTTTGCTTTGAGTTGGATTTTTATTATCATTTCATAATGTTTTCAGTCATAATTATCTTTTAAAATTCTATTAAGTTTTCCTGAGATACTAGCGCCGTGCATCTTCAGACAGGTCGTGCCATTCGTTAAATAGTCCCTGGAATTATATACTGATTAGTTATTATGTGATGAGTCATTACGTATGACGTAAAATGATTCGATAAAGGCGGGGTTTGTTGAAGGGCCAGTCTCTCTTGACCCTCAAACTTATATATATATGTATATTAAACCATGAATGTAATATTTGTGTAAAAAAGCCCCCTATCTGGTACACATTTTTTAAACTTCACTTGTGCTTATGAATGTGGATATTTAATCATGGAGTCTGGTTTTATAAATGGTGTATTGTTTTTCTGCTATTTAGTCTCTTCTTGATCCATCATCGTGTTCATCATCTCAATATACTTTTATAAATACACCTAAAACAAAATGAGAAAAGAAAGTTGTAACTTCCAACTAAACGGGTTTTTTTCACAAACCCACCGTGTGTTCGGAATAGGTAACTCAACAGGTAGTTTTTTTAAAGGAAAGGGGCGCTCGATTTTTGTATTAAAAATTACATTTGTAATATTCCTTGAATGCAGTTTCTTTTCTGTTTTGTTATTATGTATAAACTAAGGAGATCAAATTTCAAACAATACTATAATAAAAGGGCCGAATACAAAGTCAAAAGATAGAGTATGTATAAATATCATTGGTTTCCTCATAATATTCATGTAGGGAAGTCTGGCTACATAATTTCAATGATTCCTTAAGAAATAACGTTGAATCATTACCTATTCTTTCAAATTCTGACACATAATTACTATTCATTTTTTTTTTTTTTTTTTTCAGGTAAGATGAAGGTTTTATAATAATCACAATACGTGTCCTGTCATATTTTAATCTTATTATAATATCTAACTTTAATTTCAAAGTCTGCATCATAAATTATGATAGGATTATTAGTCATTCTTTTCTTTTTGTGCGTAGATTTAACCCAATATAATACCTAACTCAATTTTTCCACTTAAAACACGCAGTGTCCTCCCCACCATCTTCACCGACAACACTTCCAGAGAAGCCTTGTTTCGAAGATAATACAGCTTATTTCGGAAATAATTACCGAATCGGCTCTGAAAATCCTCAAAAATCTCGATTGGCGTGTCAGGAGTCCTGCGCTAATCATCCCGAATGTTTGTTCTGGACATGGGGTAAAGGAGACAAGACTGGGCCTTGCTATTTAAAAACAGCGAGAATGAATGTACAGCATAATGTCAGTCACTATGTGTCTGGCTCTAAAAATTGTCTTCTACCAGAGGCAGAAGAAGGTAGACCAATATTTGAAAAAGGGGACATAATTTTATTTGTGTATGTGTGATCATTGATCAAGCATATAATCATCATCAACGACAGCTATATTGTTGTTGAAGTGGGGTATTGCTAGCATAGGGCCAGGGATTTTACGTTTTCCAGCATGTTTGCGCTAAACTTCCTTCAGTGACTCATGACAGGACCTCGCTCTTAGTTTTTATTTCTCTTCTAACCAAGGACTATAACTGACCCTGGGTGTTTCTGTGTCCTTTCTTAATAACATCATCATTTAATAATAATTATGCATAATTGTCTCTGGTGTTGAGTCTGTACATAAAGTCGTTCATCAATTATAGTGAGGTAGCATATGGCTATAGTACCCTTGAATATTATTAGTAAGTAGTTAATATGTGGTAGACATAATATATTCTGAACTATATTCAAGTAACTGTATTATATTCTGTGTGTAACCTTCTAGTTAAGGGAGAAAGGAGAAGTGGTGGAGACTGGAGGAGGCAGGGAGTACAAGCTCACGTACGCTTTATTTTACTCCTTCAAGGATGGGGAGGGTGGAACAAGGATTTTTTTTATTTTTTGGTTTTAATTGTTTTCATGAAGGGAAGGACGCGGTTTTGTGAGAAAAACCTTGGTATGATGGATCATACTCCTAACTTCTTTTTTACGTTTTCTCAACTGCTCTCAGATGAACTTTACCTCATTAACTCTTTTATGTATATGCTTTGTACTTACATAATATACATGCATTAGGTACCTATGTAATATAAAATATACATGCATTAGACACGGCTTTACTTAAATAACACAACTATTTACTGTGTATTTTGTTGCTAACTGTGGATATTTCTGCTTCTTGTCGGAAAATCAATGTACAGAACGTTGATTGGTTAAGCTGTAAGCACTTCTCAATAATGATTGAATAATCATTCCATAGTTGGGAAAAATTTGTAGAATTTCTTATTGATGTATGAAAGGTTGCGTGATACAATAAAGTTAACGACGTGTAAAGCCTCTATCTATCTCCTTCCCTTTGAACGGCCTCAATTAAATTATTCAAATATTAGTTCTTTTATTTTTAGAATTTTAAGACCATTTGATCTACTATTATAATTAATGTACATTTAATTAGTCGATTCCTCCTGGGGTTTCCATCCATTAATATCAATAATATACTGTTCTAACTTTATTATATGTACTTGCTACTAATCAAAATATGTTGACATATCTATTCTTTCTACTGGTTGCTCGGATTATCATATACCTATATATATTTTTATTTGTTGAGATTCAATTCATAACCCCTAGCCTAAGGCATCATCTCAATTTCACATTTGGAAACGTAATGCTAATTTTTGCTCCTATTATTATTTATTTCATGAAATATGAACAGATGAATTCGGAATCGCAAAGAAGGATAAATGCAATAATGATCAATTTGAGTGTGGTACGTCAGGAAATTGCATTCCTGAAAGATGGAAATGTGATTATCATCGAGATTGTGATGGAGGCGAGGATGAATACGATTGTCGTAAGTTGGATTATATTTAAATAAAGATAATACGTTGGAAAATATATTGGAAGTAATACAAACAAATTCTTGCAAAAACTTATTTTATAAAATTACATGAGAGTAATTTTGTCATTTCATTAGTTATAATAAATAGTCAAAAATATATGATATGTACAAGTTGCAAATTCTTCGTCTTAAAATGCACTATTTAATTACAACATTGTTAATTCTATACGAGATATTAAAATTACACGGCTATTGTGCATATATGAAGTATATAAATGGTGGCATTTGAACTATATCATGTGTCACAGAATACTTATATTTTAGTAATTTGTCAAAAATTACAGCATTAGTATTACGATCATCCATGGTCATCCTTATGCCAAGTACTGTAAATCATCATTTAAAGTTATTCATTTCCTTTTTTGGTTGCAACTTGTACAATTTCCTTATACTTGTAGAAAACATATATAGTATATTACACTTTTCAACGTTTGCATTTTCATTAATTTTTCTACTCTCATTAAACTTATGTATTTGATTCTTTCATAGCTCCTCCATCCTGTGACGCTGGTCAATTTTCATGCGCTGCTTATAAGTTCAACCATACATTTTGCATCTCACCTTACTTCCGCTGTGACAAATTTCCCGACTGTCATGATAAATCCGATGAACAAGGCTGTGGTGAGTGTCTTCAAATTTAAATAATAAATATATATATATTTTTTATTAAAAGGCCCAAGATATATTTTAGTTCAATGACCTTCTTTGTAATAATTTGTGCATTTTATTCTCCGTGTGTTGTATTCAAGATATGTATATACAATGAATACTTAAACATACAATATACATTTATGTTCCTTTTCGAAAAATATGAACCAGTTTTTTTTTTCTTCGACGCACAGATTTGCCATTCTTGCCTCAGGCTATTTATTACAGAGTTAAATAAATTATTCGTATTTATTAGACGCTAATAATTATTACATACATTTTTTTCTTTGTCTTGGGATTTTGTTACATAATTATGATTATTATAGCTCCATTTTTTAATAGAATATCGAGTATGTCAAAAAGATGATCATCATTGTGGAAATGGCTTCTGTGTTCCTAACGAAAAAAAATGTGATGGGTATCACAATTGTCGGGACAAATCTGATGAAGAAGACTGTCCTGGTACTTCATGTGATTTGGAAGAGTTTAGATGTGCCAGTGGAGAGAAGTGTATAGCTCAGTATCAAAAATGTAATCACCGTGAAGAATGTGAAGACGGATCTGATGAAAAGGATTGCAGTAAATATATAGTTCATACCTTGGGAGGCCCAATATTTATCACATGATTTTCTTCTTTTATTCTTATAGATTTTCCACCTTGTCACTCGGGGCAATTTAGATGTCAAAATCACTTATGCATTCCTGCACGCTGGAGATGTGATGGATATAGAGATTGTACTGATGGAACGGATGAATTTAATTGCACAGCTATAGCTTGTCCAGAAAATAAGTTTAATTGTCCTAAAGGAGATTCGGATTTATCTCCAAAATGTATTGATAAATCCAAACTATGTGATGGACATGCTGATTGTGATGACGGAGCCGATGAACGAACTGCATGTTGTAAGTAGTTGCATAATTAATGCCAAGAAATAAAATGAAGTTGGCATGACCATGCATTTAATCAAATATTTACAATCGTTACAAAACTCTTTCCTACTTCATTTATTTATTATAGCTAAAAGTCTTTGCGATTCCTTATTTTGCGAGTTTGACTGCAAGAGTTCACTCGAGGGTGGTATTTGTTCATGCCCATCTGGAAGGCAACTGGCTAACGATACAAAGACTTGCATTGGTTAGTATTCATGCCCAAATCGTTGATTGATTATATGATTTATTTGGTTTTAATCCTTAGACTTGAATGAGTGTGAAGAATGGGGCTATTGTGATCAAAAGTGCACTAATAGCTTTGGTACTTATAGTTGTTCATGTGCTGATGGTTATGAGCGGAGAGATAGTAATTGTGTTGCCAAAGCAACTTATCCAAAAATGTCTTTGTTTGCAGAACATGTAGATGACATGATATATCAATTTGATCAAAATGGGAAAGAAATTAAAAAAGTTACAAATGCGTCTGATGCTTCAGATATTGATTTCAATTGGAGGAGAAAAAGATTATTCTTCACTGACACAGAAAAAAAGAAAGGTTTACAATGTACATGCTAATCCTTCACATCTAGGAAAAGATTCTTTTGGAGTGATTTATGCATTACCAGGTGCATGGTCGCCTGTTGCAGTTGCAGTTGACTGGATCACAGATAATGTTTACGTTGTTGACGCTCTTGGTCAAAAAATCGATGTATTTGATATTGGAAGTAGCCATAATGCTATAGTGCTATCTAGTAACTTAACTAGTCCTGTGGATATTGCCTTGGACCCTACAGTAG
Source organism: Lepeophtheirus salmonis (assembly GCF_016086655.4). Classification (NCBI taxonomy): domain Eukaryota; kingdom Metazoa; phylum Arthropoda; class Copepoda; order Siphonostomatoida; family Caligidae; genus Lepeophtheirus; species Lepeophtheirus salmonis. The sequence goes on from NC_052132.2 coordinate 17,087,018, forward strand.
GATACATGTTTATTACTGATAATCAAAGAGTTGTCCGTGCACATATGGATGGAAGCTTTTTAAAGCCTTTGGTTGAAGATGCAGTTTATAGAGCATCTGCAATTGCTCTAGATATAGAATCCAAGAGAGTTTTCTGGTCTGATATTTTGCTGGATTATATTGAAACTGTTGATTATGAAGGTAATAATAGACATAACATCATCAGAGGAATTTCGAATGTGCAGACTCCATCACGAATGACACTTTTTGAGCGAAAAATATATTGGATCGATAGCTCAAAATTGGCCATTATTTCCGTTGATAAATTTAAAGGCAAAGAATCGATTAAACCAGTAACACCCCTTACTAAAGATGGTAAAGACCCTAAAGGTATTGTTGCTTACCATGAACTATTACAGCCATCAGCTGATAATCCATGCAAAGCTGGCTCATGTGCTCATCTTTGCATTATCACTGCAAGATCTGAAAATGAAGATTCATCTTTTTCGAAAGATCTTGGCTATAAATGTGCATGCAATGTTGGTTATAGACTAGTTCACAATCGTCGCTGTGAGAGAGTAACAGAGTTCCTGATGTACTCTCAACAAAAATTCATAAAGGGAAAAATTCTGAACCCAGATGTATCTAGTTTTACAGACGCAATCCAACCAATTGTATCAAGGAGTGCTAGATTTGTTGGTCTTGATTTTGATTTTTACGAGGGCTACATATACTACTCTGATGTTATTCTAGATGTTATTTATAAGGTCAAGATACAAGGAACTGAACGAGAAAATGTTTTGGCTTCTCAGAATGAAGGTGTTGAAGGACTTGCAATTGACTGGGCTTCTCGCAATCTGTATTATATTGATAGTAGAAAAGGTACACTCAATATCTTGAGCACGGTTAATACAACTTACAGAAGAACACTGCTTAAGGATTTGAAAAGACCAAGAGCCATCGTTGTTCATCCCAATAAGGGATATATATTCTTTTCTGAATGGGATAGACCAGCTAATATCAGTAGAGCTAATTCTGATGGAACAGATGTTCACGTTTTCGAAAATGTTCTACTCGGGTGGCCCAATGGACTAAGTATGGACTATGAAAAGGATAGACTTTATTGGTGTGACGCCCTATTAGACCATATTCAGCACGCCGATCTAAATGGCAAGGATGTGAGAACAATTTCATCAAGGCTTATTCGGCACCCATTCTCACTTGTTGTTTATGGTGATAAATTGTTTGTAACTGATTGGCGATTAGATGCCATAATTGAAATGAACAGATCTGATGGGAGTGAGGAGAAAATAATTGAAAAGGTTGAAGAGTCAAATCGCTTATACGGCATAAAAATTTATTCAAAATCTGCACAAAAAATTATTGAAGGACATCCCTGTCATAAAAATAAGGGTGGTTGTTCAAAACTATGTTTTCCAATACCTGATAATACAACAGATGTCGGAATTTCGGCTCGGTGTGGTTGTCCTTATGGAGAAAAGTTGAATTCTGATGGACGGACATGTAAATCAGATCCTGGAACTGAACCACCAGTTCCAGCATGTAAACATTCCTGGGATTTCACATGTGACAATCAAAGATGTATTCCTAAAACGTGGGTATGTGATGGTGATGATGACTGCCTTGATAATTCCGATGAAAATCAAAACTGCACTGCTCCTACCTGCTCCGAAAATGACTTCCAATGTGGAAATGGCCGATGTATTCCTAAAGGTTACTTTTGTGATGGCGATAAGGATTGTGATGACTTTTCAGGTTCGTATGCTTAGAATATTCTTCATGATTGTGTTATAACTAACTCAATTTATATACTTAAAAAATTGTATAGATGAGCGAGGATGCCAAAATGTGACATGTGAGTCAAATCAATTTAGCTGTACTAATGGGAGATGTATTCCCATGACATGGAAATGCGATGGGGAAAATGATTGTGGGGACTCCTCTGATGAAGGAGATTTTTGTGCTGAAAAAACTTGTGCTTATTTCCAAGTAATTAATTTTTCTTTAAATTTAGTTGTATAATATTTATGTCTTAATCTATTTCTTATTTTTTTAAGTTTTCATGTGCAAGTTCTGGCCATTGTATTCCTCAATCCTGGGTTTGCGACGGTGATAATGATTGTTTCGATAATGCGGATGAGGAAGGTTGTCCTCCAATAACATGTTCGGCTTCTCAGTTCAAATGCAATAATCAAAAACAATGCATTCACGAGTCTTATAAATGTGACGGAATTCCGGATTGTGAGGATGCTAGTGATGAACTTGGGTGTCCTTCCATAGCTCCAGATCAATGTGCAGATCAACAGTTCAAATGTAAAACATCTGGTATTTGTATTCCAATTCGTTGGCACTGTGATGGAACTTCAGATTGTGGAGATGGCTCAGATGAGCCAACCACTTGTGGAAAAATTGACTGTCAAGAAAATTACTTCAAATGTAAGAACTCCAAATGTGTATATAAGTCCTTTGTATGTGATGGAGAAGATGATTGTGATGGAGATGGGTCTGATGAATCTTTAGAGCACGCCTGTAAAGCTCCAGAATTTGTTTGTCCTTCAGGGTCTTGGAAATGTCCCGGAATATCTGATCATTGTGTTCCCATTGATAAAATTTGTGACGATCATTTTGATTGCCCAAATGGGGCAGATGAAGGCCCAGGTTGTGACGCCAACGAATGTTCCAATTCTAGAAGTGTATGCTCTAATGAATGCAAAGAGACGCCTTTTGGTCCTCTTTGTATTTGTCCTAAAGGAGAGGTTCTCAATGGTACTGAGTGTATGGATTTGGATGAATGTGCAACACCAGGCGTTTGTTCACAAGGTTGTAAGAATATCAAAAAAAGTTACATTTGTAGCTGTGTTGATGGCTATGAATTGGAGGGAAAACATAAATGTAAGGCATTAAACCATTCGGAAGCTACTTTGGTTATTTCTAATAGACGATCGATATTAACGGCTGATATAAGTCAAAGATCTGTTGAGCGTATTCCAGTATCTGTTAAAAATGTCGTTGCTACGACTTCTGATATGCATAATAAAGTCATTTATTGGTCTGATATGGAGACAAAACAAATTATGCGACTAAAAGCTGGTGGAAATGAACCTGAAGTTCTAATTAATAGTGGATTAAGTCTTGTTGAAGGATTAGCATTCGATTGGGTAGCTAGAAACATATATTGGTTGGATTCAAAGCTTAATATTATAGAAGTTTGCCATGAAGATAAATTACATAGAATGATACTAGTCAATCAGAATATCAGTCAACCTCGTGGTCTAAGCATAGATCCATCTGAAGATGCTAGGTGGATGTTTTGGACTGACTGGGGTGAGTATCCAAGAATAGAAAGAGTTGGAATGGACGGTACCCATAGATCCATTATAATATCGACAAAAATATATTGGCCCAATGGACTTGCTTTAGATATACCAACAAAGAGAATTTATTTTGCCGATTCTAAGTTAGACTTCATTGATTTTTGTAATTATGATGGTTCTGGTAGACAACAAGTTATTGCAAACAATCATTACTTACTCCACCCTCATTCTCTCACAGTATTCGAAGATCAGATCTATTGGACTGATCGTCAATTAAACAGGGTTATGCAAGCTCGAAAATTCCGAGGACAAAATGAAAGTGTTGTTTCACATTTAGTATCACAACCACTTTCTATTCATGTTCACCATCCTGTGTTGCAACCTCAAATGAGGAATCCATGTGAAGAATCCAGATGTGAACAATTGTGTCTCCTTGCTCCTAAAATTGCAAACCCCTTGGGATTTACTTGTAAATGCCGTCCTGGTTTCCGACGTGGTGATGATGGATCCTGTATTGAAAAGGATAATCCCTTCCTTATGGTGATTAAAGAAAATCAAATTGTTGATTTATCCCTAATGCCCGAGGATAAAAGCATAGGATACTTTACACCTGTCGTTGATATAAAGTATGGTGTAAGTGTAGATTATGACATCAAGAATCAAGAGATTTTTTGGGTAGAAACAGAAATGGGAGACCAAACGAATGGCACATTATACCGAACGAAATTGGGAGGTGGAGAAAAAATAGACTTCTTCGATCAAGTCGATACAGGAATTGTTGGTGCTCCTTACTGTATTGCTTTTGATTGGGTTGGGAGAAATCTTTACATTGGAAATAGAATGGCTTCCGAAATTAGTCTTGTTCGAGTAGATGGAAAATTAAAATATAGAATGCTTATTCTTGACAATGACGGGAGGGAAGAGAGCGTTGCAGACCCTATTTCTATTGTTGTGCATCCAGGAAGTGGTAAATTATTTTGGTTAGATGTAGGAGGTCCTGGTATACCTTCAAAGATTGGTTCTGTATACATGGATGGCTCTGAACCAAAGATAATTGTGAAAGACATCAGAAGTCCTGAATATTTAGCAATCGATTTACAAAAAGAAATATTGTATTATTCAAGTAGTGATAACCCTAAGGTATGTACATAATTTATTATAATTTTTTTTATAACTATAAATGTGGTTATATATATATTTAGATTGAATCTTGTAATTTTGATGGAAGTAATGGACAAGTGATAGTGAGTTCAAAAAAGAATCATCCTATTGCAAAGGCTACTGGTATTGCTGTAATGGATAGAAGGCTTTACTATTTGGATCCTCTGTATGAAAAAGTAGTTCGTGTTGACGTTACAGATGGGTCCAATGAACAAATACTCATAGAAAATGAAGCTAATTTAAGAACATTAAATATTTTCCAAAAACGACAGCGTAAGTCATATACATTAAAATGTGACTAAATGTGTACTGACATGCTTGTTTATATTTTATTATTAGGTTCAGCCACCCATCCTTGCCTTAGCAATCGTGGAGGCTGTGAACATATTTGTATACCTTTTGTTAAAAATCAGAGGAAGTGTGGATGTTCTATAGGATATATTCAAGGCGAATCTGAAACAGATTGTGTTCCTTTCGATTCTTTTATCGTTATTTCTCAATTACAATCTGCTCGTGGATTCAATATCAAGCAAAACAAGGAAGCTATGGTTCCAATTACCGGGAAAGGTCATAATATCCTTCATATGGACTATCTAATTGATAATGATAGCCCCAAGGGCAATAAATGGATATATTGGGTCGACAACGAAATTGATGGATTTCGTGGTATTTATCGCATAAGACCAGATGGAACTCAATTAAGTCACATTATCGAAGAAGGAATAGGAAAATCTGGAATAAGAGGGATTGCTATTGATTGGATTGCAAAAAATTTGTACTTTACAAATGTGTTCCCGCATGAAACATACATTGAAGTTTGCTGGCTTGACGGAAAACATCGTAAAGTAATATATAAGAGCACTACAGACAATCCTAGAATGCTAGCTGTTAATCCAGTAAAACGATACCTTTACTGGATTGATTATGGTCAATATCCAATGATTGCACGATCCTGGTTAGATGGATCTCATCGTAAGCCAATTGTTACTACTCAAATTAGTGATCCTAGAGATTTGACTATTGACATGGCAACTCATGATGTATATTGGGTCGATTCAAGGAAAGATGCTATTTTCAAAGTATCAGCCAATGGAGGAAACCGTCAAGTAATTAGAAGAAACCTTCCTAGTCCCAAAGGCTTAGCATTACTAAAATCAGACATTTTTTGGGTTGATAGAAATTTGGGAAATATTTATAGAGCATCAAAACTACATAATCAAGTTGCTGCACCTAGTATTGTTAAGACTCAATTAGAAAAATTGAGAGATATCATGATAGTAGATAGTACAAATCAACCCTCAGCCTCAGATAACCCTTGTCAAAGATTAGGAAATGGAAACTGCGAGCAGCTATGCTTTTCTTACCCAATGGAAGAAGAAAGTGGAAGTCAAGGAAGTGGAGGAAGGAAGTGCGCTTGTGCAACTGGAGAACTAATCAATGAATGGAAATGTTCCACTCCTAAATCGTATTTGGTTTACTCAACTCGAACTGAAATTCAAAGTGAAAACATTCCAAAGGGAGATTCTGTAAACGCAAATTCTGCTAAACCTTTTATCCCTGTTCAGAATATGACAAACGTAGTGGGCGTAGACTTTGATTACCAGCAAAACCGTCTTTATTTTACTCAAATTGCACCATTGGCTCGAATTGCTTGGTTAGATGCCAAAAACCCCACATCTTCGGGTATAAATGTTATTTTGGAAACTAAAATAAATCCCGAAGGCATAGCTTTTGATTGGGTTCATAAAAAAATTTATTGGACGGATTCAAGAAATAATTCGATTTATGTCATGAATCCTGATGGTTCTCAAATTGTCGATATAGCAAGAGTTGACCGTCCAAGAGCTATTGTGGTCCATCCTTGTAAAGGTTTAATGTTTTTTACTGATTGGGGACGTTTTGGAGAAAGTGGCAAAATTTACAAATCTACCATGGCTGGTACTCTACGTGAAGCAATTGTCAAAAATAATTTGACACAGCCTAGTGGTCTTGCCATTGATTATAACGAAGGTAAACGATATCATCAACTTTTTATATTAATTACTTATTTTTTTTCTTTTAATGAAATGCACAGATATGTTGTATTTTACTGATGCTGTGCGCGAGGTCATCGAAAGAGTAACTATCAATGGAACGAGAAGAACAGTTCTTGTTTCGGCTACTATTTATCCATTCGCTATTACTGTCGATGATTCTTACATTTATTGGACGGATCTCCAGTTAAGAGGTGTATACAGAGCAGAGAAGCATACTGGAGGAAATATGAAAGAAATAATTAAGCGATTGGAAAATTCACCTCGTGATATTCAAATCTACGCACCGGAAAGACAAAACTGCACAGTCAACGTATGCACAATAAATAATGGAGGATGCTCTGAATCTTGTCACCCAGGTCCTAATGGTACTGCAATTTGCCGCTGTTTTAATGGTGGAAAATCTGTGAACGAAAATAAAATGTGTGTCAATTCAACATATAATTGTGAAGGAGACAAATTTACTTGTGCAAATGGAAAATGTGTGTCTCGCCTTTGGGCCTGTGATGGAGATGATGATTGTGGCGACAACTCTGATGAATCTGAAAATTATTGTTCTTACCACACATGTAAGCCGTCTGAATTTAGATGTGGAAATGGAAGATGCATTTTCGAAACATGGAGATGCGACCACGAGGACGATTGTGGAGATAGATCTGACGAGGAAGAATGCGATTACCCTAAATGTGCCGAAGGTAATAAACAGTAAATTTTGTTAGCTTATTAAGTTTTTAAATAATAATTTTATATGTAGGGGAATTCACATGTGAAAATTATCGATGCATACCGAATAATCAAGTTTGTAATGGAAAGAATGATTGTAAAGATTCTTCAATATCTGATGAAGACATCCAACTATGCAAAGATAAAAAGAAAGATATATCTTGCAATGTGGATCAGCTTATTTGCAATTCAACTACAATATGTGTACAGCATTATTGGCTTTGTGACGGTGATGATGATTGCGGTGATAATTCTGATGAAAGTCCTGTTCATTGTGCTGCAAGGACTTGCCCTCCTAATACGTTCCGTTGTCCAGACCAAAGATGCATTCCTGCTACTTGGTACTGTGATGGAGAAAAAGATTGTGAGGACGGAAGTGATGAACCCGAAGATGCATGTAATGCAGAGGATCGAACTTGCTTTGGCGATTTGTTCACTTGTGATAACGGTAATTGTATCCCTAAGATTTATGTTTGTGATGGTGATAATGATTGCAATGACAACTCTGATGAAAGTCCTGAGAGAGAATGTAGTAAGAGAACCTGCGACACAGAAGAAGAATTTGAATGTAAAAAGAATATAGCTTGGAATAGATCGGGTTGTATTCCAAAACGGTATGTGTGTGATGGTGAGGCAGATTGTGTTGATGGTGCGGATGAATCATTGGAGCATGCCAACTGTACTAGACCAAAACGTGAATGCTCCGACACAGAATTTCGCTGTGATACAGGAAAGTGTATCAATCTTAAATGGAAATGTGATCATGCAAATGACTGTGATGATGGAAGTGATGAACCAAAGGAATGTAAAGATCACTACAGAACTTGTAATCCTGAAACTGAATTCACTTGTCAAAATTCGAAATGTATAAATCAGAACTATCGTTGCGATGATGAAGATGATTGTGGTGATAATTCTGATGAATTCCATTGCGATAAAGCAAGTATAGCTTGTCCTGAAGGACATTTTAAATGTCAGCGAAGTAAAGAATGTATTCCGTATGAAAAAGTTTGCGATAAAGTATCAGACTGTACAGATAATACCGATGAACCCTTGCACTGTAACAAGAATGAATGTGACATGATAGAAGACAATCAATGTGGTCATTACTGTGTAGATACAAAAGAATCATATAGATGTGAGTGTAAAGATGGATATAAGCTTATGCCAGATGGAAAGGCCTGCAAAGACATTGATGAATGTATTGAGACTCCAGGCGTTTGCTCACAGCGATGTATTAATAGAATAGGTTCATATGTATGTAAATGTGACACTTATTACTATCAGAAAGAAAATAATATCTGCAAGCGAAAAGACGGAATCAAACCATGGCTTCTTTTTGCGAATAAGTACTACTTGCGAAATATGTCTTTAGATGATTCAACTCACAACATTATTCATAATAGCCTGAAGAATGTTATATCTATTGATTATCATTATGAAAAACAATTATTGTTTTTCACAGATGTATCTGAGAACTCTATATATAGATCCCCGGTTGGAAGTTCGGAAAAAAAGGTTATTGTTAAAAATCCTTCAAGTGGCTTAGAGGGAATGTCTATTGACTGGATCAATGATAAACTTTATTGGGTTGATCGGCCTACAAAGCATCTCATTGTTGCTAATCTAGATGGTAGTATGCGCAAAACAATTTTTACTGGTATTGAAGATCCAAGAGCAGTTTCTGTACATCCAGGTCGAGGAATTTTATTCTTTACTTCCTGGCATTTACAAGCATATATTGGAAGAATTAGTATGGATGGTGACAATTCTACATTTGTTCGCATTATTGCTACGATTAAGGGAGACGACCTTGCCTGGCCAAATGCTCTTACAATCGATTATTTCTCCGATAGAATATGGTGGGCGGATGCTCATTTGGATTATATAGCTTGTTCTGATTTTGACGGAATGAATAAACATGTCGTTCTTAAAGGCCCAAAAGCTGCTCACGTATTCTCACTAACTTTACTAGATGACACAATCTATTATACTGATTGGAATCATAAGGCCGTACTAAGTGCTAACAAGTTTACTGGTGAAAATTTCAAAGTTATACGAAACACGACTCATAGACCTCATGATCTTCACATATTTCATCCTCTGCGCCAATTAAAATATGAAAACCCATGTGAAAATAATAACGGAGGCTGTTCTCATCTTTGCTTGATAGGATCTCATAAACATAACAAAGGAGTCAAATATACATGTACATGTCCAGATAATTTCCTTTTAGGAGAAGATCAAAAGACTTGCTCCCCTAATTGTAGAAAAAATCAACACCAATGTGGACCCGGTGGAAAGGATGATCGATGTATTCCTCACTATGAGAAGTAATACTTTTTTTCATATAAACGACAAATATTAATTAATTTTTTTAAGCGTCATTTTCTTACTTACTTAAAAGTTTTTACTTTGATGAATGTTACACATTGAAGCGAATTAATCGTATTTACATTATAGATGTGATGGCAAAACGGATTGTGAAGATGGAAGTGATGAACCTCCTTCATGCCCAGAAAGATTTTGTGGAGAAAACAAGTTCCAATGCAAAGACAATCAATGTTTGCTTCTTACAACTCTCTGTGATGGACACAATGATTGTACAGAAGGAGAAGATGAAGAGCTATGTGACTCAGAGTGTCCTGATAATCAGTTTAAATGTAAAAGTACTGGTAAATGTATAATTGACTCTTGGAAATGTGATGGAGATAATGATTGTCCAGATGGATCTGATGAAAATAAAGAAATGTGTGGTAAGACTCAAGTCAAAAACTTTTGGTTTGAATAACAATAATTAAATTTCGTATTTTAAATTAACAGAAAATCAAGAGTGTAAAGATGATGAGTTTCAATGTAATAACAAACGTTGTATTCCCTTATTGTGGAAATGTGACTTTGATGATGATTGCGGAGATGACTCAGATGAAGTTGCTTTCCTCTGTCGAAATAGAAACTGCACTGCAGGATGGAAGAAATGCCCAGGTCATGCCAATTATAGATGTATCCCAGAGTTTTTGTATTGTGATGGCAAGGATGACTGTCGAGATGGTTCCGACGAGTTAGATGAAAATTGTGTACCTTGTGATGAGAAAACACACTTTAAATGCAAAAATAGAAGATGTATACCCAAGACCTGGCTTTGCGATTTTGAGAACGATTGCGGTGACAAGTCAGATGAGAAGGAGAAAATTTGTGATGGTCAATACAGAGATTGCAGTGAGAGTGAATTTAAATGTGGAAATGGTAAATGCATTCAAAGTAGATGGAAATGCGATAATGAAAATGATTGTGGTGACAATTCGGATGAGGCCGATTGTGGCACCTGGGTATGTCCTGCTGATACGTTTCAATGCAAAAGTGGGCATTGTATTAAATTGAGTGATCAGTGTAATGGTGAAAAGGATTGCTTAGACTTTTCAGATGAACTAGACTGTAGTCCTAGGTTTAATAACAGTTATTGCCCAGAAGAAAAATTTGAATGTAAGAATCATCTTTGTGTGAATCAGAATGATCGATGTGACGGAAAGCAAGACTGTGGGGATGGTACAGATGAAGATCCCGAGGAATGTAGTAAGTAGAAAAAATTATATCGATAAATTAATTTTTCCGTATGATGTGATAACTTTTTATGATATACTTTTTTCGTTTTCAGAATCTTTTGTATGTGACGAAGCACACCGATTTAAATGTATTAACAATAAATGTATACCAAGATATAATGTCTGTGATGGTATTGATCAGTGTGGAGATGGTTCAGACGAAAATAATATAACTCGTTGTGAAAGTACACGCCGGTTTTGCCCATTTATGTTCACTTGTTCAAACGGTAATTGCATTTCAAAAAGTAAAATATGTGACTTACACGATGACTGTGGTGACTTAAGTGATGAAAGAGGTTGCCATGAGACGGGAAAATGTATGGACCATGAAAATAATAAAGGTGGATGCCATCATGACTGTACTAACCTGCGAAGTGGAGGTTACATCTGTTTGTGTGACAAGGGCTTTGCGTCAGATCCACATCATCCCAAAAAATGCCTAGACATAAACGAATGTTCTCTAACCACAATGAATAATTGTTCCCAAATCTGTACAAATTTAAATCCTGGGTATGCTTGCTCATGTACTGATGGATATGAATTAGTTAGTCGAGAAAGTGGAGAATGTCGAGCTAAAGAAGGAAATTCAGTTTTGTTTTTTGCTACTGGAGAAGAAATTCATGCTGAAGTTACTAGAGGACATGGTCGATTATTCACAGCAGTCAAAAATGAAACTGCCATCAAAGGCATTGATTATGACCCAGAAAATATGATGATTTATTGGATTGATTCTGATCAACACACTATAAAACGATCCTTTATACCTCTGGGTAAAACCGACTCAAATAATTTACAAACATTTGATGTAGAAATTGGGCATGCACAACTAATTCATCGAGTTCATGATGCCAAGCCTACAAGTATAGCCTTTGATTGGGTAACGTCCATGTTGTATTGGACTGAAATTGATATTTCTGGAAACTATAAAGGCTACATCTCAATTTCCAAAGAAGATGGTCGCTACAAAAAGAGAATCGTCACGTCAAACCTAGAAGAACCTTCTGCTATTGTATTAGACCCTTCACGGGGCAAAATGTATTGGGCAGATGCAGGAAATAAGCCTAAAATAGAAACAGCTTGGATGGATGGATCGCATAGAAGAACCATTGTTGATACAAGAATTATCAGACCTATTGCTCTTGCCATTGACTATACTATGCGACATTCAATTTATTGGGCCGATGAGAAAAAGGGCACAATTGAAGTAATGGATCACGATGGTAAAAATAGACAAATTATCATTAGAGGTATTGAAAATCCTTTTGCCCTGGATGTGTACGAAAACAACTTGTATTGGGTAGCTGGATATGCCGTGTATCGTCAAGATAAATTCGGCCGAGGAGTTTCTGTAGCTGTCAGTACGAATTTGAATGCACCCAAAGCATTGAAAATGTATCATAAATACAGATATAACTCCAGTCTTGAAAATCCTTGTAATGAGTATAGCTGTTCTCATCTTTGTGTTTTATTACCAGGGAGACAATCTACTTGTAAATGCCCTCTTCCTGGTGTACCTGATAGTACTGCATGTAATGCTGGTAATTATCCATATTTTTATGGTATTTATTTTAGTTTTAATTTATTGGTTTTATTTACACATCTTAACAGCTTTTGAAGCTCCGAAAAGCCTTCCGCTAAGGTGTCAATGTAAAAATGGTGGTATTTGTCGAGAAAATGGATCCTGTGATTGCTTAGATTCCTTTGATGGTGCATATTGTGATAGTTTGGTACATTCAAGGGTCAGTAAGGCGCCCCTATCTTCAAAAGCTTCCATTTATGTTCCGGTATTCCTAATCGTCATAGTCATTATAACAGCTATAGCCCTCTATATTTATTGGAGACGAAATCGTGGACTGTAAGTATATATATATGTATATTAATTTATTTTTAATATATTTAATTACCTTTTAATATCCTTTATTTTTTTCTCTTATTTCACTCTCCTTAGACCAAAAACTTTCAATTCAGGAATTGCCAATAGCGTCTCCTTTCGTCATGGTAGTAATGTGGAATTTGAAGGGCCGTCGTTTGCAAATAATGGAAACGTAAGTCCATTGTTTTAAATGATAAATAAGAGGTATCAACGTATGTATTTTAATTAGATTGAAACAAATGAGTATAATCTCAACAATGTGGCCGACGCTCCAAAGACAAATAATTCATCAACTAAAAGGGATTTTAGCAATCCCATGTATGAAGCCATGGGATCTATTGAATCTCAGGCAGAAGCCGTGGCAGTGGCCGGCAATATTCCTACAGTAGACCTTAAAACCTCATCAGGTGGAACTTATATTGAGCCGCCTTCTGACGTTCTTGCACCCATTTCATCCTCGAGTATTGTTGTTGATGATACGAAGTTACGTAGTGCAGCATCTCCGGATAATAGTGAAACCCCTGTCAGACACAAAGAACTTGATCCATCCTTAAGTGACACGGGTAAAGATACTCAACGTCTAGTAGAACAAGGAGCCTCGGAATGTTAAAATAATCATATACTTTATCGATATATTTATATATGAGTACACACAAACATATATTTATATTAATTAACCTTCTCATCTCTTTGGGGAAAAAGGAAATATGTAGAAGACAAATTAATTTAATGATGAGATGATGACGATAACATTATGTGATAAAAATGATGTACTTAGATTAAATTATTATTACTATTATTTCCTTTTGTTTTTCTAAGGGTACGTTAAAATTAATTCTGTTTTGAACTATTTGAGATTACCAAAAAAAAAAAAAGGTGCTTTTTCCTTCTTGTTATATAAAAGTTGCTATATATGTACAGAAGATGTGGTTTTTGTATGCAGAAAAAAGAAAAGAAGGATTTTATGGTTACATACAAACATCATATATCAATATAATTATTATTATCTACGTATATTGTATTAATTTTAGCTATTTTTTTATCATTTGTCCATACATACAAAACAACTATTAATTATATTCATTTTGAGTTATTATTAGTATTACATAGTTAAATCTTTTACTGCCCCATATTCAGGGACTACGCCTCTTTCAACAAAAAATAAATGAAACACTTAAATATAAATCCGTCCATATTTTGAAGAAAAAAAATGAATAAATAAACTAATATTGACAAACTTTGCATTTATGATTCCTGCATGATTTTTCTAATTAGGGATTATACCTAGTTGCGGTAGTTTGGTTCCCCGCATTGCTCGGAGTTATTGCAGTGATAAATGATAATCATGGTAATCGGTACGATTTTGGGAATGTTAAAAAAACGAAACCAAAAATCAACATGGACAATTTGAAGAATAATTAGGAGAGCAGTTTAGCTGTCATGGGATTGTATTAAAACAGCCTCAAAAGAAAGAAAATAAACATAAATCCACCAACCTATATGTATATATAGGTCGGTGCATAAATCCCACTCATTATATACCGGGTGGTCGCTTGACATCTGAACACTTACTAATTCAATAATTAATGAAGATTGAGTGATTGAAATCAATTCATATTTCGATATATTAAAGCATAAACAATTAGTTATAAAATATATAAAACCTGAGGAGACAATCCAGGTGAATCCCTTTTTTATCATGCGAGTCAATCTGTAGTTATGAAAATCCTGTGTATGATGGCATGTTAAAAAAAAGAAACAAAAAATCAACATGATAACCCTCACAATTTGAAGAATATTTAAGAGGAGAAAAAGAATAACGCTTATAATGTTTCATTAGATCGACTACAATCCAAGTTCTTGACTACAATAAGCTGTGATAAGAGAGGAAGGAGAGAAGGAAATAAACAAGGATATTTGATAGAATTACTCCGATGTCGATCCCCAATTATACTCTAAGTACAATAAGGACCAAAATAAATCCCCAGGGTTACTCTCCACCTTTTATGAGCAGACACGAATATTCAATCAGGTTTTGAATAAAATATAATCTATTTAGGAAAGGATCTTGACTACTCAGTAATTAAATAATAACACAACTGCTAAGGAAAAGAAAATTCACTCTTTAGAGGTACGAATTCCAAAAAAAAACAACGAGCCACCTAATAAATTCACAAGATTTACGTCACAGGCCTTAGAAGAAGTAGAGGGGAGATTCTAAAGTTTTCTTGGAAATAGATGCAATTACTACCATACATTGGAGTAGTAAAGAACGTGTGTTTGCCATCGAAAATAAATATTGCCAAAAAATAGTTGGACATAATATTTTGTCAATATAAATTAAGCTCCTTAGTTTTTATTGGTGGTGCGATTAATGAAAATCAGTTAATTGCTTCAATTTCTAATATACAAAAAAAACACGGTTTTTTCTATTCATTTTTTGAAATTGGCAAAATTCTTTGAGTACCAATGACTCCAACAAGACTTAACTATTATTAATTAATGATTTACTTTGAAAGTACAAGTTAATACGATTGCAACGAATTCTAAAACAATTTTTAACAAGATCCCAAAATTTTCAAAACTTTTACGGCGGATCTTGTCAACCACCTTAGATAGAAAAATGACAGACCTATCAAATCGAAGCTAACTAACCTTAAAATAACATACCAAAATATATCAACGCATTATCTCGCTAACACAAAAATACCCTATATATTTTGTTGTCAGCTATTGATTCCCTCTTCTCCCTTGATACGTCATAATTTATTCATTTTCGTAAATTCACAAAGTAATAAGTTATTCTATACATATGCTCCATGCCCAAAAGAACAGGAATACCATTTCTTGTTGAGCACTCATCGCTTATATAATATATATATTGGCCATTTCTTTATAGAAATAATATAATAACTTATCATAATTACTCTTTTAATCAAACATTACTAGTAATATTATCATATATTATTGAAGAAAATACTATGTAGACTTTAATAATGTGTAATTTATTTTAAAAATGGGGAAGAAATAATATAATATATCTGTGAGTATATAAGATATAAATAGTGGTGGTGTGATTGACATATTTGGCTAACTACCAGATGATTTCGGGCCTTTTTTCTTTTTCTTTTGGAGTTAAGGTTGCGTGATACAATAAAGATAACGACGTGATATGTATGAAAAACATTTCTCTAGATGATTAGTCCATCTTTTATTTTTGTCAAAAATTTCTAAATCAAAATTTGCGAAGAAAATTGCGAAAAACTATTATTAACTAATATTGAAAAAAAAAAAAAATTAATAGCCCTTATTGACATTGTAAAGAGGAACACAAAACTATCAAAAAAATTTTGTGGCATTTCTTCTTAAAAATTGAAAATTGACGTTTTATGAAAAAGAAAGAAAAGAAAAATATTTAGAGAATGATAGATATTTCCGTTAAACGTCAATTTTTAGACTAATTTCAACAAACTTTATTTTATCTACGAATCCGATATTCCATTGGAAATCTAATTTTTTGCACCTGAAAAAAAAAGCAAAAAAAAAACAAAACTGCAATTTTCACCGATTTTTGTACCTATAACTTTATTCCTTTTGAACAAATTTAGAAAATGTACTTAATCGTATAGTTGTTCTTTAAAACGGCAGTCCCTTTTTTTGGAATCTTTCACCAAAAACCTAATTTTCAAAAAAACTTTTAACTTTACTTTAGATAGCCATTTGTATCGAAATAACAATGATACAGTATATTTCATTGTTAAGGATATATTAATAAAGCGAAGCTTCTTCCTATGAATGTTTGAATGAAAATGAGGCATTGCTGATCCAAGAAAATAACAATGTAGTTATTTTGTTGTTTTTCATGTAGGATTGAGTGTGTATACAAGGTACACTGTATATAGCGATCCCCGATGTATATCATTTGCATATTTTTGATCAATAGAAATAACAATGTAGTCGTATTCAAAAAATATTCCAAGACTTTTTCATGTAGCATTGAGCGTATGCACAGGGTGTGCTGTATATAATGCTCCCTGATGTATATAATAAATATATTCTTGATTTAATAAAAAACAATGTTGTTGTATTAATAGAATACCGCACTGGGTCAACGAATCTCAATAACATATTTTTAAAAGTTCCGCTTTTCAAAACATCATTCTATTTTACTTAATAGACGAACCCCTATTATATCTTGCTAAAGCAATGAAATCTTCAAAAAAAAATCTACTCCAGATAATTTCACATTTTTGTATGCTGAATGTTGGACAAATTATATCAAATTTGATTAAATAAAATTCAAACAAATTCAAGGAACACAAAATTCTTGTTCTACTTCAATTGTGAACTATTAAACATGATTAAGAAAACTCTCCATAGCATCGGCGTGCTTTTTGCATTCAAATTTATGGATTTTGAGTTAGTAAGCTAAATGATCATAAATCAAGCCCATACACTACTAACCAAGAAGGGTGCGTCACTTACAATTCACGTTCTAATGTTTAAATGTATAAAGTGGATAATTTTCACTCTCAAAATGTTTTTTATTAGTAATCAAACCATTCATTGATGTATCAGAAAAGTGTTTAGTAATTGAAGGATCTGGTACTCAAGTTTATTACTAATTAATTAAATCAATTTTTTTCTAATGCACAAAATATGCATTTTTGGTCAAAGCAGGCATGAACATTAATTATAGAGGATCTTTTTTCGTTTCATTAGCTTCTTGAGCCGAATCACATTCATGAGAATTTAATCTTTCAAATGAAAACACACACAAAAATACGGCCACGTTCGGTAATCTTGAAGGAAAAGATATCAAAATATAGAGAAGTTGTCTTCAGGACTGCCCGTCTCACATTTCCTCATCATAGCTACTCGTAACGAACTTCCAAAGACAACTTAAACACAGAGGTTTAGGAGTAAGTTTTGGACAAAAGAAATAGGTCATCAAACTTTATGCCAATGATATTACTTAGATGATGGAAGGCAATTCAAACAAACAATTAAAAAATAGGATTGTAATTATATTGTAGTTTTTCGATATTTTTGAGATTAGAACTGGTTCTAACAATAAATAAGAAAAATACTTCCTTTGGGTTCATTGAGTCCATCAGAAAAGTAGTAGGGGGGCTTTTTTACAACAGAAAAACTTTCAGTACTTTATTTTATTATTTTTTCATTATTAAAAAGATGTCTCTCACTCTCAAAATTCAAATCTCCGAATAAAAATGTCAAGGAAAAAAATACCTTCAGAAAATAAACTAAATTAACAAAAAAGATTAATCAAGGACCTCACTTGCCTAAAATTTATTCATCCTGACGAAAAAAATTAAATTACAAAGCAAAAATTCCTGTGGACGCCCTTTTTAAGATACTTCTTTATAGAGAGAATCAGAAATAAAATGTCTTGAGATACTCCCGCTCTGTCAAAGAAAAGAGATCAGAGATCCGAAGAGTATGGCGGCTTCTTAAGAACTGACGATATTTAAAAATTGAATATTTATTTAATTTTTATATTTCATTTGATTTTCTATAAATTATAATTTTTTTTCTAATTATATTATGTACTTAAATATATTAAATGAATTGATATTTCAAAACAGTTTTGGAATAGAAAAAAATCTCTTCATGTTGCAATTACAAAAAGAACACGATCTTCCATTTTTAAATTTTTTTTTAACCTATGACTATAAAATTTGATTGTGAAAATATATATCTTCTTTTTCAGCAGAACTTCAAGTGAAATTATGAACTATATTTGCTCAAAACTTCAAAGAAATTAAATGGTTACAAGAAAAAACAATTATAACAAGAAGAAATAAGGATGTTGATAAAATTTATTAAGATATTTAGGATAAAATACCTGTGTGCTTAAGAACATATTAATCTGTCGATTAGAGTTTATGGATACAAATGACACAGAACACTATCCAACCAAGTTTCTTAACCATACAAAGCTAGTGGGAACTCCTTTACATAACTTATCATTAAAAGTTGTAGTTCAATTAATCTTTTTATCAATATAATTATAAACAATTATTACAAAACTATCCAGTGATATGTACGTGGAAATACAGAAAATTCTAAACTACTATTACATTTTGAAATGACAGTCTATACACCAATGTGGTTCTAATAAAAACAGCCAACTAGTAAGCTGTGATGCAAAATGTACATTTGAAACAATTAAATTAAAATGAAAAAATATTATATGTAATTAATTTTAATGCCTGTTTTGACAAGAAATGCATATTTGCTTCATCCTAAAAATATTTGATATAATAAACGAAAATAAGCTTAGAAGAACATCAGAAAGGCTCAATTAGCTTTTTAAATTACGAGAGTTCGAACTTCAAGATACTTTAAATCAAGATTGATTCTAAAGACTATGTTTATTTTATTCACTGGCAATTAATTTCAGTAAAAGAGCCTCCAATGACCATATCTTAATCAATAATAAATTTTATGTTGAGGGGGAAAATTATCTATTTCATACTCAAGCAGTAGAATGTACAATTGTAAGTGATGTAACCTACTTGGTTTGTAGCGTAAGGACTTGATAATGATTTATGATCGTTTGGCCTATTGACTCAAAATCCCTAAATTTGAATCCCAAAAAAGTTTTTCTCTTAATAGTGCTCAATAATTCAAATTTTTGTATTTGACTATAGTATTTCAAATTTACTGACACAAATTTGGTTTAATTTATCCAACATTCAGAATGAAAATAGAAAAAATATCTAAACAATTTTTTTTTTGAGGATTTCCTTACATTTAGAGCAGTTTCGTTAATTAAGCAAAATGATATTATGCTTTGAAGTGTGGAACCTGTCATAGTATATATTTTTGAGCAATTTTGATCCTGTAAAAAAAATCAAAAGGTAATTTTTTTTCCATGTTTCAGATGCAACAATATCCTAATTGCAGTTTCCTCTGAATCTATTCAATAAAAACCCAGGGGTGGGCTATGGGAGTCTGTAGCCCCCCCCATAAAAAAAAAAAAGAAAAAGAAAAAAAGAAGGGAATTTTCGCTTCTTCCTAGAAAATTTAACATTTCAATTTTTTTTCATTATTAAGTTGAGTACTTAAAATATAATTTAATTTTCCAAATTATTTAGTGATTAAAAAAGGAAATACGGGGTTTTTGCATGTAATATTTTTTCTCTTTCACGTCGCTATCTCTATTGTATCACGCAACCTTTCCTCCAAAAAGAAACAGAAAAATGCCCGTAATCATTTGTTAGTTAGCTAAATAAGTCAATCAGCTATTTATATCTTATATAGTCGCAAATTATCAGTGTCATATTATTTCTTTACCATTTTTAGAAGAAATTACATATTATTAAAATCTGCATAGTATTTTATTTAATAAAATTTATAATTTTGCTTAGTAATATTTATTTAAAAGAGTATTTATAACTAATTAATATACCATTTTTATGAAGAAATAGCCAAAATTTCTTCATAAAAATAATAAAATGTCCAATAAATATATATTATAAACGACGAGAAATTGTAATTCTGTTCTTTTGCAAACGGAGCATATCTACAGAATAACTTATTACTTTGTGTATGTATGAAAAAGAATAAATTATGAAATAGCCATTCCATATCAAGGGAGAAGAGGGAATCGACAGCTGACAACAAAATGCATAGTGTATTTTTATGTTAGCGAGATAAGACCCTGCTTTGTTCATTATTTACTAGGTCTTTGTTGTACATTTAACCACATATTTATTATATACATTAAAAAATTACACTCTTTTGGGTAAAATTTTGGACTTTATATTTTTTTTTTGGAAAATAAATTGCCGAACTTCTTTCAAATTGGAGCCCCCATGTGAGCCATGTGCAAACTAAAAAAAATTGTTTTTTCCACGAAGAGGTATGATAGTCAGTAGCTTGTTGTTTAAAAAAATGGGGCATTGCGAGATTAATTTTGAAAATACCCTCTAAATAATATTAATATTGAGGGAGTTATATTCTTTTGCCGCAAGACGGCGACACTCTCAGATGCTTCATTAACAAACTTTATACAAGTAAACAACGCTCCTGCCCTATTTGATATATTTTTTATTAAAACCGTCATTAAGAAGGATTGTTCTTTCCTTAAAAAAGGTCATTCTAAAGATAAAATTGAACATTCTATATTATAAAAAAAAGTGATACGATAATTATTAAAAAAAGGTCATTTTATTTTAGAAAAAATTCTTACATTTACCCCAGTACTCTACTCACACTAAAACCCGCCCTAGCCTCTGTTATTAATTATTATACCACCCAGATTGGAATTTTAGCCCTGCGCTATCAATTTCGCATAGGGCTCCGTAATAGCCACTCGGACATTTGGACATGTCCCCTGCCAATTGATGGATCTATGTATTATCCACCCATTAGTTAATATAAAATGAAGTTGAAATGAAATAGATGTAACAATAACATAAAACACAGAGAATACTTCCAATACTTTACTAAAACTAAAGGACTTTAGGCAGTACTTTAACTAAAACAAATATTTATACGGTAATTTGTTGTCGGTTTTCGGTTTTTATGCTTCTTTTCCGTTTCTCCGTGTTGGAGCGAGGATTGACTCAATTTTAAGTAGCTATTGTTACGCAGTGAACAATTCTCAAGAGTAATTGTATAATATTTTTTTAGTTACGAAGAATTGGCCAATTTCACCATTAGCTAGTTTGAAGCGATGGGAGCTTTTCACTTAAAAGAGTAAAATTCAATACTCGACTTCCTGGTATGATTTTCTTGATGAAACAAGAAATAAAATTGTAGTTTTAATTTCCCTCATGCTGGGCTCTTTCATATCCATGTTCAAGGACAATAACTCTTGAAGTACCGAGTGCAATAGAATTTCGACAGAAATAGGACTACCAACGGAAGTGTGTCTGAACTCTTTTAATCATTAATGTAATTATCCTTAGGAGTAATGATGGCTTCTAGGAGGCGGAAGGCCTGATACCCACTGTGGATGTAGCCCTCTATCATGGCATTTCAGTGCTGGCTGAGAGTGGCTTTTGAGGGTCTCGGTGATTGAATGAAGAACATTAAAGGCTTTCCCTTGACTTGCACCCAAAAGTCGAGCCAATGGGTTTAATATAAGGGCTGTAGAGATCCCAAGAGTATCGAAAAAGGGTTCAAAAGACCCATTGAAAAAGATCTTGCAACGGAGAAGATGGGTTTCTGTCATTGCTTGTGTTAAAAGTGGCATCTCCAACCTCACAAGACTCTTTCCAATCACTTCTGGACAGTCTGGTGCGGAACACCAAAATCTCTTGCATGGGCCCTCATGGACTTGAGGGGATTGGCCTAGGCTGTTTTATTTAACTCTTCCGAGTTCAGTTTGGCCTTTTTGACGGAGCCCTTCGTCCTCTTCAACGTTTCGGACTTGCTGACGGTGTAGACTGTGGTCCTGGAGATACCCAACCCGTTGTAGTAACGAAATGTTAATTCGTCAATCACGTTCCAGTGTCCTTTTCTCGACTTGTATGTAAGCTAAAGAGCTTATGCTTGTTTTCTTATGCGCCCCTAGTCTTATGTTACTAATTGTTTACTTTATGCTTTAATATATCGAAATATGAATTAATTTCAATTACTCAACCTTCATGTGAATATATACAAAATCCATGAATATTTTAAACAATTTAACTATATATTTTGTATCACAAACTTTTATGTTATATTCATAAAATGATAATATAGAGTTACAGTAATAATAATTATAGTCATGATAATAAAAGAAGTCCATTAAATTTGGGATATGCCCATATAAAGCTCATAATTATAAGATTATAATTTTAATAATAATTCATAATAATAAGATTTAGATAATATTTGATCATTATAATTTGGTTTTTTCCCCTGGATAAATAGATATACATAGATTATAATTCATATACCTACCTCCTCCTATTATGCAAATTCAAACAATACAAATCAACGGACGAAGAACACTATTTCTTTTCTTCACATTTTAGAATAAATAATAAAAGGTGAGAAATAAACATATCTTGAAACCATCTTACATTTAATAAAATTCATATTAAAAAAAAACAAAAAAAAACTACAAACAGTAAGAATATTGTATTAATTGTTAAATAAATATATTATGTATTTATAATATATGACGTCATACATTCATCCTACATACTTTGTTTAAGTAATATAGTATGCATATTTGATTCTTTGGTTTCTCGTTAGGAATATGTAAGAGTATATTGTACATATTATAAGGGTCTATTATGCGAACCATCATTTTCTGTGTCTTCTTCAATCAAATTCCTCGACTATTACATTTTACGTGGAAGTGTTCCAACAATGAAATTTGGCTTTTGTTTTTTAGCTTCAGCTAGATCTTTACTCGCTTGTTTATATCCTATTGGACCATAGTCGTACAGATCTTTGTAATCAGCATCCGCGTAGTCAATATTTTTAGCACCATCTACGTCATTTTTAAGAGCATCGAAGTCCTACAAATAAAAATATTCATTGTATTAAGGAGTCATCCAGGATTTAGAAGAAATTCAGAATATAAAGTGGGAAAGATACGAAAGAATAAGGGGAAAATTTGTCAATGAGAAGTTCAATGCGCAGAAAGATATTAATAAAGCCTTGAATATAAATATAATATTTTTTAAATCCTTGAAATACATTTAAAATGACTTATTCTTCAATGATTTTCTTTCTATGTATAAACCCCTAAAATTAAGAATTACATGTTAAGATTAATAATGTTTTAGTTATAACATAGAAAGCAAAAAAATATTGATAAAGTATGTCAATTAATATAATATCTACCTAAAAAATGTGTATCGAATTCAATTGTTAGCCCTGGTCGATCCGTGAGTGTTAGAAGTTAAGTAATAACTACAAATAGTCCAAATGAAGAATAAAAACAACAACTAACAAACACACACAAACGCAAAGGGATCGCGAATAAGTTTTACAGAATTAGTAATGAAGGTTACACGTCAATCTCTTGCCCCACTGAAGCCTGTGAGTTGAATTTAAGAATGGCATAGTCTGTAGTTGAAGACGTGGGGGGTCGATTTTGCTGATTGAGATTATCACCCGTTGACTTTTTGAGTGCAAGGTCTGCATACACGATTCGACCTGATCCTGAGGATGCTGTTGTACTTGTGGTTGACTGATCCGTGTCTGTCGTGTTGTTTCTGGAGGGAGGAGGTTGCACGGATGAATGGCTCAAATTGTTTTTGGGGTTGTTGTTTGAGGATGTGTTTTTACTGTTATTATTATTATTATTGGATTGATGACTGTTTTTATGTTTATGATTAATGTTATTGTTTAGTGTGGCAGGATGATAATAGTATGAATCAAATTGTCTTGGTGGCTGAATAGCAGTATCAGGATACACACCACCCGAACTTCCATTGGGTGTCTGAGTTCGAGCTGATAATGTTGAATAATATGAGGAGGATACAGTTCGGAGAGGAACTGCTGTACGACGGGATGGATGATTGCTAAAGGTTGGATGCTTAGCGCGACCTGAGGATAACAGATGCTCTTCTGCTTGTCTTTGATGACGAAGTCGTTCGTTGTTGCTGCTGTTTCTTAGCACTGCCCCTAGAGGGTTCGATAACTGGTCCTTTCCCGCTCCCGGTATTACACCTCGCAGGAAGTGTCGAGGTAAACTCTGATGATAATTGAACGGACCGCCGTTTCGAAGATGATGGGGGGCACCCTGATTGATTTTGTGAGTGAATGAGTGAATATAAGAAAAAAGTTTAGATTATTAGTGGGTAAGGAGATCAGCCAATCATTTACATTCAATATTAAACACATACATACAAGAATAGGTAGACTCATAATTAATTATAGCAGCTAATTTCAAGTCATTAATTTTTTAACATAAAAATGATAGATCAATTTTCAGTTTTCAATCTATAAAATAATTTTAAAGTGTATAAAATCCCATAACCATTTACGTTTGTACCCCTAAAATTAAAAATTATGTATACCTGATTTTCATTAAGATTATTTGATCTACTATAATTATTATAATGATCGTTGTAGTTTCGAGAGGAAGGGTACTGTGAGGAAGGAGGTAGAAGATGATAAAGGTTAAGGATATTATTGAGGTGTGTATTATTGTCATTTTGATTTCTGTTGTTGTTCTTTGAGTCTTCATTGTCATCCAATACAGGAGAGCCTCCTATATTATCACCTTGCTCCTTTTCAGCCTCAAGGAGATCAAAGATAGCGTCATCAATGATTGCACTTGTCGTTTCGAAATCTTCTTCTTGAATATTTACTTGACTATAATTAGCTCGACTCGGAACACGTAGACTCGCAAATTGAGGGGAAGACCTCCTTATTCCAGAGGGAGCCACAAATAATATGGAGTTATGAGCACCAGAGCGAGTGCTTCCATAACCAGAAGAACCGTTTTGACTTAATTGACTAGGAGGACGACTGAGATGACTGGACGGAGAAGAAGTTTGAAGAGGGGGAGGATGAGAAGGATGGGTAGAAGGTGGAGGAGGAGGAATAAAAGACGGGACAAGGTATGACTCAGATGTGGTTGTGGTCTCATTAAGTGGATCTACCATATTCTAAAAATTAATTTTAAATTAAAAATAAAACAAAACTCAACAAAAGGAAAAGAAAAATCAGCGTAAAATAAAAGTGGAAGTATGTTGAGCACTTGAATGGTACGAACCTACATAATATGATTGCGAATTCAAATGCAAAAAAAATCAAAAACTCAACTTTAAATAAACAAACATAAAACAATAAACAAGTTTAGCTTCTACCACTGGGGACTTCGAAAGTGGTTGCTACGTGTAAATCATATTAATCAATTAATTGAGTAGGTATACGAACAAAAAACAATGCGTAAAGAGGTGAAATAAGTGAAAGACGACAAACATACCTGCTTTTGGGGCATTCCTTGATGAAAAGGAAGATTTTCGTAAAAGGCCCTCTCTGCGTTGGGATCATCTGGGTGTCCGCTGTCGGGACTAGTTTTATTATTTTTTGATGCGATATCTATAGAGGGAAACATTTAAATACACATATAAGAAATGAATTAAAGACAGATTATACAAAGTTCTTTCACCAAAATAAAGGAAATGAGTTGTGCAAAGAAAGTTAAACTAGGTGCGAATAAGAAGATATGACACCTTCAAAATACCATTCATTATTTGTTAATAGCAATAGATTTGTATATATATATGTATATAGAAACCGATTTTAATACAATTGTATATATGTCAAGTAATCAGTGGATATATAGATTAAGATAGTCAATACCTCAAAATTAATAAATATTTATGTAAATAGCGAAATAAAGATAAAATAAGAGGGAGATATCTACAACAGAAATAAGGAAGGGCCCACTAAAGTAAGCAATGAACAGGATTTACCTTTTTGAACTGAGTTACGTACTTCAGACTCATCAGCCCTACCTCTACCACTCATTGTCATTTCCTCGGTGGTAGGAGTGGAGGACTCTGATGATTCTTTACCATTAAGCCCTTTAATATGAACATGCACTCCGGGTCTTAAGGGCCATTTATGTCTCGGTTGGGGAACAGGTACTGACTTAGCATCGATGGTATCTATTGAGGATGAATCCGTGATATCCTTAATGCTCGTGGTTACATCTCCGCTACTAATATAATTGTTGCATAATGGAAAAAAGTTAATACTTTTGGAAAATTAAACCAGGATTTTATGGATACACATGCAAAAAATTATCTTTTTTTTTTTTAATAAAAAAAAATAAGAATTGGATGGAAAAAAATAAAAAAATAATAATAATCAAACTACAAAACATGCTTTAAGTCATGACGACTAATCAAATAAAATAATATGTGAATATCGAAGTCCCGATAAATCTTGTACTCTAACTTTTAGTCTTAACTAGCTCAAACAATATCATGCCATATTTAAATGATTCTTAGATATTATATGCCTCATCTAACCTGTTAGATATTCGACAGATGAAGAATAGTATCTAAACGAAGACGGCGAAACTTCGTACGCACTAAATTGAATAAATTGTTTAATTATTGCAGTTACTTTTTAATACATTTGATTCATTTTTTGCAGCTATACGTCATCAGTATAGGAGAATCCTTTTTGAATGTCTCAAAAATGTTCATGATATATGTTGCATGGTAAAAAAATGTATTCAAGATATAGTACTTACTTATCTCTCTCCTCATTTCCATTTTGATTCGAGTCTATAGGTTATGAAAATAAATGATAAAAAAGAACAGGTTGTTAATTTCACACGATTGGTTAATGGCCATACATCTATACGTATATGTAGGCTTGTATATCCTAAGCATTTTTGAGCCAGTGAGTTTTGTGGTTGTCGTCGACAATTTGAACAGTGTTTTTTTATTTACTAAAGCCGTTGTCATTATTGTATTTTCATTCTGGAGGAGAGAACCTATAGTATGTATAAACTATAAAGAGTAACCACGAACGTGTTTGCTCATGAATGACTGAGAGTAACGGTGGGGAGTTATCAGATTAAGTCCTTGTTGGACTCGGAGCAATATTGGGGATCAGCATTGGAGTAATTCTTACCTAAATAATTGTTGGATACGGGTTGGGCTTTTTGTTTATTTCGCAGCTAATTTAAGGAAATGTCATGATAGCTAAGCTATTTTCCTCATAAAAATTATTCAGATTATTTAATTTTTAGTTTCTTTTTTTTTTTTTTTTAAAAACAACCTCGTGGATGATTTTATATTCATCTATGGTTTTCATTATTCTTTCATTCTTAAGGAGAGAAGATCTAAATGTAAAGTAATCAATAGTATTTGTACCAGTGGCGCCGGACCCATAGGGGCAATTCATCTCTTCACTTTTGAGTAATTTTATAGTTATAAAAAAATGGTCAAATCCCTGAAAAATTTGAGATGTAAAAATTTTTGAAGTATGTTTTTTTCAATTTTTTTTTATTAAAAGAAGAAGATTATTCGTTGAAATTTTATCTTCACCAATTTTTTTTACCTATCTCTAAAAAAAAAAGTTATTTGTTCAAAACAAAAAATAAATAAATAACTTTCAAATAAGTGTTTTGTCACTAAACTGTCAAATTTAAAAAGTTTGGAATTTATAGAATAAAGTCCAGCGCCGGTAAATTGTGCTCAAAAATAGCGGGTAGTAACGCTGAGGATTTTTTGTGGAGTAATAAGTTTAAGTTCATGTTGGACTCAGAGTAGAATTGAGGATCGGCAAAAGAGTGACTATTGTATGTTTGCTTGTTTTGCTTGATACGTACGAAATTTGAGTTCATTTCCTTCCTCTAATAGCTACCCACCTTCTAATTTAATGATATCACATGAAAACTAAGCAGCTCTATTTTCAAAACATTATTTAAATTGTCAGAGTTACCCAAAATGCATAAGATTTACAACTCTACATATATGTATGTAACTTAATAAAACGCTCAAAAAACAATTACATCAACAACAAAAGCAAGAAAATAACCTCCAAAAGCTTAAAAAGAAGCAACAATTTCATTTCCCTAGTTGAGGTCGTTGACAGTCAATAACTTACACTTTTCTTCAGGCTTTTTCTTCTTCCTACAGCACATAATATAAGCAACCACGAGAAGTAGTAGAATCACGACTATAGCGGCAAGTATGGTGACAACGATAATGAAATTCGAATTCCCCATTTTGACTAGTCCAATACCTTTAAGATACAAATGAATGGGATTGTCATATCATTAAAATACCAGAGTTAATATCCCTTACCCTCAACTTCTAACTCACAGGGGAATCCCTCTCCCATTGAGTTATTAACATAGCAATAATAAAGACCAAAGTTTTCCTCTACCGGATCCAAACGCAAATAAGAGTTGAGACCATCTACTTCTGCACCCTTAATTGTCTCATTCCCTTTTTTCCATTTGAAAAGCACATCCGTTGGATTGGCAACGGACTCGCACGTTAGCTGTAAGTAACCATCTTCATCACATTGCTTAATGACACACTCAGGTTTATCTGGGAATTCATAAAATATGATACAGGCGTGGCATGAAATATTTTGGAACTTACATTGTACGTCGATCAACATGGACACTTCAGCAGAACCATGTCGATTTTGAACTCGACATGTATAATCTCCTGCCTGATTACGAGAAATCCCATAGTCAAATAACAAGTTACTGTCTGTCGTGATAATTTCATCATTAAACTTCCAAATGTAGTTGGCCTCGGGATATGACTCCGTTTCGCAGGAAATTTTCTCAGTGGATTTCCCTTCTTGAACAGTAACAATTTCCTTGGATACTCGAATATTTTCAGGAGGATCTGAGTAAAGAAAGCTAGATTTAGACACATATAGCAAATCAATTGTAATTGCAACATACATTCAACTCGAAAGTAAGTATCACTGCTAACTCCTGGAGTTCCCACTAAATTTTCCGTACTTTGACAAGTAAAATTAGCATTATCCGTCTCCCTATCTAGTTTTCCATTTGGCCAGTTTTGAATTCTCCAGATGAGCTCGGATTTAACTGACTCAAAGTCATTTTTAGCAAAGTTTGAAGGAAGGGATTCTGTAATGATTGTATATCTTGAGTCATCATCCGCAATAGGAATTCCATCCTTTAACCAAAATATATCACAAAGAGGGGAACATTCAACTTGACAAGACAACGAGAAATTCTCTGTTGTAGCCATGGCTCCTGTGTATGGAGGAAGACGTTGAATGAATGTAGGAGGTGCTAAGACTTGAATTGATATGTAGTCCTCAGTTCCTCTGCCAACTTCATTCACTGCAACACAACTAATATTCGCCTCTGTTTCTAGCGTAACAGGATTTATTGTCCAATTATAGGTTGTCACATCATTTACAACATGGCCTCCTCTCTTCCATATATAAGTTGATGCTGGAGGGCGGCCTGGATCAGACACACCACAAGTTAATGACAATGATTCTCCCTTGACTACCTCGTCATGATCTTTTTGAATAAAGGCAGTGCCAGGCGAATCTGGAAAAGGAGAAAAGAGACAATGTCAATTAAGATAAATACATAATTATGTATTCCATTAAAGAAACATACAAAAGACTTCTAAAATCTTTTCATCAGAGAAGTCACTCCATCCAGCTTCATTGACTCCTTGACATGAGAAATTTCCACTGAAATGTCGACTCACATGCTCAAGGAGTAATTTACTTGGGTCAATATCACAGAGATCCATATTATTCTCATCATCACATTGGGGTAATTCCTTTAAAAGCTCTCCATCCATAAACCATTTGACTCCAGACAAAACATTAGGATTACCCATCTTAACATCACAAAAAAGGGTCACATTTCGCTCATCTGCTTCAGAAATGGGTGATCGTGGATCCATTCTAAGTGATACTTCAACTTCATCTGAAATAATTGTATGTATTATACCATTTGTATATATTATTAAACATATATATTGTATACAACTTTATTCTGTAGGTATAATACATATGTAAGTAGGTTTATATTCGTGACAAGATAACTTACAATACACATCAAGTATAGAGGGCTCTGATGATTCCCCAGAGCCTATTTCATTTTCAAGAAGGCAATTATAGGTTCCTGACGCGTCTCTAGACACATTTTTCAAAATTAGAGCAACATGACTTAGTCCATCTTCTATATCAACAGCTGTCAAATTCCCCTCTTCATAAAACTGTCCATTCCGATACCTACAAAACTTGATTATGTACATTTGCACATGAAGTATATAAAAATAAGACTATACCATTGAACATTTGTCAAATTTTTAGGATTCGCGTCAAACTTGCAGTATATAGTCACTGTACTTGACTCATTCACAGTAATATTTGTGGGGTATATCTCAACTTTTGGTGCATCTAAGAATTAAAAAAAACCAACAGCCCATTAAATATTATCAAAGTAAATAAAAATATATCCCTACATAAGACGGAAAGCGTGATTGAATCTCTTTGGGGTTCTTCTTGAAAAGATTCGAGAATGTCATTATTTGCTTCACAAGTTATAAACTCATTATTTTCAAAACGAGAGGCCGTGAAGCTGATTCGACTCTGCGTCTCATAAGTATTGTCCTCCTAAAAATAAAACACTTTTTAGTCATCTATATACAACTTAAAAAATATCCCTCCAATGCTAAAATTACAAAATCTTGAGCATGAGTTACCTGTTTAACAGTGACTTCAAGCGGAGGTTTCTATAATTTTCAAAGCAGCAGCAAATAGAAAATGTATAATCAATAGAAACACCTTTCTTATATTCATTAGACAAACTTCAATTAAATATATATTTTTCATGAACTTTGATTGACCTTTAACATTACATTCAATGGAAATTTAAAATGTTTTTCCTTTTGCACTTAATTATGTACTAATAAAGAAATTTCGATTTTATTGTTCATGGCTTAACTTGCATCCATTTTTGGTACTATTATATATTTTATGGCCTTATTACCTGAAGTGCTTTGACCCCCGGGGACTGTTCAGCAAAAGGTCTTGATCCATTATACCACGTAATAACAGCTGCTGGTCTTGCACCAATAGTACGACACATTAAAGTCACTGTACTTGACTCAAGTATTGGTTCGTCAGAACCAATGACTTCTGTATTCAATGGACGGACTGAAATTAAATGGTTAACCAATCCAAAAATTAGTTTGAACAATGAAAACTTACGATTCACGTCGACTTGAACAGAGGAGGACATGGGATTATCTCTTATTGCTTCATTTTCCGATTTACAAGTAAAATGTGATCCCAAATCACCTCTTGATAATTTAATACGGACCTCATTTTTACCAGTGCCAGTCCCATCAGGCTCTTCAAATGAAGAGGATTTACCTTTATAACATACAAATATAATAATAATAATTTAAGTAACATTATTTTAATATAAAAATACCAGGTAGAATGTCAGAGCCATTGTACCAAGTCACTTTAGGAATAGGTTTTCCACCACCTGATTCGCAAAGTAATCTCAACTCTTGCCCCTCGGTGTACGGCCCTATGATGGAGTTGGAAATGTTTTTGTCCTCAGGTAAAGAAATGCTCACAAATTTAGGTTCCGCAAGAGTAGTTAGTTTGACAAGTTGAACAACAGGACAATTTTTAGCTATATCAAGAAACGTGATTTCACACTTGTATTCCCCCTCATCTGTTGTTTTTAATTCCGTCAGCCTCAACTTTGCACTCGTAACGTTATCATCAATCATCAACTGGGCTCTGAGGATATAAATAAATAATACAAAATTCGATAAAAATGATAATATGAGGAATAAAACCTTTCTGACAATTCCCCTTCCGCTTTAGCGAAATCAGCAAACGGACTGTATACAAAGACTCGGCGGTTTTCTTTGTACCATTTAATGGAATGAAAATCTCCACACTCTTCTCTATTTATGCTGCATGGTAATTGGACTTCCCCTCCAGCTAAGGCTTTGATCTCATCTCGAAATGCACCTATTAATTAATTGATGAAAATATAAGACATCTCATAAATATGAATATTTAACAAAATAGTTTAATTGTAAAACAAGGAAATTAATATGAATCTGTTTCGATTTAATATATTCTATTAGAATAATTTTTTTTTTTAGCTTTCTATTGCATAATATCTAAAATTCAAATGTATTACACAATTACATTGATAGGGACTACAAGGTAGTAAATCCTAAGCCTGCAATTTTTGTTGTTATTGGCAACGTGATCAGTATTTTTTTATTTATTTTCTAAAGCGGTAATCATTATAGAGCATCCTAACGTAAGGTTGATCAAAAAACTATTCCTTTAATATCTAGTTTTATTATGTATCTGAACTTAAAATGTATTAAAAATATGTTATATATATTATTTTTATGGGCGTGGCTTGGTTTTTGGAATTTTTTGAAAAATTTCAAAAAAATTTCACCTTTGCTATTTACACAAAATTTCAAAAAATTTATTTTCAAAAATAAAATTTGTCGAAAAAAAATTTCAAATATTAAATTTTATAGGAGAAAAAATCGAAAATCCATAGCTATTCAGGGAAAATTAAATTTTTTGGAAATAAAACCAGAATTTTTTTCAAATATTTCACTTTTTGAAATTTTTTTTAAAAATCTATAGCTTTTCACAAAAAATAAAAAAAAATTGGAAAAAAGTTTAAAAAATTCTAAAATCCAAAGCTATTCACAAAAAAAAAGTAGAAAATGGAAAAATATCCACAGCTGTTCACAAATAATTTAAAAAATTATTTTGAATATTTTTGTCTAATTATCCTACTTTTCTTGTCTCTAATCGATCAAGCACTAATTATCCTACTTTTCTCGTCCCTAATCGATCAATCAACAACAAAAAAAAATTAAAATACAAATCTAGCTATTTGTATGGTTTTTTAGTACACATTACTTAGATTCATTCAAATATCAGTAGTATTCAATGCGCAGGTATTGAGTTTGTCAATATTATTATGATGTAATTTATGACGTCAATACAAATCCTTTATTTTTTAATTATTGACAGAAAATAACATTGTATAAAGTTGATCCACAAATGTTTGCTTATGACTAACAATTATAATTTGTTGGGAACGTTATACGTGTAAGTCCCTGTTGTACTCCAAGTAGGATTGAGGACCGAAAATGTAGTAATTCCTGCCTATGTCTTGACTTCATAAAGAGTGGGACTTGTGATTAATTTATTCATCTTGCAGGTGCTCGCAGCTAATTTAATAAAACTTCACTCCTCTCGAACATTCTTTAAGCTGTTAGGGGTATAATTAGGGATGTGAAAATTGTCCAAATCCTCATTGCATAGATTTGAAAAAAGTATTTGTTGATACATTGCAAGGTATTAGTGCTTATATTAATTATTTCCCCCTATTTTGAAAATTCAAACGTATTAGCGAGTAAGGAGCACTATACTTTGTAAAGAACATGAGATCTACCCCCTGCTCTTTTACTACTAAGTGAAAGCCCCTCCCCCCACCTTTTCCCCCAAAGAATTTCATTCCCCGAACCATTTACCTCACGAGCCCATTACTCCCATTCTTGAGATGTACGGTTAGTAAATGATGGTTGTTTGGAGCGATGTTGGGCAATACAACTTTCAAGTTCAAATCGGAAAGTAATTATTAGTTCTAGATATAAATCATCAAAATTTGAATACTAAATAAAAACATTTTTCAATTAAAATTGATACTTAGCCTGATTGTTTCGCCAGAGGCATACCATATAAGAGTCAATACATATTCTTACTTAATAAAGTTAAATCAATAATTACGTTTGTATGGTTGTTAAAAGATTGAACGTTTGGTAGTATGGTTACTATTTGCGGTAATGGGGGTAAAATGTTGGCGGGTAAAGGGTTCAGGGGGTAGACGGCTTTAGGAGTGAACTGTTAGGGGGTACTCCTTCTTTTTTAGAAGATTTGTCTTTGATTGTTCCCAACATATGTATACTTTTCTTTTTAATTTACACTCACGGGGAGTTAGAAAACTTCTCCATCTTTAGTTATCATGTCATTTTCCGTTGTTTTTTTCATACGGAAAATGCTTACGATTGACAAACCTAGTCATAACAGACTTCCAATTTGACCATGCCCATTTTTCAAATTAGAAATGTTAGAAAAATAAATAACTTAAAGAAAATTTATGGATTATTATGTGCTTGGAACTCTTCCAAATTCAATATACACATATACTGTTTCTATATTTTACCTATAAATATATATATATATGTTTAAATTATTATAAGGTAGCCATTATTTCCTTTGGTATAAATTCAATCAGTAATAAAGGATTTGTTAAAATAATATCCAATCTACCAGGAATAATAATTAGTAATCAATGTGTGGGTTGAAAAATAGTTTTTTGTCTTTTATGTTCATTTTCATCATTTAGTATTAATCACTTTTTGTCTAGTGGAGGGCCTTCAATCTTTTAAATAGATCCTACCAATTCAAGTCAAATATGAAAAATGTTGAATTGTATTATTGCTACATATAATGATTAAATTAATAGCAAACATCATGAGAAGGTCACACGTCGTTTAAGTTTTTTAAATGTCTCATATTTAATAATTAATTCTTATTTTGCATCCCTAAACACATATTAAATCAAATATAATAGATTTATTTTTCTGAAGGAAGAAAAAAACTTCTGCCCACACCATGAAAAGTGAACAAAATATGTTCATTTATGTATGAATATATTTTTATAAAATAAATCAATGTTTGGGAGCTCTAACACTGATCCTTCATGAACAAACTTATTTATTTATTTACAGAGACTTTAAAGTTTAAAAAAAAAAAAGAGGTTATCTTTTTATGGCCAAAAATCTTATGTATAAGAGGTATGAGTAAACAGAAACTGTTATTTTCTAATTCAGAATTCCAACTTAAATTTTCATTTGATTCTCAAAAAAAAAAAAAAAAAAAAAATCATTATGTTGCAACACATTTTCTCAACGTTTGTGAGGTTTGATCTTTTTACTGATAACGTCGTTATCTTTATTGTATCAAGCAACCTTTTTTCCAAAAAAAAAAAAAAAAAAAAAGACCCGAGATAATCTCGTTTTAGCCAAATAAGCCAATCATACCAACCGCTATTTATATCTTATATACTCGCAGACTATCACTGTCATTTATTTCTTCACCATTTATAAAATAAATTACATATTATTAAAATCTATATAGTATTTTATTCGATACTATATTATAATATTGCTTAGTAATATTTAAATAAAAGAGTAGTTATAATTTATTATTATATTATTTATATGAAGAAATAACCAAAATTTCTTGATAAAAATAATCAAATTGCCAACGTATATTATGTAAACGACGGGGATTAACAAGAAGTTGTATTCCTGTTCTTTTGGAAACGGAGCATATGTATACAATAACTTATTATTTGTGCATTTATAAAAAAGAATGAATTATGAAATAGCCATGACGTATCAAGAGGGAATCGACAGCTGACAACAAAATATATTGTTTTTTTTTGTGTTAGTGAGGTAACGTCGTGTGATAAAAGGATTAGACACCATTGATGATTTTCTTATTGAAGTTATTTAAAAACTTTCGAAACATTGTTTATTTTTGAAGGTTTAGCTTTTTTTTTAAATAACTATTTTAGAAGAATATACAATCTTTCAAAAGTTTTAAGATAACTATTTGCTAAATGTATTTTTTCTTTCTATTTTTCAATAGTAGAAAATCCTGAAGCACACTCAAAAACGTCTAACTATTTAATCTGTCAAAAATAAACTAAAAATGCCAAATGATAGCTGATATTGACAGCATTTGTTGTGAACAATTATACCAACAAAATAAATATGAGAATCGAATAAGAATTGAACTCGAAAATAACGGTCTCTTTTTTATCAGACCTCATAATAATGTACCTCCAAATTGAAGTACTACTCGCAGAGTTATGAAAAGAATAAGCAAGATTTGCAAAATAATTTATTAATACATATGTTAAAGTCTTTCTTTGAATTAGCAATAAAAGCCCCTTAAAAATGAAGGGTGTGTGTACAAAGTAGAATGTATTTAAAATAAAAATAAAAACTCTACAAAATAGGTTAATTTAGATTTAATTAATATATTTTTACTCTGTTCTAAAAATTTGCGGGAGGTTTTTTATTTTATTTAAAAAAAAAAAAAAACTAAATATTCTTACATTGGGTGGAGCTGAGCTCAAAAGAAGAAAAACAATTACAAAATACTTCTAATTTAAAAAAAAAATGAGTTTTAATTGAATAGGTCATAAAATAGAATACAAGTAATTTTAAATGTTCTTGAATTATAACACAAAGATTGTGGATAAGGCAATGTTGATTGTAGAGTAATAAATATATAGATGCATATTCTAATGAATACAAATTGGCTCCATGCAAAGGAAGGTTCTTAAAGTCTGAGTGTACCTACTAATTTAAGAGACAAAATACAACAGTATTTGTAGAGGCAAGAAGTACCTACAAGAATTCATTTCCGTCAAACATAAACAGGCGACCTTTTAACCCCCATTTCCGTTGATCTCTTTGGATGATCTTATTATCCATATAAATAAAATATTAGTAGTTTTGGATTGATCTAAAAAAAACTAAAAAGTACTAATACAATTTGTCAATCCTAGGACCGGTCCTTATTGGTATTTTATGGTAAATAAAAAGCTGAAGTAACCGTGTTATGAGGGCCTTTCAGCTGTTTAACATAACCTCTCTCAAAGAAACAAGATAACTGAAGTTTAAAGACGGAAGTGTCCGGAAAGAACGTGTTATTCTAGCCATCATTGATTATTTTCTTAGTTTTTATACCGGCGTTACTTCGCACCCACAAAAATACGCTTTGTACTTTGTTGTCAGCTGTCGATTCCCTCGTCTCACTTGATACATCATGGCTATTTCATAATTGATTCTTTTTGATATATAAAGGAAGTAATAAGTTATGAATACTCATGCTCTGTTTCCAACAGGACATGAATATAATGTCTTTATTGATCCCTCGTTGCATATATATATGCCATTTTATAATTTCTATGAAGAAACTTTGGCTATCATATGTATAGCTACGCTTTTAATGAGATGATCAAAATAGTATCATAATAAAGTATCGAATAAAATACTTTATAGACTTTTAATTTTATGATGTATATACATGTATTATTCATTTTAAAAATTGTAGGGAAATATTATGGCAGTGATAGTCTGGGAGGACTTTAAAGATAATAAGCAGTAGATATGATTGACTTATTTGGCTAACTACCAGATGATTTCAGACCTTCTTCTGTTTCTTTTTGGAGGAAAGGTTGGGCGATAGGATAAAGGTAACAACGTGATATATGAACTAAAATAAATTACTTGAAAGTTTCTCCTTTTCTTGAGTTTGGTTCTAGATTGTTTCTATGTTGAGGTATTACATAAAATAGGCACTAGATCCAGCTTTGGATACCATAATGGGTTTGTTTATTAGACAATACAATTTTCATATTTTTAAAGCACAATGGATTCCCTCCTAAGTTACAGACATTCATACATATATCGGAATATTTCGTTTGTATTTATGATCTTTACTTGCAACATACATACCTACTCCTGCTACTTCTTCCAAGCCCAAATTGCCCCCCTCAATGAGCTTCCTGCTGATTTAAGATACGTATATTCATATATATTTCTTTATATACTAATAATAATAATAGTAATTGCAAATAATACAGTGTGTACCAGACTCATTGTACTCTCTAAGTCTACAGGGTGCGAGGTAACATCGTGCACTTTTTGATAACGAACAAATAGGGTAAACTTTTGCAATACTCCTTGTCACAGCCTTCTTTATTGATATATCTTCTTTTTTTCAAAATGATTTACTTTGACTGACTCCATGCCCTCCGACCTGGACCTAAATGCACCGCAGCATTTCTTGATAAAGACCTCGGACAAAGCCGCCCACAGCTTCACGAGAGATGCATTGAGATCATCCACATTTAGGTGCCAGACTCTCTTCTCGACTACATCCCAAAAAGTGGAGGGGGAACAGTCTAGTAGACAAAACGACCCATTACGCATATTACTCAAGTCAAAAATTTATGGGCTCTTTTTACACGGTTGGCCTTGGTTGCTGTTGAAAGCTGTTGCTAATGTCATGGTACATACCGAGTCTTCCCCAAATCCTTCACATATCTCTTTACAGTCTAATTACTGTTATTGAAAGCCTTGGCATACAGTCGCTAATTACTGTTATTGAAAGCCTTGGCATACAGTCTCATCGACTTGAACGGACTTTTGGTGATTGGGGTTTCCATTTCTCCATGATCCCTATTTTTTGGCGTCTAACACTGCCAGGGGATATCTCAAGGCTCTGACATGAATACACCATGCTTTTAGCTTCTATGCTGACAACTATTGATTCTGAAAAGTTTTTTTTTTGTATATAAACTGTAGATGTACTTGCTTTTAATAAAACAACTTAGTATTACAAGATATTCCGCCTAAAGTAATCTAGATTTTTTAAAGTAAAGTCCCCGATTTAAACCATCCACAAAATACAATTATCATTCCTAACTTACGAGTATGCGGGGTGATGATACATGATTAGGACTTAGGACAAAAAGCCCCTATTGTTCTGTGTTATTAGTTATTATATTTCTCTACTTCAAGGCAATTACCTAACCATACATGCAGTGAAGTAAATATTAACACATTTTGAGCCTATCATTACCTCTCAATAGCAATTTCCTTATTATCCAATTCCCTTAGATTTAAAAAATAAAAGATTTATGAGTCTCAATTATTCAGAAATTGTTGCTCTTACTCCAATAATTATGAAATAGAATGCAGTCAACATTTTTCAGACACCTCGTTACCTCTATTGTATCTCGCAACCTTTCTTTTTAACAGAAATAGAACAAAGAAAAAAGACACAAAATGAGTCCGTAGTCTTCCAACTAGGTATGGAATTATTATTAAATATAATTGTTCAATTCTTAACAAGATATAATTATAATTTAACCCATCAACGTTCATAAAACAGTAGAAAAAAGAAGCAAAAAAATCGACAGCTGACAGCAACATGTACATTTTTGCCTTGCATACAAAGTTCATAAACGTACTCATGGACCAATTAAATCTCTTTATATATTTGTGGCGCATCAACATTAAAACAATTTTGAATAAAAATCAAGAAATTGATGAAATCTCAATATATTTTTTACTTCAAGTTGCAATGTGAGTACAAGTTACAATTTATATAGGCAAGCAATTTCTTCGTCTTAAAAACACATTATTTAATTACAACATTGTTCATTTAACCCAATATTAATGAATATTTTCGTTTCATTTGATAAGTTTTATTTACATGGTTATTATCTATTTATGAGGCATATAACTGTGGGCATATGGACTTTATAATGTACCATGGAAAAATTCTACTTTATTGATTTGGAAATTACACCATTAGTTTATCCATGCAGGGCGTCCGTAGAATTATATTGGGGAGGGAAGCTTGATTTTTAGAATTTTTTTTGGAAAAAATAAATTTTTTTCCAAAAAAAGTTTAAAAATTAATTTTCAAATATTAAACTTTTGGAGAAAAATTTCAAAAATTCATAGCTATTTACAGAAAATATTTTTTTTTTTTGAAAACAAATTCAAAAACCTACAGCTGTTTACAAAAATTAAATTTTTTGGAGAATAAATAAAAAAAATATTTAGCTATTTTCATAAAATTACATTTTCTCTAAAGAAATTTGGAAATTTATTTTTTTTGAAAGAAAATTAGATTAAATAAATGAAATTTCGAAGATAAAATTTTTAGGAAAGAAAATTAAAAAAATATTTGAAGTTTCAAATATTATATTTTTAAAAGAAAAAGTTCAAATATTACATTTTCTAGTAAAAAGAAAAAAATCAAAATCCTTATTTGGGGAGGGGAAGGGGGTCGGTATTTTAATTATATTAGAATTTTAAGTATAGTTGAGAGCTTTGGCTTGATTTAAGAAATAAATTGTGGCCCTGATATGCCCCCTTTCAACAATAAAATATCTCAACTTTTCATTCTTCTATTAAGACGATAAATTTTGGCTACATTAATTGTAATTTGCGACAACTCTAAAGATTTAATAAGATAATTTTTTGATAAAAATAGACGATCATTTACCGTAAAACAAAAATGAAATCCACACTCAATTTTGAGAAATACCAGTCAACCTTTATTTTTGTGTAAACAGGATACATTTATTAACAGTATAATTTTAGTTAAAATAAAAATTTCTTTACAGAATATTTGAAAGATTTTTTAAGGAGAGCAAAATTATTCTTTTAACAACTTTTTTAAGAAAAAAATAAAATAATATACTCGTATACCTATACAACTTTACCAAGTAGCAAAAGTCTATGTATTGTATGCCTATGTAATCTGGGAGAAAAGTCATTTTTCCTTATTTTTTGCTAATCTTATTATTGCTTTTACTTCGCAATAACATAATCTTTTATTTTGTTGTATAATTAAGTATAAACTTTTACAAGTTTGTTACTCTCTCTCTGTACAAACAATGAAAGGTACCCTTATTTATAGATTAAGAACAAACAAAAATGTCCCATATTAATTGCTTTTCTTGTGAAAGGCCATGAATTAATAGCCATTATTATTATTTTTTTTTATATATGTAATTACAATTAAATTTATTGCTCTAAGGATACATACATAACTTTATCATGCTAAATCCATAAAGGTGGACATAATTTATTACTTTGAATATAATACACACAGTACAAAGACTTGAGGATAAAAGAAAAGTTAGACTACCTACCCAAGGTTCTCTGATTAGCATCTTGTCAAATAAAACCGTCAAAGTCTTTTATTATTTGCTTTTACTAATGTATTTTTTTTGTGTTCCTTTTAAATTATTTTATTTTTTGGTTTTTATTTTAGGGTCGAAGGCATACTTCTGGGGTTGTTAATTCTAAGCTTTTTTAGTGTGTAAAAAGGCCCCCCAAAAACTAATAAAGCAACACTAACAATTTGAAGAATGTTTAAGAGTAGTTTTTCTGTCATGATGTTTCATTAAATTAGCTGCGATTAACTGTGAGATGAAAGAAATAAACACACGCTTCACTCTGTATCATCAAGGATATATGCAGGAATGACTTCGTTTTTGATCCTAAATTCTACTCTGTGTCCAACAGGCATGTACACTTTTAATTCCATAACAAATTTTTATCAACGCTGTATAATTATCCAGGATGAAAATAATATTATCGACCGCCATGTTAAAAACAAAGAAACCGAAAATAAACATGGTTATCCCCACAATTTGAATAATTTTTGATAGAAGAACAATTTTGTTGTCATAGTTTTCATTACATAGCTCCTTGCAGCTATGTAATGAAGAAAAATTGGACAAGTTCCTCTCCGTATCTAGCAATGATATAGGTGGGAATAATCTGGGTTTAAAAATGACCTAATCCTATTACTCTTTTGCGTTACACTCCGTCATTTTTGATCAAAAACACTCATGGCTACACTTGATACTTCGATCTTCTCTCCATAAAAATGAAAGATAAATTATAACAGCTCTAGAAAAAAAACCCACAGTCTATTTGGCCGCAACAACGAAAGGACACTCAAGGAACAAAATCAAAATGATATCAGGTAATAAATAGAGGAGATCCTATCTGTATCAAGGAAGGGCATTGACAAGATTTACTCCGTTGTTTGAATCCAACAGAGATTTAGAGTGATAACTCTCCAACAAATCCACAAGGTTACACTCCAGCATTTATGACAAAAATTATTTATGGTTAAAGAAACAAAGTATCTTTTCTGGATCCAAGAAGGACATTGGCAAGAATTACTCCGTCGTCAATCTTCAATCCTACTCTGAGTCGAAGAAGGTTATACAATTATAACTCTCCAACAAATCCTCAACATCCTTCATGATCAAAATCAATCTTGGTTACACGCTATAGTTAGATTTTCTCTCCTGAAGAAATAACTATTAACTATTCAGTTTGCCAGCAACAACCACAAAACGCACAAGCTAAAAAATGCCTACGATTGACAACCCAATACATTTATATTTTTAGCCCTATGATTTTTCCTTTTTGCTAGACTCATGTTGAGACAGACTCGATAATGTTTTCAATTTGTTTAATAAATTATAAGGGATTTTTTTTTCATGTGGAGATGAGTAAAAACAAAATAAATATTGAATTATAATGAAAAAAAAAAAAAAAAAAAAAAGTTTGAACCATTGACTTGATAATGGTCCTCAATACATACATATGTAAAGTGCCTACTATGAATCATGATGTAGTGACTACAGAGAGAGAGAGGGAACATCCGACCCTAAAAAAGGGCATTTTGTTTTGACGTATTTTTTTATGCGTTTTTTATGAGCAGAACAGAAATTTGTTTAAAGGTGTACTTTTTATTACTCAAAGAATAGACATATAAAGATCAGACGAGTTTTTATTTATTTTTTATCTTCTTTCTGATGAAAGAGATAAGAGTTGATAGATGTAGAAAATAGTCATATATATAGGGGCGTTCGCAGGATTATATATATATATTTTTTTTTTTTGGGAGGGAGGAGGGGTTTTTTTTTGAAAAAAAAAAAAAAATTATGGAATTTTAATTTGATTATTTTAAAATCCACAGATGTTTACAAAAAATTTAAAAAAATTAAGTTTCAAAATTTAATTTTTAAATATCAAATTTTACGAGAAAGTTTTTAAAAAGGGATAGCTATTTAAAAGAAAAATTAATTTTGTGGAAAAAAATTAAAAATGAGGTTTCAATTATTAAATTTAAAAAAAAATATTTAATTTTTTTGGTTGGGGCGGAGGGGGGCAACCCACCCCTGTGCACGTCCCTGTCATACAATTTATTAGTTTTTTTTGTTTTTTTTTAATAGTCCTTGTAATGGTTGTACGAAAAAGGGCTTTGAGTCTTGAGAAGTAAGTGATTAACGAAGAAGAAATTAAAGGCAATGTGATGGGAGAATGCAAATTCATGCTTACTTTGTGGTTTTTTGTTTTGTATCCATTCAAAGCATAAGGTTATGGCAATTTTCATTATACATAAATAATTCGTGTATGTAATAGTTCATGGTCATATACTAACTCCTTTTGCATTGCTAATATGTACAATAAGTAGGATTGTAAAACCTAAGCATTTTTTAGAGTGTGAGTTTTGTTGTATTTGGCAATCTGAACATTTTTTTTTTAAAGCTGTTTTCTTATTGTTTCATTCTTGAGGAGAGAATATAAATTTATAAAGTGTGAACTCGAGTATGTATGCTCAAATAATGACGGAGAGTCACTTTGGATTTATAAGCGAAGTCCTTTTTGGACTAAGAGTAGAATTGAGGATCAAAAGCAAAGTAATTCCTTCCCATGTCATTACTTGATACGAAGTGGGACTTGTGTATTTATTGTATAAGTGTAAGTTCTTGTTTCTGTCCTTCATATCACATCCACTCGTTATTCCCAGCCACGGAACTATTGTTCTATGGGTATTGGCCACAACGCTTAACAAGAAATAATTCTGATTCAATCAATCAATGTTCAGAAAATGATTTTTTTTTGGAAGGAAGGGGGAGAAGAAACATCAACAGTTGTCTACAATAAACTATTAATTTTTGTGTCAGTGAAGTATAATACCGTGTGTTCTAGAGAACATAATATGTTAAGGACAAGGCAGCCTATTTAGTGACATGTTCCGAAAGCTACAAAGTAGTTAAGTAAGGCACTATGTAAGGCTGGGGAAGCAATGGCAGTGATAGGCTACCAGTAGGTGGGCTTTCTAACTGTATTTAATATTTACAAGACAATTAATCAGTTATAATTGGCTGAATAATCGGTGCATCTCAAGTAAAAACGATATTATTTAAGTACACAGTAATTTGAAAAAAACAAATACAATTTGTCAAAGGAAACAATAAAATACTCATTGTAATTAGTTTTTTGTTTTTTTTGCCCGGCCAGTTCGTTAACATAATC
The DNA here is from genome assembly GCF_016086655.4 of Lepeophtheirus salmonis. Classification (NCBI taxonomy): domain Eukaryota; kingdom Metazoa; phylum Arthropoda; class Copepoda; order Siphonostomatoida; family Caligidae; genus Lepeophtheirus; species Lepeophtheirus salmonis. The sequence goes on from NC_052132.2 coordinate 17,131,199, forward strand.
TTTCAAAAAATTGGTATATATACATATATGAATGGACCTAATCATCACTAGGGATCCCTTGTAGAGTAATTTGGCTTTATTGAAGGAGTGGCCTCACTATTCATACATAGAATTAAGTCGACATCGCTTATATTAAAGCCCTGATAGTATTATTTATACGCCATAGGTCGTCGATACGGAAATAATCTTTTCTTTTGTAAAAATAATCTTTTTTAAATTATATGGTATAATTTCCTCATCATTTATTTTCAGAGGAATTAATGATGATATTTTTGCAGATTCATTACTATAAATAAATTCCTTTCTTCATAAGTTAAGTAAATCCCTTTTTTAGTTTCATCTCTTTATCAAAGTCCATGGGATTTACCAAAAAATTCATTCGAAAATGATTAGAAATGAAGGGAACAATCATCATTTGGGAATATTTTTCAACTTATTAACCTCACAAATATATATTTTTTTCTCAAGACATTTTCTGCCTATAGTATTATTATCTTCTTCATAATGGGTAAAAACCTTTGGTTGACAAAAATGAGCTATAAAATTTTAATCCAACAACAATTTACATAATAATAAAACTAATAAAAAATTCAAAAACAGTTTTTTTCTTCGTTTTTACAAGCTATTAACATAAAATTATTCATTATGTGGAGAAAAATAAAATAAATGGAAATTGCAGTCATATAACATAAACATGAAAACAATAGCCATTGTGTAAATAAATTAATGTTAGTATTTAACAAATTTAAAATTTTTGCAAATGTTTTTCTTTTGGCTGATTGAGTCTCACGATTTCTGCTTGTACAATGTATATAGTAATAGAAAAGGTTGGAGCATTGTCACGCATTGACCTCACAAATGATTTCATGTGTACGAAATTCTATTTGTACCCCGATAATCATCATCGTCAGCATTGATGCATAAAATATGCCTTGTCGTTATGTACAAATAAAATAAACCGAAAATGAACACTAAAATCCTAGCCATTTGTAGTATGTTTGAGAGAAGATCAGCTTAGCTGCTCAGGCGTTGAATTAGATAAGCTGCAAGCAACCATTAGAGTATGAAAATAATCACAAATCCCACTATGTAAAGGACAAGGAAATCTTCAATTCTTCTACTAGTCCAAAAAAAACCTACACTTGTACATAAGGATGTCATTTTTTTAATGAAAAAACTATTTTTAGAAATTAGTAAAGGAAAAACGATTCTTGCGTTTGTTTGCTGTCAATCCTTAATTATACTCCAAGTCCAACAAGGACCTTATAATTCCCGAGCAAATACTCATTCTTAATCTTTGTCTGTCACGAGCACACGCACTAATTATGACTAGAGTTGCCATTTTTGTAAGGAAAAAGGTTACAAAAAGAAGGCGAGACAAAATGATTGCTGTCGTGTGGATTTAGCTTGTATAAAAGTCGACTAAAAATTTCCGTATACACGTTTATAAAACAAAATCTACAATCATAGAACTTTAAAATTACTGTAAATTTGGTCATTTAAGCTATGATGAATCATCACTGATGAACAATTATGCATAAAACATGACTTGTCCCTACGTAAAAATAAAAGAAACCAAAAATAAACCTGACAATGTGAAAAATATTTGAGAGGAGAGTAACTTAGCTCTAATCACCTTCTATTAGATTAGCTACAAAAACCGTGAGAGGAAGGAAATAGGCACAAGTCCCACTCCGTATTAGGCATGAAAATGTACCATGGAATCCTCAATTCTACTAAGAGTCCAACAAAAACTAACACTTATAACAAGGGATGCCATTTTTGTAATGAAAAAACTATGTTTAGAAATTAGAAAAGTAAAAATGATTGTTGCGTGTCCTCTTTCTTTTCTTTTTTTTCATTATTTCGTAGGTCGTTGTGTTGTTAACATACCTCTATTAGTTAAAAACTATCATCAATCTTGGGTTTAACTTGTTATAAAAATGCATACTTAGATAAATACATATATAATTATGTTATTATCTACACTAATGCTATTGTAAATATAGAAGTTTTTCCACTTTATAGCAGTAGATCATTTTCTCTTCACAAAATCATATAATAAGCAGCTAATAGTTAAATTAAACAGCCTAGGAAAAGAACATTCAAGTTTAATTTTGCCTATTTCAAAATACGAGTGAGCTAAATAATACACCTGATTTTCATCACTACTAATAACTCTCGAGCAAACCTTTAAGGTTCTCTCCGTCTTTCAGGAGCAGGGGCTACATAGATCTATAAAATAATTAGATAATAATGATGCCAGCTTTGGAAAATAAATAAAACCTTGTTCACATTGCCAACTAGAAAAAACAGCTCCCGTTTTTAGGACATATTTTATAAACCTCTAATCATCCAAACCCTTTATTGAACATATTTATTTTGTTTATATATTAACTCGGCTAATTTTATAAAGATTTTCCAACAATTCCAATGAATCCTCAAGAGAGAGTTGAACAATGGATCCTAATCATCTATTTTCATTAGGGATAAAAGTGATGGTGCAAAAGAAAATGAATCTAAGCTATACGACAGTCATCATCATATGGGAATTGAGGTTTTCTTTTATTTTTTCAAAACTATTGAGAAAAAAAAATCAATTGGAAGTTTTTCCTTTTTTTCTTCCTTGGTCATAACGAAAGACTCCTCACAAATCAATTAGTGAACAATAATGTAAAAAAAGGAAGGGAAACATTAACATATTTTCCTTCATCTCAAACTCAATTAACAATCGAGAGGTGTTAAAATGAATTAAATATTTTCTGTTTTGGAGCAAAGTACAGTGGCATAATCAAGGTTGCGTTGTTTGAGGTTTTTAGCGACTATGAATAATTCACCATTAATAGAGCCTACAAGAGCGATGAAAAAATGTATATTCAAGTGGGAGAGGGCAAATTGTATTAGCGAGACGTAATTAGGGGTGCCCACAGATTATTTTTTTAGGGGGATGGACGTGATTAAGATTTTCTTCAGGGGTTAGGCTTTTTTTTTGACAATTTTGACTTGACAAAAATCTGTTTTGAAAAATATTAGACTTATTAGTTTGAGCAGATAATCAAAATCAATTTAATATTTAAAATTTTTTTGACAAAATAAATTTTTATTTCAATAACGAGTAATTCTTCAAAAGTTGAGGTACTCCACATTCAACATTGAAATAGTGATTCTCGGATAATGAATAAACATGGGCGGAATTTTATCGAATAAAATAATTACTGGATTCATATTTATTCATAGTATATATGCCTCTAGGCTTTTAGTTGATGTTGTGTAGGCTTTCTGCATGATGTTCTGAAATACCATGAATTCCGACAGATTTCTCTTGAAAAACTCAGGAGGTTCCCTTCCAACATGAGAGTCGTGTTTTGTATTGAGGTGACGCTGTATGCAAAGTTAGTCACTGTTAGCTAACTTCTCTCCACAGAAAAAAAAACCACAGTGAGGACTGGAGCTAGTGCATGTGAATCCCATTATGACGTATTCTTCCAAATACTCTTAGAATTTTGAGAGAATCTGTATTTTTACGTTTTCGGTCACATGTCCTTCTGTGTTCGCAGAAGCAACGTTGCTCCACATTAAATCAGGACTCCATTATTTTTGTTGTCAATGCGTCATATGCAAAATCCTTTTTAAAATAAAATATTATAATTTTTTTCTATTGAGTATGAACACATAAACGAGCCCTGCTCATTCTTCTTCTCTCTCTTAACCCTCTATTTCCCCTCGATAAACAGCAAGAAAGTCAGATCTCAGATCTGTGACAAGAATACTTTTAATTGATGTTATTTTTTAAATATTAGGTTAGGTACAAAATTCTGAGCGTTTTTTGTTAGATGTATAGAGTAAGCTATATCTCACGATTCATTCATATCATAAATAAAAAACCCTCAAAATATGCTTAAAGGTTAAGGATACACTATAAAAAAAAGTTCATTTACAATTTTGTGTTGGATGAAGGCAATTGTGTGTTAGAGCGTTCCAAAATGAAAGTAAAAAAAGAGAAAATTCGATAGATTCTTCATTATCCCTACGACTAAGAGGAAAAAATGGAACAGGGGTTCCAAAAAAAAATAATTTATGCTGTTTATGGACACAATACAGTATCGAATGGAACACCAAAGTGGTGGGTCCAACGATTTAATTCTGTTAATATGGACGTTGAAAATATCAATAAAATAATGGAAATCCTTGAGTTGGACAAGCATGTGAGCACTTACTCAACTGTTCAGAAAGTGAAAATTTCCCAGAAAACCGTTTGGAATAATCCACATAAATAGGATAATCCGAACTATCTTAATTTTATTGTCAAAAGTCAAAGTGAACAAAAAACACTCATGACTTTTTATTTCACCAATTACATATATTTTTGCAAATCTCCAGTAAAAACTGTGGGGCACGCGCGTATCCTCATTTGAGAAGCCCTGGATTAGATGATCCTCATACTTTGTTTTTCTGTACTCTTTGAATGTGATTTGAGTTTGTTTGACTCCTATTATTTTTGTAGATTGCTCATTTTTTCTTTAATTCTATGGTGTCACACAGGGGCACAACTTTAGGAAAAAAAAAACCCACATCTCTAATAAGATCTCATTGTTGAATTAGATAAGAACTTGAATGGATCTAGTAATTGACTCACTCTCATGATGATGAGTACAAGACAGCTGTCACAATATAAAAGAACGAACTTTGCTTTGGAATATAGGATAGGTAACTTGCCAATGTTTGTTTGCTCTTCTTACACACATAGGAACATTTTTGAAGAAACTTTTGTGTTGTCAAATACGTGTGAGCTTTACAAGTTACAATGCCCTAAGAATTTATTAGATATACGTCAAAGGACCTCCTGCAATTCCAGAAAGGGAGAAGGTCTAAGAAGGGAGCGTCGTCATTATCTATCTCATTATTGTTATTATTATGGCCCATGAAAGAATCTTAGTAATTCCATCAGTTAAGTTCTTCATCGATAGCTAGTACATAATATTTCTACCTTATTTTGTTGGTTGGTTGGAATAAAAGAAAAAGAAGAAAAAGGAGAGAGGAAAGAGAAAATAATCTCAAGTGTCAGAGACAAGATCTTAATGAGAAAAGCATATACAATCATAAAACGACAAACACATTTATGTGTGTATGTATAAAGATAAAAACATTACAGAGTCTCTCTCTGTATGCATTCTCCTCAATCTATCTGATCATTTACACACTTCCTTCATTCTCGTGTATTTTCTTTTCTTTTTGGTCTTCTTGACGGTCAATGGGACCTAAAAGATTTTGTATTATCCAATGGTAAGTCAATTCTAAAGAAATTTTTGTCTTTTTGTTAGGCTATAGTGGTGTGTTGGTCTTTATTTAAAACTCAATACTAGGATCTGCATATCAGTCCAAACACTTTGTTCCTTGATGATGATGTCATTTAACTGTATTTCTTCTTCTCTTGAATCAGTTCTAATACTGACAGCCCCCCCTAAGCAAACAAGTTGGGTTACTTGTCTACAAGCAGAGTTGTAATTTGTGTGATCCTTATTTAAGACTGACGACGACTTTAGTCCAGTTGAGTTCAGTAACGGTACAGTCTATTCTTCCATATCAGTCCTAAAACTTATAAGTTCCGTCCTTGATGACGTCACTTAACTTTTTATTTCTTTAATCAGTTCTAGTGCTGACAGTCTGAAAGACCGGTCCCAATGACTAATCGGAGTGGTTCTAAGACTGAACTGGATCGAATAGATAAAGAATGAAACAAAAATAACTATCAAGTTGTAACTTTATTGTACCTCATAGACTTTTTTCTAAAATGAAACAGAAAAAACCACTACTTCACATCTGAACAAGAGCTCATTCGAATTTAGGTAGAACAATCGACAGTTCAGGACAAAACATAATTATGAGCCTTTCATAGGCTTATAAAAATATCATAACAAATTTCTGCTTGATTTTTTTCATTTTTATTTTAAATTGTCATGAGAGAAAATTCGTAGGTACATCAACCAATATACCTACATACATGGATACATATATTAATGATTGAACCCTCTAAATTATTTTCTCACGTCCCCCTCGTTGTTCCTCTTCACCTGTATGTCAAAAACAAGAGAGGAAAGCTATTACCTTTAACTCTTACTTCTCATCACAATCAACTACAATTTCGAGACAAAGGTTATGACATACTAAAAGAATCACCTCTGTGGTCATATAATAACAACAACAGTATACACGCAGTCATTTCCACATAACCCCCTCTTCCAGAATTCTCACGGAATAATGAATTACAACGATTTCATTATTATTATTATTTTTTTTATTTTTATGAGTAGTGACCTTTAGGATGAAGGTAGAGGAGTTTACCGGAAAGTATGAACCTAATATTTTTATTAATGATTTTATGCGGTGCCCCAACGGATTTGGGAACTGAGTGATGATGAGAAAACTACTATGTTTATACATGTTTTACATATCTTCTCCCTTCTGGGTAAAATATTGCTAATTCAGGGAGTGGCGAATGCAGGGGGTGGGCTAGAGGTGCCGTAGCCCCAAATGAAGTATTTGTTGCTTTTCAATAGATTTTTTTTGATCAAGGTGAAAGAATTTTACGAACAAATAGGGAAAATATTTGCTTTTTTTTAAAAAAAAGGTCATTCTGGGAAATTATGGAAGGGAGCAAAAAATTAGATATTCAAAATTTTTTTTTAGAAACAATTAAATTTTTTGAGAATAGCTATGGATTTTTGAAATCCTTTTCGCAAAAATAATCTTTGAAATTAAATTTTTGAAATGTTATTCTACAAAATGTAATTCTTTGTAAATAGTGGATTTCTAAAAATTTTTTTCCAAAAAATTAAATTTTCTGTGAATAATTATGAATTTCAAAAACCCATAATTAAAAAATAATATTTGAAATATAATTTTTGAAATTTTTTCCAAAAAATTTAATTTGAAATTTTCTTGAAAATTTTTTACTTTTTTGACAAAAACTCGAGTGATAAAGTACATTGTGCAGGACGTTGGTTAAGTGATTTTGCGGGTTTTCTTGAAAGTGACTTGTCAAGATTATGTTAATTCTGTCGAAAGAATTCAAAGTTTTGCTCAAAAAGTACACCCTTTCCCAAAGAAAATCCCCCATTTAACAGCCATGGTTCCTCTCCTCCCTTCTTGATATTTTTTTGCAATTTTGTTTGAGGTGAAATTTGTCGGCATGAAATAAAAGGCACGGATACTCATTACACATCATAATTATTACTATGTACAATCATTATGGCAAACACGCAAGACCAAGGGAATTAATCTAATGATTTTTTTTATTTCAAGGCAATGCATAGGTAAAGAATAAAAGTTGAGAAAAAGGATGATGGAACTTTATGCAGTGAATGAAGAATCTAATCAAAAAGTGGAATCTTCAGTTCAAAAATGAAAAAAAAAAAAGAGGACAAGGTCTGAATAAATATATGTTTTGGACAGTTTTCTTTAATATTCTTCTTAGATAAGTCCCTCCTTTGGAAGAAGCAGCACACATGGAAAGGATAACTTGAATATATGTAGATATGCATAGCGTCAACATAAAAAAAATCTTGAACAAAAATTAAAAAAAATATATGAAACTTTTTATATTCATACAGGACAAGATTTCACAGGTACATTTGAGTCCGTTATAGGCTTATTATTCCAATTTCTGGGATGAGTTATGATACACAAAAATTTAAACTATAGTAAAAAGCTTAATTTGATTTAAAAGACTTATATTGGGCCCGATGTGGCCCGTTTGAATAAGAATATGTTATGGTTGTAAAATATGAGAATTTTATGGTCGAATAAACAAACCCTTTATGGAATCAAAGCCGGGATTAGTTTTCTATTAAACACAAATTAAGAATAGGATTAAATCAGCAGTTTTTTAAAGTATGTATATATTGACAGCCCAATATTTCAAATATATATTCGAGCAAGTTATTTGCTTTCTATTCAAATTCATGAGATGAGTTAAGATACCTAAAAAATTTTAGCCTTAGTTCCGAACTTTTATTTGAATAGTCGCATATTTTGGCCATAAAACATGGCCCCAAACACGACAACTTGTAGCCGGACTTAGATTGAAGCCCGATATTATCTAGCTCGACCCATCTCCAGGGGTATCCATAGGATTATTATATATATATATATGTTTTTGGAGGGGAGGGGGATGGTTGAATTTTTTGAAAAAAATTAAATTTTTTGTTCTGCTGCATAATTTAAATCTTATAACTTTTCATTTTAGAAAAGAAATCCTTAATCCACGTAGCCCATGTACAATGCGCTCGGGAGAAATTATTCTCTTGAACTCAATGTACGTAAAGTTCGTGCCAAGGTCATTAGAAATACTTTATGTATAAGGATTTCACCCAAGATTCCTAGGTCAAGTTTAGTAAATGTACTAAATGTACAATGATTACTTATACTTAATTAGTGCAACTCCATCCGAGCAATTAAAGGAATATTAAAAAATAACCCTTCAATTGTTTTTTTCAAACGTTATTTTTTTGCAAATTCTTTCATTCTAGCTTGCTTTTGTCTTGACGAGCCACATATGAATGTATCTTTATTATAATTTTTGTATTATGGTCATCTTCGATTTCTCTCCTTGCTTTCCATCAAATATCTATATACCTATTTATATATATTTCATATGGAATCAATTTCAGGAAAAACAATAAACAAATTCTCAAGGTTAATTCATTGCCACGCTTCTTCTATAATAATACAGCATACGGAAGAAAATTATTGAATAATAAAACATGAAGGAAGTATGGAAAGAGGACTCCATAATCAGATTATCGCAAATATAAAGATAGATAGATAGAAAAATAAATGAACGACAGAGCGAGTGCCAAAAGTCAGACATAAATCCAATGCAGTACTCCTCTTGGATTGCCAAGAAAAAAATACAACCACATAATATTTTGACAGAAAACAAATCTGATAACTAAAGAAGAAGAAAAAAAAAAAGATATGAAAAGTTGTAAAGAAGCTCTGGAAGAAGAATTTCTTTTCATTGTGAAGAGCTACTACATTTATAGGTAATTCATTCAAGACAAAAGCAAGCCATATCAGGGTTGTCTCCAGGAGTATATATATATATATATTTTTTTTTTTGGGGGGGGGGGCTAGGTTTTTGGAATTTCTATTAAAAAAAATCCAAATATTTTTCTTTTTAAAGAAAAATTTGAAAGGTTGCGTGATACTTTAAAAGTAACGACGATTATTATCTCTCTCCACTTGTGTTGTGTCAGTCCTTATGTAGAAGTGTAGTGCCCAGGGCCTTGTGCAGAGGGATGGGCTGGAGGGTATGTAGCCCGCTCCCCTTATTAAGGAATTCATTATTTTCACTAGAATTTTTTTATTTTAATATTTGAACTTCTTGTTAAAAATAATTTAATTTTTTTCCACAAAAACTAAGGCCTCTCAAAGATATAATCCTGCCAACACACTTGGTCCCGTTCATTTTAGTCTCGGTACGGTCAAGTTCAGTCCGCCGTATCAGTCCTAAAACTTATAAAGTTCGTTCCTTTATGAATCAATAAACCTTTATTTCTTTTGTTTTTAATCAGTTCTAGAACTCAAAGTCCAAAGAACCGTAGATCATAAGGACCATCACAACCCTACTTTCCAACACTATTAAAAGGACAACAATGAATACATTTTGGTATCCACTCTAATGTACAAAACCTATGCATACTTTCCTCTTCTTTATTATAAGCTTGAAGTGTGTAACCTTAACTTCCTAATTACGTCTTTCGTTCGTTTTTATTTCTTCTTTAATGTACACATAAAAGCCTTTTCAAACAACATTTAAAGGCATAATTTATTGTTGGGCCTTCTCTCACTAACTCTCTCCCTCTCTCTTTGCCTCTTAAGGACTCTCAAAGAGGAAAATACCATTAATGTTATTAAAAGAGGATATTAAAGCAAATCGGGCAAGTGGATGATCCTCATAGAAGCATGAATCCTTAGCCATTTCATCTATTCCACTGCTCTACATATATAATGAATTTGTATTAATAATAAAGATATAACCTTTACTGAGTGAGGAAGGTCAAACAATAGGAAGAATACTAATTCATTTCTATACTTTTTTCTTTCTTGATAAGTAATATATATGTATCATGATAAATCCTTTCGTTTGGAAGAATGTACTGCCTTGACAAGTCGAATAAAGTACAAATATCTTTGAGATGCAGTGACTGGATACCTAAAACTTGCAGCACCATGACTAAATTACGAAAATCGTGATTTTTATGCAATCAAGAAATGACAACTTCCAAACAATTTGTGATATGTAGAAATATTATATATTTATGATTTCAATTGTTATACTTCACAAGCAATAACTGCCTTTACATGAGGGCGAACAGATTTGGTAGCTCTGGATGACAAAGGTTGTGTCTATGGTGTACCACGCTTTCATGATGTTAGCTCGGAACAAATCTAAATTTGGATGAGAGGTGCGACAAACATTTTTCTCAGTGACTACCCAAACTACAGTCAGAGGTGGAGGGGGCCCAAATGGAGGCAGGCTAGAAGTCTGCCATATTGTTGTTGCTGAATTTTTGGTTCTAATTGTCTCTGTGGTACAGTATGAGGTTATCAAAGGCTTTTTGATAGAGTAGGCAGTCGAGATGAAGATGTGAACGGTCTTTTCAGTCTTCTCACCAGCGCAGAGGAAATTACATTCAAGGGCGTCTGCAGGATTATATTTTAAGGGGAAGGGGCTTGGTTTTTGATTTTTTTTTGGAAAAATATATTCAAAAAAGAAAATTTTTTGAAAAAAAAAAAAAAAATCGAAAATTAAATTTCAAATATAAAATTTTTTGGGGAAAAATGTCAAAAATCCACAGCTACTCACAAAAAAAAATTCAAAAGTAAGGGATATTCCCAAAAAATTAAATTTTTGGATTTTTTTTTTCAAAAATCTACGTTTATTCACAAAAATTAAATATTTTGAAAAAATATTTACAAATTCTACAGCTATTCTCAAAAAATTAAATTAAATCCAAAAAATTTAAAAATTTTTCAAAGAATTAAAAAACTAAAAATGATATTTATAATTTTTTGTTCTGTAATGAAACCTCGTAATTTAAAAATAACAGGATTAAGTAGTAATTAAGTGCTACTGCATATTTTTGGTTTCCATTATATATACAAGAAGATGTACAAAATTGTAAAAAAAAATGATGTACAATTTACATATTTCAAATAGGAAAAAATATAGGTATGTATATGTAATTTGCCAATTTTTCTAAAGCGACTTTCTCTTTTACTCTATAGAGTCATGCACAAATTCGGCTTTTGAATCACCCTGTTTTTGAAGGATATACATATCTCCAGCATACGACTGTTACTTTTCCACCTCTTTTTGTGACGTCAACACATTCAGAGACTTATTTTGTTTTGTTTCCTGATAAACTACTTATTATTGACTTGGCCCTCCAACAAAGTTAGAAAAATATTCTTTTTTACCCCTTCTTAATTAGATATATGTGCGCATGGTGATGTAATCAAGAAATGAGATATCCTCTAATTCTTTTTTCTCCTCTCTCTCTCTCTAAGAAATGATGTGATGAACAGAATATATTTTTTCTTCAAATTTTGTTGCAATCCAAAGTGCTACTATGAATGTTATTGAATTTTTGAAGAGACATAATTTGATTTTTATTTTTACATAATCCAAAAATTAATATTTTTTGTAAAAAAATTTCAAAATTCAGAGCTGTTCCAACAAAAAAAATATTTTTTGGAAAAAAAATTCAAATATTAAACTTCTAATATAAAATTTTCAAAAATCCGCAGCTTTTCACAATTAAGGTTTATTTTTAATCCAAAACTTCATCTTTTATGCAAAAAAAGAATAAAATTCGCAACTGCTGCAAAAAAAGTATTTTTTTGGAAAAAAATTAACAAATATAAAATTTTTTGGAATTGTTTTTTAAATATTAAAACACACAGCTTTTTGTGGAAAAAATCATAAAAATAAACTTCAAATATAAAATATTGCGAAAAGAAAAATTTAAATATAAATTTTTTTCCAAAAAGTTTAAAAAATTCACAGCTATTCAAAAAAAATTATTTTTTTTGGAAAAAAAAATCCATTTTTGCGTAAAAATGTTTGTTCTGACCAAAAAAAAAATCTAGTAAAAGCCAAAATTCCTTCAATGGGGAATGGGGGTCTCCGGCTCACCCCCTGCAGAAGCCCCTGTCGTAACTTATCCAACGATACGTCATGAAAGTTAAGCTTCTCCATCTCACAATTACTGCAAATTGTCAGAGCTACTACGTAAATTTTTGGATTCTTTTATTTTTGCAAATATATAGAGGTTATAATTTTCTACAACTCTACAAATAAACACACTTTATGTGATGTAAATAAAAAAAAAGTAAGGCCGACAACATTTGTGACCCATCAACATAAAAACAGCCTTGAAAAAAAAAATCAAGAAATGGAGAACACCCATATATATATTGTACTTCATAAAGCTCAATATTTCATAGACATATTTGAGTTAATTACTAGCATTATATTCAAATTTATGGAATGAATTAAGGTCCGCAAGAATTTTAATTATAATTAAGAGCCTTTATTTAATTTAAGAAATTTATTATTGCCCTTTTAATCATTCAATATCTCAACTTTTAATTTTTCTATTATGACAATAAATATTGGTTACTTTATGTGTAATTTGCAGTACGCCCAAAAAGTCAATAAGAATAATTCGTCCAAGAGTACAAATGGAATGCACATTGAATTTTGAAAAATAATATTCTACCTTGCTTTTGTGTTGACGAGCCACATGTTATGAAAATAATGTATCTATGTGGGATAAGTGTTTATTGTACAATGTACATATAAACACACTTCTTGAGATGTGAAGAAATAGAAATAAGGCCAATTCACATGTGTTAAACGAGGAATAGAAAGGACTAAAGAAATTTTGCCAAAAATAATTTATAAATACACTTATTAATTTTGGCAAGGGACATAAAAATATTCAGGAGTTGCCGTTTTTTTATTGTGTGTGTATTTTTCTTGTATAAATATAATACATATAATGAAAGCAAGTTCACAGATTTATTTTTCATTTCTTTTTTGAGGAAACGCCCTAATGTTCACTTGTAAAAATATCCTTCATTTTCTAAACAATAAAATCCATACGTAGGAACTTATTGTAATGTAACCAAGACAATTGAGCCAACGTTAAATATACAACCACACTCAACCCTAAGTTTTCTTCTACGACAATACATATATACAGAATCCAGAACAAGTTTAACCTAATATCTTGGCAACTCTGAGATCATTGTTTATGAAAGTGGGCTCATCAGATTTACCAGACAAAACTGAACAAGAAAAATACGAAATCCTTGACGTCTCCTCCGAGTAAAAAAGCTATGTGATCATTATTTTGTGCCTCCGTGCCGGGTGCACGGCCCACAAAGATTATTGAGTTTACGAATCTGCCACTCAATCAATTATTTAAAATGTGATGAAGGCTTTCGCGGAGTCTGATAGGTCGGGAGTACTGATCGTTCTTTGAGCCAAAAACGAACTCCAGACTTCCTCAAATCCCTGCATAACATGATCGACGAGGACCCAGCATTTCTTTCAGGAGCCTGGATGGCAAAATGAATGTAGACTCACACATCAACAGGACCGCCGTCCACTGGGACCTGAGATTCAAGAGCTACGTCTTGAAGGTCACTGGAGTTGAAAAATATGGCCTCCTAGTTTGACAGATTTGAACCCCTTGGACTGTCTTGGTGAGAAGAATAGTATAATAAACGTACACATAAAACATTATTTGACTCTTAGACGGCTCATATTCTCGAGGCAGTGGCCAACATGGACAAGGAGTTCTTCATCAAGGACAGTGCCTGGTTCAGGTCCAGGTTGTTGGCTGTAGTTAAAGCTGGAGGTGAATGGTTTCAGTAAATGACTTCTTTATAATGAACCCCGTCATGTAGAAGTTAGTGAATGCCTGAATAAATTTTGGGGTATAAAATGTAATAAATATGTTCCTTAAATTTTTATGATTTCTAATCCCCACCATGTGTATATGTATATATATATATTGTAAAGGGTGTCTTGAATAATATGAAAAGAAGAAAAAATGCAGTTTTTGGTAGCTCTCAAGGTGTGTTATACCTAATAACAAAAATAATTGTAGCTAACATAATAATGTTATAGAAACACGAACTTCTCATGAAAGGAAGAAGATATGAAGAAAAAAAAATAACTTGAACTTTGGTGCTCATAGAATACTCATAGTAAATCAACTACCGTCACTACTCAATCCTCATGTAAGTTAATAATATTATTAACGCACACAACACGGCAAGACAGGAAACATTTAATTACGAGGAGGGGGGGACAAAATTGTAAAAAAAAAAAGAAGGAATTTTTAGTAATTTACCTGCACTATAATCACTTTAGAAATAAGTGTCACTGAAAGGAAGTATCTAGCAATAGTTTCTATATATCGGTATGAGACCGTTAGGATTTTTTAGAGAGGACCGTACCTATTTTTTCCTGTACAAAAGTTGTTCCTGGATCGACCTCAAAGAAAAATTTGATTTGAATAATCCCCCTTTTAAAATTCGTTCTAGAGCTATGGATAAATGGTTGAATACAACGACATTTGTATTTTTAAATTGGGAACATCGATCTATAATAATGTTATATAAAGTACCATATTGAAACTAAAACAAAATCTTTCACGATTTGAAAACGCTTAAATTTCGGTATACGGTTCCAAATGCCGTTTGGAGAAAATATAAATATAAGTCACTCTGAAATAAAAAAAAATTACTTAAGACCGAATCGGGAAAAAAAGGTGTCTTGGACTGATTTGCTGATTTGGACTGAATCTACTTGTCTAATTAAATCATTTCATATTTGGTCTCAAAAATAGTAAAATATGGGGTAATTCATTTTTATATTCATAAACCATAAAGCTTTGTTTTTGAAAGTTGACAGAAATGGGGAATGACGAAACAGGAAGGAAAAAATATATATATTAAATAAAAAGTTATAAGGCTTTTCAGTTTAGGTTCAGAGCCCAAACATTATTGCATAGGTACTTAAGGTAATACATCAACTAAAAGTCCCATGTAACCATTACCACATACCCTTGGTCATTGTATCTTTAATCAGATATTGATTTTTTTTCTCGAAAAAATATTAAGTAAAAGTGTGTGTGAGTATATTTTATATTTTGCAAGAGCGTGCCAATAATAGGTTCATAATATTGGAAATACTATTTTTGTTTTTGTTGTTGCTGTTAATTTGTTGTCACAATAAGTGTTGAGACTCGGTCCAAGATTGATTTTTTTTTTTCGGTTCGATCTTATGACATTTTTCTGGACTGGGTTGGACCGATATTTTGTGTACATTGAGGCAGGACAGAAGTCGGCCATATTGTTACTACAAATCCTCATTGATTTTTTTGTGAATAGCTATGAATTTTTGAAATTTTTTATTTAAACTAAAATTTTTTTTTACATACAAAAACCCTCCGAAAAGTATACTCCTGCGAATGCCCCTGCACTCGTTTTGTGCAAATTAATTGTATTAAAGTTCTTTTAGGGTAACAGTAAAAAAATTTAATTGACTTCTGTTGTAGAAACTCCGGATGGGGATGCCCACGGTCTCTGCACTACAGCCTTCTCAGTACTGGCCCCAGCTCTAAGGAGATCGATCACACGTTGCTTTTTTCCTTGTTTCTCCGACCTTTTTAAACATAGAGCCATAGGATAAAAACAAAAATTGTTCATTCTTATTTCAGCTGCCGTTTGGCTGTAAAATGAAATTTTATAATAAAAATTACGGGCATGAAATCGTAATTAAACGCTAGTAGATGTTTTGAGTCCCGGCACTGTCAACAGATCGATTTTTTTTGTCGCCATATATTCAACAATTCCTCACTTATAACTTATACAAATATGATTTATGGATTACATTTATCTGCATATGACGTCATAGTTGGTAAATGTTTCCAATTTTAAAGCACAACTGACGTCATTAACAATTCATCTGTAGAATCAACTTTTTTTTCCGTTAGACAAGGCTAGATGGAATTTTTATTTGTGACCAATATATATGTAGATAGTTTTTATTTAAGACTGGTCCAGACCAAACATTTTTAACCCATTCTATCCCAAATTAGCCTACTCCACACGAAATCAACAAGCCCTCAAACCGGTCTAAGATTTTCAGACTAAACCCCAAACACTATTTACAATGTGATTAAAAAAAATATATATTTATTTTGGACATTTAAAAATAATAGTATTCTATATTAAGTACATATAATAATTATAATTATGTGAGCCATATGTGGACTGCCCTTATGGATCCATTATTTATTATACCACAAGACACATTACCCATTAGGCCATTATAGACATAGTAAATATAAGACACTATGTATGTATATTACTAATAGCTTTGAATATACATAATATATATTTGTACAATACACCCCAATAACATTTTTATATGTTATTGTTATCAGCAAATATTGCAAAAAAAAAAAAAAAGACACAAAACTCATTCGAAACAACCGGTCACGTAGATATGTACATACATTTTATATACCCATATGTACATAGACCTCCATAAAACCAAAATATATGTATTTAGTTGTGTTTGCTTTTTTTGTTTTTTTCTTCCATGAGTTTTCTCAAAATAATTTAATTTTACATTTATTGTGGAATATAAAATATACAGGAGGGTTCAGATCAATTTGGAAAATCTCTAAAGGCTTATAACGAATGAACTAAGATGAAGTAGAACCATCATTTTTTTAATTATTTGACAGCTATATTTAATGACATTTAACTATTAAAAATAAAATCCCCCTCTCTTGATAATCTTGGCCACAGAGCGCCGGACTCTGGGACTGGTGGAGCATAATTCTTGTGCAAATATCATTTGCATGTGGATGACTTTTTCGCCAAACAATATCCCAAAAGGAAACAAACTCCATATATAGACTATTTAACGTTCCGGAAGATTGGTTTGCAGATGGGCGGGGCTAGTATCGCTTGCATTAAGTAAAGCTTATATCGCAGTAAAATGATGAAACGAAATTATTTGATTTTTTTTTTAAACAGAAATTCGACTTCCTCTAAGGCTTTAAAAGTTGAGATCCTGTGAGGTCTTCATTATTCTAGTAGTACATCAAAGAGTTCCCATATTAAAAGAACAAAATTTGTCTCTTCCTCGACGCTGAACAACTCCAAACAATTAAGTCCTATGTACATATATTAAAGATATATCTGAGTGGTAGGGTAACACTTTTATACGAGTAAATATTTATATGTACATATATTTTGAGAGTAAATGGTTTAGTAAAAAATAAATCTCTATCCCTTCCTTTTATCAACTTCCTCTCTATACATATAAAGCCATTATTCAAGTCAATAATAGTAGTCGTATATAGTAGTTATACTCTATTTGTTTGTTTTTTCATTCATTTGTCTGTTTACCAATCTAATAAATGCAAAAAAATAAAACTGCATAAATAGAGATAAAACAAACTATTCAGTTAATGATTGTCTTGAATCTTTTTCTATTCAAAATATACTTTTGTAAGTATGAAAGAAAACACAACATAAAATTATGTTTTGAAACGATACAAAAGGGATTGGCAAACTAGAGATTCAAAAAAGAGATAACTCTTATTGAAATGAATTGAGTAATAAAATAAATTTGCAATTTCTTGGGATTACATACCTAATACATAAGCCAACAGTTAAAAGGGAAGAAAGTTATATGGATACTAGTGTAGGTTTACCTGGCGTTGCCCTAGACATTAATAAATTGAAAGGAATTCTGAGCTTCTCTGATTCATATCAAACACAAAATACAGACAGTAAATTTTGTAAAAAGTATTTCGACTGTATGTTTCTATGTAGCTTTGCACACTTAAAAAAAAAAAAAAGATTGTGAGGCTTAGAGAAGAAAAATATTCAAGCGTCGACCATTGAACGGTCCTTCCCTCAACTCTCATATTATGGTTAAAAATCCTTTGTCTTATACTCTAAACCTTACAATCTTCTTTAAAAAAGTGTGCAAATATAAATGCCAACATGCAGCAAGATTAATTCTTAGAATTTTACGCTTTAGTTTTTTTGTTTTATATGTTGTTTGTTAGTTAAAAAAGATTCTAAAGGAAAATACTATTTTTAAGACCGCATTGGCTTTCAAAGCCAAAAAATGGTTACCAAAACCGTCTTTGGAGCCTTGAGAAGCTCAATAAAAGAATGTAGTAAAATCCATGCATTGCTTTGCCCGTGATTCTCGTACAACCACACAGAGGACTTTCCATTTAATATTGGTATTGCTCAGTGTGCTATATCAAAAAAAAAAAAGTAATGGGGTTGTACATATGTATAGATTTGTATATTTTAGTTAATTATTCTTTTACACATATGCACAATAATACAAAAAAGTAAATGTCAAATCAATGTAACATTTTTGACATTAAATAGTTTAAGAATAAAGTACTTTTACGAAAGATATTTTGAACCTTAAATTTTGGATCTTTATTTACTTAAAATTATATTTTATAATTAAGTTGATTGTCAACGTATAAAATTTGTCCTAAAATTTTATCGAACAATTCTTGAATTTATAAAAAGAATTCCTCGACGTCTCTAAAAAGAGGTCATGTCTGGGGGGAAAAGATAAAAGTTGGCCATCTTAATATTCAAATAAATATTTTATAACTTTTCAAAGTTATCCTTGGAAATAAGCTAAATAATTTTAATTTCTTCACATTTTCTAATTGTAAAATTTAATTTAAACAATGATTTTTTTGAAAAAAAAAAATTAGAAAAAAACTTATTACTTCACTTTGGAAGAAAATAAAATAAAATGATGTCGATAGAATCTAGAAACATTCTTCAAACTGTCTGGGTGACAATTTCAATTTTCACTTTAAAAAGCAAAACAAAAATACAAAACATTACGACTTTTAACTTTATATGAATCTCTGGCCATGGAACTCTATATATTTTATGTAATAAAAAAGGTATTTTTCCTTTTCCCACATGAGTCAGTTTTTTTTAAATGTGTATAATAATAAATAAAGACTGAATATATTTTGTTTTGATAACATTTCTAAAATTTTAATATACAAATTTCAACAAAGATTAGTCTTCCTCATTTAATTAAATTATAAATTTAAATCTTAACAATTTAAAAAAAAAAATTAACAACAAAAACTCATTAATTACCAATGATATCGTTTAATGGGTTGGGTGTATTTCCAATAATTACCATTAAGAAATATATTTTTATACAAATCATTCACTAAGCACTGTACAATTATAAAATAAAAATAATCTATGACTCAAGTGGGAAAAAAAAAAATGACGTCGATAGAATCTATAATTTTTTGACTCATTTAACTAAGTAGGCTAATATTATTCTCCCCCTACTTCTGCCTCAATAAACTTTGAGGCTTAAGAAATGTACTATCTTTATGTGTAATGATAATATATAAATGTGAGTAGATGTAGATATTACCGAGGGAAAAAAGATAGTCTTAAGATAAAAATCATAAGGTAAAAAGGGGTTAAAATGTTTCTTAATATATGGAGTATCGGATTTCCAAAAAAGTTAAAAGAGGATCGACTATGTTGAATTGCTTTCAAGGATGGTCTGTACAAATACGAAACCACCTCCCTTAAACATATGTATATAAGATAACAACGAACTTATACAACACAATACGTGTCTTAGCTATCATTTAAGAAATTTCACACTTCGAAGCATGTATTGCTCTAATAATTAAGAACATTAGATCGAAGGACCAAGCACTAGTCTTTTCCTCTCTTATTGTCTTTAGTATGTATATATATATAGCAGATAAGGAGTAAAGGGATTTCATTTGAACTCTACTGTTTTTGTGAAAGATTCTTATAATCATTAGAAAAACAAACAACCTATGTGGTGTGTCAATATAAAAACAATGTTGAATAAAAACCAAGATAAGAAGAAATTACAAATCTTGGTATTTACTACATTTATACCTAATGCTGCGTCGGTTCTTATTAAGTAATCGACAGTCCCGTCCAGTTCAGTCTTAATCTGCTTCAGTTTAGTTCTAAAAATTTACATATAGAGATAGGTCCATGATGACGTCTTCAAATATATATATATATTTAATCAATTCTAGTTTTTGTTAGTCCTAAAGGACGATCCCAAGGACTCATAGGATCTGTCCTAGGACTGAACTAGACTGGACCAAATAATTAAGTAATGACATAACATTGGCACCTGACCTTTGGCCTTTTGACCTTTTACTTTAAGCCATCTCGCGTAAAAGGCATTTGCTTCAAGGATATTTCACCTCAATATACTAATAAATGATGTATACGTCGTTATGGTTTATTTTTGGTTGAAATTTATGTTTACATTGAGTTTTTTATTCAAAAAATTACATTTTTTGAATAAAAAAAATGCATTAAATGTTTTTTTTTCTGGTGGAATAATTATGTAGCTATGTTCTTGCCTCATATTATGCTTGCTTGTCAATCCATGAGTATGTTCGAAAATAGATAATGCATCATATTTCATAATAATTGTTAGCGGAGGAAGGATTAGCACTTCTTCTATTCGAATCATTGTCGCGTTAATTTTTTTTCATTTTTCATATTATAACTAATTTTCATTTATATTTTGGTATGGCGCGAACTCATACTAAGCGAAATTTCGAAAACATCTATGGATTGAATTTTTTGACCATAATTCCATAATTTTTTCGAAAAATTTTTAAAAGGCCACAGCTATTTATAAAAATTTAATTTTTTTATCAAAAAATTAAAGATCCACAGCTGTTCACAAAAAATAACAATTTCAACGAAAATTTCAAAAATCTTCAGCTGTTCTCAAATAATTATTTTTTTTTGAAAAAAAAATTCAGAAATTAAAATTTCAATATAAAACTTTTTGAAAAAAAATTGAAAAATCTATAGCTATTAACAGAAAATTAAACTTTTTGGAAAAAAATTAAATAAAACTCCCCTGTGGACGCCCTTGTTTATTATTAAGATACTTAAGAATTTTATGTGGTAGTTTAGAACCTTTATTTGCGTCACCCGTAATTTCCTTCCCAGTAAATCAACATGGTACCTTTCAAATAAAATATGTTTAATATATGATTCTTTTATTGTGACTATCAATTTAGGTACTTCTTTAAAAGTGCAAAGGATTGATAAGAATGATGTGTTGATTGAAATGGACGTCAATCCGTCGAAGAATACAAAGGAAATACAATCTTTATTTTGGGAAAAAATAATTCTAGCTTGCTTGTGTATTGACGGCCAACATATTCTAAAAACAATTAGCATAATATATTTATTCATATGAAATAAATAATGGATATTATGAAATTTAACAATAATATTTTCTGCGAAATCATTTATTTTCATAAATGAAAAATACATTTTCATTTATTGTGTTCGTCCATAAAATTACATATTTATTTTATACTACTAAAACCATTGCTATTATTAGATTATTTGAAGCGAATCGAAGGGTAAAATTTCACATTATTCTATGTATTGAGCAGACATTCATTCATACATATTCAGTATATTGAGGGGGGAGGCAATATGCTGAATAAAGATAAAAATACCATACTAACTATTGTTTCCTTTTGAAGATGAGACTATGTATTTTAATTATATTGTTCATTCATATGTATATGTACAAAATAAGTTGCCTATTTTAGTTCAAGTAGTACTAGTATAGAAGGAGATGAAGAAGCAAAGCAAGCCAAATAAATTATGTGCCCAGGATAACCATAGCTACTTTAGTCACTCATAAATAAATACTATTCTTTTCTGGCATGCATAGATAAGGAAATAATTTATTAACTTTTCAAAAAAGGGAAAAAAGTACCTAAATGGAAGTATGTAAAAGAAAAAACTGCGAAAAATATGCTGTTTCATATAACATATGTGATTTTCTACACATTGAAAAACCAAAAAATAAGAAAAATCATTGCATGTTTAAATTCGAGCTTGGTCCACTCTCCTTCTTGATGGACGCCTCTAGATACTGGACACTCCTCCGAAGAGTAGCACACACCTTCTCCTCTGGACGCGCCCTTAAAGTAGTCTAAGAGGCTTGTGTCTGGAGAGAAGGGCGGCTACATTTTGAGTCTCGAAATATCCAGAAAGTTGCCCCTCAGGAAGTCCCTCTGTGATTTTGCACAAATGTCATTCCGGATTGAAAATAATAAAATGTGTACCAATAGATCAACCCTGTATAAATGAAGGATTTCCAGTACTTGGGATGAAGATAATGCAAAAGATATCCATATATTCATCGACATATATGTAATGTTTGACTATTTTAATACCAACTAGAAGACCCACCCTGTAGAGTGCGAATCTCCACCTATTGCCATTTTTCCTATATCGGGCTTTTGCTTTATGAAACATCTTTATTAATCCTACATAAAACCACCCATTTGAGCTCTGTACCTTAATATTTTACAAAATTATTGTTCATTATGTATGTATTTTTAACATTTTGTGCCTCCTTGACCTCTCAAAATTAAAAGGTCTCTTACTGTAACCATATATATTCCTTGTAACAAGCTAGATCAAAATCGATCTGTAATCCATGTAACCAACAGACAAACAAACAGGCAAAAACATAGGCTCCGTTCAACTTCACTGGCGGAGGCAATTACTAAAATAAAAGTATTCTCTGACAAATTGTAATGATATATTTTCAATGTATAGTTGGTCATTGGAATGACCAATGTTTTAATTCAATAATGTATATTAAGACGAAGAAATTTAAACTTGTACAACGTGATTATACAAACTGAAACTTGCACAGACATTGCAACTTGTAAAAAACATATACAAGTTGTAACTTGTATATGCAATAAATTTCTACGTCTAATAATGGCTTATATAATTACATTATCTGTTATGTGCTTCTGCGACGCAACATAATTTCCTTTTTTATAATATGTGACAATCAGGCTATAGAAATAGCAGCTGGGTAAACGTGGTTCAATTCTATTAGAAAAAGTCTAAAGTTTTCTTGGAAATACAGTCAATTCCTACCATATACTGGAGATGTGAGGAACATGCGTTTGCCTAAAAATGGTTTCATATAACATTTTATAAAATTAAATTAATTGCAATTTTGAGTCTCTGTTATTATTGGTGCGATTAATGACAATGGCCGAATTACTTCACTTTCTATTATAACCAAAAAATAATTATTTCACTCCATTTTCTTCATTTGAAGTTGACAATTTTTTTTGAAGCCGAATAACTCTATGAATACTGCTGATAAATAGCTTAAATTAGTGCCATCAGATTCGGTGGAATGCATTTTTTTTAAATTGCTGCAGTTTGTCTAAATCAAGTAATTAGAACGTATTTTACTCAAGTGAAAAAACAAAACAATAAAAAAAAAATTATATTAAGTGATAAATTGCATGCATGATGGTTCTTATAAATGGGAAAAGGATTTTTTAATCTGTCGCTCGACAGAGTCAAACAATTTAACCACATCTCAACCTACTCATCATTAGTACAGACATAAAAAGAATAGGGATTAACTTATGTATTGATAGAGTTTGGGAGTGTGATAATGATTCCAAATGACTATCAATTTTTATTATGTGTTTCTGTTTGAGTGCGTGGGGAGAGGAGGGAGGGTCAATTAGAATATCGGAGCAATTATTCATTAAAGTAATCATTATCACTATTTATTTATAGAAAGAAAAAAAAAGAATTAATGAGACTCTTAATAAAAAGATACTTGTTTAATGTTAATAAAATAAATGTATGTTAGATTAGAAATTATTGAAGTTATTTGTGCACTGCAACAAACCCCCTCTGAG
Source organism: Lepeophtheirus salmonis (assembly GCF_016086655.4). Classification (NCBI taxonomy): domain Eukaryota; kingdom Metazoa; phylum Arthropoda; class Copepoda; order Siphonostomatoida; family Caligidae; genus Lepeophtheirus; species Lepeophtheirus salmonis. The sequence goes on from NC_052132.2 coordinate 17,155,102, forward strand.
TAGCAGCTTTATACATAAATCAATACTCCCTCTGTAGGAGTAATTTTGGCAAACAAAACAATAGTAAAATTGACATCAAAACAACTGCTTAAAATGTGGGTGATTATTTATTTGTATTATTCAAGTAATGAGAATCCAAACGTGGTAGAGTAACAGGGTATCTTTAGAATTATATAACATATTTAGAATGGTAAATCCGAAGCATTCTCGGTATGTAAAAAAAGAACCCGGAAATTAACATGGGATATAAAACCTTTAAAGAATTTTTTGTGAGGGTGCTCTCTTTTGAGTTGTTTCTTAATATACTCATTTTTTTTTTTTTTGGGGGAGCTCCCAACTCCACTGTGCCAGTGAAGTAAGTGAGTTAATTTAGTTTTTTTTTTTGTATGGATCTTCCATTCGGGAACTTGGATTTGGTGAACGTGACACACCGTTTAAATAACGGAAAAAACAACAACTTCTGAACAATTTGAAGATTGTATTGGAGGATAAAAGCTTAGCTGTCATGACGTTTCATTAGTTTAGCTCCAAGATGAAGGAAATAAACACATCGAGCAAGTAGTTAAGCAGGAATTACTCCGTTTTAGAGTATCCGTTCTACGCTGAGGCCAGCAGAGACTTACATTTAAACCTCTTCAACCAATCCTCAACTTTACTTTTCCTCATGCCTGGCCAATAAACAACAACAAGAGAAACAAAAAAAACAACATGCAGACGTTATACTTTGATGTCCTCTCCTCAAGAACGAAAGAATAATTATATGAGTTTAGAAAATTAAAAAAAACCTGTTCAGACTGCCAACAACAAAAAACTTGCACGATAAAAAATGCTTAAAATTTACAGCCCTACTCATCATCTTGATAAATTTTCTTTTGTCTCATAGTCTTCTTTCTGTTCTCTCCGTTTTTCCTGTTTTGTATACAATTTGTCCAGTAGCAATTCAAATTATATTAAATGCTACAAAAATATAAAGGAAAATGAACGTGATTGCACTGACAATTTGAAAAAATTTAAACGGCAGCTTAGCTGTCATGACGTTTCATTAGATTAGCTGTGAGCAGTTTTTTAGAGTAAGGAAATAAACACAAATCCTACTCCGTATGATATAAGCTGGATTTATGTCGATCCTCAACTCTACTCTAATTCCAACGAGAGCTTACATTTATAACTCCAACAAATAGTGTTACTCTCTGTCCTTATTCAGCACGGATATTAATGATTAATTTATATTTGGATGTTCTCTCTTCAAGAATGAAAAAAAAATAATAATAATTAAAAAGACTGTACTACTCATCATCTTTAGAATTAATTTCCTTTTGTGTCAAAGTCAACTTATGCCAGATCCTCAACATTACTCTTCGTGTCTCTCATGAGCAGACACACCAGTGATTACTCTATACTTTGATCTTCTCTTTTCAATACTTGAAGGGAAATGATAACAGCTTTAGAAAATAGGCAGCACTGTATCTGTTGCTAGCTAGAACAATAAAAATAGCCCACTAAAACTGCTTAAAATAACCAACTCCTTTTTCTATACACTCTACATACATATTACGTGGACAGTTTCCACCTTTTTTATCTTCCAGTATGAATGTATGTACAATAAAGAAATATCCCATTGTACGTTTGATGCATATCTTAGAGCCATCACGCCCAAATGATTGAGAAAATTACCCATTGTGAAACCTTTCCTTTCCAGAAATAGATAAATTGAATCTATCAGGTACGTATGTATGTACACAGAAATTTATTGTCAATCTCATAACAATGAATAAATTGTCCACATAGCAATGGTTTAAAAATAGAGAGATAATGTACAAAATTAGGAATAAGAGGAATTCTATTCAAAAGTAGACTCACACACAAAAAAAGAAAAATAAGTGATTTATTTCGAACCCCCCCAAAAAATATCAAATATAATCAAAGTCAGACAGACATTCAAAACCCATTTAGTCTTCAAAATGAATCCTTTGAAGGCACTTTGAAGTTGATGAAGAGTATTTATTAAAACTAGTGATGTATTCAAGTATTACTCAAACTTGAAAAAAAAACAAAAAACTCAATTTGAATCAACTCAACAAATTTATGAAAATAAATCCAATCCGAATTTATGTTTTGATGGGATTTTATACAAGGGTGACAAAATTTAAAAATAATTGCAAATTATTTAATTGAGCTTTAATTTGATCAATTCAACGAAAAAATATTTTTCTTTGCTAGATGCTTTTTACTCGAACTCAACTTGACTCGATATTCAATTACTCGAATCCAACACAATTATTATTAATTACCATTTATTGAAAAACTTACCACAAAAGAACACTTTTGTGTGTTTCTGCTTTCAAAAAAGAGAGTTTAATGCCACTCAAGGAAAGCATCAAAGAGTAAAAGGTAATAATTATATCAGCTTTAAAAAATAAAGAAAAGACTCTCCAGGTTGCCAACAACAAAAAGAAGCCCAACCCTAAAAAATGCTTGAGATTTATAACCATGTTAATGAAACTCAAGAAACGCATCAAAATAACATTAGAAAAGAAATCAATCATTATATTTAGTGTTGTAAATCCCATTAGAGTTTTAAAAACCATTTTCGGTATGTAAAAAAATAAGAAGGCAAAAATTAACAAGGCCAGCCTGACAATTTGAAAAATGATTTGAAGGAGAGGAGCTGAGCTCTTATGATGCATTATTAAATTATTTGTGAGCAGCTGTGAGATGAAAGAAATCAACACAAGTCCCATTCCGTATCAAGCAAGCACATAGACATGAATTACTCTGTTTTCGATCATCAATACTACCCAGAGTCCATTAATCACCTTATAACACCTCTTTGTTTACTTTTCGTCATTTATGTGCATACATACTCGTGTTTACGCTTTGTACCTATATGTTTTCTCCTTTAGACTGAAAGCTTAATAATGTATGCCGCCCAAGTTATTATACATCAACTTATATTTAAGAAAAAAACAAAAAAATACATTTGCTGAATTTACCCTTTTTCAATATTGATTTTTTTGTCCATTTTTTTACTAAATTCAGGGGCACACAGCATCTACCGTGCTCTAAAAGTAAAGGATTTAACTTTTTTGAATCAATTCGATAATAAAAGGTTATATTTTAAATAGATGAAGCTTTTCTATTAATGACAAAAAAATGTTACATATACTGACCGATTCATTTCAATACAAGGATGTCTATTTACAAGTGGTAACCTATGATATGTCTTATTTTTTTGGTTCCTCCGTGATACTCCTTACTGCCACGGTAACCAACAAAAATAAAAACGCACACCAAAACATGGTTAAGATTTACAAACCTACTTATCCCACTCAAATTACGCATCAAAATGATATGAGAGAATGAAATCAATCATCATATTGTTATCAAAGGTATGTGGAAACAAATTTGGCTTCTAAGACGGAGAAAATGATGGACAGACTATGATGATGATACGGTCTGAATATTTAAATGAATATAGCCGTCCATGAATAGGAAATAAAATATATGTAATAAGCTGCTATACGCCAAGTATTCCCCCCTCCCTTTGATTTACATGTTTTGCATAATTGTATGAATATATATATATATATTTATAAAATATATATGGTACATAACAAGAAAAAAGAATTAATTTGTAAGAAATAAAAAACAACAAAGTTTTTCTTGAACGGAAGTCGTAACGCCCGATGATTAAGATATTTTATACATTCTGTACATACATGTACATTTTACATACTTTGACTCCAGTAAAAACACAATAAAACATTTATATCAATCCATTTTTTTTTCTCCTCTGTTAAAACCATCATCATGTGTAAAGAAATTTCCACATATTACACGCCTCTGTGACCTATAATAATATGTTGCGGCTAACCATGTATTTCTACATGTATATGTACATCTGTCAAACCAATTTTATAATATTAATTATATAAATTAGAAATGAATAATTAATTTTAGTTTAAGTCAAGGCCTTGTCTTTTTTCTTTGCAAGAGAATATTAAAATCCTTGTATATGTAAAATAAAGATGTAGAAGAAATGGAAAAAAAAGATCGGTAGAAATAAATCATTTGAAAGTACATATTATTTATTTTTAACTGTCTCCAACTTCCCTTCAAACCGTAGCGCAAATACTACTCTGTGGTGTTAAACCGAATAAATCCCTTTTGGAAGAGGAACTCAGAGGTAAATTGGGAGATGCCATATAATACGAATAATGGAATGGCTAGAACCGGTAGAAGATAATAAAATAAAGATTGGGAAAAAATCAAAGAAAATCGGTAGAAATGATTTTCTTCTAATCTATGTGTAGGTTCGATACACATTCGTTCCTAGATAAAGAAATATACATAATTTAAATGGACTTCAAAGACAATCCCTAGATCAAATGGAGTAATTGTAATATTAAAATGTTTACTCACACTTAATCAGTGTAACTCCATCTGATCAATTAAAGGAAGATAAAAAACTCAAAAATTGATCATCACAATAATGAAAAATTAATATATATACTATTTGAAAGGACATATCGGGTCTAATATAAGTCTCATTAACAAAATAAAGCTTATAAACTATAGATCAAACTATTAACTATCTCAACTCATCCCACAAATTCAAATACAAAGCCTATAATTGACTAAGATTAGCCACCCCAAAATTAAGATAGATATTTTCGTAATTATATTACTTTAGTCGCCTTTAGTATTTGTTAAATTTTTGTACCATTGCATTTTGTAGGAGTGAATTCATAATCAAAAATAGTTGTATGGAAAAAAACATTCTCTGTATAGTTGTTTGAATAAAAAAAGGATTTTTAATCTTAAAATTATCATTGTAGTCATTTTAGTGAAATTTAGTTTTATTGTTATATTATTTAGTATTCAATTTTTACGAAAAAATTAAATTTTTTATGAATAGCTGTGGTTTTTTGAATTTTTTTTCCAAAAAATTTAAGTCTCCCTTACCAAATATATATATATATATATAATCCTGCAGACCCCCCTTGTGAAATAGGTCTAAATATTAAAATAATTGATAAAAATCTGCATCAAACATAAAAAAATGCTGCCAATAAGGTGATCAATAAGTGACCACTTCCCCTATTTTAGGGGAGAGAGGAGTCTCTTTATTCCATCAAATAAATCAACACCCTTTCAACGCCAATGGAGAAACCATTTATATACTTAGTTGAAGGCAAGAATTCATACTTCTATGTCCTTCCACCATTCTGAGAACATGATTTATGCTATAAAATACATCCATGTCTCGCCATAAAAAAAAACACTAACAATATTTGTTCATTGATCACATTTCAAAGAAAATAAATTCACCAAATAATGGAATGATCTTTTTTTAAATACCTCATTATATGGTATATAATTATTTATAGAGATTTCACTTGAAGTAGGTAAATAAAACGATAAAGAAACCACACCTTTGAAAAAAAAAAAAAACACACTGCTATTAAATTATATTATATTATATCTTATGTATTCATACATGTAGACCTCGTAACGACTTATGTATGCGCCATAGGTACATGAATATGATCGATTTCTTTGAGGTAAGGTTATTATTATTTCTTTAAATTTACGTCTTATTTTTCTTAGTTCATACTATTTTCATAATACATAATTAATAATGAACTTTTTATTTTCATTTATATTTTACCTCCCTCCCTCTGAGGGTCCATGGGGTGGATGGAGTTAATTAAATTTTCTTACATGAACTACTGTTTTGTTTTTAAAATACATTGCAAGTCATATGAAATCCACTCATATGGGACATTCAGGGTTTACTGGGTGCGACGTTAAATTATGTGCACTAGGTTATTGGCAAATGGAGAGGCTTTGGTGAGTTGTTCATAGACGGACATAAATAAAATTAGGCACGTTGAACACTTTGTAGAAACTTCATTTGTTTATCCTTTTTTAATTTATCAGGAGAATGGCGTATAAAAGAATACTATGCGTGAAGATACGACCTCTTTTTAATCCGGAAACTCACTTTTCCCCGTGTGTTTGGGCTAAATTCCCTGATGATAAGGTGGTCTTGCAACAAGACGGCGTTCCTGTTCTCACTGCCAAAGCTGCTCAAAGATGGTTGGGCAATGATATCCAATTCTAGCCAGACGAAATATGGCCCTGTATTCACCTGACGTTAATTCCTTGGACTATGTATTCTGGTCACGTGTAGATTCCACAGCCTGTACCATTAGTCACAAAAATATTATGACCATAAAGGCTACCGTAAGCGAAGACATGGCCAATATGTCCGAAAAATAAAAAAGAAAGATGTACCAAGCCGTTCTAGGCCATCACCGGAGGGGGCAATATCAAAGATTAGACCAAACTATATGGCGTTATTTTTTGTGGCTACGGAAATATGTCTTGTTAAAGTTAAAAGAAGAGTATTGTTCAGATTTTAAGGACACACCTAGTATTCTGATTGGTTACAACAGGGTGGGGATTTTAAATCCGTCAAATTTATTTCCCAAAATGAATTTATCAATTCACAAACCTTTCAGTCCTACATGAAGGGTTCTATTATGGTGACATGAATAAAACAAACCAAACACCTCCTGCTTTAAACAGAGCCTCCAACCTGGTCCTGAACCTAGCACAGCTTTTGATGAGGAACTTTTCGTCCATGTGGGCCATTGTTGAATGGATCCCCGCAAGGAGTCGACAGTTTTATGTGCACGTTTATTGGCCTCTTGCCCAACAAGCAGGTCCACACATAGTAGTCCAAAGGGTTAAGATCCAAGGAGTTAGGAGGCCACATATCATTTGCAAGAAATGCAAGAATGCGGGTTTTTTCTCTCAGAACGATCATGTGTCCCTCTTGCAGGCTTCCCCAATCCTTCAGACTTGTTGATAGCCTTGTAAACAGTTTATTTGGGCATTGCAATCGGCACAGAGGAACAATATAATGACCTCCATGCGATCGTATTCGTAGGAGATATAAAGGATTTTGTACTTTTTCTCATATGGTTTTGTTAGCTAAACCTGATGAACACACTTTCCTAAACAAGGATCTCAGAGTTGCCAAGATATTGAGGTCTAAACTTGTTCCTCATTTAAAATCTCCACCCTGTATATATATGTACATAAATAGTGTCATATCTGTTTGTGAATAATGGAAAAAAAAAGAAGATGTGTGTTCATGTTAATTCGGGTTCAAGGTTCCATAGAAATTTGATATCTTTCTTTTGGAGGGATCCCATATAAAGAAATAAATATCGACACGTTTATACATAATACATATCATAGTAATATCATAAATGTATTTAAAACCATTTACGTGATGATTGTGCTTTACTGTCTAAAGAAATCTTTAGACTTCGTCTTCCTCCTTCTAAATATGTTGGTATGTACGCACATATAATCTCTTTTCAATACAATTCACCTATAATGACTTTTCTAAATAATAACGTCGAATACAACAACATCCGTTGGTTGGTTGGTACGGGGAAAAATATCACCTATTTATGATCATAATAATTTATATCTATTAAAATATTTTTCCGACACTTTGTGTCCCTATAATTTAACACTACTATTGACAAAGTCTCTTGTGTCTGATGTTGTCGAATCTTATCAATTTTTAATATCTTCTTATTTTTCCCACCTTTTTCTTTTTGGTTGATGGAAAAAAAGGAACGAAAGAAAAAAGTATATTTCATCATGAGAACGACAATTTTTATCGGTGGATGTAGTCAGCACCAGGTGTTGCTTCACTCATAATAAACATACTCAAATTAATTAATTAGTAGTCTACAAGGAATATATATTTATACATAAATAGGAAGATGAATTCGAGTTGATTAAAAATAGTGGTTGGATATATGTATCAAAAATATCTGATGTGTGTGTGTATGGATTGCATTGGGAAAGATTTTCTGTTAGAGATTACATCAACCTATTAGAGTTGTTGTTTTTTCCAGTCTAAATGACTTACATCTGTTCATAAAGATTTCCCTCAGGAAAATGTTTCCCATGATGTGAATGTATTATAATGGGTCTTCAAAACAGATTATTTATTGAACAAATAAACAAATCTATTTTATTTGACATAATGCAATATTGAGGATCATAAAACTGCTTGAACATTCCAGCAATATTAATTTTTTTCAAATAAACAGAGTGGTACAATAAAATCCGGGGCTCCAGATTTCCAGATTTTTACCACAGATATGAAGACAAAATTGCTAAATGTTTTTTGTGGTAAAATATACATATAACGTATCACTTAGTTGTCAATAAGACAACATTTCATTCAAGCTGATTACATTTTCAGAGACAGAACGCAGGATATTACCAACACTGGGGTCTTAAAGATGTAAAGGATTCAGAGTAGAATGGTTATTGAGTTGGAAAAGGCTCTTTTGGAGAGCAAGGTCCAGGGCTGGCTCCAAGAGCACTGCTACGACTGGGTGTTCATGGATATTTGGCCTCCTAGATCCTACACCTGAATTAAATAGGTAATTTTGTCTGGAGTTGCCTTGCGTCAAAGGTCAGCAGAGGTCCGCAGACCGGTACTCAGAAAATTGACCAAGGTGGAATCCATAAGATTTTATAGAAAGAGGGCTTTGAAAAAAAAAAAAAAAAAAATATGAGACACATGTTTATTGAGCATAGTTTTTTGTCCTCTACGCCTTTTTTTAAGAATCCAAAATATGATGGTGAAACTTGTCTTCTTTATGAATTTCTGAATGAAAATATAAATGAGATTGTTTTTGTCAAAGGTTAAAGGTAAATATGAATTTCAACCGTTCTCCCTTATTTTCAATCAAACGCTGTTTGAAAGGGCAAAAAAATCATTAGAAGCTAAAAAATGTAAATTAAGCCTTTTCATGATAACATTTTCAAAAAACTAAATTGTCTTTAAGACAAAACTTCTTTAATTTCATGAGATTTCAAGAGTTTCATAGGTTTAGTTTAAAGTAACTTTGTATTTTCAACGCTAACTAAAAATTAGGGTTTTTGGTGATAATATCCCGTTTTGGTTATTTTCCTTCAACTCCATTGTTTAGAAATAAAAGAATTTAGACTTGGCTCTGTTTTCAGAGCTTACACGGGGTTCAGGACCCGAATCGATGCCATTATTGAGGCCAACGAAGGCTCTATTGAGTGAGATATATTTTCAATTGCTGTATCCTCTGCTTGTTTTTTGAATCAATCTATAAAAAATGACCGTTTAATGTATATTGAAAGGAAATAGATCAAAAGCACCGGATTTTGTTGTTATAACCTGTATATAGCCCAGGCTCTATTTATTATAAATCATTGATTGGTAAAACAAAAACATACTTTAATAACACGACTCTGCACCAATTAAACGAGAAACCCCCTTTTAAAAACATCACTTGACATCCGTAAAATGAATATAAATACGGAAAGAGAGTGAATTTCCCGTGATGTAACGGGTTTTTATTTGTAGATCATTCATCATATAAGATAATGAAAAAAAAAAAACCAACTAATAATGGTGGAAATTATAAAACAATTATCATTTCCGTCAAAAAATAAAAGTTCAAAAGGCTAATAATGAAATTCAAATATTTTCTACTCCTGCATGTAATATAAAAACAATATTGTTTTTATATGTACTTGACAATTAATCAGAGTGATTTAAAACTGTTTTTTGTTTTTTACAATGATGAAGATTTCTACGTATTTAAGTAATTTTGCTTTTCATTAAAATGATGATGAAGAGAGTTGAATTAAGAAGAAAATAATCCATGATCATGGCTATTCAAGCATGTCTTGAATACATACATATATATAGCCGTTATAGTATTGATTTATAGTTTCTTTTCTCATTTTTTTCTTTCCAAAAAAACCAATGTGTTTTTCATCTTCAGGCAGAGGGAAAAATGTATGTGTAAGTATAATTAAGGAAAAATAATTGATTGAAACTAGATTACGTCATGGAGTGTATGAAAGAGGGTAAGAGGAAATAACCATAAGTTATAAAATCATTAGTTTGATTTCCATAATAGTATTATGTACTACTGCTCCTAAAAACGCATCTGGGAAAAAAATCTTTTCAGGAACATAAGTAAAAAAGATTTTATAAACGATATTTCCTATACTTTAAAATGTATTTTTTATTTTGTGAAAAAAAACAACCAGTCAAATCCGGATAAAAACAATTCATGGAGGAGTCCATCAAAAATGCTGCTCTCATTCAAAGTGAATAAAAATAAAATAAAAGGATTTGCTAATCACTACATACAAATCATATTTTTAGTCAGTATTTTTTCTCATAGTTTTTATATAAGGAAGATTGATTATCATTATTTCTTCAAGTTCCTCCTCAACGGTGGGATTGTCAAGCCCATTATGTTTGACGAATTTTCTTCTGACATTATAACATAATAGACAAATATGAAATGGCCAAAGGGAATTCAAAAAATATTTGTATCTTGTTTATTGCCTGTCTGGACAAAAGCAAGCTAGAACTATTCTTCTCAAAATTGAGTAAGGATTGTATTCTTCGACGAATTATCGTCAACTTTTATCAACAGATTATTCTGATTGACCCTTTGGGTATACCGAAAATTGCAATTAAAGTAGACAGTCTTCATCGTCACAAAATAAGAAGGAGGAAGAAAAATTGATATATTTAATTTGAGCTTCAGATTATTTTTGGAGTAAGACAATCAATTTTTTCTCCTTGTTGGACTTAGAAGAAAAAAATCCCATTTTTTTCAGTATACAAAAGTATGTATATTTTACTCCTTATGGGAGCCTTTTCAATCATAATTGATAGGAATAATCATATATAAAAACACACAAATTAAGTAAAGAACACAAAACTCTTATTTTTTTTAAAACAGTTCAAGAAGGTAATCCTATTTTTTTTTAATTTTTAAAAGAAGGAAACTGGGATACAGCAGTGGATGTCATTTTCTCACGATTTCCTATTTAATCCTGCTCTCTTTGTGTTGAACTTCCGATTTTAATTTCAAATGTGCCATATTGGGGCCAATTTAACTTTCTCTAATTAAATAAAAGTTATACACTATAGCTAAAATTATTGTCTATCTGAACTCATCCTACAAAGTCTATGAAATAGTCCACTTTATTTGATTGAAAAAAAAAATATTGTGATTTTCACCTTGTCTTGATTCTAGTTCAAGATTGTTTTTATGCTGAGGCACAAAGTTGTACTCCTTTATATTTTTTACCATTTGGTTCCTTTTATGCGAAGTGGTTTATAGAGTAAAATATTTTTCTATTATTTTGAACTGCAATGTACCAAATTTAATCTCATTAAAAAAATACAACAATATTCTAGAAACAGTCGACATGTTCGGATCAAAAAGGATAACTATTCCTTTTATGACCATACTACATATATTTTTACAACACTTATCATCAGCTGTTTTGATAATAATAATAAATAGAAACAAAGGTTGTTGTAAAGGAATTCATCGTTCAAGGCTTCACTCTGTATAACCAAATTAATGTTGACTTTATAGTATAGGTAACTTATTTAGAAACAATCACTAAAAAAAAAATAATAATAGTTATACATTAATCATTTTGTTTATATTTAAAAAAAAAGAACAAAGTTGTATTTGCAATGTTGTATATAAAAATGCAATAAATTTAAATTGTTGTTCAAAAGTATAATTCGCAAAAAATGAGTTAAACATTAGAGCGAAGCTCTATTTGTGTTCATTTAGCGTTAGCATAAGCCTAAGTTGAATTATTTTTTGTTTATAGATTTGTCTGCACAAAACCTAAATCAAAATCTATTCAATATGTACAATGGAGATTTTAAATTACGAGAAAAAAACACAATGAAAAATCGAATATCGTAAGTCTTCAAGTTATATCGAGCGATAATCGAAAATATAAAAGAGGTGACCATGTTTTATTTATTCTCAAGGTGACTTTTTTGTAGAAAAAATTGTTTTCATTTTGACCGGATATTTTGATGACCCTTTTTATTTTATGTAGTGCATCAACATAAAAACAATCAGAGCAATGTTTCATAGACAAATTTAAGTCAATTATAGGCTTATTATTCAAATTTGTGGGATAAATTAATATGTCCAAGAATTTTAGCTACAGTTTACAACATTTATTTAGTGTATGAAAATTATATTGGCCCCTATTTGACCTTTCAAATAAAGCCTATCAATTTCTCCTTCTTTTATTCTGAGGAGCAATTTTTTCTACTTTAAGTGCAATTTATGACACACCCATAGGGTTAATAAAAATACTTTGTCAATAGATATTGAGGATAATTTGTCAAAGAATGCAAATGTAATCCGCACTCAATTTTGATTAAAATCATTCTACCTTGCTTTTGTGTTAAAGAGCCGCATATATTAATTTTTTTCAAATGATTTTTTCATTTTGATTATTCGAATTATTAAATTCTATTCTCCATGGATACATTTTGAAATACCAATACTCGAATACTTTTTATTGATGAACATCTCTTACGGAAATTACAGCCTTAAGTCAATTTTATTCTGCTCTCTAGTACTTTTTAATCAAAAGAAATTGGGAGAAAAAAATTATCTATTCCATAAAATCAAAAATAAAATTTTGGGCAAATTATCATTTGTAATCAATGTCTCACAAAATTTAGTTTGTAAAATGGTTCAAAATTTTTTATAGGAATACAAATATTTATTGGAATAATAATTTTTCCTATTTTTGTAACCTTTTTTAAAATTCATGGATTAAGAAACAGAGTCAAAATGTTTATTAATCTGGAGTCTTATCAAAGAAGCGAAAGACAATAATGAACCTGAATTTCACCTTTTCTTCATCTGCATCCCTCTCTCTTGGTAATCCTTTTGCTTCTAGCAGGTGTTTGTTAAGATCTTATCTGATATAAAAATGTATTTGTATATTGTTAAGAGAGTTAATGTACATGAATATATGTAGAGACGCGTATTTCTTGGCATAATCCCCTCTCAACAATTAATCTATTCCTCATTGTCCGCTTGAGTTATTTGCTAGTCTTTTGAATTAGAAATACTTTGCAAAAAAAAAAATCTAGTTAGAAAGCTCATAACATGAGGGAAAAACGAAATGAAGGGAAAAAAACCCCTGGAATTGAGCCAAATTTATCAGTATGCTCCTGATTAATCAAAACGATTCTTGCAACTATTAAAGCACGTATATAAATATATTAAAAATAGGCTTAATGAATGAGATATGAAATGTGATTTCCTTGAATAAACACATCTGACATTTAAAGGATAAAATAATAATTTTCTTACCGTGTGTACTTCTGGACAAACTAAGGATAAATATAACTAAATGAATCACTCCACGGAATTCTGCTATAAAATTCATGCTCTTCATTTTTTTTAATTAATTCGAACAATTAAAAAAAAAAATACTAATTTCCACAATTATCTTCTGCAAATGAGGAAAACTTAGTCAATACTGTCGTTGGATTTGACTTCTTGATTCATTCTCTATAAATATTATGTGAAGTTTCACAACACGTATTTGAATGATTAATTATGTAGATAATGTTATAGAATTCACCACTGCAAATCTGATTTCATGTCTTAGGACAGCTCACTGTTGTTTTTACATGTCTTTCCCCCTTACATAAATGACTGAAATGATTCTGTTGCCTATTGAGTGATAGCGACGAATCCACTGTCAGGGCCGTACTATTGAATATCTAAAAGACCGGCGTTTACTACGAAAGAAAAAAAAGGAAGGGAAACGTGCCGCGGTCAGAGATAAAAGAAATACACACTCACATTCAAGAAGGCAAGCCTAAAAAGGAAGAACCGTCGTGAACGTGAAGTAAAAATTCATTCTTTGTGTTATTGTAGAGAAGGGAGGAAGGAGCAAAGGGAATGGAAAGACAATTGAGAAATTTAAAGTAATTTTCTATAAAAAAGTATGTTTGATAAACCTAATAACAATAAGGAAATGATCTATACATAAAACTTTCATGACATATCCCAAGGGAGTGATATGCATATGTGTAGATTTGTAAAAAAAAGGCATGGATCTGTAGGGAATTCTTTGTCATTTTTGTTAGCAAAAAGGAATAAAAAATAATTGGCATAATAAGACTCTTGTATTTTCTTTAAAAAGTAGTTCTCAAACAAATGTGTATTATTGATCCTTGTGAGTATTAAGAAATAACAAATCATTATCGATGTTCTGAGTAATTATCGGGAAAAAAAAGAAATATAATATAATAATTGAGTCACTTATAATTATCGCAATTTTTCTCAAATGATAATTAAAATGGATTTAATGGCCATTGTCCCTCAATTTTTCTGAATGTTAATAGTTATTGCAATATATATAAATTCTTTCTTGTCTTCAAAAATTTCAATGTCATGATTTTCGTAGATTTTTTTATTATAAATAAGATTGTTATTTGGTCAAATTTAGTCTCCATAGTTTTTTTTTTCATAACCACCCAAAAGGATGGAGTGGCGTAGCTCAATGGACAACGGGATCAGGAGATATTATTCTCTTGAGCTCTGTATGCGTCGGTTCTAATCACGGCTAGAGATAGGACTAATGTACATTTTTGAGTTTGTTAGGTAATGCCATGCAAATGTCCAGAGACACCTCGTTACCTCACTATCACAGAAATATACAGTCAAATTTGTTGTCAGTTAAGGATGTTACTACTTTTATATCTAGTTTTCTTAACATTGATTGGTTGAATAAGAATTGTCTCCTTTTAAAATGTAAACAGGTCCCTACATTTATTGAATTATAATTATCTAGTTGGTAAGAATTGGAAAAATTACTAACTGATTTTTAGCCTTCTTTCTATATAATTCCGTGGTTTCTTCTGGTGATAGCATTAATCTATATAGATATTAATACGTGCAATATAGATTCCTTTTTTTCAAAAAAAGGATTAAATAATACTTTAAGCCTTTTAAGATATGAAAAAACTAACATATTTTTTTTTAAGTAGCGAAAAATGTTTGAAGACCCTAAACTGGTTCGGATCTCGGATATTTTGGGATATACATCTTAATTTATAAAGTACCCAAGTACTTCGGATGTGGGGTCAAGAACCGTCCTAACTGTAATCACGGTCACTCCTGGAAAAGAAAATGTATATTCAGTCATGGGATTCTAGACAAATGCAATAATCATGACTACAGCTTAGCTTGTTTTTATTTATTTCCCCTCTTGTGGGAATACAAATGATGCGTGATTATTCCATGTCCGTAGAACTCTCTGGTTAAATTTATGTACTTCAAAGGCAGCTCCCTGAACATATTGAGTAATTTTAATAATATTATGTTGACTTATTCTTAATTAATGCAAATATATCTGAACAATTAAAGGAATATTAATAAAAAAGTATTTTGCGTCTTCTAACAAAAATTATTTGTCAAATTTTGATTTAAAAAAATAATAATAGAAAAAAAATCTCTCAAAATGATTAAGTCAATAATGTATAATTTGAGCCAGAGAAATGGGCCATTTCCAGCATCAAAAGCAACCAAATAAATTATGTTACCTTGGGAAGATACATGGTCGTAGTGTTATCTTTTTCCTAGACTAGATATCATTTTTATGATACTGCAGATGATATCACTTTTTGTCATTTTCGCCTATATCACATCCAAATTTCCATTGCTTTTACAGAATTTACCTAATTAATTTATTTAAAATGGTGAATTCGTGGGGGCTAAATAGTTAGTATAGGCAGTTATATTCAATTTTCACAAATCCTCTGTGGGACAAATAAGTTTTGCTACGACGAGTACCTTATGCAAATATTGATCACATGGTCTTTATTTCGCTACGTTTTTTTTAGAGATTTATTCTGAGGCATAGATAAATGTATGGCCCATTTTCTTTCCTCTTTCAACTTTAAAAACAAACAACAAAAAAGAGTCTTTTATAAGAAATATTCTTTATTTTTTTCCGTGAGAAAAGTCAAAATATGGTGCTTTTTAAGATGTTTTTTTCAACAGCATTATTTTCTTTTTCATTAGAAATTACAATTTTTTCTAATGAGCTTTATTTAGAAAAAATTATATTTGTACAAGTTTTTTAAATATAAACTTATATCCTTTTCTGTGTAAAATTCTAAAATGTGAGAAGCTTTTATTTTTTACAGCCAAAAACGGGGCTACCAGGACAAGTACTCCCATTGAATTCATTTCCTTAAAACTGCCTTTAAAAATCAGAAAAAAAATTCTTCATTCACTTACCTTCACGCGACTAATAACTATATAATATTGTGTATTATTTTTGTCAAAATATAATATTTGAATATGATGGAAACAATACAGCTGTCTTTCAAGATAATATCAGCTGTTCTTCCTCACTCTTTGTTTGTTTTATATGAATTAATAGGGTAAATGAATGTAAGGAATTCATGAGTTTATTTTTTAACTCTTTTTTGATATTTTCGATATTGCAATAAAAACTAAATTTCAACTCCAGATTGTAATGAGTCAATAATAATTATTTTTAATTTTCTTAGCATCAATTAGAGTCTTTTAGTTTTAGGAGCGGTCTTATCTATTGCGGGGTGTTATCGAAACAGATTGTGCTGCGACACATTTTCAATTTAGCTAGAGGTAAGGGCAATAATTAAAATAACTTAGAACAGGGGCGGCTAAGGGGTCTGGAGGAAATTAAAAATTTGGTTTTCTTAAAAAATATAAAACATATTTTATTTGTAAAAGGAAATTTTTATGGAGAGGCAGGGATGTTTGCAGGATATAGATGACAAACTGTGTGAAAAGTACCTTAATCCCATTAAAATACTCGCTAATTCCACTTGATTACTAATCTTTGAAAGCCACGGAGAAACAATAAAGATCTTTCAAATAACTTTTATTGTAAAAATATGTAACTATTGAGTTTTCAATGTTTTGTCTTTTCTTTTTTTTTCTTGTAAATGAGTAGAAATACAATATCGTATCAGATAATAAAATTTGTATTTTTATTTGAAAGAATCTTAAATATGTTTTGAAAACATGGGATTTACATATGAGCCGAAAAGAGATCCATTTATCAACAGTTTTCTTTCTTTCTTTTCTTCTAAACATTTAAAAGATTTCATGTGATGATGCGTTTATCAATAAATACTTTAAAAAATAAAATAATTTCAACATTTCTTTTTATAAATAGCAATTTATAACTATAATTGAGGCATTAAAAAAGAGTTTTTGTTCCTTGATAAAAAAAAAATGATGTAATTTATAGCAAAATAAATATTTCATATCTTTGCAAATCATGGCAAAAAAAAAGAAAAGAAGAGGCAACGATTAAAATGATAAGGAAATGGCAACATTGTTAATTATAACTACCTTCTAACCGCTATTAGATTCAAATCTAATTATTGTGCTTATGTTATAATATTTCAACAGATATATTTAAAGAAATAGTACAACAAAGTAAGGTTTTATTGGTCCTTAATTTGTGTACCCCAATTCTGTTATCGGTACCTCTAGAAAGTCATTATTTTTACTAATATTATAGTAAATTACCCTGTTGGGCAAATTGAGTTAATTAAGTATTCCTTTAAATATAAATCACAGATAACATTACATTTAGCAATTCACAATTTTTTTGCTCAAACATGACGACGTTCATACTATAGTCAATCACTCAAACCAACCACCTTCTGCTTCAAAAACAGCCTCCAATGTGGACCTAAAGCTAGCAAATAGCACAAGCTTTGATGAAGAAGTCATTGTCCATGTTGGTCACTGCCTCACTAATTGAATCCTGCAAGCAATCAGCAGTGTTATGTACAAGTTGAGTGGACTCCCACAAATAGTAGTCCAAAGGGGTTTAGATCTGGCGGACTAAGAGGCCACATTTCCTTTGCCCAAAACATCTTAAGGAAGTCTGGAGTGTGGTTTTTGCTCTCAAAACTATCAGAATCCTTGAAAGCCTTGAAAACATCATAAATAATTGATTTGAGCATCTTCGTAAATTGAACAATCTCATTGAGCTCACAATAATGACGGCACATTGTTCGTATTTGCAGGATATCTCAAAGATTTTGCATTTTTTCTTTTACAGTTTTGTTAGTTAAATCTGATAAGAACATTTTCATAAATATAAATTTCAGGGTTGTCAAAAAAAATTTTGTATCATGAATTACATATAATGAGGAAGTTAAGTCACACTTAAAACATTCCAAGATAAAAAAACACATTCTTGCAAAAATCTTTTTATACATCTATCGATAATTTGGATTAACTTATCAGGCAAAAGGTTTCTCGTTAATATGAATTAATTTATTTTTGATTATAGCCAATATAAAATATGTCAAATATGTAGTATTTAATAATTATTTAAAATTCGAATAAAAATACCCCTTTAATGATCCCAATAATTTGCTATATGCTCACATTCAAATTAAAAATGCCTCCCCGTTTCCTTTGATACCATACAAAAAAAAAGTAAAATCTTTCTTCATTAATCTTCGCATACGCACTAACCAGAGGCAGGGTCGTGGTAATTATTTTATATTTCATCCACAATTATGAATGATGGAACAAAGGGGGTTTCAGGCCTTTCACTATATCTTGAACCGAAGCATCTAACTACAGAGCCAGGGATAATTAATGTATTTAATATTTTTATGAAAAAAGGTGACGATGATAGCGTTACAGGCGGATATCTATATCAAATAAATCACTGTAAAAATATTAAAAAAATTATTTCCTAAATAAGGTGATTTCAGTCAAAAAAATTGTAAACTCCTTTTTCGAAAAATAACATTGACTTATATTTAAGAAAAAGGCCACTTTAAAAATAGAAAAATATTACTTCCTAAAAATAAGTCATAAAATTAAATATAGGCACAATTTATTACAAGAGATCATAAGAAGGCTTGCCTTTTTTTTTTTTTTAAAGTCATTTTAAAATAACAATAAAGTATGATTTTACAAAAAAAAAAAAATAATAATGTAATTCCATAAATTTTTATTAATTTTTTATTTTTTTATACAAAGGATGTTCAAACCAATAGGGTAACGTGCTTTATTTTGTAAAAAAATATCATTTCATACGAGTCGGAAAAATGGAATGTCAGGGGTATCGTGTCGATCCTTATTTATTCGGTCTAGTATAAGGATCCGTCTTTTGGACTCTCAGTACTAAAATGATAAAAAAAAGATGAAATATAATGGATTGACGTCATCAAAGACCACATATTATAAGTTTTTAGGACTGATAACCAGGATTGGACTTTACTGTACTGAACCAGGACTATATTGGACGGGATTGCAGTCTGAAAAAAGGACTGACACACACAAAAAAAAAGATTCACGGTTTTAGCGTTGGATTTTTTACGTGTCCTTCAGATAGGGGAAGAGGTCAGAAAGATAATTAATATTTGATACTTTTATACCTCTAAATTAGTAAAATTAATTAGTTAAAGCCTTTATTAATCCTAAATTGAGTCTCGTTTAGCTTCTGGTTTCAAGGCTCCAATCAAATGATTAATTACGAATTTTTACATTTGCATTAATTAAAATGTTAATAACATTTTATAGTTAATACACGCAAATTTTCTTTTTATTTGACTATATATTAGTGATGGGACGATTAAAAAAAACTCCAATTCCGATGCAATTCCTAGTTTTTAATATTTTAAATAATAGTTAAAAAGACCATTTTTCTATTAGGGCAATCCATTTTTTTTTTTTACAGGGGGAGAGCTCAAATATTAGAAAAAATTTTTTAGAAAAAAATTTCAAATATTAAATTTTTAGAAAAAAATTTCAAATATTAAATTTTTAGAAAAAAATTTCAAAAATCACCAGTTCTCAAAAAATACATTTTTTGAAATAATTTCCAAAAATACATTGTTATTCACAGAAAAGTATTTTTTTTTGGAAAAAAATTTTAAATATTAAATTTTTTAATAAAAAGCAAAAATTCACTTTTTTTTGGGAGGGGCTTTTTTTCCATAACCTAGAAAATTAATAAATAGTTCAATACCAGAAATAGATAATAATCAAAATTGTAAATTAAACATTCCAATTCCAGAAATAACAATCAATTCTCCGATTCAGATTCATTGTCTCATCACTACTATATCTCATCGAGTTGAAATACTTGGATGCCCATTTGTTTAAGTTTATGTTTCCAGTCTCACAAAATATTATATGTATTTCTAATTTTTGCCATGCAGGTTAATATGTAATTTATCAACAACTCAAGAGTTATTGAAATATGATATGATATCGTAATACATAATAGTTTGGAGAAAAATAATGAGTCATATATGACAAATCCTTTTTTTACGCATTAAAACATCAACATATTTTGAGTTTTTCATATATATAAGTTATGACTTATATCCCCCCCTACAACCCCCCGATCTAGACTCAACTACGTATTAAAAATTAACATTTGTTTGACTACCTCATATCAGGAGCGTCCACAAAGATGGGCTGGGAGGGGTGTATCCCCCTCCAAATTTAGGGATTTTTGCTGATTAATAAAACATTTGATATTTTAAATATAATATAATTTTTTAATTGTTTTTCCAAAAATTTAATTTTATATTTCAATTTTTTTTTGCCAAAACTATTTCATTTAAATTTTTTTTTCAAAACATTGTATATTTCAAAGATATTTTTTTAAATTTTTTGTAAACTACAGTGGTCTTTTAAATTTATATTCTAAAAATTCTAGATTTGAAATTTTTTGGCAAAAAATTTTAAAAATACTTTTTTAAATTCTTTCTAAAAATATTTTTTTTTGTGAACAGCTGTGGGCTTTTGATATCAAATTTTCAAAAAAATTAATATATGAAACATTTTTCCAAAAAATTTAATATTTGAATTTTAATTGGATTTTTTTGCCTTAAAAAATTTCAAATTTTTTTAATTTACATTTTAAATTCTCCCAAAAATAAATATTTTGTTTTTTTATAAAAAAAATTTCAAAAAACCAAGCTTATCCCCCCAAAATATAAAAATAGATATCTAATCTTGTTAATCTACATTTCTCAATGGTGAAATATGAAACTGTAATTTATCTAATTATAATTGGTAGTATTAAAGTATTTATGATCATCAAATCAACGAAATGATTAAAATAGAGTATTTGTTACAGTTGTCAATCCATTTAATAGTTTGGTGCAATAAAGTTTTATTACATGCTGATCATCCAATGAATCAGTAGATATCTAATATTCAAGATGATATTAACTGTCGTTGAAGGATAGTTAGAAGGATCTTCGTTATTTTCCTTTCATAGCAAACAAATTGGTCACTGATATTGACCACAAAGGGGAGTAATTAAACATTGTATATAAAAAAACAAATCAACATGGTAACCCTCATAATTTGAAGAATGTTTAGAAGGAGAGCTGCATCACTGTCATGGTGTTTTATTAGATCAGCTGCAAGCAACCATACACCCAGCGATTCTCCCATCTCTGTAACCCGTTCAAATAGGTAGTATTTGCCGTTTTTCTCTGCATAATAATTTGTTCTTCATTTTATAAACATCTTTGTCTTTCGAGCGCAATTTTTAGACAAGGGAACAAAAAGAAAGTGCTTGGGGTCAAGTCTACTGAGTAAGTCGGATGGTCAAGCAGTTCAAAATGTTACAAAATGGCTACAACTTTGGTGAGTAGCTGTCAACAGAGAGTTGAAAGATGTGACTAGTTTTTATTTACTTGTGCTGCCATTTTCAGGTTGAGGCCGGAACATTTCAAACGACCCTCATATAACTCCTAAGCAACCCTTCATTATTACTATTCATCTTTCATGAGCACACACACGTGTAATTTTATATTTTATACACCTTTGGTAATGATGTTACCTTACCGGGTGTCTTGTGGCAGGAATCAGCCACAAGGAGATCTCTGAGGCCACCAGCGTGTCCGCCAGCACTATTGGCAGGATCAAGAGGAGGTTGGACAAGGGGGAAGGCCTTGAAGACGAGCCTCGAAGTAGGATCCCTGTCTTAAAGGCCACCAAGGCCACTAAGAAGAAGATCAGGACCCAGATCAAGATAAACCCTTTTCTGAGCATCAGAACAATTGCCAAGAAGAACAACATGGGTAAGACTACTGCTGCCAACATTGTCAAGGACATTGGGGGCAAGTCCTTGGTCCGCACCACCCGTCCCATGTTGTCCATGGCCAATATGGAGGCCAGATACATCCGATGCAAGAAGATTTTGAACAACATGAAAAGCAATGGGGACATACTTCTCCTTTTTTCTGATGAGAAAACTTTTACAGTGGATCCAGTCTTCAACCGCAAAAATGATCGCTACATTAGCCTTAATGGTTATATGGGATCTGAGAAATATGTGTCCATGACGAAGCACCCAGCCAGCATCATGATTCTTGGAGTTGTTGGCTCAGATGTTTAAGCCATAACTCCAGTCTTCTTCCGAGAGAGCTACAGGCTCACCTCGGAGGAATACATCAAGGTGCTCAAGACCAAGGTGGTCCCATGGATCAGGAAGGAGTATCCTGGCATGAGGGTGTGTTTCCAGCAGGATGGGGCACCCGCACACACAGCCAAGAACACTCAGAAGTGGCTGAAGGAGAATGTGGAATTCTGGCCTAAGGACTTCTGGCCCCCTCCTACCCCGACCTGGAACCCTTGGATTTTAGTATCTGGACGCACATTGAGAGGCAGGCTTGCAAAAAACGCCACAGCAGTACCAAAGCTCTCAAGGCCAGTATCACCAAGGCCTAGACCAAGATGGACCCCACCTACATCAAGAACACCTGATCCTCCTTCCGTCCCCGTGTTGTGGCTGTTATGGAAGCTAAAGGCCAAATTGTTAAAACCATATTATAGATTATAACCAAGCGAAGTTTTTTTATTAAAAACATTCCTCTGTATCTCTACTTTTAGTCCTTGTAGATCTTAATGAAGTTGGAAATTAGAAATCAGTCAGGACTTTCCGGACACCCGGTATATAAGCTTCAAGTAACTACGAGGGGAAACAAACAAACAAAAGTCCTTCTCTGTATCAAACAAGGGCATTGGCAGAAATTATTTAGGTTTTGATTATCAAATCTACTCTGAGTCCAATCGGGACTTAAACTGATTACTCACCAAGAATGCATCAGTGTTTCTCATCCTCATTCCTGAGCACGTACACCCCTAGTTAATTTATACTTAGATCCGTATTTCCTCAAGAATGAAGGAGTTATGAAAACAGCTTTAGAAATATAAATTGTTTGTATTGCCATCAAAAATTGTACGTTAGAAAAATGATTAGGATTTACAACTTTAGTCATTATTTTATGTCTTTACTTTTACGTTGCTTTTACTTACGATCTCCATGAAATAACTAATTAAAATTGTATAATTCTAAATTGCAGAGTATAAGGGTGTGTTATTACGTTCCCGACAGCTAACATTTGATTGGTTAACTTTTCATGGAATCATCATAGTCATTCAATAATATAATACTAGAAACCTGTTAGTGAATGCTTAAGTGCACTCGCTACCAATGGAACTTAGAAATTTCTTTATTGACATAACATAAGTTCATAAGGTCATTCCTATATTTTATGAAAAAATAAAACATTCATTTATTAGATTCAAATAGGTATACACCTATTCCTAAAAAACAGGACTATGATAAGTTTGATATTAGATTTAAATAGTTTAATAAAAACTGTGATTTATGAATTTAACTGACCTGATTTTTTTATATAAGTATATGTTTGACTATTTAAATCTATTCAATGTGTGTTTTTTCCATAAAACAAATAGCCGACAAATGGCCTCCGGAACTTATGATTTGTCATTGTAGTAATCTCTCAGTTCATCTACCCCATTTGTAGCGGGGCGTGCTTGAGTGTCTTTGCTTGGAGGTTTCTTTTATTATATAGTCAATACGAGTTGAACATCATTTCTCTAGTTGGTATTGCAGATGATTAATGTTAGAAAAACACAAACAAATGTCATATTAAACCCCTTTTGCCAGCATATATCTTTGCTGAACCATTCGAACATCTTGTCTCCTCATCAACGGGTTTTATTTCCGCAATGATATGTACATTTTGAGCACAGGATGAGTGTGCATGAAATTCAAAATCATACAGAAAATTGAAAAAACAAAAAAGAAGCTTAATGTGCAATTAGTGATAAAAAATGTTGGTTTTGTAATGTCTATGTTATTTATCCTTCAACTTTCCTGTCAAAAACCATTTGCATTTATATCAAACTAAACGTTTTTTTCTCTTTCTTTCTGAAGTGACGACAGTATTCTACAATAAAGTGTGTGTGTGGGGGGAGCTAAGACAACCTTTTCAACAGCAGCAGCTACCTTCTCCTTTCTATAACTTACTTTATATGAAATAATTTGTAAATAGACTTGTCAAAAACACTCTACTCAAGTTTCTTATGATTTTGGCTTTCTCATATATGTGTATAATATATTAGGTTGGGGAAAAATAAATTTCGTATTTCCTGCTCCCTTTTTTAACCAAGGATATCTTGTTCATTATTGGTCACATCGGATCATACAATAAAGTATTGTAAATGTGTAAAAGAATACTACAAACGTTTTTCTTATAGTATTGCGCTTGACCAGTTCAGTCGTGAATTATGGTGCGTCTATCATTGAGGTCTCAAAGGAAGACATTCCCAGTATATTACATTTTTACCACCTGAAAGGGAAAAACGCGCCGAAAGCGACCAAGAAAATTTTCAATGTATACGGGACCAACCCTCTTTTTGTTTATGTTGCATAACAGTGGTTGGAGCAATTTTCTCCTGGTGAATTCTGCCCTCCACTGTGAACAACTCGACCGTTTGAAGCTGGTGATTTGACGGAAGCGGCGAGTATTTATAAATAGGAGAAACAAGACATTTTTAAGATACCTTCAGGCCGCACAAATCTTTGATGACGTACCAGGAGCTTCGTGAGGTAGGACCATAAGTTTTTATGCATACACCCTAGAGTCCGTACCTGGCACCAATTGTCTTCCTTCTGTTCCTGTCCCTGGAACAAATATGAGCTCAATAGGGGCCCGAGAAAATTGAGTTTTTTTCCAACAGGGAGAAAGGATTCTAAAAAAAGGATTATGAAGCTGTAGTCTCTTTGGCAAAAAAGTTATTAAACTGAACAGGACATACTTGGATTAAATCGGATGATTGCAAAACTTTTTATAAAGCATTGAAATAAAGTGAAAAAAATACGAAATTACTTATTCCCCAACCTATTATATATATAATTTTTATTCTCTTTAATATTTTCTGCACTTACACATTATAAATATACTTCCCCCTCCCCCTGCCCCCATTTTTAACATACATACATCTAAGAATGACCGTGTGATTTTTGTTCAAAATAAGAAAGGAGTTCTTAGATAATATTTTCTTACATTTCAAAGGAGAAAAAAATCTCAAGAGATAAATCAACTCTTCTCTATTTGACCCTCCTGATCAAGAGATGCCTTTGACGACAAAAAGAGTAATGCAAAACTAAATACTTTTATTTTGTTCGTCAACTATCAAGTGGACACTTGATTAATTTATCATTTACTTAAGAGAAATGAAGTTATTTAATTAATTGATAGTAATTATATAGCACATATATTTTCAAATACTAAGTATATGAAAAAATAAACAGAAAAAGGCCATTGATAACTCAAGTAGTTTCTGTGCGATTAGCTCAGCTTCACGTTCAACTATAGATAGACATACAAGTTTGTATAATAGGACGGTTTGATTTTATACTTTTTCGAAGTTTGTTTACGGGTGTCGGAAAATGCCATGAAAATTACATATGCCAAATTGCAATATACTACGAGGTCACCTTTAGATCGCACATCTCGATCAAATTATGAAAAAAGGCTCTTTACTTATTGTATATAGAAATTTATTTATTCTTTTTTTATTCAGTTTTAGTCTTAAGGTCAAATCCAAAGGACTGGCCCGAATAACTAAGGACTGACACAACACTAAATATAGATACTAAAAATACACTTTTACTTATTTTTGCTTTAAAAGTTTTGATAGACATTGTTTTAACCCATAAAAAATATTTAAACAAACTTCTAGTCAAATTGTCTCATTGAGCAAAAAAATACAAAAATGTTGAGAAATGTTTTTATTCGCGTATAGCGCTCATATATTTTGTTACATTTTCAGAAAGGAAATATCAAATATTCCTTTAATATTTTGCCAGTCCATGGTCCTTCTGCTGACGTTAAACTCCCTGGAGAGGCCGCTGACGGCGACCTTTCCTCTCTTGTTCTCGACAGACTTTTTCAGGGCAGCAACCATTTCTTCCGACCTTTGAGGCCTTGACTTAGATCTTGTGGTCGCCTCAGGAGTCCCTTTGGCTAATACTCTGTAAACAGTGGTGCGGCTGCAGTTCAGAACCTTGGCAATTTCAATGGGGGTTTTTCCCCGCACGGATAGTTCCAAAATTGCGACTCGATGTCTCTCCATATTATCGGCTGTTGTTTCACTGTAGCTATTTAGATTTTGCTGGAGTTTCGTTTATAACTAGTCAAGACCCTTGCCTCGAAGTATAAACTGGTTTCAACTCAATAAAATCACAAATATCTGCATGGCGTAACATTTAAAGGAGTGTTCAGTTTTAGACGCGCACACCTGTAAACGTACAATAAGGATGAATGTTGGATTTTAATCTTTATTGACGAAGTGAAGAACTTTTGCCTCCTTTCAAAATTTTGAACTAGATGTGCTATCTAAACATGATATTTTAGGAAAATGAAATTGAGCAAAAGTAATTTCCTTAGTAAATTCCAACTTTTCCAAGCTAACCGTAATCTTAAGTTGAAAAAATATCAGGTCTAATACATTATGTGTCTTCATTATAAAGTAAAAAAAACAACAACACTCTTTTGTTGAATGTCTTGTATTTCACCCATGAAAAAAGAGAATAAAAAAGTATTTATACTTATATTTAACATTAAGTGCAATTTGTGATATATTCTTTATAAAACCACCATTATGATGACGACAAACCTCTCTTCTATTGCCTCAAGGAATAATGATATGATAACTTTGAAGGACAGAGACAAAAAAGGAAAATAAAAAATAGAGAAATTGGTCCTCAAAATTATTTTGCAAGGCATTCATTTTCATTAAAATGTGCAAAATATTATATAAATATACAGTTTTAATCACTAGTATTATAATATTTATACAGGGGAAAAATATATTCTTTTTTTTAGAAAAATATTTTTAAAAAATTCGATAAAAGACTACAATATGTGGTACGTCAACGTAAAAACAATCTTGAAAAAAGAATACAGTCAGGGTCGTGTAGTATATCTGTAACAAACTTTGACCCCATACAAATCCTGAACATATGCATTGTGACGATTTTTGTGGTTTTATTTAAGAGTATAGATGTTAAGATTATATTAATATTCAATATGACCTCCATGAACCTCAATCACTATCTCCATTCATCCACGGAGTAACCATTTTACTTCAAAAAGAAAAAAAATATTAATCTTTGACAAATAGTCCCAGAGTTCGTAATACTGATTTTACAGTCAAATAATGGTTTTAGTATTTGTAGATCTTTTGTATATAGACAGTTTATAAATTTTTTTTTTGCATTATCTGCCTTAGCTTCCCATTTTTCTTTCTGTTGCACTTTTTCAAGGAATATACACTTGATGAAAAAAACAAGAATTTTAAATCTGGATTAGACCGTGTGCTATCATTTATAACTGTTGGTATTCCTGATATTTTATCCCATTTGTTTATTGGTATGTTTTCGACAAGTGGCTAAAAAATAAAGCCAATATTTTCGACTGATGATATATTATAATTAAACAATTTGAAAAAATCTACTGAAATAATATGTTAAAATAAAAAGATATAATGTGGGAGAATTAAATGAGATAATATGAACGAAATTACATGAAATAATAAGGGGGAATTGTGATTTAAAATAGACTATATAAGTTATTTGAAATAATTTAATGATGAATGCAAAAATGAAAAAAACAAAAACAAAATTACACTTGAGATTCCTACTTAGTCTTGTACACCTTACTATATACTTTGGGCTTGATATTACATTTATTCAGTCCATTAATAACTTTAAATATCAGAACCACATCCTGAAGTTTCATCCTCTTTTCAAGCGACAACAACTCGAATAGATGTAAAACAACCTCATAGGATACATCGCCACTCACCATCTTAATAAAGCGTTTTTGTACATTTACATGAGCTTTGATTTCCTTTCTATATGTTGGATTCCACAACTGAGAATCGAGAAGCGTAGTTTAGAATAAGAATAACATATGCTTCAAAAAGCTTCTTCATATTTCTTGTTTTAAAACTTCTTTTAATACACCCAAGAGCTCTGTTTGTTGTTTGTTTGCTTTTCTAACATTATCGTAATTGTTAATGCTGAATTTCATATGAGAGGATGTCAGCACTCCAAGGTCCTTAAATATACCAATATTCTGCATACCTCCAAGGTCAACATTTTTACTAGTATAACTATTACACATCATTATTTCCTTATATATTAATTTATGAAGTAAAAATGATCGTAACCATATTATTACATAAATAAGAAAGTTATTTTTTTAATAAATGGTCCCCGAGTTGGTGTCAATTACTTGATCTGGACCCATCATACAAATGTAAAATTATTTAATAACGTGCCATCAGATGACCCTAACATATTTCTTTAGTGAGTGAAAATATCGCTTTGTACATGATATTTTATTTGATCTGAAGTTCGAAACTAAAACACATCATTGCTGTCCTTAAATTTTTGAACAAGTACGGGGTGCAGCGAAAAAAATCTTTACATTTCTTTTTTGCTACATAAATCAAGGTTTTTGTGAATACCGTAAAATTGTTCCGGTCAAATACTAAAAAAACTAACAAACAAAAAAGAATGGATCTTCTTAAGTGTCTTAAAAGCGAAATAATGTCATCTGAACGTGACCAAGGAATTTCCGTCCGCGCAGTTTTGGATACTGAAACGTACAAACCCACCCATATGGGAGGTATTTTTATCCTTGTTGGTTTTAGAGTCTAGTCAAATTTGATAAATACCTGACAGCATTTCTTCCCAAGCCAAGCTTTCTCTTTGTGGTTGTCTTAGGGGTTTGCCCTTGTGCAGCGTCATCAAAGATGTTTGAATGGTGTCTTGTTGTCTCGTATTCAACAATACTTGCTGCTTTGGTTCGATGGCACAACAACTTTTTTCTAGCAGTCAATCATGGTTTGATCATGGTCTAGGCTGCATACCATTGACGTAGGTGATCCATTTTGTATCACCAGTCAAAATCCGCTTCCAGATGGATCAATTTTGTTTCCATTCAGCAGAGATTCGCGCATGGAAATTCAGTCCATGAGATTTCTTTGCGTCAGCTCGCATGGCATCCAAACTTTGAGTTTCTTTTTGTATCCAACCTTCTGCAAATGGTTCAAAATGGTTTTATGATTGATGTTCATCTTCTGGATACAACAGCTAACATTACGGTCTATCTCGATATTTTCCATCATTTATCGATATTTTCGACGACAGTGGGTGGTACATCATTCACTTCCACTACACCAGAACGAAATCACTCAAACCACTGTTGTGCAACGTGAACCAAAAGAGTATCGGACCTGCTTACATTTCAAAATTTTATGGTAGCTTTTGACGCGTTTTTTCCTTTCAGTTTGTAAAATATGGCGGGTTTCTTCCTTTTTTTCCTCCATACTCGACGTACTATAATTCTCGACTTAACCGACCAAATGCAAAAAAAGGCAGGAAATCCAAAATGACTTTTCATTCAACCTATTTGATACATTGTACAAACTTTTTTATTGATTGCAACAATAAATTTGTTCCTTCCAATCTAAGATAATTTTTTTTTTCTTTAATGCAATTTGGTGAAGAAAATCGACTTTTGATTCTTATTTTATTATTTATTAAAATAAGTCCCTAAAAAATTTTTTTTTGCTTTTTTAACCACTACAACTAATACAATAGGAAATGAAAAAAAAGTAGTAAATTTATTCAATTAAAGAATTAAGTTTTCTTATTTCGTCTTTTATCCATTAGTTATGTTTTTCTTCTTCATCCTTTCATTTAAATTGAATTGATCATAGTTGATAGATGTATGTACCTATAAAGAAAAACATTCACCAAAGACTTTTTGCATTGTACATATTTAATATCAAATAGCAACAACAAAAAAGATAAATTGAACATTATATTGCAAATTATAAATTGAATGGCCAGGGCATTCATACAATCTTTTCTTTACATATTAGTGCAATTAGCAACAGCGTTTATAATATTGTATATGCATGCATCCTTTTTTATCATGATTTATTAGGTTTTAAAGGTTTGGGAAATTGTATAGGAAAATGAAAAACAGCTTTTAAGTGCAATCAAATAATACGCGTTTTATAAAGTGGCAATTATTTTGTATTTGACTACACAATCTAACAGGAGCAAAATAATTTTGTGGACCAATTGATCTCTTTTTTGTCTCTGTTCTTCAACGTTATGATATATAGTAATCAACTACTCGTGTGTAGTTTGGGCTTGTTAAAAAAAAAAAAAACTACCAAAAATCAACTGAAAAATTAATGAATGTTTTGGAGATCAGCTACAATCAGCTGCGGAAAGAGGGGAGAGGGTAAAGGGAATATACGAGGGCATTGTCAAGAATTACTCCGATGTCGATCCCCAATTCTACTCGGAGTCTAACAAGGACTTATAGTTATAACTCTGAAACTGATCCACAAGGTTACTTGCCGTCTTTTATGGGCACATACAAATGTTCAGTTAGGGTTTGAATGTTTTGTAATCTATTCAGTAAGGGAAGTTCACTACTATGGAATTTAATAATAATGAAATCAGCTAAGGAAAAGAAAATTCATTCGTTAAATTACCAATTTAAAAAAAAAAAAAAAAAGGCTAGCTGAAAAATACGCACGATTTACATCACTCCATATCATATCATTCATTGGGAGATTAGGAGAGAATTGGATTGTTGTATCAGACATTACTTATTCCGGACAGTCCAGCCTTAAGACATGTCCATTAGGTCCATGGAATTTTTCATAAAATTATCAATGATTTATTAACCTAATATTTACAGCCTTGATCATATCTAAAGGTATACATTTTAAAATTTTCTATCAGGAATTCCTTTCGTGCAAAATCACGGGGGAGGACAAAAGTACATCTTAAATTTGAACAAAGGAAGCTAAGACAGCTGGAAAATAAAAAAAGATAGTACATTTTCTCAAGGCTAACAAAAATTTGGGCAAGGTTTTGCTCCTTTATGAAGATTTTTTGAATAAGCAAAACAGCTGCTATATTACAATCCGTATTCAGAAAAAAAAATACAGAGGCAAGCAGAGGCCCTCCCATTTATTTGGGAGGAAGAAGCGGATCAATACAGATACTTACATCAAACTTCTAGGTAAGAAAGTGCTCCCTTGGACCATAATTTTTTTGGGGAGAACAGAGCTCCGTGTCAACGTACCACTAACCTCCATACCTTCCAGAGAGATAACTTTCCGGACTTTTGGGACCTCAACATGTGTTGCCCTACTCTCCAGACGCAAACTCTTGTACTAATGTATCTAGACTTGTCTGGAGTAGAGAGTATGTGCTATTTCTGACAGTAGTGTCCAGTCTCTCCAGGGTTCCATCAAAGAGTTGACCAAGCTCGAGTCTGATTACATATTAAAGGTCTGCAAGGGATTCAGACCTCTGATTGAAGACAAACATTAGAAGTGAGTGCTTACATAATGAATAAAAGATGAGCCAAGCACTATTTTCAGGTATATAAATGCGTCACAAAATCACTTGTTTAAATTTTACTCTTGATAAATTGAATATAATAAAATGTTTATCCCTAATCAAGGTCCACCCCATTATTATGTAATAATACTGCAAAAAATATTAATTTTTTAATTAAAATGCAATATACATAAAAATAATATATTATTTGTTTACTTAAATATATATTATTCTATTATACAACAGAGTAATTAAAAGAGGAAAAAAGTACCTTAATGACGTCCAAGGGATAGACTTTATCTTATTAAAGGAATGAAAGGTGGTACTCAACTGGATAGGATAGAACTGGACTAGGTGGGAGTCCTAAATAAGGGCCAATACAACATTAGTTATCATGAGGTATCATTAAGTTAGTAGCGAACAAGGAGATAAAGGAAGTAAACACAAACCCACTCTATATCAAGCAATGATACAGGCAGGAATTACTCCGATGTCAATCCTCAATTCCGCTCCGAGTCCAACAAGGACTTACACTTATATCTCCTCAGCGTCACTATCCATCATTCATACGCATACCCACTCGTGGTTACACTTTAAAGTTTTTACGTATTATATGTTCTCTCCTTAAGAATGAATGATTAATGAGAATCATTTAGAATATATATACATATATATATATGAAACTATATTGAGGTAGCAACTAAAAAAATCCTTTTCCATACTAATATTATTTTCATCTATATATATATATATTTTGCTTGGACATAAAATCAAACTTCATGCTCGTAATGGTCAATATTTCATCGACATATTTGATTCAATTATAGGCTTTTTATTCATATTAAGAAAAGTTATAGAAAAGAATATAGAAATGTTATGACTACTAATGTAAATCACACAGAGTAAATGTTTGGCTTGTTCCTATCCTTGTTTGTTGTAATTCACAGTCATATTACAAAAATAAGATCCGCTGGGATGCTTAATTAAGAGACTGAAAATTAACTTGGTCACCTTGACAATTTAAAGAATGTTTTGAAGGAGAGCACCGTAGTTGTCAGGACGTTTAATTAAGTTACCTGCGATCAACTATGAGACGAAAGAAGTAAACGCAAAGCAAGTCTGGATCAAGCAATGATATATGTAGAATTTACTCCGATATCCATTGTCAATTCTACTCCGAGTACAACATATTGTAACTCTGTAACAAATCCTTATTGTTACTTATTGTCTTTTACAGACATTGGTTACTTTATAATTATAAAATATAAGTTCTCTCTACGAGAATATCAGAATAGTGACAACATCCTTGGAAAATTAAAAAAACAAACATATACTCAAGTAGCCACATCAAAAAGCTGGGTATTTTCCATAGTAATATTATTTTCATTTATGGTCAACATGATGGAGTATTTATAAAGAGTATATTACAAATTAACTTTACTGTTAAATACATCTATAAAGAGTTTTTCGGAAAAAAAACTTTCACAATTTTGACTGAATTATCAAAATTTTGACAAATCAATTTTTTTTTGTCAATTAACGCAAAATCACAACACCAATGTCCTGGGGCTATATAATTTTTCACTAAGGCCACTGAAATTTTACATTCCCTGTCAGACAGTCTTCCAGATATCTTGGCCGACTGATGATAAAAAAAGACGGCAACGGGCATATTGTACACAAATCAGTAAAACGGAAAGGTGAGAAAAGGATACTGTGGCATAAGAGTAAAAGTCTGAAGATGAGGAGTATGGCTCGTAAAAATCCGAAGCATTTCAAGGGTCGTTATTTTTAAAATTTATAAAGCTTTTTACATTAGTATTTCATTCTTGATGAGATGAATTCTAAGTATAAAGGGAGCTACGAATGTTTTTGGTCATGAATAAAGGAAAGTCACGCCGAAGATTTGTTCAAGAGGTTTAACTGTAAGGTCTTGAAACTGGAGGATGGAGCACGAACTAATTGTTGCTTATGTTCTTACTTTTTTTTTAACAGTAACAATTTATTCTGGTGCTCAACTAATAACTAAATAAAAACACTAAAAGTATCTAATATGCATAGAAGAATTCAATGACCAAATAAATTTTCCAAGAATAATAGAACGACAAAAAAATTAAAATTTCAAAATAATATCTTGAAATGTTTAAAATAGATGCAACAATTTTCTGTTTCTTTGCCTAGATTACATACACACATACTGTAATTTTACGATGACTGCATGCAAGTCTACCTCTCTTTTTGATATTAGAACAAAAAAATACGGTCGTTTTACTGGCCTTCCGAAAACAACTTCTGGTTTTGCTTCCAATGTATCATATATTGACCGTAGTTCTTCACATTCATATAGAGTTTGATATGTTGTTTCTTGCACAAAAAAGTAGGAAAATTTGTAATTGCTTAAAAAAGCTGACACTTTTTAGGTTCAAGTAATCACATTGTAAGAAAACCATTTTTCAGAAGGAGTCAGCAATGAGTTCTGAAAACTGTTAGAGGCTTTCCTTTAAGTTAACTATATGTTTCTCCTCTTTAAAGTATTTTTAATCAGTGATAGTGATGATTCACATTACATTTTTCTGAGCATACAACTTTTATCGGCTGTTTTAATCAAAGCCTCTTAGTAAAAGCGTAAATATGTCCATGTTATATCTTTTGTATGCAACATTATAGCTAAAAGATTACACCTGTAATTAAGAAGATCATCGAAGAAAAACCTCAGCATTTTCTAAAGAGATGCAGGAATTTTTATCAAGGCACTTTTAAAAGTACCCACCCATGGCTCGTTCAAGAGTATAAAATGTATCATTTACTGTATTAAGGATGGAGAATTAATATTTGAGTTTACATAAAATACTTAATAATAAAACTAACACATAGTTCAAATATGGAGATTAAAACAATCAGAATATATTATAGAGTAATAAAAGTCCTTTCTTCTTAAACATTTCAGAATCCAATATTTCCTTACTTGATACGAAGTAGGACTTTTGTTTATTTCCTTAATCTTGCAACTGATTTAATGAAACGTCACGGTAGCCAAGATACTCTCCTCTCAAACATTCTTCAAAGGGGCAGGATTACTGCCTTCATTTCCTGTTTCTATTACTCACAATTTACAACGTTAATGGTAAGGCTGTTCCCTCAGCAAAAACTAGTAATTACTAATTGCTCAAAAGAATCCATTTTCTTCTTCTCGTTTTCTGTAAATAAAAGTTCCACAAATTTTAAGTAAAGTAAATGTGTTATCTCGTGAATTAAAACAAAGAATGGTTCGACGTAGCTCAATGGAGAAGGGGCTCCAGAGAATGGGTTTCTCTTGAACTCCATGTGCGTATGTTCGCGCCGGGTCGTTCCTCGCGAAGGAAATTCACTTTATCTATATAGACTTTAAAGATGATTCCCGTAGTCAGATGGAGTAATTGTAATACTATAATGTTTGTAATGAGTCGCGGTTTCTTTTATTTGATGCCGACAAATTTCACCTCCAACAAATTTGAAAAAATATTATCAGGAAGAGCCTGAGGAAACATAATTAATAAAATCATGATAGCTCACTATAACAAAATCCCTGCAAAATCACGAACCAACGTCCTAAACGATGTACATTATCATTCGGGCCAATAAAAAATGTACATTCTCTGCCGTACGGCCTACTTAAAAATGTAACCAATATCTAGGCTGGCCGAGTATGAGAGAAGACGGCATAAGACACAATATACACCAAACAGGAAAAACATGGAACCACGTAACTCAATGAAGGACGCACTCTGGAGAATTGTTTCTCCATGTTTGAACTCAATGTTTGTAGGTTCGCGACCCGGTCGTTCCTAGAGAAGAAAATATACATAAGATATATGAACGTCAGTGAAGATTTTTTGGTCGGATGGAGTAAATGTAACACTGTAAATGTTATTCCAGGCTATCACAACCTAAAGATCGCTTGCCCAAAGAGCTACTGTGTAGGGATTTTCAAATTTTGCAAACCCTGTTAATCAGTAATTGGTTAATTTGTGTATAGAAATCATTGTATTAACTAACAAATACAATATGTGCAGGAAGTATATATTTGTGCTTTTTTCATGCTTGTCTAGATCAATCATTGAGATGACAGTTACATCAATATTTGTTTGTAAATATATCTATTTATTTTCCACCTTTTTAAAGAAGAGTTACTCATAAATCATTTTCTTTAAGATATGTATGAACACACAATATACATATGTATGAGTGGTACCAAGATTCCCCCCCAAAAAATCCCGATGCCGATGCGATTCTAGTAAAAGTTACCAACTCTGATTCTTTAATATTTTAAATAATAGTTAACAAATATCTTTTTACTATCAGAAAAGTAATAAATAGCTACAAACCAGTAATAATAAATAAGATTTGCAAATTAAACATTATTTTCCTGACTCCTATTCCTTAAAAAACCGAAAAAAAACCCGATTCTGATTCCGATTAATCTTCCCATCACCCTTAGATTTAGAATATGTACACATAATTTAAAAAAAACTCTATTTTGAATATGTTTTTCTTCGAAGAAATGCATAATATGCTGATTGTATGTAGATCCAATCGATAAAACAACAACGCCCTACACCCAAGCCATACTTTTTTTTGATATATGTATCATAATTTACGAGAGTTTTGAGCCTGGCAAATAACAACAACTGACATGAGTAACAAATCAAAAATAAACAAAAAACTGTTTGTACATCATTCATTCATATAAACGTATTCAACCTAATTAAGAACTTGTTCCCCTCCTAATAATAAATCCTTATATTTAATTAGTTTCTCATTGACTATAATAATATTCATCGGCTGGAGTTGAAAAAGGAAATACTACTGAGAGTATTATATACCTACATTATTGGAGTTCAAAGCTATAAAACGCATGTTCACTTGAGTGAATTTCCTCGGCTTTCAGAAAACTTTACTTAAACTAGATATCACTTTTGATATATCACATATTAGGATGTTATTTTATCCTTTTCCTCTTGACGAATGGGATTTTGTCTTCTCCCTCACCTTGTTCATTCAATTAACCCTTTAATATCTAAATAATGGTATTTTTTGAAAAATAATTTAACTGCCTATTTATTCCGGTTTTTA
Organism: Lepeophtheirus salmonis; assembly: GCF_016086655.4. Lineage (NCBI taxonomy): Eukaryota > Metazoa > Arthropoda > Copepoda > Siphonostomatoida > Caligidae > Lepeophtheirus > Lepeophtheirus salmonis. The sequence continues at coordinate 17,191,921 of NC_052132.2, forward strand.
TACTATTTTTTTTGTGTTTTTTTTTCTGGTTAAACTCCTAATTTCAATACACAAATATTTTCAAAGGAAGTATTTAATTTTTCTTAACTTTATTTTTTTGTTTCTTTATCTCACCTAACCCTTGACGGGAGTGGTTCACCCAGAATAGATCTATGTATCATTGAAAACTCCACCGTTCTAATCTCGTAATGAAATCTAATGGTAGTTATAGATATATAAAAAGTGAGGAATCAAAACTTGCAGTAATATTGAATGATGATATTATTCCCGTTATTCTTAAAAATACGAGGTTTCATTTTGCAACCAAACAACAGGTGAAACAAAAAATAACAAGTTTTGTTTTGATTCCATGTCTCTAAGTATAAAAATATTGGAGGAACAATAAATAACGCAACACGTGGGTCATCTTCTCTACGCCGGCGTTAGTTCTAAGAAGGCTGAATAAACTGTTGGCATATCTATCCAGACTGCCTATAGCAATAAGAAGTCAACTGTTGTCCATACAGTACCATACAGAGAAGAAGAAGCAAAATTTCTCCAGCAATAATGTCTGACTTCTGGTCTACCTCCATGTGGCTCTCCTATAGGCCTGACATCTAACCACTAGACTTTGCAGTTTGGACATTCTTGGAAAATAATGTTTGTGGCACTTCTGAATCAAATTTGGATTCAGTCCGAGCTGCCATCGAGATAGTGTGGTCCGCCATGGACACGCCCATCCAGAGCTATCAAGCTGTTCGTTGGCGTGGCGAGGAGGTTGTTAATTGTAAAGGAGGACATAATGAATAAAAATATGGAGAACGAATATTAACGAACCAATTTTTATTCGTCAATCAGTTAAGGGTTAAAAAGAGTGAATATTTGGAGTCTGTGTTGTTAATTATAGAAGTTTATAGCTTTAAAAAAATATCCCCTGTTGTTTACAAATAAAAATAACATGTTAACCTACACAATTTGAAGAATGTAGCTTTGCTGTCATGACGTTTCATTACATAAGCTGGGAGCACCTATGAGATGAAGGAAAAATTATGAATCCACCTCCGTATCTAACAACGATATAGGATTACTCTTCACAATTCATGCACTCATGCTTACTGTATACTCTTCAAGAATAATGATAATAGATTTGTATTGTAAGGAAACAAAGAACTAAACAGGTGACAACTGTCAAAATTATCGCACTTGTCCAACGTCATATTTTTTACAACGATATTCAAAAACATATTAATTGTATTTTCAACCCCCCAAGCGGACAATATAATTTATTCTTGTTATCGTTCCACCATTTGATTGGAGTTCTGCATACAATTTATTGACGCCCTATGCCACTAATCAACATAACCGACAAATTTGGTTGTTCTATTAATTAAACTGCTTTAAAGTCTGTTTATGTCTATATATATGTATTATTTACTGAATCCTATTGTCTTGTATTTTTATATAGTACTTATTTTTGCGTATTTGATACACCTTAGATACAAATAACAATCATGCCTTTGACATAGGTAATAATGCAAATATAGTATAATTGAATTTATGGTATTATGATTATTGGAAATATATTTATATATGTATAAATAAATTCCGCATATTTATAAAAGATTATTTTACTAAAAGCTTTATTCTTTTTTTTTCTATAAATTTGCCGCCTTTATAGGCCATATGTCTCTCTCTTTCTCTCTGTGAGTACATTGTAGGACAATCGGCAAAACTCTATGATTGTGGGTATATCTTAAAAAAACCTTTCATTTGATGAATTACAATATGAAAAATAGGCATTCATAAAAGGTAATGATGGATTATGAAATTCCAAGTTACCATAGGTAATATGTTAAGTATGTGCCTACAATTTCTTTTTTCAATAAACTTCAACACACAAATCTAGTTTTTGTATTGTACATATAGAGTTCTTTATTTGACGTCATAATTTGCATCAGAATTGAAAGAGACGGCATTTTCAGAGGCTCAAAGATTATATTTGTACTATATAAAATCCACACATTTCCAATAAATCACAATACAAATTTATCAAATGCCCGTATGAATACAAAAAGACCACATACTTGCATTGAATTAGAGGTGGATTCCGTCTGAACCTCATTTTTCCATGTTCCGAAAAACTTGTACCCGAACCTTCCAGCCCGAAATTTAGTTCTAATCTAAAATAATTTCTTTACAAGTAATTAATGATGTCATCCTGGATTTGACACCTTGGAATAAATAATCTGACGATGACGTTAATGATTATTTGTAAGTGTTACACTAATTACAGATATGAATGATGATAGCATTCATATCTGTCCTCCAGAAATGAGAAAAAAATACGAAGAAATAAAATGGTCAAGCAGTATTCTTTGGAAATGAATGGAAATCCTAATATGAGTGAACCCTTATCATTATAAAAAAATAGTTATTTCAAGCTGATATATTAAATATATTTAGCTCTCAGGAGTATATATTGAATTAACTTAATTGTATAGATTCTCATATTTTGGCCCAAAATCCCATGGGCTAGTCCTATTTAGACCAAAACCCAATATTTCCTATAAATATCTAAATTGGGATTTTTTTATAGATTAGGGGTGAGAAAAATATGATAATTAAATAAAAATAAATCATTTTTTCCATTCTAATATTTAATTTTTATCTATGATATTAAATAAGATAGTATAACGATGTAATAACATATTTTTAATACACTTTTGGGTCAAATATGTACAAGTAATATAACCATGCAATTTAGGGATAATTTTTTGATAGACAATAAGGTTTAAGTTCTTTTATTTGTTGGTCCCATTTTAACATCAAATAATGTTAGTAAAAAAGTGGGGGTTCATTGTTATACCACTTAATCAGTTAAGCATCTCCCAAAATAACAGACATCTACATTGCTGACGTTACGTGAAGACGTTCTATAGGAGTTTCCAATCTATTGAAAAAACCTTGTAAATTACACAATATCTCCAATTAAGGCAAATTGAATTGAAAATATTTTTGATAGTTGTGTATGTTCTAAAATCCATAGCTTGTCACAAAAGTTACACTTTTGGAGAAAAAATCGAAGATTAAATGGCAAATATTAATTTCAAAAATCCGTAGTTTTTCAAAAAAAAATTAACTTTTTTGTAAAAATTTCAAAATCTACAGTTGTTTAGAAAATGTTGATTTTTTGGGAAAAAAAAAAAAAATCAAATATTATTTAAAAAAAAAAAAATGCCACTATCAATCCATAAATTAGATTACTTAGTATTATTTAGAAATTGTGTTGTTGTGAAAAGTACAAGAATGTTTGTTAAACAAATGTAGTTGATCGAAAATATCGCCATTAATATGCCATTTCTTTTAAAATATTAGACAAAATTCCGAAAGGAATGGAGTACACAGTGTTTTAAATGTAGATGAAACACTTTTGTGCAACAACAGCTACAAAAAAGGATCTGTAATAAACTTGTTTTATGGCAGATTCTATTGGAAAAACATCTATCTTTTATTTGTTAATTTACTTTTTAAGAAGTATTATTAGTGTTTTTTTGTCAGGGATTGTTTAGTCTACTTTATAAAAAGTGCGCATTGCACATATGAATATATTATATGCATTATATTGACTCTTCTCATACAAACATTAAAATAATATATTTATAAAGAAATAAATTATTTTAAATTATGCAAAATGGATATTTAAGTAACATTTCGTTTTATAATATTTGTTATTATGGTAATTAAGATGTATAGTGGCCGTTACCCAGAAAACGCAAGCTAGAAGGATTTATGTCAAGATTGAGTGTCGATTATAACTGTATTCTTTGACGAATTATCGTCAATTTTAATGCATAAATTATTGTTATTATTTACCCTTTGGATATGTTGCAAATTACACATAAAATAGTTCAAATTGATCGTACTGAACGACGTAGCTTAATGGACAAATTGGGCGGGAGAAATTATTATTTTCGACTCAGGGTTAGCAGCTCGGTCGTTCCTAGAGAAGGAAATATATTAAGTTGGAGAAAAAGTAATTTTGTATTTTTCGTTTTATTTCAATGATTTATAAGAAGTTTTGCAATCATCTGATTTAAGCCAAGTATGCCTTGTTCTGTTCGATAACTGGTTGCCAACAAGAATCCAAATCAATAATGCGCTTCTCGAAGAAACCCTTGTTTCTATCGGCAAAAAATACGGAAAACCAATTCACAGGCCTTTATTGAGACCAAATTTGTATCCCCAAACACGTTGGCCATAGAGAACAACAGGTGCTAGTCACTTGGTGCCAGGTACAGATTGTAGGATGATTGCATACTGACATCCATTGTGAGTTCCGGAGCTTCTGGCGCGTCATCAAAGATATATGCGGTCTGGAGTTGTCTTAATGATGTCTTATTGTCTCATATTCACGAATACTGAATTGAGCGTTGACCGTATGGGAACAGCTCATACTAGATTATTTCATGCCAATCCCAAAAAACGCAGGGCTACACCTTCGCAGCAGTAAGTATTGACTATGGCACGGCCTTGGCCGCTTGTTGACTTTCGACCCCTACCTCTGTAACTTGACATTGACGTATATGATACATTTTTCATCGCCAGTATAGTTTGCTTCAGAAATGACGCGTTTTTGCCTTTCAATGTAGTAAAAATGTAGAATTCAGAGAAGAACCTAACTGGCAAACGACCTCAAGTGAGTATCTTAGACAAGATGACTTTTTGTCTCTATCGATCGCAAATCTCCAATTTTCTGCTTGACAGACTGACCAGAAGAAAAATCCACTTGGATCCTATTTCATACGACTGTCTTTAATCTAAAAAATACCCTTTTTTTAATAGTCCGCTTGGAAAACAATGTTTTGAGGAGTGAGGATTATGGTGTCTTCCCCCACTACTTGATCACCTTGAGTGATTACAAATCTCGAACCAAGGCCTTGGTCCTCTATGTATTTATAGATGAACTAAAATAATTAATTTAAATTCCTGTAATTTTATTTGTGTTCTGTTTAAAATGATATCAAAGAAACTTATTAGAAAGTTACATTTTATGTACCATAAAATGTTTGACGTATTTAAAAAAATGCATTTAGATTTGAAAAGTTTGATTAAATACAATCGAAAATTATATTTTTTCCCTACAAAATATAGAGTTGATTAATACATTAATCAAAAAAAGTTATGAATTTCATAAATAGTTTTAATGCAATAATAGAATATAATTAGTCAGAAATTAAGATTTTTTTCTGTTTAAAGATCCATTATATTTTTGAGAAAAAACAAATTGTCCATATTCTCAAATCGAGGGTTCCAAAACTCATGTATTAAATATGACACGTATGGCTTAAGTATCCTATAATAATTTATTACGAATAAATTTTAATAATTTTAAGAAGAAATCAAATTGAAATAACTACAGGTTAAGGAATATGTTCGGAAAAATATGTTTTAGATTATGAATTCAATATAAATTTATCAACTATCATAAACATTTCTAAAAATGATCAAATTATTATTTAAACTACTTAACAAAAAACAAAATACTTTTGTCCAAAATTGCCACCTTTTGTCAGGATTATGTAGTGACACATGGCCAGAGGCAACACAGGCAAAATTGTTCACCGTTGAGGACATCCACAGCGCCCAAAATGACCGTATGTTAGGCAAAACCATTGACAACATCCCTTATGAGCATGGCATCATCTCCGGGTGTCAGAAGTCTCCCAGTGTCATGTTCTGGGCCGGTAAATTGTCATACGAGAAGGAGATGCACCTTATTGCCATTGTGTAGGGTGTAAAGATCAACCAACGCGTTGGTCGATAAGATCCTTTTCGGATATTAGGTGCCTTACATCTTAAGCCAACACAGTACACCCTCCCACACTGACAAAAGTGCGTAGGACTGTTGAAAATCAAATATAAAAGGCTTCTGAAAAAATAATAAGTGGCTTCCTAGCAGCTCTGACTGGAATCCCATTGACTTCTCTGTGTGATCCATCCTTCAGGCCAGGGCTTGTACTAAGCAATACCTAACCAAAGATACTCTAAGGCGTGCCCTCATCCAGAAAGGGGTTAATATCTCTGAATAAAGTGTCTACGTTTTCTTCGCCATGTAATCCGGATAGAGAGTAGATATTTCGGCAAAAAGTTTCTTTTAAATTAATTTATATTACATTTTGATTATTTTTACAAAAGCTTATGCTTATTCATACATTTATGAACTAAAGCATATCTTTGCGAATTTATTCTTCACCCTGTAGGTGTATGTTTTTAGCAACATAAATTGACTTATAGGGTCAATCTATAAAAACAAATTCAAATTTATTTAAGTTGTTTTATTTCGAACCATTTTAAATATTTGAAATGGTATATGTATCTGTTATAACTTAGCTAGAAGCACATTACAATACTTTGAAATTGTTAAAAGTAGGGATGCGGAAATTGTTAATAAAAAGAACAAGATATATTTTGCCCACTTTGATAGACGTTATATCTGTTGATAGAGATTTATAGTAAGCATTTTAGCTTTATATAAAAAAGAAGCCGGCAATTAACAGGGTAACCCTAAAAACCCAAAGAATGTTTGATAATTGAGCTGCTTAGCTTTCATGACGTTTGATTAAATTACCTATGAGCAATTCTGACATGAAGGAAATAACCACAAATGCCACTCCGTATCAGGAAAGGACATAGGCTGGAATTACTTCGTTTCGCTACTTGGTTTAAAGCTTAAGGAGACAAAATTAATTGAAGTACTAATATCTTGCATGTTACCAGCAATTACTTTTTTTTATAAATGTATACTCACGACGACTTCGACAATTTTAACATCCCTAGGTTATAGGTAATTATTGTTTTTCTCAATACTATCTATTTTTAGACCAAATTAAACTAAATACTATTCTCCTCATGTTTTTTCTCAGTCATTTACAAAAACTTAAAAATAAAAAAAATGTGCATTTGAATAACCGTTTAATAATTTTTTATTTTCAAGAACAACAATTATTCGTGGAAAAAATCAAAACATTTAAATTGTTTGATTGGTCCTAGAACAATACAAAAATTAATAGCTATCTATATTATCTGACCATCTATTCTTTGGTACCCAAAACAATTAATCACTAAAAAAAGTTTAATAAATTTTCTCACAATGCATCTATTATATGCAATATAATAAATTATTCAAAACATACTGTCTAAAGTTTGGATTTCTTTTATACGTAGGCTGCTATATATATTTCTAGCCGAATAAGTAAAATGCGAATATTTATCATCAAAAATAGTTTTATTGCTTTTCCACGTATTCTCCAGCATGATTTATAAACTTTTCCATGCACTCAAGGCAATTGTTTCCACTCCGACTGGGACACCTCCCAAACACGGATTTTAAACGCTTCAACAGCATCTTCTGGCGACGAAAATCGTTAACCAAACATTTTTTTCTAGATGTGCAGAAATAAATAAAGATCATTGGGTGCCAAGTGAGGGCTGTACGGCGGATGCCCCATCAATTCGACGTGTTGCCCGGTCAAAAAGCCGCTGGTTTGAGCCGATCTCCGAGAGCTTGCATTGTCATGTTGAACAATGAATTGTCTTCTCTAGTTCGTATTTCGAATTTCTCCGAAGACTTCAGGCAAACAAATTGGGATGTTCCACTCAGAATTGAGGGGTACATCGATGCTCAAGTGGAACAGTCGCCACTTGACGAGTTTTGCCGAAGAAACAGGCGATCATTTGCTTCGAAGTGATTCTTCCACGAACAACTTTCGTTGTATTTGGCTTGTCTCCGAAAAACCACACGGTCAATTGTTGTATTGTTTTGGACTCATACGCATAGATCTATAATTTGTCACCTGTGACGATTTTATAAACGTCTTTTGAAGCACCACCAGCATATTTTTTCAGCATTTCTTTGCACCAATCGACACGAGCCTTCTTTGAGCGATCCAACGAGAACAAACCTTTTTTACAGCCAGTTGTACATGCAATATCGAATGTATACTGGTGGAAAAATGCTCAAGCATGCCTTTATCTCACGGTATGTCACATGACGATCTTGCATTATCATTTCACACACAGCATCAATGTTTTCTGGCACAAGAGCCATTTTTGGACGACCTTCACGGAATTTGTATTTGAGCGAGCGTTGGCCACGATTGAATTCATTAAACCAGCTTTTCACACTGCTATAGGATGATGCTTCATCCCCATACAAAGTTCATTAAATCACTTATAACTCCGAGCAATTCTTGGGACGGCCACAATTAATGGATAAATACAATATAAAAAATCACAAATTAAAAATAAAGTCCTTATATTTATGCAAAAAATAATAGTTATATATCAAAAATAGTACTGGATTGGTCCTATGACGGATTCAGTCTTGTGTTTATTACTCAGATATTTTTTACTATTCAACGGATCTAAGGACTGATTAGTCCGACTTTCAGTCCTACGGTTTATCTTTTATGGTCTTGTCTCTTTGAATGAAGTTATAATAAACCGTCAACAGCTTAAATGAAGTAGTTTGACTTACTATAAACGACTGATAATGAACGGTCTTCGGGGGGGACAATTCTTTTTGACTTTGTTTTAGTTATTATCACCAGATCCAATACTAGTCTACAATAAATGAAACCATAACTTCAAATGGCAAAAATACTAATCCTCAATATAAAACAAGGGTAATATCGAATGTGTTAATAGCGAAGAACAATATCTTATAGAGTAGAAAAAGTTAAATCATAGTAAAAACTGCTAAATTATTTATTTTGTATTTATAATTGGTAAAGTAAAAATCTTTCAGATCGTTTTGTAGCTTTATTTTGACAATAAAATTAACTTTTTTATAATTATCTCATTTAAATGGTTCCAAATGGTTCTCTGACTAATTTTCAGTTCCTGAACAATGAAATAATCGACGATTACTATTATTTGATGAACTTTTTCGACGTCCATATTACCATAACGAAATCGTTGGAACCACTGCTTTGCTGTTGCTTCCGATACTGTACTGGGTTTCGCAGCCCAATTTTTTTTGTCCACCTGCTCTGCCGTTTCACTTTGGTTGTAGTAATGCTGAAGAATGTATTGAATTTTCTTTTCACCAAGCACAAAACTGTAAATGAACTTTTTTTTAATGTATGCTTAACCTTTACGCGTGCTTTAAGCTTAATTAGATACAATGTATTAATAATGAGATATGTCTTACTTATGACATCTAACGAAAACCCCTCAGAACTTTTTACTTAAACTAATATATAAATATATATTAAGAATATTTTGTCTGTTTGTTTGTCAAGGAGCATATATTTTTAATAACGAGAGTGTGTAGCTTAAGCTAAGTGCTTCATATTAAAAACAAAAAAAAAATGGAAAGACGTTGCTTAATGTGTTTGGGATAAATTATTCACTTGAACTCTCAATATACGTAGAGGTTTGCTCCCCGGTCCTTTCTAGAGAAGGAAATTTATTATATGTATATGGACTTCCAATAAGATACTCGCATCAGATGGAGTAAATGTAATAATATGATGTTTACTTACAGGGTGCGGTTTTACTATTAAGAATTTTCGAGAGCAAGACATAAACCTTCTTATTTCTTAAATTAGTAGAGATATTTACAAATCCATTTATATAAAAACGTAGGGACCCTCCATGAACTTAAACCAACCACCCTCAGCCTCAATCACGGCCTCCAACCTGGCGCAGAACTTACTACAAGCCTTGATCAGGTGATTTTGATTCATATTGTTCACAGCCTCAATGATGAAGGCTCCCAGAGCATCCAAATTGCTATGAGCACGCTTGTTGGACTCCTTCTCTAAGATGCATCACGAAATAGTCCAAAGGATTGTAGTCCGGGGAGTTATGGGTCCACATTTCCTTAGACCAGAACATCTCCAAATTGTCCGAAAACCAACTTTGTACGCAGATCCATCTGCCTTCTTCCTTGCTGGTGCTCACATCCCTCCAGACTCCTTAAGCTCCTTTGCAACTTTGTACATGGTGGCACAGGACTACTTGATAAAGTCGACGTTCTCTTTGGGGGCACGGCCTGCACAGAGGGCGACAATGATCGCTGCACGACGGTCATACTTGGAGGACATTTTCAACGCTTTGTAAACAAAACTTATACAAAATTGTCTGCTGATTCTGATTAACTGGTTTTTAAAGCTGTACAACTAAGGGTTCGAAAGAAAACCGGTCTTAAACAAATTCTTAATTGTAAAACAAAATACTTTATACTAAATAGTGCAACTCCCTCTGATTAATTAGAAAAAAATAAAGGGAAAAAAGAAAAAAACGGTGTATATATATATAAAGAATGTGCCTTTAGATGAGGTATATCAACGAGTATATGAAGACTCAGAGAATCAATATTAGGTTTTTAAATCCTAAGCATTTCTTCAGTGTTAAAAAAAAAAAATAATATAAAAGTTACAAATTTTATTAGGGCGGACTGACGAGGCTGATCCAACACTAGTCTAGCATAAAATAAAGTGCAATATGAAAAGCTCCAACCCTAATTACCAAGCAATTGTAATTTGGACAGGGTAAATAGTTAACAAAAATATGTTTTATATATGTTAAAGTTTGATAATAATGAATGTTTCATCAACTGAATAGGAAATATATATTTCCATATATAGACTTAGTATTTATGCACATTGTTTATACTATTTTGAAGCAGTACAAATATAATTTTTTCTTTATTATAAGCTATCATATTTCAATTATATTTATATACTTCTAATATAATTTAAATTTTGTGAAAGCACTTTAAAAGGCTTTGTATTCATATTTGTGAGATGAATTATGATACCTAAGAGTTTTAGACATAGTTTGGAACTTTATATATTTGAAGAGAATTATATAGTCCTCAATATGGCTCGCTTTAATTGAAGTTCATTTTCTTTTTTTTGTTGTTGTTGTTGCGACAGTCCATTTCGGGTACTTAAGCTGCAATTTGCGATCCCTCTAATGAGTTAATAAGAATAAATGTGGGTTGTCTAATAATTCTTAATTATTATTATTTTATCATACAACTTTCTGGAGTTTACCAATTTGTAATGATCTGTTTCTTCATCCTTTTTATTATTAATTTATACATATACTACTAATAATATAGGAGTTTTTTTTTTGTACTGAACGAGTTAAGAGGTTATCCCTATTATTATATATTTAATTATGTTTAAAAGTCAAGTATTAGTTGAGTGTCTTGAAGACACAAATTCCCATATACAATAATTATTGTTTTTTTATTTGCATTGCACATGTTCAAAAAATTATATTTTAACCCATATAAAACGTTTTAATGTATTTAAGGCTTAAGTTTGACACAATCAATTGATATATATTCATCAAACAACTTAATCTGTCGATGTTTCTATATCTTTAGATTGGAATCCATTTTTAGAATATGAACTTTAAATATATTAACAAAAATGTTTGTTTGTACTTTTTTTTTTAAATTAGGGAACTATTAATTAAGTTTTTGTATCATAGAAGTATACAATAAGAAAAATTAGATCTTAAATATTTATTTTCTTTTTTAAAACTTTTATAATTAAAAAATTGTTTGTACAGTGAAATTTCAAAGATGATCATTAAGTTGTAGATAAGCCTATGCTTGGGTTTAATATATGGAGAACTTGTTTAAGCCAGTCTTTATATTTAACTTAAATCTGGAAATTTATTGAGAATGCATAATAATTATGATATAGACCAGAGACTGATAAGAAAAATAAACAGAAACAGTGCTCCTTGATACATGAATACGAATGCAATACTTCCTTAATACGACTTAATTGTTATTTCCTATATCAAATATTTTAATATTATATACATCAGAGAGCACTATATACAATATGAACACTTGCAACACGATTACAGTGTTCGTTTTTAAATCAAAATGACACCCAATGAAATCTGAACACTTAGTAATTCAATATTTAATGAAGATTGAGTGATTGAAATTAATTCATATGTCAATATATTAAGACATAAACAATTTGTTATAAAAACCTGAGCCCTCTTGCTTATGTAGAAGTCGAGAAAATGACACTTGAACAGGATCGACCAATTTCCATTTGGGCACTCAAGAACCACCGTATACGTCGTTAGCTAGCCCAAAACGTTGTAGTAGAAAAAGAGTTCTTTCAAAAAGGCCAAACTTTCTGAATCATTCTAGCTTGCTTTTGTTTTGACGGGCCACATATACAATACAATTCTCGGAATAAGGTTTTTTTTTTTTGCATATTTGTTTGACTACCCTTATTTTATGAAGGGTTTACTCAAAATGCTCAAAAGTTTGGGAGTAGCTTGTTAAATAAGTTGAAAAGCTGGTGTTTCATACATCAATATAAAGACTTGTTTTTGAATATTAGTAGGATAATCAGATGACCCTGTTTTTGGAGATGTGTCCTTGGCTGTACTTTCCCTTGGAAATGTATCTACTTTAGGTTTATTCAATATATTGACATATCAAATTCTTTTATTTAATAGTCTTTATTGACCCTGGATCGTTCCGCTCCAAGTATCTGGGTTTCAATGGGACCAAAGGGAGGTAAATTGTAGGATCTTAAGGGTTCTTATGAGTTCCCATAAAGAGGAAGATTTGACATCATTTGCGGTGCATCTATTCATCATTTTTAATTCTTCCGACTCATCCTCATTAGAAAATGGTTTAAGTGACTTTAAAAAGCATTTGGGTCTACAAACCTGTAACTTTTTCCAGTAATTTGAAGGAAGAACAAATACTCTTTGTACATTCAAATAATTGTAATGATGTATTATTATAAGATGATTATAAGAATGCAAGGAGAAGGCGGGAGTGAGATTTTAGAGGGAGAAATCAATTACTTGTATAAAAAGGAGAACACTCTTCATTAAAAATAGCAAGAGTACAGGGAAATGAGTATAATTACCTATTTCATCCTATTTGTTTTTGTTTTTTTTGTCACCAAGATTATGGTAAAATTGATTGATTTCGATCAAACGTAAGAAAAAGATTTTATGTAAATGGTCGCACTAAGAGACCATTAAATTTTGAGAGGTCAATGTAGCAAAAAACATTAAAACTTTATAACCGACAATAATTTTGAATCAAATTGAGATACATAACTCAATGGGGTTTTAGGAGGAGGTTTTTCACTCTTCCGAGTGTCCATTTAGATTTAAATATATATTTTATAAAGATTTTTTTAATTACACCAAATGTATGCAATAATACTTACTTCAGAGGTGGATAAGTTAACACCACGATGATCTATTAATAGCTATGTAAATCGTGTGTGTTTCTTAGCTGGCCCATTATTTTGGTATTGGTAATTTGAATAATGAATTTTCTTTTCCTTAGTTGTTGTTAATATTATTTAACACTACTAGATTTAATTATATTCAAAATCTGATTATATATTTGTGTTTGCTCATAAAAGATGGAGAGTGATCCCTTAAGGATTTGTTGCAGAGTTGCAATTATAAGTCCTTGTTGAACGCAGAGTAGAATTGGGGATCGACATCAGAGTAATTATTGACAATGTCTTTGTGTATTTCCTTCTCCTCCATGGTCACCGATGAAACATTTTTCATGTTGTCAAGTTTAGTATGTGTATTTTCGGTTTCTTATTTTAACATGCCCAAAATACGCACGATCTTCCTCAATACAATTTTAAATAATTAACAAAAAAAAAAAAAAAAAAAAATTATAAGCAATACAAACAAGAATCGTTTTAAAATTTTCTATTTTCTAACTTTTCGAAAAACAGACAAACCATTTCTACGTTTTCTCTTCCAATACTAACAGTTTATTTGTTGGATGTTGAAAAACATCCCATTTTTATCCAGAAGATAGCGCATGATAACTACTCCCACATAGATCTTTGACAATTACATCATTACCGCAAGGAGTTGTACATAGGTATGGTATTTCTCGCATAAATATTATATGTATGAATATAAAAACGTATTGAAATTTGAGATGTTCTACGGAAATTTACTTACATACACATATAAAAAATAAGTATTGTATGAATGTAAAAGTACTTCTTCTTTGTATAAATAACAAGGCTAAACGTCAAAGTGTAAATAGAGGTGGTGTATGAAATAAACATAATTACCTATATGTTATTTCTTTTTCAACAAAAATAACTAAAACAAAAAAATGCATTCCATAATTTGTGAAAAACTTTTATCAAACTATTTATATAAATAAATGACAAAAAGTTGAGATTGCTTCGTGCCATCAAATAGTTAATTAAACCTTAGCAATAATAGGGTTTAGTAGAGGTGAGGGAGACTACAAGTGAGTTAATTAGTAAACCTACTCCTTTCCCTCTTCAGTTAAATAAATGTACTTGGAGCGAGGTGGAAAGTGTTAAATAACTTATTAAAATGCATTCATAATTGTATAGTTGAAAAAAAATAAAAATGCTTACATATAAAAGCTATTGTAGGTATGTATGGTTTTTGAATGATTTCGAAAAAGTCGTAGTATCCGAACCCGACATTCCTCGGAGTATTTGGACGTCAACAAAGAGACAACATTTTATTTAATAATATAAAAGATTATTCCCCAAGAAATCATCAGTATTACACTCCGTATTTTATGAGCACACTCACAAGTAGTGACTCAACACTTTGATGTTCTCTCCTCAAAAAATTAAACAATTGCTTTAGAAAAAACAACAACATTGGTACGTTTGCCAACTACAAATTAATGCTTAGTATTTATAAACTAAGTATATGAACTCCCCAGATCTTTTCTTTTATTAAATGACGTATTGCCTGCTGATCCATTAAGTACGTTAGTCTCTATAGCGGTCCCTGTCTGCGATAGGACTACACACGTATAAAGTCACATTCATTATTTGATTAATGTATTTCCATTTTTATATGACGTGATAAGCCAGATAGTATTTTAGTCTCTAGAAGGCTCCATGTCTGAGATTCAGTAACCCACGCTAGTTGCTTAACCTTATTGAAAGTTACATTCATTATTTTATATTTAAGATAATGAACTTCCCTACTTTTTTAACAATATGAGCTTTAGCTATATACATCCACTATTAAAAAGAAGTCCTTAACTCATATTTTATACAGCTCTATATAGAAGAAAGCTGTAAAATATATGAGTTTATCTAACAACCTGACAGTTTTCAATCATTTTTCATATCAATATAGTGTTCATTTTTTTTAATATGAGTGCACACTCCAATTCATTATATGAAATATTTACGCAGTCTAAAAAAGACCCCAGCCATCTAAAAATCTTACAGAAACCATTGCGTATCCTGAACTTCATTTTGGTCTGATATTATCTAAAAAAATAGTCGGGATACCGATACTAACTTTAGTACTAGAAACGTAACGAAAACATTGATATCGTAACAAAACCATTATTTGTGTTATCCTTTTATGGTTAGTGATAATAATTTTTATTTACTACAACAGTTTGATATCGGAATTAACATGCAAGAAAGTTTAAAGCATCAATATACGTCAAAAAGTCCTCAAAAACCATTTTAGACCTTTAGGTGTATGCATACTTGATTTATAGTAATAACTATGAACATATTAAAAAACTATTGGCCTAATTAAAAGTCTTTAAAAAAATTATATGAATGTACATCACGCAACTTTTTCTCCTAATAGAAACATAAAAAAAAACATAAAATCTGATTGTGGTTAGCGAATTCTTTGCTACTATGCAATTCTTAATAGACAATACTTGTATCTAATTATATTATATCGACAAATCAAGATTTTAAGAAAATTTCTTCGAATAATTTTTGAATTCCATCAGTACTGGTAGTTTTAACATAATTAAAGACTGCTCAAGTCTATATTAGTAGTTGAAGGAAATTTGAAGTTGGCGATATCTTCAAGAATCTTGTTCGACGGAGAAATGGTACCATGATCCTCCTAATTAAAAACCTTTTGCATAAATGGAAGATCAAGATTTCTGTGAATGGAAGAAGTGATTTTTTTCTGAATATATATTTTTTTTAATCTTTCCTTCGGCTTCAGAAAGTATATATCTAGAAAACACTATTTGAGTTTCCCCTTCTGTTACAAGATTTGTGATAGTTCCGGTAAAAATGACAAAAACAGCTTTGATGATAGGCTACCAAGGCTGAATCATCAAGAACATGGTGTTAATTTGCAATTGCGAGTCATTTTTTTTATTCATTTCGTACACAATTTTCTTTAACTCTTCCAAATAGGTTGTGTAGCAGACTGTAGCCTCTAACCATGACTTCTAACTGATTCAAGTCAAATTTAAGGAAGATTCAAGGAAAATTTGGCGCAAAAGTATTTCTCATTTTTAGGAAGATTCTAGGGGATTATTCAATAGTAATTTTCTACCAAATTTTCCATTATTTTTACGAGATGTTGTCAGAATCTAGCTTCCCCACATATTCGATCATGGAATCGTAAACTTGAGTGTATCATATACGTAGTTTTCTCTCTCAAAAGAGAGAGGGTTCTTCGGGTGGATTTTCCCTTCAAAAGTATCATCAAAGAATCACCAATGCTGCTGTGTAATCTTACTAGAATACAAATTTTCTTTATTTATTTCATACTATACTATAAAAATGAGCCATTTTCCAACAAAAAAGGGCAAAATGAGCGATTTCTCCGCAAAATGTCAAAATGAGTAATTTTTTGAGTGACTGTGCGATCATTTACAAATCTTTAGTCTATTTTTAACAATCTTTTTTGGCAGACTCCCCTCGCTTTGGCAAGCTCACACTTGTGTTGAAGCAGGATCTATTAGTGTGTTGATCAACTGCGCCCACACAAAGAATTCCAAGGGGTTGATGTCAGGTGAGCTTGAAGTTCAAACATTGGCCCTTCTTGTGACCTCCAGACTCTCCAAACAAAGGATCTGTCCAGGCTCAAGAAGTGTGCAATCTCAACATTTCTTCGTCCGTTGAGGATTGCATCAAAGACACTTTGCCTTTTTTACAATTTTGGAATAAATACTTTGTTGATCGATGCAATTTTTTAACTGACGCCAAACACTTCGGGTTAGTCCCCAAAACCACAAATAACGTTCGACTTGTGTATTGTAGCTGTTGCAGGTGCTGAAAGGTCGTTGTTAAACAACGGCTACACGCTGTATATAAAAGTGTTGCGACTTGGTCAAAGACCGATTTTTTTTTCAGTTTAGTCTTATGTGATTATTTCTAGATCGATAATTTGGTCTAGACCTAATTTAAAATCGTAAACTGCATTTTCCTTTTGCTGAAATAAGAGGCTTCATCCCAAAAAAATATTTTTTTCTATTTTCTAATTAATCATTTTTTCCTCAAATTATAACGGCCTCAAATAGATTTTTAATCTCCACCCCAAAATCCAACAAAAATTATATATAAAACTACATATTTAACCTAATAGATAGGTTCATAAATATCCCATTTATTCTTTTTCCAACCAACTTCCATAAATCCCCGAATTAAATATAATGAAGGTGGAAATTTTTTAGATTATTTAATAATATGTTTTTTTTTAGATTTCAAGTGAGTGGGAATAAGTAATACAATAAGCAAGAACTGTGCTACCCATTCAAGACACTTAACAATATATTTTTATAAAATTAACTATTTTTATATATTACAGTACAAATGAGTTAATATACTTTTTTACTAGGATCTTAAATTACATATCTAAAAAATTATTTATATTAACTTACAATGGTTGTAAGTACCATTGATATCCAGTTTTATCGATGTGCAAAACGTAGAGTGGTTCTGCAATTATACATACGTATAATCTCTTTTTTGGATCTCTGACATGTACAGTACAGGGTCCAAAACTGGCAGTAGCATGACTAAACTACGAAAATTGTAATTTTTATTGAATCAAGAACATGTAACTCAAAACAAATTTAAGATATGTTTAAATATCATATTTAGTTATATTTTTTATTCAACATGTTCTCTTTCACAAGCTATAACAGTCTTGACAGGGCGGTAAACAGATTGGACTTTTGACAATCAAGTCCATAGTGTACCACACTCCCATGATGACAGCTCAGACCGAATCCAAACTGTCTTATAATAAATAAATTATTCATTTAATCGTAAAGTTTATAAAATAGGTCATCTCAAAATTTGTTTTTATTAAAAGAAAATTGTCGTTATTAAATTTGCTGACGAAGTACAATAGAGGTCAGGTTTTCGCCTCGATTTGTCTGTTTGACAGGAGCCTTACGGAAAAAGTTACAAATCGGGTTATGTGAAACTTAGTAGAAAGGTTATATGTTACCAGCGGCAGTAAGAGACCATTACATCTCACATACGTTCAGATCATATTACAGCTAATGCTCCACCAGGAAGCATTTTAGAGACAAAAGTGCTCCCTGGCTCATCATTTAAATTTTTTTTTTCTACAAGCTGTTATTATTATTCTTGAGGAGAGAACATCTAAGTGTATTTAGGTAGTGAAATAATACTAGAATATTTTGATTACAATAAAATGTTATTTCAAATGAAAAATGTTTTAGTTCGAGTAATCGGTCCCACTTTCTCCTTGCATAAAAAAACCCCCATCCCTGTACTTATAGTGAGGGATTCATTTATTCGCAGCGGGTTCTTGTTTTTATCAAACGCCAATATCAAGGGCTCACAATTGTAACTATAACTTAATAGACTAGTAAACATTTTTCCAAGATTTAGAATGTTTAAAAAAAAAAAAAAAAGATTATATACCTATGATATGTTAAAGTGGTTCAACTAATAAAGAAATTTTCCCACTCCCTCCCAAACCAACACCTTTTAACACACTACAATCACCGTTTAATACCACTTCGACTAATTGCTTTTTTTCCTTAAAGACTTTGTATATATAAACACACACCTAACTGTGTGTGTTTATCTTATTTATAGTCTATTAATATCCTATTTCTTAAAGCTTAAACTTAGTAAGGAAAAATATATTGGTATGGTGAAGGGTGCGGAAGAAAATTTTTCTGGTCCGTAAAAACAAAACTTTTTATATCAAAAACTAAATATTTTATTAATTGATTCAAGAACTATCCATATTCGCAAAAATCATTCACAAATTATAGAGGCTGCATTTGAATAGATATGGCCTCTATTAGAAGCAATGACATACTTAATACGGTGTTTGAAGGGGGTAGAAGATTTGACAGCTTTGTCGTCACCAAAAGCAATCAAGGGCGTTAAAGTTGGCAGATGACGTAGGCAACATGTCCTTAGACCAGAAATCTGAAAAAGTTAATGGCGCAGAAATTCTTTTCCTGGATCTGTGGACTTCCTTATGCCATCGTACATGGCATGTTGAATATTGTAGACGATCCTCACATTGACTTTGATGATGGAGGCGATGTCCTGTATGGTTATTTGTGCGTTAAGCAAGTTAGATACACGAAATATTTTTGTAACTTGTTCACTTATTTGGTGAGGGATTCAAAACAAAAACTGCATTAAATTAAAACTTATTTATGGCACAATCATATAATTAAAAAAATTGGCTCCCAAAAATTGCGGTAGCATTTAATTATGATTTCATCCTCATTATTTAAGACAACGACGATGTTTAATTACACAATCAAGAATAGGTGAATATTAAAAAAAAGTATTTTCTAGTTGTAAACATGTCGGAGCAACAAAAAAAAAGTAACTCGTGTTGAACATCTACTGCAATAGTGTCAGAACCAAGAAGGCTGCCGAGACAATTGGCATCTCCATCTGGATTGTCTACAGTATCAGAAGGTCTATTAATTATGGGATGAAGATTAAAACGACGTAGCTCAGTAGGTAACGAAGATTAGAAATTGAGCTCAATGTGCATATGTTTGCGTCCCGGTCGTTCCTAGAGAAGGAAATATACTTAATTTATAAGGACTTCACCGACAAACTGTAATTGTAATACCGTAATATATTTACTGATACTTAATCATTGCAATTCCATCTGACCAATTAGAGAAAATCCTGAAACATTTACTCAAAAAATACATTCAAGTGGCATTAAATCTACCCGAAAATTTTTCTCTCGCACCGCGTATTTATGCTGTTATACCTTTTTAAGGCATTCCTAATCTTCAAAAACTTTTTTTCTCGCTTTATCTTTCCACGTTTTTGTTTCATAACTAACGCGCTCATAAACAGACTCTTGACTACACATAAATTAGGCATGAGAAAGATAATCTCTTTATGGAGTCTTAACCTTTAAAGCACCCATCTTAAGAATTCAATTAATATCCATTTGCGTACATAAACAAACTATAATTGTTTTGTCCATCTTTGTATGAACAAAGATATATTTACACTGTACTTATGTATGTAAGTAATATACCTAGTATATGTTTTCTTAAGATAGGGGTTTATAGAAGGAAAAAAAAAATCCTACGAGTAATATCATTTTCCAAGACCTTTTTCTTTAAAGAAAAATGGGAATGAAAGTAAGAAAAATCTTTACTTTATGCCTTAAAGCTACTAACTACCAGCCAACAATTTCAGTTATTTGAAAGTCATAAGGCTTAACTACATACTTAATATAAGACATTGCTTATCTTTAGAATTTTTTATATCTAAAAAAATACTAAGCTTAACATACATACATTTAGGAAAAAGTTATCTATACAAATTTTCTAAATATACAGGGTCTTGCAGATAAATTGAGACTGAATTTAACTGCTTTTAGATCAATAAAGCTTGCAAAGATAAAAAATGTGTAATGATTCAATTCATTCTTTATTTTATTGACAATAATGTTATTCAATGTGATCTCCATTTTTGGCATCCATTCTCTCGATTCTTGACCTGAAGGCTTTGCACGCCTTGACAACTTCCACGGGATCAATAGCCACCCAGTGTTTAGTAATAGAGGCCTTGAGGGCCTTTATTCTGTTGTGGCTAGTAGGCCTGTTTCTCTAACTTCCCATAGAAGTCCAATGGGTTCATATCAGGAGAGTTTGGGGCTAGGTTTTATGTCTTCTACAAGGGATTTTATTGTTGTTAAGAAGGTCCTGCGTCTTCTTGTCCCTTTCGCCATCCTTTTCACCCTCATGGCCCCGGTAAGGATATGATGGGTGGAATGCCTGTAGGACGTCGTCCATAAATTCATATTCATAACACTGGAAATGGTAGAGACGATCACATTCCTCTTTTTGGCCATAGTTAACATTGATGTCCTAGGAGATACTCTCGCTGACTTCTTCAGCCCTGTTACAAGCTTTGTGGTCTTCTTTTGATTACATCTACGACTGTGGGCGTTCCTGTCCTTGTTCACTCGATAAACAGCTAACTAAGGGTAGCCAGTCGCCTTCATTATAGCAAGAGGGTCGTTCCCTGCGTCAGCGAGTTCAAAAATTGTTGACTTTCTTCGCTACTCCCTCGTTACTTATTGTCTGATAACATTCAAAACTTACTTAATCAAAAGATAATAACATAATCTCTCAAATAGTACATTAAAATGTGATATACATTAAATTGATGTGGATGCAGTTAAGGTCAGTTTAATTTATCCATTATAATATGAATTAAGGAGGTTCTTGTTAAGTTCATAAGAGTGAGTATTTCATTGTGAATAATTAAAAAAAAAATACCTTTCATTAAAAGTCTTTTGTGTAAGAAAAAAAGTTTTTGGCAAACCTATTAAAAATTAAATATATTTCAATGCCCAATTTATAAAATATTTAAAAAAATGTATGCAAAGAAAGTCTTTCCAAAAAAGTTAATTTATAATAAGTTATCAGAATTTGTTTTTGAATAAAGTTAAGAAAATATGTTCAATATATTTTTTACATTATATAATACAGGGTGTCCACGATAAATTGGAACTACCTTAAAATTCAACCTGCTTGATAAAAAGGAATTTGGAGTTTATTTGTTAATATGAAAAAGTTAGACATGATATTAAACAATACATTTATTCAACATGTCCTCCCTCAGCAGCCACCATCTTGTTCATCCTACCCCTTAAGGATTTGCATGCCCTGATGACTTCCGCGGAATCGACAGCATTCCACTCCCTCGTAATGGAGCCCGGGAACTTTGTGGTGAAGACCGCAGGGACCTCTTCTCTCGCCTTGGCAAGCCACCTGTCATTCTGGACGTTGTAGCTTCTGTCGACAGTCCAGTTCTTCTCGTGGGAGAAGAACATGATTCTTCCTCCATGGCTTTTCAGGTCATTGAGGAGACGCTTACCGTTGGTGAGCCTGGTGACCTTGATGGATGCCGTGACGATATGTTGTTTGGCCATTCGATATGACCTGTACTCGAGGTCCTCATTCACAACCTTGGAGACCAGCTGCTTGCTCACTCCACGGTTCTTGGGCAACGTGGACAAGGAAGTCCCCGGCGAAGCCTTCATGGACTTCTGGAGGCCTTCAAGGAAGCGGGGAGTGCGGATTCGGTCACTTAGCATGTTGTGGGCCTTGCAGCAGACCTTCCCCTCAACCCCCCAGGCAGTGAAGACCCGGTACATCGTGGTATTTGGGTAGTTAAGAAGCTTGTAGATAGCAGAGGGCTTGTGTCCTGCGCGAGCCAATTCGAGGATGGTGTCTCTCCTTGCTTGTTCCATAATGACTATTGTTTGTTGT
Organism: Lepeophtheirus salmonis; assembly: GCF_016086655.4. Taxonomy (NCBI): domain Eukaryota; kingdom Metazoa; phylum Arthropoda; class Copepoda; order Siphonostomatoida; family Caligidae; genus Lepeophtheirus; species Lepeophtheirus salmonis. Next base: position 17,214,473 of record NC_052132.2, read on the forward strand.
CAAAACAATTGTGGTGGAAGTTATAGTGTATTGTTCATGTAACCTTTTATATTAGTATGATTTAACCCTGAATATCCACATTATGGATCTGGATGAAGTTTAAAGTAGTTCCAATTTATCGTGGACACCCTGTATGCATACGACCCAATATCTTATAGACATAGTTCGATCAAAAATATGCATGTTGTTGAAATTTTTGGGATGAGTAAAAATATTTAAAAGTGTTATCAAAATCTTCATTTAATTTATTAAAGTATAATTCGGCCCCGATGTGTTTTTCAAATTGGGTATATCAATTTCCAATTCCTCCATTGTGGCAATATATTTTTGATACTTTAAGTGCAGTTTGTGGCGTATCCAAAAGCTTGATCAGGGCAATACTAGGATTTTTTTGGAAGGAAAGGGAGTTTGAATAAATTGTTCAAATTTTTGGACCCTTATACGTAGTGACTTAACGATACCTTTTGATAATAATTTCGTTCATTTTTCATTGATTCACGATTTATTTTTCGATAATAATTTTTTTAATAACTTTTTTTTTTTTACCTTTTTGGGTTATCTTCTCCTAAACTGTTTTGATATTTAGTTTATTGATTTTTTTATAACAGAAAAATACCAGGGGTAAGTTTGAAAGTTACCCACATCTATTATATTCATTTGTTAGATTCTGTATGAGAAAATTAAAACTGTCTGAAATTGTATAGATAACAATGTATCTGAATCACCTTCTGCTTTTTGAAATTTTTTAAATCGGACGATAAATGTCATCGCAGCGAGATTCAAGGCTTAAACATCCACTCTACTGCGTGCGGATCACAATCCAACAGAATTGTCCCGACAGACGGGAATGACGAGTAAGACCATCTACAATGCTTGGAAGAGGCTAGACAACAACGAGACGATACAAAGGAAGGAGCCTTGAGAAAATATACTATTGTTGCCTCCAACAGCATTGGGGCGCCCCTGATCTGGTTCCTGTAGGATTATTTACTCACAGTAGCCATCTACATCGACGTTTTCAAGACCAGCCTTCTCACCTAGGCCCTGGCAAATTTCCCCGATTTAACATTGGCTATATATCTTAAAAATATTAATACATTTTTTTGTTGAATGTATAATTAAAGAATAGGAGGCTATTTTCTTTCTTCTTTCCAAGTTTTCTTCAAGTCATTTAATTAAAAAAAAATCGGATAATATTTTTTCCGACTCAGATACAACATGAGGGGGTAACGTCCCTGGACTTAATCATAATCATTTAATGATGGAAATGGAATTAACTATTTTCGAATAGTACAATTGTAATCCAGAAGACATATTGAGAAAAAAATAATCAATCTTATTTTTGTGTTAATTGGCCACAATGATAATTAATTATCACAAAATATAGGATAATGGTCGTACTTGAAAGGTTTTTTATATTTTTAAAGCTATTATTATGATTCTAGAAGGGAAATCTATGAGTCTAAAGTAATTGCAAGTGCTGGAATGATGGAAAGTACCATCGAGTTAATTCTTGCCTATGTCTTTGTATGCTTTGAAGTGTGATTTCTAAGCATATCCTTTATCTCATGGCAACTTTCAGCTAATATAATAATAGATACCGAAGCTGAATTTCACTTTCTCTGTAGTTTGGGAATGTTTTTGGAACTAAACTGACATTTACAAGCAAGGAACACATTTTAATTCAGAAAAAACCAGATCTATTTAACATATTCAATAATGCAATTTGTGTCCTTGCTTTTGATTGGACAAAACAGTATTGTATAGGGAGTTCCTTTCGAATTTAAGCCAATCAAAGTTATCTCCTAAGTAAATGGGTAGTCTATATGTTGTGGTACTCTAGCCTAGTAAATTTTTCACAAGGTTAATATAAAAAAAAGGTACTCACCTCTTGGCTAGTTGCTAATTTTAATGACCGTAGATCCCTTGTTATAAGTGGTAGTCCCTTAGGGACTCAGAGCAGGATCGACAACAGAGTATTTCATGCATATATCAATGCTAGATACGGAGTGGGTTTGGGTTTATTTCCTTCATCATCTCATAATTACTCGCAGCTTAATTCAAGTACAATTTTTGATCCCCCTTCCCCTGCCTGTGTATGGCTAATATATTGGACGTGCTTAATTTTTAGATCCTTCCTCCTGTATGAATTTGGACCATTGATCAGGTCTGTCTGTAAAATTATATATATATAAATTCTAAAATTAAAAGATGCAACCCCCCCCCCTTGCGTTTGTCCCAACTGCTATACTTCCTATTGAAGGGGTTTTGTTGATGAGTGAAAAGTGATCAGCTCTCAAAATTGTAGAATCCGAAAGCTCCTCTTAATTTTTTTTTCCATTGCTAACCCCTAAGCTGCTTTTCTCCCAAACATTTTTCAAATTGTAAGAGGATGACCACGTGTACATTTCAGTTATTTTTTGAGCATACCGGCTGATCATATTACTTTCATGAATGATTATTATTATACAACGTTGATGAGTTAACTTCCACTCTACCCCCCTAAGATTGTGTTCATATATTTCTATATTAGTCACGTAATGTATAACTCAGAAAATTATTGTTAAGTATAATACATACATATTAGGGACCCTATAGGACTATGAATTGTGGTCATTCCCTTGTCATTCATAATAAATCTCTCCTCTTTACAAGAAAAAGATCTAAGAAGAATGCGTATGTACATGTTCGATCATTAGGGTGAAGCTGGTTCCTTTGAATTTTGGTGGATAACGCTATAGGTTTTTTGAAAGGGTATATGGACCTAATCCACATATCTGTGCGATCTCATAATATTAGAAACTTTAGCATATAGCGCATGTCCTTTTGGAAAAGCGAGGAAACAATTATACAAATCCGTTTTTTAATTTATGGAACACTTTTTTTTGATGAATATGTATTTTAGATACAATGATTAAAAACTTTATTACATTGAAAAATTACCATTTTTGAACAGTTATGTCAATATTTTTGTACTTCATAATGTGTTGTTTTTTTTTACTTGATAAATGCGCTATTTCAGCCCTGATTGAAATTTGTATCGTAAATGTATACATAAAAAATTATTTGATATGTTTTAAAATCTAAAAATATGATCTTAATAGTTTTTTATCTATTTTACCCCTATATGTCTCGGTGCTCAAGATAAATATTAATCAATTATCAAGAGTTGTTCGACGTGGACAAACATACACAATTTGCTTTATTAATTTATAAGATATCTACCCAAGAAATCCTAGGTGTTACTCCACGTTCTTTCTCATAAGCACACTCTCACTTAGTTACTCAATAATTAAATGTTATCTCCACAAGAATGAAATAATAGTGATAACGGATTGATTAATAATAAAAATATTGCTACGGTTCCCCACAACAACAAGAAAAAACTTGCACACTAGAAAATACTTATGATTTACAAATCAAGATATGTACTTTTTTTTTTTTTTAATATGACAAGCTGAGCTGAAGCTACACACGCTCAATCATTCATTATTGACAAAAAATTATAAAAATCTTTGCAATTGGCATTGTTGAATTCCATAGCTCTTATTGCTAGTAAAAATGTCCAATTATGAAATATTAGCTGCTGGAGAGATAAGAATTGTAATCATCTCAGCTATTATAGGATATGCTGCCTTCTCTTTGATGATTCCAGACACCAGTGGTTCTAGTTTGAAATATAGTGCTGATGTTATAACATATCACTCTTTGATGGGAGCTACCTATTTGGACTCCTTGAAGTGGATCATAAGGTCTTACAAGTCTTTTAAAAAGAGATAATCGTACTATGGGGACTACTGGCACTTTCAGTGGTAAATTACTGATTGTGTTTTATTCTTATTTGCTCATGTTTCCGTTCTTATTATTTGCTTTTATGTGTCTTCTGAATTTTCTATATTGACGAATTTATATAGCAATTTTTGTCATATTATTTGTGAATAATTACTCTCCAGTTTTTAAGTTTTTTTTACTATAGAAAAATGTTCGTTTGTATTTTTTTTTACTTGAACCTTCCTCTTTCATTTATTTTGAATGTTATTTGTACATATAAAATGATGACCGCAATAAATATTTCTAAAAAAATCTCTTTTTGTCTTTTTGGAATATCATTGTTTGTAAAAATTACTACTTTTTACCAAAAATCCTATGAGCTTTTCAAAATTTGTCAAAATTTATGAGCTTGATTGGCTCTGTGTAATCCTTACATAATAATATGTTTTCTTTTTTACTTCATATAAATGCACAGTTTTAGAAGGAGACTTAATAATGTCATCGTAAATATATGTCTAGCACAGTTTTTTTAGAGACGTTCAAAAACCCAAAAATGCATTTTCTATTGTTTTTGTCCCTTTTTCCAAAATTGCAATGGGTTTGAGCTCAAGACAAATATTTAAATATATTTCAATGAAATTGCGCAGATATGCTAATTACAGTGATGCCGAAACCAGATGGAAAAAAAAGTTTTTAGTCTCTTCTAAAAAGAAAAGTTATTTGTCAAATTTGGTATTTAACATAAAAAAACAATACAAAACATTTTGATAAAGATTTGAAATAGAAAAATCCAGATGACATCCCCCTTACAGCATGTTGCCGTTGTATAACAGAGTGCCTTAACAGCTGCATATGCACAGGATTATACTTTGTTTGCTATTTTAGCAGCTAGGCAGAAATGTTTGGTGTCAGTTTAAAAAATGTCATCGATCAACGAAGTATTTATTCCACAATCGTGGAAGGACAGCAGCGTGTCTTTGTCGAAATCTGAGCCGAACAAGACAATGTTGAAATTACAAACACTATTATGTCGAGTCCTACATTTTGGAAGTTACATCAGGGAGCTCATTCGTCTGGTCACAAGACTCTTCTCCTTACCACACTGTATATAAAACGATGACTATGTTGTCATGATGAGTTTTTTTGACTTTCTTGGACCCATTGATTGCCCTCCAAGCTCACCGCACATGACTCCCACGGTCTTCTTTGTAAAGGGCTTAGTTGAACAACGCAGCAACAGATCCTCCTGCAATAAAAAATCTGAGCTGAAATCTAGAATGAGAGAGGAATTCTAGAATATACTAAAGGAGACTTTCCTTAAAACCTGCTACCGTTTCCAAGGTCGAGCTAAGGCTGTTATTGATGCAAAGACGGTTATACTGAATATTGATATTTTTTAAAGTATATTTAGCTTTCATTTGCCATTGATTTCTATTATAACCGGATGATTAGTTTCGGAGAAAATCCATTTAGAAAAAAAATCTTGTAGATTGTTAAATAGTGGATGTATTTCTCCTCCCACACTTGTAAATGGATTCTGACGATGGCGGTTTTGTAAGAATTTTTTACAAAAAAAATGGTTAAGCTTTTTAGTACAAAGTCGGGGGATTCGCCTCACCCTAACGTACGTATGAATTGAACATATTTTTGATTATCTTCTACAACTAACCCTTAAAAAATAAGAAGGAATCATATATATTGTACATATTTCTACAAAATGTACATCATTTGTTGCCCGTTAACACAAATACAAACTAGAATTATTTTTCTCGAAAGTGATTGTGCACTTTTGTACGAATTATCCTCTTTTTTTATCAACAAATTCTTCTTATTTATCCTTTGGAATCGCCGCAAATTACATTTAAAATAGCCAAAATTGATCTCCATGATAAAATAATGAAAAATTAATTCCTTTTCTTTTTAAAGAGGGCATATTTGCCCAAATTTCAGTCCCTTAAATCAAATAAAGATTCTGAATTATACTTTAATTTCTTGAATGTTCAAACTATTCCCACAAATTTAAATACAATCCCTATTATTGACTCAAACAACTTTATGAATATTGGGCTGTAAGTACTTATAAATGAAATAAAAAATATATTGGGATATTGTTCTTTTTTTTTCCTGACCCCGAATTTGGTCTGTTTATTATTATATTTAAAGCAACATAAGTCTTAACATGCGAAATAAAATATTTATATTTCTAAAATTAGTATAAGACTTCCATCCAGAGCTTTTGTTTTCTTGTCAATCGATAAAAGTCTATAAATAGTAAACACATATTTTAACGTTATAATATAAGCTCTCATTAAGGTCTACGAAAAGTAAATATCCCCCTTATCAAGAATTCCCAAATATTGTCAAAGTCTCATTGTTCCATTTTGTGAATAAGGACACTGCTGGAATCATTTTATATCCTGTTCTTTATCAACCATTTATTTCTATGCAAATTTGCCAATGCCCATGTCATTAATTTTCAAAAAAGTTCTACACTTGATATGGAATACCCTCCCGCCCCCCAACTAATTTAATATCCTCCGCCACACTCCATCTTCTTTGGGTCTTTTTTTGATTTTAATGTACCTTTAATTGGTCAGGTGGAGTTGAACTGATTGGTACATTTTAGTTTTACTATTAGTCTGACCTAGGAATTGTGTTTGAAGTCCATATACACTAAAGTATATTTCCTTTTCTGGGAATTATCGAAGAAAAAACTTGCACACGTGGAGTTCATGAAAATAATTAACTTCTCTCGAGTGCGTTTTCCATTGAGCTCCGTCGTTTTGTCAAATTTGGCATTGATAGTAAAAATATTACTTCCAAAATTGTCAAAAAAACAACCCTATTAACGGCCCAGCTCCCCTCCCAGTGGACACCGCTTATGGCATAACCATTATATAATTTAGCCTCCCACCTTTCAATTACATTTTGCGCAAGTATATGAAACTTACATTAGAATGTAATTACAAACTATTGATGCAAGATCTATTATGGTGAAATATTCACTTCTTCGTTCAATACCAATTAGGTACAATTACTCCATCTAGTCTAAGAACTGTCTTTGAAGTTCATATAAATTAAGTTGATTTCTTTCTCTAGGAAAGATGGAGATGTGAGCCTACGCACATTGAGATCAATACATTTTTCTCCAGAGTCTATTGTCCATTGAGCTACGCCGTTACATTAAGTCATGTTGTTGTTTTTTTGTCTTCAAGATTGTTTTCATGTTGAATTAACACACAGAAATAGATTACATATTTTTTTCAAAATGTATGTACATCATTTGTTGAAAAGGGAATGGAAAAAAATAAGAGTAGAAAAACACAACAACAGCTATTCAAATGAAATACATATGTAGATATATACGATGGAATGAGTAAAAGGATAAAAAATTATCTTAATTAAATTGAAGACAGTAACTAAATAATATTAGGTTTATCTCTCTGTATCCTTTCTTTTTTCTTCGGGTTTTCCTTCCTCCTCATGTATATAGAAGGATGTGAGTGAGGGTAGTCATGTCTAATTTAATCAGCGTTCTTGAAAATAACATAATGTGAAGTATTTTCTCTGAAAAATAATTCGATTTTGAAGTAGTAAATGAGATCTTTCAGTTCTACCTATGTAGACGAAGAATATTGTATTGAGAACAATAGGAGTAACACAAACTCAAACGTATGTATGCAATCACGACTAGTGTTGCGTTAGTTCTTATTTATTCGATCCAGTTCAGTCTTAGGATCGGGCCTTTCAGTCCTTGGCAGTGGTACTTTGGAAAGTCAGTACTAAAATTGATTTAAAAAACGAAATAAAGTTAAGAGACGTCATCAAGGAGTGAACTTTATAAGTTTTAGGACTGAAATGCAGGACTGAAGTGGACCGGATCCAGACTGCAGTCTTCAATCCTAAAATAAAGATTAACATCAGGGGCGTAATTGCATGATAATATGGGGGATGGTTTGTGGAATTTTGTAGGAAAAAATTTCAAAATTAAATTTTTTTTTCTTAAAAAATAATTTTAAATTACATTTTTCGAATTTTTTTTCAAAATATTAAATTTTTGTAAAAAAATTCAAATATTAAATTATTTGGAAAAAATCAAAAATCAAATATGAATTTTTTTCCTAAAATCTCTAGTTATTCCACAAAAATTTCAAAAATAAAATTTCAAATATGAATTTTTATGAAAAAATTTTTATAAAACCTCTAGTTATTCCACAAAAATTCCAAAAATCTACCATTATTACAGAAAAAATCGCATGATTATTTTGGGGATGAGGGCTTGGTTTGTGGAATTTTGTAAGAAAAAAATTTCAAAATTAAATTTTTCTTAAAAAATAATTTTAAATGATTTTTTTCAAATTTTTTTTCAAAATATTAAATTTTTTGTTAAAAAATTCAAATATTAAATTATTTGGAAAAGTTCAAAAATAAAATTTCAAATATTAAATTATTTGGAAAAGTTCAAAAATAAAATTTCAAATATTAAATTATTTGGAAAAGTTCAAAAATAAAATTTCAAATATTAAATTATTTGGAAAAGTTCAAAAATAAAATTTCAGATATTAAATTATTTGGAAAATTCAAAAATAAAATTTCAAATATGAATTTTTTTCATAAAATCTCTAGTTATTCCACAAAAATTTCCAAAATAAAATTTCAAATACGAATTTTTATGAAAAATTTTTTCTAAAATCTCTAGTTATTCCACAAAAATTTCAAAAATCTACCATTTAAACACAGAAAAAAGATTAAAAGTTTAAATTGTGATTATAAAATTTTTTTGTTTCAAATATTAAAAATCTTGGAGAAAATTTAAAAATCTAACTCTATTTACAAAAAAATTAAATTTTTTGAGTAAAAAATTGAATAATTAAATAATAAATGAAATATTAAATTTTCAAGTAATTTTTTTGTTTTTGGGTGGGGAGGGGCGGGGGAGTTGAGCTTCCTTAGCTTTAAGTTAGTTTCACATTTTATAAGAGAAAAACCCCAAGTTACAGAGTGATAAAAAATGCGTTCTCATATCCCTCGTAGCCCTAAAATGCTCCTTGAAGTAATCTCCTGTAACTCGGATTAACGTTCAGGACCGTAGTTAGGAATTTTCTTTGATGTTTTTTTCAAATTTTCGAAATGATATTTCATTTTTTCCTGACTCTAATCTGAGTGACTTCTTAAAAAAGTAAATAAAATTGGGCCTTTTCAGTTTTTATTTCGAAAAATGATAAAATGCTCTTTGGATAGGTAATTTAGCATATTTTTAATCGAAGAACTTTGGTTTGAGCCTTTTTGGGCCCCTCTCCAGATTGATTTTTAATTTAGTGCGTTGTTTTATTTATTAAAAAGACAATATTTTTATCTATTTATAAAAGATCCCTTCTGTTATTTCAAAAAAACATTATTTCAACATATTTCATTTCAAGTCACAACCGGAAGCATTAAATTTTCTGAGTGACATAAAATTGTTTCAGACTCTGATTTAAGTGACTTTGAAAAAATAAAAATAAGAAAGAGACCTTTCAATTTTTGTTCATAAAATGTTTTTAAATGATTTGGTACATTTTAAATCAAATGACTATTTTTGGATCTTTTCGGGATCCTTTTCCTTATCAATATTTAGTTTAGTGTGTGTGTGTATTTGAATATGATACTTTTATTCATCTATAGAAAGGACATAATATTATTTCACAGACCATAATTAAAACATATTTCATTTACACCGCTGGTAGATTTAGCCCATACATTTTCAGTTCTATTAAACATTACCTTTTTTTCTTGACTGTAGATTAGACTGAGGTTTATTGAAGGCCCAAGAACCTGGAATATTCTCAGGGCAAAATTTACCAGTATAATTTAAATTTAGACTTTTATTCTAAGATAGTGTATCTTGTCTGATAAAGTTGGCGTGAATAACTTTTTTATATATTTAAGGAGGTGGATTTGATCCAGATTCTTTTACACCCAATCAAATTGCAGATTGGAAGTTTACATGCAAAAATACTACGAAACTACCCCCGTCTATAATAGATGTAGTAAAAATAAATCCATAAGAGATCCATTATTTTTTTCCATTCATGTTAATGTTTTTTGGGAATTAAAAAGTACTTATATAAGTGCCGGACCCGACCATTCCCAAGATTTAATCCACATTTTCGACAATTGTCATGTGGTGCCACTTTGACATAAAAATTAACGGAACGGAATTGACGAAATCAAAATATTAAATAATTCCCTGTACAGTATCATACCCATCAACAATAGTCATATTTTCAGGCACCTGCCTTACGTTTTCGTCTTGTTCGAAGAAAAAATGTAAAATGTGGGGACTTTTCTCTTCGCTGGTGTGCATCTTTGACAACTGCTCACACAAGCCTTAGTCAAACAACCATCAAACTTGTTTTTTTTTTAGTCCAAAATCGTATCTTTCTTTTACCATGTGGCGAAAACCAATCCCGCTTTTACAACGCAAGATATCCATTACTAAAGTCATCTATTGGAAAAATAATGAGTTATATTTGGGAGATAAAAGAATCAACAAAAATGCCCGAAATTATACCAATATTTCTTGTATCAAGGTAAACTTTAATGAAGGAAGGGGGGTTGGGGGCAATTAATTATGATGCCTACCACGCCTTGTATAGTGTACGAATTACTATTATATTTTGTTTCTTTCGTTTTGGAAGGTTATTTATTGTAATTGTCCATTGTATATAAATAAATATTTGAAAAACCAGATGCAAAAATAAATTTTGTATGGTCTTATGAAAAAATGTTCATTCTTGTTAGGTAATTAAGCGGCGAGAAGGGTTATTAGTCTTGCATTTTTAAATTGGATTCTTTGTACAATCGCAATTGATTACATCCTCACTATAGGACTCCATGAGAAGACCGCTTCGTATGCAAAAAATACTTCTTTGATAGTGAGTAAACACCTACGGTACATTATTTAGAAATAGTAGAAAATGCAATGATTCACTGATTAAATTTCTTTTCATTTTTTTGCACTGCCTTAGTAAATAAAGAAATTGCTCAATATCTTTAGTATTTGATGTTCATAATATAAATAATACTTTATCTTGACACATGATCCATGCTCTACCCATTGTATGAATAGCTTATCTCGTAAAATCAGTACTTTGCAGTTTTTTAATAATGTACCTGGAATTAATTCAATTAAAAGTGAGTAATAGCTGAAGGATAGTAAAATTAATTTAACTCTATAATGCCCATTAGTTCCATGAGTGATCAGAAGTTTTGTTTCATTTCTGAATTTAAAATCCTTGTTCACTTTTAAAAACAAAAATAGTTATTTTTATTTTAGATCTAAGATTTTTGAACTTTTTTATAAGGAAAATCGTTTGCAATAATTGCAAGTCATAAATATGTTGCATAAAAGTTACCCTTGAAGGAACCAATGGATAGTATGGAGTTAAGAGGCTACTTATTGCGGCTGTGTCAAGATGATGGGCATTAGTTTTGAAAATCCTTGAGGACGATACATTGACGTTCGATATAATATTCTACGGTATTTTCCGGAGAAATCTATTAAGAACCTTAAAATATTCAATCGCATTATCAAGATCTTCAATAGAAATAAAAATAGGTTAATCCTAGTATTAGGTTTCTGACGTTTTGTGTATTTGAGATATTTCTGTATTGTTTTGTGTTTTTTATTAATGTTATATGAAGTCTTTCTTTTTGGGCACTAATTTAATAGTACAATGTTCATTTATAATTTTACTAAATGTAATTCATTACCCAAATTCTTATTATGTATTTTTATTTTGTATAAGGCCTCTTTTTTTACACTAACTCTACCTTATTCATTATTTGACACACTGGATCATACGCTAAGGGTTTGTAAAGGGGTGAGTAAATACTATGCATGTTTGATTGACAGTATTGCAATTGTCCATTTCAGCTGTGAATTATCGTAAGTCGAGTAAGGAGGTCTGAAAGGGAAAAAATTGGCAAATTTTACATTTTTACAAATTGGAAGGGGAAAATAAATGGAAAATGACTAAAATTTTCTAATGTATACGGGCCAATACTCTTTTTTTTCCACAACATTGGTTCGAACGATTTCCCCCCCCCCACTCAATTTTGTCTTCTTCTTTGAACAAATCGAGCATTTGAATCTGGAGATCGAACAGAAGCGGACAGTATTAGCGAATAGAAAACAACAAAAGATAATCAATACAGCACCAGGTCGCAAACATCTTTAATGACGCGGTAGACGCTCTCAGAGCTCGGATTTGAGTTCTTATGTATCTACCCTACAGTCTGGACCTGGGACCAAGTAACTATCAACTGTTACTGTCAATGGCCAACGCGCTTGGAGGTACAAATTTGGCCTCAATAGAAGCCTGTAAATATTGGTTTATCAAAGGTTTTTAACAATAGGGAGAAGGGTGTCTTCGAGAAGGGCCATGTGAAGTTGGATTCTCATTAACAACAAGTTATCAAATAGACCGAGGCATACTTGGTTTAAATCAGATTAAAGCATTGAAGTGCAGTGAAAAATCTTCAATCACTTTTCCCCCAAGCTTTTTTATTTTAAAATAAAAACCTTTAAAAAAAAAAAGAAATTTGTGTTTTTTTCCCCTGTTTTACTGTTGTATATTGACATATTTAATAGGCGATTAAACTTCCTGTTTATCCAATACATCCTCCCATTCCGAATTTGCATATTTACTGCTTGAATTTTTTTTTTAATTTACGTAAGCTGTCATCGTTATTCTTATGGTATTGGCGGGAGATAAACAAGTATAAATGGCAAGGCAAAAAGTAACACAGAGTTATAAGAGTATGTACTCTTTTTGGCCTCGGAGTAGAATTAAGGGTAGACATCGGAGCCTAATAATTGTTAGATGTGGAGTGGCGCTTGTGTATATTCCCTTCGTATCATATCTGCTCACAGCTAATTTAATGAAACGTCATGACAGATAACCTGTTCTTTTTATAATCATTTTTCAAATGATCAAGATTTATTTTTGTTAATATTATGACAGGTTATATTTTTTTGAATCTCTCATAATTTTATTAAAATTAGATGAGGTTTAGTAACTAGTCTCTAGAGCGCTCTAGAGATTAAAGTACTCCTTGGCTCATCGTGTTATAAATATGTTATTTTTCTTCTCAAAAATATTTCAGTCTCGAGGAGAGAACCTCCAAGTATTGAGCAATTACGTGTGGGTGATGTCTTGAAAAACTGAGAGTTAGACCGATGATTTCTTAAAGAAGATATCTTCTATATTATTAAAATAACATAATCACTTTATGAACAATAAAGTGTAACTACAAATGTGTTTTTTCATTAATCACGGAAAGTAACGGTGAGGATTTATATATGTGTAAGTCCTTGTTGAATAGAGTAGCTTGATTTTCAACTTTTTTCGAATTTCGATTATGACTTTTACGGAAAAGTTGTCATATGGTATGAAAATGACATATATAAAATTGAGTTGTCTTATGTGATCCTCTTTAGGTTGTATATCTCGATCAAATTATGGAAAAAGGCAAAAACTCTTTACTTTGTCAATATGATACTATTAGGAATTTTTTAATTATTTTGCATAAAATAACTTTGATTAACATTTTCTTTTTTATAAAAAGGTCTCAAAAAGTGTTTTTTTCTAAAATTGTTCCATAGAACAAAAAATCAGAAAAAAAAGCCATGAAAATTTGATGATTTGCGTTTCAGAAAGGAAAATCAACATTTTTTTATGTTATTCTCTTTGTTTGCTCCATTGAGTAGCTTTATAAAAATAATGGTTAATGGTGTATTTAAATCCTTATTGGCGAAATATAGATCTTTTTGTTTCCTTTCATAAGTAGTTTTTCTACTATTTCACACCTTTTCTGCAATATCCCTCATCGAAATTTGAAAAAAAAGTTGAAAATAAAACTGATTTATTGATGAACTCGGAATAGAATTAAAGATTGACATCGAAGTAATTCCTACCTATTTCATATGGAGTGGAGTTTGTGTTCATTAATTTCATCTCATAAGTGAATTGAAGTAGATGAAACTAAATAACTAAACTGCTCTACCCCCAAACATTCTTCAAATTGTCAGAGCGAACTAGTTAATTTTCAGGGTTTTTTTGGAACATACTAACGTTTCATATTAATAGAATCATTGCATAAATACTTCAAAACTTTCTGAACACTTTTCCAAATCTTTACCATCAAAATTATGTAATTGAAATTAAAATTACCAAGGCCCATGTGCAAAATGTATCTATAGTTGAAGTAACTAATGAATCATGCTCAAAGTTATTTGAAGAAGTAGTCGTAAATTAGCATATACTTAAATAAAGAAGCGGTTTGATAATTGCACGTATGCTCAATTCACTAACAAATTACTTTTACACATGATAGGACTTTTAAAATACACACATATATTGTATAGTGTACACATACAATCATATATTGAAAGTTCCCTTTGTTTCATTTGTCATTCAACACTTGCATTGAAATATGATAAATAGACGGCTTTTGTTAACACGCAAAAATATATACTATTTTCGTCATTTTCGCAACTACATTTATATATTTTATTTTGGTTTATATACAGGATTGATTTTATATTAAGTACACTTTTTTTTGATCGATACAGGACTTGAAAAGTAGAAAAATAGGGGAATATATCGAATAATTTTGTTATATAATTTTTAATTTTTAACTAAGAACATATTTTTAATACATTTTTGGGTCAGATATAAAATCAAACTAGCAATAGAGAGATATCATTTGTATACACAATAAGGTTTCAGTTCTTTTATTTCTTGGTTCAATTTCACATCCAATAGTTCCCCATTTTCTTTAATTTTAATGAACAAATGTTTTCCATTGTTATGAAACTTGGTCGTTTAGGTTCCCAAAATGGATGACATCAACAATGCTTACGTCACGTGAAAATGTTCCTTAGGCGATACAACAAATTATAAGCACTATACATATGTACATAGAAAAAGAGTTGGAAAACGATTATGAACTAAGGAAAATACTCTCTATATACAATGAGAAATTAATAGCTCGTTTAAAGAGAGTGAACAGTTTTTTGGGTGTATCACATTTCACAAAAAACAAAAATTAATTAGTATTTTATAACATGAGAAAATATAAGAAGTTTATAAATTATGTTGAGTCAAACATATACACACGCATATTATAAAATAAATGAGACGATTTAAGCAAAGATTTAAGTGAGAGGGGGTAATGGATGATGAAACAAATTTATTATTTTGTTCTCAGTATATAGCTATGTATACATTCAAAAAGTGCAATAATGCAATACTTTTCCTTCACTTTCGTCGTATGTAAATTCTTAATTTATCACATACCGGTTCGTGCAGAAGTTTTAAGATAATTGTTAAAACTTAATAGCTCAGCGTATACAACAACAATTGGATTATTTTTTCCATCTATGAAAACCCCGGAGTCTCATCTTTTTTTTTACGTTAAATTCAAAACACTAGAGTTTATTACCATGTCGCAAGAACAACAGCAGGGGGCGTCCGTAGGGAGTGGGCAGGTGAAGCAGTAGATGAATATCAAATAGCGAATCAAAATTAAGATGCAATTAAGTATGAAAAACTTATATACACATTATGGACATAGAGACAAAGAGAGAGAGAGTGAGTTACTTAGCAAAAGCTTTGAAGGGCTGTTAATGAACAAGAATAATCACAACATTAATTCATGAGCCATGTTCGGTCCTCCTGTTACTCTGAAGATCATTCATACCCATAATTTCTTTTGAAACCCCATCTGCAGACCTCCTTCCTCGGATTGAAGAGCATGCGACTCTAAGTACATTGAACAAGTTTTGTCCAGAGAGCACCCTTTTTCCCATCTCTCTTGACTCTTCCCTCGTCAGAATATCCTGTCATACCATGAATTCTATCCATTGGATCCATTTGTTTGCCACTCTCAAAAGGCAACCAGAAGAATTTTTCTCACAGAGTCATGGAGTGGGGAAGACAAATGAAAGATGCAAGGTAACACTTGTTCCACATTCTAACGATGAATAAATCTTCATGTGTCTGCAATGGATTTGTAGACTTACTGTGTTAGGTTCAAATGTTTTAGTGGCTTTAATAGATGTAGCAAGTTAGTTTTGCTCTCATTGACGAGGATCATACATTGACACAAACACTTAAATTCACCATCTTAATTGGTTTTTCCAAAAATAAAGCATTTAATGAATACATATGTTTTCCACTTTTAATTTGCAAACTTTAATTTCAAGTCCTTGAACTTAATTGTCTTAGTTCAATACTTAGTGTAGTTGAAATGACAAGGTCCTCATATACCATGTCGTGCTATGGTTGAAGAGTATGTTCCCCAGGGACAACTATGTGTTTACCCAAGACGGCGCCCCGGCTCACACGTCTAAGAAGGAATACCATTTATGCATGGAAAAAATGGCTTCCTTCTTACCGTCATAATTCTTACCTTTGTCCTCACCCGACGTGAAACACCAGGACTTTTCTGTTTGCAGTGTCTTAGAAGGCAGGACGAACAAAACTTATTACCCAAATATCGATACCCTGAAGAACGTGATTATGGAGGTTTGGAAAAACTTGTTCTTGGACTTCATCAATGCCAACTGTGCTTCTGCTCGTCTCCGTATTGAAACCATCATTCAGAATGCACCTGTAAAAAGGCGCAAAATAAAATTTTGGAGAAATGAAAATGGTTTTTAAATATTTTCTAATTTTTGAGTCCTCACTCAAAAAATAACTCTGTCAACAAAGTTGAACGGAGGTTATGTTTTCCCCCTCTTTGTTTGTTTGCTAGTCACTAAGATTATGCCAAAAGTTTCCGATTGATTTTGATCAAACTTGGTACAAAGATTATATATGGTACAAGTAACATACCATTAAATTTTGGGAAGTGAGGTCAAGGTCGATATAAAAAAAACGTAAAAAACCCAAAATCGACCATACCTTTGAAACAAATATATGCAAACCGAGCTGACATTTAGCCTGCGAGTGTATTTCACAATTTCACCCTGTAATCTTTAAATAAAAAGTATTGTGATAATGTTAAAGTGAAGAAATTTATAGTTCAGAATATGTAGCTTAAAGTCCATTATTACAAATATATAAGAATTTCACTTAGTAGTACTATTACTATGGTACTATTTACTAGCATGATCCCGGGATCTCACTCAAAGACAGTTTCCTGCAAAATGAGAAACCCTGTCATACATATTAGTGGTGTAAGTTCTTTTTTCTACGACTACTTTAACCAACATTTCGGCTTAAACCGAAGATAGACTGAATACCAAAATTTAATCCTTTCCAAATCGTTTTAGGTATATATTAACGTTTCTTTCTCGAGATCCCGTTTTCACGGTTTTTTTTGTAGTTTTATTTGAATTAGATATGCGTACTTTGTTTACGTTTAACCCGACGGTCGGGTTTTTATTTTACAATTTTACGCCCCTAACTGCAACAAAGGTTAGTTCTTTCATCAATTACTATTTTATTTGTTGCAGGTGTGATCGGGTCACAGAATTCCGAAATGTTAATATTTTGGTCCAGACCCCAATCACAGACCATAGACCAAAATTTAATCATTTTCAAATCGTGGACCATTTTTGGAACTCAACTTATAGTTTCAGGTCTCAAGCTTTGGACCAATTATTTCCCTACTCCTGATTTAAAAGTTATGAGTATGACGTTACTATTCATAATTTTCAAGCACATATGTCTTTATTATTCATACTTTTGAAATACTCATGACATGAATCACAATTCGCTATCGAATCCATCTCGATCGAATTTTAAATGCGACCAATTTTTTTAAGATTAAAGTTTACTTTGGGCACGGACTTCTTTAAAGGATCAAATTAGTTCAGTCCACTATATGTCATTATTGATATCTATTCTCAAAATAATAATTAATAGTTGGCTACAAGAATAAGATCACAATAAGCAATGCCAACCACGAAAGACCGTCTCTTATTGTCAAGAGAAGAGTGGAAACACTTGATCTAAAAAAAAAAGAAGAAGTAAAGATATTAGACTCTAAAATAATACTTAATAACAATTTAACAGATTCCAATCAAAAATGGTTGATATACCAACTGATATTTTTTCTCTTTTTACTCATAAGTTGAAAAAAATATTGAGACTAAATGGTGCTCCTGTTGTAAAGCAAACATCGATATTTAATTATATTCCATATAATTAACGTTTGATCGAAAGGGGCTCCTTTTGTGAAAATGGCAGATTGTATCATCCGTGAAAAGTACAGACAGGAACTGAGTGCTTGGATTGACTAGTAGCAACGTCATCGACTTACAAAGAATACCTGAAAATTGAATTTGAAATTGTATTTTATAAATGGTGTTATAAATAAACTCATGCCTATTTCAAACATGCTGGAAGAGTATGTACATCCTTGCCATGGATATCCTAGAAGATGTCTTGGCCCAGTCGGACATTCCAGGTGCATGATGAGGTCTTGGAATAATTTTTTCATTGTTTTTTGACTATTTTAACTTTACTTTATTTAAAGTAGAGTTTTATAAATTTGCTAGTACCTAAATGCAATTTATTGAATGTTATCGTTTTAATTCTGTTTGTTATATTATTTTGATATTGATTTGAAATAAATGACGAGTTAAAAAAAAAAGGGGGCTACCATATGTTTTTTGGTTTTGTTTTCAAATTTTTCCTTCCCCTTTTGACATTTGTGGTTGTTGAGATTTGAATATAAATCTAGTCTCAGATCCCGCTAGGATTTACAGAACGAAAGCCAACACTAAACATATCTAATATGTTCAGATATACCCATAAAAATCAAATAAAAACTCTTACCAATCACTGGATTTAAAGGAGGGAGGAAGGGAAATAAATTTTATAAGAGGAGTAGAGGGGAGGTAATACGACAGGTTTCTCCCCTTTGGTGTACCTTTGAGACATGGAAAATAAACGAAATTGAAATCAAATCAATTGGTGTAAAATAACAATAAGAAAAAAACTACACAAAGTAAAATAACAGAAACGAAAGAAAAGAAAAGAAACTCACTTGGGTGGGGCATTTTCAACTTCAAAGGAAAGGATTTCCACCCTGTTTTGTGTATTTTGTTCTTTTATGTATATACATACATACATATTGTATAGATACACGTACATTAGGAGGGGAAAATCCTCTTATTTTTAAAGCAAGGAGCTTATAATGGTAACTAATTGCTTTGTTTTACTTTCTTTTAGCAATAGTTTTTGTCATAAATTTCAATGGATCTGTGACATAAATGTTCATATACGTAAAGGAAGAGGTGGAATAAGTAAGGATGTAAATCGTAAGCATATGTTAAAAATAAATAAAATTGAAAATGTACATGGTCACTTTGTTAATTTGTCATGATATTTTGTTAAAACAACTGGGAAAAACTATAAGATGAGGTAAATAAACGCAAATCCGACGCCTTATCTAGCAATGATATTAGTAGGAATTACTTTGTTTTCGATCTCCAATTCCAGTCTGAATCCAACAAGGACTTACGCTTATAACTCTTTAAAAATTCCTATCTGTGTTTCTCTCCCTCGTTTATCAGCACATAAACTCGTAATTACACTTAATACTTGGATGTTCTCTCCTCAAGAATGACAGGTTAATGATGACATGTTAACCCTAACAATTTATAGAATATTAGAAAGGCAGCAGCTTAGCAGTCTTGACCTTTCATTTGTTTAGTTGTTAGGCATACACTATTCTATAGACCAATTGTATTTTTAATTCTTAGAGCATAATATTACGACTGGTGTATTTGAGCTATTCATAACCAAATGACTAGATTATATATTATCTACATACGAGCCCGGGGATTTACTTCTCATCCATTAAATGAACTCCCGTCTGAGTAG
The DNA here is from genome assembly GCF_016086655.4 of Lepeophtheirus salmonis. Classification (NCBI taxonomy): domain Eukaryota; kingdom Metazoa; phylum Arthropoda; class Copepoda; order Siphonostomatoida; family Caligidae; genus Lepeophtheirus; species Lepeophtheirus salmonis. The sequence goes on from NC_052132.2 coordinate 17,234,128, forward strand.
CTTGATCTCAAATTTGGGGCTTATTATATATATTATGGACAAGGATGTCTACCCTCAATTTTACTTCGAATCCAACAAAGACTCATGATTGGAACTTCTCAACGTTACTGTGCATCATATATAATCACTCACACTTGTGGCTACGCTTAACACTCTGCAAGAGATTGAAAGATGAATAACAACAGCTTCATCCAATAAAAATCACTATTCAACAAACAAACACGCAAGCTAAAAAATGATGAAGATTTACAACCTTACTACAAACAGATGAAAAAAAAAGGATATTTAAGAGAAATATTACATAAAATTGCTTAAAATATTTTATTTAACCTTGGAAATAAGATCTTAAACACATTAACTATGCATATGGTATGTAAAGATAGAGAGGTTCATAGTTCATTTGCTCAGATATTAAGGGATTAACATAATAGTTTTCAATTTTCTTATTGGAGTGGAAAAATTTCGTCTTCTTCTACTCACATAATTGGAACTCTTTTTACATAAAAAAAATATATTGTAAGTCTCAATTAATAGAAAAATAAAATGGAAACTTATTCAAGGCCTTGAAATTTGTACTTCTTACTAGGAAATTCAAAAATAATGCCAATATGATTAACTATCAAATAGGGAGTTAGATAAATTATAAAGTATTATAATCTTATATGACATTTGATATTTCAAAAAAAACTTATATGATTTCTATATGAATATAAATTGAGTTGTGAATCATGTCACCTGTCCGAATATAAAAAAAAGAAAACGAAATACCGCATATTAGGCCAACAAATTGTATAATGTGTTGAACTAGAGCAGGCTGTAAATCCAGTATGTTTTTTAGCTGGCCCGTTAATTTGTAAAGGGTACTATATATATTAAATTTTATTTTCCTTAGCAGTTGTCATTATTATTTAATTCTTGAGTAGTCAACAAACATCCTTTCCTAAATAGATTCAATTATAATCAAAACCTGTTTGAATGTTCGTGTGTGCTCATAAAAGACGGAGCATAACTCTGAGGATTTGTTCTGGAGGTATAATTATAAGTCCTTGTTGGACTCAGAGTAGAATTGGGGATTGACATCGGTGTAATTCTAGCAAATATCCTTGTTTTTTTCCTCTTCTCCGTTCTCCCTTGTCACAATTGATTGTAGCTGATCTCTTCCAAAACATTCCTCTAACTGTCAGGGTTACCATGTTGATTTTTGGTTATTTATTTTAACATGCCCATTCCACACTGGGGATTTTCACCTTTGCCTATTACCTAAAGAATAATGATAAATGTAAACCCTGGCCATTTGAAGAATGTTGGAGAAAAGAGCAGTGTTTCATAAAATGAGCACAAATATCCCTTTGTATCTAGCATGAATATTGGAAGGAAGGAATCTGTTTTACAGCTTCCTCAAATCGATTCTGAGTCTGATAAGGACTTATACCTATAACATTCGACCAAATCTTTATTGTTTCTCTCCCTCGTTCATGAGCACACGCACTCGTTATTACACTTAATACTTGAATGTTATTTCCTCAATAATTACTTTATAATCTTCAAATGGGTAAACCTGACAAATCGAATAATGTTCGAGAGGAAAGCAGCTTCCCTGTCATCATGTTTTATTTGATCATTATTTGAAGCCTTCAGATAAAAAAATACACACAAATCCCACTCTATTTCGAGCGCGGGTAGTGCTAGAAATCAAAGAAATGTTCAATTCTACTTCGAGTACAAGGAGGACTTATACTTCCCCAACAATTCATCAGTTTTACTCTTTGTCCTTCAAGATCACATGTACTATTGGTTACACATTATATTTAGACGTTTTCTCATCAGGAATGAAAGAATAACGTTAAATTATTAACATGGTACCCTTTTCAATTTGAAGAATGTTTGAGAAAAAAGTAGCTTTGCTATCATGACGTTTTATTAAATAAGCTGTCATTTGAAGGGAATTTATACAAATCCCCATTTCTCATTGATCATGAATATAGAGATGAATTACTTTGTTTTCGATCCGAATTTCTTTCCTAAGTCCAATAAGAACCTACACTTATAACTCTTTGTTTTTGATGATGTAATGAATGAGTGATTACTCTATATATTTAGATGCTCTCTCCTCAAGAATGGAAAAAATACGAATTATAACATTCGGAAATATACACATCCCCAAAAATTTTGTATTTATTTTTAGTCATATTTTTACAACTCTAGTATAAACATTTATATTATTAAATAACCTTTTTTCTCAAGAATTCAAAAAATAAAATTGAACCGCTCATAAACTCATATACTTACATTAACTTCAGAGTAAACACCTTTTTTCATCCAAATCATCATTATTTTGACCATTAAAGAACGTGGAGTTATCATTTTTTTTTACCATTTTGGGTGTGGAAGAATTAAAAATAATTGTATGTTCTATCTAATATTACTTCAAATATACATACTTAGGTATATTTTGGATTATAGTTTGAGAGAAAATATACATTTAACCATGTAATGAATCAAAAAAATCGAAAAGAACAAAACTATGGTTATAAATAATTAAATGAATTAAATAATTTATAATAATAGTTATCTTCTGGGAATTATAAATTATATAAGAGAGAGTATTTCAATTTTAATGAAGAATATTTATTGCGTGATCAAACATCATATAAAATGAGTAACCATATTTGAATAGGTATAACAACCATTAAGAATAAGTATAGAAATAAAAACAAAGGTATGGGGTATGTCTGTCTATCTGTCTCTAATGACCATTATACGAACATTCAAAAGCATACGGTAATAAAAAGTTTGAGTAGCCTCTTCGTTGCAGCTATCATTTAAAATAATACATCTTTTTTTTGCAAGCTGTTCTCTTTTTATTAATTTAGATTAATAAGCCTTTTACCTGAATGTGTTTGTTTCATCTTTAACATACACATATATGTAATCCTCATCAATTAAAGAAAATAAAAAATAGATTGACATCAGCATTGTTGATGTCAGCCATTTTGTGAGCCTAAATAATGACGTTTTCTAACAAGGATTTTGTATACAAATATTAAGGAAAATGGTTGGATGGTAAAATGGGACCAATATATAACAGGACTTAACTATCAATCCAAACCTATCCCACTAAAGAGTGTCCCGTCCATCCGGAATTAAACTTTGGAAAGGTTTGATTGACCTACAAAATATTGTGCCCATTTTTTCAGCTGGTGGAGTCATAAAAACAAACAATTCTTGTGAAAAAATCAGGTGAAAGACAATTGAGATGGATGCTGAAATAAAACATGTTTCAACCTTTATTGAGGGGGTGGGGGCGAGTTAAAACAAGATCTCCTCCCATATTACCACTTTTTCCAAAAGTATCATTACTAAGATTAAAAAGCTCAAGGAAAACAACTAGAGCCTTCAGAGGAAGCCTGGAAGTGGTGCACAAAACCGGTAAAGGACAGCAAAACATCCTGCCTGACATCTCCTTGGCCATCGAGATAAATACTTTTGCCAATGAGTTTATTCCATATTATAGATAAAAATTGAATATTACTGTGGAAAGAAAAATATATTCTTAGTTTTCTTTAAGTATCCAATTTTTATGTTACTTAATCGATCCAAAAATATGTACAAATTTAGATATATCATAGGGATGTTCAGCCCCTATTACTTTAATTATTCAAATGCCACTGCTTATCATTGAAATAGAGTAGTATTCAATGTAGTTATTTAGTTTATTTTAGTTCTTAAAGCCATTTGATTGAGTTGAATCAAGATTTATTGGATTGTTTTATATTTTATTTTGTAAAAATAACAACTTTAATGACGTTTTCTTCAATTTTGATGCAGTATATAACGTCCGTTCAAAGGCTCTATTGTAGTAGTAACATATAAAATATCTACTAAAAAGAAAAAAGTAAGTTGCTACTTTTTTAAGTATGAAAATACACAAATTTTATTAATCAAAATAAATTTATATATATGCAATTGTTTATATTACATAAAATGAGGAAGAAACAATAGAAATAGATTTGCAAACAGAAAAGATTAGCAATTTTGATTATTGCAACAAATATTAGTGTTATGAATCTAAAGACATTCAGTGCTATATATCATAATTGTCGAATGTTTGCTTCAATTTTTTTTCTTATATATTTTTTATTTGCAAATTCTCTATTTTTGCAAGTATTATACATACATATATCTTTAAACGAAATTATCTTTTGTTTAATGTCTTGGGTGTGCAAATTATCTCAAAAGAATAAAAATTCATTAAATGGTGATTTATAGTGCTAAAAAAATATTTGAAGACACAAATTCCCTTCACTTTCATTCATACAAAAATAGCAACTCCGTGTCTTTAGGAATATAATACATTTATTTGTCATCTAAGTTATAAGTATGTCTTTCTTAGATGGTTTGATTTTCATTAAGATTTTTTTTTTTTTTTTTAAATTTTATAACGCATAAATTTGATGAAAAAGGTTTCTAAATATTAGTAAAACGAACATGAAAAGTATGATGGCGCGCCAGAAGACCACAACCAAGATTACCAATGACCTCAAAATCAGCCGGATGGTACTATATAGCATTAAACACCCAAGGAACAGTCGCCAGAAAGTATGGACAAGCTCAGAAAGGAACAGTAAGAACAAAGGCCATGATTATGCATGGCAAAAACCATCTTGCTAGAAATCCAGTGAGGACGATTCGCAGTATGGCCAAGAGGATGGACCAGAGCATGGTTACCCTCCAAAGGATCATTAAAAATGACTGGGGAGTAATATCAAGAGCAAGTATAAAGACTCATCTCATAACAACAGTCATAAAGGAGAAGAGGTTTTATAAAGTCAATCTTCTTTTGAATATGTCCAGAATATGTGGCCTTCCAGCTCCACGGATCCAAATCCTTTGGATGATTCCATCGAAGCAAAGATTGAGGGAGCTGCCCCCAACAAGCATCTCAGGTCTGTGAGATCTTTGGATTCCACTATTACGGTTACTTGGGCTGACTTGTCAGAAGAATACATCCTTAAGGTATGTGTGGCCTTCATGAAGAGGACGTAGGTCGCCATTGAGGCTGAGGGAGGCCATATTGAATAAAAAATTTCAGTTAATTTTTTTTTTATAATTTTCTGTTACTGGAATTAAACAGCATTTTGTTCTCACTATATTCACTAACTAATTTTTAATGATTTTTGAAAAACATTAATCAGTGTACACTTAAAAATGACGCATGGGGTATATATTTAGCTGTATTTAAAAAAGTACAATTTGTGGTGTTGATGGAAAGTTATTATCTCAAAAAAAAATAAAAAAAAAAGCACACTAGGAGAGTTGACAATTCAGAATTGATATTTGGGGAATGCTACGGAGTACATCTCAAGCTTTGAAGTGCTCAGTTTGAGAAACAAAGTAGTCTAACCTATCAGATATAGAATATAAACGGCTTAATGCATGAATATGATTTTTTCCATACCATCCCTTTGAAACAATTTGAAAAATTAAGGTATTTCTTCGTTATCAAAGCGACGTGGCATTAATAAAAATGTTGGTATGACAATATTTGGTTCTTTCCTGAAATTTGAAGTGACTGGGTTGAAAAATGAGATCACACAGCCTTAATAACTGGTTTTTTTTTTGAGGGGGGGGCAGGCAAGGAGATTCCAGACGACAAAACAGAGCTAGGTGAAGGGTCTGCCATATATCGATAAGTTTATATTAAAAGTACTGCTCTAGGATATCTATCCATTCAAAAACAGAGTAAGATAATAAATGTTTTGCATTAAATAGTCTCATATCAGGTCAACATCTATTATTTACTCATCTCTATTATGAAAACTTTGAGAGGTTTAGAGTATTTTTTTTTACAGTTTTTATATAAACAAAGTTGTAGAACATATAATTAACTGTCGATTGCTAAAAAAAAAGATTGTACTCATCATCGCCATGAGCACACAGTAAGAGAAGATAAATGCGCTCCTTCCCCCGGAATTTCGTTTTTCTCGAGGCCCGAGTCGGCTGAAAGAGCGCTGCTATCTCAATCCTCTTGGATAATTTTAGTTGGGCTTCTGGGACAATTCGAGGTAAAAGAGCGCTGCTTATTAATGATGAGCCAGGCAAACTTTGTGTAATAAACTGATGTATTTCTTCATTTATTTATGTGTTTCCTTGTATCGAAAATTAAATAACAATTTATTTTCCATTCCTTTTTTTATATATTTTTTATTTGTTTGAATAAGTAAAGTACTTTGCTCAATCCCCCTAGCTAACAAGGACATCTTTTTGTCATGGTCTATTGTGAATCGCCATTTTAGCCGAATTTTCCGTCTCTTTCTTGCTTGCTATTCATGAATTTTTATATTGAGTATTGACGTCTGAGTGTTGTTATGAAAATAGGCGAGGGACACTGGGGATTTTTTAGGGAGTTATTTTCTATATACTAGAGAGAAAATGTTTGTTTCTAGCTGGGGCCTAATTAATCCAGACATGCCTGGTACTACTGTTGGTATAAAATATGGGAATAAATATTGAAATTTGTAATTTCTAAGAATTTTTCCTTTGACGATTCGATACAAATATTTTGTACGATATATCGGCTTTGCGATTTCAATCACATATACCAGTGCAAAAATAAAGCGGATACAGCTAGTGGATTTAGTTAAGTATATATAAAATAGTTTTTGACCTATTTTTTTTTTAAATCTAAAGTTCATTTCTCCTCTACTTATTTTTTAGACGGAATACAAATTAAATTTTAATATAATTTCAAATATTAAAGTGAATTAAATCAAAATTTTAGCGCAGTGCAAACAAATAGCCTTTATGGATATACATACATGTATAAACACGCATGTACTTTCTTTTTCACTCCGATGATTTACTTCAAAAGGTATTCCATCTTGCTTCAAAATAGATTAGCAAGAAAAGTTTTACTAATTTTTATCCAATAATAATATATTCAATCCGTTCCCCTTTCGTGTTTTTAGAAGAAGAAGAAGAAAAAATTGCTAATATGGAGAATAAAATCAACAATTGATTCTTAAAATATACTTGAGTAAAAACGGACGTAGGATTATATACATTGTAAAATATATGTATACTTAAATATTTATTTACTTGACTTAAAAAATCCCTTGTATTTGCATACTAACTGGAACATCTGGCATGACTTGGAGTTATCAGGCGTCCACAACAGACAAACTTTACTTTTTTAAATATACTTTAGCATCTAATGTATAACTGATCATGTTTTTTAGAATTATTTTTTTCAGATTATCACACGCGGAGATTTAGCTAAACTCTTGATTTGTTACATTGCAAGTTTGCTGTTTCTAAGATTATGTAACGTACACTCAAAATCGATGTATCTACATAACCCAAAACAGACATAAGAACTTTGTTGTACTAATATACAGTTACAAGAATATGGATTTAATCTCTTGCAGATTTTGTAAGTCTCCCCAATGGCAAAGAAAAGAACAATATATAATTTTAATTGTAGGTATATTTTAACTGTGAGATACATTATATGAACAAAAAAAAAATTGTTAAAAAAAACAAAACAGGCTTAGTATAGCCCCAAAAATACAGTCCCTGCCGTCCAGCATGGAAGTAGAAACATTATGGATTGAGAATGCTTCTCTGCTAAGGAGAAAGGATGAGATCACTGCATCGAAAGGAGGATGGACGAGCCCATTTATTGGGAAATCGTGGCTGACAATCTCTTTCCCTCAGTACAATAACTTAATTGGGCTGATGGAACGACGTAGCCTAATGGACAAAATGCTCAAAAGAAATTATTCTCATGAGTTCAATGTGTGTGGGTGTGTGGGTTTAATACTCGGTCGTGCCTTAATAAGAGAATATACTTCATGTATATATAGGGTATATAAATAAGGTAAAAGTCAGGTCTGTGCTAAACAATTTCTGAGCATAATTACGAAAAACTTATAAAAATATGACAAATTCCTATAGAAGTTATCCAAAACAACAATATTTAAGATTCAAAATATGAATTGTCTAGAATCTGCGCCCAAATATGTCTCCAGACAAGGTTGAAACCTTATCCATGCTCTGACAATTTCAACCGAAGCCTATTACTGGACAATGAAAGCTATTAAATCAATGATATTGTCGTAGTGGATCCTATATTCCTTCATCTCGATGTCGCCCCAAAAATAATGATCCAGTAGATTTAAATCTAAGGATGGCGATGGGTATTTCTCCTTAGAAATTAGTTGGATTAGTTATCCAAACACCATTGTGGGGGTCTATTACTGATATGCCATGGAGCTCCATTTTGTAACCAAATATAATTTCACTTAATGTAATTATCATCCATCCAGGCATTTACAATGCCATAGAGAACCTGGATATGTATATCTGAATCAACTCCACCCTTTGGAAGAAATATGGAGGCATGACGTTTCCATCAGATCCAATGACACCCAAGATCATGACATAGGCTGGAAATTTAGTATGCCATATCCCTAGTACACATTCCCTTGTTTCTTCGATTGTGGGAAGACTCGACTATGAAGATTCCCTTATCAGGGAAGATCTTGAAAGTCGACGAATTTGACCTAGAAGTAAATCTACAGATCCACACCTTTTTGAATTTTCTCTCCAATATATATATAGATCAATTGACCTCAATCCAACGCTACCTCATAACACCTGTATACGGAATTCAAAGATAATTTCTGGATCAGATGGAGTTAATGCAATGCTACAATGTTTACTTATAATTAATCAAGACAACTAGATCTGACCATTTAAAGGTATATTAAAAAAAGGGATCCTGATGGGTCTTCCAGTACGACCATGACTCAAAATGCAACAAAGAAGCTAACCAGTCTCCGGACCTCAATCTCAAAAAAAATATATATCAGTGGGTAAATTTACAAAATCGGCAAGGGGATGAAATACTTTTACCAATAACTCTTACTCTAGATGTAAACTCAAAAAGTGCCGCACTTCTCTTTGTTTTAAAAAGATGCTTCAATTTCACCCTAGTCTTAAAAACAACCAAAAATACAAGGTTAACACTTTGAAAGTGTTTCTCCCGAGTCAACTATTCCTTCAAAACACGAATATATTGTATGAATTGCAGTTAATTAATTTGTATACTTCGAAGGTCACACGTTTATTTCTATACATTAGGGTCACGCCTATTTTCATTATACATAATATATGTATTATTTCTATAAATTTTTGCATATTTGGATGTTGTTTGTGTTGAAGAACAATGAAGAGAAAGGAAAATATGTGTAGACTTTTTTTATTTTTCGTTTTCTTTGTATTCAATAGATTTTTCAGTTGTTGCAAAAAAATGCTGTTCAATTGTAATGAAGGTACTTAAACAATGGGAGAAGATGAGTGAGAAAACAAAAGTTTATTAACACTTGTCTTACGAGATAGATATTTACAAATTTTTTTATAATTTCCTGTTATTCTCTTCTTTTTTTTTTAAAGAAAATAAGTTATGTTTAATATATATATTTTAAAACCCTATACGATAAGGAAAAAAAATATCGTTGTAAGCTTCTATATTTATACGCATATAGATATATAAAAGTCTAATTTCATTATCAAGTTTTCATCTTAATATTTTGCAAAATATATATTAAATTTCACACTATCATAATAAAAAATCTAACGATTTTAAAATTAAATTTATTTTTATGTAGTACTTTTAGAGAATTAATTAGAAACTTGATTTTTAATTAATTGGTCATCATCCACTCATTCATAGAGATAGGACAGTGTTTGAACACAGATCCAAAGTACCCGGCTAACGCTTAATCTTAGCTATAATAAAATATATTTGGTCAATTTTTGTTGGAGCAATGGACAAGGTCAAACTATGCCTTACTGCTTATGGACACTTCCCTTTTGTCTGTATCGTTGTTCGTGGATCTGGTGGAGTATGCTTTCATATTTCTACTTTGCCTCCTTGTGCAATACACCACCAAATATCGACCTAAAGACTCAACGACAAATGATACCAACAATTAGGAAGGTTACATAGGGCAATAAGGCATGGTTCTACTTTGCCCATTGATCCACCAAAAATGGACGTATTATCTATATGGGACGTAAACTCTATTTATCTTAATTAATGAATTGAGCGTTATCTACATAAACAATTGCATCACGGGATTCTTCCACACGGTGTTACCTCATGCACATACATAAAATGAACACTATACTTAGTTGTCAACTATTCAAGGTTTTTCTTCCTTTCCTCAATGTAGTCAGTGTTCTTTTATTGATTTGTCGGAGACAAATTAGTTTTTATTAAGCTGCGAACTTATTGAGCTATTGAATCATAATTCCATAGTTGGAAGAATTGGTCAATTACCAACTGACTTTGGACCTTTCTCTGTTTCTTTTCGAAAGAGAGTTTCCAAGAGACAATATAAGTATGTTCTAATACCAAAAGCATTGCCTTATATACAGTGTTGGATCATTCGTAGGACTGATTGCCTAATCATGATAGCTAGAACGTATAATAATAAGTTCTAACCACACAACTCCTTCTTTAAATTTCTACTATCTTGTCACTTGAAAGCGGTTATGTTGAACAACTGAAAAGACGTTGTTACTAAAGAACTCGTAGGATTCGTTTAATAGTTAGTAACTACGACATTTAAACTGTTGTAGTTACAATAAAAGACAGATAAGGACCGGTCCTAGGAATGACAAATTTAATTAAGACTGTTTGTTTTTAAACCAAACCAACACTGTTTCCATATATATTGTTTTTCCATTAGTAATCATTAACAATGTATCCTTAAATCGGATTCTATCTTATTTAGGTCCCAACTTTGGGTAAAATGTGCATTAAATTCGAAACAAGTATCTGTCTAACTTTGGTTTCTGATATGAAAGGGCAAGTACTCAAAAATTATACAAATGTTTACATTTAAAGATACAAACCCACCCGTTCCCGAAAAAATGTGGATCATCTTTAAAGTCATATCATCATTTTCCATTAGGAAATTATATTTTTGAATCCTTATCTTATATATATGCATACAATATATGTAAATAGATTTATTTCAAATTACTTAATTTTCTTTCTAAAATGGCCATTTTTCTCTCTTTCCCCCCTCTCCCCCCTTTTCCCATCGTATTTATCGTGTTCTAAATGTCAAATGATATTATTATGATATTCATGCTATCCTGGTAATTTCTATTATTGTAAGAGATATGTATAAAATATGATCTTGAACGCGTATAATCCCAACTAAGTCTACTCATAAAAGACTGACAGTAATACTAAGGAGATATACAAAGTTATAGTAAGTATGAGTCCTCGTTAGACTCGTAGTAAAATAAAAGATCGACATCTAAGTGATTCCTCACTATGTATTTAATAGATGATGAGTAGGATTTGCGTTTATAAATCCTCCTCCGTCTCATAGATGCTCACAGGCTCCCTTCTTTAGATACACAAAGGGATAATACATTTATGACGTTTGAGGGGGGCAGGGGTACCAGTTTAAGGATTTTTTGATATTTTGGAGTCCATTATATTGAAAACTGATTACTGTTTCACTTATCACCAAAACCTTTTCTATATGAAGTATATAGTAATGGTCTTTAAGATAACCAATATATTTTATTAACAAATGCATACTACTGACATCAATATAAAACACTTTTCAGAGTGGGAAGCCCAGGTGCATGAAGTCTACTTATAAAAAATCGAATAATGGAAAATTTACTAGGTATTTTAGTACGTTTATAGGCAATTACACTTTTACACCTCCAAATCAGATAAGTATCAAAAGGAAGGAGGAAGCACAGTATAAAAAATTGATCGAATTGTATAATCAGGCATATCCCCATTAAAAGAAGCAAAAATGTTTTAAAAAACTCAGAAGGAGTGGATCCAAGCGAAAGGCTCTTCCAAGGAGTATCAGAACATTGTTCCATCATTGAAAGGCAAGGCTGCAGGAAGAAAATCGATTTAATTTAAATTATTATCTCTCCCAAAAATGTCCCTCCAACCAGCTATCTGATAATAAAAATAAAACCAGATTCTGATAGGTTGATGGATTTTGATTTATTTTTTCAATATATCAGCTCATGTCTCAAATATAATGTCTATCTGAGGGCGAAAGCATGAGCAAGCTTTCGCCACTTGGTCCCTCGGCAAATTCTGAAATTCCTTGTTCGTTTTTGATCTTGCAGGGGGTTTGGTTTGTTTGTCTTTTGATCGCACCCCACAACAAAATAATAATATCCCTCGTATTCAGATCCGGCGAGTTTGAGACCAAAAGATGTAGAAGAATAAGTTGTTGATATTAACTTGGAGCTATTTGACATTTTTATCGAGACTAGTCCTACCTTCAATTGGAAACAATGTCTATCCAAGGGTTCACCTTGGTCTCTAGCATATCCAGGTTGTCGCACCCGGCAATTATTTTCCTTTTCCTGTGCCTTTTCTAAATATTTGGGACAACGAATTCATCAATTGATTCAATTTTGTCCCAAAATAAAAAAAAATGGCTTCCTAAGTGTCTGAGTTTGTCCAAGAGGGCGTGCCAAAGTGGCAGCATAGATAGATTGCACACTCTGTACAAAACGTGTTCAAGAAGTAAGAGTACTTTTCAAATTGCACGGGCAACGTACATTTGTTATGTTCCATTTTTTGATGTTATTAATCTCACCACAAACAAATATGTAATTTGTTGGTTAGAGGGATAACAGTTAGAATTTTTTAGCGTGTTTGGCAATTATTTACTATTGAAAAACATGGATTACATAATTTGCATCAAATTTTGTCTAAAAAATGAAATTAAGTGCTCGAAAATATTTGAAATGTTGACAGTGATACACGTTGAAACTGTTCTGAGTAAAAAAAAATAATATTTACATGTAGTAAAAACACTTCCGAAATGGCCGGGAAGATACCAATGATGCTCTGGACATCCAGGCACGTCATAACAGGTAAAAAGTTGAAGCACTCAAGAAAATTGTCTTTGAAAACCGTCGAATCACCATCAGAGAAGTTACATAGGACATTGACATATCAGTTGGCTCGTGTTATAAAAAAAAATTTCCACGTTTTGGGCATTATATGAGTGTCTGCAATGTTTATTCTGAAACTGCTTAATTTTGAATAAAAGAATCGTCGCATTTGTGTCCAAAAACAAAACCACAACAATGCCTTAGCCACCATTTTGGATGGCTTTTGCCCCCTGTGACATTTTTTTGTCCCAAAACTGAAGAAATCTATCAAAGGACGGAGATTTGCCACAATTGAGGAGATACATACTGCATTGTTGGAAAATACAAAAATCATAGGAGAAAGTGCATATGAGAAGTACTTTGAGGATTGGAATAAGCGTTGACACAAGTGTATTGCATCTGAGGGAGATTATTTTGTATGAGACAACATAAATATTGATGAATAAATTAATATTTTTTCCTAAAAAAAAAAAGAAAAAAAGTCAACTTACTTTTTGAACACATTTAGTACTTAATGTAATTGAATATCCTTCATATGAATAAAAAAATTAGATAATTATAGTATGATTTATCTACATATATTATAATAAACCTTTATAAAATAAAAAAGTCTTTACATTTCATTTATTTTATTTGGCATATGTTTAAATACAAATGATGAGAGTTGATTTGACGACTTTTATATATAGTTTGATAACAACAATCATGGAAAATTTGAAAATACTTTCAAATTTTTTTGAGTTGTGCATTTTATGTGTATTTTAATGTGATATTTAAATTATTGTGTTGCTATGTATTACGTGTATGCATATTTGTATATTATTTAAAAACTTATGTTCCTCTACAACAAAAGTCTGAAGAATGTCAATTACAATTTGTTATTTTTGTTTTCTTGAAATAGAAAGAGAAGAAGAAGTTACATATATCAGCTAATGACATCCATTTTCAGGAGCATCCGCAGGATTATATATTTTTGGGGGAGGAAGGATTAGTATTTATAATTTTATTGAAAAAAAATTCAAAAACTCACCACTTTTTTACATCAAATTCAAATTTTTTGAATTTCAAAAAGTAAAATTCAAATATTAAATTTTCTTAGAAAAAATTACAAAAACTAAAACTTAAAAATCAACAGCTATTCATAAAATATTAAATTATTTAGATTTAAATTTCAAAAAATAATCTTTTTTATTAAACTCACAAATTCATTCACCAAATATGAAATTTTTTGGAAAAAAAATTCAAAAACTATGTTTGAAATATAACATTTTTTTGAAAATAAATTTCAAATATTAAATTTTTCAAAGAAAAAATTCAAAAAATTTATATTTATTTAGAAAAAATTAAATATTTTGTAAAAAAAATTTAAATAATTAAAATTCTAAAATTTTGCAGTAAAAAGGAAAAATTTCCAAAATTTGGGTGAGGAGCTACAGCCCTTTAGCCCACCGTTACAGACGCCCCTGATTTTATGTTGTCCTTCAAACATTTTGTTTCTTATTTAAAAAAAAAATACAATATCGAACAATAAACAGTCAAAAACAAATTGGATATAATTATCAAAAGGTTAAAAAAGTCATTTTACACTGAGTTCTCGTGTTTAATTTATCTAGGGATAAATATTTTTAACTAGCCCGTTTTTATGGAAATTTGCAGTCTGAAGAATTAATTTTCTTCACATCAACTGTTGTCATTACTTTTCAATTCATGGTTAGTGAACTTCATTTTCGAATACATTCAATTATATTCGATGACAGATTGAACAATAGTGTGTGTTCATAAAAGACGGAGAGAAACTCTGAGGATATGTCGCAGAGTTATGATTTTAAGTCCTTGTTGGACTCCAAAGTATAATTGAGCATCGACCTCAGAACAATTCTTGCCCATGGTCTTGTTTATTCCCACCCACCCCTTTGTCAATGCTGATTGTAGTTGATCCAATGAAACGTCCTTACAACTAAGCTGCTCTCCTCTAAAACATTCTTCCGATTGACTGGGTGCTCATATTGATTTTTGGTTTCTTTTTTAAACCCTATAAGACCCAATTTATTATCTGACATTTTTAAAAAAAAAACCTCCAAAACGATTCAATATTGACTCTATGAGCACTACTAATACTAATATATCTTCTATGTTTATTAAAGCAAAGTTTGTCTGTTCAGTGACTCTTAAAAATTCAGTGGAATACAAGGTTCTCCGCTATTTACATATCAAATAAAATTCCAAAAAGATATTATCTAAAAAAAACACCGTGGCCCCCGTTTTTCGACAGTACTAGATTAGAAATATGATTAAGAAAGATTATACGTACGGTGGTCCGCTAACTTTTTTAATGATTAAATGATGCCGAGACAAAAAAAATGTTAGGGGGTCCTTTTCTGAGTAGCCTTAGTCGGAGTGAGTTATTCTACCTGGACTACACATAAGATAATAATGCAAGACAGTACAAATTGATCATGATAATATCCCTATAAATTAGTATTGTTCACTTCACATATGTAAGCTATCCTTGAAATAATTCTAAGGTATATTATAAAATATTGTCTATTTTTAGTTTAAATTATTAAAAAATATTTAATGTAGCCCAAAGCATAATAACCATGTTTTACTATCATTTGGTCATTTTCTAAGTCATTCAATATTACACCATTAATAATTATTTATAATTAATTTGGGCGATGTTTTAATAATGAAAAAATAATTAATTAATTACAGGAAATTCTCTGGGATAAAAGTAGGAAATTAACGAAATAAATAAGGTAATAACAAAATATTGGAATTTGGAGCAGAATGGAAACAGGATTTAATCCTTCACTCTAAAATCAATTATTTCGAGAATTTATCTATACCAGAAGAAATAATTTGGTCCAATTTGCTTGAGTACAATCAAACTGGGCATGACATTTGCGTAGCATTAATAATTAATGATAAGTATTTACTAGCAAAGGGTTACCCGGCGTTACTTGGGCCAAAGATAAACAATATATACCACTGACATCAAAATAACACAATTTTCTAGGTATGGGAGAAACCCCGGGTGCATGCCGATAACTGAATAATGAAAGATTCACTGGTTATTTTGTACATTATAAGTATTTTTTAAAGCCTTCTGGAGCCTTCAACAACCACTCAATAATTTTCAGCAAACTCCATTCATTGGTTTGGGCGTGATTCCCGGACAAACACTCAAGACATTTAATATAATATAAAGATATTCATTTTTATTTTTTTAAATGTTGAAAAAAAAGTTTGAATACTTTATAAGCACTAAAAAATAATTGCTATGAGATAACTCTATCTACTACAAAAACACACTTTTCAGTTTAAATTTCAATATATATATGTATTTATTTTATCGTCATGAAAACAAATATAAACCAATTATTTAAGTCATGTCGTAAATTGTTATTTGATATAGTTAGATCTATGTTAAATACAAGGTTTATTATTTCTAATTAGGGCCTAATAATGCATAAGTTAATTGATTTTCAATATATTATCTAATAATGATATATACAGTTTTGCATACGTTTGAACATTGGAAGCATTTTTTTTGACTCAGACTAACGGTCATAAAAGGCTATTTATAATATTTACAAAGGTTGGAAAATATGGGTATATGCATATAAGCTACAAACAAAACAGCAATCGATTGTTTAGCAAACCTGAGCCTAATTCAACAAAGTTAATTCAATTTTTTCCCCAAGACGAGTATTTCAAGCTTCTGTAAATAACACAAATCGTGTTCCAATAACAAACGTTTTGAAAAAATTTATCATAATAAATATATATATAACTAGGGATGTGAAAATTGTCAAAATACTTGTGAGTATATGTTGGTAACTTGCAAAATATTAGTGCTCTTATTAATTATTTCTCCCTATTTTAAATATTCATATGTATTAGCCAGAGAGGAACACTATACATAGTTTGTATGCAAGGGGTTTGACAATTTTCATATCTCTACATAGAATGAGGGATATGATTTTTGGAAAGTGCAACGAAAAGGTGGAGTGTGACTTATGATTAGAGTTGTACAAAATATGACTTTTCAGTATCTAAAAATAAAAGAAACCAAAAATGTACGTGTACGTAGAATGTTTACGAAGAGAGCATCTTAGTTGTGATGAGTTTTTATTCAATAGTAGAAACCTGTAAGCGTAGGTTCAAGCTTCCGAGTTAAACACAGGGTAGAAGAACTGATAAATTATACTACAATGATATATCATAAGTTCAAAAGGCCATTTGTCCACCATTTTTCATATTTTTATAGATATTAAAGTATTTATTTGCCCTATATATACCTATATCATAAAAGAGGTCTGTGATAGTCATAAATCAGAGTTTTTATGAAATAATTTCTCTCAGTATTATATAACATATATCAAGCTTTCAATTCTAAACAGCAAATAGATCCTACAACGCATAGCTTCTTCAAGATGATAAATATACACAAATAGCAACACGTGTATAAATAATAACGTATCAAATCAAAATATAAATTAAATATGAAGAATTACTTTTAACTGACATTTAATTTGGCATGAAATTTTATCAATCTTATCTTTTAAAAACATGGACAATTGTATTTTTGAATTTACTAATGTATATTAAGAAACAAAATTTTGTCTTTACTTTTATCAAATTATATTCGCAGACATGTAAAAACAAAGTGATCAATTTATTATGATGTATAAGAATAATCAAAGGATAAAAATATGGAACAAGACTGTAAAACTACCATTAATATTTATTATTTTCACGTGACGTCAGCATTGTTGATGTCGGCCATTTTGGGAACATAAAAAACCAAGTTGGATAAGAATAATACCCCACTTTATCATTCATATCAAGGAAAAAAGTCAACTATTGGATGTCAATATGGGACCAACATATAAAAGAACAGAAACCTTACTGTCTATCAAAAAAATATCGCTTTATTGCATATTTTTATTATATACATTTTATCCTAAAATGTATTAAAAATATGTTAATGTAGATAAAAATTAAATATTACTATGGAAAAAATAAGATATTCTCCCCTTCCTATTTTTCTCGTCTCTAATCGATCAAAAAAAAAACAAATCATTATACAAACTTAAGACATTTCATAGGAAATTTTCAGATCACATTTATTAGATTTAATTCAAATATCATTGTTTATCATTGCATAAAATAGTAATAAACGCAAGTGTTAAAGTCTTTTTTTATTTATTTTCCGTCTTACTCTCCACTTTTCACGTAGCTACTCAAGACGTATATGTTTTCTCCTTAAATAATAAGCTTGAAAAAAGAAAAAAAAATGACGAAATGACCCAGGGAGTACATTTATCTCTAGAGCACTACCTAACCCAGCTTTAACTACCCACGCTCCTGGTTAAAAACGACTACTCTTAAAAGCCAGTAAGATTTCATTCATTTGTACACACCGTACATATACAACTCTTTACACATTTAGTAACTTCACTTTTCTTTTTAATATGATGTGCACGCTCCATGCTACGTGCAAAAAAATCTACAAGATTTCTTTAGTATGACTACATTGTTATTTTTCTGAACAAAAATAACTGTATTATAGAAATACATTCATAAATATACAGAGAACGATTCAGAAAGTTTTCTGATTAATCAGCAAAATATACGGATAATTTAAATTACAATTTGTTTCCCGAAAAAAAATTCAGCAATTTACCAATCTTTTTCTCTTTCATGACAGGATCCATAGGGAAGTCTATCACTCAAACCAACCAACTGCAAGTTCCAACCATACCCTTCAGCATGGCCCAGAACCTGACACATGCCTTGATAAGGAAATCCTTGTCTATATTGGCCAGAGTTTCAAGAATGGAATCCTGCAAGGATTCAACCGTACTATGTGCATATTTTTTTGGACTCTCTCTCAGAAAACTCCCACAAATAATAGTCCAAGGGATTGTCTTATTTATTAATTATTTTCCCCCGGTCCGCCCTATTAATAATTTGATAGTTACGTATCTATTAATAATAATGAGACAAATCAAATATAAAAATGACATGATTATATAATATCAAGATATAATCAAAATGATATCTCATGCCATTGTGATTAAAAAGGTGCACAAATGAAGCGGAAATGATATACGGTAATTAAGAAAAGTTTATTGGTATGTATGTATGTGTCTTTGAACTACCGGGTGGACATTGTTATCTGAACACTTACTAACTCAATAATTAATGGAGGCTGAGTGATTGAAATTAATTCATATTTCGATACATTGACGTATAAACAATTATTTATAAATAAATATATATATATGACTAGGTAATGACTTCATTCTGGGTCAGACACCGAACTCGGAGCTGCTTCCTTGAGCATCAAGGACACTTCCTAATGTCCCAAGAATACACCGCGTATCCCAGGTCGCACAAGGTAAATACTGGGCCAAATTACAGTTTAAATTGCAAAGCTGCCACATATCTAAGCATAAAGAATCCCTGATAATATGTTAGAAATAAACCTCGGCCCCTGGGTTGTATATATGAGCTTTTGCTCCTCGAAGAAGGTAAAATTCTTCCACCACCGCTTCCCTGAGCATGTGCTAAAAAAGGATGTTTTAAGCCTGCCATGACCTTAAAGGTCACGAAGTTGTTTCCAGCTTTAAGAACCTAGCACAAAAAATCCTGGAAAATCCATTAATTGGTTTGGCCGTGATTGAAGAACAACCACATAGACATTCATATGTAATATACAGATATTATTTTCATACTTGGTAATAATTGTTATTTCATTCTAGAAGACATAAAATCGAAGTATTGAGATGTTACGTCTGAGCGTTCTAAGAAAAAAACAGAGAGTAACGCTGAGAATTTGTTTGAGAGCTATATTTTATATTATCACTTATATGATGATTTTTGTTGCGCATATGTAACATATCCAAAAAACACCTTTTAATTTAATATCTAACTATTAATTCGATTTATTAATAGAACATCTTACACAACGTTGTTGGTAATTATGAGTATATTTTAGTATAATTTTGCATCATAAAACACGCTAAGTAGGTTATTAGTAGTTAGAATAAAAAAATCATTTTTATTTTAGTTTAATGAAACGTTTTTAATTTGATAAAATTATTTTCAGGCTAATAATAAATATATAATTAAGCATTTAAAAGTTAATAATGCAACGTTTTCTATTTGCCAAAACATAATAACTCCGGGCGGTGCCGGGTACTACCCCATGTAATTAATTAACAAAGTAATTCAAATGATTATATAAATTGTTTCAACAATTTCCCTTACTTTTAATTTAATAAATCACTATGGTAATTATCGAGAAAGGAAATAAGTCTCCCTACAAAAGAAATATCTCTTCAAGAATGAGAAAAATCTTGTAAATACCATAATACCCTTATACTCATTGTTAAGATTGCTCAGCTTTTTTATCATATTAATCCTTTAAGGGATCTTGTGATAAGCTTTACATACTAATTTGCATAATCCATGAATATAAAACAAGGAATGTGTGTGTTTTGTTTCCGATCCCCGGCCATTCAATATTTGTTAATATATGTGTGTACACTGTACATACATACTCATAGCATTTTTGTATATCTTGCGTACATAGATATACAAATATAATATTTGAAAATAATAGTGGGCAAAATCCAAAGCCATTTAAAAAAAAAAAAAAAAAAGAATGTTATAAAACCCGTGTATTCAGTCTCAGTTCTTAGATTATTAAAATAGACTTAAGGATCTCATTCGTAGGACTCAAATATATAAATAGATTTAGTAATGTGCCTTAAGCTAAAATTTACGAGCTATACTCGTTACTAGCCTGAAAAATCTTTACTTGCTTGACTTCTCGTTACTCTCTCTAATTCGTTTTTCCACGCTAACAAACTCGTCAGTCTAAAAATTCCAATTTTTTAAAAACATATGAAGAATATGTACTTCAAAATTATTTTTCCGTTCTCTTACAAGTAATATTAATTAAACCAACATTCTTCACCGGCTCAGATTAAGCAAATTTTTTCCCCTTCTGCAAACAAAACTTTTAGAATCTGAGTACAAAAATAAATCTTGAATATTAATATGCAGTGATGCAAATTCTCTGTATTTTTTAGCTAGCCTGTTTCTTTTGGAATAGGTTATTTGAAGAGGGAATTTTCTTTTCCTGAACAGTTGTTATTATAATTTAATTCTTGAGCCGGAAACATCATTTTCTTAATAGATTTAATTATATTTAAAACCTGATTGAGCATTTGTGTATACTTATAAAAGACGGAGGGAAATCCACAAAATTTGTTACGAAGTTAAAATTGTAAGTCCTTGTTGGACTCCGGGAAGAACTGAGGATCGATATCATAGTAATTCTTGTCCTTCTTTCTATCCTTTTTCTTTTTGAAAATTATTCTTTCTCTCCTCCAAAACATTTTTCAAATTGTCAGGGTTACCATCCTGATTTTCTTTTTTTTTAACATGCCTATTCTACACTGGAATTTTATCACTGTTAATATGTTATAATATGGTTGAAAAAGGAAAAGGAGGAACCATAAGTTGTGAGAAGTTACGAGTAAATACTCGCGGTTTCGGTCTATGAGCCGAGTTTTTCTTATCTTTTTTTTTTATTTCTTCGTAAAACTCGAGTACAAATGAACGAGTTTTGATCGCGGTACTTCACTAAAAATAATTTAATTTAACAAATTTAGTAAATTGTAAAAAAAGATGGTTAATATTACAATGGAAACAATTTTAGAGGTATTGATGAATACAAATTATGATGACATTTTTTTTTGCCTCAACTATGTTACTCATGCATACATATCTGTATATTTCTAGATGTAAATAATATGTCTTGCTGGTAAGCTAATAAAAAAAGAAACTGACAATAAATGTGGTCAGCCTACCATTTTGAAGAATGCTCAGGGGAAGAGCAGCTTAGCTGTCAAGATGTTTCAATAAAATATATGCAATTAAGAAAATAAACAAAAATCCCACTCCCTACCTAGCAGTGATATAGGCAAGAACTACTCCAATATTGATCTTTTATTCTTCTCCGAGTCCAACAACGACTACACTTATAAATAAATGGAAAATGACCCAATTTTTTGGTGTTGGTCCCGGAAAAGGTGTTTTATTTTATCTGAAGCTGTTATCTTTATTACTTTGTTTTTGAAGATAGAACATACAAGTATAAAGTAATCACAAGGGTGTAAAAGGGGGAAAAGTAACAATGGGGAGTTATAAGGTATGGTAAGTCCTTGTTAGATTCGGAGTATAATTGAGGATCGACATCGGAGTATCACTTATTCTTAATAACATAGTACGTTTGTGATAATTTTCATCATCTCAAAGCTGCTCATAGCTAATTTAATAGAGAGTTATGACAGCTAGGCTGCTCATCAAAATTCAGGGATTACAGAGTGTACGGCAGGTAATTGTGCAGTAATTGATTCCCTTCTACAATTTTGCCCAGATTTTGAACATAAGAGGCAGAAAATTGAAATTTTTACTAGGTTATTGGGATGTCATTAGCTATGTCATTTCTCAAAATGGCCTCCTTTGGCCACCAGCATGGCCTTGATCCTGGGCGGAAGACCAAGGTCATCTTTCTCACAACGTCCTCGCTCATATACTCCTTCTCCTTGTCCAACACAGCCTTCAGGGACTCCACATTGGGTTGAGAGGTCGCACAAGCCTTCAAAAATTGGCAATTTTTCTCATGCTCTTCATCGGGCTCCTGTCTATCTCATTGTTCACTGAGTCCAAAAAGGCTGGAGAACAAATTTTGTTAAAATTACCGCTGCCAGGACTCCGTACGAGGATCAGGACATCCTTTTTCAGCTTTTTCCCCTTGAAGGCAAGCCTCTCCAAGTAGACGACAATCATGACAATTTCTGTCACCTTGACATGCACGTTGAGCAAGTTGGATATCCTTTTTCTTTGAGCCTCCATCATTGATCTCGATCGTATTACAAATTTTTTTTATAAAAAAAAAATCTTCTAATTTGGATTATAGAATTAGCTCCGGTAATTTAAAATAGTTTTAAATAAGGGGTATGAGCTCTAAACAAGTTTAAATCCTGCTGTATGATTCGTTGCTACAAATTGTAGTATATGAAGATATTGTCATATTGTATGTAATTATATTTCCGCGTTTCGCAATGTTACTTATTGCCTTTCACGCATAGACATCACTTAACATTTTCATGTTCTCTCTTGATGAATAAGGGAATAGTGATTACAGATTTGGAAAAAGTAACGCACCTTTTCATAGTGTAACAACAAAAAGTCGATCCCTCTTTCATTATCATTATATTTTTTTCATCTAAAGGTATGGTTTACAATTTTGCCACTTTGTTATATTTTCTTTTACTTTATCAAAATGGGAGGCAGACTAAGTGTAAAATTGAATTTCAATGGCACAACCTTTTAATCATTTGAAAACTACTTTGGAAGCTTCGTGAGTTATTTATTGAATTATTCAACTGATTAGTTGTAAATTATCATCAATATTCAGCTTTTACTACAAAAATTGACTCGAAGTCCTTCTTCCCTCCCCCAATATCTAATTAGAAGCACACTTACCTTCTCTTCCACATAATGATACCTTCTATTTACTTTTAAGATCCTCCAATGTGTTATTGCTATGAATAACTAGATAGCTTTGAGATCCTTCACCTCCTATTTTAAATTAATTGCCGCTTAATAAAGTTTTTTCCTATTATTAAAAGTTTACAATCATTGGATTCCGACATTCTGTTTACACTGTCTCCAATTTCAAGATAGAAATATAAAATATGATGAGCAAACAAAATTGTAACCCCTACATAAAAATTATAAAATATATTTGATAATGTAAGAGACTGTTTGTAGCTACAAGTTAAAATTGTGAACCTTACTCAGTGGTGTATAAAAAATAACATGTACCAACCTTTTTTCCTTTTCTAATCTGTAAACTGTGTTTTTGTTTACTACAAAATCCTGTCCTTAAATATACATAAAATTGTATCGAAATGATCTTCTGGTACTAAAAATAAAATATTTTTATAATTAACTTGGTAATCCTGACAATTTGAAGAATATTGGGATAAACTTAAATCCACACCCTTATCTAGCAAGGACATATAGGCTGGAATTAATTCAAAGTCAATCCTCAATTCTGCTCCTAGTCTTACAAAGACTTATAACTCCCGAGACAACCCGCAATAATACTCTCAGTCTCTTAAAAGCATTTGCACTAATTATTACTTCATACTTAGAGGTTTAAGTCCAACAAAGACCTTCCATTATAACTCCATGACAGCTCTTGAGCATTACTCTCCGTCCTTCATGATCACTTAGATGTTCTCTCCTCAATAATTGAATAATAATAAGAGCTATAGAAGATTAAAAAGTCATGCTCACTCTGTTTTTTAATGTTTCTTTAATTGGTTAGATGGAGTTGCACTGATTAAAGATTCGTAAACATTATAGTATTACAAGTACTCCTACAAATCCAGTTGGAATTTTGTTGGAAGTCCATATACATAAAGAATATTTTTTTCTATAGGAATCACCTGTGCGCAAACCTGCAGACATTGCGTTCAAATGAATAATTTCTCACGAGCGCGTTGTCCAATAGCTAAGGTAATCCATTGTTCACATTGTAACTAAAAAAAAGTAGCTACCACTTTGTAGTTCATATTTTTTACACCTCTAACTATACTTATATCTTTATATAATATTGTTAATAACGAATTTTCAATAAATTAAAGAGGGTCGAACTAAAAAAGTGCACTCAATTTTCTTTTTATGTATCATATTTATTTACCTTGGTAATTGTTAATTTTTGAATAAAAAATACTTATAATTTATAATATATAATTGTGATAAATTAAAGTCTACAATGCTAGCAACTATAATATTTAATTGCATATTTCCTCCAGCATATACTTTATATTTATTTTAAACTATGTATATATCCTAATTGAATATAATAAATGCTCAAATTTTCAGTTTGAGCTCTTCTTTCGACTGTAAATTTTAAGGATTAGATGTCCACGTTTGAGTCCACATAGTAGCATAATCTGTTTAGTGGTTAAATATGTATGCAAAACCATTTTATATGTTAATCCATATATTTATTTTTAAATTTATAGATCCGTCCAACCTTAAGCTAAAGCAGGGGTTTATTTTTACAATTGTGGAGGTTCCTTATTATCAAATGTTTATAAACAACTTGTAAGTATTCCATACTATTTGTGTGAATTGTCAAGGAATGTAAGTAATGGAACAAAGAAGTAAAAAGTTTGAACATTTATTTTTGGATATTGGTTCATTGCTTGAAAGGTCATCATATACATAATTCAAAATATCATGGGAAATAATTATGCAATCATAATTGAACCCCTGAGGTATGAAATGTTTCCTTTAGTCAATGCTCAGTGAAATGGCAATGGACATCGAATGAGGTCTTCTCATACGTAAATTTACTATTTTTTTATTAATATAACGGGTGTTCCATGGAAATTTGAGTACTTACTAATTCAATAGTTAATTAAGTTTGAGTACTTACTAATTCAATAATTAATTAAGTTTGAGTAATTAAAATTAATTAAGCCTGTCTTAATCCCCTCAAGTCCATAAGGGATCACGCAAGAGATCTCGGGGGTTCACACCAGACTGACTGGTTGGAAAGAGCTTTGTGATGGTGTAGGAACCACTTGCGGCATAAGTAATGGAAGAAACACATCTCCTACGTTGCAAGACTCTTATAAATTAGTTTTGAATCTGCCTTTTCAGTTCTTTTGTCTTTCCTTGACGACACTTTTTTGGTGTATGTTGAGGGGGAGGCCTGTAATGTCCTTCATCCAAACATTGAGGCATTCAAAGCCACTGTCAGACAGCTTTGGGACGATGCCAACGTGTGCAAGGCCTTCTGCGTCCGCTTGAAACCTATCATTGCTACTTAGAATAGTTATATTAATTATTAAGAGAGTTCAGAGGCACAACTGTTTATAGCATTAATTTTGTTGAAATTCTATTTTTTATTAAAAAACGATATCGTTTTGAAATTTAAAATTCAAAGTTCTCAGATTTTAATCTATTAAGTTTGGTCTTTGATGACTTCACTCAACTGTATTTCTTTTTTTTTATAATCAGTTCTAATATTCACCATCCTGAGGAGCGACGGTCTGAAGGACCAGTCCCAAGGACCAATAGAAGTGTCGAGTCGAATGAATAAGGAATGACAAAACCCTAAAAAGGATGTCTATTTAGAATATTGGAGACAAATGTACAGCTATGACTCTCTAAACTATTTCCAAGCGACGATGAATGCATTCAAAGGAATGGGGCATCTACTCATACCGTTTTGAAAGTGCAATTGGTGTGCAAAAATAACGTAAAGTCCTTGTGGGACTTGAACTGTTCGCCTCTCTGGTCCCTAGAAATGAATACCCTGGATTTTTTAATGTAAGAAATAATTGAGATGTAGGTCAATTAAGTTTTCAGAGCGAGGATGGAGAACCTCTTTGTCCAAATTAAGCCATCATGGAACTTAATTTACGAAGAAACTGTGCACAACACTTGTTAAGCGGTAACAATGCGTTCGTGAAGGTCTCCAAGGGTGAAAGTATTCAGTTTACATATTATTTGTATATTTGCTTGTTTTTTATTAAATCTTCTAAATATATTAATATACTTTATTAATCGACTCTTTCAGATTTGACCCATTTTAAATGTACTCTGCGAGAGTTTAAAATAGCTCCTTCGTATGTTATTTAGTTTGTACATTATACAACATAGAGTCCAACAAAGTGATATTAATAATTATAATTAATTGAGACTAGCATAGAGTTGTCACTCGTTAAAAGATATGAGGATTACATTTTATGACCGAAGCGGCTATGTCATGTACATTCAAGGATGAGATGGTATCAGAACACAATCATTAAGAGAATGAAAAAAAAAAGAAGAGATTAAACTAAAGAAGATTAGCTTAACTACACAGAAGGAGAAGAAAATAAACAAACAAAACTTTATCCTGGCTTAGATTTGTATCTTTGTCCTCGTTATTTATTATGTCGTTACATTGATCAGGAATTACTTTGTAAATGCATATACAAAGGATGAAATAAAACCATAATTGGTATATTACAGTGTATTTAAAAAACGTAAAAAATTTACTTATTATGAATAAGGCCCACAAAGTCAATATATACTTGATTTAAAAGATCTTGCAAATAGTTTTGGTGAAAAGTAATTTCCGTTCTCTATGAGAAGTGTTACAATCATTCAATTTAAGCCAAGTATACCTTTAATCTGTCCTTTAACTTGTTGTCAACGAGAATCCAGGCTCATACTTCCCTTTTCCTTGAAACCTTTGTCCTTATTGATAAAAAGTCGGCTAACCAATTTTCATAGGCCTCTATTGAGGTTCAATTTGTACCCCCGAGTGTACTACTTCATACACATAATCAGGTAGTAGTTACTGCCTACCAGATCCAGAATGTGGGGTGGATGCAAATGAACTGACCATCCGAGCTCCTGGAGCTTCTATCACGAATTACTTTTCCCATATCTACTATAATTGTACATTAGTTGAGATATCACTAGTGATCGAGCCTTGATATCAGGATCAAGCTTATTTTGTATTTCTTACGTTAAGTGCATGCTGTGACAATGTTTAAAAAGTCTTGGAATGTTATTCAAATAGGAATATGAAGAGGTTTTGTTGGCATTTTTTAAACATTCGGTAGGAACTTTTGGGCGCGTTAGCTTATAACGTGAGGTCAGCTGTTTAGTTCAAACTAAATAATATGTTTGATAAATTCTGGGAGAACTGGATCTCGAGAGAGAAACCTGTTTCCTGACCATCGGAACAATCTTGTTGATGACTGAGAACAAATTGATGATATTAGTGTCAGAGGCTTTCATTTTCTGCTTAATAGTGTTTAATCTGACCAAAGCAAGAACGCTCAACTTTAAAAGTATTGCTCCAAAATTTTTGAAGGGCATGCTTGCCAAAAAAATGCCTACACAAACTCAAATACTTTCTTTTTAATACCATTCCTAGACTTTTTTAACATCTGCTGCTGTGATATCTCCTTCTGAAACTTTAGTGGAGAGAGAGAAAGTTGTTAGATGTTACTATTTGCATCATTCTTGGTCTCTGGAATCTGACCCCGATGCCACTAAGATCCAAAAGATGTTTTTCCTCCATAATACGTTTAAAATACAATTTATGAAATTTTACATTATGGCGTTTCATTGGGGTTTGCCCTACATTGGTGAAAAGATAATTATTTATTTACCTAAGGCCCTTTTAACTGCAAAGTACTGAGAAGTTTAAGTGATCCGAAACTCAGACCAGCCACAATGATTACATCCCTGTGGAAGCTTTAACATGTTTCAAGGAATTCAACAAATTGGCCCAGGATCATATTATCTTTAGCAGTGAGGCAGTGATGGACTACATGGGAATTACGATAAATAGACCTGGGCATGGCTAGGGTAATTTTAAAACCAATCTTATACAGTAAGGGTTAGCATATAACGTGACTCCCAGACCCAGACTTGTGAATGAGTCCTTCTTGTAACACCACAAGCTCTTTCATCTTAAACATAAGAGTTTTAGCCATTTATTAGCCTTAAAAATGTGCTTGACTTTGTTGTTATTGGCCAAGAGAGCTGCAAGATGTTCACGTTAATTTCCATTTTTGCCCGTAAATAAGCTAAGGAAACTCCAATTTCAACGTGAAGATTCCCTTTTAAAAAACTTATTTTTATTTGTTTTGATCAATTCAGACTTTAACATTCATATTCATCACATTTTAAACGTATTAGCTGAATAAAGATATTTTGGACCACTGCGTAGGTCTGAGAGTCATTAAAAAAGGACCCATTTTCTTTGGTAGGTAAATTTTCCACGTTTTTTTAAACGCACTGTACTTTTAAAATATATTTTGTGAACAGTAAAGTATGAACCTTGTAAAAAGGAGAGCATAAAAGATATTCTTTTTATAAAATTGTTATTTCTCGAGGCATTATTGTTTCTTTTAGAGGATTATATGTATATCTACAAAATAGATACTAGCAAAGAAGGAAAGTGCTAAATGGTCCATCACATTCAAATATCCGGCACAAAAAAAAATAGATCTTTTATATTTATATGTAGTACATTAACCGCAACAGTAGATCATAGGAACCAACTGAACCAGTCATAATTATTTTCACCTGATTAAGTAAGGAACGATTACTTATTTATAGTGAATAAACAGTAACCGTAATTTTTAGACTTTGCTAAAAAAAATTACATAGAAATAACTGCACTTCATTCGTTAAAAAATATAATAAAAAAACCTTTCAACGACAAAAGTTTAATTACTTCTTTATTTTTGTATTACGTTCAAAAACATCTGCCTCGATAATATTAAAAATGATTTTTCAACTCATGATGATTTGCTAAAAATCGTTCTGTATATTTTTTACATACATACACAATTTATTCCCCCCTCCCTCTCCCCAAATGAAAGACTAAGATTGAAGTAATTTTTGGAAACATACACCCTCATATAGATTGTAGGTATATACATGTTGTACGTCAACATAAAAATAATCTTGAAAAATAACAAAGAAAAGGAGAAAATCCCGAGAAATACGTTCTTTTCCTTCAAATTTTTTTTAAATACTATTTTAATATTGTTGGCTTTATGGAATCGAGTCCTCATCATACTTTTAAAGCCATTGAGTAACTTGAACGGTATTTTCTCTCATCAAGAAACAGTGTTAATTTAAAACACGTATTTGCTTTTGATCCAAGTTGATAGAATTAACAAAAGTACCGTCACCCTTAGCACAATAACTCACAAACTAAGGAACATAAAGTCGTTAAATATTGACAGCATGGTTTTCGAAGGTTGGTAATAACTGAAAATGATGTGAATTTAAAAAAACCACCAAATATGTGTGAAGTTGCCATGTGTTACATAAAACCTAATATTTCTTAAACTTATTTGAGTCAATTATATGCTTATGATATCGTTTGTGTGATGGCTTAATTAGACTTTACCTTAAAAACTTTACTTGATACATGAGACTTTTATTTGACCCAATATGACCCCTTTCAAATAAAATCTATCCATTTCGTATTTTTTTATAGTGATGATTCTTTTTGGCTAATTTAAGTGCAATTTACATCACACCCAAAGGATTAGTATCAATAATTGTTTGACATAAAAGGACAATAATTTGTCAAAGAATATTTATGTAATCCACACTCATTTGTGAGAAAAACCAATTCTGCTTTCTTTTTTGTTGACTGGTCAAATATATAAATATACCAATGTTTGATTTGGAAGGCCTTCAATCTATTTTGTAAATTCTCTGCATATATTATTGAATGTGAAAATAATTCATAGCATTCCAACAAACTATTTTCAAGCATGGTTTTATATCAAGGGTGGGTAAGCTACGTCATAAAGACTGCATGACGTACTAGTAATAGTTATATCCAGACATTAAAATAATGCTATCGACCGGTATGCTAAAAAAAAAGAAACCAAAAACTAAAGTAGTAACCTTGACAATTTGAAGAATATTTTGGAGAAGGGCATTTAAGCTGTCATGACAGGATTCTTGATATATCAATATCAAACTTCCATGTTCTCTAAATATTGAGACTGTATACTAGCTTCCTAATATTAAAATTGTAATGACCAAGACTCGGATTCAATGTTATGTAAGGTGTCAAAAAACAATTACATCGTCATCATATATACCCCAAAAAAGAACAAACCAAATTTTTCAAATGCATAATTGTGATAGATACTAGCAAAGTTTGAAAAAATAAAAATGATGTCAATTTAAAAAATTTAAACTTAATAAATTTTATTTTCTTCCTTAGTGTAAGACACTTTCTTATAAAGCCGATTTGGCTCATCTGCTACTCTCTTTTGTTCTTATAGAGCTTGCCAACAGTTCGTACAAGTCTCCAGGCCTGAACCATCATGGCATTGAAGGACCATCTGTATATGGCCGAGTACCATCTTTTTGTTTGCAATGATATCTTAGAGTTAGAGATGTTGTTGTCCAATCAGTCTACTCCTCCCATAAATGAGTTGTATTTGATAATTGAATAAGGGCAGAAAATGAATTTTTTTTTTTGTCTTTACAATACTAACTAACAGTTCCAAAAGGGTCAGTTCCTACAAAATTTGATCCTATTTAGACTCCTGCTCAATCCTTCTATGTAGTAATCTGCATATTTCTTTCCATGAAAACAGTGATTCAGGTCACAACTGCAAAATGCATGGCCTTCTTATATAATGGTATTTTCTGCATCTCTTGTAATATGAGAGTAACAATGTTAAATATACGTGCGTTCTAACATTTCCATACATATCTGGTATCTAGTTTGAAATAGAATATGTATTGATAGTTTTGAGCAAAAAGACCACTTTTTTATTTAGATGAAATTCCCTGATTTAACTGCCTTTATGGACTATAAATAACTATCCTTTTTGACGTTTCTTGGCTGCTTTAACTCTGAACACAAAAATACCTTCCAAGATATAGACCATCTAGTAATAGTTAGATCGGAGATCAGAGCATATCCATGCTCCAAATTAGGGAAATATATCAAAGGTTCTGGAAGGGGAGGATCTTTATTTTTGTTACTTTCGTTTTTGAAATAATTATACGATCATGGTACATAATATGATTTAACAGATTTTTATAAATTTAACATAAATTTATTATATATGTAAATAAAAAAATATATTTCAATTACAACATCTATAGAAAAAGTGTTTTCAGAATGCGTCTTTTAAAAATTGGAATGTTTTAAACTGTGATTTGGCAATTCTGCATTTGTCTTTATTTTTCATCGAAGGCAAGAAGTAAAAAATAGTATAAATATTTGAGTCACAATGTGTGATGTAAAGTTTAATATATAGAGGAGAACAATATAACTTTCTTTTTAATATGCGTGGCAATCCGGTTGTAGACAAAGTAGCAGGGTGGGTGTAGTTTCATTCTAGAGGCAAGGCTCTAATGTTGTTTTTTTTGGAATAAAGTTAGCCAATATTATGGGGTTATTTAGTGAAAAACCTGCGTTTGCAGTCGAAAATAAATCCCAAAGAATGATTTAACACAACTTTTGAGTTTTTATTGCTGCAAATTATAAAAATCCGTTAACTGATTTAGTTTCTAAAATCCAAAAAAATATTATCTTTCAATTCATTTCCATAATTTGACATTTGCAAAATTCTTTGAAAGTAAATTACTCCACAAATAATGATAATGAAGATTTTAACTTCGTTCAGGTTGGGTGTCATACAAGAATTTAAAAGTAGAGCAGTTTGTTTAAATCTGGTAATTGAAATCGGATATTTTTAAAGAAAGCTAAAGATTTTTGCAGAATCACCAAAAATTACATCTACAAATATTTAATTAAATGTTTTATTTAAAAAATGTTACATCTTTTTGTATAAAAAAAAATATCCTTCTGAAACCTCCTAATGAAAAAAAAATCACCGCGTATAAAAATACCAAAGTTCGATTTATTCACAATGGGGAACGTCACATATAGCACAAAGGATTTTAAATCTGTAGTGTCATTATTAAGCAAAAATGAAACTTTTCTGATTAATAAAAATTGTTTTATTACGTTTTGAAGAAAGGAAGTTATGCTGTTGTTTGTTGAAATGATTTTGCATTTTTAACAAATATTTCAGAAAATACATCATGAGCCAAAGTTAAGATTTTTCTTTTGAAAGTGGGGGGATTAATTATAATTTTTCGACAGAAATCTCCCTTTTTCAAAAAAAAAAAAAAATGATTGGTACATATCCAATTTCCCACTAAAATAATAATTTTGAAAGCTCTCTGGACAGTCTGTAATGAAACCCCAAGATCTGTTGCATGGGCCCTCAATTTTAAAAGTGATTGACTGGGCTGTGTTCTTTAACTCCTCTCTGTCCAATTTGGCCTTTTTGACAGATCCCTTCTTTCTCTCCAACGGTTTGGACTTGCTGACAACGTAGACAATGGTTTTGAAGACGCTCCTTTGCTTTGAGTGCGCTAATGGAAATTCGTCGATCAAGTTCAAGTGTCATTTTCTCGACTTGGCCGTATGCTATAGAGCTCAATTTTTGTTTTTTTTGTAGCTAATTGTTCATGCTTTAATATATCGAAATATTAATTGATTTCAATTACTCGACCTTCATTAATTATTGAAATAGTAAGTGCTTGGATGACTATTGACCACTCAGTACACTACACATACATAATAACTATGGTTAGAGCAAAAAAAAATAATACTCTATTACATTGTACAAACAAATGATGAAGAGCCATTGTGTGAATGAATGAATACTCCTTACTGTGAATATTCTCTAACGAATAGATTTAATTTGATATGCACGCATAAATTAGTTAATCTTCCAACAGTTTGAAAAGATTATTGATTGGATTTATGATAAAGCCATTAGAAATTTATTTACTTCCTATTTTTTTCCTATTTATCATAAATCCAAGGGCAAGCCATTATAACATTATGAAACCTCTCTTCCTACCAATTAATTTTACTTATTTAAAATATGGTTAGACTCATTAATTAATGTCACATTCAGGATTTTGGGTTCCCTTATTTATAAATTATTTGTCACTTTTTATACATAAGGACCTTTTTTTTCTTATTTTATGTTTAGTCAAAGCCAAAGAAAACAGTAATTAAATGTATTCAAAATTAAATATATGAGTGTATATATGTTGTGAACATGTTAAGATGTTCGTACAAGTTGACATTTTTTAAAGTTAATCCTACAATTTGCAATTCCTTCGTCTTAAAATACATTATTTAATTACAGGATAGATTGTTCTAGTTAGCTATATTCATTAATACTATCCTTGCATTTTCATTTATTAAAATGACATGGCTATTACGTATTCATGAGTAATATAACTGTGGACGTTATAACTTTATAATGTGTCTACAAATACTTATATTTGAGTAATATGAATTAAAATAGTCAAACATGACTCCTTAATATATCGATGACTCATCCAATTTTCAAATATTGTATTATCCTCGTTCCCGTGTATTGTAAATCCTTTATTATAAATTATTCGTCGCATTTTTTATAGTAACCTTTACCATTTACATATACAAGTTAAAATTGTACACATCACATACTAAACTGCATTAACAATATACATAAACAAGTTTTGACTGTTCAAAATTGTATAAGAATCGGAATCACAAATTAAATACTATTTTCGTGATGCCGATTCCTAAAAAGAAAAGCCACTCGATTCTCAAGATTAACGATTCTGAATAATTGTCCCATCATTTACATCTATAACATATTATACAAGGCGGCAAATCAAAACTGATAATTTATTCGAAGCTCTGTATCTCCGTTGATATTACTTAAGATGTCTTAAAAAGTATTTTAAATTTCCCATTTGTATTTTATTAGTATAACTACAATGTAATTTCTTAGATCAAAAATATACCTCAAGGGAGCACTATATACAGTATAACCTCTATAAACGCTCGATTCTGTATGAGAAACGACAAATAGACTCCATCAACATGATTATATTATTATTTCTTATAGCATATATGCCTTATTTTTAACTCGGCACATTCAAACAACGAAATTATGTTCGTTAACGAAAATTTACAATTTTGTGGATATGCATTTTTTTATAACCAAAATTGGATGTTTTTGAAAATTGGATCCATACCCATTTTAAGTGAAGTCTTAATAATAATAAAAACCCCACCAAAAATCATTGATGCTAAAGTCACTAAGATGGTAATTTCAATTTGCGTTTACTTCAATATCTCAGCTTTTCAAAAAAGTACAATAGGGCAGTTTTCCAATTTCGAGCAGTATATTACTTATAGAATCCATATATATATATTACTGAATAATATTGCAAAAACTCTATTTCACTTTAGATCTCATAACTTTTAAGAAAAGTAATGATACCATTCCTATTTTTTGTTGTCACACTGAGAAAAGTAAAATCTATTTCTTAGCATTCATATAATTTGCATAAAAAAATGATCAGGCGAACTTTTGTAGGGACCAATTAAATGCATACAGACAGAAAGAACACATCTGGTAACAACTTTGAAAAATATTTGAAAACTTATTCAGACTTTACATGGTTATGTATCTAGGTAGAATATAAAACTTTCAAAAATGAGTTTTTACATATAAACAAATTTTTTGCAAAGTTTTCTTAGATAGATACATATTTTTTTTTTTATAAAAAGTATAAAGCAATATTAACTTTTCACTCTTTTTCATTTTTTTTCCTTCTTATATTTATCACCGTCAACACAAAACCAGGCTCGAATAAGTTTTCTCACAATTGAGTGTGAATACATTTGTATTCTTAGAAGAATTATCGTCAATTACAACAAACAAGTTCTTGTTAATAAACCTTTGGATGTTTTTTAAATTGAACATTAATATAGCTAAAATTGATCTTCGCAATAAAACAATGATACATTTATATAAATAATTTATTTGACAGGTGCTATATCGGGCCAATATAAGTATTTCAAATCATATAAAGGTTCTAAACTATGCCCTACATTTTTGAGTATCTTAAATCATCTTTCGAATTTAAATAAAAAGCCTATAATTAACTTAAATATGTCTATGAGTTATTAAGGCTATATTTACATATGAAATAAAATAATAAATTCGGATTTTCGCACTTTCTTGTTTTTTATTGAAGGTTATAGAACACTTTTTGTTTTGTTATGTAAATCAATATTATATGTTGATTGAATGAACGATTTTATGGAATTAATAGCGTTAGTATCCGCCATTGTCGAGAGTATTTAGACGTCGGCTAACAGACAAACTTTGTTCTAATAATATAGAAGATCCCTCATAATCAAATCTTCAGTGTTACTCTCAGTTTTTTTATGACGACTCCCACACTTAGTTACTCCATACTCAACCAATGAATACGACGTGATGAGCCAACGAGTACTTTGGTCTCTAGATTACCACATGACCGAGCTTTAACTATACATGCTCGTTGTTATAAATGAGTACTTAACTTATATTTAAGACACATTAAAAATGATTGTACATAATCCAAACATACATGCCGACAAACTTAGATAATATATATCTAATAATATAGATATATCAACAAATTAAGTATCCCAATAACTGGTTCATGATGGTTCTTGATATGCATGTATGTGGATTTACCGATAGTTGCATAAATACACAGAAAATTTAAAGAAGTTTATTGATTATTAACGTTAATTTTTTTGAAGTGCAAACAATGTATTCTACATATTAAACTGAATATGGTTTCTTTATATAACTTCCATTGCCCACACAAATGATTTCTAAACGCCAGTGGAAGGTCTCAAACACCCTCATGTTTTAATAGTTTTACATGGACACTTAGCACTGATTGCTGCTGTCATTCAATGAGTCCAAATTTTCGTGACGTGAAGCACAAGTTTTCTTCTCCATTTTCTACAACACTATGTAGTCCAGGGGATTCAGATCAGGATATTATGGGGACAGAATATCTTTATCTGCTGGTCCAAGTATCTACCTCGGGTCTTTACACTTCTATAGAAGCTTTTTATTTATGCAACTAGGAGTATAAGTTATTTGATTCCCATCAAGTCTTTTAATTTTGTTAATCAAAAATTGGCATCATATATGCTTATAAAAATCTAATTCATTTAAGGAATAAAGATTCTCGTCAATGATATGGAAAAGTGAGACAATAAAAAAATATATTCATATATTTTTATTCTCTTCAAATGTTAAATTATAATATTGAGCTATGATGTGATATTTTACTTTCGGGATAATCGATTAATTGATGGAAATGACATTTTTTATTTGGGAAAAAAAAATATAGATTTTTATTTCTTCAAAAGTTTGTTGGTCATTGAAGCACTGAATAAGAAAGTTTCATGGCTATAATTGAGTTATGGAGAAAGTATGTATGACACATGGCCTGAAAAGTTCCTGGCTTTAAAAAAACAACGTTTTTAGTTTTAAAATTATTATTTATTCACATTATGGAGTGTAGTCCCCATAACACTTTTCAAGCTAGGCTTGAACGGCATTTGTTCCATCAAGAAGCAGTGTGAAACGAAAACAAATAATTTTTTTTGATCCATTGTTCTGTAAATAGCACAAGTGGTGTTGCAGATAGCATAATAACTCACAAAGTTAGGAACAAACTGTTATAAAACTTTGACAGCTGTCTTATGATCGTGGGTACTAACCTAAAATGAGATGCATTTAAAAAAAAAAGCATAATCTAAGTGTGAAACCCAGAACTTTTTGGCCAGTTTATTACCTGTTTTATATACATGATAGAATTAAGTCATTTATCATTCCAGTAAAGTTTTTACAAATATGACATTCCAAGGACAAAACCATCCTTCTAAATTCACTTTATAAATAAAACACGGCCCCTTTTTTTTAAATCCATGGGATCTACAGCTGCAAAATAAATACTCAATAATTTTTTTGTCATATATGTATAATTCCTTATGGAATTGTCAAAGAGAAATTGCTCTAATATATTTTTTATGAAACTTACTTTCTTGATGAAAGAAATAATATGTATGTTACAAATAGACTTGAAAAAATACTCAAAGAAGCAATATAAAAGTTTTGTCTTCTTTCTCATTAATTCTTTGAATTGGATCCCATCACGCATGTGGTATATTTATCCATCTATTCAACATACACACATATGTATAAATGTTGAATAAGTGTATGAATTGCTCTTGTTTTTTATTATTGTTATTCTAATGGAATTTTCATTAAGCATATCTATTTATCTTTGTTGTACAGAAGAACAGAGTTAAAGCAATTCTTTCTTATTTATGTATCTTTGTATTATTTCCCGGGAAACAAATTGTATTAAAATTACTGAATACCATTGGATAATAACAAGTTGTAAGAAATTTAAGTGTTTCCTTTTATATTTCAGAAGAAATAATATATTATAAGCTAGTTTTACCTAAAGAGACTTCAAGAAAAGATGCAACAGTCCTATCATTAAAAAAAATCTCTTGAAATATCAATAGGTTTTGAGTTAATCGGTAGCATTTTAGGTATGTTAAAAAATAATTAAAATCAAATTTATAACCCTAACAATTTGAATGATATTTTAAAGGCAAGGAGCTCAGCTGTAATAACAGCTGTGACAAGGAGGAGAAGGAAATAAACAAGGGCAATAATTTCTCTGATGTTGATCCTCACTTTTACTCCAAGTCCTACATGAACTTACACTCAAAGGCCCCCACCTAGCCCTAATTTTTACTCTCAGTCTTTAATTAGCTAAGGCAGAAGTAATTAGTTTAAACTTAAATGTTTCCTTCTCAAGAAAATAATAGCAATACTAACAGATTTTGAAAATAAAAAAGCTTGTTCAGATTACCATATAGAAAAAGACAACCCCGCTTTTAGGACATCTTTTATACATCTCTGGACCTACTTAAATAGACTTCAAGGAAAGAGGCATCAGACTTATAAATGAAATAAAATTGTCTATTTCCACAATGAATATCTATTGATTCGCTTTATTGCTAGACTTGGGATTTTCGTAGATCAATATTACAATTATTCTCCTTGTATTCTCTAATCATTTTTTGATAGAGGATGTGTCAGTGAGCATATTTGAGTGATCAGTTTTGTGATTCGTTAATATTTTAGTAGCATCTCACATCTTTTCTTTGAGCTCTCCTGTCCTCCCACATAATCTTAATTATCATGTTCTTCAATTACATCATCATCACTAATGGAACGCAGATTGTTTTTTAGAGTTCGAAGGGTCAGCTTATTTTAGCTCAATCACAACAGAAAAAAAAGTGATGAACAAGCTAACTTTTATTTATTTTAAACAGTAATATACATACCGGGTGTTCCATTGAAATCTGAACACTCATTAATTCAATGATTAATGAAGGTTGAGTGATTGAAATTAATTCATACTTACAAGCATAAATAATTAACTACAAAATAAAATAAACTTGAGCTCTGTAGCTTACGTAAAAGTTGAGGAAATAACACTTGAACGTGATCGACGAATTTTCTTTCACGCACTCCATGCATTTGAACGTCTCCAGGACCACCGTGTACGTCGTTAGCAAGTCCAAAAGTTTGGAGAGGAAGAAGGACTCTACAAAAAAGGCCAAACTGGATCCGGAGGAGTTAATGAGAACAGCCAAGTCTAATCCCTTACAGTCTATGTGGGTCTATGCCAGAGATATAGGGGTTTACACCCAAATGGCCAGAGAGCTATTATAATAGGGGACGGAAAGAGCCTAGTGAGGGTTGTAGAGACCATTTTTGATACCAGCAAAGAAAGAAAACCCTCTCCTCCGTTGCATGTTGACTTTTGAATGAGTATTTTAGTTCCTTTGGACTCTTTTTTGACACTTTTGCCCCCTTTACACTCCTGATGCCAACCTCCCCCCTAGACCGAGGCCCTTAAAGCCACTGGCAGCCCCCAATGTGACATTATTACAGATAACTACATTGGCAGTGGGCACCAGGTATTTTGCAGTCACCTGGAAGCCATCATAAGGTTGGCTACACTAATGATTAGGAGAGCTCAGACATACATCTATTTATATTATTAATTCTGTTCAAATACTGTAGTTAATTAATAAATTATATCCTTTTGAAGTTTAAAATTCAAGGTATTCAGATTTTAATGGACCACTCGGTATTTTCGATTTTAGGACCGATGGTTATCATTTTTCTTTAATAATTTTTTTATCAGAAGAAATTTTAAATAACTTTTTCGGGTTTTAATATAAAGTTTGACACTTTTCTAACAAATCCCGGGAAAACCAGGATCACGGGACTCGGAAAGGTTAATCTTTCTATGTATTGTAGGGCAAGTTATTAAAAAATAAATATGATTGTAAAGATGTATATCATTGGTGCGTAGGAAATAGAAAATAAAGTTTAAATGTTTAAAAATCATGCTTATTTTTTTCTTCTTGGTTTGAATGCCTATATTTTTAATACTTTGTTACCTCTTCTTTCTTCCTGAGATTTTAAGAAAAAAAAAAGTGATCATTATAATCTTCCAAAAAATGTATGTTATTTCAAAACAAAAAAAAATATTTCCTTATGTATACATATGTTGGTGGATTAAACTTTCTTGACATCCTTTACAAAGAAAATAATAATTGAAATATATAAGAGTCTAAATTATGTACTTGCTGTAAGTGTTTATTCCTATTCATATATCATGCAAAGAATTTACTTTTTGTGACTAATGTTCCATAGTATCATTGTATTCTAACGTTATTATATATCTATGACTCTCCAATGGTTAATAACCAACTTTGATATTATAGCATACACAGAATACTACTTCATTTTAATTACCTTTAATAAAACCCTCAAATATGTGTATTGGTAGTTAAAAATTAAGATTATATACATCTATATTAATAAAGCAAACTTTGCGTCTCTGTCTATTTGAAAAACAGTCACATGTTGCACTGATGTTTAACATAAATATGTTTTCATCTAAGGAATAACAATGCCGTCATATTAATGAAATTGCACAGGTGTGTTTAAATAGCATCGAATATGTTTCTGTTTATTATCGGTCTCTTATGTATATCATAATTAATATGCACTTTCAATGTACGTTAAGATTTGAACAAAATATATAGGCCGCTATGTAAAAATGAAATACTTTGACAGGCGCGCGTTTTTTATTCTGCACAATGGGAGCGCTGTTTTTTTTAAAGAGCACTCTAGCTACTAAAGGACACATCATTCATCCCATAATTTTACATTTTTGAAATCAAACTCTTAAAATTACCATTCTTTCATTCTTTAACACAAAACACATATGAACTGACCTGAATATTGTGTAGCACCCTGTCAGTGTGCTCATAACAAACAGAGAGTAACACTAAGTGCTTGTTATGGAGTTATTTTCTATATTAGTATGGCAAATCTATATTATTAAATCATCATTTGACTGATGTTGGTTAACGCTATTAATTCCGAGCAATACCGGGACTGCCGTTAGTACTTATATTGTATCAGAGGAAATTAAATTTAATAAAATACTGATTTCTTACATTGCATCAATCAATTAATATAGAGTGGCTGGTTTAGGCTCACATGCTTAATTTCGTACGTAGTTAGTTGAAGAAAATGACGCAAGTGCGTCTAAAATGGGTTCAAGAGAATTATAATCTTTGCTTTTTCCATTTTCTAAGTGTTTATCGATTAATCATGTCAATATCTGTTCATTGTTAATACACTCACAAAGTTATTTAAAAGATTCTTTTGAGTCCTTCAGGTCAGTGACGACAATTTTTTAAACTGATGTTTTTAAAGCAATTTTGTTAATAATGAAAAAAAAAAATGACCTGAATTTCCGTCTCATACTTGAGTAGATACATTTCTCAATTTGTCTCCCTTTGAATAAGCCGTTCGCCGATACTATTATTTTCAAGGAAAGAGAACAATCGTTTCTGTTATACGTTGCATGATAGATACCGTATTTAAGATAGATTTGTTCCTTTTAGTTGGAGCTTCAGATCTCACAGTTTTTATAATATTAACAGAAAATTGATTAATGTATTTCAATAATGATGATTGATGGTATAGACTATAATCATAGCGGACTGATGCTATGTAAGGTTGTTCTAAGGAAGGGGGCGGGGGGAAGATGAGTTAGAAGCATTTATTTAAAATCAGATTTCTAAAAATATACATTATTTCTGTCATTTTTGGTATATATAAAATATAGAGCCCCTGCTGCACTAAGTGGCCAAATACAGCTTCCCCACGTGAATTTCATAGCATGAAATAACTTTATCAAGCGTGTCCCTGCAATTATTGGCCAGAAGTCACACAAACTATTGCATATATACTACATAACCGTATAAATAAACTTGCTTTTTAACAGTATTTTTTTAAAATTGCATAGATTGTCGTGTATATGACAAATAAGAAATCACCTTCTATATACTTGTAGTCTCTATTAAAAGTAGTTGATCAATAATATTCTCATAGTTTTTCTCGCTACTCAAGACTTAAAATTTATCCTTTATTGTATTCTTTTATCGACTATTTTCAACTTTTGAATTATTTTAAAATAACAAACCTGGATTAATAAGTGACCTACAGACCGCAGGAAGACAATCCCCCTTTGTTTGTGAGGGTGGAGAAGATTTTGGCGAAGAGGAGAGGAAGAATGAGCGTGGGAGCAGAGAAGAGGACAGCAATTGAAAGGAAGTCTCATGTCCGCTATTTAGATTCTACTGCATAAGACTGAAGGAGAAAGATGGAAAGGAAAAAAAAACCCTGAAATATTTTCGATCTTTAAAAAGTGTTCAAGACATAGCAGGTTAAAACCAATAGGCTCATTTAAACTGCAAGACACTTTAATGCAATAATTTTATCGGAAAAACCAAGGAGGAAAGGCTCTGCTCTTTTAAATGTGATGAACGCAACTTCATATTTATAGGTCGTGTGAAATGAAGAAGGACTTCAGGCATCTTGCATCTAAGATCCTTTAGCAATAAAATTAAGGGAAAGGGCATGCACTTTTCCTTTTCACACCTATGGAAGGAGGCAGGGAGATGGCCATAGCAAGAAACTTATTATTTTTAATTAAAAAATAATAATGATTAATAAAATAAATGAATGCACGAGGCCTTTGGAGTTGCAAAAAGGTCACTTGGCTTTTTACCTCATATGAATTGGATATTTTAATGAAGGAATATGACACCTCTTTGACAACCTAATTTTACAAAGCTTCTTACAAAATACAATATTTTGATTCAAAGAGTTCCAAATAAGCACAGGATCATCCCAACGAGATAGTTTATTGTTTCGAGCTATCTTCTGGCCTATTAAATATTAGTCTTTTTTCTTCTTTTGTTATATCTAAATATATTAATAAAAATGGCTGAAGCATTCGGATGAGTAATTATAAAAAATTTGTAACTTGATCTGAGAAATCACTTTTTCAATTTACCCTGGCTTACCGCTTTAAACCGGCTTGACTGTATATTTATGGTCATTTTGTCGAAAGTTTTTCGCCGACTATGGAGCACAGAAAGTTAAAATATCGGATTTGAATAAATGAGCTTACAGCTCATTTATTCACTGACCTTTAAGACTACTTTATTAAGTCATACGAAATATTACTTACAGATGTATAAGTTTATAAGGATACCAAACAAATATATGTGTACGCTTGAACTCAAGTTGCACAGGTTCGATTCACTATCTCTCTTAGACAAGAAAATATGCTTTATCTATATGGACTTCAAAGACAATTCCTAGCTCAGATGGAGTAATTATAAAACAGTAATGTTATTTCAATGCAATGAAATGTTGATCACAGAAGAAGATTTCAAGATCGAAATAAAGAAGAATCAATATTTTAAATATTGTTAGTAATTACTTTATTTGAATTTGTACGAAGCGCGGTAATATAAAAAGA
Source organism: Lepeophtheirus salmonis (assembly GCF_016086655.4). Lineage (NCBI taxonomy): Eukaryota > Metazoa > Arthropoda > Copepoda > Siphonostomatoida > Caligidae > Lepeophtheirus > Lepeophtheirus salmonis. The sequence continues at coordinate 17,277,574 of NC_052132.2, forward strand.
TATTAATTATTACGTATTCATTACGTGGTACGATTATCGTTATATTAAAATAGTAAATGATTAATATTAGTATGATAATTTTGTATATTTACTTGTAAACCCCCTTTAAAAATAGAATCACTCAAAAAATACAAAATCGAACCTAAAATCTTTTGAACTGCATATTATTTGATTAGGTATTTTTTTAAAGAAAAATTGAATATTTTTCTATAATATGATGTTCCTGATCAATATGAATGATGAATAATTTATAAGGGTCTAAAAGGTCCTTTTTAATCATATTTTAGATTAAAAATGGAAATATGTCATGTTCAGAATAAGATACATAATCAATGGAAATATTTTTATAATTATATAAAAAGAAAAACCTTTACATCAGTTTTATTAATCTTACTTAAATTTGGCGATTGTCTTAATGATAAAAAAATTACTCAGAAATATTATAGAACCGAATTAAGATAATCGCAGATTTTTCTGAAACTCAATGATCGAGATAAAAAATGAGATCAGTTTTGCATCCTGGGCTAAAATAATAATTATACAGAGTGGTCGAGATAAATTGAATTTTTTTTTACAGGCTTATAAGGAACGAACTGGATGAGGTAGAAACATATTTTTTAATATTTGAATGCAACATTAATTCTTCTCTTGATAACCTCATCCACAAGGCACCGGGACTTTAGGTAGGACAGGGATACAATTTTGTCACTATAGAGGTAATGAACTTATTCAGGGCCTCCACAGATGAATGATACCTAGCACAGACCGTGAGGTTTAACCTTCCCAAAGATATAAATCCCTTGGGGTCAGGTCTGGGTTGTTTGCAGACCAAAAATGTGGGCTATGAAAGTGAGTGTATTTTGTGCCCAAGACATCCTGCACTTTTTTTTGCCAAGTGGGCCGGTGCACTGTCGTATATGAAGGTGTAATTTCTTTCTTGGGATTCTCCATTTATCCAAGATTTGTAAATTAAATGTGAAAGACTAGAACCAGTATAATGGCAAAACTGGATTCGTTCAAGGTCGCCCAGGACTGCCCAAGCTTTCGGCACTTTGTTTCTGAGGGTATCAAGAAAGACGGATATCATTTAAAGAAATTGATTTTTTTATTAAATGCACCATTCAAATAATAAAAAATGTATAGTTATATACCATATAGTTTGTTCGTTATAAGCCTTTAAGAATTGTCCCAATTTATCTGGATCACTTTGTATTCTTGGCTTTATTTCATTGGTAGAAATTTTGACCTTAAATTTGTACCCCTGTGTTAGCCACCTCCATATTTTCTGTTTTTTTTTTGTTCTTTGTCCCGGTAATAGTTTTCAATATAAAAAATACATTTTTTTTTCTTTTTCCAACTTTAAAACAACAGATGGAGGTCTTAGACTTATTTTTTTCAATGCTGAAGTGCTATTTTAAAACATTTTTTAGTTTCTAATTTGTTTTGTTGCATTTTTCATATCCAACTTTTTTTTAATGAAATACTTTTTTTATGCTGTATACGTAAATAAACATATTGTGGTATTTTCAATCATTTTGATGAAAAAGTAAAGAACACACATCTTATCGCTACAGAATAAAATATGAAAAATAATTAAAAAACTCTGTAAAACAATTCAAGGCGTTCTAGAACATAATTCAAAAAGAAGTACTCATTATTCTAAGGAGTAATTAAATATCTCTCTCAAGGTAGAAAACTGAAATGCTTCACAAACGGAAACCATACGAATGAAGTTCCTTGTCTTACATATGCATATTGCACAAGGAATCTAGAATAAGGATCCGATAAAAAAAATGGGGGTGGCCTTTGTTTGGATAGAGGTCAATGCTTGGTGTTTCAGGAGACGAAATAACCCTAATCTTAGACTTCTGAATTTTACAAGAAATTTAGTTACTGCAGTGCTGAAAACATACGGGATAGCGAAGAAGCGTCCAGGGCACAAATATCTATTGGTGGTAAGTGCAGGAGAAAGTGTTCGACTCAGCAAAGAATGCAACTGAACTGAAACAGTAGAGCAAGTTATAACTAGATGTAAGAATGTAAAGGCCGCGCACCTTATATTTGCAAAAAATACAAAGTTCCTTTACACCCAGAATGCATGGAACGTTATCACATACAGGATTAAATACTCCAGTATCATTTTATGTTGATTTATAAACTAATATTATGACTCTTTTTCTTTTGAAATTCATCATTATGAAATAAAATCAATATTTGTTAGATTATTACCGAGTAGGAACATATGTACCCGGTCAGAATTTCTTTAGAAGTAAGTAAATTTTAAAATTTCATTGTTTTAAATGAGTTTTATTACAAATATCAGACAAGCAAATTGACTATAAACTCAAACTTTGATGCAGATAATTCTCGGCATGAATGTTTTAATATTGATTAACCTTTTGGCACCATCTACACAAAAGTAATTACTCTGGAATATTTTATTGGAGTGAATTGGTTGCCAAGTTGGTTAAAATCTCTCATTGCAATGTAGACGAGTTAAAGGTCGGCATAAGGGATCACTGAAATTCGAAATAGCAATATATTGATAGCTACTTGTGTAACTATTTATTCTTTGAAAAATATTTGTCTTATGATTTTTAGGTTTAAATATATTTACCTATTTGAATTTGTTACACATAGAGAAAAACATATTTGTGTATGAATGAGTGAAATAGAAGAAATACATAGTATTTCTGATATTGACATTTCGCTATCATTTGCAGAAATTATACATTCATATATATACATAAACATATCTGACTTGATGTTAGGGAAAATATGAAGAAAATAATGTTTTTGACATACATCATAAGTTTCAAAAGCTTAATTGTATTCACAAAAAATAAGCAGATTTGTAAAATAAAAATAAATGTCATTTAACAAATCACAAGAATTAACGAAGAAATATCTATTGATATACAAAAAAACTCTATTGAACATGATCTAAATATAAAATATCTTTATTTAGATAATTTTTTAATGTTACTGTAGAAAGTGGGGACCCAAAACTTGCAATATCATTTAATCTTAATTTAATCTTTTGTATTTTTAATTACGAAGTTGCACTACACAACCAAACGGCAGTTGAAATAAAAATAAACAAGTTTGGGTTTTATATCGTGTCTTTAGGTGTACAAAATGTCTGTGCAACAACAAAATAACAACTTTTATGTGATCTCAACCGCTATCTGTGCCAAATAGGCTGCTGATACTTTTGTCCGCATTTCAGTCCGGACTGTTTAAAATATGAAGAAGCTAATTGAGTTGAATTTTAATGCTGATAAATTATTCTATTGAATTAAATGTCATATACTCGGTAGTTTCTACAGACAGAAATACACATAATTTTTTGGATTTAAAATAGCCTTTTTGGGTCAACTGGGATCACTATAATAATATAATATTTATTTATACTTAATCATTGTAACTCCATCTGACCAATTAAAGGATCCTTATAAAAAATAGTCGCAATAAAATAATAAAAAATGGATATATAGGATTTGAAAGGCCATATCGGGGTTAATATAAGTATCATTAACCAAAGTAAAGGTTACCAACTTTTATTAGCTCTTAATTAAGAGCTTTAATTACTCAATCAAGCGACAGATGAAGTTAAAAACAACAGAGTTTTTTATCCTATGTCTCTAAGTGTAAAAATTTTGGAACAAAAAAACCGCGTATGTAATCTCTTCTGCTCCAGTGTCAGTGCCGAGAAGGCTACAAAGACCGCTGACCATTACAGCCCCATACAAAACCCTATGAACAACCAAAAGTTCTGCAGTAACAAAATGTCTGTCTTCTAGCCTGCCTCCATGTGGCCCTCCTATAGCCCTGACCTCATCCTCTTAGACTTTGCAGATTGGGGTGCCTTGAAAAAAAATGTCTACCACACCTCTCATCTATCTGCTCCGAGCTGCTATCATGACAGCGTGGTACGCAATGTAGTGTTCTAACTGTCCTTATTAGGGACAGAATACTGCTGTCCCATACAGTTCAGTCCTGCATATCAGTCATAAAACTTATAAAGTACTCTCCTTGATGACGTCAATCATATTTTTTTAATAATGAGTTCTGGTACTGATAGTCTGAAAGGCTAACATTCTTATGGACTGTTCTTCAGACTAGATAGCCTCAATAAAAAATGAATGAAACAACACTAACTCCATGGACACACCTTAGTCCTTCATTGCCACGAAATGCCAATCTGAAGGAGGAAATATTGAATAAAAAGGATGGAGAAATATATTATTAAAAGATATCACCAATTGGTTTTGAGTTGTATTTTCTTGATTTCATATTAATAACATTTTTTGTAATGTAGTCATGCTATTGCAGGTTGTGAGTACCCGCTCTTATATTTTTGTAAGCTGTACCTAGCTAGTTCATCATCATTCTTATTAGGTCAAAAAATGAAAAAGGAAATCGGTTAAGGTACATATTTAATATAAGATATGAACACATTATGTAAATAATGATATAAGTATCAAAGGTTACCCCTAAGACCCCAGACCTTGGACAAATACATTCTTATTTAAATAACCATGGATAACCAAGAATTAAAAAGAAAAAAAAAACCTTCTACACTCAAAATACTTACATATACTAAGTGAATATGTATAAATTGAAATCGATCATGACTCTTCAAGGATGAATCATAATTTTATTATTTATTACCATATTATTTATTTAAAAGAAAATATGTTCCTTAGATGCCTTCCGAACTTACAAAACGTACAGGGTGGGGAAGAAAAACTTCGATCCTTTTATAATTTTTATTTTTCGGAAAAATTTGGGGAATAGAAATGATTATAGATAGCATTGATTATTATAAAGCATATAGACGAATACTTACGGCAGAAATTTTACACTCCTTTCCTTATATGACAGCCTCCACACGAGGGCTCAAGTTCAAGTAGATAATAACTGATCAGAAAGGTCGTGTCACTCCATGGTGATGGCGGATTTCAGAGAATCCGCGCTGACGTGATTGGTCATTTTGGTCTTAGACAAAAAAAAACAAAGCTGAGCTATGGCTAACTTACCACACAAGAAAAAGACACTTGAACGTAATGGACGAAATTCCATAAGCGCACTCCAAGTAGATGGGCTTTTTCAGGACCAGTTTTTACTCTGTTAGCATGTTTGAAATGTTGAAGAGAAAGAAAGGCTTTGTCAAAAAAGGTCCAACTGTACTTACCCGGAGTAGTAATAGAAAACATCCTTGACCAGTCCCTTCAAGTATATGAGGTTCCATGCAAGAGATATAAGGGTTTCTCACATGACTGTTCATAGAGCTACAGCAAAAGTGGGCGGAAAGAGCATTTTGAGACGGGAGAGGCCACTTTTGACACCAGCGATCAAATAAACCCATCTTCTCGGGTGCAAGACTCTTTTAAATTAGTCTTTTGAAATCTTTATTGACACTTTTGTCCTCCTACAGCCTTGATTCAACCCCCCCTCAACTATGCCTTTTGGGTGCATGTCCAGAGGAAGATCTACAGTGTCCGTCATCTGAACACCGAGGTGCTTAAAGCAACTGTTAGACAGCACTGCGACGCCATGACAGAGGACTATATCCACTGTGGGTGCAAGGCCTTCTTCCACCGCCTGGAATCCATGACCCTCGCTAAGGGCGGCTCCATTAATGATTATGAGAGCTCACACTCACTTCTATTCATAGTATTGATTTTGTTGAAATTCTATAATTAATTAATAAATTATAACTTATTGGAGTTTAAAACTCAAAGAGTTTAGATTTTAAAAGACCACTCAGTAGAAACTATTAAATGTTTTTTTAAGCAACCTCCTAAAATCAATAGCAAGAGATAGAGCTTTTAATTGAATTATAAGTTTTTTCCCCGCACCCTATACACAGTAGGTATGTAAGAAAAAAACAATGATGTTATTCACTCATAAAAGTGTGAGAAACTCTTAACTTATACAAGAGCCGTTCTTCATTCACTACAACTCCTTAGACCAGTGTAATTACTTCATTTTCAATTGCTTTGTATTTTTAAAATTGTTAAACAAAGTTAACTGAAATCAATATATATGTATAAAGAAAGTTTTTTATTTATTTTAAAGCTTCAACTCTTGCGTAGCAATAGTGTTAATCATAAAATTGTCTATAACTAATTTTTTAATCGACCAAAGAAAAATTATATATTTTGTCCTTTTTTTTAAATAACAGATTGATATATAGCATAAATCATGGTTATATTCGTATAAGTATAATATTTGATCCAATGGAAATGTGATACATATAAATGAACTCTTTAAAAGCTTTGCTATTAACTTTAACATGACCTTTTCCACCCTTTTATACTTATACATAGACAAGTATCTATCTATGTGCTATTTATACAAATACTTTTTTACGGGGATGCCCCTAAATACTGACAAAACTCAAATAGGTTTAGAGTTATCATTGTAAAAAAAACCATTGATTCATTGTCAGCAAAGTTTTTATAAAATAGTTTTTATTTATTCTTCATATACGAGGGAAGAGCTAGTCAATAAAAGTAGTCAGTACTTATTTATTCAGTTCAGTACAGTCTTAGGACCGGACCTATCAGTCTGTGAGACTAATACAAGAACTTACTAAATTTTTTTTGAAATGAACGACCAAGCTTAGTAAGTTTTTAGGACTGAACTGAAGCGGACCGAGACTGAACAAGACGGGACTGCAGTCTTCAGTCCTAAATCAAGATAAACACAACCCTAATAAAGAAATTTCTTAATTTCTTGACATCTGGCCCACCTCTCAACATTTTTGTTTGTGTCATAATAAAGTATTTTCTGTGGGGGCCGGATTCAACTTATCTAATTGAGCAGCATAGCCCAATGATTTAACGTGTATGATTACTACTGGAAGCAGAAACTAAAGTCATGATGCTATAAACTGCCAATAACCAGTCCAGTAAGGCACCCTTGACGAGGATCAAAATTAACTGCATGGAGTATGTGAGGAAATAAAGAGACTATGAGGGAAAGAGGCGTCAAATATATCAGTCAATCATATTTTTTCTTATCCCTAATTCTGATTCGTCTAAAATATTGTGTTTGCGCAGTTCATTGACGTTTTTTAACTAAGATTAATCTAATTTAACTTGATAGAAGTAAACTTTTTGGACAGGGTTACATATTTTTCTTTCGAATAAGTTAGAAACATAAACTAGCAAATAAAACCATAGTTCATATTATTTGAATCATAATTATACTCTAAGAAATTATATAAGCTATTTTAAAACAAATATACATAACCGTAATAATACCTGTACGAATGGTATATTCTATATTTTTTTATCGAGGTTACGCGAATCCTGAACATAATTCTTATATATAGCTTTTATTTACTTTTTATTTTAACCATCTTGCCTATTCTTTCTTTTTTAACCTCTTTAGTGAGAACCATCAGCAGAAGAAATGTATCGTACCATGAGCAAATTCCTACTATAGGGAAGAAGCTTAGACCTTTCAATAAGATGGGATTCTCTCTCACACGTACAAATAAGACACAAGGATAGTACAAGACTCATCTTTCTAGCTTTTGAGAATCAACTCTTGGACTCTAACTAGTCTGGATTGAAATCCAATAGATTTTGTAATCTAGTCCATTTTAGAGAACTGGCTCGGTAAAAATCCCAATGAAATTTTGGATAGAATGAAAACTTCCCTTATTAAGGGTTGCAGCTATATTCCCATGAATGTGGCAAGTACCTACTGTCAATGTCACGCAGAAGTTTCGCGTCCAAAGTGATGGCTATTTCTAAAATGACCACTATGTATTTATAAATCAAACCCCGCCAAATTTCAAATCTAAGCATTCTATGAAAATAAACCTAAAAAAGTGGAAAAAGAAAATAATTGCAAAAAGAATAAAGAGGCTCAAGGCTGTAATTTCTGCTAATGACGGCCATTGGGATTAATTTTTTAATCACCTATTGATATGATATCCATAAGTTTTTAGAATATAAATATAGAAACCCAAAAGTTATGTACGATTATTTATTTTACAGTATTTAGTGTTGACCCTCTAAATACATTTATGTATGAATAAGTTATAATTTAAACATAGGTAGAAATGTCTTTTCATTAGGTCAAAGAGTTAAGCTTTTTTTTTTCTTTGCCTTAATAATTTTTCTATGTACCTACTTACTTATTATTTATGAGTAAAATGTTCTGGAATGTTGTTTTCTATCCGGTTCCTTATCTCTCACTCATTTCTTTGATTATGATAATGTTAAACTTTTAGGAATGTGTTTCTTTATATACCCGGCGTAGACACATACAGTCTTTTAAACTTCTTATTAGGAAAGTATGTTCTTCTTTTCCTATTGCTTTATTGAAACTTGATTAGGCAAAATACATTTATCCAAACATTTTATATTTAGTTAAATAATATAGACAACCAATTATGTTAGGCACACCTTCATTTAGAAAGTTTTATAGTTATGTAAAATATTAAATTATTGATTTTGAGTGAGTATCTAATTATCTTTTTATACGCGATACTATTTATGTTGACTCTTCATTTTCGTTATATCAAACAGTAACGCTTTTATGTTCTACTTAGATTTTATTTAACCCCAAAAATGTTCTCTTTACAGATTTGACAACTTATATTTAATAAAATAATAAATGGTTCCCCAAATCTTCACAGAACCCGCGACATGATTAAGACTGTAAATCATAAGCATTTTCACTAAAAAACCACGAAAATTAACATGGTAACCTTGGTAATTTGAAGAGTGCTTGAAAGAAATGTAGCTTAACTATCATGACGGTTCATTAATTTAACAATGATCAGCTATACAATGAAGGAGACAGAAACAAATCCAGCTTCTTATCTTATATGGATTTAGGCAGGAATTACTCCGTTTTCGATCTTTGATTGTTTTTTTGAGTCCAATAAGGACTTACGCTTATTAGTCTCTAGGAAATATAAGTACAGGGAAGAATAACTCCGTTTTCGACTCGCAATGTTCCCGTTAGTCCCTCAAGGACTTACACTTATTAATAATAATAACCCCTTTTCACGTTTCCAACAACAACAACAAAACTCGCACGCTAAAAAGTGCTTAAGATTTACAATCCTATAAATATTATGTTTTAACAAAACTGACGTATATCCCCAAAAAATGTCGCTAATTTGTTCCAAAAGGAGTGTCCTTAAACGAAGCAGTCGAGTTCCAAATAAACTATCCCAATAACAAATAACTCAAATAATATATTAATCTGTTTTCAACCATAAAGTTTGAACTTTAGCGCTACCCTTTTCAATTGTCTTCTTCTGCTATGTCTTTGCTAAGGACCTAACGTTTTTGTCATTAGTAGTGGTATTGTGTAGATCCTTCTTTAGGACTGAAGACGTCAGTCCAGTTCAGTCCTGAATATCAGTCCTAAAACTAATACAAAAAGTTCGATGGCGTCACTCAACTATATTTCTTCTATTTTAAATCAGTCTAGTGCTGAGAATTCGAAAGACTAGTCCTAAGTCTGGACTGGACCGAATAAATTAGAACTGACACAATACTACTTAGGAGTACAATAAACAGCAAAAGCTATGTTATGATTTAAAATCCTCTGAACAACAACACCCTCTAACGGGATGGGGCTAAATCACAAACTGAACGTGAGTCGTGTTTGATCTACATATAATGTTTTGTTATAGTTCTAACTCAAAGTTTCCTTGCCATTCTGTGGCGGTCTGGAATTTAAGAGTACAAATAAATTTTCAAAATGTATGACACGTACTTTAATTACTATTTGAATGAATTGTATGTATGTAACTCTATATCTAAGATAAAGATTGACCTTAAGCTATGCTACGTTCATGGTATACAAATGAAATTACATCTGTCCTTGTGATAACAAAATATTTAAAGTAAGTCCTGATAGCTTCCGATATCTTCATTAAGAATGCCTTGTCTTTCTGTCTTATCTACTTTGAACTATCAGTGCAATATATATATGTTATATGTATGTATTTACATATTCAACGAAGAAGTCTTGGGAGATGAATTTATAATTGGTTCGTGAGATACATACAAACGTCTTTTTCTTTTTTCTTCATTCAAAATTATAACAAAACTTATTCATCTCATTTTTTTTTCTCATTTCAAGTTAGACTGAATTGATTTTTGTGGAATTATTTTATCTTTATATTGAAACTTCTAGGTTATTTAATCCATCAAAATAGGCATATTTTTATTCATAGATGTATGTATTGTAAATATTAAATTGTTATTAAACCACACTGCGGCAGAAGAATTTCAATGAACCATGTTTATCATTAATGTTTTATACCCAATTACAGTAAAAAAAAATCTATCATAATAATCTTTGCACTTTAAATGACATTAATGAATGTTTTTTTTTTTCTTTCTGGTTTCGTTATTCAAGACAGCCATAAAAACATTTAGTGTTTAATTGCATCCTCTATAAGTTGTAAAATAGCAATAACTAGTCCTTAATGGTACTTATCTATAATTAAGTATCCTGCCTGGGGCAAAAGGTTATATTCATTTCGTTCCTTTTTTTCTAGATAGATAAAGAATATGCAGAAAAATCAGAATAATTTATGACTTCCATCAACAAAGTTGAACAGAATTATGTGATCGCCTCTATCTATCTGTTTGTAACCAGGATGGAGCAACATAACTATCATTTTTTTATAATACGTGGCAATAAAGCTGTAGAAGTAATAGTAAAGTGGGCGTGGTATAATTCTAGAAGCAAGACTTTAAAGTTTTCCATCATGCGTGAGAGTAGCGAGGAACGTGTGTTTGCCGCCGTAAATATTGCTAAAATAAATTGATATATTATTTTATAAAAATTAACTCATTGAAATGTAGCTTTTGCTTTAATTTCTAATATTGAAAAAACAATTTCTTTAATTCATTTTCATAATTTGACAACTTCTTTGAACACGAATAACTCCACAGATAATGAAGTTAGAAAGCTTAAATGAATAATATCATATACCAGATCATGCAAATATTGGAATTTGTTTCAGTTTGTACAAATCAGGCAAGTGGAACTTGATTTATTTCTGATAAACCAAAAAAATTTACCCCATTTTGTGGAATCTCATATAAGTAATAATTCAATCAACTCATCAAAATGGGGGCGTCATCTATCTAATAAAAATTTCAAAACTTTGTAAAACAAAACTAATAAAACTTGAAAGTTACTCACCAAAGTTTCAGCCATTTGGGACCCGCAGTTGTTGTGTAACAGTCGTTTGAGTGAGCTGATGTAAGTGACTTCTCCAAGCGATGCTCCCATCTCTGTAACCCGTCCCGTCTGTAATTTCATTGGAAAAAGCATGTAGATGCACAGACTGCAGCTCTTCTCCGCACCCAAGTCTCTCTAAAAAAGGTTACAGACACTCTACCATGCTCTGTTAAGCTTTTTTGTAAAAAAAAGGAGGGTAGTTAACAGCGAAGAGAACCTCTTGATTGAACCAAGAAGTGGAGAATACAACAAAGAGGTCTTCACAGTGTAGCCTTTGAAATTGAAGCATCGACAACCAACAGCAAAGAGGTATTGGTTAAGGACCTAGATGTCAGCATGAAGGACTATCAGTACTGATGTCAAGAAGCTCTGAGCCTATTCTTATATCCTTAGAGGGTGCAAACACCATAACAACGCAAACTTTATCCAAGGTAAATCCCATCGATTTCTGGCCTCCAAACTTGTACCGCCCCTCATCACCAGATTGCTCGCTTCTTGACTATGGAACATGGGGCTTCGTGGAGAGAAATGCCTGCAATTTTCCCCCTAGAACAATTTTGACTTCCAAAAGGCCTCCGTTGTGAAGGAATATGATAATATTTCTAATGACTACGTCATCAAGGTGTGCCAAACCTTCAGGCCCAGACTTGAGTGGATAGTGGCTGCAAAAGGAGGACATTGTGACAAATAGTTCTTAATATTATAAGGTATAATTATTATAAAAAATGCTCCTGATACTATACAGACGTTGTTTAAAAATTAAAAATTACTTGAGATTTTCTTCATATTTTTTTTCCAAGATGTTTTGTATGTTGACGTACCAACTATCGCATTAAACTTATGCCCATATAAAGTTAAGGCCTTGAAAGAATTTATTCAATCAATCATATCAGATAACGTCGTACCATACTTACTTACATTTATAGCATCCCAAATATTTAATCTACACATTCTCATATACATATGGATGTGGATACAACTAGGATTAATGAAATAAATATATCATATTATTAATTTAGTTAAATTCAACAGAAGATATGAATGTTTTTTTAATGGGTCTTTAATGGATCAGATGGAGTTGCATTGTTTAAGTATGAGTAAACATTATAGTAATACAATTACTCCAACGGACCTTGGAATCTTCTTTGAAGTCCATATACAATACATACGGGGTTGATCTTATCAGGTGGTACACATTTTATTATTTTCAATTTCTTAAGAGTAAAATTTTAAGAAAATGTATTGTTAAGACATTTATTTTCAAAAATGATTTTTGCTTGTCACAACTTTTATTCAATATATGAGCCCTCACCTGTAATATATGCCTCAACAAGAGGCCTAAATCCTTTGCAGACCTTTACTATGTAGTGAAACACGAGCTTGATCCACTCCTTCTTGATGGAAGCCTCTCGAGACTTGACATTCCTATGAGGAGTAGCACACAACCACTCCTCGAGGCGCGCCTAGACTTTAATAGTGCAAGGGGGTCGTGTCTGGTGATGTCCTCTAGTACAAGGTCCCTCTCGTACGAAAAGTTGTCTCCCAGGAAGGCCTGGATCTTAGCAGCGCAATGACAAGGAGCCTCGTCTTGTCGAATACAATGTTGTCCCCAAACTTTTTTTCTAGTTTATGGTAGCACGTTCTTATCCAAAAGTTCGATGTAAGCGTTTGCATTGAGCCGCTATTTTCTCTCCCCAAAAATGTAAAGGCAGATGTTGCCAATGCTGGCCATGGGATTTTTTGTTCTGAAGTTATGTCTCACCAAACATGAGACATTGTCTGGTTGTTCGGTTGTGAAGTAGCGGATGTTCTCACAAAATGATTGAGACTCAGTGTGGTTTAAAACCCCTATACGCTAAATGGATACCTAAGGCCCATGTCATATGATTTTGACTTATGGAGCAGAAACAGTCCGCTCAAAAATTTCTGAATTTATTCATAGTGACATCAACGGGCAAAATTTTTCCATCAGATAATAGCAAAACTTTACCCAAATTTGTATTGGCCTTGAGAAAATTTAGAATACTTTTCTACACTTTCCAAACGCATCAGCTTGCTTTGTTCTTGTTGTCCTCCTAAAATGTGTACCTCGACATAAGATCACGTAATATATATTTCCATCTCTAGGAATAACTGAAACGCGAACCTACACACATAGAGTTCAAGAGAACAATTTCTCCGGAGCAGGTTGTTGTAGTGTATTTAGAAACTACAAAGGTTCTTCTTTCGTTCCTTCTTCCCTTCTTTTTTCCCTTTCTTTTATTCTTATTTAATATGTGTATATGTAAAGTACTGTTCTATCTTAATAGTATAAATAGCTGTAACTCTCATGTATTTATCAGAGTAGAGTCGAGTAACAATTTATGTCTATAACATGCTTGTTTATATATAACTCCTTTTAGTCTCATTCCTCTACGTATTCTTCTTGTTTCTCTCGGTTGCCTGGATTCCTAGTATTAAATAGTTTGTGTCTTTCAACCTAGTGCAGACACAACAGTTGTCCATTCAACTACGTCGTTCCATTTTGATAATCTTTGACTCAAGGTAGGTCCAGACGAAATAATCCATCAGATTTAGGTAGGAGGAGTAAGGAAGCCAAATGTATTCGTACTGCATTTTTTAAAGACTGATCAAGGTCGAATTTGACTAGAGACCGTTACAGGCCGAACAAAGGACCAAAATAGTTTGGTCTTAAAAAATTTTAAGGTGATCAAAGACCGATCATACATTTCTAAACCGAAACACAACACCAATAAATATGTATAGTATTATGATTTTTATTTTGTATTAAAACTCCTTGTTATCAATATGGCAAAGATATTGCACAAAAAGTTATATATCTACATTTGAAATATAAATATGTCAATCTACATACAAATACCTAATGTTGCTCTAGATATCTTTTGATATTAAAAAAAATTGACATCCAGCAGGTTCTTCAGAAACCGAAAAAAACAAAAACAAAACTACAAGGATAAAGAACGATACTGAACTCGTACATGTATGTTATAGATGAAAATAAAATAAAACTTTTATTTATTCTTAAAAGTATAAAAGTTATGCAATAAAGAAGACAAAGCATTAAGCAGTGACAATCCTTTTTGCAATACATTTCTTTGCACAAAATAGTTTATATAGGACATATACTTTTTCATAAGTTTAATGGACAAAAAAAAATTTGAAACACAAGTAACCTCTATTACTTTTAATTTAATATATTAAACCATACCAACAATATGTATTAAGGAAAAGTGTTTCAACCGTTTATATATTACAAGTGGTAGTACCCGGAAATGTCGGAGTTATTATGGGTCAAAGAAACATTTTGCTTTAATAATATATGTAGAAGATAAAGCCTCAAACAAATGTTTGGCATTACACTCTGTTTTTGATGAGAATACACACACGTAGCTACTCACTCGTACTTGAACATTTTTTCCCTCAAGAAAAATAAAAGAAGTTTAGATGAGCCACAGAGTACTTTAGCTCGTTGCTAAACTCATTTAAGTCACATTCAAAATTAGTACATTAAATGTGAAAATACTTCCCGCTGTATCTTTCTTTATTAATATGAGATATAACTAAACGCTTGGAGATTTCATTCATTTTATACAGTGTTCCCTGTACATTAGACTACTAGTGTTAGATCGCTCTAAAAAAACATAAAGAGACTGCAGTCTTATCAATTTGCTACGAATAAAAATGCCTGTCCTAGGACAGGTCCTTATTGGTCTTTATGGAAATTAAAATAGCTGAAATTATGTAATTATTAGTAACTACGTCATTTGAGTCGCAAAAGTTTCATCATAATTCATTATTTATTTCAAAGAGAAAAAATACATGAAATTAAAAGAAGAAAGTGTGTGACTAGAACATATCACATGTTTTAGCTATTATTCAATATTTTTTTAGTTCTTATATTCTTCAATTCTAGCTAAGAGTGAATAAGAAAAAAAATAGGTAGAGCCGTAGGACTGAAAGACCACAACCAAACCAATGAAAGGATTTTCCTGAAATTGTTCATATAGGTTCTTAAAAAACCAGATATGGTTCTTGTATCCTTTTTTTGTCTTCAAGGCAATTCCAGCCTTTAAATAAGAGTTTTCGAAAAATCAATTTTTGTACAAACAAACGGTTATTTAATCTAAAATAAATGTACAAATTTATGATTTGTTCTCGATGTATGTTGATATGTATCTTTACACACTTTTGTTCAAGGTTTAAAGAAAAAAAAGAAGAGAGAATAACCCAAAGGATTTTTGACAATAATATGAAAGATGAGAAAACGATAGTTTCACTCGAATAATTTTTCGTCTCTAAACCTTATGATAAGCATATAAAATGGAAGAGTGTCGACTTTTTAAATTTATAAATGTCTTGGTGTAATATATGTATTCTTATTATTTAAGATGCATCTTACCCGGTTTTGAATATAAAATATATGTGTGATACACTTGTACTGATAAAGAAGTCATCCATGATTATTCCAAGATTGCATACGTGATACAATTGGATAACGCATACCACAGTCAATAGTTTTAGAAGAACATTAAAGAGGACATACCTCTAAATTCATAAGAATGGGACTAGATGATGAATGAAGAGAAGGATGCCATGCTATTGAAGGAATTTTTAAAAAAATTAAAAAGGAATATGTTCAGATTCATTGAATGTTACTAAACGTAAAAAAATATAATATGAATTGGTAGGAATCATTGCATTACATTAATAGGGTTGAGGCAGAAGGTGGACATTTTTAGGAATGAAATTATTGAATTGATAAAGATTGAAAGCATTGGAGTTGGCAATCTTTTATCGGCAATTTGTCGGCGCAAGCAGTAAATGATGACTTAGATATTTTCTATTATTTTTTTCAAGTAAGAATATGTGTATATTTAACAATTTTCCTTAAGGGATACAGTAAAAATAGTTTTTGCTTCGTTCAGATGTTCATCACCACATAGATTCTTCTTCCCATTATATAAACCCTTTCTATTGAATTAATTAAATTTGTATAATGTATGTATATAGAGAGCGAGATCAACTAATTAAAAAATGAAGATATAAAAAAATCCTTGATATTAGGGGGGGGGGAGAGAGATTGAAATTGAGGTCAAATTATAATTTGTGTATATATACGAAAAAAGGCATTAGTATCATATAGTGATAAATAAAATAATGCGCTAGCTGACATTTTTGGAAAAGGACAATTTGAAGAAGTTTAATTCGTCAAATGACCATTTGAAAGATTTTTTCCAAAAATGATATTTAATATATTGACATACACTATTTAATATATTAACTCAATTTTAAATAATAGTAGGATAATTAAATATAAATAAATTAATTAGTGCTATTTTTCAGATTTAAAAAAAATTGATATTAAATAATGATCATTATAGAAACACAACACAGTTGCATGTGGTTTGAATGTAGTTCGAACTTTTACGTCAAATCGTTGAATAAAAGTATGTACCTACATATTTAATGACTAAAGAAACGCCTCTATAAAAGTTTAATCGACACTTCATGTAATTATCTAATTTACCTAGCTGTAGTACGTATGATTGGGGTGTCAACTCTATGTGACGGTTTCTGGCCTTTGACGACTTCAGGTACAGACTCAAAGTATGTCCATTCGAATCACATCTTGGGCTTATATAATGATATAAACCGGAGCAATTCCTTAAAAAGTACATGAATAAACATTATAGTTTATACTTAATGCTCCGGGATAGAATTTCAACTAATATTCTAAATATTATTTAATATATATATTAAGGCCCAAACGCTTGTTATACAGCTCCCAAAGTCCATTCACAGCTGCATAAAAGTTTAGGAGGACCATCTTAACGTGCCACAGGAATGTCATTAAATAATATTTTGAAGAATTAACAAGTGGAAACCTTATTCTACCATCGTTGAGCAATTCTTCCGAATTTAAATTATCAACCGTTAAAATATTTCATGTGATTGTAAATTCTTCTGAAAATGAGGGGTCCTTTAAAATTCTAAGAAATAACTTTTTATTTATATTTTGTCAAATTATATCAATGGTTGAGTCATTTCTAAAAGCAAGGGTGAGCAGGAAAATTATTCTTTGAGTTGAGCCCCAAACTGGAGAGATTAAAGATGTAATTTCATTGCTCAGGTTAGTCTCCATCATAAGACAAATATACAGTTCTCGGTTCGTTATACTCCTTCCCCATTCTACTGCTGCATTTCTTGAAATATCCACAAATTTTTTGGAGTGAATTTTCGGAACAATACGAGATAGTTGGGCTACTTCACCACTTATATGGGATTTAGGTCTTTTCATGGGTTCGATATAGTTCTTATAAAACAAACCATTAAGTCATTTTTCTTCTTCTAAAATAGCGTTTTCAGCTAGTTGTGGACTTGCTGTATCCTTATATAAAATTAAAGGTATTACCCAATTGTTATAAAAGTCAACTCTCTTTAAAAGGTTGAATCTTTATAAAACGAAATTATTTTGGTGACGGAGATCCGAATTTCGTTACCGTTATCTACATGAAGACTAAGGCTATTCCATTTTATACCCAAAATTTCACCCATTCTTCTAACTTTATAACTTCCGACCTTAGGATCCTCTTCAGGCTTCCAGGAGCCTAAAGGTAAAATAGAGGTATTATTTTTATTCACCGCCAATCCTAATTTTTCTTGAAACTTCCAAAAATATAATTCAGTAAGACTTTTTGATTCTAACAATTAGCTGAGACTCAGAATTCGCCTCTATTGTTAAAGTTTCATCATCTGCATACAAATCAATAATATGCTAAGATCCCTCAAAGCTAATTATAAAGCCTCTGTACCTCTTTGTAACACCTGGAACTAGTTATTTGATTGTAGATATGAAAAGAAGTGGAACCAAAGGACATCCCTGACGATAGCTCTTTTCTAAGATTATTGGCTTGCTTTCTACTCCATCCAAAGAGATTGTCGAAGTGCCGTAGAAAGGCGCTTACGGAGTTAAAAAATGTTTCGGAAGAAACTTTTGTACAGATCTAAGAATTTTCGTATGCGAAATAGAGTCGAAATCTTGGAAAAGTCTACTGATATTCTTGCTCCAAACTTCTTTCTACTTAAATATTTTTCTGCAAAATAACACAAATTAATTTGTTTACGAGGTTGGCTTGAAAACTTTGCGACCTCAACCTGAATATTTGATAAATAATAGCTAATCACAACTAAAGCGTATATGTTGCCAGTTATTACTTAAGTTATATAAAAAAAATTATTTACTATTGTATCGTTTTAAATTGAATCTAAATATGCAATAGCGTACATATATCAATATATTAAATATCATTTATCGGTCAAATGTCCCAAATGGTCCTTCGGTCAAATGTTTTGGAAAAATGTACATTCGACAAATTGTCCTTTGGAAAAAAATATTGTCAAATAGTCAAAAGCCAAAATAATGACATGAGCTCCATGGTATTCAAATATTATATTTTTATGTACATACTTACATAGACAAACTTTAATTTTATTTTTCTTATCGATTGATTCTAAAATCATGTGTTATCTTGATAACATTTCTTTTATCAGAAAGTACGTTTTGGAATAAATGTAAAAATGATAACTTTTAACTCCCATTTTGTTTTTTTAGTTGAACACAAAACAATTATTAAAAACTTTATATTTATTACATGAGCTGTTAGGCTGTTGTAATTCCCATAATTTCGACCACAAAGTATGGTATTTAAGTCAAATAGAATGCATTATACATATATAAATAATACTAAGTACTTTTTTTCAACATAGAAACGACAAGAGTCAATTGTTAAATAGTAAAAGGACTATTAGACTACTCACATACAGATTTATCTTATAGATCTCCTTTCGTTTTACAAAATAATTTATTTTTCAGCTATTGAAAGAAATACAAGTTTTACAGAAAATAATCAAAGCAGACAGGCTGTAATATGTAAGGTTGTAAATTTTAAGCATTATCAGTTTGTAGAAGAAAAAAGAACTAAGGACACCGGAACAATTTCAAGACTGTTTGGGAAATGAGCAGCTGAGACGTCATAACTACTCATACAAATAATGCAAGCAGCTGTGGAATGAAGGAAATAAACTTCAATCCAATTATGTATCTAGCAAAGATATCAAGAGGAAATACTCCGTTTTCCATCCTCAATTCTTTTTAAGTGTAGAAAGGAAATTTAATTAATTACTTCCAAACATTTTCTCAGGGTTACTGTTTGTCATTCAAGAGCACACAAACTCATAGTTATACTTTATTCTTAGATGTTCTCTCCTCAAGAATAAAAAATAAAGGATCAAGGCTTTCTAAAATAAATAAAGATATGCTCTAGTGGCCTGCAACAACAAAATCCTGCTCTAAAAACCTTAATATATACGAAATTAAATATATTTACTTCCCTTGAGCTAAGCTTAAGTAAAAAATGAGTCCTCCTCAGACAAACTTTGCTTTACTACTAATATATACTTCTTTTTTTATGAAAAAAAAATATATACAAAAATTTGGATGCAAAGCACTGAAAGGTGTAAAAAACTGTACTTAGATGTTCTCTTCTCAAAAATAAAATGATAAAAACCCTTATAATTTACACTTCTGGAACGAGACCCCACCGTTATATATTTTTTAATCACAAAATTGTATTTTTTGTGAATAAAAACTCCCTTCAAACTAAAAAGGCAAAGTTATTAGTTATTATCTTAATAAGTGAAGATACTTTTTTTTATCCCTCGGAGACAATTATTAAAGAAAATGCAAGATTTAAAGACTCCATTATTCATTTGAGATAAAAGTCGCATTACATATATCTTGTATAAATCACATGATAAAACCTAAATTTGACTAAATAAACATCATTAAGTTATTAGCTCTTTCTATTAGCTATGTAAGCTAACCTTAATGTATTTAATCCTTAAGTAGTCAATGGTGCATACACATTTTATTCAGTCAAAACTTATATATTATTAATACAGATGTACTTCTTGTTTCTAAATACAGACTTATAATATGTTCCTTAAGTACATAAAGTAGTGTCTGGAAAGACGATGAAAAAGACATTTCTCCCTACATTTCATTATGATAAAAAGAAAAGAAAAATTTGAATAAGATTAAGATATTTAAATTCAGAAGTTTCTTTAATATATGTACATATATATAAGAGAGCAATAAACATATTCTTAGTGACTAAAAACAAAAACAAAATGGAAGCCATAGAGGACTGAAAGAGGACAATGATCTTCTTTCTGCTGCTGCAAATAGTTGCTTGGTAGACATATGTACATTGTACATATGGCATAAATACTTATGACTAATCTGAAATAGTATATTTTCTACAACAAAAGGATCTACATATGAGGCCCTGTAATACAAAAACTAAGTTGAATGTTGTTGTTTTTTTGTTTCAAAATTAAGTTCGGATTACATTTGTATTTTTCATCAAGTTACTAACAACTTCTATTAATAAATTAATCTTGTTAACCCTATAGGGAGCCAAAAATTACACTTGAAGTAGCCGCAACTGATCGTCACAAAAAAAGTTTCAGAAACTGTGTAACAATTAAAATTTCTTGGGGAGTTATCTTCCATATTATTACAGCAAAAATTATCTGTGTTTACCAACATCTCATAACTTGGGGAAATTTCGAGCACAAAAGACATCATATTTTATAGATAAATATAACTACGAAAATTCTTAATGTTATATGGCTGTTGATATGTGCGGCACGTTAGAACAGGAGCAAGCAAAAATGTTTTTTTATCATAATATATATTTGAATTTTTCGACCAATTATCATCGATTTCTATGAACGAATTATTCTGAATAACCTGTTAAATTGTTGCAAATTACACTTAAAGTAGCCAAAATTGATCGTCACAATATAAAAAATGAATAATTGGACTTTATCTAGGTTTGTAAATAATATAAAGTTTCTAAACTTTATGCTAATTTTTAGGTATCTTAACTGATATCACAAATTTGAATACAATACTTACATTAGCTCAAATATATATTTGAGGTTTTTTTGCTTTTTTGAGTTTTAACCTTTACCTTTCAATATTAATGGTCTCTTACTGTGACCATTTATAATCTTCATACCAATTCGATCTGAAACTTTTACCATAGTCCTCCAGACCAACAGACAAATAATCAGAAACAAAAACATAAACTCCATTCAACTTCTTTTGAAGAGGTAATTAAAAGGCAAACTACTACTCTTACGGTTATCAATAAAAATATCTCTTTTCCAGATACATTTTAACCTGATTTAGTCATTAATTTGCAAGTGGTATCATAAACAATATAATTTATCCATACATATTCTTAAGATGAATGGTCAACCTAGCAAAACCTTCTTATATTTCGACAATATATTATTTATAATTTTCTTTTCTATATATTATTGATTTACTGGATAAATTTTTTTTCGAAAGGAAAATAAATATTTAATTAATATCAAGAATGGGCAAAAATATATTGGAAGTATATTATTTGTATAAAGCCCATGTGACTAACTTCTATGTACATATTGAGAAAAGTCAATACATTAATGAAATATAAGGAAGATATTTGTTGAAATGTAATATGAAAGTAAAAGTAAATATGTATTAAGATGAAGTTTATATGTTCTGAAACTGAGTATTAAGTGAGAAAAGTAATATACTTTGCGCGTCGACATAAAAATAATTTTGAACAAAATCAACAACAAAACTGAATCCGATTGTTCACTTTGTCTGTACTTACCTTGAATCAAATATTAGCAGAGGTCCTCATACAACCAAGAAGTCCCTGATGGACTCCTGTATGGAAGTCCTATGATATTTGCTATAGCTTAGACTTTTTATTTGATTGACGAGATTTATATTGACCCCGATATGGCATTTAAAAAAAAAATACATTAAATCCTAATACTTTAATTTTGACGATCAGTTTTGTCTACTTTTAGAGTGCAGTTTGTGACACAACAATAGGTTTAATAAGAATAATTCATTGATAGAAATTGACAATTATTTGTACACAGAATACAATTCTAATCCGCACTCAAATAAAAAAACAACAACACATTCTAGTTTGTTTCTGTGATGGTGGGCCACATATCTATTGATGCCATTCTTATTGTGAAATTAGATAGAAGTCTTTAATATAATATACACTAAAAATTTGTATCCACTCATAATAATTAATTGATTATTTTCCACTCTTAAATTAATATCTAATCCTTTACATTTTTTTCAAGACAAGGAACAAATGAACTTAACAATCTTATTACAGTAATATGTTATATATATATATATATATATATATATGAGATGAGAGTAATTTGGCTTCAGATTTCTGGACGATAATTTTTTTTGTGTGCTTTGTTACCATTATTATTAAAAGCCTCCTTTCTTTCCCCCTCTTATAATACTAGGACAGCTCGCTCCAACATCACCACATATTTGTAATTTTTCCCTAATGGTATAATTTATGATTATAACTATTAATAACATGAAAGAAAATAAAGTCCTTTTATTTCTTATTCTGTATTTTAAAGGAAAGTATTTACATTTTTTGTGTGAGACTAAAATAGACTTAATATAATTTGTATCCACGCATATATTAAGCATAAATAAATAATCGAAATAAATGTATGTATGATACTGGTCAATATTTATTTTCCCTGAATCACATTGACTATCAATATCTTTATCAGCATTTTTTAAATTATTTGTCTTTTATACATTTGTGGAGGATAACTGCATTGAAGATCTTCTTTATCCTTGACTAAGTTTTAATAGGTACTTTAATCAATTTTACCTTTTTTGTATTAATATTGTAGTATATGTATAATACAGTGTGCCTCTGTGAATCGTGAACAAAAATTGTCTCAAAACGGGGTACGACAATACGACTTTATAAATTTATTTTACTTTTTAATAAACAATCAAATATCAAAGTGGCAACTCATGGCCTCAATCCTAGTGCCGAAGGGCTTGCAGATCTTCTCCGCCTATTCCTCAGACAGGTTAGCCCACTCCTTCTCCACATCAACCCTTAAGAGCATCACCATAAAGTGATGCTGGCCTTCCTCTTGATGGTGCCAAAGATCCCATAGTCACAAGAGTTGTAGTCTGGTGAGGATGGAGGCCATATTGATTAGGGCTAGAAATTCGCCAACTTGTCTTTACCCTATTTTTGGGTTTTTTGCGCATGTGGCTCCTAGGCTACCCTCAATGCTCTTATTAACGTCTTACATCTTTTAAAATACTGGGAGCGAGGCCTTAGAGCGTGGAACGATACAAAAGATCTCATCCTCACTTAATCCCACTCCAAAAAGTGCTTCCAATAATTTTTTTTACTATCTTCCGTCTTGTCTTTGGTCTAATGTATAATTTTTAAATAATAATTTTTTCTTTGAATTGCTTTACCAGTTGATAATACAGAAAAAAATCGATAATATATTTAGTGAGTCAATGAAACATTTCCAAAGTCTCATTCATAATTTGCTGGGACAGGCTTTATATGATGTGTACAAGTGTTGATTTTTGTTCATGTTGTAACCTGTATAAACAGTTTGTACAAGTTAAAGTATAGATATATATTTAGATATATTAAAATTAGGTATTTGTTATGTAGCACTTGGGTTAAAAAGTCCTGGACTTTAAAAATAGAAGGCACTTTTTTTTCAAGAAATTCGTCTCAAATGAATTTGTACTAACCTTCAAAAGATAGCTATCAAAATTTCATGACAATTTATTTTAAAGTTTGTGAGCCATTATTCTAAGTGTGACGCTGTTTTAATTTTAAAAAAAATTATGAAAACAAAAATCGTGTCTTAATTTACACTGCTTCTTAATTGGAAAAAAATACCGTTCAAGCTAGTCAATGGCTGGAGAAGTGTTATGATGATTTCACTCTATAAGAAACAATAATTAAACGTTAGTTTTTGACTTCAAACGTTGTCGTAGAGACAATAATGATGCAGACCGCATAGGACGTCAAAATGAGGCAGTAACAACGAAACACATAAGAAAATCTCCAAATTAGTTTGAATGATCGTAAAGTGCAGTTGCATAAGTTAGCTTACATCGCAAAGATATATAAAAAGTGTTGGGTATATATTGGATTAGTATTTGTCCAGGAGAAAGCTCTGTTCAAAGTTGATGCTGCCTTTGCTCACTGTTGACCAAAAACAAAAGCCTAAATATGATTTTGAGAAGTATTTGCCCCTGTTGAAATGTAACAAACGGGAATTCTGTCGTCAGTATGTGGCAATGGATGAAATATGGATCCATCGCTTCTTTCCAGAATCAAAAAGATCATCAAATGAGAGCACAGCCACTGTTGAAAGATTATAGCCTCGGTATTTTGTGATGTAGATGAGAAGGAAAATACAACCAACAGTGATTATTTTATAGAGCGTTATCAGAGCGTTTGAAGGACAAAATCACGAAGAAACAGCCTCTTTGAAGAAGAGGAAAGTGCTGTTTCACCAGGATAACGCACTGTGTCACAAATCAATCAAAACATTGGCAAAACTACATGAATTAAATCTCAAATTGCTTCTGCATTCCCCTTACTCTCCAGATTTGACTCCCAGCAGCTTCTGTCTGTTTGCAGACATAAAAAAAAATCCTTGTTGATTAGAAATTTCGCTCGAATGAAGAGGTTATCACTGAAACTAAGGACTAGTTTGAGGCATAAAATATAGAATTTTATAAAATAATTGCTTTTGATTATATTAATAAATTAGGCCAATTTTGAACTAAAAAATCAAGTCTTTTTTGTTAAGCCGGTACTTTTGAGCCTATACATTAGTTTAGTGTTTTATAATTGTGAGCACTTGAACTGTATAACATATATATACAAAGCCATAAATTACATAAGAACCCTGGATTCTCAATTACATATTGGTTACAGCTTTTACTAGTTCGAGCTTATATATAATATAGTTATGTGGAGAATAAAAATAAAAAAACATCCTGAGCAAAAATCAATATTATATATAGTTACAAATAATGGTTTGATTATTTACATATATGAATAAAGGAGTGGTGTTGTCTATAAAACCATGGTCGTTATAGAAATAAAAATATGTAATAATGTCATTCCAAAATTGAAATTAAGAGATTAATTTTAGTCATGTCTGAAGTTATACAAACTGAATTCAAAAATTTTCACTCCCGTGAAGAAGAAAGACCGAGTAAATTAATTTGACATTTGTTTTTATCCCAATGATAGTTTGTAATAATAGAAACTTGACCATATTATGGTTTAAAAGAAGTAAAATATATAGGAGATATCTCTAGAAAAAAATAATATCTCCCTCTCCAAAGGGTCAAATCATGTCAGCAGAACGATGTATCATAACTAGCGATGGAAATCGTGACAACAAACGAAAATCAAAGTGGTAACCTGATCAATTTGAAGAATGTTTTGGAGAAAAGCAGCTAGGCTGTCACCAAGTTTAATTAGATCAGCTACAATCAGCATTGATAAGGGAGGAGATGTATTCTTCAGACTATTATATTCCTAAAACACGGGTAGAACACCTCCTTTTGTCGGACAGCTGCTATCATAAATGATCTTATTAAAGTTTCAAAACTATCCTGCTGAACATAAGAAGGATTTTTGAGTCTGTTTTGATTTTCAATATAATATTTAAGGCAAATATTAGCTTGTCAAGCTACGAAAAAGAAGAATCCTTCAATCTAAAACCCTTCAGTTAATACAAAATGTTAGTCTTCAAAACTGAGAATAAAGTTTATTTCGTGATTAGTATACCATCTATAGAGTACTACATCGAAGCAATGAAAATATTAACTTAGTACTAAACATCAAAAGAATGAATTTTGATATGTTCAATCATTGGCTGCAAAAATGATTTCGTTCGTTCGCTGAGATAGCATACACTACTTAATAATTATTGCATATATTATGGCTTCGAAACTGACTCTAGACATAGTGTCCACATGTTTAATAAATTTTATTTTGAAAGGATGGGAGTTAAATACATTTTATAAAAATGTTCAAAATATATTGA
Source organism: Lepeophtheirus salmonis (assembly GCF_016086655.4). NCBI lineage: Eukaryota > Metazoa > Arthropoda > Copepoda > Siphonostomatoida > Caligidae > Lepeophtheirus > Lepeophtheirus salmonis. The sequence continues at coordinate 17,303,845 of NC_052132.2, forward strand.
AAAATAATACCATCGTGGTTCTAGTGTTAAATCATGAAAACAAAATTTTTGCAACGTAGAGGGGTATATTATAAAAAAAAAAGATTCTCAAACCCGTGAACAAAAAGTGTTGTCATCTTATTCTGATTTATAATGTCTGCGGTTTAATAAGACCGATACATACATATTTCCCCCAGTCAATGATATTCTCTTGATATATATCAAATGATATATTACACGGGGTAAGAAACGGGATTGACTGGAGTTATTAGGGTTCGATAAACATGCACGTTTTGCTTTAATAATATAAAAGATAACAACCCAACCAATCCTTGGTGTTAGCCTCCATTTTTCTTGAGCACACTCACACGGAGCTACTCACTTAATACATAAACATGATTTCCTCTAGAAAAAAAAAAAAATAACGTATCATTTGATGGGCAAAAGAGTACTTTACCTCGCTGCTAAACCTTATCTAAAGTCACATTCATTTTTTTTTAAAGTGGATGTGAAATTAACTCAAGGTTTTATTTTCTTATTTAAGTTCAGTTGAACGAAACACCTGCGAGATTTTATTCCTTTTGTACTGTATTCCATGTATATTTTCCTACCTTTAATAGAAAGAAAAGCTGTTTTGGTTTATTCATCAGGGATAACTATATACAATAAACCCGGTGTCGGGTTTTTATAAATACATAATTATTTTTTTACTCGCTGGATGTTTCTTATGTTGAATCAATGTTACTTAGTAATGACTTTTTGACAATAATTAGTAAGATTTTGTGCAAAATAATAGATTTTCAATTAATTCAATCAAATTTTATGACTCCTTGATTACTTATATTGTATCTCATAGTCACATAATGAAATACTCTAATTTCCTTACTCAAATATACATTTAGATTGAAGGAAGCAAGAGTTGATATTCATATACTTACCCAGAAGTACAACGTTGTTTTATTTATATAAATTATATTCTTATATAAAAAAATTCCGGTCAAGTAATAATATCCACTCGTAATCTCGACTGACAAAAAGGAAAGGAAACATTTGATAAAATCATATGGCAACTATTTTACTTGTAGTCAACTGTTTGTTAATATTGACGGTTTTATTGTTTAGATATTATCATAGAAATTTTTTTTTTACTTTATTTATGGATAAAATACGCAATTCACAATTAATTGAAGTCCTTGACTGATATAAAGTAATATATCCTTCTGGATCAGATAATAGGCAGAGTCAGCTGCTTAAAATCATACATGAGTATAATCATACAATTTAATAAAAATAATTGTAGGCTAGTTACCTTTTTTAATTCAAAAAAACTCGACGTGATTACGAAAGTTATTTCTTCATTTATTTGTGACGTCAAAGAGTATAACTGTTATCATGTGTGTCTATATGTTAGATCATCGAAGTTGTTCTCTAAGATGTCGAAATATGTCTGTCTTGTTCAACATTTAGTACCATACATCAAATTACTAATTCTGGCAAGCTCGATTTCATGATGGCATAACTTTGTATTTTACATTAACCTTGACTAAACTCAAATTAAAGGCAAAACTATTTTTTAAAAAAATATTTTTAATGAAATAAGTTTTAAATATTTCTTTTTTCAACAGAATATTATTTCAGAAAAACAAACAGATAGAATAACTATTCGATGTGGAAGTTCTATACTACATATAAAAATGTTATAAAATTTATATACCTTGGAAATTCTTGAAAGAAAAACCTTTTCTTCATTATATATAATATGATGCAACATTTTATTATCACCTTTGGCATGCTACTGATACAAAGGAATCAAAAGTTAGCCTTTAATTACCTACTTATCAAAAAAAAGGATATTGATATTTTATTTTCTACATATCTGGACAGTAATCTTTACAAATGCAGCGTCATTAAATTTAAAAAAAAACACAAGCACAATTCAAGAACAAGAGAAAATCCCGAATTATTTTTTTACTTAATATTAGGTTTAGTAAAAATAAATCCATTTTCTTAAGTTAATTAAAAATAAATTAAATATTTCAATAATGTTTATTTCCTTGGCAATGAAAACTGTGCATACACAATGGTGGGCCTCAACAATTTCCATTGTTTTATCCACATTTTCGGCAGTCGGCTTCCAGATCGTGTAGCATCATTGACATCAAAATTACTCAAACAGAATTGACAAAACCAAAATACCACATATCTGGCTGTTACGGTATCAGGACCATAAACACTATTCACATTTTCAGCAGCCTCGCTTGTGTTTTTGCCTTGTTTAAATAAAAGCTGTCAATATATGACGTATTTTTTCTTTGCTGGTGTCCATCTTTGACGCACGGTCAAACAATCATAATATTGTCTAAGAAGTCTGATCTTTTTAATGTCGTAAGCCAATCGCATTCATATACATTATTAGAGGCATTTATTGTAAGAATAATGGATTATCTTTCACTAAGACTATAAAATACATAAAATCAATTGTTATATAGAAATATTTGAGTCAATTATAGGCTTTGTATTCAAACATTTGGGATGAGTTAAGATACTCCAGAATTTTAGCTATAGTTTAAAACTTTTATTTAATTTTATTAAACTTATATTAACCCGGATATGGCCTTTAGAATAAGATCGGTCAACTCTTTCATTGGGACAATTAATTTTTGCTACGTTAAGAGTAATTTGCGGTCCACTCAAAGGGTTAATAAGAGTAATTTGTTGATGGAAATAGACGATAATTTGCCGAAGAATACAAATGTAATCCACCATAAATTTTGTAAAAATTATCATTATAGTTTGATTTTGGGTTGATAGGCCACATATCAAGCGGTTTATCAGTAATTTAGGTAGAAAATGGAGTTTCTCAATTAATTTCAAATTAAATTATTTTTTTTTCTAGTTTGTATTATTTTTTTTAAGTTAGATTTTCACAAGAATGAATTCAATGTTTTGAGCTCTCGAATGTAATTCTGTAAATATAAAAGCAATTGGGAAACATTCTACATTAAAAATGAACTCAAATGAAAAAACTATTCTCCTGCACACTTTGATGTAAATATAAAACAGTATGGTTTAGTAAGACATGTTTAAGAGTCTAAAGTTGCATTTTTTTTTCAGACACATTCGATAAATTAGTTTTATACCATCATACTTTTAATAAACATCTCTTCATTGATGAATTGGTTCCCTGTAAGTCGTTCTTTTGCTTTGTTTATTACCCTTTTTTCAATTTAAGGGCACTACAATCTAAAAAAAAACATAAGTATACCCCATACGATACCTCCTCTCACCGCTAGCTTTCTTTTCCTTTAAGTTAAGTAAACATTGTCATATCATATTTTGTTTCCTAAAATAAATTCATCCAAGATGAATATGAATCAATAATGAATAAATATAAAAATTTACAGACATAAACACTGAATTGAAATAGAATTTGATTTAAAATGTTACAATATGTCTTTCGATATGAATATCCCAGGTATTTCAGGACCAAACAAATTGCATAATTCTCATCCTCATGTTGAATATAAATATAATAAAAAAAAAAAAAAAGAATAATACAACAAATTGTCCATCGCATACATAAAAAATATTAAAAAGTACAGACTTCTATTCTTTTTCTTTATTTTTTCTCTCATAATGTGAAAAGTGAAAACATAAAATGAGCCTAAGACATGGACAGAATATTGTCACCAAAGCTATAATTATTAATTAGTTTTGAGAATACGAAGCTACAATTAACCAAACATATGAAACTCTTGCAATGTCGAAAGTCAACGAAAAATATGTCTTAAAGACTATTTAGTTTTTATTTTAGTATTTTCTTCATTTACTTTTATTATTAAAAGGCTTGATTTACAATATGAAGCTTCTAATGGCATCATTCTTTGCTTTTTTGAATAGCAATTGATTAAAAATAAATGAGGATACTTAAAATTCATATATATCTGTAACCTTTGACAAAAACAATTTCACCTTTATTTCCATTTAAAAATTCATTTAGGAGACAAGCTTCAACATTCATTTTGGATTTTTAAAATATTTGCAGTTCTTAAAATGTAATATCAACTGTTATCCCATATATCACTCTCAAAATTCAAGAGTACATTTATAGTAAAGTAATTTATATTTTATCTAATTTTTTATCGAAAATTAAATTATAATAATCACACATTCTATCTTGCTGATGCCCAAATCTAATGATTTATGAATAATTGCCGTAATTTTTAGTATATATTAAGTGTGTATTATTAAGTAAAATGTGCTTAAACTTTGGGTTCACATTTGACCCAACTATGTCAAAAAAAAAAAGAAAAAAAAGAAGAAGGATGTACACTTAAGGAGGGCTGAGGTTCGCAAAATCGTCAAATATTGATTATTAAATCAATTAATCATCCATCAATATATAATAAAATGTGTTGCTAATAAAATTTTACAGTTTTAGTTTTTTATATTTATTTCTCGTAAGTCCCTCACTGAAAAGTTATTTAAAGAGACAAAAAAATTAAAAAAATCATGGGGTCTAACAAATTAATTTAAGGTATTGTTTTTTTTTCCTCAATAATCCACAATGGTAAAGTCATTTTTGTGGCTGAAAAAAGAGTATGTTGTAATCAGGTTCTATTGCAACTGTTTTCCTTACAAAAGTATATGAATAAATAAACTGTAACAAAAGAAAGTTTATTGTAAAGTAACATTTATAAACTATTATATGCTCATAAAGATATATACATAATTTCATCCACCGTTTGACAAAAAAATGAATTCTTAAAGTTTATTGTAGATACAATTATTTTTATTGTTTAACTGTCTTCGTTCTTTGTATAGACAAGGCCCTGATAATAAAAGACATGAAATAGTTTTTCTTTAATATCTTTATTAATCTCAAAGATAAAAAAGTTATAAAGTTAAAGACTTAACTTTTGTATTTTAATAGCCTGTAATTTGCATTTCAAGGGTTAACAAGACTTAATGATGTTCAAAATTTTATATGAAATAAAATTATAAAAACATGCAATTAAATGATACAGACATTTAAAATACATATATATATACAAAAGGCATATTAAAAACACTTCAACAAAATATTCAGAAATTGTTATTAAATCTACTTTTGTTTCAAAATTCAAATATGAAAAACTATTAATAATAAGAAAAAAACACTCCAAGGTGAAGCGAGGGGAAATATAGGATGAGGGGGTCTTGACTTTTTCGAGATATTTGTAGAATTAATACATTGGAAGATCCTGAAAGATCTAATTGTTTAGAGAAGGGTTTCTAGTTTGTCTGTGATGAATTATGTCAGGGGGAGGCGTCTCAGAAACGATCTGTGAGCTGAGGGAGGAGGGTGAAGGAGATCATTATGTAAGGAACAACTTTTTCTTGTACCTAATTTGATCCATTACAGTATAATTATTCTTCTAGAATGCCTAGTACGGGAGCTTTAATGTACAAATCCTTTTCTCTTCCAATATTTCTTGACTCTTTTTTACTCATTTACCGTAAAAAGTAATTCCACATCAATCCCCAAAGGAACTGCTTTTGAACCTTATTGGAGGTACTGAACCCTGCAAGCTTAGTCAGTGGATTTACCGAATCTATCCATGATTGGAAAAACAAAATAAGATTTTTCAAAAACTAACTACATATCTTCTTAGTGTAAAACAGGAACAATGCATTAACTGCAACCAAAAACCACTATTTTCAAGAAACAAAACCTGAATTTTACACAAAAACATAATTAAATGAATATTTGCTGCAAATCCATATGTCTTATGTTGTTTTATTTATAAGACACAATTTCATAAATGTGTGGAATCACATAGTCCCAGGACAGATTAAGATCATGATCTGTAGTGCCAATCTTAATCGTTTTCGCAACAGAGTTTGTTCCTTTTCCACATTTTTATGTCGACAATCCTTGAAAAAGATTTCTCACAAAAATATATTGTTACAAACAGTATGAGTATCTCCTCCCTTTGCAATAAAAGGGCATGGTACGATTTCCTAACACTCAAACGTTGACAGTGTTGTTGCTCTGAAGAGTTGCTATTGAATCCAGCTCTGCTAAAATCCATTGATTTCATAGAGATTTTCATCGTAAACATCTGCTGCCGCAACATTAAACGTGAAAGGATATCTCACACGCGTTGGATTTGAACCTAGGGTGGGGAATTACCCTTCGAGATACTTTGCAAGCTCTACAAAGTGCGTGATAATAGCTTGCTTCAACTCTCCAGGTACTAAAATGTCTCCAATTCTAACCACGTCTTCGATCTTACAAATACAGTCGTCCAACAATGGAAATTTGGCGTAGTTGTCATTCATTCTCTGTTCGTCGTTTACGTAAAAGTAGTTTATTTTAAATGCATACAGGTTTTCTTCGGTTTCAATTATGTTTCACTCGGCTACTGTATATGTCGATTGAGAGCATCAAAAATATCATGAGCACATAATTTTCGAAGTGATCTTGTTGACAATGTCCGTACTCTTACAAAACTATAAGTAATTACACGCATGGCAAAAACACTATTCAGCACCTTTCCCCTGTATAATTAACACACTTTAGAATGGTACAGAAGTTCCTTGAATTACGAGCCCATTTCCTTACACAGCTCTTTGAAGATGTGCTGCTTCATATCATTTAGCAAAATGATGGAAAAGTTGAGTGTAACGTTACAAATAACACGAATGAGCTGTATTTATTGAGTATAGCACATTTTTACCAAACAACTAAATATTTGTAAGGTAGCACAGAGAAGAATTTAAAAAAAAATCTCACAGCGGGCCCACACCTGTTGGCTTTTTCCCCTCACTCTACTTTGATGCAACCCTGTTGCACTGAATGCAGGTCGCTCCGGTCGATGGTCGCGTCAGTGGATGCATGTGGCATGTCGAACCTCTGAGAGTGTCTCACCGAACCCAAATTAAGGACCATTGGCCTAAAGTCTTCACCTCAACAATTAAGGATTCGATAAAGTTTATTATAATTTTATTCGCAAACTTCAAATATATTTATTTCTACAATCGGAAAATTTGTTCCCAAGATATTTTTTTTTTTTAGTTTTTGTTGTGTAGTCTTAGAAAAAAACTGTAATTTACATTAAATTTCAAATTATCATAATTTAAGAACATGTCGTTCACTTTTTACAAACAAAAGTTTTTTTGAAAAGTTAAAATACTTGAAAAAAGTTTTATTTTGGAACTTTTTTTATATTAGCTCTTTTTATCAACATAATCTTAATCTTTGACCCAAAACTTGACCTCACATGTAAAAATCTATTTGTAAACTACATTTCATCAAATTATAGTAACGTAAAAGACTGTGTATACAAACCTTAGCTTTATTTTAAGGCCAAACAATTCAAAAATCTTGAAAGATCTCTGGCGTAACTTAAGCCAATAATAATACATAACTTCACCTCAATTATTTCATATTGATTTTATTTGTTTCATTTTTTATAGCGTTTATGTCTATTGAAAAGTATTTGTATTTGAATTTAAGATAAATAAATAAATAATAATATAAAACATAATGGCCATTATTTGAATGGAAAAGGGAAATTGTTCCTGCTTCAAAATGCTAGAAAAGATTAAAAGTTGGAATCCCTGCTTGGTTTAGTTATTCCATCTTCTAATTAGCATGAGTAGGAAGAATTTAAGACGATGATTGAAGACACAACAGAGGATGGCAAATCCTCAAGTTTGAAATAACTCTTACTTAATCACCCTAAGATAATAAAACTTCCCTTCCTTGGGTCACATCGGAACAAAGATACCTTGAGCGCAACTAGATAGGATTTTAATATTAATGCATGACGTCATTATTAGGGGCTTGAATTTATTTTTTATACCTTTATCTAGACAGCAAATAGTTTATAAGCATTATCTAATTATTTTTGGTTAAGATATATAATTAAACATTATACTATATCATTTCGATCACAAGATTAAGGCTTCCATCTATAAATATTTATAAATCCAATTTAAAACATTGGCATCTCAACAAAAAAATATGCATGAAATATTAACTGAATATAAATTGATAAAATATAACAAAAGGATCCTTATCAATATTGATATAATTCCTGTCAGCATATAAATAAATAAATAATAAACAAGCCATTAAAATCAACAAATTAAACATATGTAATAGAAAGATAATAATTGTATTTAAGCTAACAACTAGCTCGTTTCTTCAAGCTTTTTCTAAAAAGTTTTAGTATTTTCCACAATCTTTGTTCAAAATATTTAGACGAGTTGGATAGATGGATAGATGATATCCAATAATATCAGATGCCCTGTTCCAAGAACCTTCCATGGCCTTAAGAATCTTCAATTCGAAAGCTCAGTATATTATGACTGCCGAAATTAAAATTGCACGAATGTCTTCCGCAAGCATGGGGTCTTCTATCATTATTTTATTTGTAAGGTAAACTTTAACATTTAATAAACCATTCTGTATCGCTTTAGAATATTTTATTACAAATATCATTACATTTAACAGATAAACCTAATGATGTAAGTAATTATACGAAGGTGTTAAAATTTTTCCAAATAATGACAACTAGCATCCCCCTGATGAGGACATTTTCAGTGGCATGCACAACCCAGAACACACATCCTGTTATTAAATACTATTATTAAAAATAATTTTTACAAACACTACTATATTTTGAACTCCCAAGCCCCATGATTTTCAACTTATTCGCAAAGACAATAAAAAGATTTTAACAATTTTTGAGTAGCCATTCATAAACAAGGCCCAATCTTAAGCTTGTTTACAACTTTATCAAATTTTAAGTTGTTGAGGTAAGCAATCGTCTGTCTTTGAACGATTTGATGTGGAATGACCAATCAATAATGTCAAATATTGTCATTTAAATACTCATGAACAAATCATTTTTCAAACGGAAACGTTGGTTTTATTGTAACCGTATATTTTTTAAAGACATATAAGGTAGTTGTTTGACTCTAGAAACTTTTCACAATCTAAAAGTAAGTGTTGATTAAAAAGAAATGAAAAAAATAGAAGGAAATTTGTAATTGTCTATCATAAAATATATTAAATATAGTAATAACATGCTAAAAACCTCATTTTTTTTTCTTAAAAATAATAATAGCCCATTTAAATTTGAATGAATAACACCTCTCTCTTTCCCCCTCTTCCACTTCAAAACCTTTTTCCCCTCTTCAATTTTTATCTATTGAACAACATTGATTATATATCCATTGTCATCAACATATATTTTATCATCCTCTTAAATCATAATATTTATAATAAAAATAATAATATCGTCGTTGTTGAATAGAAATCTATTCAAGTGCATTTATAAATATTTTTTATTCCATACAAGGTTTGCAAATCTATGTAATCATAAAATAATAATCCATTAGATGAGGTATTTAATATAATTCATCTTATTTTTCATTTCCTTTCTCCTTCCATTGATAAATGACCTATACACGTCAGAGCTTTCTAATATAAAATACACCCTTCCCCAATAAAAATATACAACTACAATACACATTGTCAATCAGTCAAATACACTAATCTGCCAGAATTTTTCAGTTTCATACCATAAATACCAAAGTATACTTACAGGGTTGACCTTAACCCTCAGTCAGTGAACTGGGGCAGTATACACACCGATATTGATATTAATGTTTTTTTTATATATGGTATATTTTTTATACCCAATACTTTTCAAAAAAGCAAGAAATATCTCGTGAAGAATTATTTTTCTAGAGAAAAACAATGTTGTACAATAAATAAAATTATATGATGCAATAAAAAATTTAATTATTTATTTATCCTTGTCATGCCTTGTTTAAGATTTATTCATATATTTAGGAATTTTTAATGGAAATTGTGTTAATTCAACCAATTTCTTTCTTAAATGTGGTTTTTCCTTCCTGTTTCTATAATTCTACTTTTTGCAATTTGAGGACTAAGAGGTGCAACACTAACTACAAAAATATAATATTGAAGCTATTATTTTATACTAGCGGTAGTGCCTGTCATTTCCACGATATGTCCCGAGTAGAAAAAACAGACAAACTTTGCTTTAACAATATTATGATAACTCCCCCAACAAATGATCAGTTTTACTTTCCGTTTTTGACTAGCAAACTCACATATTTTTTCTAAATAATTTATTATTCTCGTCTCAAAAATATTAATAACAGCTTGAGAAAAAACATCTGATAAACCAGGGTGCATTTTAACTCGTTCTTAAACCTAATTTAAGGTCACATTCCTTTTTTCACATACTGTTTTTATACAATTATATTCAAATACAATTTTCAATTAAATGTGAAATAACAATTGTTTTGTTATTTCTTTGTATTAAAAATAAATTTCTTTAAAAAAAAATAAACATACAGATAGACAAACTATCCTTTACTTATATATATATATTATACATTCAACCTCAAAAGATGGATGTGTATTTGGGGGGGTAAACATACACTAAACATTAACTAATCTACATTTTATAGACCTTTTTTGTATAAATTTAATGTTATACCTTAACCCATTATATCATGTTGATAGGCTGTGCTCATATTGTTCACATTGTTTTGAAATAAATGTATTTTTTGGATCGATGTTGTATTTTTAGAACTTTAATTGATATCTAAGATTGTAAATATTTAAGAAAACAACAACATTAGATTCGCAATTTAAATAACGTCATTATTATAATCATTTCAATGTTTATCATGTAATTAAATACGTTTTATTTTTGGGGTTCCTAACTTAATAAGGATCGTACTAAAAGAGAATTAATAGTTTGAAGACTATTTGCCAACTAATTTTTATATAGTATTATTCATTCATGATCATTGTATAAACACAACATAGAAACATGAAGTTTGAATCTCGTTGTTACTTTTTTAACTTTTTGAGTAGTAGGGAGAAAAAAATAGCTATTTGCCAAGGATTATTATCAATCTTCAATTTCTTATCTTTTCCTAAGACTTTAATGACCTGAAATTTGTATGAATATCTAGTATCAGATGACAAATTATATAATGGTGACGTCATAGTCACTCATCCTCCAATTGTTGCTGATATTGTACCAGGATCACCTGGAGGGACATTTTGCAAATAAACCATTCAAGGTTATAAATGATTGTCTCATCAATTTTCTTGCAATTCCTCGGAATGTATGAGATTTTGTTAAGAAATTCAAATGTGTTCCTTCGTCCAAGTTGATAAATAATAAACACACAGCTTCAAATCCATCTTACACCAGCCTATGAAATAAAGTGGCCTCAAATGATAAAAACCACTTATTGTCCATATTTTTGATGAGGTCCAGATCAAGAAGGACTCTTATTTGGAATTTCTGAATTTTAAAATATGTACATGGATGTAATAAATGTTTTCCGGAACTATTATTTGTTCCAAACATCAGCTAATGCCAACTACAGAAGGTACTTGGGATGATTTTCCACGAGAAGTCCCAGCTTCATATAATATGCCATATTCTTGTAATTAATAGTTTCTACTACTTCTCATATTGCGATGGTAAACTGTCTATATCTTCGTGAACCTTTTATAAAAAAAGTCATTAGATATGTGGACCGTCAACCGAAAAGCAAAATAGATTTTTTATTTAAAATTTCGTCTGTACAACATTTGTATTCATAGACGAATTATTTTCTATTCTATGGAAAAAGTATACTAATCAACTCTTTGGGTGTGTTGTAAATTGAACTTAAATTTCATAAAAATGATTGCCACAATAAAATTATGAAAAATCGACGGACTTTATTTGAAAGTGGCCATATCGGGGTCAATATAAGTCTTTTAAATCAAACAAAGGTTCAAACTATATTTAAAATTCTTAGATATTTTAGTACATCCCACAAATTTTAATACAGGGCCTATTGTTGGCTCAAATATGTCTACGAGATATTGTAATCTATGTTTAATGATGTAAATATTATTGTATTTATATTTCAAGAAAGACGATGTCATTAAGCATAAGTTTTTGTGTAAAAGTAGTTTTGATATCTTGAATAAAAAGATCTAGATTATAGAAACGGAGAAAGTAATGTTCAATTAATTATTTTTGTAGTTATGAATTTATTTCTTTTATTTTTTATTTTCTTTTAACATAGTTTTTTTTTCTTCTTCAACTTTTTCACCCCTGTTCTGCTCATGACAACTTAAAATCTTGAAAAATATAAAAATCCTTATGGATACTTTGTGGATCTTTTGAGTGAGTAAAATATGAAAAAGTTTTTAGTAATCAAAAGACTACATAATATAAGAATTAGTTTTTTTTTAAATGTAGTTGGACCTTGTTTAGTATTTAATTTCAAAAAGTAAATTGTCTGTTTTTGAATGTTTTAAAATAGTTTTTGTATTTCTGGAAATCCTTTTGTAAGATAATTTGTCAATTATATTGATAAGTAGAGTTCTACAAAATATGGCTAGAACGAACGCGAGACTTTTAGTTGTAGTAAACTAAATTTTTTTTTTATGTTCGAAGCCTGTAAATATTATATTCTCATTCTTGTAGACAGAATATCCAAGTACATTGTAATAATTAGTGCTTGTGCTCATGAAAGATGGAGAGTAATGAAGGTTTGCTTGGTTGTAATCAGTGTAAGTTCATGCTGGACTCAAAGTATTAGATTAAGTAAATAGTTCTGAGTGTTTTTTGAAAATATCTTAAGTGAGCTATATCTCACAATTAATACATTGCATTAAAAAAAAGGAAAAAGTATTCTTAAAAGTTAAGGGTACACATGAAATTGAAATATGAATTTACAGTTTTGTGTTTGGTGAAACCAGTTGTGTGTTACAGCAATCCAAAATTGAAGTAAAAAACAGAAAATTCGATTTATTTATTAGTATCACTATGACCAAGTTGAAAAAGCAGAGCGAGCGGCCAAATAAATTAAGCTATTTGTGGGCCTAATACAGTATCGATTGCAACATCAAAGCTGTGGTTCAAACGACTCCGTTTTTGTAATATGGACGTAGAAAATGTCGAAAAAGTAATGAAATTTTTCGAGTTTAACCGGCATGTAAGCACTTATTCAATTGCCCAGGAAATGAAGATTAGTCAGGAAACAGCTTGGAGCCATCTTCACAAAAATCAACATAATAAAATAACTTTGACACTCAATCAATACAATCGTGGTTAATGTGGAAGACACTTTCACAATGTTCCCGGAAACGTCCCACTGGATAAAGTCCAGATGTCCTCTTTATCCCATCTCTGAGGGATCTTATGGTGCTGGGGCCTTAATTGGAAACTCTTTTGACATACAAAACCAAAACAAAACAGTCAAAAGTGTTCAATTCTGGCGAGTCAAGAAAATCGAGTATAATTTTTCTGGTGTGACAGAGTGCCCCGACTTCCTTCCAGATCCAAGATGAGTCATTAATGATGTTGCATATTCCAGGGAAAATTTTGTTAGGCAGAACAATGATTAAGTTCTAGGTGCTAACCTTCAGTCACTACTTGTGTATGCATGGCAGGATAACGTAATCCTCGGCGATATTAATGCCAAGAACAATAATATGCTGTGGGTACTTGAGCTGAATGATCCTAGGAACGTTATGGACCCTTTTTGTTCTGTTGGAAGGTGTTAGAAGATGTCTCTTAAGACCTACTTAGCTGTGGTACCGTCTATTCTCATTCATGAGACGATAAACAGTTTAATGGAAGGCTACGTTGATGCTGTCAGCGATTGTATCCATGGAATTGCCAGATTCTTCTCTTTTTTTTTTGTTAATTTTCCTAAACAGAGCCAAATTTTTGATTATTTTCTCACAAAGTTTCCGGGAAGATATTGTCAGTTGGTCCTCACCGTTTCTGACTCAATTTCATAGTTTGAAATGTAGAATTTCCAAATTTTATTGTAACCCTGGTGCAAGGCATTATTTTCCGACATAGGTATATGTAGGTACCAAATGACATAGGTATATGTAGGTACCAAATGTCGTGAAGTATCTCAGTTTATCAATTGAATAAGTTTAGGAAAACATTACGTATCCTCTATGCATGTCAATTAATTTGGGGCCGAATCAAAGTATTTATTATTATATTATGCATTGGATTCGAGATTGGTTAATGATGATGATATCCCTGGCTCAGATCTATGATAACCAACAAAGCTAATTGGGAGTATTTTGGGGATGTAACAATGCAAGAAACGGAAAATGGTCACCCTGAAAATTTAAGGAATGCTTTAGAGGAGAGCAGCTTAGCTGTCATGACGTCTCATTAAATCAAATAGGCAAAACTTTCCCCGACGTCGATTAACAATTTTACTCTCAGTCCAACAAGTACTTAGAATAATTAGGTACTATTTTAGTGATGTCCAAATAATGCAAATACGGGAGCAAAATATGCAAATAACAATGAATTAGACTTAGGGTTTTTTTTGTAGAGTTATACATCGGTAATGAAAAGAAAAATGGTTGCACTTCATATTTATAGAGGAAAAATGGATTCTAAAAACATCAATGGATTTGGTGGCTAGCCGGAGAGGATTAAGGGGTTTGGGGAACCTAAGAGCCAAATGAAGGTCGAAAATGCAAATAAAAAAATAATAACAATATCTACTTCGAAAAAGAAAGTTTTCTTTACGAAACTTTTTTACACTCTTCTGTATACCAACTTTAGCAAAGATTTTTCTAGATATAGGATAGATTTTATATCCAATTCTAACATTTCCTTACAAATGAGTGCAGATCAGAGAAGAAGTCAAGATTTTGGGACCACTACATCCCCCCTTTTAAATGTAAAAAATATGAATGTTTCAACTTCCAATTAGTATAATTGCATTAAACAGCAGCTTTATCTGGAAGGTTTATTAAAGTAAAATAAAAACTTGTAAATATGAAAGAACTCATAAAAATACTTATATATATTGCTGCATTTCTTTTATTATCAGTTTTTAAGGATTCTTTGGATTATTCATTCGAGTGTGTAATTAACTCTTTCTATCTCTTATCTCGCAGAAATTAAATTTTTTTTTTGAGAAAAAATCAAGGAGAATCGTTATGATTACTGTTATTACAACCCAAGTTTCATCGTGTATTATTGTCCGTATTGTTAGCTTTTTGTCTTTCGAAGCAATATATTTTAGTAGAGAAATGATGTATTAGTACTTCCACTAAAAAAGTTGAATTTAATTTATGTTATCGTCCCTCTTTGTAATCAGGATTACCGAAAAAAACAAGTTTTTAAAGTAACAGCAATTTCAGTGAGTTGATGTAAAAAAAATTATTGTAACTCAACACACTTTTCCAAGAGATGTTCCTATCTCTGTAACCCGTCTAGTCTGTAGCTTTTTGGGAGAAGTGCTGAGTAACTTTCAAGAGATGCTAGATAGATGTGACTATCTATTTACAAGTGCTGCTATCTTCACGTTGAGCTTGGAAACTTATCGAACCCCCTTCTATGATTTCATAGTTGGGTCACGATATTTCACTAAAAGTCAACTTAATATCGTCCATTTTTAAATTTTGAGTAGTTTTTTTTTAAACAGATGAAAAGGTTAAATGTAGGCAGAGGTTTGCTTTCTATCAAGGGTCATATTATAGTTACATATAACTTTAAGAATGGATATAGGAAATACCTGTAAACGTGCACTCAACGTACAAAATACGTGCCAGACACCCTTTCTTTGTTGATAATAACTCGTCGCGGAGTAAAATAATAAAGAGTATGGGATCTTTATTTATTGGCAAGTATCTGTTTTAATTTCTATTCATTTCAATAGTAGAAAATTGCTGAGCACACCAAAAGACGTCTAACCTTTTTTTCTTGCAAATACAAACGTTGTTGACATATTTTCAACACAATAAGTAATAAACGGTTTCTTTTTTGATCAATCCTCATATATGAGAAAAATGCATGAGTGTAGAGCCGTTTGAAACTGATGCAACTATGTCCTTGGAAATATTTCACTCGTGACAATAGATACAAAGATATTTGAATATGTGTCCCTTTATTAAGTAATGAATTTATGAGATCGACGGCATTCCACAAATAGTTTGTCTTAAAGAAATAATTGTTTATCAGTAGCAAACAAATTATTCTAGTTATTTTTAGTTCTTTATTCATAGAACATAAGCAAAAACAATTTCAAAAAAATGTTTGGACAAATTAAAGTGTTTTGAAGAAAAAGTCTAAAATAGGTTACAGATAGAACACATAACACTTGTACTTTTAATTATATTTGGCAAACTCAAAATAAACAAAGGTAGGCCCTTAAACTTGAAACTTGCTATCTCACAATCAAAGACTCACGACTTTACTTGGATTAAAATGATAAGGCTAGCGACTAAGCTCAAACTCGAGACTTTTTTAGATTTCAAACGATTGTTAACAAATTTTCTAATAATCATTTCATTTTTTCTGAGAAGTGATGCAGCAATGTAGTGGAGTAGACAACGCACTCAGACGAAAATAGTATCTTGTACTCAATGTGAGTAAATTTGATACTCGGTTGCTACTGGAGTAGAAGATATACGTATAATAATGTAGAATTGTATAAAATATAACCTTAATTCATGATCCATTTTTTGTCTAGCTAGCAATAAGTCATTGTTTGTTATTTTTCTAACCCATTATTTTTTAATTCTTAAAGAGAGAACATTTTATTATAATGTAATCACCAGTGTGTGTTCGCATGATAGGCAGAGAGTAACAATGAAGGTTTGCTCGGGATTTATAAGTTAAGTCTCTGTTGGACTCTAAGTAAAATTGAGGATTGATATAGGAGTAATTCTTGTCTTTGTCCTTGCTAGACACGGATGAAGAGGTATGTTTATTTTGTTACTCTCATAGCTGCAGTTTATCTTATAAAATTGATAACAGCTGAGCTGCTCTCCTTTCAAACATTCTTCAAACTCACCATACCAGTTTTTTTTGTTTTTTAATATTCTTGAGTTGGTCGGATGGAGTATTAAGTATAAGTAAACATTATAGTATAACAATAACTCCACCTGACCTAAGAAATTGTATTTGAAGTCATAATACATAATGTAGCTATTTTACAAATTACCGCTTAACTGTTCTAAAAAAAAAACACAGGAGGCGTACGTGGAAGCCTCTAAGTGTTTGGGGATCCACATAAAAATACTGGATTTACATTAGTTAAAGGAAGGAGGGCGGATGTCCAAGGCTTGGACATGTGAGCAAATACTCTTGACTTAAATTCGACTTCCTATAAAATAATCTTTCTGATAATATCTCTGATAATAAATAATAGCCGTTCACGAACCAGTCCATTCAAATTGATTTACCCTTATTTTAGAACATTATAAATATTTTATGTATAAAATATACAATATTCATATAATTATGCACATTTTTACAAATGATTAAGTTTTATTTTAAGCAATGTTAGTTTTGTATGAATATAGGTTTACTCGAAACAAAAGGGTAATTCATAAAAAGGGCGAGAAAAAAAAAAAATACATGAGCTAGTCCTCACGTCAAATCAAAATTTTGCAGACTCTCCTGTAAGTGGATATCAGTTACTCTTAACACAATTTTAGTCTTATATTTATAGTCAAAAAAGTATCGACAAGTATTGAAATACAATACAAATTACAATTGGTACTGCTAAGAAAATATTGGTAAACATCGTTAGTGTGTAATGCCTCATCATTGGGCTAGTAAAATATCTTACTGAACTTTTTAAATCAGGAGCAGACAGTAACCTTAAACAGGGACAGGGATCTTTCTTTATGTTACGTTAAATGAGTTATCACCATGGATGCAAAAAATGTCAAAATCCTCGTCTACGTTCGCGCGCCCCGGTAATTTCTTAGAGAAAGAAATATACTTTATGTATATGGATTTCACCCAAAGATTCCTAGGTTAGATGAAGTAACTATAATACTATAATGTTTCCTTATACTTAATCAGTGCAATTCCATCTAACCAATTAAAGGGACATTTAAAAAAAAATCATCGAGAGCATACAATAAAAAAAATTGGCGCTGATAACAAACTGAATATTTGTGCTTTTATATTAATAAATATTATGTCTTCGTATTTTGAAAATTCAAATGTAATAGTGAATAAGGAACATTTTAGTTTTTATTCTGATCTATAGTGATCAAAATCCATTGCAACTTTTTAGTCCACTCTTCTTTGAATTGGTAATCTGCAAAATAAAATTTATTTTCTTCAACTTTTGTCATTATTATTTTAACCCTGACTATTGCACTTCGTTTTCTATTAAATTCCATTATATTCAAAACCTGTATAGACAAGAATGTTTAACCTGGAAGATATGTCACGGAGTAAAAGATTCAAGTCTTTGTAGGACTATGAGTAGAATTGAGGATCAACAACGGAGTAATTCTTGTTAATGTCCTTGTTTATTTCCTTCTCCCACTCCTCCCTTGTCACAGCTGATTGTAGCTGATATAATGAAACAAACATGACAGCTACGGTACTTTCATCCCAAACATTCTTCAAATTCTTGATTTTTGGTATTTTTTCTAATATACACGATTTTCATTACTAGTGATTTATATCAAAAGATATGTCTTTAATCAAAGTACTTAAAATATATCTTCTTTTGGTTTACACTCACGAAGATTAAGGCAGTTTTCACACCCCTAATTATATTAGTAGTATTTAAAAAAAAAAACAGGATCAATTCATTTAATTTAGAGCTGCCAATGCCGACATAATGCCCTCCCGAAGAGCTATTACATGTTTTGAAAATGGGCAATGTCTGAAAGGGATATTGAATGGGCGGTGATTGTTTAAATTTTCAACATAAAAATACAAATATTATAGTTGATTCACTGGCGGCTTATATCACATATGTAGTATTAGTCTAATATATTTATTTCTTGAATAGAAATATTTTTTTAATGAATGAAGCTAATGTTTTACTTAAGAGTAAATGACATTTCGGAATATAAAACAACCAAAAAAATCCAATCTAGTTATATCTGAATTATAAATTCACAAATTGAAAATATTTATAAACAAGGTGGGAGTCAAAATTGGTTGTCTAATATTTATTATTGTTATTTAAGCAAATATAGATGATATTGAGCTGGGTGGTCACTAATTTGAGTTAATTATAGCCGTATAAAATATTAGATTTTAATATTACTTAATAGCATCAAATGTTTATTATTTTATTGAAGAATAATGTATTATATGATGAAGGAAAAATATATTGATATTAATAGTAAAAGGCAAGTACTTTTTTTGACCTTGATAAATAGTTTTTTAACTACATGTCTAAAGGTCTAAGAAAAACCTTTAAATGCTAGCTTTATAAGATAGAAACAAAAATTGATTGTATATTAGTGCATGGCAAATAATGTTATTGTTGTATTATATATATATATAAATATATTTACTGCAATAATTATACTATGAATGTGTCATCACAAAAACAATCTTGAAACCCAATTCAATTGTCACCTTGAAATAATAAGTCAATCCAGTATATAAATGTGATGGATGAATAAGATATTACTCACGACAACTACATATTTATGTAGAATATAAATAGGGATGGGATATTTGGAGAGCGTGAGAAGAAGACGGTAGCAAGACCAGTTATGTGATTTTGGGTTAACAAAGTAAATTAATACTCTAAAGAGAGGAACTTCTTACATTTAAAATAAAATTAAAGCAGAGAAAATATTATCATTTCATCTAAATACTTATTATTCATTTTAGTGTATATTTTTAAAACAATTTGCACCCCAGATGGGTGAGCATTCATCTTTCAGAGGGAATGAACAAAAATAATAAGAAGAAAACACTCACTAACTGTTTTTTATTTTCTACTGGCTAAACTGTTTTTTTCTCTACAAAAATCCCATACTTTACTATACACAGGTTATTTAAAATATTACTTGCACGTACGTAAAATTAAAAGAAACTGAAAATTAACGTGGTCACATCGACAATTTCGATCAATGTTTGTGAGGGGAGCAGTTCAGCTGTCATTACGTTTTATTAGATATGTTTCAATCATCCATGAGAGGAAGGCTAAAGAAAGAAATTATTAGGATGTCAATCCTCGATTATCAAAGCTGGGCAGCGAATCATTTTATTTTTATTTCGTATCCTTCTTTCATATAGTGATATCGGAATAAGTAAGTTTTTTAGTTCATTAAATTTCATAAGTTGTGAATATGTTGGTCCAAAATGTACTACAGCAGACAAATTAGCACACCTCAGGCTGCTTGCCTGTCGTAGCAACTCTTTTTGTTAAGAGCTCTTCCATGAGCAAAAGTTGTAGATTATTGTTCAATATTGACGTTATTTATTTTCACCCTCGTTGTTATCACTGATGTATTGCGAGTCAACTCGGTTCGTGGAATTACTCCACTAGTTTTAATAATAAAAAATATATACATACTGAAGCTCTAAAAAACGTATGCCCCATTATTGATTTTTTTTTTTTTTTTGCGATTTTCAAAGATTAAACGAATACATATACCATTTGATAAATAAATGCAATATTTGAGGTTTATAGAGACTATATTTCACATTAGTCCGCACTGTATATATGTATATATTTTTTCAAATGGTTCCGAATCTGTATTTCTGTGTCATATATAATCTCTGTTGATAGTTATTCTTCAAGATTTCAGCAATTTTTGGACGTACAGTAATTATGTAACAGTCGTTTGAGAGAGTTATTAAATACTTGTTTTTTAAAAGCAATACGCTTATGTAAATCAAAAAGGATTTGGATTCTTTGCATAGGGAATTTGAATATTCATTTACGAGAGTGAAATGATGGGCACCTGAATCTAACTCATCTTTTCATTAGGGTAGACGTATTTCCTTTCAAAAACAAATATTTAATTACACCATTTTTTCCGTTTTTACAAAAATACTTATATCGGCTCAAACGACTTTTACTTAAGAAGTGCTCATCCAAAATTTCTGACACTTTGGTGAGTAACTGTCGTCCACTGCTAGATAGATGTGAATAGGTTTTATTCAAAAGTGCTGTAATCTTCACGTAGAGGTTGGCGACTTTTCAAACCACACTCGAATAACTCCAGATCAAAACCTTATTGTTACTCGTTCTATTATAGACACAAGTCGATTTATTACTTTATAGATCCATGTTCTCTGATACAAAATTATAAAATAATTACAACAGTGTTGGAAAATTTAAAAACAATCTTCAGATTACCAATTAGGAATATATCTCACGCGATCAGCTTATATTGGGTTTCATCAAGTTGATCACTTGATCTTCCATTTTCTTACTATTATTATTATTAATCTAGAGTATAATCAGTAGATATTTGAATTTTAAATACTTAACATTGATGACCCCGACGTGATTCGAAAAATTCCCCGAAAGTAAACTTCACCACACATATCTCCCCAAAAACAAGCATGGTCGATTCAAACGGAAGAGACAAATTTAGTAATGGCCGTTGAGAGCTCCTTGTCATACCAAAGTGACATACAGTCTTATGGAGTCAGCATTGCCGGGTGAGGTTTTAATATTATTCCTATTAGTGAGGAGAATCTCACTTATGCGGGAGCGAAGAAATCCATATTTGTCCGATATGGGCTATCATCTTCCGCAAGGATAAAAAGAATAGTCGACATAATAGTTAATACTTCCGGGTTCTCAAGCATGGAGGTAAAAGAAGAGGTTGAACGTCTTCTGGATGAGGAATGCCTAAAGGATTTACGTAAAAAAGATTGATTAAAGAGGTGCTAATAAGGAATGCTCCAAAAGAACAACAGGGATATTTGAGAGCTCAATCAAAACTTACGACTAAGAATTTAGCAGATGTGTGTACGGCTGAGAAGGAAGTCACAAACACTTCCATTTCTACTGTCGAGGATCAATCTTCTTCTCCCACTGTCGCACCTTTGATTAAGAAGAGTCCTAGTGGAGCTTTTTCGAAGTCCTCAACATCTGCAAAATTTTAAAAAGTCTGTTATTATCATTACAAAATTTGGTTTGAATACAACTGTGTGATCTGTTCCTGATTGCCATTTTAAACTAAATTGTCCTCGGTAGAATGAGACCGAGGCATTACATAATCCTTCAAGTTTATTATTAATTAAAGAAAACATAAATTCAATTAATTTTCTTGTAGATACGGGTGCCTGTTATATCCCGGATGAATTGAAAAGATTTCATTTCGTCTTAAAATGCCACCTATCTTTGGTTATGGAGTGAATCCAGTAGAAGTTCTCAGTACTAAAACTTTAAGGATAAAAATAGAAAATATAGGAACTTTCCAATGAAAAATAATTGTGGTATCTAGAGGCATCCCTATTTTAGGGGCTCATTTTCTTCATTTCTACAAAATTAATATTTACCTATTCAACAAGAAAATGTATGAAAATGATCCCTACGTCATTTCAGAATTATCAGAAACCCAATGGGTTCAATCTCAATACCCTGAAGTTTTCGATAATAAACAGTTTGCTGAATCTTACCCAGTTCATGGACTTTCTACGGAAAAAAATAATACTCATTGTTTCATTCCATCCTTATTTTCTTTCAAAGGAAAATGAAGACTAATGAATTTGTATTCTACCCACTTTTAAAAAAGAATTATGATTATTACAAATAATTAATAAAGCCGACTGTTAAAAGGAAAAAATATGTAGATGTATAATAGATATAACCATTATCAGCATTGTCTTAAAGACTGAGGGGAAGGTCAAGGTTCATATTATCTACACCTATATATGTTCACACCATTACATAGATGGGTAATACGAAGGAGATGGGGGGAGCAAGGAAGGGAAAAGGAAACGTTTTATAGTCATGCTTTGGTCGTAGAATTTATTTTTTAAATATAAATTTCCTGGGAAGTCATAGGATAAGACGTCATATTATTTTCTTTATAAAGGTATGTAGGTATACATTAGTGTATTAGTGACAGATAATTACTATTTTCTCTAGAGATGTGGTTGCAACACTCCATTAAAAATCCTCTTATTAAATAATATGATCCCATTTTGGATTATGTGGGCAATGTTTTATTCAAAAACTTTTAATTAACTTGTCCTCCTATTTATAAAAAAGGGACATCCAACAAATTATAGTCCTTCAAAAAATTTTGTAATAAGCAATTTTGACACTCAATTGAGTTGCCTATTTACAGTGAAGAAATGAGCATTTGATCCCTTGCCGATTTTGTGAGTTTTCCTACTCAGAAAGAAAAAAAAAGAAGTCTATTATTCCAATAGTAGGTTTATTTAACAGTGGAAGCAGGGGGTCCATTGAAATCTGAACACTAACTAATACAATAATTAGTGAAGGTAGAGTGATTGAAATTAATTCATATTTAAATATATACAAGCACTAACAATTAGTCACAAAAAAAAAATCAAAATCTCAGATCTCAAGCTTACGTACTTGTCGAGAAAATTACACATGAGCGTGACCAACGAATTTCAATTTGCACATTCCGTCCAAGCAGTTAGGCGTGTCCAGGACCACTCTCTTTTCCGTCAGCAAGTCTGAAGTGTTTCAGTTGAAGAAGGTGGCAGTCAAAAAGACCAGCAGCCTTGGCCAATCCCCTCAAGAACATGAGGTTCAGTTCAAGAGATCTCTAGATTTCAAACCAGACTGTCCAGAGAGCTATCTGAAAAGTGGGTGGAAAGAGCCTTGTAAGGCTAGAGAGGCCACTTTCACACCAGAAAGAACCCCATTTCCTCCGTTGCAAAAATCTTTTTAATGAGTTTTTGTAGTTCTTTTGAACTCTTTTCTGACACTTTTGGCACCTCAAACAGCTCTGATACTAACCCCTTTGACAACACCTTTGTCTGTCATCCAAACACCGAGGCCTCAATGCCACTGTCAGACAGTACTGGGACTGCATGACAGAGGACTACATTAACAGTGCGTGCCAGGTCTTCGGAAAGCCCTCATTGCAGCCAAGGTTATACAATTTTCGTGTGTAAATGAAGATTTTCTTTTTG
Source organism: Lepeophtheirus salmonis (assembly GCF_016086655.4). NCBI lineage: Eukaryota > Metazoa > Arthropoda > Copepoda > Siphonostomatoida > Caligidae > Lepeophtheirus > Lepeophtheirus salmonis. Next base: position 17,327,763 of record NC_052132.2, read on the forward strand.
GTGAAAAGAAAATCCTGGTGAAGTTAAGTCTTAACTTCAAGAAAATTAAGTGAATTTCTGTTGTTTTTTCATTCATAAGAAATTTGATGGTTTATTTAAGCCCCAAACAAAGTAATGTATATTTTTTACTGGAAAAATTATACCCCAAAGCCCTCCCCCTCCCCTCAAATATTATCCTGCGGACGTCCCTCATCAGTGGTCTTCAAGATAACCAATATATTTTATATACAAATACATACAAGAAAGGAGGATCTAACAATTAAGAACGTCCAATTAGAAGGGATTTCAAGTTTTGGACAAACACAAACAGGGTGAGGGGGGTTTGGGGGTTGTAAAAATTGTACTTTGTCCAGAAGTCATGAAAGTCTTACCCCTCAAGTTAATACCCTTTTATTTCGTATTTGTAAGTTCAAGTAGGACTCTGTACTCAGACTCGCCTCGAAATGTCAAGGAGAGCAGAGCCCTAGGGTTGTGACAAAACTAAATTCTAAGTATATAACTCTCTAAAAGTATATAATTAAGGTTTTTTCTTCTGAATGATGGTTAATCCTCCATAATAATTATTTGTATAAGATGGAAATGATATGATTATTTGTTATGTTTTATCCCGTTGATTAATGGATTTAAATATTCAAATATTCCCTTTCAAGTTAGGTGGTTTCAAAGAAATTAGGAGGAGCAAGCATATTTATGTATACTAGGTAACAATGTACACAAATAAGATTAACTACATACATAATGACACAGAGAAATATTGTTATTTGAGGGAATAATATTAGAGATGAAGCCTTTTTAAAAGTTTTTTCCCCTAACAAACAATATTTATTTGTTATTATTTTTTGTTAAATTAGCTGCGTTAGTATTATCTTATTTACAAATATCACACATATACAAAAAAAAAATTACATAATAATTAAAGTTGGGACTGTGTTCAAGATCGATTTTTCCCAAGTTTGGTCTTTTTGAACTTTTTGAACTAATATCTCGGTTCAAACCACGATCTCAGACCGTCGAACGAAATTTAATCCAATTTCCCCGATCTCAATACACATACCGATTGTCTTATCCATCCCGAATACTCAGTTGTACAAATTTAAGATATACAAACATTTACTTCATATGAGGCTATTATATCCTGATTTTCACTTTAAAAAAAACAACTGACATCCTCAGACATACCTCAACAGAATCGATCCACTAAAAATCGAAACAGTCTCAGACCGCTCCACGATTTTCAGTCTGAGCGGACTTTTAGCCAAAGGGTAATTTGCTGAAATATACATTTTTCCCAGGACAATTTGACAAATGGATATTTCGCCAAAAGACGATATTTCATTTATTGATATATAAAATTGTACCTTTTAATTCAATTTTACATTATATTATGATAAATATGTATTTTTTCATATACTTGTGTATATATGTCATAAAGGTTATTAATGAGGATTTTTCTGCAGAAAAATATTTATTATTTATTATAGGTATTGTGAAATGATCAATATATAAGCACAATACAGTAGACTGTGGTTCGAATATAGTGCAAGTCTTTATCGTTGTAGTTCTTTAAATAAATTTAAATAAAACGACAGTGATTCCAGTGGAAGTATTGCTAATCATTTTTCCATTATGTTTCATGACATGATGGATTATTTATATTAGAAATACAAATGGATTGACGAACAAGTATATCATTATTATAAAAAGATCATTCATAAATATGATTAATAAAATATATTATTATACAAAATTACACTCATAAGTTAACTTTTTTGACATATATAAAATATGAACAATATCTATTTATCATTGGATTAAAATTTGCAATCTCATATATGAATCTAATAAATATATTTTTTGGGGGAATTGTCCGTTGGCAAATTGTCCTTCCGCAAAAATGTTTTTCCCCAATTGTTTTAGAACCGATTTTTTAATAGAACTCGAACCCTAATATTATTATGTGAACGCTTCATTTGTTTTCTGTAATACGATTTCAATATTGATATATATGTTTGTTATTTTAGCAGGTGATTATCTGTATTAAAGTTAAACTCTATTTGTTTATTCAGGAACTAAATACAGAGCAAAATGAGTAGATAAGTACCCACTTTTATATACAAAGAAGGGTAACCCTCTCTTTTAAAGGAAAGAAAACGTTAAGGATTAAATAAATGTCCGTAGTCAGAATGGACATAATTCGAAGACATAATTTAACACATTGTTATTTTGATTCTATTTCATACTTTCCTCCGTAAATAAACAAAAAAAAAAAAAAGGCATTAAAACAGTTGATAGTTGGGTAATTTTTCTCAACAAGAACTCATTCTAATTAAACCAATCAATATTGGTTTCATTGATGAGGAGGAAAAAGGGAAAAATATCGATAGTAGACTACATAATATATCGGTTTGTCCATTAAAATCTGAAGAATGACTAATTTAATAATTAATGAAGATTGAGTGATTAAAATGAATTAATATATCAACATATTAAAGCATAAAAAATTAGTTACGTAACATAACAACCCTGAGCGCTTTAGTTTACGTACTAGTCAAACACTTGAACATGACCACTGTCTACCCCGTTAGTAATTCCGAAACTTTTGAGAGGAAGAAGGGTTCTGTCTCTGGATCCGGAGTAATTAAAAAAAACGCCCAGGTCCATCCCCTCCAGCTCATGAGGGCCCATGTAAGAGATTTGTCAGGAATTCTATTAAAAAAGGGGGTAGAAAGAGCCTTGTGAGGGTGGAGAGGCCACTTTTGACACCAGCAATGGAACACACCCATCTCCTCCCTTACAATACTCTTTTGAATTCTTTTCTGGACACTTTTGGTCCCTTACAGCCATGATGGCCCCCCTCTACTACACCTTTTGGGTAAATGTTGAGGGGAAGGTCTGCAGTGCCAATCATCCAAACACCGATACCCCCAAAGAGACTGTCAGCTACCAATGGGACGCCAGGACAGAGAACTACAACCAAAGAGGGTTCCAGGCCTTCCCCGCCGTCTTGAAGTCATCATTGCCGCTAAGGGGTGGTTATTTAATGATTAAGAGATCTCAAATACACATCTATTTATAATGAAAGTTTTGTTGAAATTCTATTGTTGATAAATAAATTATATCTTGTTGTATTTTAAATTTTACAAGTGTTCAGATTTACGTGGTACATTTTCGTGTTTGTAAAATAGCAGTGTGTTTTACAAAAATCAAAGGTTTTAAATTAAGTATGTAATGTTCTGTTCCATGTTAATCTTTGGAAGGTTTCCTTATGGAATGCAAAAGCAACACACTTTGCTAAATCATGTCATCATTCAAATCACCTTGTGATGTCATCATCAATCCATCTTTATTCATTTTTATAAAAATAATAAATACTTTAATTTGTCCTTAATATAAAAAAAATGCCACCCTTATATCATGCATAAGGACAACTAAAATATTACTAAACTAACTCAATTCTCTAACTGAGGTACTGCTTGTAATTTTTCTTTGGAAATGGTTTGACTTTTTCAATCATTTATTCTTTGGAGGAGAACAAATATTTTAATTTTTTCTCTTAGGAAAGCCATTTTGAAAAGTAGAAATTCAGATTTAGGTATTTTTGGATAAGAAAATAGTTTTATATAACGATAAAAATTTTGTTGAAGGAGGGGGGTACTGCCCATCCAGTATCATCTCCAGCTGCCACCCTTGTAATAAAATCGGAAACGATAATATGCAGGCTTAAACAACAAAATCTGGCACTTTTGATGCATTTACTTTCAAATTGAATTATTTATTCAAAAAAAAAAAAAAAATTAAGCAGCAGATACAATCATTGAAAATGCATGGCATACAATGTAGTCACCGTTGACCACAATAACGTCGTTAATTTGGAGCAAGATCCGGTTTTAAATTTTTACATTCTAGGACAATGGAGTCAATTAAGGTTCTGAACTTCTTGAAAAGTTTGAGGATCTCTATAGACATTTGAGTCAAGGTAGCTCTTGACAAAATAATCCTTCAGATTCAGGTCAGGGGTGTTAAAAGGCCAAACTTTCTGTGCTTAGGAACCTCCTACCTTGTGAACATTCACTTGGGATCCTTGGTCCACAAAGGACCTTTCTAAACTCTGAATCACTTCCTCTGGAAATCCCTGTCACCTTTAATACTTCGACATTGTTAATACACAAATTGTTGTTCATCAAAAACCCTCACAAGTGTCTACTTGCACTCTGCCTCTGAAAATTTAATAAGCTTGAAATATTCGGTTGTTTACTCCATGGTGCTGTTTTGGCTACAAAGAGAAACGTTTATTTGTATATCTCATCACGAAAAAAACAACAACATTAGGCAATATCTTCATCATATATCTCGCAAAAACTTGGAAATTTGAAGCGTTTGATTACATTTTTACAACCTGTATATCTAGAATACTTTTTACCATTTTTTGATGGCAAAGGACGGAAAGGAAAATGGGCCGATTTGAAGTCCCATATTAAGGACCCATACACCCTAACTTTAAATGTAATTTAATCTTAATACATATCGTAATATAATATTTTCATGTACACATTCAACTCCTAATAGAAAAAATAAATGTAAAACAAAGTTCCAAACTTAGCATTAATGCTAAGTGATTACTTTTAAAAAAAGTAATAAAGAGTCTTTAATGATTTTGTTTATTCTTTATTTTTTCATCCTTTTTTTAAGCATCTCTTGATATTGTAAACTTTAGTTATGGTAATGAGATATTACTATCTATTCATTATCCTTTTTTTTTAAATTTTATCATAACAGATTATGTAAGGATAATCAGTTGAGCTTCGTACTTTTATACCTGCATATATACTACGTATACTATGTATTTTTTCACATAATCAGTATGGAAGTATGCATTTGTAGTGCGTCAAGACAAAAACAATCTTGAACATCAATAAAGGAAAAAAGGGCATCCAATTATATTTTTGTACTGGGACAACCGTTATTATTTACCCATTATTTTAGCACTCAAAGTATTGAGGTGCATGGCCAGATCCTGGGTGAATTAGGAAACAAGTTTCCTAAAAAATATTTATGAAGTGAAACTTAAAGAACAGGTTTTAGTCAATGTATGCACCCTCAGAATTGATGGTGAGATCCAAGGGGTGTCATAAGTTACTTCGGACCCTCCAAGCCTTGTTGATTGAGGTCTTAAGAGCACGGTTGCTGTAGGGGTGGCTCCAGCAGGACTTGGAAGAGACGTGTCCCTAAATGGAATAGTCTAGGGCATGAGGTCTGGGCTCTGTACCGGCCAGCAGTCCTATGCACAAAAGTACATATTGGCCTAGATCCACTCTTGGCTTTTCTTTATGATGCAGGAAGGTACTATATCTGGTTAAATTACCCTGGGAAAATTGCCAATGATGGATTTGATAGATGGGATAACTTCCGTGTCTAGAATTTTGACCATTGGATACATTTTGGTGATCTTCTGTTACATCCCCCAATGTCACTACTCGATTAGTTCGCCAGTTGGGTACAGGGCTAGCATTTAGGAAATCGGTTTTTATATGAAGGCCAACTTCAGCCATTTGATGGACATGGAGTGTTTCCTCCCTGTTTTTGGAGAGTATCTGAGATCCTCTTTGACCTTCAACTGCATCGAAACATTGTAAATCGTCTTCCTAAAGGTCCCAGTCTGATCCTAGATAAGGTGTTAGGACAATCCCTTGCAGAGGAGTGCTGTCATCTCAAACCTATTATCTTACTGTGTGCTCATGGTGGCGACTAGGACAATGTTTTTCTTATTAATCATCAGCTAATTATGTGTTCTACAACATTGCTCATCCGAACATTGTAATAAAATGACTTTTAATTTGCATTATAGAAATGAGTGAACAATAATGGTTGGGCCGGTATACAAGCAGTCACATATGTTTCATAGTAATATTTGAGTAAATTATGTGCATCATATTCAAATTCCTCGGATAATTCAAGATACTCAAAAATGTAAGTAACGGTTTAAAGCCGTTATCTTTGTTAAGAGATTTATACTGACCCTGATATTAGACTTTTCAAATAAAATCTATCATTTATTCATTATTTTATTGAGACTATTAATTTAGGTTACGTTATGTGTAATTTGTGACTTACCCAGAGGGTAAATTAGATTGATTTTTAATAAAAAATTAGGGATAATTCTCTACAAAATGTAATCCACACTCAATTTTGGGAAAAATCATTTTAGATTGTTTTTGTCTTAATAGGTCAAAAACAATCGTTCTCAAATATTTCATAGATATATTAAGGCCAAATATATGCCTTGAATTCAAATGGTGGGATAATTTAAAATACTCAAGGGCATTAACTATAGTATAAAATTTTTTTTTTTGTCATGTTACAAAATTTGTGCCCAATAATGTATTTCTTATATAATATATATAAATTTATAATTGTATCACAGTGACTATGGATTTTTGTATTAAATTTAACTGCAATTTGCAGCTCTTTAAAGGGATTCAGCTGAATATTTTGTTGATAGAAATTGACAATACTGTGTCAAGGATTATAAAAATATTTAATACGAACCCAATTTTGAGAAAAATATCCTAGTTTTTATTTTGTTCACGGACCACACATTTAAAAGGATGCCTTCGCCATGGAGATATCATTTTCCCAATACATATATGAGAGTATAACTTTAAATATAAGGCGCTATAAATAAAAATAACGAGGAATAAAATTGCATCATTAAATGTGAGTAAACCCATATTTGATGAGTGAAGAAGAACCATAAAAGGTATTGTAGGCAATTAAAATAAATATTTATTTAGAAACCCAAAAAATTTATACACAAATATCAATCATTAAAAATTACTAATTGCTTCAAGTTTTATGTACATGTAATAAAATACTTTTTGACCATAATTTAATGTGTTATATGAATAAAAGTTTTATCCTATATATGTAGAGTCATAGTTGAAACAACAAAAAACCCTACAAGATATTTTTTGTATTTTTTTATCAATTAAAAGCTTCATTGAACTTACAGGAAATGAGGTCAGAGAAACGATGGAAAAAAATGACTTCAAAAGAACAAATTATTATTTTAAAAAAAGTTTCAATTTTCTCATACCACAATAGGTATTAAAGTTGGTGTTTAGTCTGAAACCCCTACACCGGTCTGAAACTGCTATGATTTTTGTGGATCGAGCTTCAGATACTCGAACTTTTACGGATCTTAAAAAGCTTATAGTATTACTTAATAATAAATTCTAATTATAAAAAAATATCAGATATTATTATTCAATGTAGAATTTCTATTAATCTTGATTAGTGCTTGAAGCGACATCAACATAAAAAATTGCCTAACCGGTTATTTTGGTGTAATTATAACAATAATTATTATGTCATAATACTAAAAGCAATGCGTCATTCATTGATTCAGTAATCACTATGAATGTATAAAATGTAACATTTATAGAAATACTATTTTATTTAGGTCGAAACTTCATTATAAAATATATTTTATTTTAAATAGGTTGGAACTTCATGTAAAATGCTGGAAAAGTTTGAGACAAGTATCCGTGAAGTTTTGGTTTCGAATTTGGATCCCAAAGTTTGGCTAAACGAAATTTACTCGAATAGGTACGTCTTAAGATCCAAACCTACCGGGATCCAAGAAAATGTCCTATCTTATGAAATAAAGTAAAATAAATCATATTTTTAAAACTCAAAAATCATGATAGGGATGAAAATCGGTTCATAGATTGTGACTGAAAAAATTGGTACACGGATTGAGAACCATTAAATGTTGGTCTAAGTAGTGATGTGCCGGTCCTTCCTTGGGCCTGAAGACTGCAGTTCTATACACCTCAGTCCGATCCAGTTCAGTCCTAAAAACTTATAAAGTTTGGTCGTTATTACGTCATCCGACTCATTTCTTTTTTAATCAGTTCTAGTATTAACTAAATTGACATAAAATGCCTAACTCTGACACCAAATCCAACTCATAACCACAATTTTTAATAATACATTTTATAGCCTATATAAGTAGTAATGAGAAATTTGAATCTAAAGACTATAATTACATATTTAATGTACTGTAGTTATATGTAGTTATTAGTTTTAGATAGTAAACAATTGTGCAGGTATAAAGAAAATATTTGGAATATAAGTTAAATAACAAAATGAACCACAAATGAAATGGATCATAATCTGTCTATTGCAAATCCATTCAAATCACATAATTTATACGCCTGTAACCGATAGACAGCAGTACAAACAATCTCTCACTGCAACGTTGCAATTTACACGGATGACATTGACTATTCACAGGACTAAGTAATGAACTAGCATGGCCAGTGGCTATATTAACATCACATCATAATAATTCAAAATTTAGAGATGTTCGGAAATTGTGATTGTATAGAACACAGAGAGTGTTTAAAATGTATGAAATAAACTTAAAGATTAGTTAAATTTCAACTTTCATTAATTAATAATACTTAATACCTATATTTTATAACCATGTAGATTTTTTTTTATGAACACTGAATGTATGCATTAGATTGTAAATAAGCCTTATTGACATAAGTTATTATAACTTTTGTAGTTGGAGACGAAGTCAGTACAATTTTTTCGACTTTTGACTTCGATTCCTCCAAAAAAGGCATATACTCTGACTCAAGTATCCCAGTATTGGCAGTCCTAAGGACAGGCCCCATAAAACTGATAGGATCGGCCCTATGACTGGACTGGACTAGAATAAATAAATAAGGACCGTTACAACACCTGGTCTGAGATTGCGGTCTGGGTTAAAATATCTGTCGAAATTGGGATAGAAAAAATCCGTTAAGACCGAACTAATGGGGAAATAGGTCTTGTAGCGAGTCTCAACACTATTAGGTATACTCAACTTCCAGTCTAACGTATTATCTACATTTCTTTAGTTATTAATATACATTATAATTATTCGTCCTCTCTAAAACACTAGTCCTTCATTTCTCCTTTTTTTCTTTAATCGTTCATACCCATAAAAGATTGATTTAATGAGATACTTAGAGAGTTCTATAAGACCCCCCTACCCCAGCTCTTCGTTTTTTCCCTTAATATACCGGAAATATTATTTTTATTAAGTTTATACCTTAAAGTTGATATAATATATCTATATACATATACACCGTACTTATCGAAACGCGATAGGGAAGAAGCTGAATGAGTAGGTAATTTAATCTTCCCTCCTTAGAGTTTCATAAAGACTCTTCAAATATTGAGTGACGAATTTGAAGGGATAATCTTCTACTTATCGTTATTATATTTTTATGTTTATTAGGGTATATTTATTTGAGTAAAAACATGACTGTTGACAAGTTGGGAGATATTGGTAATTCAAAAGGAGTAATTCATGGAGTATCTTATAAAATCAAGTTGTTTATTCAGATCAATTATTGTTTGGAAAATGATAAATATTAATAATGTTCAAGCAAATCTAAATTGAAACTATATCATTAATTACAGCGTGAGGAGATTTATATTTATATTTTTACAATAGCTATGTAAAATATTTTCAACTCTTATTTTAATTCAAGTTTAACTAAATATATTTTATTAGTTGGATTAGTTGTCTTTTTGCTAAGTAATATATTCATTCTAAAATTTTATTAACTTGTATTCTTTGAGTAGTGTGACGAGTCGTGCAAAAGTTTTTGGACAAAAAGTGAACTAATTCAAATATGACGTATTACTATAATTTAAAAAAATATATCATTTATAATAATGATGTTAATTAATCTTGAATATAACCTCCGTAGCCAGCAATAACGACTTCCAGATGGTGGTGGAATTTGCTGCAGGTGCTTTTGATGTAGGGATCTGACATAGCAGCCCACTGCTCATGGACAGTCATTTAAGAACTCACCATTAAGGATTCTGCAAGCTTTGGACTCTACTTGCCAACAATTACAATTATCCAGGGTTATTATGTACATTCTAGTGATTGGGAGGTCAAGAGTTCAACAAACAAAAACTGGAATTGAACTGATGCTTAGTGTTTTATTAACAGTAATATTGCTTTTTATAGCTCAATTCACGAGTATGTTATACGTATGAGAATATACAAGTAAAATAATTTAATTGAGTTAAAGTTTGAAGGTTATTTAGAGCTTCGTACACAATTTTAAATAAAAATTAGTGAATGCGTTTGTAACTATTTTACAGTAATTTTTTGTTAGTTTTTAAGTTTTCTATTTATATATTATTAGTATGCCAAAATATTTTTTTGTTTTTTGAAACTTTTACACTTATAATTATATATATACCGAATGTTTTAGTGTAGAAGAGTACGTGTACACAAAAAAATCAAAAAGGTTAGTTACAAACATCATTAATGAAGAGTACCAAAAAAAAAATAAGCCTGCACAAATTTGCGCTCTTTTCCAAAATAAGGATTTTGCTTGATAGTGTACTGCAAGATTGAACAATCTCTAGTGTATCATCCAAAATAAAAATTGAGATAGTAAAGATTTAACCGCTATGAAATTTGCGTCTTGAAAATACAAATGAGTGTAGAAAAATATAATTATTGATATTCATAAAGTAAACGATGAATCTGATGAAATGCACTAAATCACTGTTTTCGTTTAATTGCCCTGTATCAACAAATATTTTATATTTTAATTTTTTTCATAAATATAAAGATAAATCCTTAAAAATTATATGAAATCTGTTCAAGTTAATATATTTTTGATAAATAAGTTATACAGAACTTAAATTACAACTGAAAATCTAGAAATAATTATAAAATATCAGTTTTTAAGGTTTTGAACGCTATTTTATGAAATAAAGCACTGTGTAATGGTTTACTACGTAACCATCTCTACTTTAGGAAGGTACATTTTTGGGATTGTTGTGAGACACCATCAGCCTCTTTGATGCACCTTAAGTCTGTGGACATTGACGTCCATGGCCTTCCCTGTCATGAAGAGAGGTCGCACTGCTCTTTGAAGGTTTTGACTAAAGGTTCAATAGTTTAATTTTCGTAGACGACAGCCTCTGGGGGATTCTCTTAGATCTCCACGGTAAACAGTTGTCTTTAAACCATATTTGACTGCAATGACTGTCTTTGGGAGCATTCTGGCGGAAAGGAAGGTTGTATTATCTAAATTGCCTCCAAATTTTACATTTTTAAGAAAATATATTTTCACTGGTATTTAACATGACACAAAATATTTTCCAGTAATGGATTTTTACAATAAAAGTAAACATATAAATCTTTTAACATATCAGTATATATTAAATGCCCAATAATTGTATTATTTTTGTTAGAAGTATAGAATAATCAATTATTTGAAATGCTTCATCTCATCTTATGGTTCCTTCTTGTAGATGTTAAAACTTTTATATTTGGAAAGAAGACTCTTTTCCTTTTATTTAAATGAAACATTGAAGCTACGTCCTTAAAAATGTATTTCATATAATAATGACAATATATATTAATTGCTCTTTACCTTTTATTTTTAAATACAAGTAGCATAGTAATAATATAAAAAAATTATATTGTAACTCTTCAACGAGTTTCTGTCTTCACGTATTCAATGATCATGATATCAGCTTAAGACTATACAAGAATCTGTCTATATAGCCAACTAGAAAAGGCTGCTCACGCTTTATAGGATATATTTTATAAACTTCTGTAAATAAACACCGATCTGACTCCCTATCAAGCATGAATACTAGCAGGAATAACTCCGATGTACATCATTAATGCTACTGTAAGTCTAGCACAGGGGTTGGCAACCTATGGCACGCGGAGGCATATTCACTGGTACACGCCATGCTGGACCAGCTGAAATAGAAAAATGCATTTGAGCCAGAGTTCACGACCTGCTATGTGGATTTTAGACGGTACGGTCCAATGTTCTCCTTCTAGATCAAGCCTGACAGCTATGATGGACATCCCAGGATGTAGCTCTGATCGACTGGATGGGTGTACGGGACGTGGAGATGCATTTGATAGAGGTGAAGAGTTAATCAATGTGGCTGGCGAAGTTAGTAGAGCTCCGAAAGCTATTGGAATCCATCCCTGTACAACACCACTGAGCCTGGATCCTTCAATACTGGGCGTCGACTGGGCAAAGTTCGGCTGTTTAAAGAATATTGCATTGAACCTCCTCTCAGTGTTTGGCTCAGCTTACTGTTGTGAACAGGTGTTTTTGCACATGAAAAGTGTGCTCAGCCCTATCTGCAGCCGTTAGACGACTGTCAATTACGAATCATGTGTATGTTTGAGAGTGCCAAACTATGAATCCCAGATAAGAAAGCTCAGCCAAGACAAGTAGTGGAGAGGGATCTCACTAACTGGTAGGCAAGATTAATTGTGGAATATAACCTCACCTTACAATGTTAAGTAGCTGTTTGTTCATATAAAATGCTGTGGCTATTTGTTATGGTATATATGCCTATGCCTACAATATTAATAGCAACAAAAAAATGTTGTGTAATGGTAGAAATGTATAGTTTAGATATAAGTAGTAATCAAAAAATAATTATAATAGTTACATTTGAAAGGCACGAGATTTATGCAAAATAAAATTCCAAATTAGAACATATTCCTTGGGTTCGTGTGTGTTTTTACCATTATTGATGATAATGGCACACTCATTGATTAGAAATGTTCAAGTTGGCACTCAAATGGCTCAAAGGTGGCCTACCCCTTATTTAGCCGGAACTTACACTTTTAAATTCTCAATAATGCTCAGAGATACTCTCATCTCTTTCATGAGTACACGTGATTACTTTATACATGGACATTCTCCTCAAGAATATAAGGATAATGATAACTGCTTTAAAAAATAAAAATAAAACTGTGTTTAGGTTGCCAATTACTATGTAGTTTGTATACTCAAAATGCTTAGGACTTACATCTTCATATATGGACGTATGTTATACTTGTTATGTATTAGTTTAATTATTAATTTTAATTTATTTGTAGAACCGGACATTGCCAGTCTATAGCAAAATCCTTTTTCTTGTTAGTTATTCATTTTTGTTTCACGACCATATTTGTGATCTCTTCGTCAATTACCTTTAACCATTCTTACCCTTTGAGATGTTTAATTACATTTTATGATCTTTTTTCTTACCTTGTCCGCACCACATACTCTCTAGAAATTTGAGTTTGTTATGTCGTAGTGTCTTAAAAAGGAGATAAGATATCCTCTGGCTCCATCCCTTTCCTCAATCCTCCAAATACTCCATAAGAGACAAAATCACAACCTCTTCCTCATATTGATAACTTTAATCTACTTTGATGATCCTCCAAAGTGTTAATTGTCCAAATATCTAGAAGAAGTGGAAATCCCAAAACGTCACAAAACGTTATTTCCTTATTAATAAAAGATTGTAATTTAGCCGATTTTTAACTTTTAGTTTACGTGTTTCCCCATTTTAAAATAGAAATAAATAGTAACGCGTTCGTTTTTTTAATGTCAAATGTCGTTTTTGTATTAGCTTATCGGAACAAAATATGTTATAAACCTGTGTGGGCACTTATCATAGTCGTTCTACGTTTGAACAACTGCATCTAATCATCTGTGAATATTTTTCAATTTTCTTTGGATTGGGGATGTATACCATTATCTTAATATTGGGTATAGTTTTATAATAAAAAATAGTAATTATATCGAAGAAATCAATAATATATTAAAAATAAGTGGCCATTATTTTTTCTGAACATGAAACGCTCATGTGAAAAAAATAAACTTACAACCAGATCTTAATTTTTATTAATGTTGATATAGAGTTTATCTTCCTAACAGAACTGAAGATAATACATTGAATAAAACTCTGTTGCATTGTGGTTTTTACTTATCTCTTTAGAAAGAGATATATATTTAATTATAGTAAAAATTTGAATAATACTCGGGAGATCAAATTTTCTGAAGATTTCCCACTTTTACATTGCTTGTAATAGTTTGTAATACAGACCAATAATAGTTCTAAAACTAATAATAGGAAGGATTTTGAAATTTTTACTCACCTCAAACAATCACAATAACAAAAATAGCATTTACATGTCCAAAATAAAACCAAATTAATCAAAAAGATACAAAAATAAAATAACGGAGAACTCGTAAATATGGAATGTAAATTTTGAAGAATACCATGGACATGTTATTATTTTTCAATCATTACTAAAACAATCGTATTATTATAATGTTACATTTGAACTATTGTTTTTAGTAAAACAATTTATAGTTATCTAGTTATAGAAAACATTTACTAATTTATTTATTCAGGTTGAGATCCTAGATCTATGCAAGAATAATATTATATATATAGTGACAAGTCATTTTGCTGTTTAGAGAAAGATTCCCGTCTCAATAAGCTTGGTAATTTCAATTACATTCAGATATTTCAACATAAGTCTACAGAAGTTGAGAGGTTAGTTATATATTTTGTAAAACAAATAATCACTTAACAGCTCTGAATAATTATTGATATGTAATAGCAGACAAAAATATCGAAAAAAGGGAAGCACATTATCGTTACCAGTCAAGAATAATGTTCCACTTATTTTCCAATGCCAATTGACTCAGTAGTAATAAAGCAATCAGGCGTGAGCTTGAAGAGTCTGGCTTACATAATTATCTGCTAAGATACATCACGAAGTACAACTTATAAATGGAATTGATATAATTTTGATAGGGATGAGTGATTTCTGAGTAATATTCATCCGGGAAACTGAAGGACTCGTATTAATAAAATAGTTTTCTTATAGTAGGAGACGACACAGATTTGACTTTCAATCATTTCAAAGAAGGAGCTGTGGGTTGATGATGAGAACTCTCTCTACTCCTCACTGGGTATCTCAGTCTATGATTCTGCCGTTTTATGGAACTCCTTGGTTCTTATATGTAGAAATACGATGATTCCGGGGAAGATCTGAAGGAATTTATGTAAAGGGACAATTAGTAACGAATTCAGAAGTCACAAATCACCTTGATATGAAGATGTACCTGGACAATGAACGATCTTTCCATTAAAGGATATGAGATCCACCCTATGAAACACTATTTTATTTGTTCTCGCCTTAAGAGTCGAGATCCCTTGACCAGACCATGCCATTGAAGAGAGTTCACCACCTTGATAAATTCTAAATTCACATTGTTAAATTATTTTTATTGAATTATTATCCACTCAGAACAGACTTGGACACACCTATATTAGATGGTACAGAGTATGTATTTCCTTAATCTCATAGTTGCTCGTAGTAATTTAATAAAATGTCATGACGACTAAGCTGTTCTTCCCCAAGAACTATTATTTTAGCTTGTCAGGGGACCACGTTATCTCTATTATTATTTTCATCTACGCCCATCATTAGTGATGTAAATCGTGTGTATTTTTTAGGGACCCCAATTTTTTTAAAGTGATAATCTCAAGAATGAATTGTCTATTCTGTAGCTGATCTCTTTATTATTCAACCCCGGAGTAGGGAACTTCTTTCCCTACGCCATTCAAAACCTAATTGAACATTCGTGTGTGCTCATAAAAGAAATAGAGTAACCTTTTTGATTTTTGCAGAGTTTTATTGTGAATCCTTGTTGTACGTAGACGAGAATTAAGGATAGACATCAGCGTAATTATTGTCAATTCCCTTGTTTATTTCCTTCTCCCACTCCTCCCTTGTCACAGGTGATTGTAGCTGATCTAATAAACGTTAATTTTCATCACTACTCATCATTACCAAGACGAGCTAGTATCTCTAGCAAATTCTTACTCCAAGAATACATAAATTTCAAGATGAATAAAGACCATAATTGATGGTATAATAATATATAAGTCATTATAAGTATATTCTCCTTCTATGTTTTATAGCCTTGTACATAACCATGAATACTAAAAAGGAACACTATAAAGTATAATTTTTGACAATAATAAATTTCATTCCTTTACATAAATACATATAAAGAAAGCAGTAATGTTACAATAAAAGTAAGTAGATTGTACATTCTACCCTCTAATATATGCATGCCTATGTAGGTATAGAGCATGTATCTATCTACTTATGTATATTAAGAGGAGACATAAAATAGTTATTAATTGACATTTGGGATTCCTTAAATATACATTTGTGGAGAGTGGGGACACAAAACTTGCAACCTAGCATGACTTAATATCGAAAAATGTGATATTTATGGAATCCAGAAAAAACAACTCAAAACCTATTTGCTATATGTTTAAATACTATATTTTGCTAATTTTTTTTTCAATATACCACCCCTACACACGCAATAACAGACTCAAGACTCTGATAAAACAGACTGGCAGCTATTGATGATGAAGGCCTCTCATCTTGTCATGATGGCAGCTCCGAGTAAATCCAAATTTGTTTGAGAGGTGCAGCAGATACTCTTCTACAAGAAACTACAAACTATAAAGTCCAGGACAGGAGGAGGGGCACAATGTTAGAAATTAGCCATATTGTAGCTAAAGAAGTTATTCTCGGCTGTAATGGACTTTTTGATGCTGTAGGGAGTCCTGAGGAATTTGCCCACGGTGCCTCCAGCCTTCTCAGCGTTGACCCTATTGCAAAGGATATTGCAATGTGTTTTAGGTTGTTGCTTTGTCATTTTTCAATTTAGACAAAAAATAGAATACGTCATGAGGGAAAACGATAAAGTGACTTCATTTGTGTTATCATACAAAAATGAAACCTTGCGTAAGAAAATGAGGCTAATAAGTTAAATAATAAATCTACTTAACCTAATAGGCGCATATCACTACTTTTTTTCTGGAGTTTTATTCATGCAAATTAAGTGACGAAACGATAACCACATGATCAATTTTTTCAAAAATATACTGGCTACGAAAATACTTTATTCTCTGCTTAGGGCCGTTGAGGTTGCTATGCATATTACTATATAATTAATTAAGCAAACTCCATTAACTCGCTCTTTTAATGGGTTATTAACTTTATTTACTTAAATTTGCTTTTATACAAATCGAAAGAAAATGACGCCATCATACGGCTAAATGGTACAACTTCCACAATGATAATATTGTTTTATTTAAAATAAAGGTCTATAAAGAGTGGTCTATATAAATATCATCACGATGAATTTTTAACTTCAACGAGGTATAATTTATTAATTAATAATAGAATTTCAACAAAATTAATACTATAAGTATATGTGTGTTTGGTCGCTCTTATTTATTAATGTAGCTGCCCTTAGCAACAATGATAGCTTCCTAGGGGCAACAAAAGGCCCAGCACCCACTGTGGATATAGTCTTCTATCATGGATTCCTAATGCTGGTCGGAAGTGGCTTTGAGGGCCTTGGTATTTGGATGACAGGCTCTGCAGGCCTTCTCCTCGACATGCACTCAAAAAGTTTAGTTGAAGGGTTGGCATCAGGGTAGTAGGTTGGCCAAAAGTGTCAAAAAATTGTTCAAAAGAAGTAAAAAACTCGTTCAATTGATTCTTGAAAAGAAGGAAATGGGTTTGTTTTATTGATGGTGCCCAAAGTTGCCTTTCCACCCTCACAAGGGTCTTTCCACCCACTTTTTTGGTAGCTGTTTGGATAGTCTGGTGTGACACCCCAAGATCTCTTGCATGGGTCGTCATGGACTTGAGAAGATTGGCCGTGGCTGTTTTCTTTAACTCCTCCGTTCCAGGTTGGCCTTTTTGGTGGAGCACTTCTTCCTTTCCAATGTTTTAGTCTTACTGACGGCGTAGATTGTGAACTCGATGACGCCCAACTGCTTGGGGTGCGGGAATAAAAATGCATCTATCTAGTTTAAGTGTCATTTTCTTGACTTGTACGTAGGCTAGAAAACTCGGGGTTTTTTTTTTTTTTTTGTGTTTTGTAACTATTAATTAATTTCAAAAAATCAAACTTCATTAATTATTGCATTTGTAAGTGTTCCGATTTCAATGGCCTACCCAGCATCACTCACAGCATGCTTCAATATTTGAACAACTGATTTGTATTACAAGCTACAGACTGGCACTCCCCCTTACCGATAATCTATTATTTAAGTTTGTTCATGCCCTTTCAAACTAAACAATCTATAAGTTACACGTCTCATAAGGAACAATAATCAAGTGGCGTCATTGATGGTTTCTTAAAAGTAACATATCGCGGAGATAATGGTTGTTTAAAAGCTTCATGCTATCACGTGCGTATTGCTACTTGGTGTTATTGCTTCAAAAAGGACTCATAAATATGTTCATAATCATTTCATACAAACAAATGTAACATTAATTCTTGTGCCAACATTTTTTTTTTAATTTTCTTCAAATTTAATGACTTAACATGAAAAAAAAAAATCTTGTTCAAGTCATAGTTTGAAAAAAGACATTTAATTAAGTAACTCTTAAATGAAATACTTAATCTAGTCAGTTATTATAAAGTTTGAAAGTCTCTTTAAGTTACTAAACTAATTTTTATGGACTGTTATTTATAATTTTATAACAAAAAAGATAGATTGATTAATGTAAAAATAATAGTGTATTTTTGTTAAAAAAGTAAAAGAGGCTTGGCTTCAGTGTGATTTTAGTTTTGAGACATAAAAAGTATCATCTAATGTATATAAGAAGATTTACAAACAAGGAAGCATTCATATCAATACTCAAACATCCACCAATAATAATGTCACTCTATTTAAATAACTATTATATTAAAATGTAAGATAACGATTGAAAGATACTCTATAAGGTCTATGGCTTATTCATTTAATTATGTATATAAAGTGACCATGGAAATCTAAGCTACATACATTAAACCATATTAATACTGGAGAGTTCATCATTATTCATTCCATCATTTCCATATAAGATCATGTTCAATAATCAATTATTATTCCATATGAGATTTAATCGTAATAAAAAGCTTTAAAAAATTCATGTTAAATATACATTTTGAAGTATCAGGCCATGACCAGACAATGACTTAAAGGAAGTCAACAAACGAATAACATAAATTAGACTTGATTAATTCATACATGACTTTCAACCGATTGATAGTTTGTAACTCTAATAAGGTTAATCTGTCCCAATAAGCTTATTTTATAATATTTGCAGTAATACTCCCCATTTTCCAGAGTTATAAAGCATCGTCAAACAGACAAACTTTCCCTAAAAAATATAAAAAATAACTACCCAACAAATTATCGGTGCTCTTCACTGTTTTTTATGAGCAAAGATACAAGTAATTACTCAATACATAAATGTTCTATTATCCAAAATAAAATAATAATAAAAACAGCTCCAGAAAATAAAACGTATGACGTTATGACTGATGAGCCAGTGAGTACTTTAGTCTCTAGAGCGTTACCTGCCTTAGCCTTAGGAACATACAATCGATGCTACATGCAAATTCCCTCCGAAATTTCAATAATGTAATTACGTTGTGATTTCTTAAATCAAAATTTATATATGGTATCTATCAGAGAGCACAATGTACACACTCCATGCTACATGCAAAACGCCTACAATATATTTTTAGTATGACCATTTGGTTATTTCTTAGATCAAAAATATGAATATGATATATATTTTCAAATATTATAAATATCCATACATCCAAACATCTATACACAATTTTTAACTCACAAAGTGGCTTTTAAGTTTCATAAATGTTATTTTGAAATACTTTTTCACGAGAAATAGTAATATTTAAAAAAAAAAAAGATATTCACTCAATTTAGCCAAATTGTATCAACTAATTGTATCTCATTGTCACCTCATGAATAGTCTAATTCTCTTGTAGACTGAAGGATGCAAGGGTTGATGTTATTATAATACCCAGAAGTGAAACTTTGATTTATTTATTAAGATTTAATGATAAAATTGAATGTGGACAAGGTAGAAAGGATACAGTGACTTATTTTTTGTAGTTTCCACGTCAAAGTTACGTATTTTAATGTTAATTTTTTGTTTAGTTGTAATATCTAGATATTCCAAAATATTTATTATTATTTATCTTTAATTGTGTTTTGGTTCAATTCAAGGCATTACATCTAAGCAATTTGTTGACTTTGTAGCCTATAAACTATAATTTTTCTTCATATATGTTCACTAATAAATAAGCCAAATAAAATTGAGGAAAATATTTTCTAATAAAGAACTTTCTATTCCAGGAAAAAATATATATGTGGTGTGTTAACATAAACACAATTTAAAACTCAAATCAAAATAAGAAAAAAATCTCACTTTATTCTGGTACTTCATTCATATGCCCCAGAATTTAGCTAGATTTTGAAACCTTTATTTTTTATGAATTTTCTTTTCTCAGCTCTTATCATTAGTATTTAATTCCTGAGAAGAGAATTTATTTCTCTTCAACAGGATGGTGCTGATAAAATGGGGAAATCTTTAAAGGCTTCTAACAAACAAACTTGATGGGGTTTAATAAATTTTATTTTTTTGAATGCTACCCTTAATGACATTCAATTATTTATAATGAAATCTGAAATAACCTCGGTCACACAGCGACAGAAGTTTTGACAGGACAGGGAGACCATGTGCAGATACAGTTTTCCATTATACGGGTAATGGACTTCCTAGGGTCTCCAGTGACAAATGAAACTTGCCACAAGCTCAAACCTTCCCTAGAGATAGAAATTTCATGGGTTCAGGCCTGGGATGTTTTCAGGCCATAAATCCAGTGTCCAAAAGTGAGGACATTTTGTGTCCGAGAAATCCATCCATTTTTAGACTTGTGGGTAGATGCACTGTTTTGTTGAAAGGTGCAATTTCTTCCGTGGGCTACTCCAACCATCTGAGGAACGTAATTCAAAAGTACACAACCAGAACTAGTACAATTGCAAAGCTGGAGCCGCACAAGGTTACATGGGCCTGTAAAAGCTTCCGACGCCGTGTGGCCAAGTTTTTCGAGAAAAAAACAACTTGTTATGGAAAATTGAATGTCATTAAATGTAACTTTGAAATAATAAAATTACTATGGTTTCCCTCTTTCTTGTTCCTTCGTTATGAGCCATTAAAGATTTTCCCACTTTATCTGGACCACCATACAAGATACCATTGATATCCATATATGTGCTCATAATATATGGTAAATACCATAGAGAATTTGTTATGGATTTATAGTTGCAAGTCCTTGTTGGAGTCAGAGGAGAATTAAGGATCAATATGAGAGTAATTTTTGCCTTTGTCTTTATTTATTTCATTACCCACCTCGTCAGAGCTGACTGGAGCTGGTGTAATGACAATCAATCTCCTCTCTTCCAAAAAATTATTCAAATTATCAGGATGACAACATTAATTTTTGGTTCTTTTCTGATAAAATGCTCAATATACTTGCAATTAGCATCACTGCACATAACATACTTAGGCTGGATTAATTTATTCGAGTATATTAGGATAAAAGGGAAAACTATTTTGAATTTTCAAGCAATTGAAAAATATCCAGTTTATTTTATTTTAATGAAAACTCATAAAATGATTAACTACGATATAAATTTCTATTTTTCTCCTTTGTGGCCATGTTATTGTACCATACATAATAGGACCCGAAATAAATGTATGTACACTATGCTTATTATGACTTTGTTTACAAAATAAACTAATGATAATAATGTTTTCATTTATGTGCTCAAAAATAAGTAGAAATAACCTCATAATCATAATAATTATTATTATGATGTCAAGAAGACTCCCTTAATCTTCATCATACAATATGCATACAAATGACTTATAATAATATACTCTTGTATGTTTATAGGGTATCAAATATATAATCATAGCATTGTATATAATTAATAATTAAACTAATGCATAACAAGTATAACATACGCACATATATAGGGTTGGGAATCTTTTACATTTTTAGCGTGCAAATTTTTTTATAATTCATAATCTGAAAGGAGTTTATTTCCATGTTTTAAAGCTGTTATGATTATTATTTGATTCCTTAAGAGAGAACATCTAAGTAAAAAGTAATCATTCTTGCTTTTGAAAGACTGGATAGTCCATTGAAATCTGAACACTTATTAATTCAATAATTTATGAAGGTTTAGTCATTGAAATTAATTTATATTTTGATATATAAAAGCATACACTAAAAGTTTCAAAACAAAATAAATCTGAGCCCTCTTACTTACCTACAAGCCTAGTCAATGACACTTGAGCGAGATTGACAAATGTCCATTTATAGACTCCATCATTTGGACGTCTCTAGGATCAACGTTTAGGGTGCCAGTCAGTCCTAAACGTTGTAGAGGAAGAAGGCAAACTGGACCCCAAGCAGCGAAAGAAAAAACAGCCCAGGCCAATCCCTTCAAGTCCATGTGGGCCGATTCAAGAGATCTTGGGGTTTCACACTGTTCAGAGAGCTACAAAAAAAGTGGGTAGAAAGAGCCTTGTTTGAGTGGAGAGGCAATTTTTGACAGCAGCAATGGAAAAAATCAAGACTCTTTTGAATGTGTTTATATTGAGAAGTCCTGTAGTGTACGTTATCCAAAGACCGAGTCTCTTAAAGCCAGCAATGTGGGCTGACATGAAAGAGGACTACATCCACAGCAGATGCCAGGCCTTCCACCGCCGCTTGGAAGCCATCATTGCCGCTAAGGGTGGCTACATTAATGATTAAGAAATTATTATCAGACACACAGCTAATTATTAGTTGAAATTCTATTGTTAAATAATAAATTATAACTTGTTGAAGTTTAAAATTATTATGAACCCCTCTGTGGTCCATAGGCTCGGTAGTCATAGAGTAGGATCGACGTTATGAAGGAAAAAGATAATAATAAAAAACAACTTTTGCGAGGAAAAAATAATTCATATAGCCTAGGAATCTAATCAAGGCAAGAGTTTCACTCTGGGTTAGAGAGAATTGATACACAAAAACGTCCTAGCGATATTGTAAGTAGTAGAATACTACTTACAATATCAGATTATATTGTGCAAATTTTTAGATTGCTTAAGTCTCTTAGTAATTGAGTCAAAAGCAAAAAGTTCAAAATAAACCCAGTCTTCCTATATTCAAATTTTGTTATATTATAATATTTTTTTAACAAATTAAATATAATAATTGCGCAAAATGTACTACTGCAACAACTATTCAATAGTTATGGATGTGTAATTATTATCTACTCACAAATTAATAATACTGTATTTTATAAATAATATATATTTATTACCTCTGCTTATCAAGTACTCTCTTTCACGTTTAATCTTGATCGTTGGTAATGACTGAGAAATTGTTAGTAAATAAGAGTGCAACGGACTTATCCATCATACATTTCGAATTAACACTTGTGATCTGAAAATTAAGATATACATATATTAATACACTCCATTCCACTTTCACAAATTCTACTTATTTTCTGTTCTAACGCTCAACAATATGTAATAAATACTAAAAGATTTACACCAGACTGTATCGGGCGCAAGTTGTCTTTCTGGATAAAAATTCCAGGGCTTTACTCAGTCTCGAGTAGGTGGCTCTAACAAGCCGACTTGACGGAAGCAATAGCCTTTTAAATTCGCCTTTACTTAATTGACTCTTTGTTTGTAGCCAGTCACAAAGAAAAACAACAGACTAAATTTTTGTGATTTCTTTAACCAGTTTTTCTTAAATTAAGTAAGGGTATCTAAATAACAATAAAGGTTTAATGATACAATGCACTATTCTGTTAATTCTGTCCTTCTGTACATAAATCAGGGGGTTCTGGAGGGGACAGACTAAAGTAGAAAAGTACAACCTCAGGCCCCGTGTCATATTGCAGACCACTTTATTTTTAAGTGAGGCCTACTAATAATTCTCACTTCAAGTAGTATTTTGTCGCAAAATTGTCATAATATCATCAAAACGTGTAGAAGGCGCATAATACGTGCAAACGTTGAAAATAATTGATGTCATCTCGTATTTTCTAAGAATCTAATGGTAGGGGGGAGAGGGAAGGGCTGTATCCCTGCCAAATAAAGGAATTTTTGAGATATTATTTACTTTGTGGAAAAGAAAAAAGAAGTAATTCAATTATCATAAAAAAAAAAAATCTGAACAGGATTTCCAGATTGGCAGTTTTATATTTTTGATCTAAATTTAAAATAAATTTATATTTTATTATTTTGTTTTATGAAGCCATTTTTCATAAAATTGAATTTAATACGTTCTATGGTCCATTAAAATATTTCGTCATAGAGGGCTTTTCTTATCTTTAAAACTCCACAATCGATATTTAAAAAAAAAAAAAAAAAAATTTTTTTTTTTTTTTTTCTGAAAAAGGTCATTTGGTCACATTCAGGCCAAGTACAGAAAATTTTAATTTATGGGAGGAAAAAATCAAGCTCCCACCCCTGTAAATGCTGCTACAACTTATATCTATCTCAATCAAAGTATTGATAGCCAAATGAAACTATTTGTATATTTCGGGCGTCATTCATTTTTATGGTGTTTGCTTCAGCTTCCATGCAAGCAAGGAAAAATACTTTTTAATTAGACATCAGAAATACCAATTAATTAGAGTTAAAACAAATTAAAGTTAGCTATTGGCATTCTTATAGCTTTGGTATTATGCTATTGCTAATTTATCAATTCTATTACCAGTTAATTTTTTCTTAGTCCACTAATTAGCAAATAAGTGATTAGGGGGAAGCCCCCTGTTTACATAATTACAAATGTACTGGCAAGGTAACTTTATTGACTATATTTTCTTTTCTTATCATAGAGTTGAAAAAATATATAGAGCATATAATTATATAATATCCTTATTAACACTTTGTTGCTATGGTAGAATACTCATTTCTTTAAGTTTCCAATATTTGTGATATTTTGTATTCCCTGTTGAATATGGTGAGGTAGAAAATGGGATGGTCAATAATTAACCATTAGTCACCATTTTTTTACAGCCTGAATTTATCCTTCCTATCAAGAATATTAAATTTCCTTATAGGTACGATTATTAAGTAGTCAATACCTGTGACTTCAAAGTGTTATATTGTATGTAATATAATTTTTATACTAGGGGTCATTCACAACAGTATTTTTGTTCATATTGTTGATATATGTACACAACGATATAAAAACAATATCTAAATTGTAATTTAGAATTTAGGGACTTGACCAAGATCTAAAAAGTAAAGAAATCTATAAAACACATTTAATGAATAAAAACACAACATGATCAAAATATTGAAATGCGCAATACTGGTGTCATCCTCTTCACTTTACTAATTTAAAGTCCTTAAAAAAAGTCATATTGCAGGACAATGCTTTTCAACTTAGAACGGGGAATCAGATATGCGATATTTAAATTTCGAGCAGTCTAAAGAAAAAACCGCGTATTCCGATACAAAAGGAAAAACAAAATATTTAAGTTCTTTTTTTTCTGTTACGTATATTAATTAATAAGTTGTGGGAGTGTTAACATCTCCCTCTAAAAGAAGAATTATCCTCTAATTTTGGTGTAAATCTATATTAAAATAAATGTATATTAACTGACAAACAATTATAATATTTTCCCTTCACTCACGCCAATTTAAAATGTAAAAAGTTCTCCTCTCTAATGTAGTAATTCATTTTCTCCTCTAAAAATCATATAACCGACAGTCGACATTAACAATCGTCTTAATTCAGTAGTATCATATGTCTTCCTCCCGCCTTCAGAGCACATATCTAATTATTCTTATTATTTCTGCGTAAGTTTGCGTCTCGGTCGTTCCTTAAGAAGGAAATATACATTATGTGTTTAGACTTCAAAGAAGATTCCCATGTCAGGTAGAGTAAATGTAATGCTATAATTTTTACCTATACTTACTGATCAATTAAAGGATTTTTCTTTTTAATCCCATCTCTAATTATGTCTAATTACATAAACAAAAGCATTGTCCACGAGTTTACAACCAAGGATTAGATTTTGAGATAAAAAACGACATAACTTGCAAACGCAGATGTTTTATAATTACTAAAATGATATTGGCTATAAGAAAAAAATATACCTTTTATGTTTAGAAAAAAAGTCCTTTTTTTTATGTTTTTTTTTACATATGTATATGACCTTCTTTATTATGCAAATTAAGAATCTTAAAATCGGGGGGGGGGGGAGTCCTCACCGTCCACTCTACCGTTTTTAAAACGATGCTGTATTTTTTTATTTGTAGTCAAAAAGTTTTGCGTATATAGAAAAAAAAAATCTGCTTAATCTGAGCCAGAGAAGAATGTTGAGATATATATATAATAAAATCTTATAGTTATAGAGGGGATGTGTGTCAAGAAAAATCTAAGTATAGTAATTAAAAAAGACAAAACGGTTTATGCGTGTAATTTTTCTTTGTTTTTTGTTTATGATTTAACCATTCCGGCTGTGTTAACATCCCCTCTAATAGAAAAACATATTTAAATAATTTTTGCAAAATTTGCAAATATGAACCAGTTATGGAGGGTTATTTTTTGACGACATCAATCTCCATTAACTTTTTTTTGTTTTGCATGTAGGAATTTTTTATTTGTTAGGTTTGTGTTCTTCTCTACTAAACTAATAATCTTATATATTAGGTTTTTTTTTGCGAAATTAGGCGAATATAGTTTTTTGCAATTTTCTTCATGAATTTCGAATTTGAAATTTTTTGACAAAAATAAAAGAAAGACTTTTTAACTAATTTTTTTTTCGTAGATTTATATGGTATATTATTTGAAATACATAATTTTTTTTTAACTCATAATAATACATTTATTATAATTAGTCATGAAGATCGTGCGTATTTCGCGCTTGCTAACAAAAGAAACTGAAAATCCACATAATTACCCTGACAATTTGAAGAGTCCTTTTAATAAAGAGGGATGGTTGTAAATAAATAACTAAGTTTAGTTTATGTTTAGGTTTGTTCTTTCTTCTTCTTAGTTTTCTTTTTTATTAATCATATGTGTTTTAACATCTCCCACTAAAAGAAGAATTCTTGACTAAAATTTGTGAAAATTGATTTAAAAATGCTTAATAAATTAAATATATTTGAGTTTATTTTTATTTACAATATCTTTTCTGCACTAATCCTATTTTAATTGTAGAAGGTTCTCCTCTACATTCCAGAATTTTTTTTTTTTTGCTCCAAAATCATAAAACAGACATCTGAAATTACCAATGGTTTTTCTACAGGTGAACCATATTGTATATCCCACAGATACACGCCAGGAGTGCAATATCTTGGACTTTTCAAATGACCTTTGTATGATGTACATAACAATTTTACTCCCTCCAACAAGAGTTTAGTTCCTATAATGATTAAACTGGGATTATTAGATATTATGTACAAATGTAATTATTATTATTACTTTTTTATCATTTTTATTCAAGAACATAAATATATGTACATAGATATGTAGGTATACTTTGGAAATGTAGCAAAAATGTAAATGAAATAATAATGCAAAATGTTGCTTTGTCAGCATAGGTTAGTAAACCATGTAATTGAAAGGTAAAAAATACTTACATGCATCGAAATACACATATTTATT
Organism: Lepeophtheirus salmonis; assembly: GCF_016086655.4. Taxonomy (NCBI): domain Eukaryota; kingdom Metazoa; phylum Arthropoda; class Copepoda; order Siphonostomatoida; family Caligidae; genus Lepeophtheirus; species Lepeophtheirus salmonis. The sequence goes on from NC_052132.2 coordinate 17,355,203, forward strand.
AGAGTGCCCCGTAATTTGGGATATGTCGGTCTTTGGCACCGGTCCTTAAAACTGCTGGTACTAGAAGGGTTAAGTAGAATTTTTTTGGAAGGTTGCAGGAACCAGATACTTGTAAGTTTCAGTCGTAAAAAAGTTGCAATTTGAAAAAAAAACCAATTTTTATTGAGTAATCTATAAAAAGGCGTTTTCTTTTGGGCTATGTTGCAAATGTACAAAAAAATTATTTCATTTTTATATATTTATTGTATAAGTAATCGATAAAAATGCGTGTAATTATTAGAACTGTTACGATATCTGCATTGTGTCATGATATGATATTAGCAGAGTTGTATAAAATACGACCTACAAAGATAGAAAAGCTTTTCTTAGTTGGAAGTATGCAATTTTTATTTTCTAAAGATGTCATTAATATGACTTCATCCTTGTAGAGAGAACATTTAAGTATCAAGTCATAACGACTTCATATGCTCATGAAAGACACAGAGTAAAAATGAGATTTTTCTCCTCGTAGGTTTTAAGTGTAAGTCCTTGTTGGATTTGAAGTGGAATTGAGGATCGACAGTGTAAATACGGAGTTGGAATTGTGTTTATTTCCTTCTTTTTTTCTCTCTTGGACCAACAAGGCATATTCTATTTTATAGTACGATGAAAATGAAAATTATTGAAATCAATAACATAAATGTATATACATATTTATAGTTCCTGTAAAAACAAGAGACAAAAATTTATTCAAAAATTCATATCTCACCCAAAAAAAAAAAAAAAAAAAAAAAAGAGCCAACACTGAATTGTAAAGTTTATTTATTTATTAAAGGACCTATGATTAACCTTTGTAGTAGCTGTATTAATAATCTTCTCTATTTTTCCAGAGTAAAAGGCTCAAAAATAATCCTTCTTTATCTTATAAAAAAAAATGTTTTTTTAAAAGTTTGCCGATGACGTTATAAATTAAGAAGGACGTTTAGGCAATGTAGGTCTTGTAAGTGGTATATGACTCCCTAGAGTTAATTTTTATTGTTGGGCGGCCATTTTGTTTATTATCCCATCTGGATTTTCGGTTTTGCCTGTAAAATCGACTCCACTCGTTTGGACCTTCATATCACAGAGATAACCTCTGGCAGTAATTTACAATCTAAAAGACTTATGAATAGAGTAGCCATATCAACGAACCCACCTTGATCGTCTTTGCATCCTTCCGAGTAAGTTGTCAAATTTTACAGAACCTTTCTAACAGCTCTCATTTGTGTACTTGTTATTTAGAAACATTGAAAGGTGAACACTACAGAAGTGTTCCTCATCTTAAAAAACCTTATACGGTAGGAGTTAGGTGATTTCCATAAAACATTAAAAGACATGATGAAAGAACCCTCATATTTTTTTCTGATTTAAATTTTAAAACTTTATTTCCGTCTGCTCACGTCTACTTGCAGCTGCTCTAATACAAGTTCATGACAGCTAAGCTTTTGTCCCCCTAATCATTCTTCTAATTGTAAGGATTACCTCAGTTTTTTTTATTTGTTTTTCTACATACCGGTAGAACAAGTTTTTTGCACATATGTGTATAAAATATGTCTTAGAAAGTGGGAACGGCCTTTTCTAGATGACAATTTGAACAGCCTTATGTATTTTTCAAAACTTTTATCATTATTATTACATTCTGAAAGACAGAACATACGAATATGAAGTTAAAACTAGTACATATAACGCTGAGGATTTTCTCCTCCGGAGTAATGTATGTAAGTCCTTGTTGTACTCAAAGTAGAATTGAAAATCGACATCAGAGAAATTCTAGTTTATATGTTCTTGCCATCTAAGGACTGGGATTTGTGTTTATTTACTTATTCTCACGACTGGTTGTAGCTGATATAATAAAATACCAAGATAACTACAACATCCAAAACATTATTTTAATTGTCAAATTATTACGGTCATTTTCGTTTCTTTTACTTTTACATATCAGCAAGACATGTTTTATGCATGACCAGAGATTCGATATCAAACGATCAACTTAAGATATATCGGTACTTAACATAAGCTTGCCCATTATCTTAAAGATATTGAATCAATTGATCTTGTTATAATTTTTACAATTTAATCAAATATGTAAATTTTTACAAGCCGAATACGCTCATTTTCCCTTCTCTAAAAATAAACTTATACAACATCGGACTAGAGAAGTGATAATATATTTATTTTAAATTGACTACAGATACAATTTTACTAGTTACTACTGAGATAACTTTTATCAAGAAATTGTAAAATTTTATCGTTGCACGCTTCAACATGCAAAATATTTAAAAATAAAGATTTACAGAAATGCTATAAATTATCAATAACACATAAACTACATTGCTTAATATTCAAAAAAGCATTTGTATTTACTGCAAAGCCTACTGATAAATTATTTTTACTGTTTTCTCTCGGGAGATAGAATGAAAAGACTCCAATGATTTGTCCATTAATTTATTTAAAAATTATGTAATTAGTTTCTGCGAACTATGATATCCAGCCTGTGTTTTTAGATCTTTTAAGCATATATGTATATGTATATGTATTTATTCAAAAGAGTTTGTATGTGCCCTTGCAAGAACACCGTTGGAGATAGCAAGGCTTGACCATCATATAATCGGGCTTCCAAGAATTTTGAATTTGATGGATCGCACCGACTGCTGTGCAAGAAAGACATATTTAGACAAAACACACAATAACTCATACAGTATGACGTCAATATTAAAAAACGTGGTGGAAGTCAAACATCGGTCGTATACGCGTTATGGTATAACCTTGGGACATTGGATGCTGAAATTTTGCGTGGGATTCTCTTTTGAACCTGGTCAGATGAAGACGGGCGTTCTGACTTTAGGGGGGGATGATGTAAGGGGACTTATTTTATAACTAACACCACAAACGTTGGTTCAAGAAAATAATTATAGGGTTGAGTTATAAATTAAAAGTTTTTTTTGTATAAAAAACAACTATATGAATAACAAAGTTTTCTAAATGTATTCAAAATCAAAAAAAGTTATGGGGTAAATAAGGAACTGTAAAAATTGATATGAAATTGTGTTTTTGAGTTGTGAATAAATGTATTTTCAATGGAATATTGGATCCGTTGATAAAATAAAGTTTGTAGAGATTTGTCTGAAAATTCGCTTTCATATAAACTTGGCAAAAAAAAAGGCAGATGTTTAACTAAAAAATCTGTAATCTTCTGAATAATTTATCAATTTCTTTACTTTGTTCTCCTTTGTTTTCATCAAAAGTCAATTTTCAATAAAAAATGCCAAAAAGCAATGCTATTTGGACAACAAATTTGAAACTTCAGCACTAAAATACTATATTATTAATTGCCAGAGCATTTTATTAAATAATTTTTGAAATATTAGCAAAAGTTTATCGGTTATCAAGGTTTATTTTTTGAACAATATTATTCTCCATAACTTTATTTTTTTGCAAATACAAAAAAAAAATTTAGAAGGTTTTTTTTCTTCTTTACAATTCTTATATATGTTTTTTTTTTTTGCAAAATTAGAGAAACTTTTTTTTGACCAAAAATAAAAAATGTACTTCATATCTAGATCAATTATTTCTTGCATAAATATTGGTATGTTATTTGAAGTTTATGATAAAAATGTTTTGGTTTTTTTAAAATACATAATATATGCACACATATATTTACTATAATGCTCACCAGCACCAAGGGAGTTTAATTATTTACCATTTCTAGCTCCCTCCTGGGCCCTGTTTTACACTGGGTTAACATTTACTAGTAATTACAGATCTTATATATAGGAAATAATCATTTTCAATCCAAGTAAAAATCCCTCTTGAGAGTATGTCATGAAAATATAGTAGGCATAAGCAACAGCATAACAGCTTACAAAGTCAACATGTTAACACTTTCGGTATTTTGATTCACAAATTATATTTGTCATTTTTAACTTAAAATCGATAAAAAAACAAATGTGTTTAATTTAACTCTAATAATCACAAAAAATAAAAGTATTCATATTCTAAAAATTTCTCAAAAGTATTTAAATCATTTTTTGTTCTTTGTAAATTGTTTATATTCTTTAATTCACTCCTTCAAAAGAAGAAGGAGTGAATCTAATGATTCCCAATAAGTAGACGAAAAAAAAACTAATAAAAGAAAGTAGGCACCAGATGCCTTAAAGATTTATCAATACTATTTTATCGACTACATATATTGAAAAAATATATATAAAATATCGATGATGCAAAAAAAAAAAAAAAAAAAATGACAGTGAGAGGGAAAGAGAGAAAAAGAAATAAGCAACCCATGCTGTGAAGAATCTTCAAAATCATAATGAAGAAAATTTTTAGTGTTGAGACGCAATCAAAGACCGAGTTATTTCGTTCCAGACCGAAATAGTTACACAAATTATTTTTTTCTATCAAAAAAACTTTGCAGTGGAAAAAACCGATTTGTTTTTATTTAAATCCGAGACCGGTTCCAACGGAAGTTAGGCTGAAATATTTAAAATTATAATGGTGTCTAATATGTTCAGTACTCGATGCTGTTGTGTGAACTGGCAGAGATCGTAATCACTTACTTCTCCTTTATAATAGTCATCCATGGGATTCATATAAAGAGAGTTTGAAGTCAAGGTCGTGGGGTCCGAGAATGGCACCTTCTCTTCTTCAAACAAGTTTCGAGGGAGCCGAGTCTTGTTGAAATAGGAACTGGGCACCATTGGTCTCAGTTTTCAACCAAGGTATCACTTGTTCAGCCTGGAGTTCTCAGTACCAACACAGTTGGAATCCACCCTCTTTTTTGGCTCAAATAAGATGAACACATGACACTGGTATTTCTCGCAATGACCCTTAGGGTCATGATGATGACTGAAAACTTGGTTTTAAAGATGTGGGGGACATAAACTCTCTCTTGTCATATGCCATATGCCCTTCTAGATATTGTGGGATCTGTTGATCGTCCATTGTTTCTCATCCGTATAAAATATGATGCAGTGACCATGGGAATTCAAATCTTTCAGCAATTTTCTTCCAGAGGCAGCATTTATTATTTTTGTTATAATATGTTTTCCTTGGAGACTGAATGAATTGCACAGCTTACTTGTCCCTTTCTGGCAAGAACGTTAATTGCTGTCACAGGAGACGCCCTCACGACCGTTTCAGCCTTATGAAGAATATGGCAGTACGTTTTTTATCACACACACAGTAACATTTATAATACAAATAAATAACCATAAACAAAAAAACAAGTATAATGTAATAAAATAAAATAATAGGGTCAAATTTTTTTGAATTGCAGAAATACCATACAATACAATAAATTAAATAACAACCAAATAAACAGCACAACTGCCATTTACAAATAGCCTGACTCCCCTTGCCTCCTTTAATTATAGTATCCTATGAGTAAAATTGACATTTGTATAATGAAAACTATGTTTTGATATTAAAAAAATAAAAATGATTGTTGTGAGTGATCTTTCTTCTTTTTTATTCCTTATATAATTGTTCAAGCAGGGATCTCTGTAAAGTTTAGCGATTCGAAAAAAAGAAGTGATGTGTGCTCTCTTTTCTTTTTTGTACATTGTTGAATAGGTCATTGGGGTATAACTTAAGTTTTTCCTTTGAAGTAAGGGAGGGTTCTGGTCTATTTTTGGTGTAAGTTGTTTTAAAAATGCATATTGAAATAGTTATATATGAATTCTAATATAATTATGTTACTTTTCCTGACGTAAAACTATTTTATATTGTTAATGGTTCTCCTCTTTATAGCAGTAGTTCAATTTCTCACATTCTCCAAATCATATAGCAGGCAGCTATTATTAACAAATGTCTTAATTGAGTACTTCCATAAGTTTTTCTCACGCCTTCTCCTTGCGCTTTTTTTTTCCTTACAAAAATATGGGATCTTCTCAGCAACTGTGGGATTTATAGTTATGAGGGCCAGACTAGTAAGCTGTTTCTGTGAGATGGTTAACGTAAGGTAAGTTTTAATGACTAGTGAAAAATTCCTCGCAGCTTCAAAAACAGTGACTGAAAAATTGAGATCAAAAGTAACTTTTTTTTTCTTCAAAAAGACAGAAATTGTATAGAAACAAATATTTTGTTTTCGGACACTCATACTTCCCCTCAACAAATGCCGCCCTAAGCAGTTGTTCAGATTGCTCACATCAGCTTGATGGTATTCACCCGGACTAGGATTTTCAGATCGAAACCCATCACTAAAAATAATACACAAAAGAGAAAGATATAAATGAATAGCTGCAACTTTCTTTTTGTTGCAAAAGTATCTAAATACTTCATTATATTATAAACATTTTTTATTTGCAAATATTAAACTCTGAAAATTTAATAATTTATTAATATACACTGCAGAAAACAGATCTGGCATTAAAAAGTAAAATGTATATATTTTTATTCTACATCAATGGAAATTGATGTAGTTGTTTGTTATAAAATATGAGATGGAACGCGTACAAGATTATTTGTAGTTGACAACCTAAACAATGTTTTTCTTAAATTTTCTAAAGCTGTTATTAACATTCTTTAATTTATGAAGACAGAAGATAGAAGTATAAAGTAATCATAAAATAGTACATATATCTTATAATATATTTGAGGAGTGCACCTAAAAAATCTGTGCACCACTGCGCCTGGACTTACAATTTGAGAATCACTGCTCTAGAACAGTAGTCAAATAACAGGGGTTGTAAATTATCATAACTGGCGTAATTAAGAAACTTTTTGGGTTTCTGGGGGTGGGGGGAGTTGTTATTTCCATGGCATAAAGAATAACTTTTACTTCCTATTGTTAAATAAATAAACATCATCATGCCTCTAGAGGAGTGACCACAGAGGGGAGATGGAGGGTCTTTGAAAATTAAAATTATCTTGACAGAACTTTGGGCTATTATTTTTTTGAGGATTTCTGTTCTTAACGATCAAATTATGCTGCAAAGCAATAGGTTTAATTTTTAAAACTTTTATATAAAAAAATTCAAAAAACCAAGCCCCCCTAGTTTGGAGTAAATTAATTTTACTACATGTTCTTTTGGGGTATTGCTGAAAATAGTTACCCGACCCCTACTCTAGAGAGATGATAAGTTTATCGTGAAGGCTCAGAAAGTTCTGAATGAAGCTGTGGGATAGATACATTTCGTTTTACCTCTAGCTTTGAGTGCTAGTTAACACGGACGATTTGATTAAGGGCTTCTATTTTCAAAAATAAGTTTACAAACGAAGAAGATAAATGGTTTAGACATAGCCTTTCTGCTTAAAGCTTATTTATCAATTACTCCAGAGCAAGTATAGGTGACATCACTTCTTATTTTCATAAATCGTGAAAGGAACCATTTCCCAATATATTTTATGAAACAAAAAGATAAAACCTATAATTAAAAATGGATCGAAAAATATTAAATAGGTTTAACTTAAGAATATATATTGCCTCATGATACTAAAATTTCTAGGGAAAAATAATTTAGAAGCTGATTTTATCATTCAAAAAATGATGAGAATATTGAACTCTTCAAGGACCAAAAGAAATAAATTCCAATAAGCTTTGATAATTACCCTAAATTATTAAAGCTGTAAAACATAATATATTTCCCATCTCCTTCTCAAACTTTTTAAGAGCAACCTCCTAAATGTTATATGAATATAGAATTTGGAAAAAGGGATGGGTGAATAATTTTATAAGAAGAGTAGTATATATATTGGAAATAATATTTATGTTACAATTAAGTAAATTGAATTGTTAGAAAAAAAAAAAAAAAGAGTCCAATGTGAGTAACTATGTATATAAATTTGACTATCTTTGTATTTACATTAATTAGTTAGACTAGATAAAGATATTTCTATGGTTGGATCGGACTTTAATAAATAAAGACCTTAATTTGGAATTTGTTCTATTTACCTTGTCAATTTACTTTTAATGTTTCTTGAAAAATGTTCCAAACCTGAATATTTTTATTATAATATCTACATACAAGGCATTTTATTTATTTTGAATAACAATAAAGTACTTCAATTTTCCAATCGAATTCATTTGGTAAAACAAAAAGTATATTTAACTGTTACTAAAGTTAGAATTAAGTGAAATATATATTTGTTTTACCAAAAAATCTTTCTAATTGTTGTCAAATCATTGTTTAAATAATAACAATGGTTTGACTTAAAAGTCATCTTGCGAGTAATTAAAATTTATAATAGAGCAGCTTTTTCTGGTATTGTTTATTATAAAACAAAAAATAAAGACTGTCAAATTTTAAGAATTAATTTAATATTGGTTTTATGATTATGAGTATATTAATATATAGCCATTAAATAAGCACTCTTACTTGATCCAATGAAGAAAATATTGCTTTATTCTGAGCGAAAAATCAATTTCAACCTAATGTCAAGAAAAAGAGAAAATCTCAATTAATTTTTGTACTTCATACATAAATGGATAATGATGGCAACCCTGATATCATGAAGATGTTTTGGAAGAGAGCGGCTTAGCTTTCATGCCGCCAGTTCATTAGATCAGCTACAATTAGCTGTGACAAAAGAGGAGGAAGAAGGAAATGCACAAGGATATTGGCAAGAATTACACGGATGCCCGTCCTCAATTCTATTCTGAGTCTGACAAGAGCATACAATTACAACTCTGCAACAAATCCTCTAGGTCCTCCGTGTTTTATGAGCACGCACGAATGCCCAATCAGGTTTTGAAATTAATGTAATATAGTATGAAAAAAAGTTCACTAGAAAAAATGTAAAATAATAATAACAACAGCCATGGAAAAGAAAAATAATTCGTCAGATTATAAGCCAGCTAAAAAAAAAAAAAAGAAAAGAAAATTACATCAATACACATAAAGCTCAATATTTCTTTGACATATTACTTCATCGAATGATATACTTTGCATTCAAATTTCTGGGATGAATTAAGATACTACTCAAGGTTTGTAGCTATTGTTTACGACCTATTAGATTTAAAAGAGTAACAGTTTCCTGGATATTATATTTCAAAACAAATCTGTCTATTTTTTCTACTTTAAATGCAATTTGTAACACATCTAAATTGTTTAAAAAAATAATTTAATTATACAAATTGGAAATAATTTGGAAGAAACTAGACACTCAATTAAAAAAAAAAATTCTAGCTTGCTTTTGTGGTTGACTGACCACATTAATGAGAATGAAAAAAAAAAGATTATACATACAACAACCTATGCGTTTAAGTCAGACTTTTCAAGCTTTAGGATAAGACCAGATTTTTAATCAGGTATATTTTTATTATCTTCAAAATATCTAATTTTTTAAGCTATCAATAGTAAATTTACCCTTTTTTTATTTAGATTTGAATCAATCAAATTTGTATCAAATCGTATAACAAAGATAAATGATTTAAAATTCTATAAATCTTTATTATAATATAAGATGTTAAAATTATAAAATTCAAAAAGACAGTATATAATTTTTTTTTTAAATGATTTATTTGAATTGGCTTTAACACTGATTTTATTCGGATAAAATGGTCACTTCAATTATGTATGGAGATATTGTTCATCTATTATAAATAAAAGGATTTTTACTCATTTTCATCTTTTTTGGCAATCAATGCTCGTATCCATTACGTATATCCTTGAAAAAAATTACTGATTTAAATTATCAATTTGAAAAATAATCAAAATGGGAGTGTACGGAATCATCTTGTTGATATATCACAAATAAATTTTATTTAAATTAATACAGTGTGCTTCACAAATTTTTTAACTGGCACTTCACATAACCTCAGATTAATAAATCGAGAATCATTGAGTTGATGTGGATCTAAAATATTAAAAAAAGTGGTAAAAAGTGTCCATTAACTCAAGAAAATTTCCTTGGCTACAATTAAAAAATTCCGACATGAGATGTCACTTTATGAGATAGCAAAGATGGTGTTACCTTAGCATTTTTTCCTCTTGACACCTTTCATTATTTCCTTTTTGTGGAATTTACTTAGTAAATAGTCAATTAAAATTATAAACTAATTGAGATTTCGTAGTTAGTCAGAAAATAATATTCATAGCCCTAACAAAAATATTATTGTAGCCAAATAATTTGGGAAAAATTGATCAAGTGGTCAACGTTTTGAGACATGGAATAATTTTAAAGGAAATAGCGGATTTTTTTAAATTTCTATAATGCACATATACAGAGTGGAGAACCCAAATCTACAGAAGCAGGAATCAATTACAAATAATGTGATTTTTATCAAATCAAGGAAAAATAACTCAGTACCAATTAATGATATGTTTAAGAAGTATGTTTACCCATATTTTTATTCACCATGTCCTCCTTCACATGCAATAAGAGTGTTGACACGTTGGCAAACAGATTGGAAGCTCTGAGCGATCCAAAGTTGGATGAGAGGTGCAGTAAACATTTTTATTCAAGACATTCTAAAATGCAAAGTCTATGAATTTGAGGTAAGGGCTGGAGGCCAGAATTAAACCATATTGCTCTGCAGATGTTTTAGTTTTTCCTGGCAGTATGGACTGTAATTGACTTTTTGATATAGAAGGGAGTCTATATGGAGATGCACACAGTCTCTGCATTATTTCTGGGAACTGGCATTGGGTTTGAAGAGATCGCACACGAGTAGACTTTAGGTAAAAAAAATAAAATGTTTTGTATTCCTTTTCAAATCTATATTCGAAAAGGAAAATAATTTTGAATCCTCATTTTAGAAAATACATTTTCTAAATGGATTTCGTATGATGATAAATTTATCAAAATTCGACTCTTTGAAGGGTACCTATTTATTAAAATCAAGGGATGGGGCGATGCAAATAACCCACAGAATTAGACCTTATTATCTACGTCTATTTAAACTACCAAACCCCGAATGGCTAAACTTTTATTCCCAATATATAACTCGATTTTATTAGATTTGTGTATAAAAACTAAGTCTGTATTTACATCCACATATCCCTCTGTCAGTATTGATTTTTTTTTTCAATGAAAGGAATAACAAATAACTAGAATAATTATTTTTAATGCATCAAGTTTATTTGAATTAAATGTTGATTAATTGATTTTGAACTGAATATATCTACACATAATAAAGATATGTATAGGTTATGCATTTATGTGGTATTTATACGGTGCATATAGATAGTAGGTTCACATATTTTTCTTATGATAACTTCTTAATTAAATATCAGTTTATACTAAAATTTAAACTATTTTTTTCTCAATTCTTCTGACAATAAATAAATTTCCAAATTAAAAACGTTGTATCTTTGACTGAATATATAACTAGAGTAGCAAAGGATCACGACCATAGGTTTGCAACCGATTAAAATATTCAGACGAATTTTTTTTTGAATGTTAATATTATATTAATTATCAGTCAAGATATATTATTTAAAAAAGTGACTCATTTGCAAGATAACTAATAATATAATGAATGAGTCAGTACCTATTTCATAAAATAAGATTGGTATTTCAGGGATGTCAATACGGTGAATAAGGGGAAAAGATAAAGACAAAGTAGAACAAATTATACCGCCGCCGCTTCCTTGAGCATTAAGTAAGAGCTTTTAGTATCCGACATACAACACGGCCATCTGGTTGTATAGGGGAAGTGATGAGCCAAAAGGCACATTAAAATCTACCACCGCTGTGTTTTTAAGCACCTAGCACCTCTTCTAATATGCTATGATATACTCAGGGGGGTGCACAATCCATCCCTTAAAATCCTAAAAATCCCTTAAAATGTTTAATACTTCATTAGTCCAATCAATGATAGAGCACAAAAGTATATGACACAGTTGCTTCTTTTCTAATTATATAAATTTGTTTTGTTCGATGCATATATAATCTGCCAGGATATAATTTGTTGTAACTTGTTGCCCCAGCTGATCACCTGCACAGCTTGTGGTTCGGGGTATGTTATAGCATGTTGTAAAAGGGTCATAAATGTTTAGAAACACGGTGTTTAATGGAGTTTAAACTGCTTTGGGGTCCTGCCCTTTACCTGTACAACCTGTGGGTATTTCATTGCAAGTTTCTTCATCATTGAATAATTGTTTCGTCCAAATAGAATATAAATTGCAAGGAAATTACACACAATAATAATGTCGTCAGTGTAATTACTCTCAATCATATTGCTTCAGAATTATATTACCCACAATTTTTTGTCTCACAATGATAATGTATACTATAATTTTACCACGTCAAGATTTTGTCTGCAACCTTTTTAACAACAATCATTTACAGTGAATCACATCTGAGTTGTGCTAATATAATGTTCATGAATGACTATAAAATATTTTTGTACAAAAAACACTCAATAATGTACCAATATAGTATATAATCAATACCGATTAATCATAATAACATTTTCAATTGAATTAAAATATGCAGTCATATACATCAATGAATTTAACATCATTTTTCGGCCAAACGTCCCAAATGTTCCATTGGCAAAATTTCTGTTCGGCAAAATGTACATTTGACAAATAGTCTTTTAGCAAATTGTCTGTTCGTCAAATTGTCCATCGCCAAAATGTCATTCAGCAAATTGTCTTTCGGCAAAAATGTTTGCAGCCAAAAGTCAGATCACGATTTTAAAGACCTTTAGTCATTAATAATTAAGGAAGATATACTGAAATCCGTCTCTGGCATGAGCATGGTTGGGGACACGTGTACTAGTATAAAAAATTTGTAAATGAATGAATGCATCTACAATCAAATGGATTGATCAATATAAAAACAAAATGAAAATGAGTAGATTTATTAATAGATGGTGTTTCATTCTTTATATATATTTTATAGAAAATAAAAACATCAATGCAGTTGTTAAGCAGATAAAATACCGCCTACAGGACAAATGTCAACAAAAAAATAAATAATTTGAAATGAAGAAATATATATATATAGAAAAAAATGATTCATAAATTTAAAGATTAGATTATAAATTGAAAAATAATTTTTCATTTATCATCATAGGTAATACTTTCCAAAAGAAAAATATTATAGAAAAAAATAATAGCTGTCATGTAGATGTCCAATTTTTAGTTCATTGTATATTTTTTGAAGCTCACTACTTAAACAAAATTGAATTTACATATGTTCCGTTGAATATTCATTCTTAATGAAAAGAAAGAAAATTTCCTTAATATTTATTTAGGTTGGGTAAAAAATAATTTTGGATATCCCGTTTTTTAATACCTTAGTATATCTTGTATATTATGGTCTTCAAATGAGTGTGAGTGTATACTATAAACACTATGGGGGCAGTCTTGCACATGCCCAGCTCAGAAGTGAATTATATTACATCGAGTATGTTGGTCTCAAAGGAAAAAATTCACCATATTTAACATTTTTACTTCCTGAAAGAGAATAAAGCGTTCAAGACAATTTGTGATGTATATAGGGTCATACTCTTTCAGTTTGTGTTGTACAACTGTGGTTCGAGGGATTTGGTTCTGGTGTAGTGAATACACTACCCTCTGGCAGGTTAGTAATCGAAAATGTCGATAAAATCATGGAAAATATCAAGATAGGACGTGAAGTTAGGAGTCGTAGCATCGCCAAAGAGCTAAATATCAATCAAAAATCGTTTTGAACCATTTATAGAAGGCTGAATACAAAAAAAAAAGTCAATATTAAAGTGCTATACGAGTAGACGCAAAAACAACTAGTGAACCGAGTTTCCATCTGCGAATCACTGTTGAATTGAAACAAAATTGATCCATTTCTGAAACAAATTTGGACTGGCAATGGAAAATTGATCTTTTATGTCAATGTCAAGTGATAGAAGCGGCCCAGACCGTGAACAAGCCAGGATTGACTGTCAATAAGATTTGACTATGTGTTTCATGGGATTGGAAATGAATAATTCAATATGAAAAGCTACCGTATGGCCAAACGCTCAATCCTTCCATCTACTGGGAACAACTCGACTGTTTGAAGCTGGCAATTGAACAGAAGCAGATAGTATTATTGAATAGGAAACAAGACACCGCCATGCCGTACGTACCTTTGATGATGCGCTAGAAACTCTGGGAGATCCGATGTGAAGTACTTATACATCCATTCTCCGGTCCGGATCTGGCGCCAAGTAACTACTACCTGTTCTTATCTATTGCAAACGTGATCGGGGGTACAAATTTGACCTCAATAGGGGGCTGTGAAAAGTGGTTCTCAGATTTTTTTGTCAATATGGACAAGGGCTTTAACGAAAAGGTAATTAGGATGTTGGATTATTGTTGGGATACATTCTATTATCTAACTGAATGGGGCATACTTGGCTTGTTTGGATTATTGTTTCACTTTTTACATAGTATTAAAATATAGATAAATATATAAAATTACTTTTTCCGTATTTAAATTTATAATTTGACTCATTATAGAAAAAATAAGGTTGGACATCATGGCCAATATGGGGAGATCCATCAAAGTTAAGCAATTTAATGCAAGCGAAAGGTTTGTGCATCACTTCTTAAGAATCATGTGCATATTAACTTTACGATTCCTTGTATAGATTAGACAAAGTATGATAATAGTTTTTTACTGAAGCAATTAAATATCTATGTGTATTTATTTTTGATTAAATTGAGGGTGGCATTGACATTCATCCTAAAACAAATTTTTCAATCTTTGTTTTTAAGTGATGCACCAACATATAAAAACAATCTTGAACAAAAATCTAGAAAAAGGAGGAAAATATTTTAGCCAAAAAAACATATAGTGAATTTTTACATTTTTTTATATATTCCTACCTTATTGGGCCAACTGTTATTATTTACTTATCTCTATCATACAACGTTTTGCGAAAATAACAGTCCTTTTTTTTTTACAATAATTTGATAATCAATGTAGTAGAACACAAAATTAGTAATTGATTGATAAGAAAAACATTGTCGTAGTCACCAACTTGAGCTCACAGAACGAGGAGAGGATTAAGATCGCATCACTCCTCCACGCAGTTTCCAAGAAGGCCATTAGGAGAGCAGACTGGGTCATTGACAAAGACAATTTACAATGTCTTCCATTCGGTTTAAGGTCAGTTAGGATCCTAGACAATCTCCAGGAGCAGGCAGGAAAGTCTCGGTATTCGTCAACCACATGAAGTCGGCCTTCAAGACAAAGCCGAACTCCTAAATTACTGGCATGTCCAGGAAGATGAAAAAGACCTCATCAGCGGAGAAAAGTTTGTGTGGAGCATGCAAAAAAATTCTTCAACCGCCTTAATGGATCCTTGGAAGTAATTGTGATTTTTATGATGAATAGACATCAACTTTTAACACTGTTTTCAACTGACCGAATGATCGAGTAGTAACATTTGGCGATGCAACAGAGGAGAACCGATATGCCTCCTCTACCAAACACCCTGCTTCAGTGATGATGTTAGGCATGGTTGTATCCAAGGGGATGGCCATGAATCCCATATGGTTATCTTTAGGATACAGGCTGAAGTCTGATGAATGCGTAAAAATTCTGGACATCAAAGTTCTCCAATGGATCAAATCCACCGTTGGCAATTCTCCCTGGACTTTCCAACAAGATGGAGCACCTCCCCACACCGTAAAGAAAACACCAGAGGGGCTCCAAGCCAGCATGCACGTCTGAGCAAAGGATTTTTGGGTTTCACCGAGCTACAAGGGTATTGAATCTCTTGCAAAAGATTGGTTATCCTTAAAGTAAATCCCTACAAAAGATATCTTATTGGTAAATATTAAAATTCTTAGTTTTTGTACTTTTGATATTAAACTAAAAAATGAGAGTGATTTCTAAACTTTTAAGTTATTAAAAACTGACTGATTTTGAGAATATTGATAGTGATATGAAGCTTTATGCTTCGTTTTCCCTCATTGTCAAAGATAATAAATGCATTTCTAAGAAATACTATTGTATGTATATATATTTACATTAAAAAAGTGACTCACATTGAATAAATGAAAAGCGGTTTTATACATTATAAATTATTTGTAAGTATATTTTGCAGCTACTTGAAATAAAACTGACTTGAATTTTTTGTTTTATTTGGGCAAAAAACTGATTAATCAAAGGATTTTTTTTATAAATTGACTTTTGAAAATCTATTAAAAATATTTACACAAAGCCCATTACAATTTCTTTTCTCCTTTAACGGAGTTTATAAGAGATGTATCAACATAAAATACCATCGTGAACCAAAATCAAGAAAATGAAAACATTCCAATTAATTATTTTACTCATACTTGAGTCAAATATATAGGAATTTTATTCAAGTTTGTGAGTTTAGATACACCAGAATTTTACCTATATTTTTAGAACAGAGATGTCCAACCCGAGACACACGGGCTGCTTTTTGGCTCTTGTAATGTCTTGATGAAATGATTTTTAATAAAAAATTTAAACTATTAGGTCCAGTGAACCATTAAAATATTTCAAGTGGTAATACGGCCCATTGTATTTAATAGTTGTAGATCTCTGGTTTAGAACCTTTATTAGATTTAAATTATATATACTGCCTCCAGTATGGTATTTCAAATTAAATTAATCATTTTCTCATTCTTTAATTGTGACCATCAATTTTAGCTACTTTAAGCAGAGTTTTGTACATAGCCAAAGGGTTTTAAAAAATGTTGATAAAAACTGACAATAGCTTGAAGAAGAATACAAAAAGCCATCCACAGTCATTTTTCAAATCAAATCTGTCAATTTATCATTCTATTTTAGTGACAATCGATTGTGGCTAATTTGAGTAGATTTCCAGGAGCTACCAAAAGTTTATTCAAATAAATCATTGACAATAATTAAATTGTAAATCCTTTTTTATGACGTTTGTTAGTCTCTGGAGAATTGTACAATTAAATAATTTTTATAAATGATAAAAGTCATGATAATTTAATGTAATTAAATTATATTCATCATATGTTATTTAAAGACTATTGATCGGTCGTTTTGTAATTTAATTTTAAAAAATGTTGATTTTGGCAAGTTATAACAATGGTAAATAAGTGTTGTTTTCTTATATTAGTTTATTTACAAAAAGATCAAGAGTGGAGCTGTCTAGCAACATGATAATACACTTCTTGAATAATAATAATGTATAAAAATATATATTTTTTATTTGTAAATTCAAATTTAAGATTATATTTGGGACAATAGTATAATGTGTTAAAAAGGAATGACCCTCTTAATTAATTAATGGCCTCAAACTACAGGGTATAACAACAAAATCCCGCGCTTTTGACTTATCTACTATTGTCAATTTTTAAGATTTATTCAAAAACATAAACTGTGTGGAGACACAATTATGGAGAATATATCTAGCGCAATGTAGGCTCCTATAGTCGCAATAAGAGCCTCGATTAGGGGCCTGAACTGTGTGGAGGTCCTGGAAACTAGCGCCAATTTAAATTCTTGCAATGCCGGAGAATTGAATCAATCAAGGACCTCTGCCTGATTAAAAGAGCCCGGCTTCCTCTTCAACGTTTCGGACTTGCTAACAGCGTAGACTGTGGTACTTGGGACGCCCAGTGTCAAGGAATGTGCGAATGGAAATTCGTCAATCACGTTCAAGTGCCATTTTCTCAGCTTGTACGTTAGCTACAGAGCTCCGGATTGTTTGGTTTTGTAACTAATTGTGTATCCATTTTTATATCATATATATATGTTCAGATTTCAATGGAACACCTGGCAGGGTACAATTTTTTGCTTTATCTATGTTTGAAAATCCAGAAATCTGACATGTCGGATCTGTTAGGTACACCCTGCATATACTATCACACCACTTTGCAGGTAAAAAATGTAGGCAAAACTAATGTGTAACTTTTTCCATTACTAATGATAACCAAACTGCCTATAATTGGCTTCCCAATAGGTCGATCGACCCCAATTTATAATAGAAATATTATATAACTGGTTTCGTTATTGTTAGTACTTCTTTAATTAAATAAATTGAATGAGTCAACATTGCCGAGAGATATTTTATATTACCAGGATATATTTACATATACCTACATCGTATGCTTATGTTAATTATTTGACATATATTTTATTTTTATACTTGAATAATTAATTAATAAGCTAATTGAACAATTTTTATGTGCACATTCATATAGTTATACATCCTATGCGTTTATTAGCGTTTGAGTTATGTTGTTGCTGTCGATAATCTATACAATGTGTTCATGTTTGTCTCAAGCTGTTAACGTTGTTCTTTTATTATAAAGGAGAGAAAATTTAAGTAAAAAGTGTAACCAGGAGGGGTTCGATTATTAATGACAAAGAAAAACGCTGATGATTTGTTGGGGAATTATAAGTGTGAGTCCCTCTTGGACTCAGAGAAGAATTCAAGCGGACAGGGTTATTTCTGCCCATATCCTTTCTTTGTACAGGGAGGACCTTTTTAGTTTTCTTATTTTTGAAGCTGTTATCATTGTTATTTCATTCTTAAAGAGAAAACATCTAAATATAAAGTAATAACTATTCTGTCCATGCTCAGGAAAGACGGAGAGTAATGTTGTGAGGTTATAAGTGTAAGAGAAGAATGGAGGATCGAAGACGGAGTAATTCCTCCTAATATCCTTGCTTGATCCGGAATAAGATCTGTGTTAATTTCATTCATTTTTCTAGCTATTCACAACAACGAAATGCCATGAAAACTAAGTTGTTTTCCTTCAAAACATTTTTAAATTGAAAGGAAATGTTTGGTTTCGATTTCCTTTTTTTTAAACATACTGACAGTTCATATTTTCTTCAACTCTAATTTTAATATTAAAACTATTCTATCTAACCTATTAATTGTTTTTAAAGACACTAAATAAAAACGAAATGAAGGTTTTCCTTCTCTAGAAGAGACCCAGAATCGAGCCTAGACTCATAGAGTTCAGAATAATTATTATCAATTGCTCCTTCGTCTTAAAATATCAAATAACATATTATTTAGTAGGAAAATTTTGTGTCCCGGGATAGCACTCTACTACAATTTCACGGATAATAAGATACTCTAGTAAATACATGGAATATTTATTAGTTTTTATTTATTAGACTTTGGTTTCTTTCCTGATTTTATTTTCATATGTTCATGAGTGTCATGAATTGGGTTGTAAATTTTTAGCATTTTTTAGTGCGTTATTATTATTACTATTTTTTTTTTTTTTTTTTTTTTGTTATAAACCAACAGAATGTTTTTTTATGTATTTACTTTTGGAGTAGTTATCATAATTCTCTCATTCTTAAGGGGGAACATCTAAGTATCAATTGTAACCATGATTGTTTTTAATCATGAATGACGGAGAGTCACTTTGGAGGTCAAAGTGTAAGTCCTCGTTGGCCTTAGGGTACAATTGAGGATAAATGTCCTTGCAGAGCGCAAATTGTGTCTATTCCCTTCATCTCATGGCTGCTCGCAGCTACTTTTTGATACATCATGCCACCAAAGCTTATATATTTTCAAATATTCTTCCAATTGTGTGGATTACCACGTTTATTTTAGAGTTTAATAACATATCTGTAAATAGTATTAGTTTGATCATGGATAATTATACAATGTTGATGAGGATTTGCTATGTGTAAATCCCTGTTTCAGTCAGAGTAAAATTAAGTATCAAAAACAGATTAATTCCTAACTTAGTCCTTATTTTTAGAGATTGGGCATTATGTTTATTTTCATTCTCTTGCAAATTAAAATACTCGAAAATTTCATTTTCGATTCCTTTTTTTATTTTTATTTTTACCTGTAAAGAATGTTTTTCATCTTTTATGTACCCTTACCATGCCAAAAAAGGTACGAAAAAAATTAATAAATGAGTACTTATATTTACAGAACATAAAATTTTTCTAATCTCTGGATTTTTTGTTATACAAATGTACAATTAGTGACTACTGCTCAAATTTTATTTGCTTTTATATGAGTAATGAAAGGAATTTCTGATTCGTAATAAAAACCAAACTAAGTTAACTCTTTGAAAGTTGGGAGGGGGAAAAAAGCTCAGCTTAGTTGCTCAACAATGATAGTGAAAACAAAATAAGTTTTATTACACATTAGTTTTTTATTTAAAGAAAAACTTTTTTTTGGTGGATATACATTATATATATGTATTTGTATATGTGAAAGGATTATTATCAAAACTATTTTTTTTTCTTTTGAGAAACCATCATGAACAAATAGAAAATATAGATTAAAGATGATAAAACTTACTTACTTCACACGCAAAATAACATCACCTAGAAAGCTATAAAAGCTACACACTTACCATGAAGTCAACATCTACTGTACCAGGCCGTAAAAAAAGTTTTGAGACCAAAATGAACGAAATAAAGAAGGATTTATAATTTTGTATACGTTAAATATACAAAACCATTTAAAAAATATAATTTATCTATATATTAAATGTGAATATTACTGTGTGTGTGTCTGTGTGAATGTTTTCTCTTCATTCACGGACAAATCAATGCATGGATTTTCTAGAAATTATTCATCTAAGTTTTTAAAGCTCAAAAAATTGTTCTAAAAAAAAAATTGTGTTTAAGGTCATAGTGGCCTTTAAATAGCATTTGTTTAGGACTTCACATGTAAGCTCTGAGGGTTGGTCTGTATTTTACATATTTGAAGGGTTGTTTGATGATCAAGAAGGGGCAGTGGATAAATTTAACTCGGGCCCAGTAGCTCCCCTGCACAACTTGTGGACTGGGGTGTATTATAAAATATTAGAATGCTTCCTTGGTGCCTAGAAACACGGCTGTGGTAGAGTTTTAACTGTATTTTGGCCCATCACTTCACTTGTACAACCTCAGAGCCAGGTTTTATATTAGGAGGTTTATTTGCTACTCATAGAAGCAGCTTCAAGACCTAGGCGACTGACCCAAAATAAAACAACTACATCCTCATTCCGTAAAAAAAGAGTGCCTATATAATGACATTATTTTAGTATTACTTATACTCATAAAACTAACTTGTGAATTACTTTTAGAATTTTACAGTCTTTCTTGTGTGTTTGATATCAAGCAGAAGAGTTATTAATTAATTTCAATTCCTGAACCTCCTGGCCACGTTTGGCAAACCTACTCAAGCAATTATGATATTATGAACATCGAAGGTAGCAAAAACAGCTTCCAGGGTACCAGAATCTGCAGGCCTGAGACTCTCCTTGCCATCAGATACTATAATCCAGGGGATTTAAATCTGGTGGTTGGAGAGGCCAAACTATATTGAAACAAATGGCTCCCTTTTTCAGCATCTCTGCTGTCAGGATGGGTATTTTTTGTAATCGGAAAGACACACCACGAGCCTCTTTGATGTTTCTTGAGACATTGACGTTCATGGCAACTTACAGATTCATCTGCTCTTTAAAGGCTCTGACCACAATAATTTTACTTATGTTTAAAAATACACCAATCCTTAGGATTGTGGAGGAAGAAGTGTGGATACATTTTCATTTGAGATTGAGTCCCTCAGATTGTCTCTTTGTCATATCCTCACGATATAAGGATAGGTGAAAGATTAAGGGGCTCATCTCCAAAATACAATGTATTTTATATGCAGTTAAGCACTTGAACCAAGAGCTCATGATTACGTCTTTAAAGCAATAGTAAACCCCAATTCCTTCTCCATCGATGGGAAATACTAATACACAATGTTTTAGAATTTTTATCAATAATTATTTATCACAACTAGCTCAAAATCCTTTTTTCATGATAGGATTTATTTATCGATCTCTGGATTTGCCAGTTTTTCTTTTTTGTTCTTGTGTCGTTGACCTAATATTAATTAAACATGCAGTGGTAGTTTTTTCTTTATATATATATTTTTTTTAAATCAGAACATGATAATAATATTTTCATTGTATTGTTTAAAATTGATTTTTTTCGGTTCAGGCATATATGATATATATAGACTCATCTCGAACGATATTTTTTTATTCCCTACTAATTTTTAACCCTAAAGATTGTATTAAGATTTAATTTTTTCTTTACCGTAAAGTTGTCAAGACCGATGGAGACTTAAGTTAGGCCAAAATAACTAAAAAATAAATATCTTAATTTGAGATGAAGAAGTAGTCTTGGCAAAAATCTTGGATTAGGAATAATATATACACAATCTTCACTACTACAATATTTTTATTATTGTCTTTACAAATACAAACATTAATTGTTTGAAAATAAAAACATTCCAAATACAAAGTTATGTCTTTTGTACGAAAGTAAATACCTGAGAGTTAAAACAATATAATTTAATTTCCCCCAAAAATTAAACTGGACAAAAAGTAATAATAACACTCATTTGGACTAATTATGATTATTTAATTGTTCCTATATTTATAAAAATTTTAATTTTGTATTGGCAAAATGAGTTTATAGTCTAATATAACCATCTTAGAAAAAATAATAAAATTGATGTAAATTAAAAAAAAAATACATGTTTTCATAAATCTTAATATTTTTTATTTTTACATGTAAGAAAATTACAAAAAAAGCTTATTTTTTTAGTAAAACTGCAAATGAAATGAGGGAATTAAGTGACCGGTTTTGGACAATGATGTTTTGTAAAAAGGAAAATTTTTAAGGGAAAAAATGACATCATTGCGCTTTGTATCTTCATAAGGATTTGAATGAGTTACAAGAGTGCATGCCAGGCTATTACAATACTTCTAACGGATCAAAATTTGAATACAACCTTCTTTGATCCTAAGAGTTGAGGAAATCCTTTGTACCAACACATTGTTTTAAAAAATTATAATCAAAGTATAATTAAATTTTTTATTTTTTTTTTCCAAAATATTTAATTTTCTGTGATTAACTATATATTTTCGAAATTTTACTCCAAAAAGTTTAGTATATATTTTTAAAATTATATATTAAAAATTAACTTTTTCAAAAAACTATTTTTTTGTGAACAGCTGGAATTGCTTTAATTTTTTGGTCTATAAAATTAATATTGAACATGTTTTTTTCAAAAAAATTATTTCTTGCCAACAATTGTGGATTTTGGAAATTTTTTGCGAATACCCATGGGTTTTGGAATTTCTTTTATAATTGTAGTAGACTTTTTATAAATTTTAATATCATTTTGTTATTTTGTATATTTGAATTTTTTTCAAAAAATTAAATATTTAAATTTTAATTTTTCAAATATTTTTCCAAAAAATTTCAATTTTAGGAGTTTTGTACAAAAAAAAATTCATAGTGCACCCTTAATTTCAAAAAATTTATTTTTAACTACTATTTAAAATATGAAAGAATCGGCATTGGGATTTTTTTTGGGAATGGTTCCATACACTGGAAAACACTATTGTGAAACAATGAAAATATTTATATCAAAAAGAATAAGTTGTAAGTACATAATATGAGGATAAAAATATCTTATATTTGGTAATACATATCGATCAGTTTTTATACCTTATATCATCAATTTAAATGATTTTTACTTTATATTATTTATTTATCTGATAATACTCTCTCAAAAGTTTTCTATCCTGTCAGGGTGTTTTACAGTAGAAATCAAAAAGAAAATAATCCTATGATTTATCAAAATTTATCATGTGTAATTATGCAATACCTACATGGAAATAAATTGCAATCAAGATTGTTCTTTTAATAGAAAATAAATGGATATCTACAGGCATTAAATATCTCGAAGAAAAGTCTAAATAAGATTTTTTGTATACAAATACTTTTTACTGAGTTAAATACTTAGCATGAAACAAATGTATAAGCATCCTTATTCAATTTTAATAGAATGAAAATCTTTGAAATTTTTTAATCATTAATGTAGTAATGGCTTCCAGGTGGTGAGAGAAAGGCTGGCACACGCTGCGGATATATTACTCTGTCATGACGTCCCAATGCTGGCTGACAGTGGCTTTGAGGGCCTTGGTATTTGGATGACGGATACTGCTTTGTTGCAAATTGATTGTATTAGAAAATGTAATTATTCGTATATTTGATTTTTGAGACGCAAGTCAATTCTTGATCAATAAATCAACACCTTATCCCGTGTCTTTGAGCTCCATACAATAATTTTGGTGGTTTGGGTATATAATAAGCCCCATGAGAATAGAAAGGAAGAGGCTCATTAATAAAATCAATAACCTATCAATTAATTTTTGTATATTTGCTAAAACTATAAACTTAATTCTGTAGAAGGTTGTCCAAGTAATACATTATTAACTCGTGTTGTGTATCTGATAAACTGAATTTAATGCAATAGATGTTTTGTCAAATATATTATAACTAAATATACTTTTGTTATTTCATGTGAAACTCACTAGCTATTACTTTATACTTTGATGTTCTGTTTTAAAGAATGTAATAATATTGATAGCTTTAGAAAATAAAAAAGCTTGTTCAAATTGGAAACTAAAAAAAAACCACATTTTGGTCTCTAGGACATATTTTGCACACCGTTGCTTGTACAACACTAGTTTTGCCCTTGGATGAAGATGTTGTATTCTTGATTGATCATACTCCAAGAAACATAAAAATATCTCTTACATATATTTCAAAATTTATTCTGCTATGACTTACAGAGAGCAACGTTTTATATACTGTCTATAAGCCTTGATAGTTTAATAAAATACTTTTTAGTTTATGTTTAAGTATTCATTTTTTAATGTGCTCTTTTATTAATTATGAAGTTGCATGTCTTCACTTTACCACAAATTATTCTGGGTGTCCAGATAGATTTAGGTAAATCTTTAAGGGCTTATAATAAACGAACTGAATGTGTTAGAGCCATAATTTTTTAAATTATTTGTAAGCTACATTCAAAGAAATTCAATTATTTATAATGTATTCTTCCTTTCTTGATATCCTCGGCCACACGGTGCCGTAAGCTTAGGAGAGCTCGGGCAAAATTGTCCAGATCTAGCTTTGCAATTTTTTCGGCAATGGTCTACATTCGAGAATGTAAATCAAAAGAACCAAATTAAAACCAGTACCATGGCAATGTTGGATCCATATGAGGTTGCCTGGGACTGCAAAAGTTTCCAGCGCCGTATGACCGAGGTTATCAAGAGAGACAGATCTCAATAGGAATAATTGAATATCATTAATTGTAGCTTTCAAATATCTATATCGTAAGTAGAACTTTTATGAAAAAAAAAAAAAAAAAACTTTTGTTTAAAGTTTGACTTTCAAAGGAATATTGGAAAAGATGGACAATTTGGTTTCTTTTCGTTTATTTTGAGTGTTTAACAGAATCAACAATTGATTTCCTAAAATATATTTAAATTTTGATCAAAACAGGTTTATACATATATCTTGCTCTAAAATAATAAGTATTATGAGTCTATTATGATTAACTTTAAAAAAAATATAGCCATCTTAAATGTTCAAAATGAAATAGATACTATAGTAAATAAAAATAAATACTCAAAAACCAAATATATGTAAATTACCAATAATGTTTAAAATTATTATTCTGTCAGTCAAATCATAATATAAAAAAATGCAATATATTGGGACATGAGTCTTGTTTAGTTATATTATTTAATCAATTTATTATTTGTAAATTCAAATTCAAATGTGTATTGGCTTGCAATACAAATTAATTAAACATGCATAACCTTTTTTATTCATTAATGATGTGCCCCAAAACTACAAATTATCACAACACTATGTGGGTAATAAATATATTTTTGTTGACTCATGCTTTATTTTATTAATCGAACACTTGAAAGTTACTAAAAAAAAAGTTAATTTTTTTAAATATATCTTGTTTTAAATGAGGATTATGTAGGTCCCAAGAACGCTTGATAAAGTCATGTACTTTTTTCTATTTCCCTTCCAGTCTTTTTCAATTTATATGTGTCTTTTTGCCATGAGGCATTGTTCGTTATAGTTGATGTGGGAACTTTTAAGGGGTCCCAGTCCCAGATCCTTCTTGGATTGAATGTGGATTGCTAGAATTGATTCTTTGGTTTTTGGAAATATTTTGCTACATGAGTTACAAGAATCAGGAGTCAATCACTATAAAAAAGAGACGTTTGAGTCTAAACTAAAACCTCATACTTGCACTAAGAGTCAATTTAGTCCAAAGTAGAACACAAAATAAATAGACAATATATAAAAGTCCTTTAACTTTCCAAAGTCAATTTCATTATTTCTATATGTTTATCAGAAAATTGTAATATTTTATTATCCTCAGCCAGTTACATGTAGATCCCACAATGTCAAGAATGATCTTTTATTGAGTACCGAGAATATTTAAAAAAACGTACCCGGACACTTTGTCGAAAATAATAACAATTTGATGGTTATTCTTGCTGCAACGCTAAGTAATTATGACTACATTCATGTTCCCCCAATTAAAAAATAAATAAAACGTGTAATTATTTGCCATGAATAGCATAATTAGATGATCAATAATGATTCATTTTAGAACTTTTCTTTCCACATTTTTTCTGTTTCTAATTTAATAGAAGGTCATCAATATTTTTTTTAAGCGGTTCCAGTATCGGTTCAAAGCAACTGCACCTGCTTCTTTATAAGTAAATAAATAATATGTTAATTAATATACACATAATGACTATAATTCGTGACAAATTATCTTTTTTTTATATCGACTATTTGTTTCGGTAATTTTTCCGTTTAGTAAAGGTGCTTTCAACCAAAAAGTTATTGGCAAGACCCTCAAAGGCTCTGTCACCCAGTACATGGAGACTATGAAAAAGGACTACATACACAGAGGGCACCAGGCCTTCTGCCACCGCCTGAAAACCATCATTGTAGCCGAGGACAGCTACATTAATGATTAAGACAGCTCAGATACACATTTATTTATATCATTAATTTAGTTAAACTTATATTGTTAATTGATAAATTGTACCTTGTTGAAGTTTAAAATTCAAAGTGTTTAGTTGTTAATGGACAACTTGGTATTGATTCTCTTTTTGAGAGTCTACCTAAGATAAACCAAGAGTATCATTCGAGTTTAAATTTATTATATTTGCATAGGTACACATTTTTGAATTGGTGATTTTTTGTTTATTTGAAATAGTGCTTTGTCACAAACACAAATGTATAAGTTTTTTACTTGGAGTTTTATAATTGCTTAAGTAGTAGTTTCAATTAAATAAACTATAGGTTAATCAGAGAAGCTTTTCAACACATTTTTTATTTTGCTAGCAAATTTACCATAAATATATTTATTACTATAAAATTACATTAAATGTTGACTCTTTAGTTTCAAATTTCTTTATATTTCCTCCGTTCGACAACCTCACCATTAAGCAGCCTTTATAGACTTGTAAAATTTATGAATTCAAATTCGAATTTTGCAAAGCTGACGAACAAGCCTTTTTTCAACTCCCCCAGACATGGCATAGTCAAAAGCCGTAAGGTCAGATGATGAAAGAGTCCACTTCCCAGTTTTCAGAATCTAACCAAGTTTTTCTTGCACCAATTTTGGATAAATGTGGTTCTAGTGGTATCTTGTTTTCAAAACGTAATTGCTGGGTAGCTCATGTTAAGCCAGGGCTTAATCAGGTTTTATGCGCCTGCCATTAAACGCAATTACACTGAACATCGAAGCAGAAAAGGGATGTTAGTTTTTACCAATTGAAGGAACATCGTCTACACAAATTTACAATATACTACAATTGGCTTATCATTAAACGTTTCCATGTGTAAGCTAATCACTGTCAAGAGCCTCTTCCTAATCAGGAAGTGGTGTGCTGTCATCCTTCTCAGTGGTAATTTCCTTATTCAGCCCAAAGGGATTTGAACTCCTTAAAAGAAGATACTATTATCCTCCTATCCCTTCTTGACTCCTTCGTAATCTATTTCTTAAAATTCAATTTTAGGGTGTGTGTACAGAGTGGGGCCTAAAACTAACAATAGTATCACTAGATTACCAAAAACATGAGTTTTATTGAATGAATACAACTCAAGACAAAATTAGGATATTTTTTAGTACAACATTTATCTATACTTTTTATTCGATATGTCCTGCTTCACAAACAACAACAGTAACAGTGAAGGCCGTTTCCCAATAAATTACAAGGCTGACTCGGTGAAAACTAGGAACAAATACAAATTATGAAGAGAAGTGCGGGAGACATTCTTCTCCAAGACGCCTAAACTGCAAAATCTAGTGGGGTGAGGTCAGGACATGAGAAGGGCCACACGGAGGCAGGAGAGAAATCAGCCATATCCTTGTTGATTTAAAAAAAAAATCATTTTTGACTGTTGAAAGGGGCATCATTTTGTGTAAAGACATAATCACCCTCAAAATAAGTGCTCTTCAGCCACGGTAAAAGTCTGTATGCCTCCTTGCCCACTCTCTCTTCAAACTTTTAAAATGCTTGTTATGAAGATGCTCTAAAACTCCTTTCTTTTGTTTTTTGTTTTTGTTTTGTTTCTATTTACAACAGCGTCCAGTGTAAAGATCTACATGTGGGAGTAATTCGTCTGCTCAGATAACCCATGTACTTTTACTCTTTTACTGTTTTGTTGAATTGATGTGTAGAATTAAGAAAATAGTTAAACAAGTGAAACCCCATATTTTAAAAATAATGGACTAGAAATTTCTCATGATTTTATTTCAATGATAAATATTTAAAAACAGCATAATGTACATATTCACACGCAGAATATCTATCGATTAAGGTCAAATTGATAGAGCATGAATGCTTCTCTTCATGTTTTATTATTTAATGAGAAGAAAAATAATAATAGCATTTTATGCGCTAGTAAAAAAATGGTATAAAATATTTCATGTGCTATTATTGTCAGAGGAATTACAAACTTACTTATGCCTGTGTATGGAATAATAAAGTGTATATTTTTTACAAAAATACATGGAAAAAGTGAGTATTTTACCAACAAACAAACACAAAATATTTTCTAAAATAATTGAATAAAAAAAGAAGTGAGGGAAGAATATGGTAAAAATGTAATCTACATATATGTGTATGTTAAGTTGAATAGAAAGTTAAAGCACATATTGTTTTAGAATATTTTGAGGATAAAATGAAAAACTTGATATTAAAGATGTAAAATATAACTTATAAAAGTATTCAAGAACTTCAAATTTTCCAAATATTATCCTAGAAATAAATTTATTTAAATAATATGTTGAATATAAAAGTCAATAGCCTGTGTTCTTAAACATGTGTGTGTCCCTTTCTTTTTTTTCAAAATATTCTGTAATTGATCTTTTTTTATGAAGCATAATAATAATGACCATTATTCATTTCAATATATATTTTTCAATTGCATTATTCGATAAATAACGATAATTTAAATAAAAAGTTTACTTCATTAAATGAAAGCTTCAGCTGTTAACTTTCATTTAATATATATATTTTGCTTGCAACTTGTACAGTGTAATTATACAAGTTGCAACTTGTATAATTACATTGTACAAGTTTCAAATTTTTCGACATACAACCCAATATTCATTCTAATTATAAGCTATTAATTAATATTATCATTTCATTAGTTAATATTTAAGAACTGGGGGATTTGAACTTTATAATGATGTAGATAGTACCAATATTTTAGTAATTAAAATACTAAATAATTACACTTTACAATAAAATTCATTATTAGCATGTGTTCACTTAATTTTTTTTTTTTTGGGTTGCAACCACGTAAAAATTACAAGGAGTAATGAACAAGATAACCATAATGGAATGGTTTTTTGAAATTATTCCTTATACGATCTACCCTATGCAGGGTCGGGAAAAATACCCAAACGTCCAACTAAAACAAAAAATAAACGTAAGAATCAAGGAATTTCTTCTAGCCCCCTTTCCCCCGAGATTACTATCAGAACATTTAAATTTGAAAGGTAACTGATAGTTGATAATTATGTTTACATTACGTTCATATTTTGATCCGGTGGTTAACGGAAAGATGAAACAATCTACAGCATGGCCCAAAATCAGTTAACGTTTAGCCAATTCCTCCTCACGAAGGAATTATTATTGTATACTTTTTTGGAATCGTTCACACCTAAATAAGGTCTCATTTTACCAATCAACGTTCACTGCTTAGGGGAAGAGAGGAAAACACGTCACAAGCAGACAAAAAATACAACATGAAAGCTGCGTAAGAAAGAAAGAAACAAATACAGACGAAACTAAAGGAATGGGGATTAATTGAGTAGCAGCTGTTAAGAGAGAGCACGTAGAATCCAAAATTGTAGCCTTAATTGAGAATTTTGTCTTTAAATGACATTACGTTGAATCGTGAATCCTGAATCAAGACATAAATACCCGGAGATACCCTTAAGATGATAAAGCCGTGATTTTGAAAATGTATCTACAATTGTACTAATTTTTTATGTAATCATAGGTCACAATTAACTGAAGAATCTGTTGTATGCGAATAATATCGAAAGAATCAAGATTTTTGCCACTAAAGGTATTAACTAAAGGTTAGAAATCAGTTACAACATGAAAATGAATTGGTTTTCAGTAGAGTCTATTCTCCATTAAATTGTGAGTGATCCCAATTCCTGCACAGCATAACGTGTTTTTTTATTGTGATATATATTTTTCCCCATTGGATGAGTTTATATTGATCTTGCAGTAAAGATGTTTGGAATAGAGCAAATTCATGTTGGATAGAACATTAATTAAAATTTTGGATCAAAATGGGCTAAAAATAATCCTTCCAGAAGAGTAACAATAGATTTTGACCAATGGAAATCCTGTTACTCCTCAAGCCATTGAAAAGTAATGTTCTTTTTTAACACGCATCATATTCACTCTAATACTAAAGTTATATCGGACAAATAATGCTTATTGGATATTTAATCTAAGGAACAATCTATGTTCACCGATATTTATAGAAGTTGTCAACTTATTCAATGAACTAAACTTATTGTTAGCTATCTTCTGATACTATGAATTTGCGAAATAAAACATGTTTTCCATTTTGAAGTTCTTATTTCTTTAGACTTTTGCTTGGCTTTTTGAACATAAATAAGTAGTTCAATTTGAGTAGAATAATTCACAATCTTGGCCAATTAAAATTTAATATCCTCGAGCAGGATATTTATCGCCAGAAACATTCACGTTGGTTAATCGGTACTCAACAGTAGCGATACTTACCAAATAGTTCATTTTTGTTAATAATAAATTGGGATTTATGATCAAGGCTATCTTATACATAGATTCAAGAATAATAAAAAATGTTCTGATGAAGAAATTGGCATATACAGATAAGATGGGCATAAATAGACTTATTTATTTAGTCAACTATTTTACGACAAAGGCTGATTCAGTAACTAATCATTGTTAATTTATGAAAATGAGGAAATAAAATTGGATCCCAACTTATTCATTCTTATTTTTTTTTTTTTTTTTTTTGAAATTCCAAAACATACCTTTAAAATTGAAAAATTGGAATCCCTTTTACTAATAAAGAATGTCGTATAAAATTGTCATTTTGAAATGGCTATACAGGTCAAAAAATGCCTTTTGAAGAGTAAAAATTTACAAATATAACTTTTTGATTAAAATACAACAGAATATTGAATAAACAGGTCATAGAAAAAATTGGACACCCTAGTACACACGCTAACATAAAAATGAAAAACTTACAACTGTACCTTATTAATTTAAAATGTTAAACTACTATTGCTTTTAAAAATGCTTTAATAATCAGGACATCAGCGAGTCTCTTTTTGTTACTATTAAAGTAGATAAAAAAATATGCATTTTTCGATCACAATTTATGAAGTGGGGGGGGGGAGGTTTAGCCGATTTTTTTTTTTTTTTTTTTCTAAAGTGATTAAAAGATGCTCTTTCATTCGAAAAGTAAGGCTAAAATTGTATTTAATTTTAAAGCCCCTGTAATTAAGCACGCATATTGCCTTGCCTTGAAAGGCAACGAGGATTGAAAGTTGATTTGATACGGCATATCGTTTCCTCACTTTCTTATGCAAATATATTGATCCTTATCGAGAATATAAGAAAAATACATGACTCGTTTGTAAGTAATAGCATTGCAATTTGATCTAGAATATAAATTCTTTTTTTAATTTTTTTATTCAAGTAGAAATTTTACATTTTGCAAATTTTGTATAGTGTACACAAAAACAATACTAAATTTTGTCATTTTGCTTCATATATTTCCATTGTAATGTAATTTTTATTGTTCAAGAATAAAAAATGCAACATTCATTGACATTTGCTAGTTCAGGGTATTATTTTCCTGCAATACACTGTAATGTAAATAACTTATGTGTTATTTTTTAAAAGAGAAAAATAGTGAAAATTAAAAATAAATAACTTTGACAATATTTGACAATTCAATTTCCATTGAATTGTTTGTCTGTGATACGCTAACAGATAGGTGGAAAGTTAAAATTCATGTAAATACACTTATTGTTCTTTTGGAAACGTGGATAAAAAATTATCTTAGAAAGATAGATAATATTTTGATAGACATTTTGCTTCTCTGAATTTTTTATTTTTCGCAAAAATCTTTATTAATGATATCAAATAAAAACACATTGTTTTTTTCTGAAAAAGTGCAAAATTTCGAAACTTAGGTCGTTGAGCTACCTCTAAATATTTTTCAAAATAGTTCAAAATGAACTAATTGATATTTATAGTCTAAAAGAAAAATTTTGAGACCCTATGGACCTCATATCTCAAACATAAAAACGAGCTGCACCCTACTGAATAAGTTATTGGGCACAGAGCTTGTCATATATATATAAATGTACAATATTTTAAGTGTTGTTATTTTGATAAAAAGTTATGTTTAATTAAAATGATTAGGGTAATTTATCATTTAATGTCTCACAGATGTGACGTACTAAAATGTTACATCCTATTAAAATATAATTTATATATATATAATGTGTAATTTGCACTTTTCATTAAATTGTGTTTTTGTGCTTGAATTATGGTACCTGTAGAGAAAATATGGATTTTGCCATTTCCCTTGCCACTTATCAGGGCTACTTGTATTTTGGTTCATTTCCTATCATATATGTGGTGTTACAGTATCCTTAAGAGTCCTTGAGTTTTTTATTAGAAATTGTCATGAATCTTAGTTTTTTCCTTGTACGTACGTAAAAATTTTACTGTCCAAAAATTATATGTAATCTGACAATCCAATTTTTTTATCCAACAAATTTGGTTGTAATTTCGTACAGAGACTCAGTAAACCTCTCAAAACCAAACAAGAAATGAAAATAGGAATAAGGACAATGATAGAGGAGGCCAGAAGGTAAATGATAGGGAATCTTATCAACGTACAACTGAGCACAAAGTAAATTTTTGGTGGCCCTGGATTCGTTCCTAATATGCTGAGATCTCCACTTTCTGGCAACAGGATGGTGCTCCTACCTACAAAAGCAAGGAGCCCCAAAAATTTCCAGCGGATCATCTTCAAGATTTCTGGCCAGCATAAAAGTAGCCTCTATATTGACCAGATTGTTCATCATTGAACTATGAAAAATGAGTCTTCTGGGAGGGCAAGGCCTATGCTACTCCTTACAGGAATGTCGACGATCTCAAAGCTAATGTAAAGAGTGAGTAGACCAACATATCATAGGACTATGTTTTCAATGTTTTTAAGGTTTTCCGACCTCGTTGGGAGACTAGGGTTGCTGCTGGAGGATTACATTTTATATAGAAAATATAATTAATAGTTTGGTGAATAAATTTAAGAAAATAATAGAGTTGTCATACTTTTTTTATCAAAGTATGTGATTTTCAAGGTTTCTTAGGTAAAGTGTAACTGTTTTTCTCGCGCACACTGTATAATAAGCTGTATAAAGTTATTATTGAGACGTGCAGATTGAATTTATTATTTTGTGTAATACACAGAACATCATCAAAATGGAACGCTACTAATTTGACTATACGATCTCTTCCATAGTTATGAATATTTTATAAACATTTTTATCAAAGATATAATTTTAATGTTTTTAACATAGGACTAACAAGTATCTAGTTGAAAACCTAAACTTACATTTTTAATTATATGTAAAATAAACACTTATTTTTATCGATGTTTTCTATTCATACCAGTATTTTTAAAATTTCAATTAATATTTACGAGTGCAAAATTGGTGGAAAATTTACAAAAATAATACAACATTTAAATAATGTAATTGATATAATTATTTATCATGTAATTATATACGTTTTATTTTTGGGGTTACTAGTTTTTCTAGACCTTAAGCGTCTCATAATACGAAGAAGGTTCACTAACAAAGGGTTAACATTCCATGAAACAATTGAAATTATAGTGACGCTATGACCATAGTGCCGAAACACGTTTGAGGCATTAAATGTCTGAACATCTCTTAATATAAAACATTTCTTGCTGAATCGATACATGGAATACATATATAATTTATGATCGACAGCATAAATACTTTCTATATGGGATGAGAAAACAGAAATAATATTATAGTAAAATTTGATTTACTAAGCCTTTCGAAGAAAATGTAATTTTTAGGCTATTAGGATGCTTAGAATATGCTCCAACATCTATAAAATTGAATTGGTATCTCTCTCTCTGTTAATATATAAATTTTATTGGTGATAATAAATAAACAGACACAATATTCAAATGGGCACTCGGTAGAGCACAAACCCTCCGCCTAAAATCAACTAGAGTTATGTATTTCAATTTGTTCCAAATTTATAGTAAATTCTGTATTTATATATTTTGTATTACCTTGACCTATCAAAATTTAATTGCTCGTACCGTGATGATATGTAATCTTATTACCATGTTTAATACTTAAAAAATCATTGAATGTGTTTGCCATTTTCGCTAATCATTCGCTTGTTACGGGGTGTACAAAATTTGCAATCCTTGACCTTGTCATTGGGGGATAATTTTTCCCAGTATGTACTTGAAGATGGAAGAATTCAACTAGTTGATAACGTTGCGTGAATTGGAAGATACCTTCCTTTCTAACTCCCCTTAAAAGAAGTATACTCATTGGATGCATATAGGGGTTTTAAAGGGCCAGGTGAAGAAAGTGTCAAAATTAAACTTTCTCTCCTTTAAGCAAGCTTAGAGTCTTAAAGGCCTTGTGAAAAGAGGCCGAGTCTTGTTGAAACAGGAAATCAGCACTATTTTCCTCAGCTTTCATGGAAGGTCAGATATGATTTCACAATACCATCAGCTCCAACCCTCTTTTTTTTATGAAAGAAGATGGGGGTATGCCACTGATGTTGCTCCCTATGACCCAAAGGGGCATGATGCTGGCTGGAAGCTTGGTGTTAAAGTTACAGGCGACAATAGCTCTCTCTGTGGCCAACAATCTGTAGTTTTGTATGTTGTGGGTTCTGTCGACGGTCCATTGTTTCCATCCGAATAAAATATGATTTGATTACCATGGGACTTCCAATCGTTCAACAATTTTCTTCTGTTGAAATCCCGAATGGCCTTCATTTTGTCTGTAAGGATATGTCTTTTGTAAAGGCGGTACGACTTCATCATAAGGTCAGTCTTTATGACATTGGAGACTGGTTCACTACTTACTTGGCGCTTTTTGGCAAGAGCGTTAATCGGAGTCCTAGGAACGTTTATGAGCTACGAGCAATGTGGGAGAACGTTTTTTATAACTCCAGGACTCTTGGGCTTTTATTTTATATTCCCCTCCTTCTTCCAGCAGTTGTAGACGTTGTAGACTATGCTATTGGGTATCTGAGCATCTACTTGATATACGCTAGTCTATGTTCCGTACAAGCAAATCAATGATCTTGTTCCTCCGTCTCTCCTACATAATAAATTCTTATTTTGAATTAAAAGATGGGATACTAATTAAAAGGTGAGGCTCAACCTTTAAAATCGAAATAACTGAATTAAATGATTTATTTATTGTTCACGATATAGTTTAAGACAATTTGGATTTAAATGAACGATCTAGAAAATAACCTCTGTTCAACTTTGTTGTTTAGTTAATAAAAAATCAATGATTGCTCCAATGGTAACTGAGGTGAGTGAAGAGGTGCATTTACTATTATAATACTTGATAAAAAGTAAGAAGAATACAATTTATTTCAATATTCTTATAACCTGGGTTTTTTTTAAACCCTAGGTTTCATAGAGGTACGTAAAGGGTTTTATTGAAAAATTCACGGGCAGCCCCATTGCTTATACATGAGTATTTATCAAAAACTATTCTAAAATCAACATAATATTTGTAAATAAATTCAACAGCAGATATATGAAGCCGTAAATAGCTGGTGTTTTTTTTGTTTTTTTTAGAAATTTCAAATTTGATGAATGAAAAGAAAATTAATTTAAGGATCAATTAGTTTGATAGAAGCAGAGGAATAAATTTTTCTTATCATATTTTTTCAGTACCTACAGTATGGATGTAAGTTTATAAAAAAATAAATAATTTCATTAGTTTACCAATTAAAGAAGAGCTCAAAATACAGCTTCACTTTCTTGTTAGTAAGTTAATTATTATTTACTTCCATATTTATATCTTGTGTGTTAGTAAAAACAAGATTTAACGACCTCCATATAACATATTTTTCTTTCACAGGGTGGTCCAGAATAAAAATACTATTAACTTTAATGACACAAAATGAAGAATAATGCGTGATGGGATTTCGTTGTACAAGATTAAGAAATATTGCCAGGGCAGGTTGAGACCCAAGTTCACACTTCAAATTAAATGGAAGAATTGGGCATAAGAGCTGGTATGAAGTTTTTTTTTTGATGTTTCTTCTATTGGTCGGATGGACATGCACTGATTAAGTATAGGTAAACATTATTGAATTATATTTACTCCACCAGATCTAGGAATGTTCTTTGATTGAAGTCCATATACATAAAGTATATTTCCTTTTCTAGGAGCTTCTTTTCTCCCTTTTTACCTGATCTAAACCTCTTTGATTTTACAATTTAAGGTATAACATGTACTCCCTGGTGCATTCTAACTACATTTCAGTGACGAAGAATCTCCACTATGTTGTTCAAAATCAAGAAAAGAACATTTATTAATTTTAGAGAATACTGAATGGGCTTGAGATGATTGGTCTGGGCTGTTTTTTAACTCTCCCAGGTCCAGTTTTGACAGATCCTTTCTTCCTCTCCAACGTTTTGAACTTGCTGATGCCGCCGACGGTGGTTCTTGAACCGCCCAACTGCTTGGAGTCCACAAATGTAAATTTGTCAATCATCTTTAGGTGTTATTTTTTCCCAACTTGAACTTAAGCTAGAAAACTCAAGTTTGCTGTGTTTAGTAACTAATTATCTATACATTAATATATCGAAAAACGAATTAATTTCAATGACTCAACTTTTATTAAATATTGATTTAGTAAGTGTTCAGATTTCAATAGACCACCCAGTAATATTAATCAAAATCTTTGAGTAATTTATTTATGGGACTCTATATACCCATAATTCAATTAAAAACACTGAGTGAGGTACTTAAATATAAGAATTATGTACTTATACATTATTTCTTATTTGGGAAGTCGACATTTAAGCCATATTTCTCATTTATCAACGTTTTGACAATAATATTTGATTTAATGTATATAAAAATAATAATAACTCTATATTATATAGAGCTTGGTAACAGGAATTGTTTCCAATTTTAAAATTATAAGAATCGGATATTCTATAAATAAAAATATCAACGAAATGTAACTTTCTCGGCATCCACGAGGGTTTGATGATTAGTAATTTTTTTTATTATGTATATTGTAAGTTTCTATTGGTCCAGAATTTGTAACATAAAAAAATCGTCCTGTATCCTATATTAGTCCTTTAAAAACCTCCCAAATTTTAAAGTATTCTCTAAAATGTCCATAATATTAAATAAAAATACCTCAGTTTACCAAATGAATTTTTTTAATCAAACAATAAATATCTTATATGCTCGAGAAAAAATTGTTCAGTATTTCTAATTTAGACCTACTTTTAGTATGAAATATTCTTATAAATATTGGATTCTGCATGGTCGAGATCGAGTGATGATGACGTCATTTAGCAAAGTCCATTTCTATGGGAAGGTTTTTTTCGTTTGATTTGAATGCGTTTTTATGACCTTGACATGACTTGAAACTTATCATACCAATGCATCGTTATGAAAATGTACAATTACGTTCAAACAAAAACAAAACAAAAGGAGAAATAACAATTTTCTTTAATATATATTGTTCATAAAGACCAATAAATTATAGTAATATTTAAGTCAATTACAGGCTCATTATTCAAATTTAAAGGATGAGATGAGATACCCAATAGTTTTGTCTATAACTTATAATATCGTTTGATTTTAAAGACTTACATAAGGCCTGATATGGCCCTTTAAATAAAATATCTCAATTTCTCATACTTTTAATGTAATTATCAGTTTTGGAAAATGTAAGTCAAACACCCTAAGGATTTATCAGAATAATTTGTGAATCAGAGTTGGAAGTAATTTGTGGAAGAATAAATATGTTGCTTATAATCAATTTTGAAAAAAATCTTTTGAACACCCATATATTTTCTATTACATTTTAAGCTGTCATTTTTAAAATAAAAAATGTTAAATTTACAAAAATATTTTTATCTTATTTAACAAAATAAATTGATATAAGTTTATTTTATAATCATATTTCCAAATTTTATTATGAACATAATAAAAAAATTAAATTTCCTCATATGAGTCATTTTTTATTGATCCAAGTCTTCCAACTTATTTATTAGGAATTGTTCGTGGAATAAATTTAACTTAATTTATTTCAAAATGCACTGTTTATGATAAGACTCTTATATTAAAATTTACATATGAGGAATATTGTTTAAATGATTGATTGTCATGGAAAATTGATCTTTCAAAACGCACAAGAATTCAAGATGGTAAAAAAAATTTTTTTTTTTTAATTAAGATGATAGTACGTTTTTTTTTTTTTTTTTTTTTTTTTTTGCATGAGTCTCGATGTCAATACAACCCTCCCTTGGACAAATGAATATAAGAAATAGATTTTTCAATAACTCTAAAGTTTCAGCTGATATACTTATAAAATCTGTGTAAACATATGTACGGGAGCGGGGATCAAATTGTCACCTACTTTAAACCTTGATAACTTGAAGACGACATTATAAAATAAAAAAACCGGTTACCAAATAGGAAAGCTATTCTCGTCAGCTGACGATCCGTAGTTCAGTTAGCATCATGCCTTCATCATATGAGGAGATTAAGAGCTATTAGTGGAACGAGGAGATTTTGAGGTCCGCCGTAGTCATGGCATTGGTTAATAATGGAGGTGAAATCTCCAATTCAACGATTGCTTCAAACTTAAGAGTGAATTTACGGACTGTTCAGCGTATTCGTAAGAAGCTAGAGAACACCTGGGATGTTGATGCCACCATAAAGAGGGCACCCAAGGAGGAGGGCGCCGACAGGAAGGTCAGAGACACCGACTTTGTCGACAAGGTGAAGAAGATGGTTGAGGATGACCCTACCAGGTCTATAAAGGCCGGAGACAGGACCTGGGTGTGTCAACAGGACTCAGCACCCTGCCATGTGTCCAAAATCTCCATGCAGTGGTTAACCGAGAACTGTTATGACGTCGTAACCAAGGATTTGTGGCCTCCTAACTCTCCCGACCTTAATCCTTTGGACTATTTAGTTTGGGGCTATGTCGAGAGACATACCAGCAGATATCCCCATAGCACCAATGCCAGCCTGATGGACTCCATCAAGGAGGTATTCGGCAACATGGACAATGAGATGGTCAGAAGAGCCTACGGCCGGTTTAGAGGCCGTATTGAGGCTGTTATTGATGCCAACGGTGATTATATCGAATGAATGGCTACTCTATACCTATATTCTCGTCATAGTTTTGATTTTCAATAAAAAAGTTTAAAAAATGTATATTTTGTGTTGTTTTTTGTAGAAAAATATTTTGGCGACAATTTAATGCCTGCTCCCTTTATATGACCCATCAACACAAAAGTAAGTTACAATTATTTTATTCAAACCGTGGAATAAATTTTTATTCTTCTACAAATAATTGTCCATTTCTA
The DNA here is from genome assembly GCF_016086655.4 of Lepeophtheirus salmonis. Lineage (NCBI taxonomy): Eukaryota > Metazoa > Arthropoda > Copepoda > Siphonostomatoida > Caligidae > Lepeophtheirus > Lepeophtheirus salmonis. The sequence continues at coordinate 17,395,139 of NC_052132.2, forward strand.
TCAACAAATGATTCTTACTAACCATTTGGACGCATCACAAGAAACACTTAAACTAGCCAAAGCTGATCATTACAATAAAAGCATGATAATTTGTTTTGCATGCGCGTACAACCACATATATCTCATTTCAGGTTATTTGTTTTCAATAATATGTTTATCATTTTATAAGGCGTTAAAATTAAATTAAAATGACAATAGGGGTTTTTGTACACCTAAACTTATTTAAATTATAAAATTAATTGATCTTTTCCTGGACCAGATTGGATCTAACAGAATTCTTCAATCTAAATATATTTTATGTATATTACTTGGATAAAAGATGCCATACTTTACCAGTCTTACAGCATTCATAAAAAAAAGGTTTTTGTTTTTTATTTACCTTCTGCAGAATAAAAAGATCCTCTCATTATAAGTGTTGCTGTGTATATGTTCTGCTACTAATCCTGTAATTGAACCAGTATAGAAGTATATATAGCAAACCACTCTTCAGACTCATTAATAATTGTGTTGCAGTGATATTGAACTTTTCCATCTATCAAGGCCATAATATAGTATCGGTCTTATCAAAGTTAATATAAATACAAGGTTATAACATAAAGCGTGAACGACTGATGTTTGACTTTCACCACGCTTTTGTTAGGACATCATTGACAATGAGTTGTTGCATGTTTTGTCAAAATCTGCCTATCTTGTCCAGAAGTCGGTACGATACATCAAATAGAAAATTCTAGCTAGCCCGATTACAGGATGGTCTAATCTTTTATTTCTATTAACTTTGGGTCTTAGTATACTTAGACCCCGAAATTTTTTACCCCCTCCGCAGATCTCAACTTGCAAAAATTATGATATAATTTAAGTAAAATCATAAAATTCTAAATAATTCATAATCAATGTCATATTTTTTATTTAAAAAAACAACAAAACTTACTAATTGGCCTTTCGATTCAAAGTTGACTTTGTTTTAGATTCAACGTTGTTCTAGACAAAATACTCCATCCAATTAAGATTTCGGCTGCTTGGGAGCCATATTTCCTTCCAACGAAGTCATTGCATTGCTTACTCAGCTACTTCAGCGACCCTTTGAGACGTGACAAGCTCTTGTTGCCATGATTCCCAAAACTTTACAAAAGTTTGTTGATACAACATTATTTCTGCCAGCAAAAAAGAAATGCCATTAAACAACTGCATCATAACAAAATAGAGCGTGAATGCGAGCAGCGATTCGATCTTAATGCCCTGTATTTGATACCACTACAGATAAGGTCCGACATATTTTTAAAATAGTAATTTTTGTGAATAAATGTGGATTTTTGAAAAAAAAATTAACTCTCAAATCGAATATTTAAGTTTATTTTGAAATTTTTGGCCCGAAAAATTTAATTTTCCACATACAAAAATTAAAGTTTTTTTGATCTTTACACAAAAAAAAAAAAAAAAAAAATAACAATAAAATCGTATGATAGAAAAATGTTATTTTTTTACAATTATTTAAAATTTAAAAGCATAATAATCAGCATTAGCAATTTTTTGGAATCGTTCCATCACTTCCATTTACAAAATAAAATAATCTATGAATTGTTAATTAAACCATCAATTATTCTTTCTGCAAAAAACTTCCTTGTAATCTACAAGGAGCTGTGTCAAAATAAGCCTTATTTTTGTATACCCTCAAGAGTTATATGTGCATACATAATATACAAAACACATACACTAGAATCACGGATTTCCAAAATAATTTCAACTGCTCTTCAATACATTAACTGAACAAAGGAAAAAAAGGCTTTGAAATTGAAAAAAAAAAAAAAAAAAACTTTAGTAATAAAAAAATATACAAGAGTAGAGTTATTTCAGAAATTTATATTGTTAAATCTTATTTGTCATAACTCTCTTTTGTAAAATGAAAGAAACATATATATAAATATGTAGAGTTTGAGCAATCTTTTTTCTTATTATGAGAATTTATAATTTATGATGTCTTGACAGTCACCATTGTTTAAAAAGCATGTCTGTAGTTTTATAGATATGTGACAAGGGTCTAAATCGCAATGAGCATTAACACCACGCCTGAGAGTATGTCATAAAAAGTATGTTAAATTTAAAAATTTTTAAAGATATGTGGTGACAGAAATGACTACAAATTGTGTTTTAAAAAATATGACTTTCAACCCGTGTGATATTTTTTATTTTTGTCAATTTGAGATTAAACTTTATTAAAGAAGGGAGAATAATTGTATTTCTATTTAGAGAGAGAAGTGAAAGAGTTAAACAGAAACTAGAGAACGAAAAAAGTTGTTTTGTTAACATTTCACAAGAGGTCAATAAAGAATTTACTCGTAGATGAAATGAATGAGACGGATAAATATCTACAATGTAGGGTTGTAATCCTAATCTGTATTTTGCTTCCCTGTTTAGTCTTTTTTTCGAATCTGGCGGTATTTTTCACCATTTAATCAGTCTTAAGGACTGATTAGTGGGTCCTACGGTTCTGGATAGCTTTTATTTTCTTTACTCCTGCCTAAGATTGAAGAAAAAACCAAAGAAAATCATTAATGATAGCTAGGAGATATACGACTCAAGGATTATACATTCCAGCCACATATTTCCTACTTTAAATTTAATGCATGTTGTCTCTTGAAAAGAAGTCATGCTAAAACTTCAACAGAAGAAATGGCGTAGTTACTAACTACGCTATTTAATCTATTGTAGTTAACATTCAAGATATATAAAGATTAGTCCAAGCACTGAAAAATTAATCATGATTGGATTTCAGTCTGTATAGTTTTTGTAACCAATGCTTCAGTTCATCTTGCAAGTCTAAAAATTCTAATTTTCTCCGAAATTTTGTAAATTACACCTATAACTAATTTAACTGGTCTATATTATTATGCTTGATTTTAATAAAAGTATGTTTTATAGCTTTATTATGGGCTTTAGAGGAATAATTATTCTGTATACAGTTATAAATATTTTCATTTTTACTCATTATTAGATATTATTGTTAGTCAATACATGCTGTATATTTTTTTACTGATTAAAGCATTTAGTGGCAAATAAAAATTTATATTGTAGCTAATCCATTAATTATAAGGTAAAGTTATAGATAATTAGTCAATTACATTGGGGAAAAGTTAGTTCATATAAAACACTTTGGTGTATCTAAAAATACCTAAGATTACTTTTAAAGCAGCTTCCGTAATGTAAACACAAACTTTTTTATAGAAATAAGGTAGATTTTGTCGATGAGCAATACACATTCAATAGAACCAATTTAATTTCTTTATTCAATTCCGACAGAAAAAAAATTATTCATTCGGAGATTAATACATGTCTTACCTGTCGTTTTATAAAAAAATTAAAAACTTGTTGGTCCATAATGATTTCTGACATGCTGATGGTCGCATTTGATTTCTTACATGTCAATTTAATACTTGACATATGATAAATATCTGATATTTTTAATAAAGGGGTTAAAATGGACTTTGTTACATCATAGTAAATTTGGTCATACAATCATCACTTTGAAGGCAGTCATTCACATGTTGAGTGATGTGGTCATGTAATTTAGAGTTACAATCGTATGTCAACCTGCTACAAGGATATTTATATTATTATAAGTGATCTAATAATGGTATTTTTGAGGAAATATTATTTTACAATATATTAATAATAACATAAAATTAATCAAATGTATATTTTTTTACCGAACTTTAAGTAATATACTACGGGTGTGTATTTTTAAGACGAGACGCTGGATTTTAGGCTGGATAAAAGGTAAAAACTTGAAAAAGGCATTGTTTTTTAATTTGTAACTTTCATTTAATGTTTTACAAAATACATTCAAGTTTTCCAACTTATTCCTGGACTTTGTATAGCTGTTCTTTACAAAGTTCTGGCTTAAGTTGGATCAAGCGTCCGCTACTGCGGCTTTCAACTTTTAGTGTATGATTGCACCTCAAATCTAATATTTTCCTATATTAGCTTTATCTCCGGTCTGTTACTTCCGTATTTAGGTTGCGTTCGTGGAGCACTACAGCGGTGACGAGGATGGGATCAAACGAGATGGCCTCCTTGCTGTGGGATCGTCGGCCAATGTAACCCCCGTTAGAGTTCGATAGCCTGTTTTCGTAGAAAGGGATAATTTTCGTTTTTCTATTGAAGGTGTTACAACTATAGTCGTGCCATGTATTGGGCAGCCTCGTGGAGGACAAAAGGGAATTATGTTCGTTGACAAAAGGTTAGGTGTGTGTCCGCGTCAGGCACTATATCATCTAGTGGGGTTAATGTCCCCAAGAGTTTAATTTCAGCGATGTCACTACTCTCCCGTTCATCTCAGTGGTTGGTGAACATGCACAGGTGGAGAAGATTATGGTTTCTCCCCTGGATGGGCTAGGATCGTCCTATGGATGATGGTACTCCTCTGGAGAATATTCTGTTCTCTCCCGTGGACGAGCCGAATGCTTGAGATCCTCCAGACTTGGAGGAGTGTACTAAGATGGCATGTGATGTGTCTCCCAGGGACGGCTAGGGGATTGTGTCTCCTTAACTTCTGTGAGGAGGGGTTGACTCTTTTCTCCGGTACGTGTGTTGGGAGCACGATATCACGGTGGAGATATACTGATTAGTTGAAAGTATCGCTCGGGGGCGTGCTTTAAATGGAGTTGCCTTGGCAGTGTGCAGCCGTTTATAGTTTTATGGTGCATCTACAATGTTTTAAATGTTTTTAATTTGGTTGTCCGTTTTGGTTATGGATAGAGCGAATCAACAATCTTCTAAACATGGAGTTGAACCTGGTGAAGCACCTGCATGGGGTTGGTGCTGGGGTGTGGGTGATAAAGTGTATGATTGTACCCCCATATAATTGCTTTGCTTCCATTTTGTTACTTCCGTATTTAAGTAGCATTGGTGGAACCCTACACAACTGATCTATTCTGCCTGAAACGCCCAAATATGACGTAGTCATTGGTGCAGCCATTGGGGCAGTAGGAAGGGCAATACTCCTTTCTCTTCCGGCGATTCAACCACTTTGTTAATACTGTAACCCCCTTCTAGCTATTGATCGGCATCAAGGACTGTCTTGGTGTCCTCTTGTAACTTTTAAGGCCAATTTCAACCTGAACATGCCTCCTCATGGTGCTCCTGTCTATTTCAAACTCTCCCGATAGTCCTTTGATATTGGTCTTCCCTTCTTTCTCCACAATTGCCTTTTTGATAGCCTCCACAGTCTCATTTGACCTTGCTGGGTATGGCCCAACCCGCTCAGGACACTTAGCACTCCTCCTCTCCAGGGTCCGATAGACAGTCTACCTGGAAACACTAAAGTCCAGTCTGATTTCTGTTGATGTTTTGTCTCGGTAACAAAGGACTAAAATAGCACCCGTGCACCCTATCTGAGTCGTCACATCCATGTTGGCCATGATGATAGTACGAATGAAAGGGTTAATCATTCCTTAGGATCATCTTCAGCTTCTTCCTTGAAACTCTAAAATTCATGTTCCGTCCAATGTTTGTTCTATTTCTTCTCCTGTTCTAAAAAAAAACATTTTTATAAATTTGAGTCCTTAGGTCCATAACAGACAACTTATGTCCATGACAATGAATCTATTTATAAGGCTGAATTATTAATGTAATTCAAGAAAAATCAAGGAAAGAAAAAAAATGAAATCCTTAGAACTTAAATTGCTTCATCTCATTATTGAAATTAGCAAATTGTACAAACTGTTTAATAAAAAAATGTTCTTGAAACTGCATCAATTTCTTATCTAAAGCCAAATTATGTATATTTAGCATAAGAAATGATTTTTCATTAAATAATCTTTTTTAATTTTCATATCTTTATTCCACATATTAAAACTATAAGTATATAGTTATAATTTGCCCCATAAATAAATATTAACCATGACAGGGTAACAAAAATAAAAACGAACAATACTAGTGTCATATCTTTTTTCTTTTCTCTTCCTTCAATGTACCGGCTGTTACCGGCTGTACAAGTAAATACTACCAATTTATAAAAATATCATCAACATATTAACGTAGCATGTTAAAAAAGAGAAATAAACAATATCTCTTAGTAAAAATAATTTAAAAATAAAATTAAAACTCCAACGGATGCGACGGTGCACCATCAACGACAACTATTTAATTGAAAAGTTTTATACAGTTGAGTATCGTTGGAAAAGTATGTAATATTATGTAAAAACTAAAATATTTTTTTCTTGTTCAATAAAATCATTTCATGGTGTTGTGAGATCATACCGAAATCGTATTGCATCACGTCGAAATTGAATCATGGGATGCAATCTCTTGGAGCTCCTTCGTCGCCGCTGTCACAAATCCTTTGTTTATATTAATTATCTTTGCCATTGCTGCAACTAACATCATATGGAATTAAACAATGTATTTATTGGCTAATGCATACTTTTAATTATCTACTATTAGCATATACTTTATGTGAGTTTCTGATAGTTTTTTCACAATAAATGCCTCCACACTCTTCTTAAGTGAACTGAAGTGTGTTTTAATGCATTTACATTCTCTTAGAAGGTGCCTACTTTTTTTTTTTTGTTTCCTCAATTCCAAGATACTAGAACATATTTCCTTACTGCGTTCCTAAGTTTCCAACATAAAATGATCCTGATGCAATTTAATATAAATTGAGCATTAGGCTCAGAGTTAGATCCCTGTCATAGATTCCATTGCCTGTCTCAATTCCAGTCCTTTTTAAAAGACAAAAAAAATCGTCTCACTTCCTTTTCCCTCCAAAAAATTTTTTCCTAATTAATTGTTTCGAATAATTTGTGGCTCTATTCCTTACCTCATTTTTATATATAGAGTTTATCTTATTCCTTATATCTTAGGTCCTTCTTCCTTTTCTGCTGAAGGTTTCAATATTCATATTAGTGATGGGGAATATATCAATATTCATATTAGTGATGGGGAAGTAAAATATATCTATATTCTTGAACAGGATAGCAGCACTTGTATATTTTTAATATTGTTCTTCATTACTTCTGTGCAAGGAGAATGGTTATAATGTTTATCGAATATTAATTCCCTCCAGAAGACCCCATCATATTTTGAGTTTTTTTCTCTTGTCATCGTACATCCCATCAATATCCAGTGAGGATCTAAATTTATTACTCCAAGTTATATTTTTCTACTTATATTCTGTCGTTGTTTATGTTTTTAGGTCCCCTAATGTATTCATTTTCACAATTTTTTGACTTATCGTATGGTTGTAGTTTGTTATTTTGAACCAATATTTTAGTGAAGGAATTAATATTTGATTTTTACTTTTATTCTGTCTATTATCTTCAGATTTTGTTTTTTGGCGGTTATTATACGTTTCAAAGAGTATTTTCCATATAAGTGGTATCCCCTTTGTGTTTTGTCACTAAAATTCTCAAAAGTTCCAATTCACCTTTTTCCCCCATTTCCAAGTTATTTAAAACTGTTTTTTTCAGAATAGTTGTCATAAATGTAGATTTATTCCAACTTGTTTGCAGTCCACTTAGGAATCTAAACTTCTCTAATATGCTTACAATGTGTTTTTTTTTTTCATATTATCTTCGGCAAATAGGAACCTGGCGTCCTTTGTATAAAAAACACTTATAGATTTTTTCCTATTTATGTTTAAACCATCTAGTATGTCATTAATAGTATTGGTCTTATTCCTAAATTAAATAGTACTTGCCTTAGCAGGTCTCCTTGTCGGGATCCTCTTCCAATATGTATTTTTACTCCTCTGTATAGAGCAATTTCTCTTTTTGATCATTTTAAGATGCATACCAATATATTTATATATCCTAGAGGTATATTTAAAGTATTATTGTATCTAATGGTTTTGAAAAATCAATAAAAATTGTAGATGTCCTTGTTTTTTTGCCATCCTATCCATTATCCACTACTGATTGATCAGTTTTTTATAAAACCAACTGTGAACTTGGTAAAACTTATTCTAGAATTGGGGTTTAATCCAGATAAAATTTTATAGGGTACATTTAAGAGTGTAATAGGTCTTAAGTCAATTAATTTGAATCACTCAAAAAATAAAATATATATATTTGTTTTAAATTCGGTGCATAACATTTTGAACTATCTAATATGTTTTGTTTTTTTTGGTTAATAAATCAGTGTTGTTTAATTTATGGGAAGAATATTGATTTAGTATTCAGGACCGTTAAAATAGGGAAAGGATCCCTCATGCAATATTAGAGTTGGAAAAAATAATACCTCATTCGGAATTTTTATAGTGACTAAAAGAAATCAGAATAAAGGTTCTTTATAAAAATAAAATAATGAAGATATAAATATAAAAAAAATCTCACTAAATATTGCCATAGGTTAGAAAAAGACACATAAGTTGTCAAAATAAATCTTTTGACTAAAAATAAAACAAATAAGTCATCAAAGGCCTATCTTTTTTTTTTATAAGTTAACTTATATCCTTTTGTAATAAACTGATTTGTCATATTAAATATTTAAGCCCCCCCTTCCAATAAAAAAAACAAAAACGATATCAATTTTGGTTCTAGAAAGAATACAAAAAAATTTGCTAATGTAATAACACTTTATCATGAAGAGACATATTTCATAAACAACACGCTCGGGATAAATTATTCTCTTGAACTCAATATGTGTAGGTTCCATTCACGGTTGCTCCTAGAGAAGGAAATGTACATTATATTTATTGACTTCAAAAACAACTCCTTGGTAGATGAAGTAACTGCTACAATAAATTGTTTTCATATACTGAATCAGTGCAATTCATCTGAAAATTAAAGGAACATTAAAAAACAAAACACAGCTCCGAATATAAATATTTCCCCTTACTCCAATGCTATTTAAAAAAGTAGAAGGTATTTATAACATTATTTTCCCCAAAATCATATAATAGACAACTGCTAATAACAATGATCTGAATTCAGTAATACCATATTCTCGCTCCCGTCTTATCCCTGCGCTTTTACAAAAATCACATCTCTATGCCTCTAATATATGTACCAGGGTATATATAAATATGGGAAAGAGAAAAGAAACATGGTACCCAGACAAATTAAAGAATGTTTGGGAAGAGAGCAGCTTTGTTCTCATGCCCTTTTATTAAATCAGCTGCAAGCAGTCGTAAGATAAAGGAAATAAACACAAATGCCGTTCTTTATATAGCAAGACCATAAGTGCCCAAATTACTCCGATGCGGATCCTCAATGCAACTCTTACTCCCTCAAGGACTTAGAACACCCGAGCAAATTAACTTTGAAAAATAGAAAAACCTTGTTCAGGTTCCATCTACAAAAAGTATCGCACTCGTTTAAGGCATATTTTATACAACTCTATATATTTATCTATTTTTATTGTATGTAAAAAAATCCACCTCTTTCACACAACAGATACGTACATGTAATTGACGTTTATTTCACTCCATGTGACGAATTAAAGGAGCAATATATTAATATCTATGTAAGTATCTACCGATAAATATACGAAGTTAATTTAATTAAGTGGTACACTCAATTTAAATTTAAATAAATCAAAAACTTATTCGTCGATTCTCTTCAAACTCAGGGACATATAGGTTTTGTGATTCAAGATTCCTTATGTAACGTTTCGACTCAATTAAAAGTTAAACTAAGCAACAAATAGTTAAAATTTTGAAGCTTCTCTTAGGCAACATGTCTCCCATATTTTTTGCCTAAGGTGCTCAGGTGAGTATCATTGAGAAATGTCTTCATAACAAAACATCCAGCCGGAACAATGGTTTTGGACGTGGTGGCCAGCACAGGCGAAGTCTACCTTCCCATTCTTGTAAAGAGGAAGGAAAGACTCATTGCAGATACAATTATCAAACTTCTGAATAAGAAAGTGTCAGCTTGGATCGGAGAGTTGTGGACAACTTTGTTTTCGCTCATGATGGAGCTCCTTATCATCGAGCCGCTAAGACGCAGGCCTTCCTGTGAGACAACTTTTCGGACTTTTGGAAGTCAAAAAGTAGCCACCTCCTTTCCGGGAGTAAACACTGTCTAACTATATGGTCAGGGGCTGCAAGACATTCAGTTGTTCCATTGATTTTTAGATGATTTTGTTAAAAAAAATGCTCCCACAAAACCTCTCTTTTAAATTTTACTTTTGAAATATGATATGTATACTAGATAAGATCAACCCTTTAGTACGTGATAAATTTGGAACTTGTGTATAGTTTTTGTCAATTTTTTCAAATATATATATGTATTATATTTATCCATAAACCATTATTTCTAATTTATTACGCTCATTACTCAAAACGTATTCAATGGTATATAATATTTTTGGTATAAAACTTTCTAAATCATTTATTGGAAAGACAAAAGCACTAATTTGGTTTTATAACTTTGATTTATAATGCAGTAATATTGGTATTATGAAAAAAAAAAAAAAAAAAATACACGTTCACAATGATATTTTTAAATGATATAATTATAGAATATGTCCAACGTTATGTTTTATTAACAAAATTGTTATCTTTTATTACTTATATATTTTCAGACTGATGCTAAATCTATCTCAAAATATTATTATTACTGAAACCTTTATTTTTGTTATTTTTACGTGACGATCAGAAGTTAATTTTTTTTTTTGTTGGCAATGGATATTTATACCTAAATATGTCAAATCAATTTATGTATTAGGGCGGTTTGTTTTTCAAATTTCCTACAGAAAAGCTGTAATGTAGTTAGAAAATAATCTAAGCAAAAGTTCAATTTTCCAAGACTTCTTATTTAGGCCGCATATCTCTCTTAAAATTTGAAAAATAAACAAAAAAAATAAACAACAATTTATATTTTGCGTAAAATAATTATAATAAACATGTTTCCTATAAGAATAACTCATTTTTTATTTTAACTAATGAATAAATAATGTTTACATTTTTTTAATGAAATTGTACAATCGTTGTTTTCTTACCAAATGACAACTTTTCAAACTTACTCAGGAGGTCTAGATATATGGAATAAGGTCAGTATTTTCCCTTTCCCATATGAGTCTATTTTTCTTTTATGTGAATATATACATATAATGGATATATATTTAAATTCTGTCAAGTCATTTTTGATCAAAAAAAAATAAAGTCATACTCAAAAAGAAAAGAAAGGAAGATATAATTCATATAAAAAATAATCAATCTGATTTTAGATGAGGTCAGCCAGACAGCGCTCTAGGGACTATATTACTTGCCATGGCTAATCATGTCATATGAAATGGATTGTCCATTGAAATTTGAACACATATATTACAGCATACACAATTAGTTAGGAAACAAAATGAACCAAATCTTCTTCGTCAGCAAGTCCGAAACATGGGAGAGGAAGAAGGGTTCTGTCTAAGCCGAATAAGTGTGGCATATATTTGTGTATAGGACGCCCCAAACTGCTATGTCCAGGGGGATTATGCTATGGCTGGAGGAGGGCGACATGGATACTGACCAGAATATTCTTGTTGCAGATGTTTTGGTTCTGTTTTGTTGTATGGGGACTTTTTAATCATATATGTAGTCATGATGGAGATGACAATTGTCTCTACAGCCTTTTTGGTATTGATACTGGCGAGTTGCCTTTTTTGTTTTTACTCACATAGGTACATAAGACAAAGACGCAAATAGTTGTTTTTTTTCATTCAGCCTTAGTTTGGTTGCGTATTGAAGCCTAGTAATTATTAATAAGGTAGATAAAATATTATGGAAAATCACTTCAAGTTTTGTGTTCCTACTCTGTAGATATTTTATAAAAATCAAGAAAAAAAAAGAAATATAATTTTTATACGATTATCAAAAAAATAAGTTCTACTATATTTTGCCATGAGAATTTTTGCTTTCATATATATATTATGCGAAAAATATATCTTTTCAAAGTTAAAGTATGGGTTAAAATGTGTCTCCCTTCACTTGAAGTCATATTCAATACATTTTTGTAATCATGTTACAAACATATTTTTTCTTCAATTCCTTTCATGAGTGAGGTGTCCTTTGTCTCCTTGACAGGTTTATTGAGTTTTTCCCCAGAGACAGAATAACAGAATTCCTAAGATTTGAAGTAGTAGCACTGAGTGTGGTTAACCAAATTTATTTGTTTGTTTTATTTCTTCCTCTTTTCTCTCAGCTAAAATACACCCTTAAATAACGGGTCGAATTCATCGTAATAAGAAACACCATTCATTTAATTTGAATTTTATATATCTTAGTTAGATTAAAATTCCATTATTTCAATGTAAAAAAATAAATTACGAAATATGTCAAGGGAAGGAAGACCCATTTTTTGCCTGAAAAAACAAGCCCGACAATACAGTTCATGTTATAATATGTATACAGAGTGGACCATTGATATCTGAACACTAGCTAATTCAAATATTAATGAAGGTTGAGTTATTGAAGTTAATTCAGAGTTCGATATTTTAAAGCTTAACCAATTAGTTACAAAAAAAAAACAACCGGAGCTTACGTACAAGTCGAAAAATGACACTAGTACGTGATCGACGAATTTTCATTTGCGTACTCAATGTAGTTGGACGTCTCGAGGACCATTGTCTACGTTATCAACAAAACCGATACGCAGGAGAAAAAGAAGGGCTCTGTCTAAAAGCAGAAACTGGACCCGGAAGAGTTAAAAAAGAATAGTACCGGCTAATTCTATCAAGTCCATGACGTCCATTCAAAAGATATCGGACTTTCACACCAGACCGTCAAGGAGCTATTAACCACGTACTAGAAAGAGCCTGTTGAGGTTGGAAAAACCACTCTTGACACCAGCAATGAAAGAACCCCATCTCCTCCCTTGCAAGAATCTTTTAAATGAGTCTTTTGAACTCTTTTTTTTCTTTCCATTTTTAGCCCCACTACAGTTCTAATGTTAACCCCCTCGACAATACTTATTGGGTGCATGTCAGGGGGAAGGCCTGCCGTGTCTTTTATCCAAATACTGAGAATTCAGATCCCGTACCGTCAGAAAGTCTTGGAACATATTGAGCGTTGAACAATTAATAGTACCTACCGGCTGTAAATGAAGTTATAAAGATTTTTTTTTAAATTGGAACTTGGTAATTACTCATTAGAGAACGTTATGTATGTTTTTGAGCACCTTCAGCTTCAATCCCACTCTCCATGCAACCCCAGAACGCTTTGCACACGTCGACCTTGATCGCCACTCTTTCTCAACCAATTTCTTGAGGGACTCAATACTGCTGGTACGTTATCCACATGCCTTGCTTTCAATTTGCCACTGGATGCTTTATTCAAGGGGATTCAAGTAGGGGCTCTGTAGTGGTCAGAAATACTTCGTACAGAGCTTCATCTTTTTGACCATCCAATCCTGTGCAACTTTTCCCGTATGTACAAGAATCCCGTCCTGTTGAAAGTAATAATTGGGTTTCTTTAATTGGTATGTGATCTTACAAATCTAGGGAAGTACTTTTGTGTGCAAAATCATCAAGTAGTCCTTGCTGATCAATCTGTATACAACAAGGAACCAAATTGGCTTGATTTTGTGATTTTCAGATGAAATAATACCGAGCATCATTACTGTGGCCAGATGGTTAGTGGTGAACATTTCATGGAGGTTGCAGTTGACTTTTCAAAAACATCAGAACCGGTCATTTTGCCTATTGTACACAGGATCCACTGTAAATGTCTTCTCGTTAGAAGATCCAAATTCGCTTTCTGTGATACCTTTGGTCATTGTAAACCTTTTTGCACTAATCAAATCAAAATTGTTGAGTGAGCAAGGGTCGTTCAATATGTCGGAGAGACTTGTTACCAACTTTTTTACGGCATTGGACACTGTGGAACGGCTCACCGACCGCTTCTTCGCCAAGTCCATCAACTTCGAATTGCGACATCTGGTGCAGAAAAAGCGAGTTTCTTCTTGCCATTTTTGCGATATTATCGTTTATATTTCTCATCGAGACTTGGTAAATAAAGTTTTCATAAGATAAACAAGCAGAAGTTCTTTTTTATTAATGCAACTTCTGTTTAAATTTAAGCAAAATATTTAAAAACGCAACTAAATCGTGTTTCAAAACTTATTGTACCCATCTATTTAAAATATTAATTTTGTTCAAATATTTAATTATTCTTGTTAACTTTTAGAATTCAATGTTTTCAGATTTTAATGGACCACTCGATATATGAAGGGGGAAAGTTCCCGGGCGAATCTTTCGGTCACCATTGTATAAATACCCTGACAGCAGGTGATGTTATTTGGAGTCCGTAACAACCTCAAAATAAAAAAATCCAGGCTCGGAGAAACTTCCCAAATCCGGCAAGGATCAATAAAACAAACAACTCTCTCTGAGCCAATAATTTTTTCAACATGAAGGTGAAAGAGTTGGCATAAAACTATACCGCCATTTGTTTAGATACCCAATATGATGCATATTGGGTATCCTCGTGTGAAATGTTTATATAAATAGATACATCTTCTATACAAGATAATACATACATAGAAAGGAAGGTAAAAAATCAAACTTACGAGTCATCTATTGTTAATTAGAAGAATGAAAAGTCTGTTTTTAATGAAAACCATACTTTTAAATATTATATTCAACAACATCTGTAATAATGGTTTTTGAGAATCTCTTTTTTCTATAGGATTAAACTAGGGAGGCAAAAGTTTTTGACAAAAAATATATCCTATAATAATATCTTATTGGTCACAAAAATATGCATGTTTGATAAAAAAAAAAGTTAAACATACATGTGTAGGAATAAAGTTTTACCTAGGAACGAAAATAGGTACATAAATTTACTTTATAAGTTCTATTCAATTTTTTATTCTTTGACATAGGAGTAATTTAATTATATAAATATAGAAAAGTTAAATTGTATTTTTTTCTTCTCATTTAAAGGACCACTTATGTAGTACAAAAAAATATTCGAACAATATATAAAGAAAAAATTATATTATATTACATTAAAAACAATTGTTCTTCAACTATTCATAATAATGCCGTGCGTCAACATAAAAACAATCTTGAACAAAAATAAAGAACAGTAGATAATATCAACTTATTTATTTCCTTCATATATACAATGTGTACTTACGAAAATGGGCGATTTGAATTTTCAGATTTTGCAGGCATATTGATGACCAAATTTTGGATATCTTAATTGTTTTAAAATATTTGTAGTTATTAACGTTTCAGTAGGAAAAAAAACGACGCCATGGAGTCAACAAAAGAAGATTTCAAGCCAATTAGACTTTTGGAGGTAACCCCTGATGGATTATTTTGTCCAGGGCTAATGGAATTTATATTGGACTTTAGTCTCCAGGCCCTGTGCAGAGGTATTACCTGAATCAAGGCTGTTATTAAGACAACAGAGACTACATTGAATAAGATTTATTCTCAATTATTGTATCTACTGCTCAGTTTTGTTTTTTAATCAATCTTAGAAAATAACCATTCTATCTGAATTTCAAGTAAATAGATCAAAAGTGCAGTATTTCGTAGTTATATGTACACTACATATTGTAGATAAAGCCCAATATTTCATTACAAAACTTGAGTCAATTAGAGTCATAGTATACAAATATGTGGGATGAGTAAAGAAATTAAAAACCTTTATCTATATTTTAGAACTTTTTTTTCGATTTAAGAGACTTATGTATATTGATTGACCTCGATATAGTTGTTCAAATTAAATAATCCAATTTTACTTCTTTCATTAGGTCGATCAAATTAATTTGTGGTGCTCCACAAAAGTGAATCAAACCCATTTACTAAAGGAAATATTTCGTATTATTGGTCAAAAAATATAAGCTCACCCACACTCCATATTGAGCAAAATTATTCTATCTTGATTTTATGTTTATGTACAGCACATATTGGAGTAAAAAGAAATCAAGTCGAGTGCTTGCTTTTATTTTTATATGCTTAGAAACAAGATCAAGTATATACTTTATCTAAGTATCCTAATTATGATTTAAATTAAAATGATTTCTATTCTTTTTGTTAAATTTATTGTAGTTACTACTTGGAAACAATATCATACTCAATCACAGGGTAATTTTGCAGTTTTTAAGTAAGATAAATTATGTAAAACTGCTCTGAATTTTTTAATTCCTCCCAAAAATATATATATACTATTTAAAATGGAGAACATTGATTGGTTGAATTCGAATTAACTCTTGTTTTACTGATAACAATTATTGAATTAATGAAGTTTCATTTAGTTGGGAAGAATTACCTAACTACCAAAGCTGATAGTTAATTATTAACTTCTTAATTTTAGAATGAATGATTGTTGAAGATCCTTTCTTGTTAAAAATAATAGTATTTTTTTACTAGCGTAAGTACCTGTCATTTCTTGGAGTTATTAGATGTTGATGAACAGACAAAATTTGTTTTAATAATATTGGAGATTCCTCCACACGAAATCCTCAGTGTTACTCTTAGTTTTTCATGAGAACACGTACACGTAGTTTCCAATACTTGGATGTTCTCTCCTCAGGAATAAAATAATAATAATACGTGCTTATGAATTTAGTTTTAATATGATTTAATGAGCCAGGGAGTAGTTTAGTTACTAAAAAACTAAAGTACACTATACATAGAGAGTATACAACGAAATCAGGCGCTTTTGATTTTTTTAAGAAATATGAAAAAAACAAATGTTAACCAACATTTACAATCATGAAATTGCAACCTGTCTTTTGTGTTTTCCATAAAAAGTTAACCTGTAGTCATTCTATTAGATTTACATAGCAGATTTTCATGTACACATTGACTAATGTTCAGCTAAAAAAGACCGTCTTGGTTCAGCATCAATCATCTCTTGTACTTTGATGATGTACTCATTAGTCCGGAAGATCATTTTGACCTGCTTAGGAACCTCTTCCTTATTATTTACACCCCTGGGGTCTATAGTTTCCACAAGGCCTATTATCAACTCCGCTATGCAACTCTTCTCCTGTCCATCTCTGACGAAAAAGTATTTGAGACGTCAGCATTGCTAATATCCAGATAATTGTTCATCAAAATCACACAACTGCGAACATGCGTTCTGCATCTGGAAATGTAGTTGGCTTGAAATTTTCTGTTGTTGAGTCCATAGGGGTATTTTGGATCATAAGTGAAACACTTGTGTGTATGTTTTACCATAAGCAAAAAGTCATGGATGAATTTTGTCATCAAATATGCCAGAAAATCCGAAAATTTGAAGCAACGTATTTTCGTTGTTACACCCTTTAAATTTTTTAATTTGACGAGTACGTTAATTTGATTGTTATTTCTTTGATCAAGTATCTATGCAGTCCTAATATAGACTTGAAAATGTTTTTACGTGGTACATAGATACATACATACAGATCTACTTTTCTCATATTAATATAAGTTATCTTGATCAGGGATTCTCTGTTGGTTTTGCATTAATTCCCACATTTTTTCATTGTCATAGAGACCATTAAATATTTTTTTTGTGTTTGGATTGTTACAATATTTAACAGTATTTCAACTAATTATCGACTTACTGACCTTTGAAAAGAAATGGTTAACAACCAATTGATTTTGGGCCTTTTTTTTCTTTATCTTTTTCGTGGAAAGGTACTCAGGATATAATAAATATAACAAACAAATTAATACTTAGGGAAACAATATTTATTGATTTCAGTACAAATATTAGATAGTGTCCTTCATGAATGTTAAATCATTTTTAATAAGTTTTTGCCGCCTTAATTCGTGATGAATTAGTAGAAAACGAGAAAATGTCATTTACTGAAAATATTATACTTTCCATAGTTATGATTTAAGCACAAAGGTTCTTCTTTTTTCGAGAAATACATTTTTAAATCAACATATATTAATAAATATCAGGATCCCGTTAGTAAAAAAATAAATACTGTCAATTTTAAGTTTTTAGTTGTTGTTTTTTTTATCGAAAAAAGGGTATAAAATTATAAGCAAAAAATAAATTTAGTATTTTTTCCTTTATTTTAAATGTTTCATAAGAAGTCTCACAAGCATTCAATTTATGCCAAGTATGCTCCGTTTTGTTCCATACTTGCTGCCAACAAGAATTTAACTTCATATTGCACTTCTCGTAGAAGCTTTAGTCCTTCTTGACAAAAAAACTCGGACAACCAATTTTAGCAAGCCTGTATTGAGGCCATTTCAGTACCCCAATGCGCCTTGGTTATAGAAAGGAACGGGGAACGGGTTGTAGTCACGTGGTGCCATGTACGAAATGCTGTGTGGCAAATTTTTTTTTTTTTTTTTTTTTTTTTTGAATTTGTAATTTGAAGAATAAATTATACTTTCCACAGCTGTTTATTTAATTTCATACTGGGATACTTTCTTTCTTATTTCATTTAATTATATTCAACCCTGATTGAACATTTGTGTGTCCTCATAAAAGAAGGGGTACACCCCTAAGGATTTGTTGCGGAGCTTTAATTAATTGTCCTTGTTAGACTCAGTGTAGATTTGATGATCGACATATCGTAGTAATTCTTGCCAATGTCGCTGTTTATTTCCTTCTCCTCCTCCTCTCCTTCGTTACAGCTTTCATTTACTCTCCTCTCCTCCAAATTATTCTTCAAATTGTGATTTTCATTTATTAAAACATCCCAAAATACACACAATTTGTATCACTAAGTATATGTCTTTATTGGCATCAGAGTAGAATTGAGGATCGACATTGAAGTAAATCCTTCCTATATTGTCTATCCTAGATACAGAATGGGTTTTTTGCGTATTTTCTTCCTTTCACGCATCCGCTTCTCGAAATGCAGAATATATATGATCTAATAAAATATCATGAAAGCTAAATTGTTTTTCTACTAATTATTCTTTGAATTGTCAGGTTGAACTTTTATTGCCATAATTTATTAATGGGGTACATATATTGTATTTATTTGCAAAGCATAAATTGTTAAAACTTTATACCAATTTATTCTTGAATATTTATATATTTAACCTTTAATTTAATGAATTACTCCATTAGCCATATTTACTTTTACTTTTAAAGAAATACTCATTGCTTGATTTTTGAAGGGATTTTTTACAGAAGAAAGGGTGTTTTATATTCTAATAATCATTTGCGATTGTTTTTATATATTGTGTATTTATTTATATTATATCTTCAAAGATAACAAAATGGAAGCCAAAATCATTCTTGTGGTGGAAATGCTGACGCTCATGAAGACCCCAACCGAGATTGCCAATAACCTCAAGATCAAATGGATAGCGTTTGTGTCATTAAAAGCTGATTTGAAATCCGAGGAGGGGTCTCCAGAAAGTCTGGGAAAGATTAGAAATGAACAGTAGGAACAAAGGTCATGATTGTAACGTCAAAAACCACCTTGCTAGAAATTCAGTAAGAAGGTTTTGCGATATGTCCTAGAAGAGGCAGTTAAATATGTCGATTTCAATTATTTTTTCGCTGGAAATAAACTTAATTTTGTTCACAATACCCTGAGGAACTACTTTTTAATATAATTTGATAAGCTTTCTTCAGTGTAAGCTTCAATATGACGCTAAGGGTATATATGATTAAATAATGATTATATTTTAAAACAATAAAATACAAAATTTGGAGGTAGGCATAAAACCTAAAGATATTTCGCGAAAACAGAATGTCGGGAGTGAACCTTAGTCAAATGTAACGATAATTTAGTCAAACATGACCCAATACTTAAAGTATTACTGCCATATCAAAAAGACCAACTATTAACAAGATTTAATTTATACATAATTTTGATAATTATGCTCATTTTAAAGAGGTAATTAATAAATCTTGAGAATAACTCTACTTAAATAAACTTGTTTTTCCTTACAAATGACCACGGATTAGTAGAAATAAAAAATCGTTAAGCTTTTATTCCTTAATAAATAACCAGGGATTAATACAAAAAAAAAGAAAAATTAATTCAATTTAATTATTTTTAAATGACAATACATTTTGTATTTACTCATAGCAACAACTGATTAGCTAACGTATATATTATAATAAAAAAATTACAAACCTTGTTTTTTGTCAAACACTTTCAATTACAAAACCTCTATAGATATTTTTTACAGGGAAAGTTACTGAGGTTTGAAGATCATAATATGCAAAGTTCTGACAGATAAAAGATATGCAAACTCACGCTTTTATAAAGGGTGCACCCATTTCTTATTAAATAATTATAGAGAATTATTTAATTAAGTAATTAGTCATTGGTGATTCTACAAAGGTCTTAAAAATGTTGGGTTTTTCTAAATAATTCTGGTTTCAGTTACTCCATTTGGACAATTTGGCGTCCAGATATAACTTTAAGATTTTCATTATACTCCATGGAGTTATTCGGACATAGAAATTAAAGGACCTAACTGATTTTCATACCAAGTTGTCCATTAAAATATGAACACTTTGAGTTTTAAACTTCAGCAAGATATAATTTATTTATTAACAACATGAAATTAACAAAATTAATATTATTAAGAGAGAGCTCAGGTTGGCTTTGTTTAGTAACTAAATGATTATGCTTTAATATATCGTAATATGAATTAATATCAATCCCCTAACTTCATTAAATATTGAATTAATAAGTGCTCAGATTTCAGTGGACCATCCAATAAATTGCACTAATAAAACTAAAAAGGTAAATTTTAATTATTTAATTACACATTTCTCACTATTTCAACGTGCATGATAGCAATTGATTTTTTTTCCAAAAAGCTTTAGTATCTTGCCGCTAAAATAAAAGCACGACCACTCTGTGACTACTTCTACAACCTGTTTGATACGCATTACAAAAAAGGAAGTTATGTTGCTATATCTCGTATTTCGTAATAAAATAATCGTAATGTATATTCAACAATGATTGAACATAATTTGCTCCTTATTATGATTTCATGTAAATATATATGATGCACATATATATTACTCGTTGTTGGACCATTTATAAAATTTTTTGATGCATACAATTTGCTTTAAAGTCTCTCTTTGATGAAAAAAGTACAAAGGAAATAAAAGCATCTGAGTTGAAATTTTATTTCATTTATATACTTTTATTAAGGAATATGCAGCATGATCATACGTCGTAAATGTACATTTATAATAATATGAATGTAATAAGAGAAATTACCACATTGCTCAAAATGAATCATATATTAATTTTAGGGATAGGAATATTGGCTAAATTGTGGTGTATATACAGGGTTGTCCAGATAAATTAGGATTTTTTTTAAAGGCATATCAGGAACGAACTAGATAGCGTAGAAACATATTTTTTTAATCTTTGAAGGTTACATTTAATGAAATTCATTTATTTATTGATAATGAGATCCACTTAATGAGCTTCTTCAGGGCCTGCACAACAGACAAATGATACTTGGCACAGGCCTCATGCTCGACCCTCCTCCAGAGATATAAAGTGCAAATGGCTCAGTTTAGGGCTAATGGGAGACCAAAATCTGGGCTAATAGGAGTCTAAAATTTGGGCTAATGGGAGGCCAAAACCTGGGCTCCACAAGTGATTAAATTTTGTAGCAAAACATCCTGTAATTTTAGCCTTGTGGGTCGTGCACAGTTCTGTTAGAAGGTGTAATTTATTCCAGTACAATGGCAAAACTGGAAATGCACAAGGTTGTCCAGTCCTGCCAAAGCTTCCAGCGTAGTGTGGCCGAATTTATCAAGGTAGGTGCATTTCATTATATATAATCATATGGCATTCAATGTAGTTTTTAAATAAAAGGTATGAGCCTTTAAAGATTTTTCTAATTTATATGGACCACCCTGTATGAGTTGGCAAGACGAAGATATGAATCTCATTTTCATTTCTAATTTGAAAATTCAAACCTATCAGCTCACAAAAAGCACAATTGTTTATAAACGGTGATATATATATATATATATAAAATATGGCGATCGGAAGAAAGGTTTTTTTTTTGTATTTGTCATCTTTAGATTATTAAATATTTATCAAAAATAGTTTTAATTATGCATTTATTATTGAAGAGGAAACATATATGTATAACGTATCCACCATTACAGAGGATTTGTTGGAGAGTTATAAGTGTAAGTTCTTGTTTGACTGGGTTGTTAGAATGATAGATCAACATCGGAGTAAATCCTGTCTATATCATTGTTATACACGGAAAAAGGTTTGTGTTTATTTCCTTCATCTGATAGCAGCTTGCAACCGCTTTTAATGAAGTATCATGACACATAGCTCCTCCCCTATAAACATTCTTCAAAATGTCAGGTGTACCAGGTTAATTTAAAGTAAATTTTTTTGCTTAGTATACTGGGAGAATGGTATTAGGAAAATTGACGAGGGGGAAAATTGCCCGAACGAAATTGCGTAGGAAAACAAATAAAGATTACACTTAGTAAGCTTTGGAACAAACAAAAAAAAATCATCTTTGTTCTTTTTTTAAGTATACGCATTTTTTAAGAACACAAAATATAATAGTCAAACTTGTCTCTTTTATAAATTTGTCAAAGAAAATAAAGATGACATTGTTTTGTCAAAGGATAAAGTCAATATGATTCGTAACAATTTTTCTTTATTTTCAATCAAATCCTTTTCAAAAAGGCAAAAAAAATGTGTAATTAGGAACTTAATAATGTCAATCAGGCATTTTAAGGAAAAAATTAAATGAAGCAAATACATTTAAAAAAAATTAAATTGTCTTAAAGGACAAAACTTCATTGATTTCAGGTAGTTTCAAAAGTTTTATAGGTTCAGATTTAAGTAACTTCGTATTGAAAGCTAACTGAAAATTAGACTTATTGGTGACAATATTCTCCTCCGTTCAATTTCCTTTAGGGGATTTCCCTCCTCGGGCACTTTTCCTAGCACTTAGGTTTCCTAAGCCATGTTATTTTTATCACTGATGATCTCTGTTAGCAAATATGTCATCTCTCAAAGTTACCATATTTAATGACACTCTCTTATGTGTTATTTTTACACTCCTGCAAATTAAACCGAATTTCCACCATTATTTCCTTACAATATTCACGGCATTTTACAGAACTAAAAATATATAATTTATTATTATGGTAAACAAATTTAGATGCGTAAACTTGTAGAATAGCAGGTTTGTCGGGATTGGATTTCGGATATTACTATTTGTTTTTAAAATTATTGCTCTGTCTAATAGATATAAAAGTATTTTGCTGAAATTTTAACTCTACAGTTTTTCTCAAAGTTTTGTCAAATTTTTGTATTTGCAACAAAAAAAAACAACAACATTATTTCTGTTGTGTTTGAAAAAGAGCTTTCCTCCCCTTGAAAAAAAAACACTTCTCATATTCAGGCCCCACCCCTAAAAAAATTCATACAGACGCCACTGAATAGGTGTTTGTACGCCTATACTTTCTCCCAATTAAGGTAAAGGTTGATGGATGTTCTTATGATTGATCCTCATTTCCACATACTATCAATTTGATTCATCTTATATTTATATGTAAGTAAATTGGGGCTCATATAAAGTAGCCTTGCGAAATATTAACTTATTCTTAATGAATAAACTTTTAAAAAAAGTCCTTTACATAGATTCATGTGAAATATAAATGTCAAATAATATTTACATGGGATTTTTTTTTTTGATGTACAACGAATATTTATTTATGTAATAATTCAATTTAATGTTCATCGCCTATGTATGAATACTTATTGATGTTATTATTATATGTGGTAAGTGTAAATATTTTTATCACCATATCAGTTAAATTACCATTTTTATTTTTTTAAAGAATAATTTGATCTAGGATTAATTTAGATCAAAAGACATAAAGTTTTTTTTGCACAATAGATAATATAAGATGAGTCAAAATAAATTCAGTATTTTTAATTATTTTTTTTAATTCGTGTTGATCTACTTGCCAATCAAAAGAGGGCTTATATGACAGTTGGACTCCATGATTTTAATCATTTTATCAACATTTGTGACAATGAGTATACATAGTGCATCATTCTAGCGCCATCTATTGGAAAAATAATGGATTTACTTTTTCTGCACCTATCAAACAAAAATGGTGATTGACATCAATCATGTATTTTTCTCATTTACTATTTAATATTATTAACATATGGCTTTTTATGATGGATACAAAACAAACGTTTCTATAAGTAATTTGAATAAGTTTTTTAAGGCAATAAGAAAAACACATTTTTTTGGCAAAATCTTTAAAAGGAAAATGGTTAAAAGTTTAAAGAAAATGTCCCTTTCCATGCAATATTATAATATACATATTATTATGTCCCCAATATTAATAATATAAGGTTGTGCTATAAACTTTTACTTCTATTAAGATTTTGATAAATTCTTTCTATAAAAATTCTTTTAATCAACTTTTTGTTGTTGTAAAAATGTAATTTGTTGGAATTTTTTGCAATTTTTTCTTAATGTAAAAGTGCATTTTCATGGCTTTATTTCCAAACTATCTAAAATTTAAATTCAATGATTGGTGAATTTCATTAAATTATTCGCTTTAAAGTTTTCTTTATCCAAATCCCTTTTTTCAATGAAAGGTTTACGTGTTGTTACTAATGTTATATCAGCTGTTATTTTAAATGTCAACTCAACCTCATCAAAATTTTAGTGTACATTTTTGTACCTAAAAATTGTTAAAATAAATTAATAATTCATAGAATATTTTATCAAAAATGAAATTATAGTGTTACAAATAATATTATTATAAATGATTGATGCCTAATCTAATATTGTCAAGATTAATTTATAAAATAATGGGTTTTTTTTCTTGTCTTATACTAGAACAAGTATTTCAAAGTTTTTTGTTTTTTTTAAGAGTTCACAAAGGATGAAAACCATACGAAAGTATTACTAACTCAAATAGCGTAATTTTGATTTTATATAACTGTGTATCATGTAGTAAAATTTGCTCAAAATGTGGGGTTATGTTTAAATTTGGTTATTGGACTAAGTATAAAAATCTTTTAACTAACGATGGGTAAGGTGTATCATAATCAATTTAAATTAATTTTGCTGTAGACGAGATGTATCGGTTGAAAACTCTATTAGCAAATTAAAACTAATCCACATCCAATTATGAGTGATATTGAATCGTGAACATAGAAATAAACATAGTCCACCTCATACCGAACATGAAATATGTCTAAACGAAGTTATTTGGTTCAAAACTTGAATTATTGGCCTCTATAGATACAGGGCGGTCCAGTAAAGTTACAAATTCTGTAATTAATTAATGTTGAGTGATTGAAATTAATTCAAAACGATATATTGAAGTATAAAAATTTAATTGCAACAAAAAAACCAACCTTAGCTCTCTATCTTACGTACAAGTGGAGAAAAGGACCCTTGAATGTAATCCAAAAATTTCCATTCGTACACTCCAAGCAGTTGGGACACGCATCCACGTCGTCAGCAAGTCCGAAACTTTAGAGAGAAAGAAGGGTTCTGTTAAAACGGCCAAACTCAACCCAGAGGATTTAAAGAAAACAATTAAATCTATGAGGGATCATCCAAGTAATCTTGGGGCTTCACACCAGACTGTCATGAGCGCTCTATAAAAAAATGAGAAGAGCCTTGTGGGGGAGGAGAGTCCACTTTTGACACCAGGAATGAAAGTAACCCATCTCTTCCGTTGCAGGAGTTTTTTTGAATGAAACTTTTGAACGCTTTTTTGACACTTTGGGCCCCTTATAACCCTGATGCCTTCCTCTCGAAAACACCTTTTGGGGTGTATGTTGAGGGGAATGCCTGCAGCACTCATCATCCAAACACCGAGGCCCTCAAAATGTTGAGGGGAATGCCTGCAGCACTCATCATCCAAACACCGAGGCCCTCAAAGCCACTGTCATCCAGCACTGGGACGCCATGACAGAGGACTAAATCTGCAGCGGGTACCAGGACTTCCAATTCTACCTGGAAGCCATCATTACCACTGAGAGCGGCTACAATAATGATAAATTGAGCTCTGAAACAAATCTGTTTATAGTTTTAATTTTATTGAAATTCTATTGTTCATTAATAAATTATATCTTCATGTATGTTCAAATTTCAATGAACGACTTGGTACTTTAGAAAACAATGGATATGTTGCTATTCTTAGCTTGCCAAAACTTTTTTCTATATGTATCTGCTTCACATAGGAATTTCTTTGCCTGTATTGACAATCTAGTTCTTAAAAAATACTTTCAATATTATCTTATTTGAACCTCAACAACTCTCAATACTCTAATTATATAGTTTAAACAACTAATTAATGAAATGACTTTACTATAGAATAAATTCCGTGTTAAGTCGAAGGGAAAGATGAATATCAATAATGGTGTGTTTTATTAAACCCCTTAATTATGGAAATATAAGGGATTCAAAAACATTTTTAGATATTGTTTGAAAAAATTTCATGGTCAATATATGGATCGTACGGGATATATATTTTTTAATTAAAACTCCCCCTATGATTACAAAAATACATAAAAGAATTTATAGTTTTTTTTTTGTTTGTTTTTTTGTATATGAATGAAAAAAAAATATCCCTCCAATTAAACAAATGTTTACATTATTTAACTATTATTTCCAATTAAACGTCATTTATAATTATTATACGAGTATGTATTAATTGTATATGTATAAATATGGAATTATTTATGTGTACGTATATGCTAGCGTTGTACATAGAATATTGGAACTATCCATAGGAGTATCAGTAAACTGACGCATTTAAAAATTGAAATATCTTATTAATAAAGTAAAGTTAATTTGTATGTATATGGGAAGGTATAAAAACATTGAAATACTTTAAAGGTGCACATTTAAAGGTTGTATTTGTCATACCTAAGGGTTACAAAAATATTTTTGGCTTCACTTTATGTCTTTTGAAAACCCACCAGGGTCATTTTAAAGAGTTGGTCTAATTTTATTGTGAAGTTGCAAGAATAAATACTTTTTGATTCCCCCAAACAAGTTCCATTAGCAGAAAAGTAAGCAACAGTCATCCAAACAAATCAATATTTCACAAAGTTTAAAAAACTTAATCATAAACTTTGAAAATGTCTCAAGAAAGAAGCAGTTCGTGTGATTCATATCAAATTCAAACAAGATTAGGGACCAAAACCTTCAGATATTATTGGTTATTTAGTAATTTATCCGACAATTTAACCATGATTAAGTTGCCGTCTGACATTGACATAGTTAAATATTATCTTTATCTTAAATAGTTTTACTCAAATTTGAAAAATTCTAAACTGTTCTTTGACAAAGAAAAGAATATTATTCTAGAAGCATTTACAACAGATTTTATTGACATTTGTCCCCCCTCATCTTTGCCTACTTTAGAACACAGATACGTCAAGGCAAATATGAATAGATCAATTATCAACGCTGAAACACTAGCTTCAAAAAATCGAATTCAAAAAGAAAAAGAGTTGAATAAAAGGATATCAAATTCATTCAACAATATGTTTGATTGTTGCAAATACCGGTGTTTTAAGGATATAGTCAAGTTTGAAGACATCAGTTTTGCTAATTGTATCCGTAAAGAAGATCAAAAGATTTCAAATTTAATGTTTCTATATGGATATAGTGATGTAAAGTTTTATATTGATCAGAAGACAACTGAAAAGTTAATGTTAAGTTGGAAAAAAGACATAACTTTTTCATCAGAAATGAATGTGATTCTGAAAAAAACAAAATGCAAACAAAAGAAAGTTGTAACATGAGCCGAACCATCAAAAAGATTAAAATCTTTTAGCCCTATGATGACACTGAATTAAATTGGACTACAAATATTGATTAAAATGCAATTCAATTTAGTAGTATTGAAGATGAGGGGAAAAAGGCCCTAATTGTATTGACCCTAATTTGAAACTTCTTGTAAAAATGGTATTAAATCAATACGCTTCTATATTTCTTTTTCTATTCGAAAAAGAAATAACCTGGAGAATGGTTCCAGGCTTTTGTACAAGCAGCTATCGCTTAGAGGGGATCAGTTTAAAGAATTTCCGTCACAAATATCGACATTCATAAAGGTATTTGAAAATAATTGATACTTTTCTCATTCTGAGGCAATTTTGTTGACTGGCATCAATGATTCTAACTTAGAAATAAGAAAAAAAAGCTCTAAAATACATATTGGGAGCCAGAAAAATAAAGTTAAAGATAAACTATAGTAGAGATTTCAAATTATCAATTGGGAAAAACTTAAACCCAGAGAAATTGCGTTACCTTCCCTTCTAAGAAAATATAAAAATGAAGAACAAATACTTAGAGCTCAAGGCGAGACAGATTTAGAATTAAATCAATTCCTTACTCATTCCCAAAGTGTGGAAAGACTATTTACCCTCACTTCAAGGTTTTCAAAATATGAAATTGGACAGGAGAAAAGACATTCTAGTATTCTGAATATAGTGAAATCGTTTAATAAACTTTCATGTAAATTGAGAAAATGTAAATTTGATGACAAATGTACAAAGAAATAGTCGATTGATTATCAATAAAATGTATTGTAAAAAATATGATTTTGATTAAAAGTTACTTAATTAATAATCTTTGGAAGGACTGTTCTACTAAGACCATGTCTTTGGGCATATCAAAAAATATTTATTCTCGCAGCCTCATCTTGATATTATACCAAATCTTTAAAATGACCGTGGCGAGTTTTTAAAAGACTTAGAGTGAAATCAAAACTATTTTTGTAACCCTTAGAAACGCTAAATCCACCCATTAAATGCACACTTTCATAATATTTCATTTAAAAAATACTGGGGACTCTACTGTACGGGGTGGTCTAGATAAATTGGGACAATCTTTAAAGAGTTATAACGAACAAATTTGACGGGGTAGAACCATAAATGATTTATTATTTGAAAGTTACGTTTAATCACATTTAATAATTTATAATGAGATCCACCTTTCTTAATAACCTCGGCCAAGTGGCTCCGGAAGGTTTGGCAGGCCCAGTCGACCTCATGCGGATCCACCTTTGCTATTGCATTTGTTCTGGTTATGCACTTTTAATGGTGCATGGACAAAACGTAGACTGTCAAAACGTCAACCAACAGAACGTCGACCGACAAGACGTCGAATAGACTAAACGTTGAATAGACAAAACGTCGACTGACAGAAGTCGAAAGTAGAATATAAAATGAAGGGCTACTCCAAATGATGTTGCGATATATCCCATTCAGACATTTCTCGCCTAAAAACATAATCCAGCAGAATTCGAATTTTGTTATTACAAAACCTCAATCAGAAAGAAGCTAAACAATCGCAAATATTTAACAAATATACAATGTGCATGGAAATATTGCAAAGATAGATATAACTAAGTCATTTATTAGAATAATTGTAATAAGTAATTAGTATGTTAGAGGCGAGAAGATTATTCTTAATTTGAATAAGTTTTATATCCTCTGTATTTGATTAGTATTTATTTAGTTAGTTGTAAGTAATCTAATTGACTTATTTGTATTTAATTTCTGAGCTTTTCCTGCCTCTTAGGCAGTTATAATTTTTTTACAAATAGTTAAAGACTTGACTTAATTTTACCTAATTTTGAAAAATCTCACGCAACTACATACTTATTATATATTTTATAAGATAGTTAAATTGAAAAAATCAATAAAAACGAATTTTTTAAACAAATCTTTTTCAGTTGTAATACAATATGGATTCTTCTTTATTTTTAGCTATAACAGCATGCAATTGAAAAGGGATCTTTTTCGTGAGTTATGACGTAAATATCAATAATAAATGTGGGGTTTAGCTAGCAGATGTTCCAAGATATGAATTTTGATGCATAATGTAATTCTCTTATTCAATGAGAGTCAAATTATGTCGTATGACCCGTATTAAAATGGGATCAAATGTTCCCGAAACTTGAGTCACGTTGCACAAAGGACAACGCATTCACAAAAAAATATTCTTTGTAAATCAACATGGGTTTGTTAGATTCACGGTTGCTCCTAAAGAAAGAAATATAAAATATGTAATTGACGTTGATGATCACTTCAACAGCCATTTCTAAGTCAGATTAAGTAATTGGAATGCTATAATGTGTGTTTATACTTAATCAGTGCAACTCAATCCGACCAATTATAGGAACATTAAAACAAAAATTATGATATTTTTCCTGATAGTGACGGTTGTGACTATTTATTAACCTAGAGATTTCTTATAACACTATTGATTAAACAATTCCTAAGGGGTAATTACGAGAGCAAATATTAGAAAGATCCAGACGTGAAATCTTGATTACTTTTGGATTTGAGAGTTCTTATATTTGACAAATTGTTTTCTCAAGGTTTCAATTGTACATATACTCTCCAGTTGATAATTAAAACCCTTTTCGAGACACCAAAATTTATTATTGAATAATGATCTGACAATTTCATAGCATACAATTGAAGAAATATATTTTTATCTTCTTTTAGAGTAGCTACATTGTTATATACAAACATATGTTTGTACAAATACAATATACATATAACTGACAATTAGCTATTCAATGACCAGAGATGTAAAGATTATAATCAATATGACTTGAATCTCTCTTTGTTGAGTATTATTCATGAATAAAAAAAAGGTGAAAGAACAAAACTATCATTATTCCTTATCTTATATCTATGGAGTAACCATATTTTTTTTTTTTTTTCGATGTAAACAATTTATTTATGGCCAGTTCAAGCCTAAATCACAAAAAAATTGACAATGTTTCAAATATCTAAAACAAATACAAATATTATATAATTCATTATTCATGAAGTTTCTATAGAATGTTACTTTTCGTAAGAGTAAATTATGACATTAGTAGCTCATATTAACAAATGTTTTAATTTCAGAAATACCTTAAGTGTCGCTCCTGCCTTTTTCCTCAGTATCTCTAAAAATCCCATCCATAGTTATACACATAAGTGTATATATTGTAAAAAGTTGAGATCTGTGTAAGTTGTAACTTGTATATGCAAATTGTACAAATTACAATTTCTTCGCCTTCAAATGCATTATTTAACTACAACATTCTAATTACTCTAATTATTCTAATTACTTACTCTTAATTAATACTCTAATTCCATCATTTAAAATTAGAGGGTCATTATTTACTTATGAGTAATCAAACTGTGTACATTTGAACATTATATTCTACTTTATAATACTGATACTTGTGCCACAAATGAAATCAAATCCATGACAGATCAATCATTCATTATTCATTTTTGCATTATCCTTATCCTAAGTAAAGTTCATCTTTTATTAAAAAATATTCTCATTTTTTTGGTTGCAACTTGTACAATTTGTACAAAATCATAACTTTTACAAAACATATTATACATTGCATCAATAGGTCATTACAACAAGCAATTTCACTTTTATTTTATTTAAAATCGATTTGAATTGTGAATGAAGTATCAATAAAGCTCCAAGATAGAGTTTTGAGTTTATATAAAAGAAAACATTTGTAAAAAACGCTACAAAGACTTTTCTGGGCTTACCAATATTTTTTTTTTTTCTAACCTGTTCTATAGTTTGAAAAGTTTTATGTAAAGAGTGCATCAGAGGAAATGTTGTTATGAAAATTATGAATGTTTAATTTATTATTTGTTAAATTTTATACTAATAAATGTTTTTACAAAATTAACATACTCAATTTTTTTGAATTTTTATAAGAATAGCCTGATATAAAACATTTGATTTTGTAAATTGATTTTAGTATCTTTAAAGATATAGTAAATTTTATTCCAAATTTACTTTTTCTCAAATTCTTTGTAAATAATGGCTGTCGATATAAATTTGTTAAAATGAAGGAGCATCCAATGATTATACGATAAAAAACTGTCTCACATCTCCTAACAAACTTAGTTTCCGTGAATTGGAACCACATATCCACTATGTTAGTATGTAATCTAGGAGAAAGAACAAATTGCCTGTCCTGAACAGTCTGGCAAGTGTTAATGTGTGTTGGGATTCCAGTTTATTTACTTCCTCAATTGGTTATATATACGTAAACTATATAGCTATTAAATTCAATAACTGAATTTACTATACATATTTTTGTACAACATGAAAGGCAGTGATGGGCTCTGTCCAAAAAGGATTTTTTTTCTTCATTCCCAAAAATAAATAAAAAAGTGAAACCGGATCAAGACCAATCCACACTGACGTTGATCAGTTAATGTTATAAGGGCCTCGTAGAAAACTAATGAAAACATATGATATTAGTATTTGCTCATAAATATCTCTAGAGATATTTCCTTTGGCATTAATACATTTTTGATAAGTTCAAGGTACGAACAACATCTCGTTATGTAAGAAATTATGGAGTCGTAGGCTTATAGATTAGGTATTTATAAAAGGTTAAATTAAGAAATATATGATAAAATAACACAGAATTATTTATTTTTGACTAAGAGGAGAGGAAAAAAGTCACGGATTATCACGCTGCCTGACACGAACTCCTCAAAGTAATAAATCGAGTTTAAAAGGGTAATTTCAAAAAGTAAAAAGTAAGCTGTTAAGAGCACAAGCCAATGAAAATTAATCCACTCCCCCTATGGCCTACTCCCCAGTTTATTCATCGAATCTGAGTCCCTATTTCACTCATACTCCATAAGACAGGAAATTATAACCTCCTCAATATAATAAGATATTCCATCTACTTAAAAGATCCTCACATGTGCTAATTGTCCGAATAACTCCAAAGATTTGAGATCCCGCTGTTTTTAATCCAATAATATATTTAAGCAATTTGCATCGGCTGGCTTGGCGAAGCTATATCCCTATAGTTTAAAAAGATTGCACTCATTAAATTTCAACTTTCCATTTACACTGTCTCCAATTTTAAATATAAAATATTTCTCAAGAAAATTAAGAAATTTAGTAAGAAAGTAATATATTTTCTAAGAAATAACGTTATTGATAGGATGGAACTTCAGGATGTATATTTTGAAATTCTCAAACTTGGATAATAAAGGTGAAATGTTTACGAAATAGCACATCAAGGGGAACTTCCGTTTTCGTTTTTGCTTAAACAAAATCATCAGAATGCAACATACCAACTTTTTACCTGTTTTATAAAACTTTTAGCATTAATTGGCATCATCGAAATACTGATTTTATAGACTAATTTCATACGTTCAGTATATTTTAAGAAGCTCTATCATCAACTTAACCATTAAATAAAAAATATAATTAAAAAAATCGATTCATTTCCCTTATATTTCTTTTAAATTCATTTATTGAAATGGATAAACAAAAATCAATAGTTGAACAAGACTTTTAACTCTATTTATCTTTTAGGAATGTAAATATTTGAACAACCATTGCATGTTGAAAGGTAAACTTAGAAAATGTTCAAGTATAAAGACTTCTTTTTATCAAATAAAAAAAAACAAGATGAAATTACTTTAGCAAAATATATAATATTTTACTTTTTATAAAAAAAACTTTTCCAATATGGATACAATATTCATTCTTAATACTTTTATTAAAGAAATTATAGTGTAAATAAATTTAGTTTTTTATTTACTACTAGTGGGGGTACTCGGCATTGCCCAAAGTTATTAGGTGTCGACAATCAGACACAAGTTTCCTTTATGATATAGATTTTTTTATAGGATTGTGCGAAAAATGGTCTCCAATGTTTTTTCCTTTCGGAATGGGATTATGGTTTTTTAAATAATACATTTTTAATAGCTAATGAGCGCTGTTCTAGATCATTGGACATAATGTTGAAAGGTCATGGTTTTTTTAAGAAGAGTTTTCTTACATGAAATTTTATAGCTTCATATGTATTCTGAACTTATTTAATTTTTTTTAATATAATTTATAATGTGCACAATTTAAGAGGATAAACATGATAAAACCCTTAAAAGTGAAGCATAATTTATTTTTTCATATTATCCACTAGTAATATTGAATATTTCCCCAGAGTCATTAGGCGTAGACGAACATTCAAACTTCGCTTAAATAATAAAAATATATTCATTATTTAGAAGATAACTTTCGAATAAATCCTCAGTGTTATACTACATTTTTCATGACACATTTACACGCAGTTACGCAATCCTTATATGTTTTCTTTTCACTAATAGAATAATAAAGATAACAGCTAGAAAAAAAAAATATCATTGTTGAAATTGCCTACAAAAAAAAAAAAAGAACTTGGACATATAGTACAACTGTTAACTAAATTTTTACTCCCTCTATTAATTTATCTTTTAATATGAAGCGCACGCTCGATATCATTGTTATATTTGAGATCAAGTATCTTTGGCAGTCCAGTGTCACTAAATGAATCTATAAAGTCCAAGCATACATATATTAAAAAACCCAACAACTTTGCTATACTAATATAGACATTAAATTATCTATAGAATTGTAGACTATATAAATCTTTTTCTACAAAATTATTAGCGTAAATTGTGCCTGAAGCCAAAAGATGTTTTGATTTTAACGTTGGTAGGGTGATTATCATAAAAATCCCGTTATGATTACCTATTATAAAAAAATTAGAGTCAATGTCCTTCAATCATCTGGATAGTCTTTCTAAGTATCTTGTTTGGAATTACGTATATTGCATGTTAAGAACAAATCAACGTCTTTTTCATAAATCTTTAAATTGTCACTGAGACCACATTTTGTATTTAATAGTTTGTGTCTCTTCAACCTCATCAAGACACACCAATGGTGACAAGAATGGGATCATGAAAACGTGATCTCCCTGCTTTGGGATCGTCGGCGAAGCTAGCCTTTCTGGATTTGGGTAGCCCCTTTTGGTCGACAGCGAGAACGCTCGTTCCTCTACAGAAGAGCTCATTAGATGAATCCGCCTCTAGCAACAATCGCGGCACGGATCCAGTCTTGGCAGAAGGATCAGGCATCGACAACGTTGTTCCTTATCATGTTGGTCCTTCTCTCCTTGATTAAGGGAACCCAAGAGTCCTTGATAGCATTACACATTTTATTTTTTTAAGACTCAACATAGCCCCAGACACAATATAAAGATTAAGATCCATACTGTTGGGGCCATATTTCCGTCCCAATCAATTCATAGCAGAGCTAACTCAGTCAGCAGCTGATTACGCATCTTAGACCTTTAGTCTTCAAAAGAGCTTTACGAATTATTTAGTCAGATTTGTGATCCTCAATTTGAAATCTCCGTGTTTTTTTAGACAAAAATCATTGTCAAAGCTCATAGCCGCTCCTCTTTTGTAAATTAAATCTGCTGTATATCTGAAGCAGCTGTTGCCATGATGTCCAAAACTTCAATAAAGTTTTTTATAGAAGAATATTTCTGCCAGCAAAAACAAACGCCATCAGACAGCTACATCATAAGAAAATTGCCGGTGAACGCTAGCCCCGATGTTGAGTGTAATACAAGATATGATTATTCCCTTATTGTTTAAACATGTATAATAGTAAGCGTTAGTGTTGTGTCAATTCTTATTTATTCGGTCAAGTCCGGTACCATCATTCCTTGGGATCGGCCCTTCAGACTGTCACTACTAAAACTTATAAGAAAAGGAGAAATACAGTTGAGTAACGTCAGAACCTCACAAGTTTTTAGGATTGATATGCAGGACTCAACTGGACTAGAACGAGAGTGAAGTGGAAAGGAAACGGAAGTCTTCAGTCCTATATAAGGTCGACACACCACTAGTTTGAGTGTATCATTATATATATTATGAGGCTTCAATGAGAACAATATTAGCTTAGTCAATAATATCTTTTGATGGACACATGATTATTGATAATTAATCATTATTGATTATTTATATATTTAAAATTGTTCTAGTCATTGATCAATATGGTTGACAAGCGTTTCTGATATTAATAATATATACTTCAAAGCAAGGGATCTTAATAAGTTTACTGATATTCTTTGTACATAATACGCTGATGTATTTAAAGGTAGAAATATATTAAAAATAACATTAAATGATAAAGGGGCGTGCTCATCTTAATTCTTGTAACACATAAAAGTAAACATTATTTGTAAAGTTGTATAAAATATGACCTCCTGGTATGTAAAAATGAAAGAAACCAAAAATGAACGTCGTAATTCTTACACTTTGAATAGTGTCTTGGAGGAGGACAACGTAACTGATATAATGTTTTATTACATAAGCTACAAACAGGTTACAACTACCAAAAGTATTGCACACGTTCAATGTCATATTTTATACTACTCTATGTATTTGGTAGATATAGGTATTTAGTAGAGATGGGGGTTTGAGTATTTCTTTAGAACCA
Source organism: Lepeophtheirus salmonis (assembly GCF_016086655.4). NCBI lineage: Eukaryota > Metazoa > Arthropoda > Copepoda > Siphonostomatoida > Caligidae > Lepeophtheirus > Lepeophtheirus salmonis. The sequence continues at coordinate 17,431,322 of NC_052132.2, forward strand.
GGTAGACAAGAGTAAATTAAACTTTGGACTCAGAGGTTGAACCTGGTAATTATCCAAGTACTTTAATATCCACAAGCAGAAATAAAGGGATTGTACGCTGTATTTCTGATTCAACTACATATCACAATCAGATACTCAGACTAGACTTGGACTCGGAAAATATTATGTACTGAGTTCAAAAAATGCTTTAACCCATTAGTCCTTATATTAAAATTATTAAGTTCAATAGACTAGCAGTATAAAACTTTTTCAATCCTCTGTTTTAAATAAGTAATTAATTATCTAATAGATTATTCTAAGCCTTCAGAAGTACAGAATAATGCTTTATTGGAAGTAAGTGACTGATGATTCATGAGAAATGATATGAAAAATGCAAAAATATTCGTGTGCATAACATGAAAAAAACGTGCCCATATTAATAATTTTCAAATATTTGGAAAATTAAAGCGTACTATTGAGAACGAGGGACTATATTTTTCAATGTGATCTATGCCAGCAGATATTGTTGCCAGTGGAATTCTATAAGTGATCCCGGTTAGCTCTCCTTTGTCAATTTTATATTATTATTAAAACAGCTGTGCTTCCTTTTTTCAATAAAAAAAATCACTTACGTTTTTTTGGGTCTTCTAACAAAACACAAAAATATTTAACCAACCTGGATGACATCCATTCCTTTAAAGCTATTTATTTATTACCTACTCTAATCCTTAGACTTACATCTGTAAGTAATCAATAAGTTAGAAACTTTATTAAATCTAATAAACGTATATAAGGCCCCCACTAGGGCCTTTCAAATAAAATAGTTCAATTTAAGTTACTTTTTGTACAATTTACAGTACCCCCAAAATAAATCTAAAGAAACAATAATTTGATGAAAATACACAAGTATCGCCAGTGACTTTTTATTTTTCAAATTATCTAGCTATTTATCCTTCTAAACGTAAGAATGAATCAAAGAGTGGACAAAAATTTTATAAGCCGTTTAAAAACACTTCAGAAGAAAATATAACATAAATAAAAACAATAATTGACATTAAATATTTGAAATAATTATTTATCCCTTCCTTGCCTCTTCAATATAAATACATGTTATATATAAAAAGCCGCTAGATCGGTTAAGGAAGCTACCACACGACTCAAGAGAAGAGAGGATTGCGACCCAGTTCTCATAAATAATTATCTATTAACACCATTGTTCAAAACGGAGGAAGTACCTGCAGTTGTCCGTCAATGAAATTATCGAGTGCTGTCGTCTTTATTATCGAGCCCATAGTCCGAGTGAGGTATAAAATGCAGATAACTTTCGTGATGACTGCGTCAGCCTATAGGTGAGGCCGAGTCGTCGATGGTATAGCCACCAGCCAATCTTCTTTTTTTTATAGTGCATCCGTAATTTTCAGTTCCACAATTTCCCTTACAGGTATCACTCTACTGCATTCATAAAAATGATGGAAGGATGACTGGATACGATCATTGAAGAAAGAGCAGAGGGTCTGCTTTTCATCTTTTTTTTTCCACTTGTTAGTGAACACTGTTGACGTAGCGAAACGATATGTTAGCCATCACTCTTTTGAATCGGTGAATGGATTTCTCATGACCGATCTCCATCCCACTTTATCGATCACTGAGTTTGCTTAACTCAACTTTTGGAGTCGTTTGGAAACTAAAATAATTGGGGGGGGTCGAGCTCTTTTCGAACATATTGTATATTGCGGGCGCCCTCCAATGCAATGGAAAATGTGTTGTGTGGACCCATACTTCCGTTTTTTTCTCTTTTTATATGTTGCATGGAAATGATACGCTTGTCCATAACAAAATTTAAGGAAGACAGGCAAAGGAATGAGTTTATTTGTCCTAAGGAGACCATTCCCGAATGATTCATTCGCTCATCTCTATTTTTGAAGAGGCCATTAAAATTTACAGGCTCATTATCTCCCAACAGTGGGAGAGCAGCCAACAAAAAGGAATTCCAAGAAGACCCCATATCCCTTTCCAGTAAGCCTCATTCTTAAGTATAGCTGAAAAAAACGCTCCAGGACTCATTGTAATTCTTTCCGCAAAATAATAGGCCGTGTTATTCTTAAAATAATTTCTTATTCTTTTAGCCCATAAATACGGACACAGTCATAATCGTCTAAGCCAGGAATATAGAGAGCAGGGATCAAATTATTGCCTACTTTAAACCTTGATAACTTGAAGACGACATAATCAAATAAAAACCGGTTACCAAATAGGAAAGCTATTCTCGTCAGCTGACGATACGTAGTTCAGTTAGCATCATGCGTCATCATATGAGGAGATAAAGAGCTATAAGTGGAACGAGGAGCTTTCGAGGTCCGCCATAGTCATGGCATTGGTTAATAATGGAGGTGAAATCTCCAATTCAACGATTGCTTCAACCTTAGGAGTGAATTTACGGACTGTTCAGCGTATCCGTAAGAAGCTAGAGGACACCTGGGATGTTGATGCCATCATAAAGAGGGCACCCAAGGAGGAGGGCGCCGACCGGAAGGTCAGGGACACCGGCTTTGTCGACAAGGTGAAGAAGATGGTTGAGGATGACCCTAACAGGTCCATGAAGGCCATGGCGAGGGATCAGGGCTGCCATGAAAAATAATAAGGACTCAGCACCCTGCCATGTGTCCAAAATCTCCATGCAGTGGTTAACCGAGAACTGTTATGACGTCGTAACCAAGGATTAGTGGCCTCCTAACTCTCCCGACCTTAATCCTTTGGACTATTTTGTCTGGGGCTATGTCGAGAGACATACCAACAGACATTCCCATAGCACCAAGGCCATCCTGATGGACTCCATCAAGGAGGTATTCGGCAACATGGACAATGAGGTGGTCAGAAGAGCCTGCGGCCGGTTCAGAGGCCGTTATTGATACCAACGGTGATTATATCGAATGAATGGCTACTCTATACCTATATGCTCGTTATAGTTTTGATTTTCAATAAAAAAATGTATATTTTGTGTTGTTTTTTGTAGAAAAATATTTTGGCGACAATTTGATCCCTGCTCCCTGTAGAGTAAGAACTTCCACTTTATTTTGTTACTACATAAACCGACCCCTCAGTCCATAACTAGAGTATGAAGTTTTTATTTCGATATATAAGGTGTATTTCCTTTCCAGAGGAACTGTCTATAACATGGTCAATGTCTCTTCTAATTTCTTTTTCTAATTTTCTCTAGTTTCTATCGACAGTAACTTAAAAAAATCATCCTAGTTTGATTTTCTCTTGACGGCCACATATGTAAATTATAATTGTTCATTATTTTTTTTTGATAAATTGAGTGTAGTTCCGAAATTTGTAAAACATATCAAAATAATATGAGTATATAAATTGTGAAAGTTTATTACTTAATTTTTTTTTAAATCTCTTAATATTTTTCTATAAGAATGAGAACAGAGAAAGTATTTATGAACAATTTTTTATTAGTAACCAACCTAAAATTTTGGGCCCTCATATGTTAGTTGAATATGCAGCAAGAGATGTATATTTACGATCTAGTACATTAAATTGTCACAAGGATACATAAATATGTATAGTTAAGAGTAAAAAATGCAGTATGCTAATTTTGTTGAATTGCAAACTTAATTTTCATATTCTAATGAGATTATTCTGGAAATTTATTCATCAATGGATGCGAAAGCATAAATTAAGCTAATTAATGTTAATCAGATTTATATACATATATTTACTTTATTTTTTTAATTTTTACTCTTATTCGGTTGAATTAGTAGTATAAATTATTAAGATAATGAGTTTTATAAAAAAATTCTTAATAACACATTAGAAACAAAGACAAATTAAATGAATTAAAACAAAGAAGAAAAAATAGTCAAATTTATAAATTAATATACTTTTTTGAAGTTTGAAAAGGTGGAAAAATAAAAGTATAAAAATTTATATAAATTAATTAATGTTTCCTTTACCTAAGTATTTATTTTTATATATTTCTTAAATTGTCTATCCCACTTAATATAATATGCCGACTAAACTCTAAAACATCAGCTTTGAAATGATTAAAATTTGGCATGGGTGACTATAATCACCAAATATAAATAAAAACGTAACTTGATCACTAATTTGCATTTATAATAACTAAAAATACGACTTTAAATTTTTGAAGCCAGCCAAGTTTATTGGACAATTTAAATGAAAGGCAGAAAATTGAATTAAAATAAAATATTTTTTTGCTGAATCTATGTAACTTGTGGCAAAAAACGACTTCTTGATCAATATTTTTTTAAATAATGGCTATAATAAAAAGAAATCTTTTTGGTTTTCCAATAGATGACTTTTGTAATGTGTATCTCGTGTTGTATAATTGCGATCGGTGAACGCTAGATACTGTTAAAAAGATAAGACTTTGTTTACAAAAATGTAAGACGGTTTTTATATTGTTTGACTTAGGTTTTTTTGTGTCCCCGTTAAAGATAAATACCAGGAAAGAGAAAATACATCATAGTTTTATACTTTTTCGAAGAAAGAGTATCTCATGGCTACGTCACTGTAACGACTAGCACATTCTTGGTTTGGTTAATTCCATTCCGGTAATGACGATGTCAAATATGCACTACGCTTTGGAGGGTCTATTGTTGTATATACAGATAAATTTTGGGAAATTGTCAAGTCCGACCGTTGTGATTGCCAAGTAGATGAACATTAATGAAGGCAAAAAAAAAATACAAATAATAAGACAAATAACCTACTTAGGCACGTTTCGCCACTTGGCTTATAGCTTTGATTCTTCCTACATAGCTACAGATGTGAAAAATAACATTTGTCCCGAGCGTCGAGCACTTTTAAGGCGAGTATAGTCATATTTTTCTAAATTGTCATATTTTTTTTTTTTAATTCTCCATGAGAGTACATCTGTTGAAGAAACTATATCCTTTGCATTGAAGAAATGCTAACATATTTCTTATATTATGGGAATTGGTTCTTTATTCATTTAAGTGTAATTTGCTTAAATGTGATTAAAAAAATAAAATTCTGTGATGAACTATAAAATAATAACAGTTATTATATTTAACTTGCTATTATTTAATACCCATCACATCATCTAAAAAGTTTTATTAATTATAAAGATAGGGTTGTAAGTCCTAAGTGTTTTTTAGTGTGCAATTTCTTTGTTGTTGATAACCTAAAGAGTATTTTTATATTATCAAATGTTATAATATTTCCTTAATTCTTCTTTAAATGAACTCTAGCATCAAGGAAATCGGAGATGCTCCGGTTTTTTTTTGTTGCTCGTTAATGATGATGAAGTGACTAAATGATTAGTTGATTTTGTTTCTCTAAAAAAAATACAACAGAACCATCATTTCAAAAAAATAATCACTAAACCTTTTCATAGTAATGAGAAAATAAAGATTAATTAACAGCCCACGTTTTGTTGCACCACCTTGTAGGTATATATTCTGTACAAGTTGAGATATCAGTGCAAGTTGATATATCTGTACAAGTTGAGATATCTGTACAAGTTGAAATGTCTTAAAATGCATTATCTAACTAGAACATCGGAAATTCTAATTACCACCTATCTTCATATAGTACTTTAAATATTTGATTTAAAATTATTTATATTAGTTTTTCGTTGCAACTTGTATAATTTGCTTTAACAAATTACAACTTGTACAAAACTTATATAGACTGAAAAATGATACAACTTACAACCCTAACAGTGTCCATATATTGACTTTAGTATTCTAAGTCAAATGGTTGTTAATACCCTTGAAATTATTTTTATGTTTTTAAGCAATTTTCAGTATTCCTTTCATTCTTGAGGAAAGAAGATCTAAGTATAATGAGTTAGCAAGAGTAGGTGTGCTCATGAATGACTGAGAGGAACATATAAGAGTGGTCCTGGAGTTATAATTCTAAGTCCTTGCTAGACTCAGAGTAGAATTGAAGATTGATAATAGTATATTTTATGTTATGTCTTTTCTTGATACAAGGTAGGGTTTGTGTTTATTTCCTTCATATTGTTGCTACTTGCAGCTAATTTAATGAAACGTCATAGTAGCTAAGCTTCTCTACTCTCAAGCACTGTTCAAATTATTAAGGTCTCCATATTAAGTTTCAGTTTCTTTATATTCATTTATATATATATAAATGATAGAGCAGCTAAACGTGGACTATAAAATAATGCTTATTTTCTCATGACTATGAAAAGGTTAAGTGATTAACAAACTATACTAATTATTTAGTCATTTCATTATCATTAGCTAGCATCAAGCTAAACGGCAGTGCTTCTCAGATATCCTAGATGCTGGTGTTTATTTTGATGAAGAATACAGACATTGTACATATTTCTAGGAGCCTGGTTTTTAAAGTGGCCAAAATGAAAAAAAACAAAAACATGGAGAAGACATCTCCAGGGTGACAGGCAGTAGATGGCCTAATTTAAAGAGGGATATCAAATTCTTGCAAAGTTTGGAGAGGAATATAAAGGAGAATCTTACTAAGTTGATGAATTGCCTCGCCAACGACTTCTATATAGTTCCTAGGACAATTAAGAGGGCCATGAAGCACAACTTCGGATTAGTTTGTTTTACAATGATCCCACGCCACCTTCTGATAGAAGACATGAAAGCCAGGAGACTCGAGAGGTGCAAGAAAATCCTCACATGGATCAAGGCAAATGGTGGAATTGTGAAAATTTTCTCGGCAAGAAGATTTACACAGTTGAACAATTCCACACCCTTCATAACTACACTGGCTTGCAGAAACAAAAGAAGAGGCCCAAGGAGATTACCATACCAAATATACGGCCCAAACAATGGTCATCTTCGTTTCAAGGCAGGACAGGCAATCGGCCCGATGGACTACTATAAATTGCTTAGGTACACACCAACTTCCAATAGTTGAAGACCAACTACCCGGAGGGAAACCATGTATGGATTCAGGACTGTACCCCTTCTCACACATCCGCCAAGTACAAAAAGTGTTGCACAAATAACATGGCTCGATTCTAGTCCAAAGATATATTGCCCCTTCTTCACCAGATTTGAACTCATTGGACTTTTCTATATGGGATACTTTGCAGAATGAAACCAACAGGACCTCACATCCAAATATGGAATCACTGAAGTATTCCATAGTGGCTGCATGGGGAAAAATTATTACTTAATATTTTATAAAGAAATAAATTCTTATAAACTACATATACTTATTTTCCTACAAAAATGATAATAAACTGGCAATAACTAAATATATTCAAATTGATAATTTATTAATTACAACTATTTGTTTTTATTTAGTATGTAATATACCAAAAAGTATTGGGGTGAAGTCCTACATGATATCTCTTACAGAGATAGAAAGATCTTTTGATGCTATTTTCTATTTCCTTACAGTTTTCATAAACTCATGTTCTTTCAGGTACATAAATAACTAAAAGGCCCCATCCATCAAAACGTAAAGAAGTTATTGCCTCAGGATGCAGATATGTATTTATGGACGGTCTTCGGCCCCCATGCCCATGCAGCAATACCAACAAGGAGACAAAATTCCCAATGAGTTCTACTTGTGGCATTGTGGCTTGGAATTTTTTTTTTTCCAATTTTCTGTCAACGGGGTAGGCATGTGCCATTTGCACGTTTATACATCAATGGTATACTGCCCAATCCCACTTTTTAGTCCTCAAAGAAACCCAATAAATGGAAATAGAATTCTCGGGCAAGTCAACTCCGCCCATATTTTCATTGTAAACAATAATCTAATTTGGAAATGGTGTTTGCAACTTCTTCCAATGCTTTTTTCTTGTAACGGCCTGATACATGGATTTCATGCCTCCTTTGCTCATCTTATTCAGTTTACTTTTAATTGGCAGATTGAGATTATTGAGCCTAGTTTTTTTCAATGTCCCGACTATCCCTAACCCTTTCGATTCTAAATAATATACTAGATCCAGGGAAGTAGAGAGATTATCACAAACTATGCTGTGGCCCGCTTTGAGGTCAAGTTGCTCGACCATTTCAATTACCACTTCTAAACCCTGATCATATTTACGTCTACAGAAGAAGCCAAATTCATGTCATAATTCATAATAGCCATTTTTTTTCGTCTTCTCAACAATTTTGTTGCAGATTTTTTCAGTTTTAAAAAATCAAGTGGGTGTTTTATTTCTTCTAAATCAAATAGAATATTTTAAAGTGTCTCAATATAATTTGAATCATATTTTTCAACTTTATATACAATCTAATTCTTGGTGCTTGACTATTTTTGTTCAAAAAAATTTAATCTTGCCAAATTATCTTAATGTTGAGCAACTTTGTGTTTACCTTGCTCCTTTTATTTAGCTTTTTAGGATTGTTTTTGACACAAACATTAGCAAAGGTTTCCTCTTTTCTATATTTCTCTTCCTGAACATAACTCTGCTATTCTGCACGTTGACCAAGATTTATTTGCCAATAAAGTTGGCATCTACAGCCCTGTCAATATTATCCAGCTCATCGACTTCATAACTAAGCTCAGTATGTTCTTATGGTGGAAAACCCACAACATCGATAAGATCATTAGGAGGATAGACTATTGACAAATCCAAATTTTATATTGTCTTAAGTCCATTTTTTATATGGTACGAAGAAATAAGAAAATATTTCTACAAATAAAAAAAGAGCAAATTTTTAAGATAATCTATTACGTACTTTAAAGTACTTATAAATTGCCTAAAAGATGTTATATAAATTATTGGAACTGATAAAAAAACTAAAATTCTTACGTTTTTCAAACAGTTGACTTTAATGGGAGCGTCGATTTTTGGCATTTCAAAATAACACAATAACTCTTTAACTATCTATTAGAAAGTATTGAGATTATAACTCAGGATTAAAAATAAGTAATGTTTTTAATCAGTTCATCCATATTTTTTTTTATTTCTATAAGCTTCCACGACAAAGGACTTCATCTTAATATTACTACAAACTCACCCTTTAAAAATGTATTAGCAAATGATATTTTGGTAGTTTATTTAAAAAAATATATATAGTAAGGTATATACACATACTAAATTGCATAAATTATATGTTATATGCATAATGAGTAAACTATACAAGCATTTATATTTCTCTAAGTTCACCATCATACTTATTTATTTATGAATTTATAAAGAAAAATATCCCTTAAAAGTTTGATTATTTATTTTATCTGATAAAATATAAAAGTTTTTCCCTGCTACTTTAAAAAAAAAGAAGAAAGAAGATAAATTGTAATTTTTTCTAATCTAAATTAACTTTCTTCATTGTATATAAAAACATTGTGTTAAAAGTTTAAAACAAGCAAGAGAGAGACACACACAAAAGTCTTGTATTACTTACTTTGTATACTTAATGGTCTATCATTTTTAACTAAACATGTGGACTGTCAACACATAAGCAAGCTATAATTATTCTTTTTTTAAATGTTTTATTGGTATATAAAAAAATTGATTGTTGATTACATTTATATTTTCCCATGGATTATTGTCAACTCCCATTCACAATTCAAAATATATATATAGCTTGAGCTGAATTTCTCAACAGCTTTTGGAATGAAATGGAGATATCATCTTGTAGGGAACAACGGCTATAATTTTTAATTTTAAAAAACTTTCTTTTCACCATAATGACAAATATAAAAAATTAAAGTTATGAGAACCTTTTCATTGTTGCCATATGAGCACCAGATGTGAGATATTCAAAGAATCAAGCCAAGAAGATGAAGGATAACTCTACTCGAGGAGTCGTCATTCATTCTTATAAAGCGGTATAGACAGTGAATATTTAAGGTGGCCTGTTTTTTTTTTTTTGGAATTGGTAATCGAAGAATGAATTTTCTTTTCCTTAGCAGTTGTCATTATTATTTAATTCTTTAGTTGGGAACTTCCCCTCCTAAATAGACTCAATCATATTCAAATCCTGATGGAACATGCTTGTGTGCTCGTAAAAGACAAAAAGTTTTTTTGAGGATTTGTTGTGAATTTATAATTGTATGTCCTTGTTGGACTCAGATTATAAAGCTCGTCTAAAGATGTTTATCCTCGATTATAATCTGTGGTCAACAAGCATTTACACTTATTACTCAAAAAGGTTTCGTAAATATAGTGCTGTGTCGATCCTTATTTAGAATTGAAGACTACATTTTATTAAAATCAGTTCTAGTACTGGCAGTCTTAAGGACTGTACCTAAGACTAGACTGAATAAAATAGAGCATTCTCACTAAATTGTATCATAATTGAAGGAGATCTAATCTTGGGGACTCAAACTAGATATTTTAACAATATAAAATGTACAAATTTCCTACGAAACATCCTCAAACGAATCAATGAATAAAAAAAGACTTTACATCTCCATTGAATAGCACTTGATGTTAATGATAAACACTGATATTTAAATTATATAAAAAAAGGGGCTATCGACACCATTGTGATAACAACACCAACAAGAGAGAAAGAACGACAGTTTAAGTCTAAAAAAAAAGAATGAACAAGCTATTTTAAAGTTATCTACAGCTTTATAAACTACTGATATACTACGAACTACCTTCTTGAAAAGAGCAAAGGTTCTGAAGCTCCATTACCTCCATGGACTGCAAGAAGAGTGGAGAACTTGAACTCTTTTAATACATGGATAAGTCTTGATAAGGCTAGAAATCCTAACTCATTTTTTTTAATTGGTCAACTTTTAATCAATAATATGAATGATTGTAGTTCATTTTTCTTTTGTTAGTCTATAAAAGTCATAAAATACGTTTATGACATAAAAAAACGTAAGTAAAATTGACGAAATTTCCAAAAAAAAGTAACCTAACTATGAAATCCCATCTTTGAAGCTGTGACAAAAAAACCTACTAAATTTTAAGCACAGAGATGGTCCTATTTATATAGAATATGTTGCCAAAGTTTCAAATTCATAAAAGTTGTGTAATTTTTTTTACTGTTGATCCAGTACTTGCTATTGTATTTTATTTTATTTTTAAATCAAAATTGAGATCAAAAGAAATTGAAATTTTATAATTTTAACTTTATTTTTGTAATCCTCACATTTCAAAATAGTTAAATAGCAAATTTGTGGCTCTTTTGGATAAAAAAATATACAAAAAAAAGTAGTGTCCGTAATAAGGTATTTACGAGTGAAAAAAGGACATAATAGTTAAAAAATTAATTGAAATGTAAATGACGTCATTAATATTAGATTGGGGCACAAGTGAGTTAGTAATTGCCGCCACTTTAATTTTAACAAAGTATATCTTGTTCAGTATTGGTTACATTGGATTATACGATAAGATATTGTAGAGGTTTGTCCTACAAATGCTTTTTAAAAGTATTGGCCATGGGTCGTTCAATCGTAAAATGGTTGTGCGTCAAACGTAGTGGTCTTGCAAGAAGAAATTTGCCATATTTTGCATTTTTATTATCTGAAAATGAAAAGGAAAGACGCATTGAAAGCGACCAAGAAAATTAGCAATGTATACAGGACTCATTTTTCTGTTCGTATTGCACAACCGTTGCTTGAGAATTTTTTCTCTACAAATTTAATTTTTTTTAAAAGTTAAATTTGTAGATACAAATTTAAACATTTAAAGCTATTTACCGAAAAATTTTAAAAATCTACAGCTGTTCACAGAAATTTTTTGGAAAAAATTTCAAAAATTAAATTTTGTAGTAAAGACCATAAATGCCTTCTTTTTTTAGGGGGGCTCTAGCCTTGCCCCACTGACGCTTTTTCTATTAAAAATTGGTTGTCTTTTTGTCGATGCCTAATAACTCTGATTGATGTTGAGTACTCCTACTTGTTATATAATAAATTAAAAACATTTTTCCTTGATTTGTGTTAATAAAACCATTAAATAATAATAATTAAGTTATCTTGAATTCACATAAATCTGTAGGAGTTATTTTTTTTTTTTTGCAGTTGTCATATTTTCTTATTTTCTTTTATTTAAATTTATGTTATCATTTTTATTTTTTTTGGTTTATGTCAAGTTCAGTTGTTTTTGTATGTATGTATTTATAATTGTATATTTAAGAGTCTAAATATATTTTCTCTATTGTTCTGAAGGATTTACGTACGTTAATGCATATCTGCATTTTGCAAGTTGAAATTTTGACATACTCATCTTAAAATCCCTACACAAATTATTCTCAAACATATACTGGATACTTTCTGCAATATAAAGTTTAATTTGTCGGTGGTATAAATGAAAAAATAAACATCATTATGATGATGACAGCACGAGTAGTAAATAGCAGCTGTTAACATCTATTTAGTATATGTGGACAGTTACTCATCAAATTTTTAGCCATTCTGAATTTATCTTCATAACGCCTTGTTTAAAACCCACTAATTATTCTTTTGTCAGTTAAACGCTAATTTTCAAATGTTCTTGTCCTTTCCACTATCGCTAATTACGCTATTTTCTAGGTACATGGCACAGTTTACACTATTTGGGGACGTTAATCAACAAACTAAATTATTTTACAGCAAATGTCTGTCAAATTGGGGGTACATTCTTTTGGTCGGGTGGGATGTTTCCCAGGCTAAGAGTGTTAGTACTTAAGACTTCTTCCTCACTTGATCTCGTGGAAGCAGTGTTAACAGGGTGACATGTGAGACGCAACAGGTGGATATGCCTATCTATTTTAATATTGGTTTTTTCGTGATCCCATTACGAACAAAATCAAGGTTAACACACTAATTAGTGGAATGCCCAACATGATATTCAGCCATTTTAAATCGAAATTTAGTCAATTTAATCAAATGTTTTGCTGAAAATTTGTTACTTTGTTTTTAGTTTTAATTTATTTGCTTCTTCTTATTTTTTATTTGAGAAATGAGGGGCTACAAAGTGTGTAGAAAAATGTATTATTGAATTATAATACATACAACCTCATATAAACCTGGTGGATACACATTAGAGTCCTTCCATTCGGATAAAGTAATTAATATTTCATTGACATTTTTATTAATAAAAAAAAAAGGTTATGTTTTTGCTTTAAGAGTAACACATTAAATTTTGCTGCAACACCAAATTAATGTTGTAAAGCTTATTTGTTAATAAGTTTTTATATAGTCTTGATGTTATATTTTCATACTAGGTATTCTAATATTTTAATTGATATTTACGAGTAATAAAAGGACATAATAGTTAAAAAATTAATTTAAATGTAAATGACGTAATTAATATTTGATTGGGAAAAAAAGTTAGTTCGTAAATTTGCAATATATACGGGACAGATACTTTTTCTGTTCGTATTGCACAACAGTTGTTCGAGCAATTTTTTCCCGCTTAATTATACCTTCTATTGTAAACATATAGACCGTTTGAAGCTGGCGATCAAACAAAAGTGGCAATCATTGGTGAATAGGATACAATAAGATATTATCAAAAAGATAGGATGAGAAGTTATTATGCATCTACTCTTCAGTCTGGACCAAATCACTACCACCAGTTCCTGTCTAAGGGCAACGCACATGCAGTTACAAATTTGACATAAAGAGAGGCATGTGAAAATTATTTTTTTGGAGTGTTTTGCCAAAAGGAACATGGGCTTCTACGAAAAGTGTTTTATGAATTTGGATTCTTGTTGGCAAAAAGTAATAAAAAAGAACGGGGCATACGTGGATTAAATCGGATGATTGTAACATTTCCTGCAAAGCATTGACATAGAGCAAAAAATACAGACGAATCTACTTTTTCTCTAAGCTATTATAATAATTCAACTCTTTTTTGTCGAGGTTTCTTTTTATCCAATTCACGTACCGTTTAAATAAAGAATGATTATCAACGTAGGGTTCAAATTAGGGTTTTTGACGCCTTGCTGGTCGTGCTAATTGTCAAATTGCCTCACATTGGATCCACGTAGTCTTTCTCAACGAGTAGTTTTCCTTTTAATACTAATAGTTATTAGTTATTATCCATATGATATAATATAAAAGGATATATTTTGAAGCAGGGTAATTGAATATAATTGTGCTTATGTTAAATAAAATGATTTATTACTTGTCTTTTGAACAGAAATAAAAATGTCGTCCATATGGTGGACTAACTATAAAAATAAATTTAAAAGTATGTGACAAAAAATAAAATGACTAAATAGACATTCTATATATTTCATATTAATTTTACTAATTATCATTTTATTTTTTTCATATCTGACTCTAATATAAAAGTTTGATATATGTCTATTTTTAATTAGGGAAATTATGTAGAGTATTTTCCAAGGTGTTGACTAAGAAAAAAATATTCCTGCAATATTTACTTTTTTTTTCTTTTGTATTCTACATACATATTATGTGATTGCCTATATAAAGCATATAAATAATTTACTTGCAAGAAGATAAAGTAAGGAAAGTGTCTATTTCCATGTCATTCTTTTTTTTTGTTGAATGCCTGTTATTGATTGTGTCTGTTATCTCTTTTTATCTATTGTTCTTACTTTTAAAGAGAGGGAAATGGAACAGTATAAAATGGTATATAAAGTGAGTAAAATACCTATAATATTTGTACAATGGGGGAAAATGAACATTTAACAATTATTCTGCTTACTAACATTTTATTTAATAATATAGACAACCAGCTATCAAAAAATACCATTTGTATTGACGACAAATGAACTAAAGGTCTATTACTTGTAATACTAATCAGTTGAATTTTGTAGCTTCTCAAGTTTTTGTTGAATTTGGCAACGTGAATAGTTAATTTTCCAATCTTAAGCTAGTATCATTTTATTTAATTCATTTTCTACTACATATATACGTAGTCTTGTGCCAGTCCTTACTTATAGATCGTTTTCACGTGATTTTGATGTCGTCTAATTAGGGGCCTACATAAACAAGTTTTGTAGTTTAAAAATAAAGGGCGGGAATGTGAAATTACGTTTTATTAAAATATATTATTATTATTAGAGTGGAGAGTCTTGTAATGAAAATACTACTTTTATATTAGAAAAGGAAAAACAGTTGTTGCGTGTGCTCCGTCTTCGTTTTTGTTTATTATTTAATAGGTCGTCGTGGTATTCTATAGTATGGCTATCATAAGTTTACCTAAATTGCTTTAAAAATGCATAGATATATATATATCTAACTAGCAAAGGGTTACTTTATGTTGCTGCTCGACCAAGGAGGGGGCGGGAAGTCACAATTGGCAATGGTCAAAATAATTGAAAAATTATTTTATATACAGAGTTATTCTGTAATACATATAATTATAATATAAATGTTTCGTTGTTGTCGAGAAAGATCCTGATCTTTCTAATTATAATTAGCTTGCTATAACGATATAGCAGGAAAATGACTATATTTTATACTACATAAACTAATCACACTATATCAATCCGGTTAAGTAAGGTAATCCACAAAGTCTCATCATAACAGCCCCCCAAATACTCTTAGTAATGGCATTTGTAGCAAATATTGTGTTGTAAACTCCAAATAACATACCATTTATATGCATAAAAAATTAAGTTGATAAGAAATCCATTTTTTATTCTTGTCCAAAAATTGCCAAATTAACATTTACGTAGAAAATAACTGAAAGCTCTTAGGACTAATTTTGATGAAAAAATTAGTAAATGGAAAAGAAAAGAGAAACACACGGAGAATAATGTTCTCGAAAAAATGACTCGCAATAACTGGTTTATTTTTGCAAATAATGCAAAATTATTCATTCAAATGCCCCATAATTATAAATATTCAATTGTTATATTGAAGTCTCAAAACTTTGTATAACAAATATATTCTTTACGAAATTTTTTCTTAAAAAAATTGAAAATTGACGGTTGATGAAAACATTAAAAAAATTATTCAGAAAATGTTGTTGAACAAAAATTCTGTTAAACATACACTTTTATGTGTCAAATTTATATGCAATCGAATCTCTATGTAGACAAATTTCTTTACACTTTATTTTCTTTTAGCAATCCGATATTTCGTGGAAATTTTATTTTTTACGAATTCACAATTTTCACCTATTTCTTTTTTTGCCCCTAACTTACTGATTCTGAATAAATTTAGAAAACGTTGTTATTCGTATAATTGTATTTTGAGACATTATTCCTCTTGATCAAAATTCTACCTCTTATCTACTCTCCTAGAGTTGCAAAAATTGTTTCTTGTGTTTCCATGTCAAATCGACCAAAATTAAAAAAATGTCAGCCGACCCCACCGGAATTGGGATGATTTTTAGCGCACATGTTTAAATTTATGAGTAAATTATGTGTGCCCAATTTCAACACAAAATAATAGCGATTTCTGTAATATAGATAGTCGTCTCAGACAAATAATTTAACATTGCTCTCCAATGAGCTTAGTAATATACTTTAAATCCCCACGCTCGTTGCTACACAACAATTTCTTAGTTCAAGTATCCACACATTGTTAAGTGTGTGACCAACAAACTGACACTTATATATTTATTGTTGGTCATTATCACAAAGTCAGTTTCTCCCCCCTCTCGATCTCCCTACTATTTTAAGTAGTTTTTTAATGTATTTATCTATAAATACCCTGACAGGCTAGATACTACGGTTTACATAGTATGACGTATGTAATAAAGTGTTACGCATACTAATTCTCCTGTCATTCTCTTTCCATCGTTAACATCGCAATCTTTATAATAAAATATCTCTTAGTTTAATTAAAAAAATAATTAAAATTTTTAAATGAACGTTGAGCTGATTAGTGTTCTGTCAGTACTTATTTACTTATAGAACTTTTCTGATTTAAATTAGGACTTACTCAATACCATAACTTAATATTGTTTATTATTTTTCATTTCTTTTATATGACATGTTGAGTTTGCGCTACACACGCTCGTTGCTACATTGTTATTTATTAAATCAAGTACAAGATATTGAACGCACATACAAAAATGAGGTCTCCACAGATTGACAAATTGATAGACTTATATTTATGTAGAGTTATGCCCAACTTTATATCTTAGTATGGATTTATAAATTATAATTCAACGAATAATTAACTATTATTATAATTCTTTTATATATGACGTGTTGAGCTATATTATGAATTCTTAAATCAATTTGTCAGGCAGTTTTCAAATATTAAATGCATATTCAAAATGATAGATGCAGACATTCTAATACTTTAGTGCCAAGTAGGTGTATTAATGATCAAATTAGAATTTTTTCATCTTTTGATGTAAGAGTCTCGCTCTTTTCCAATAACAAAAAACGGGTTTTTTTTTGTGAAAATTTGTAAAATCAAACCTAGTTTTTGATTTGAATCTTTTTTTCGAACCCAAGTACAAAACAATTTCATTTATATTTTCATTATTTATCTAGGTACAAAATATTTATAGGCATAGTAACAAGAACGAACAAACAGATACCAATTTCATTTTTTATTAATCAATGTCCAAGATTCATGCAAAAAATGTGATATATTTTCCTACGTTGATTTGCAGAAGAAGCAAATTCTCTCTTCATTTGTTTTTCCATACAGGCTACTCAACAAGAGTATATTGGTAACTATTCTTAGATTAGACTGTATTGTTACGTACTAATTTCTTTTTACTTATTCAAATTTATTGATTAAATTTTTTTTAAATGTTAAAAGGTACTCTTCAAAAAACGATTAATTTTTGCACTTTTTGAGTAGGCAAAAAGTTTGTAATATTGGAAGTTCATACATATTTGTTCTGTTTCATAATCCATTGATATTATATTTTCATTCGAAATCATGAATTTGTGCCCACCAAAATATTGTCAAACTGCTCAAATCCGAGATTCCCAGTAAACATTTCAAAGCAATTTAAGTCATTGTGAGCACTTATAAAATTTTTTGTAAATTTTAAATCTACCCAACAAAGACCCCTTTTTTTCTATATTTTTATTATAGGCATACATTATCTTTTAAGTAATTAAATACATCTATTTTTTTTTTTAGAAATAAAATAAATACTCGTGAACATAGAGAAAATATATTTGGAACATTCTTCTTTTTAAATATGATGCCAATTTCTATTTTTAGGTCATTCAAATATCATTTTTGAGTTAGTCGCGATGAAGAAAAACTTGCATTTAGTAGTAGTATACATTCAGTTGATGAAGTTTGCCCCAAAATTAGAAATCCTTGTCTGAATTAGCGGCACCTATTTTTGGTACTGTAGCTAGGTAAGTAGGAAACAAATACAAAGTTTGGCAAATTTGGTTACCGTTTACCTCTAGCACAATTGCAATTTCTAAACAAGTATGAAGCAATACTTTTTTTGGGCGTGATCTTAAAAACATGTTTTTTTATAAAATGATTCTATGAACAAAAAAAGATTATCATGTTTTATAGTTTTTTTGTGACTCTAATTTCCATCATTGTAAAGAGCTATACGTGTTTGCACCTGGGGCGTTTATTAAATATAATAGACACTATTAAACTTGAGTAGAGAAAATAAAAAAAAGGCCAATCTTTCTTCGTTTTTTTTATATGAATTATCCTTTTAATATATTTTAAATTTAGAATTTAAATATTGAATATATATACTAACAAAAAAAATAACCACATTTAGAGTGTTTCAGTCCCCCCCCGAATTATAAATCATCGTCAGAATTCGATGGCCTTTTCTATAGTACTGCAATAACAACAGATTGACACAAACACAGTAATTAGTACATTTAAATTCTACTGCTTTGTTTGTAAGAATTAATCTCTTTGTTTCAAGAAGGTATTACAGATTGATGAATTTGCATACACAACGCACGCTTTGTTCATTAGTAGTATTAGTCAATATTTGAGTGTTAGGTTAAACTATTCTTGAGCCTCAGTCATTATTTTGTTGTGAAATCAAGGACCTCAATTATTCCATCTCTGGATGATCGACTAGATAAGAAACAGAAAGCAATAAAAAAAAGTTGGTATTTAAAAATTGATGAATGATCTATGTAGTCATATGTTTAAAGTTGTATCTTATTTAATTATAATTATGGATTTTTATTATTATATAAGGATGATAATTAGTAAATAAGAAAATATCTAAAAAGAAAAACTATTATTTTTTTTTTTTTCTCAAATGAAGTTTAATCATGTCTTCTATATTTAATGAACGCTCTAGGCGTTGCTTTATACAATCAAAAAAATGGAAGTTTTAAAATTTTTTTTAAACAAAATAATCTTTATTTGATTATACGAATATCTTAGTGCTCAACGTGTTTCTTATAAAACCCATAATAAAGAAGTTTTGCTTCATACATGCATAGAAATTGCAAGTTTGCTAGAGGTAAACGTTAACCAAATTTGCTAAAATTTTGTATTTGTGTTCTAATTACCTAGCTGCAGTACTTAAATTATGTGTTACTGATTCTGACCATGTGGGGGCAACAACATTACCCTAGAATACATAGGTTTGAATGTAAATTTTAAGGATTTTTATTTGTGCTATTTTTTTTTCTTGGCAATCTGAAGAGTGTTTGAAATTTTGTTAAAATCATGATGGTGTAAGATCCAATTATAAAAGCATTGCTATAAATTCTATAAGTCGGGTTGTAAAACATATTTTTATGTAAGAGTTTTTATATTGTTGACAACCTGTTTCATGTTTTAACTTTAATAATAATTTTTGTGTAAGACTCAATAAGAAAAAAACTTGCTAAAAGTAATATATGTAATGTTGTAAATGTTAAGAATTTTTTGTGCACTGATAAATAATCATTTATAATTGATTAATTAACAATAAAATTCAAAAATGAATACTATAGATACATTTGTATCTAAGCTCTTTGAATCAATTATATAGTCGTCTTCGAGGAAATGATGGCTTTCAGGCGGCGAATGCATGGCAACCACTGGTGAGTGTAGTGCTCTATCCTGGTGTCCAAATGTTGGCTATCAGTGCCATTGAGGGCCTTGGTGTTTTGATGACGAACCCTGCAGGACTTCCCTGTTGGCATACATCTAAAAGGTGTAGTTGAGGGGGTTAGCATTAGGAATTAAGGGGGTTAGCATTAGGAATTAAGGGGGTTAAAAGTGTCCAAAGAGAGTTCCAAAAGAACTCATAAGACTGACACATTCAAAAGCGTCCTTTAACGCAGGGGCTGGATTTATTTTATTGTTGTTATCAAAAATGGTCTCTCCACCCTCACAAAAAGACCTTTCCATCCACTTTTTTGATAGATCTCTGGACAGCTTGGTGTTAATCCCCGAGATCTCTTGCACGGACCCTCATGAAATTGAGAGGATTGGTCTTTTTGGTTAATACACAATTATAAAAAAATTGCTAAAACCAAACAAAGTTAGCATGTAGGTCGCAAGTATTTTTAAAATGCAGATGTTGTGGTTGTTAACAAATTGAATTCTGTTATAAATGTATTTATGGATCGATAGGGAAAATTGAATTTTTTCTATCCGAAATTTTATAAAATTCCTTCAAATCTGTTTATAATAGATATTATTAACAGAAATTTATTTAGTATTATTTTAAGATATTTTTATAAACGCAATATTTCGTTGATATTAAAATGTTTTTTCTTTAAATAGTTCTTAAATTTTGCAATTTTCTATACAGATTTGGTAAGTTAGATTGATTTGTTTGCTTTGAAGTTTTATTGCTTTTTAAATTTCAGGTATATGTATTGTAACACATCTAAGATCAGCTGTTAATCTAAATATCACACTCCACTCCATCAAAAGTAATACGCTAAATTTTTGGTATCTAAATTTTATAAGAAAAACAAAATTTTAGTAGATATCATATTTAACTAGGATAATTACAAATTTAATCTTGTTGTGAAGACTAAATTTTTTTTTGAAATTTCTAATTGATATTTACTGCTGCAAAATGGATGAAACAATTAGGGAAATATTAAAAAATTTAAATAACGTATGTTTGAGTCTATGTAGACTGGGTATATATGTTTGTAATAAATTTTTTGCTGTAACTAAAGTAAGTAAAACTGTAAATTGAAAACATTTTTTTACATGAGACATTTTTTGTTATCCATAAGCTTAACAGTAATTTTCTAAAGCTGTTATCATCATTCATTAACTACTGAGAAGGGAAGTATAAAGTGCACAGCTCATGAAAGACGAAGTGTAAAGGTGGGTTCACCAAAGTACTTATGTATAATCTAGATGCAACATCTTCCTACTTTTTTATTATTATCCTTATGTAAAAACTTTTTAATTGCCCAATAAATTGATAGAGTAAAGTGCAATAATTATTATAAAAAGTATGAAATAATGAGCGCTAAATGAATGCTTTAGCACATCAGTGAACCTACTTTAACACAAAGGATTTGGCGCGAAGTAATTAGTGTAAGTTCTTTTTAGATTCGGTGTAGAATTGAGGATCGACAACGAAGCTTATATTATTACCAAATTCAAAATGGAGCGTGTTTATTACTCTCATGTCCTGGCATTTTGGAACCAATCCAATCAAGCAACTGGACAACTAAATGTTTCCTATCAAACATTCTTAAAATGGTCAGGGTTACATGTTCATTTCCTGTTTCTTTATATAACATAGCCAAAAGGCCTACAATTTAAAACACTAATTATAAAATTGTAAACGTATATCAAATACTAAAATATTAAACTTTAATATCCAACGTCTCGACTCAATAAAAGTAGAGTAATTATTGCATAAAACTTTTTGTTGTTTGTCATGATGCTTTTCGTACACGTAGGCACTTTGTTAAATGTATAATTAAAAATCAAGGCGTCCTTGAAATTTTTTAACTTAACTCTTTGTATAGTGATAATAGTCCAATTAATAGACAAATTGCATATCCTAACCTCATGGCTTCAAATACCCCAATGTCTTTAAAATGATAAAACGCTCATAAAATAATTGTTGTACTATGAATAAATAAAATATGTATGAATACATATATTAAAAAAAAATTCGTCTCATATGATATTATATTTCGTTGCTTAACAAAATACAAAGGAATAAGATAGTGAAAGCAATAAATTACAAAGTTTAACTTTTCTTTCTATATTTTAAAGCAAAATAAAAAATTTAAATAAGATTTTACTTAAAGAAAATATATTTATTTATATCTGTATATAAATATATATATATATTTTGAGAAATAGTGAGAAACGATTCTTTTATATACATAGATATAGATTGCATGCATGTATGTACATATATTGGATCGATATATAATGTACGTTTATAGACAGATTGATATATTTCATTTCGTTTGTATCATGTATATACATATATTTTTACATTATTATTTATTTTCAGATGTAATCAAGTTGTTTGAAATATTATATACCAATATTGGGAGATTTGATGAAGAGTAAACCGGTATGAATATACGTTTTCTCAATGGTTTAAACCTCCGTTAGTGAACGTTTAATAAGTAGGGCGGAATAAATTATAAAAAATATAATTTTTATAAATTGTCATCACCCAATCTAAAGATATGCTTATAAGACTTGATAAAAACTACAAAGCTCAAAGGACAACGTGCTCAGAAGATTTTGAACGTAGGTTCACGCCCCAGTCGTTTCTAGGGAAGAAAATTTACATTATGTAAATGAACATCAAAGAAGATTCTCAACTCAGATGGAGTAATTGTAATACTATATTTTTTTATATACTTAATTAATACAACACCATCTAACAAAGTAAAGGAATATTGAACAAAAAAATTTTATTAACCATTTGTTAGAGATTTAAATAAATGTATTTTGAATCTACATTTCATTTCACATACCTTTCAGTATGTTTTACAAACATGTTAAAATAGAGTATATGCAACTTTTTTATTTATTTTGGTAATGCCTTCTTGATAATTTATTATTATAGTAGGTGTATTATTTTTTAATTTCTTTGGCATTGAAAACACTGCTTTCATGACCGTTGGTTTCGACGATTTCCATTATTTTATCCATATTTTTGAAAATGTCCCTTCAAGAGCTGAAAACATTTTTGTCATCAAAATTACCGAAAGGAATCAACTAAACTAAAATATCACTTTTAGATGCTTTTACAGTATCTGTACCATCAACACTATTCAAATTTTTAGTCAACCGGGTTTCGTCTTTATAGGAAAACTATAAAAAATAGTGAATTTCTCTTTCCTATTGTACATCTTTGACGACTACTCAAAGAAGCCAGAATGAAGCAAGCACAAAAATGTCTCATAAATTTTGTTTTTTTCAGTACGAAATCCTATTTTTTAGTGTAAACTGAACAACCCTTATAAAAGGTGAGACTAACATTACTATGGCCATTTAAAAATACATTCAAATGGTCAGTGATACCAATGTGAGGATTAAAATCTAGAAACGCAGCTACAAATTGTTATATTCTAGCTATTAATCTTTATAAATATCTCATATGATGTTTTATCCCAATTTTTTTTTCTATCAGAATAACACATTATACATTGTAGTAAGATAATTTATAATACGATATATTTTTGTCTTGAAGTCTTATATTTAT
The DNA here is from genome assembly GCF_016086655.4 of Lepeophtheirus salmonis. Classification (NCBI taxonomy): domain Eukaryota; kingdom Metazoa; phylum Arthropoda; class Copepoda; order Siphonostomatoida; family Caligidae; genus Lepeophtheirus; species Lepeophtheirus salmonis. The sequence goes on from NC_052132.2 coordinate 17,454,723, forward strand.
GCAAGTATTTTAAAGCATTTTAATTGATATTTAGGAGTGCAAATGAATAGAAGAGTTAAAAAAGTGATACTAAATGTAAATGAATTAACAATTGTGAACATACAACTGTTTATCATGAAATTAAGTATGTCATATTTTTGTGTTTATTTTTTATTGTATTATAAATTACGTAAATACCGATTTGGGTGCCTAAGTTGATATAAGTATTTATAACTTTTTTGAGCTAAAAATATACAACAAAAGTTGCTGGTAGGCTTATAAATTGTAAGCAGGTTTTGTTTGTAAAACAAAAAGTAAGTTAATCCAGACGATTGTAAGTATGTTTTGGTGCAGAGGAGTTTTGCTGTCATGACGTTTCATTAGATCAGATTCAAGCAGCTATCAGAATACGGGAATAAAAACTAGTCGCACTTCGTGTCCAGGAGTGAGACTTAGCACATGGACTGAAAAGTTCCGAACATAACAAAGAAAACACGTGTTTTTCTTTCGAAATTGTTTTTTTTTTTAATTATTAGGAAGCCCAGTTCCCGTAACTTTTTTCATGCCATTGTTAGTATTGAACGGTATTTTTCTCAAAAAGAAGCATTGTAAAATTAAAACACAATTATTTTTTTGATCCATTGCTTAGAAAATAATGGAAGTAGCCAAACACTTAGCACAATCATTCACAAACTAATGAAATTTTGATAATCGCCTTTTGAAGTTATTATTTATTTTTTTGCATCAAAGTACAACAACTTTATTATAATAGCTTAAAAATGTCCATAATTATTATAACGAAATGAAACAAAAGAATAATAAACGAAAATGAAATCAATAATAATAGTAATACAATTTATAAAAAAATCCCTTCTCAATGTCAATAGATGTTTGTTTGTTTTTTTCTTACATATTTTAACAAGTTTAGTGGTGACACATTAAAATTTAAAAATATTGTAAAAACTAATGAGGTAATATAGTTTATTTTGACTTGGTAGATACCAATGTAATGAAATGCGAAATGACCATAAAATTATTAACATTTTTGGTATCATTCTGACTAAAAATAATCAACAGTTTCCCTTCAGGTTTTGCAAAAGAAGGAAAATCTATCTTCAGAGACAATCCCTAGTATTTTTCCAAAAGTAAGTGTCTTTATGACCACCTTGTACTTGAACCAATATGTTGAAAATTACAATAAATTGTACGACAGAGCCCTAAAAATGTTTTTAACACTAGAACGACAGATAGTAACGACCCCCCTTAAACGACGGTGGATATCAAAAATGATACCCATTTATTTTTTTAATATTTGTAACTGCTAGTGGTTGATAAAATTAAAAGTAATGTGTTAATTTTTATTTTCTCCGAAGATTTATTATTTATTTAAAAAAATAAAAATAACTTTTTTAATAACACATATAAAGAAATTAGCATTTTTTACAAGTTACAATTGTTTTTTCAGTACCAATACAAGGCTTTTATACGAATCTCTTATATTTACAACAGGTTTTGCTTGCTAAGCGCCGTGATTTTCTTGTACAATTGACTGTACACCAGCTTCTATTTTTAGTTGAACAGTTTGGTTGTGATTGAAATAATTGATTATTTTCTTCTATATCATCCTTTGATTCATCATCTTCACCCATAAGTTATTACGAGTTATAAGATAACACCATCTATAACAGCAAAACCCAAAATATTATAAAAAACTTGTAAAGGCCATAGGCGAGAGGACATTTTGGTGGAATAAAGTCTTGCCATTTGATCTAGAATATCAACTCCATACTTAGTTTCATTATAATACTAGATTGATTCTGGTAATCTTTTTCGTACATCTAAAACTTTAACACTTTTGTGAACAGAGCTCAAAATTAAAACATTTTTGTTTTTTTCCCTTGATAAGAAGTCAATGTTTTCCCACTATTTACAAAGATTCAGCTTGAAAATAGTGCTTGATTGGTAGCTTTTAGTTCAGGAGATATTTCTTTGCGAGCACGATTCATAGTTCCTAAAATAGTCGTCCTATTTTTCTGAAGTTTATTTGCAAGAGACAATGACGTCAAGAAGTTATCTGTTGTAACATTCCTCCCCTTTACCCAAATATGGTTCCATTAGCTTCATTACGACATATTCTGATAAAGATTTATTAAGTGGTCTTTGAGAATATTTTTCCAAGTAAGGAAATCCATTTACCAAGTATTTGGACGATGTATCAACTGCTAACCAAAATTTTATACCAAATTTATCAGGCTTTTTAGCCATATATTGGGTAAATGGATATCTAGCTTTTGTTGGGAATAGTTGCTCATCAATGGTAATATTTTCACCTGGCCTGTATGATGACTTACAATTTTCGACAAATTGATCCCATACCATTGAAATCAAGGCGAACTTGTCGTTTTGAAGTCTTTGTGACCTTGTGGAACGAATATCAATGCGGATATATCTCAATAATTCCTTATATCTGTCGCGAGGGATAGTATTCCTAAAGAGATTGATCCCTATTTTCTTGACCAAATGACTTCTGTCGGCTGCCCTTTGGCTAAGATCCCTCTCGTATACATTATTGGAATCAGTTGGAGTATTTCTCGTTTGCTGGTTGTCCTTACATCATTCTTAAGTTTTGAACGAGCCCTATATATCATTTTGTACTGAATATTTATTATTTTTCTTGTATAGCTATTTTTTTCTCTTCCAAAAAACTTCTCGTGAGATGATTGGGGAAGGCTAGGGGTATTGTAATCGAAAACATTATTAGAGCTATTTTCAAATGGACAATTTATTTAAAATTTTTCACATTGAAAACCAACTTTTTATCAACATTTTACATTTTTTGCAATCAAATAATTCCTGTTAGTATTTGGTTATTGCTTTTCCGACTTATATTTTTTATATCATATTTATCAAATAAAATGTTAACATTTGATTTATTTTTTTTCAGTTCGAAACAGGCAGGCTCTACAGGACGTTTTAACTTTCGAAAATTAAAAAAAAGCACCGTTACACATATCACAATAGCTCTCAAATAAAGGAACAAATTGACAGGAAATTTTGACAGCTGTATTTTGAGGCTTGTTGCTAACTAAAAATGAGGTAAATTAAAGAAAAGTGCCATCGATCTGTGAAGCCCGGGACTTCTTAGCCCATGTGTTAAACAAGACCTAACAAATCCCCAGCGTTACTCTTTGTTATTCATGAGCACACACAATTATGGGTACACTTTATACTTAGATGTTCTCTCCTCAAGCATGAAGTAATAATATTAAAAGTTTCGGAAAATAAGAGAAAGACTCTTCAAGTTGCCAACAACAAAAAAACTTGCACGCAATTAAATGCTTTGAATATACAACTGTTGAAACATAATTTTTGTTTGGTAAGGTAGGATGAACGGGCTTATAATTTAATTACTTTTTTTTTTCTAAAGGGCATTTTCATTCTTCTATTTCTTTCATAATGATCACTTTGTTCGAAGGGAGAAGTGCCTGCTTAGAAATTTAAAGGGCTACGTTGTCGGAGAGCCATTTTTTTAATTGAAATAATCGAATTAAAACTATCATTTTCATTAGCAATTTAGAGAAGAACCGGGTTGAATGCGTCATTACAGTTCTGATATATTGAATAACATTAGTAGGTAGATATAAAAAATTGAATATAGATTTTTCATTTGGCAGCCAAATATTGTTGTTTTTCTTTTAAAATAAATGTACTTACTTCCTATACAATTCAAAATGAATTTCTTCATTATAGTTATATGAAATACTTTCTGAATGTTATCGTTATTATTTTTTATATTGTTGACAATCAGCATTTTTACTTGTGCAAATTGATATTAGGGAATAAAACACCAATATAAAATATTGTTATATGAAATTACATCCAATCTCCAATAATTAAGAAAATACTTATTCACATAATAAAATAAGTACGAAGAAAGTACCAAGTTGTCTATTCCATTCTAAACACTTAATAATTTATGAAGGTTGATTTATTGAAATTATTCCATATTTTGATATTTATATTAAAACATAAACAATTAGTTATAAAAACAAATCTGAGCTCTCTAGCTACTATACAATTAAAGAAAATGACACATGAACTTGATTGACAAATTTCCAACCGTGCGCTAAAAGCAGTTGGGTGTCTCCAGGACAACTGTCTACACCGTCAGCAAGTCTGAAACGTCGGAGAGGAAGAAAGGCTCTGTCGAAAAGTACAAAACTGTTTGTCCAGAGAGCCATCAAAAATGTGGATGGAAAGACCCTTGTGAGAATAGAGAAGCGTCTTTTGACATCAGCACAAAAAAACCATCTTCTCCATTGAGAAAATCTTCTAAATGACTCTTTTGTCTATTTTTAGACTCTTTCATGACAGTTTTGATATCCTTACAGACCTGATGTTAACCCTCTCGACAGCATCTTTTGGATTAATGTCGAGGAGAAGGCTTGCAGTGTCCATGATCTGAACACCGTGGCCCTCAAAGCCACTTTCAGTAAGTACCCGGACGCCACAACAGAGGATTACATCTGTTGTGGGTCGGCAGGCCTTTCACCGCCACCTAGAATCAACTATTGCTGCTAAAGTCAGCTAAAATAATATGTTACAGAGCTCAGACACACATCTATTTATAGTTTTAATTTTGTAAAATTCTATATTTAATTAATAAATTAAATTTTTTTGAATTATAAAATTCAAGGTGCTCAGAATTTAATTACGTGCTTGGTATTTCGAAACTTTTACCTTTTTATATGTAGAATGCTATCATATGACGTCGACATTGTTGATGTTGACCATTTTTGGGCTTGAAAAACAAAGATTTATACTAATTTACCTCCTTTATTCATTCATACTAAGTGAAATAGTGCGCCATTGCTTTGTATTTGGATGTCAAAAAGGGACAAAAAATAAAATGTCTTCAACCTTTACACTCTATTAAGATTATATCCATCTTATACCTAGATTCATTATATGCAAGACCCCAATGTGTATTAAAAACATGATATTACATCATTATACAATCTTATTTCCATGGTGTAGACAGTAAATTAACTATGATTAGAAGGGAGAAAATAAGATATTTGTATCAATTATCCTACTCTTCTCGTTCCAGATTGATAAAAAAAAATCAATGATACAATTCTAATAATTACATAGGATAATGCAAAATATATTATTTTGATCAATACATACATTACTGTGTATCATTGACATCAATTAGTATTCAATGGAAGTATTAAGATTTTTTTTATTATTATTTAAGCCATGTGAGTTCAATCAAAGGTTTATTTTAAATTGTTGTATTTTATATTGTAAAAATATAAGACAGAGTCCTCAAATTGGTGTTGCCTTCAATTAGAACGTCAATATAACGCACTTAATAGTCAGTTTTACTTTTCTGCTAAAACGTTTAAATTTTCAAAATTTAAAGAAATAACTTACCAGAGCATTTATATCTTGCAGATTTCAAGGGCTGTCCCACAAGTACCCAGCTGGACTAAGAAATTGTAATAATTGTGCTTAAAAAGAAAAATTATTAGAAATTACACAATCTATAAATCATAAGTTTCAAGTTTGAAGGTCCCACGTTGTTTAATATTTTTTTTTAGCAGCGATGAATAGTGAACTGTGTCAGTAAATTTGTGTAAATACCGCCAAAGGACAATTGTAATGTGATACACTACTTTTATTTAAAAGGTCTCAGCCCAACCAGTATAAAGACTGAACTAGATAGATGACATAGCTGAGTTTAAACGAGGTCGTACGGAATGCCAAAACGAGCATCGCAGTGGTCGACCAAATGTGGTGACGACTCCAGATATTATGAAAAAATCCACTGGTGGATCTTCCACTGAAAGTGTGCAGGCTGACAGATATTGTACATGTTTCAAAAAGTGCAGTTTATCGCAAAATATTTGAAAATTTTAACACGAGGAATTGCTCATATTCCAGCAAAAATAGTGTGGCAAAAAAGTTTCAATTGATTGTTTGACGACATTCTAAACAGTAAAGCATAATATTTGTAATGTTTTTTTAGAAAATGTTTTACAATTTTTTTTTTTTTTCAACCAACACTGTCATATTGGGATATTGGAGTGATGCAAAATTTGAATGCCAGGCGCGGCAGACAATTTATTCACAGATACCTGGAATTGCAAAGTCCAAGGGGTTTTAGGTTACTTAAAGAAGTATAACATAAATAGATTCAGAATACAGATTTCAAGACTATTGCCATCCATAACGGACTTCCTGATATTGCGAGTAGTCAGAATAGAGATGTCAACGGGTTCTCCATCCTTCTTGTCACTGACACCAGTACAAAGGAGATCACACATGTCTTGTCATTTTTGATTGGCCCTCCGACGTTTTTACTCTGGGATAAAAACATAATTTTTTTATCTTTGTTTCCGCTGTCCTTTGGTTGCGTCATGAAACCTTGTCATTAAAAGTACCTGGGGTAAATCGTTACTAATTGGTACTGCAAGTTTTTAGTCTCTACTTTGTATTCTTGAAAAATAAATTATGCACGTTTGGATTTCGAGATTTTTTATAAAAATATTTCAAAAAGTAAATATACAATATAAAATCTTTGAAATCAATATTCAAATAATACATTTTTCGCAGAAAAAGTTCAAAAATACAGAGTTATTCAAAGAAAACTATTTATTTTTAAATATTTTCAATAACTTTGAAAAGTAATAAATAAATACAAGAATCAGAATTGCAAATTAAATATTATTTTCTTATGCTAATCCTGACTTGAGAAAAAAATAAGTCCCATCACAAATACCTAACGTATTCATATATTTGAAGTCCTCAAAAGAGTTAAAAAAATGGCTTTCTATGAAGAAAGTCATATAAAAAATATGTTTAAGTCAAAACAGAACAATGGTACTCTCCTTCCTTCCCATAAAAAATAAATAAATTGTTTCATAAAATTTTATTATTCACTTTTTGGCTAACTTTTAATGAGATAGACTATTACAATTATTTTACAATGTATATGTACATAAAATATGCATTCTTTTGTTCTATTTAAAGAAACTTTATATTTGTCATAGTATTTCATTATTACAAAAGAGAGAGAGGATTATATAATACTTATTTTTTCTTCTGTTATGTTCATACCTATGTATACAAGGGCGTCGCAGAATTATAAATATATATATTTATTTTTTTTGGAGGAGGCTTTTTGTTGCCATTTTTTACAGACAAAATTGGAAATTTTTATTTTTTTCAATCACTGTGGATTGTGGATGGATTTCAAAAATTTAATTTTATGGAAAATTTTCAAAAATCCAGCACTATTAAAAAAAAAAAATTCTTGAAAAAATTTCAAAAGTAATATTTCAAATATTACATTTTGAAAAATCCTAAGTTATTCTCAAACAATTGAATTTTCGGCAAAAATTTATTTTCAAATATATATATTTTTTTGAAAAACAAATCTATTATATTTTTTTTTGGAGAAAATGGCAAAAATCCAAAGCTATTCAGAGAAAATTTTTTAAGAAAAATTACAAAATTAAATGAAATCTCAAATATTCAATTTTCTAGAAAGAAGCAAAAATTCATTAATTTGTTGGGGCTACATCCCGTCTAGGCCTCCCTTTGCGGACCCCCCTGGTATGTGTCATTTTTATAAAGTAACATCTCCTTACATTTTGATGTTGGTGACATCATTTTTACATCGATACCTGTATTTGTGAAAGTAGTTAAATTAGAATAAGGAGCTCTCTCCAATGAAATCTCTAAATAAGTTTAAGAAAACAAGTATGAAAATTAAAAATATACATACAATACAAAGTAATGAAAAGGGGTTGTATTTTGAAGGTTAAAATGGATTTGGACTCGATCCATAAGTCCAGAGTATCTTTTTTTAAGATGATAGCCGATGGTAACATTATTGAGTACATAAATAGTTGATAAATTTTTGTGATATGTTATGTTATAAAAAATTTACACATGGGTTGTAAAGTCCAGGATTTCACACATACATGGAACTACTTTTTTTATTCTCTTCAGTTAGTAACATACTTAATGAGACAAACTGTTCTTTAGTGACGCTACTTTTGTTATTTTCAAAACAATATATCCGAAACAATTTCGTGTTTTAATTTTACAATGCTTGTTGATGGAAAAAAGAATGCTCAAACTCAGCAATGGCTTAAATATTGTTATAGGGAATCCACTTCAAAAAGCGAATAAAATAAAAAGAGTTTAAAACCAGCCAATTTTAAGAAGAAAAAAACCCAAATTTTAATTTTTAAAGACGGGACTTTTCTGTCCATATAGTATAAAGCTTTGAAAAATTATATGCAATCTGTTAAAGTATCCACCCGGTATATATTTACTGCAATATCCTTGGAAAGCATGTTTGTTAAAATATAAAAAAAACATAGTATTGCTCATTCAATATTTTTTTGGAGATTGTCTGTCATTGCCTATTTGATAAAAACTGTATATTTAGAAAAAAGTATGTATTTTTATCATTTTTTAAGGTTATAAATATTTATTTGCTATTTTTATTACTAAATATAGATATAATTTAGCTTATATATATCTCCCTATATATTTTTTACTACCCTGAGTGGTATACGTATAGATTGCACCATAGACGTACAAATATACGTACTATTTTTATAGTTGATTAATATTCATTGAGTATACTCTTGACTTGACTAATTAACATAACATGGTTGATCCTTTTATAAAGATATACCAACATTTATTTTCTATTTGTGTTTCTATACTATGTTATAATAATTGTTTACCAAATAGACATTGCATGCTGAAATTGGAGCAAAGTCTGATTGATTAAAAATTGTGATATTTATTTATATTTGTTTACTGTATAATATTATTTACTAAGTTAACTAACAATTACCCATTGACTGTTTTTTTATAAAATAACTCATAAATCTTAATATTTGTATTTATACATTAATGTTTATTTGAGCCATATTAAAGTATTTACATCAAGTGCTATGTAATATATTTGCAAACAAACCATTACTATAAACATTAATAATATAAATATTTATTTTACACTGACATAGAACATGGTTTAGAATATGGAATCATAAAGATATATGAGGTAAATCAGTAAAAAAAATAATCATCAACAAAAATGAAAAAGAAATGAATATCCTAATATATATTTTTTTACTTCAAACATACATAGAGCCAAATATTTCATATACATATTTCAATCAATTATAGGCTTTGTATTTAAATTGATGGGATATGTTTAATTACCCTAGAATTTTAGTTATATATAGTTGAAAAATTTATTTGATTTAAGGGACTTACATACCGGGTGGAAATTCAAATCTAAACATTTACTAAATCAATAGTTAATGGAAGTTGAGTGATGGAAAATAATTTCTTATTTAAAAATATTAATGCATAACCAATAAGTTACAAAATAAAGCAAACCTGAGCTCTCTGAGTAGCGTAAAATGTCGAGAAAAGGAATCTTAAATGTGATCGACAAATTTCAATTTTCGCACTCCAAGAAGTTGGATGTCTCCAAGACCATGGTTTACAGCGTCAGCAAGTCCGAACAGTATGAAAGGATGAAGGATTCTGTCAAAAAAACCAATGTAGACCAGGATGGGTGAAAGAAAACAGCCTAGGCCAATCAATTCAAGTCCATGAGGGGCCATGCAATACATTTCGGGGTTTCTCAAGACATAATACAGAAAACTATAAAAAGTTATTGGAAGGAGCATTATGGTTACATTAATTATAGCCTTCCGCCGTCAGATGGAAATCATCATTGACTCTAGGGGGCCTACATTAATGATTAATAGACCTAGGACACACATCTATTGATAGTATTAATTTTATTGAAAGTCTATTGTTAATTTAATAAATTATATCTTGTTGAAGTTTAAAATTCAAAGTGATCAGATTTTAGTGGACCACTCGGTATGCCTTATATGCCAATTCAAAAAAGAATCTGTCAATTTCTCATTATTAATACTTTAAGTGCAATTTATAACACTCCCAAAGGATTAATAATAATAATCATTTGATAGAAATTGAGGAATGTTTGTGGAAGAATAAAAATGGAATCCACACACAATTTTGAGAAAAATCATCCCTACTCACTTTTGTGCTGACGAGGGACATATGTATGTGTTGTTTAATTAACAAGTGGGGTCTGCAAACTTGAAGTAGCATGACTAGATTTTAAAAAAAAATCCTGACATTTATTAACTCAAAAAACAAAACAAAAAAACATTTAAAAACTAAAATAAATCGTCACAATAGGTAAAATTATGATAAATTGACAGATTTAATCTGTAGGACCATATTTGTTCCAATATAAGTATCTCAAATCAAATCAAAATATTTCACTATATCAAAAGTTATTGTGTTACTCAAATCATCCTACAAATTTGACTAAAATACCTATTATTGACAGAAATGTGTGTTTCAGGTATTAGTCTATATTATAAATGAATTTAGCAGAATAATTAGGGATATTCTCCTTTTCTTGATTTTGTTCAAGATTGTTTTTATTTTGACACACCCAATTTTACAATTTGTATAATTATATCTTGTAAAAAATCCGTAGACAAAGGGAAAACAATTAAAGTTCAGTGCAAACCTGGGGAGAAATATCTTTATACCTGTTACTTTGAGTTAATTAATTTATTTTCGTTTTTTCTTGAAAGTGAAATAATTTATAGGGTAGAAATATACTTTTTTTTTAATCCCAAAAAATAATTATTGATTGTTTTTTTTTTTTTTTTAATCAAGTGTGTTGCCACAATTATTCAAAATCAATGCAAGTAGATAATGTTCTCTTTATTTTAACAAAAATTTCCCATTTTTTTTGATTTACAAAGATTTTGAAGATCAATACAAGTGTATATATATATATTACGACTTCAATAATTCTACATACACCCTTAAGAGCCATTTTTGTTGTTTAACCTCTAGAAGGTAGAGTTATGGCTTTTCCCTCTTTCTTACACACACTTACGTCTACATAAATTACAGATTGCTATAGCCAATATTTGAGAATAAGGTATCAAATAATTCCATTGAAAAGGAGTACATTAGTTAGTTACATTGTGTTATAATTTATTCTGGTCTCATTCCCGACTTTCTCAACACTCTCCCATCCATATCACATAAATCTAACAAAATCAGATACTTTTGTAATAGTAAAATATGTATAAATAAAGTAGACGAGGTGGAGAAGCTTTTCTACTCTACGAAAAAATGTAATAAAAGTTATAATAATCAAATTAAACTCCCAATTAGGAATTGCTGCAATCTTTAATCCACTTACTACAAGTAAAAAAGTTTTAAAATGTAAATAAACAATCATCAAGGAATGAATTAGAAAAATATACATCTAGAATGCTGCAAAGGACATTTTGAAATGACAGGAAATTAATTTACAGACCATCTTGCGAAGAGGGATTACTTAGAGCCAAAATCAGTTTACTATTGGAACATCTCCAAGCTAGATAAAGAAGATAATTCATCACTGTTTCCATCAACACTGGTAGGACTGATATAAAAAGATCAAAGTATGAAACATACACATACTATGCTTCATAAGCCGAAAATAGAGACTCATTGTGCAAGCTCATAATGTACATGGCCCTTTTCCAGCCCATTTAAGCAAGTTCAAGGACATAAGCTCAAAGAAAAATCAACATACCTTGCAACAAAGTAGAGAGTATTATTCTCACTCTTAGAAGCTAGTTCCTGGAGGTCATCTGGTTGCCAGTCAGTCAAAATGAGCTCAACTTTTACCAGGTCTTCATCCAGCAGAGCTATAATTTCTGAAGTAGTCATACCTGAAAATTTAAAAGAGTTTATGTATTGTAATGATATTATTATATTGTAGAAATAATTAATACCTAAATAAAGATGCTTACTATTAATATATATCTGATTTGCCTGATAATTTGACAAGACTCATAATGCAAATGTTTTTCTCTGGTTCCAGGATCTGTATCACGCGGATGTAGTAGATACCTCCACTTAGTTGTGTGTACCAGCCGAACCTTCTTTCGATGGGATCAGACTGCAAAATACCGACGAGTACATAGTAGAAGTATTCATCAAGGAGAAGATACTCTGCCAGATCTGCTGTGGCAAGGCACGTCTGCTTTGTTGCTAGGAAGCTTTCTGCTGTGAGGCCAGGTGCTTGACTGTTTTGTCACTCCATGAGAAATTCAAAAAAATATCTCAACAAAGAGAGGCCAAGTTTGTTCTTTCAATATTTTCTGTCTTTTGGTTTGGAGAAGAAGAGGTTCTGAGATATGAGCTTGTGTAGGTTCAATCTCTGAGGAGTTGAGAAAATTCACTAACTTGTTGAGAATGTCTTCCCAGGTCTCTGATTGATTCAATTCTTCTTTTGCTACCAGAAAGGAAGCCAAATTGATGGCTGGAATCACAGTGTTGACCTTGCCTTCTGAGGGGATGTGTGACCCTGCCTTTTTGTCAATCAACACACCAGGTTGGCCCGTTTTGAATGGCATGTCTGTCCCAAACTGGATGCTGTCTACTACTTGGGGGGCCAATTTCTCATCATGGGATAGCTTTAAAAGGGCAACACTTGGTTTTGTGATAAGGGTGAAGTCTGATGGGAGTGTCTCCTTGGCCAATTTGTTAGCAAGTTCTTCCATAGAGAGGACTGACTCATCAATCAAGAGTTCAAATTCTAGATGCTCTTGTAGGTCATTGAACTGTTGAGCCCTACGTGACATGGTCGCAGCTTGAGTTGGCCTTGATGACGCTTTAGGAATTGAGAGGTAGTTGGGTCAGTTTAGGCATTGGGATGGTACTACATCTGGTTTGAGGTCCCTGTAAAAGAAGGACAGTAATAAGCATACTTTCTTCCCAACATTTTTTACAAACCATCAATTGCGAAAAACGGCAATCCGTACAGCAAGCATCAAAAGTGAGCAGCTGTCTTTACTCTTCTTAAGAGCCTTGCCAAGGGTCTGACTTCTATTAGACTCACAGATGAAATCAGAGTCGTTAAAATGCAGGGAATACAGCTTTATAAATTTAGATAGTGCCTAATCTGATCTGTTTCTCTTGGAATGGCTCTCAGCCAGGTGGTATGAAGTCCGGTGTTTCTCTTTCTGTTTGGCCACAGATAGATTGTAATACCAGACTGTTGTGGATCGTTGGCATACCCTGTCCTACACGCTGCAGCACAACATTTAGTGGGCATGATTGGAACTACAAAACACAATAAAGATGGCGTCCACAATGGAACTAATAGTTATTAGTTATTACTTATTATCTTACCAAACACGTTGCATTGTTTTGTTTTTTTCAATGGACCCATGTTGCAAGCGTATTTAAATTCATGTTTGTGCGTGACCGGTCCTGCTTACAGGAGTCTTTGGTTCAAGTAAATAGTTTCTCTACATGGTTCCATTGAATAATTTTCAAAACGACTTACTCAATGTACAGTGTACGCACAATTATTGATTTCAACAGGAAAATATTGGTGACGTCATTCCGAAGGAGATTGTCATTAATCAATTATTCATGAGAACGAAGCATAATTTATATCTGGATTTATGTGGGGATTATGTACCTTATTTACATGATACTTCAAATCTTCTTCACTTCAAATCAATGCAAGAATTAATCAATTATTCAATAGTTTCATTTGACATTGAGGTTTTTCTTTCAAGAGTCATTAATTATCCGGAGGTTTTTTTTCCTTCCTTTTCTAATCATTAAGACTGCAAAATAAAAATTATAATGATAAAATTCATCATTAATTTAAATTTGCTGCTTTCATTATTTTCTATTCTATGAAATATAATAGAATAAAAAGTTTCTTAAAAGTAGGTATTAAGCTTCATTTTTCTTGATTTAAAAAAATGTCAAAACGATTATTCATATCAAATATTTTTATACTCATAACACAATGAGTAAGGATTAATCATGTTCATTAACACTACTGCAGAATAATACATATTGTTGAAATAATTAAAATCCCATAAAGTCCACATTAATTAACTTACCCACGTGTGTATGTTCCATACCGAATGATATAAATCGTGTTTATTTTTTAGATGATCCACTTTTTTGGAATTGGTAATATGAAGGGAGATTTTTTGTTTTCCTCAACTGTTGTCATTATTATTTAAATCCTGAGTGGTAACCTTCGTGGTCTATTGTATTCAATTACCTTAAAACATTCGTGTTTACTCAAAATAGATGAAAAATAATCTAGAAGATTTGTTGTGGGACATCAGAGTAATTCTTGAAAAAGTCCTTGCTTATTTACTTATCGTCCTTCTCTCTTTACACAGTTGATTGTAGCTGGATGAAACCTCATGACAGTTTAGCTGCTCTTCTCCAAAATATTCTTCAGATTTTTAGGGTTACCATGTTTAATATGGTGTTGTTTCAGTCGTTATTTAGAACAGGTTTTGTACTCTTATTGAAACAAATATGTAGGCCCAAATCCGTGGATAGTTAGCCAATTCTTCCCAACTCTAAAGTTATTACTTAGTAATTATTCACTGCTTAATAGAAGCAAATTGTAATTCAACTAATCAACGTTCAGAACACTGAAAAGAGGAAAAGAAACGGATATATCGATAGCTGACACAAACACGCAGGGACTTTTTGTTATTGTTAGTGAGGTAAGACTATAGGGACTATAGTCTTACCTCTAGTTTAGTTTCAGCCAGGTCCAGGTCAGTCATTAAAACTGAAAAATTTCGGTCCTTGATGACGTCACTTTTTTTTTTTTTTTTTTATAAATCGGTTGGAGTATTGACAGTCCTAAAGACTAAACTGGTAAGACTGGACTCGACTAATGCAAATAAATAAGCACCAATACAGCACTATCTTTATAAATTTATTCAAAGGTCAATTAATAATCGAGTATGTACATACTTGGCAAGTATTTATCAAATGAAACGTCATATAATGTATATATTTTCTTATTATTGTCAATGTAAAAAGTTGACAAATATATCTATGAAGGAAAAAATTAAGAGAGTTTTAAAAAAAATTATGGTTTTTTTTTAATTTTATGTCTTGCATCATTGTTATGTATTGAATTTTTGTCTAAAAAAATGACAATATTATTATTCCCAAAAGCCTAATCCCCCGTGTATTTTATAATAAAGGTTTTGTGAATGGGTGCACCTTAATGAATGTAAGCAAAGAGTGAACACTCAAGGTAAGGAAAAAAAGCGAGGGTAATGAATTATTTTTTTAAAGAGGAGAACCTTTTATATTTAAAATAGGGTTAGTTCACTCAAAATTTAATATTACTACTTCAATTCATGTACATATATTAAAAAGAAGTAAACAAAAAAGTTAAAAAAAGTATAAAAGAGTGGGGCTTGTATTTTATAATTTATAATTGCTCACGGATAATCTAATGAAACATCATGACAGGTAAGCTGCTCTCATTCAAAAAATTATTCTATTATCAACGTGACTACGTTAATTTGTGATTTCTTTTTTTTCACATATCTACATTTAATATTATTTGAATCTACGTTCATATATATAAAATTTAAGATAAGATCAACTAGAAAAAGACATCTTCTTCGCACCAAAATAAGTGCCGAGAAGGCTACAGAGACCGTTGATATCTCCATCCATACTGCGTTTATAAAATCAAAAAGCCCATGAAATCTTCATAAAGTCAACAAGAGGAGCAACAGTATCACTAAATTCTCCCTGTCTCCAAGTGGCTCTCCTCCAGCCACATTTCAGGCCTCTGAACTATCTGTTTTGTATAAGAATGTCTACCGCACTTTTTGAATTTGCTTTGAGCTACCATCATTATAACGTTGTACGTGATTGACTGGCCTTCATTGCCAAGAGCTGCCAATCTGTTCGCCGGCGTATCAAGTCTGTTATTGCTTATGAAGGAAGAATTATTGCATATAAATATTCCTAATATAAAGTATAGAAACATATTCTTAATTATTTTCATTTGTTTTTTCTTGATTACAAATCAACATTTTTCATACCTTTGTCTTAATACTGCAAGTTTTAGGTGTACACTCTGTAGTATGTGAGGCATAATAGGGAAAAATTTGAGAAGTTTGCCAAGTTTTTTTTTTAAAAAGTAGATGGATACAAGTATAAAATTAATGTTGCAAAATATAATTAAAGAAGTTCCTCAAAAAAAGCTTTGATCTAATTTTCAACCAAAGTAAATTTTCATCTGCCAATTTAAAAAAAAGATAATCATAGTGAAGAAGTGTATTATTTATTAATAAGGGATGGAAAAGAAGCAATGAAAATTGGGGTTAACTTAACACATCGGTCAATAAGTCCGGCCATAGATAGGGAAACAACATTTTTTCTCAAAAATTAATTTTTATTCATCAATGTCATCTCCTTTTAGAACGAATCAATCATTCCAACGTTTCTCTAACTTTTCGATACCATGGGTGTGTAAAGATTTATCTAAACCTTCAAAACATGCTTCAGTTTCGACAATAACTTCCTCATCTGAACCAAATCTCTATCCACAGAGCATCGTTTTGAGTTCTGCAAAAAGCCAGTAGTCGCTGGGTGCCAGATTTTTTTCTTCAAATGAAGTATTTTTGTGTAATTTCGGGCTTCAAACGATTCAACCAACCAATATAATAGTCGCTGTTGACTTTTTTTCCATGTTCCAAGTAGTCAATGAATAAAATTCCATCCGAATCTTAAAAGTACAGAGGCCATGACCTTCCCAGCCGATGTTTGAGTCTTCTGGACGATTTTTTCGTTTGCACACCAGGCAGCTGACTGCTGTTTTGATTCTGGAGTGAAGTGGTGAATTCATGTTTCATCCATTGTGATGTATTGACGCAAAAACTCATTCTTATTTAGCGCAAACATCTCCCAACAGCTCTTCGAATCATCTTCTCGTTGTTACTTTTGATCTGGTGTGAAAAAACGCGGCACCCATTTGGAAAACAGCTTTTCCATACACAAATGTTCACATATGATTGTATAAACACCACCTGTAGATAACTTCAGAGTGTCAGCTATCTGTTGCATCTTCACTTTGCGATTGCCCATGATGATTTTGAAAGTTTTTTCAATGTTTTCCGGAATAATCGCTTAATTTGGCCGACCAGAATGTTAAGCATCATCGGTGTCCGTTCGACCACGTTTGAAATCGGCAACCCATCGTTTGACGGTTGTTTTAGATGGGGCAGGGTCTGGATAATATTCTTCTATCCAAGCTTGGGCTTGAACAGTGTTTTTTCCCATTCAAAAGCAATGATAAATCAACACACAAAATTGCTTTACATCCATCGTTTTTAAGAATCACAAAAGTTGCGTTAATTAAACCACTGGAACTCAATAAATAATATACCAAACGTCATGAAATTTTGACAGTAACCTTTTGAATGTTTTAACTTGCCAAAAAATATTTTATTATTTTGTTAGTAGTGCCATCTAGTTGATAGGCCCGGAACTTATTGACCGATGTGTTACTCATTATTCATCCTCTGTACCTTTCTTTCAAATACTAACAAAACGTCGCCAAAATGAAATATGATGAAGAAGGCCTCTTCAGAAAAGCAGGATATGAATGGAACAATTTAAAGAGGGATCCAGAAATATTTTCCCAGTTAATAAAAGATCAAAATCGATGAATCTCCTGCCCACGACTTCTCTATTTTAGCTAGGGCTATCAGGAGGGCCGTGAAGTGTGGTATGGCATTGTTTTCCAACACAAGACCTTCTCTCAGAGGTTATGAAGCCCAGAAGGCTTTGCTACCCAGCCCTGTATATATTTATCATACAATTTACCATGTTCAAAACAAAACTGCGTAATATCTTGTGATAACGTAAGTTGATTAAAATTTCATACTTTGCTTTCAAAAAGTATGAACCAATGCGTCCTCAATAGATTGATCATGAAACAGGTTATTATTAACTAATGTGTTAAATTTGCAAATTTTGTTAGATTAAAATTTTTTGTAGAGTAGATCAACAAAGATTTATTTGAGTTTACCTTTTAGTTTCAATTGTTTAATTGATCATATCAGATCATCAATAGATACCACAGCAAGTAAAAACAAATAAAATCACCACCACAGGCAAAAGTAGGTTAATGGACAACCATTTTCTGGAGAAATTAATCACTTGGACTCAATGTGCATAGGTGTGTGCCACAGTCATTCCTAAAGAAATAAATATACATGACGTATATGGACTTCAAAAGACAGGTCCTTGGTCAGAGGGAGCAAATGTAATATTATAATGTTTACGAAATATTTAATCAGTGCAACTCCATCTGATTAATTATAGGAATATCAAAAAAAAGAATTTGATTAATGTTTCCATTTCTTATGTAACAAACACCATTTTTGCAAATGCCAAAAAAATAATGTTTAGCTATTTGGATTTGCGACAACTCGAATGTCTTCAAAGTATGAGAAAATGCAAAAATCAAGATTGACTAATGCTTGCAAATATTGAAATTAAAGACTACAGAAAAATTAACTGTATGATAAATTAAAAGACATAATACCAAAAAAGGTCAAAGCTATATGTAATATTTAAATTCAACTAATATTAACTCTTCCAATAGGAATCTCTTTACAAAAACAATCCTATACATATATTGCAGAACTAGTCGGGTTAACCTGGTGTAACTGGGATAAATTAGTCGTCAGCTATAAGACAAACTCTGCTTAATTATATAGAAGACAACTCTAAAAAAAATCCTTAAAATTACCATCCGTTGGTCACGGGATTGATCATGTGTAGCTACTTAATACTTGTGTTAATTAATATATGTTCCTCAAGAAGGAAATAATTATAACAAAAGTTTGAGAAAAAATACTAATATTATGTGATGAGGCAGGAAGTCTCTGGAACTCTCAAAAACAAAAATACACTAAATCGGTTCCTTTTTATACATACTCGATGCTACATGAACGATGCATACACCTGCAATATTTCAAAAACAGGACTATAGTGTTATTCCACGGATCCAAAATAAAAGTGATATAGTACACTCTAAATAAAAGCTCTATGCCACATGCAAACCCTCATGAGACATTGCATTAATATGACTACCTTGTTATACCAATAGATAAAATTTTGGTATATGTTATACATCAGTGAGGACTATATACATTGCACCCTGCAGGCACACTCTGTGCTAGATTCTAAACTACTGCAATATCTCCATTGACTAAATTATTATATTTCAGATCATAAAAGCCTTGATCTGATTATTTTCTGGAGTTAAATGATTTACCTTGTGAATGAACAAACAAAACTACGGTTTCAATCTAAAACAAAAAGGATGGGAAAAAATTTACTGACGAATTTCAAATTTCATCAGGCTGAATGTATTTGTATGTTCCCTGTAAGGATTGTCGTAAAATGTATAATTGGACAATTTACCCTTTTGCCAGTTGTCTGGCTCTCAAAATTGTAAGATAGTTTATTTTACTGAATATTACAAAGATACAGAATCATTTCTAATTCCTTTATAACAAAAAGTATATTGCAGGGCCCATAAGGGTAGAAAATCTTGGAAAATAATGATTGCAGCTACATCAAGATATTCATCCAGGTTAATCAAGGTTCTTAATATTGGTTTAACTTCGTGGTGAAATGCTGGAGATCTAATAAGGAAATATATCTTTTGTTTTGATAAAAGCTTATAGTTCTACGTCGATTCGTAACAATTTTGCAAAGATTCAAAATACATCAATTTCATATATTGTTTTTTTTTATATTATTTTTGTCCATAAATTTTTAGTTACTTAATTAATTTGACGACGATTTAGTTCCTATTTAGTTTAAAAACCATGCATTTGAAGTTATCTTTTTGAATGATTTCAAAAAGTATATATCTATTTTAGTCGGATAGTTTTATTTATCATTATATCTCTCAAATATCCGAATTTTTTACAACTTTTTTTCTGGAGCACTAATTATAAACTCAAATGTTTATATATATATATATTATGTATGTAATCTCTCTAGAATGAATAAAGTAAAAAAAAAGAAAAAAAGTTAAGGTAGATAATTTCTAATATAAATTAATAAATTATAAGTAATCAAAACATGTTCCGCATATACAAAGTAGGATATAACCCTCTCTCTTTTCTATAATTCCATTTTATTCACATCCATCGTTGAGGTAGTTAAATAATAAGAATCAATGATAAATACTATTTAAAATATCAATCAATAAACCCAGAACTTGTCTTTGGAACAAAAGAAAATAGGATGCTGTAAATTTTAGAGACAAATTAACATTTTTTATTTACCTTAAATAAAAAAAGAATTGGACAGAATATATAGAGAGAATTGCAGGTAAATTGGGACTTTTTTTAAATTTTACAGGATTTATTTACAAGAAATGTAAGATTAGTTGTCCAGTTTAACCACAAAAAGTTTCGTTCAATTAGGTAAACAAACACACATGCAGCAAGAGAAAAGGTCGGTCATTGTCTAATTGATTTGCACGGACACTGGCCTACCGTGATCGCCAAGACGCCATTATGCTCTAGGTTGGCATTCTATAGGTTTTAAGATATGTGGAAGCTAACTGGCCAGTCTGAACGGAAGTCCCACATGG
Source organism: Lepeophtheirus salmonis (assembly GCF_016086655.4). NCBI lineage: Eukaryota > Metazoa > Arthropoda > Copepoda > Siphonostomatoida > Caligidae > Lepeophtheirus > Lepeophtheirus salmonis. The sequence goes on from NC_052132.2 coordinate 17,475,277, forward strand.
AAAGAACTGCCAAGAAGAGGAATCCCACGTTTCTGCCAAGACCAGCCAAAAAAAAAACGATCCACTGAGGCTGAACCACTCAAAGAAAAAAGCAAAGGAAGTCAGCACGTAGATAATCCAGAGTCGTCCTGTACCTTTCTTCAGAGACGAGCAGAAGTGTACTGTAAACATGGTATACAACAGACAAAACGAACGTTTCATAGCTGACAAGAAGGAAAAGGTCCCTGTTGTCTACATAAAAAAGTTTCTGGTGTTGGTCATGACGTTGGGGTTCATCAGGTCCAATGGAATGGTGATGACTCCAATCCAGATCACCGCCCATTGGACCAGCCGACCCCCTCTTTGTGTTTAAAAGAGTGGACCGGCGCTGACAATTACTGCAAAGTGCTGAAGGAGAAAGTCATCGTGGATGAAAGCCAACAAGTTAACCTTCCAGAAGGACTCATAACCTATTCAGAAAGCCAAAACGACCCTGAATTTACTCAAGTAGGAAAACGTCGACTTCTAGTACCAAAAGACTTGGTCCTCTAACTCTCCCGATTTGAAACCTATCGAGTACTTCTTTTAGGGGGAGTTAGAGAGGTAAGTCTATGCGAGGCCCTAAACAACAGTTCGGTCAACCTCCAGAAATCGATCGTGAAGTACTGGGCCCAGGTAAATCCCGCACTCGTCGTGTCGGCATGTTCCTCCTTCCGGACCCGCTTCGTCAAGGTCATCCCCGCTTACGACCAAAAAATCAACTAATCTTTTTTCCATCGATGGATGAACAACTTTCGTTAAAAAAAAAGTATGTAAAATTAAAATTTGAGGAACTATAGACTTTTAGAAATGTACCAATTTACCTGCACGTCCATGTATATAAAATGCAAAGATCTAATTTTGGGTTAGTGGGTATGTCCGAGAATCAGAACCTAACCGATGATTGGATTTTGCTGAACTTTTTCATGTCGGTTCTTAAGGCTCCAGGAAGGGTTCTGGTTACAGTTTTTTAGGCCTTTAAGCCTGGTGTTATTAAATAATTATAAATTGGTGCATTGTGATCAAATAAAATAATTTGAACTTTATTTTTTCCGGAAAAAACATTATTTTTAAGATCTTTGGGAATTTGCCCATAATTATTACATTTTCAACTAATCATCAAGAACGAAAAAGCAAAATTTGTGACTAGTTAAACTGTGCATATTTTTGTAAGAAGTAACTATTGCTATAAATCCTCTTGATAAAAAGTTATTTAGAGAGAAACAAAAAACAAATATATATATGTATATATACTGGGGTATTAAAATTTCTTATGTTCGGTTTATTCCGCGTATGAAACAATGGAGATCGGCAAATATCTAATATATCTCTGTAAACTAAACTTTAAATGTGTATTTTAATTAAAAAACAGAACTAAAAATTATCTTATTGATAAAACTTGATTTATTGCCTTTTGGAAAAAAAGAAATTATGTTGCTACACCCTGTAAATGATAAATTAAGAATTTACATAAAATGTCGAGCCAAAATAAGATAAGCGAAAAATAATGCTAAAGGATCTTTTAGTCTCTGAGAGGTATACGCAAACCAGGGAAGTAACAGAGGCTTTAGATAGTTTCTATCTACTTTTCTTACGTCTTTCAGACTCTGTAAATAAGTGTATACCAAGTGGTTGACTAAAATATGAACACTGAATTTTTAACTTCAACAAGATATAATTTATAATTAACAATACAATTTCAACAAAATTAACCCTTTAAATAGATGTGTGTCTGTGTTCTTTTAATCATTAATGTAGCTGCCATCAGCGGCAATGATAGCTACCAGGCGGCAATGGAAGGCCTGGAACTCGCTGCAGATGTAGTCTTCTGTCATGGCGTCTTAGTACTGGCTGGCAGTGGCATTGAGGGCCTCGGTGGTTGTATGAAGAACATTATAGGCTTTACACTCGACATGCACCCAAAAAGTATAGTCGAGAGGTTGGCATCAGGGGTGGTTGGGAATAAAGCTCAAAATAACTCACAAAACTCATTCAAAAGAGTATTGCAATGGCAGAGATATGTTTCTTTATAACTGTTGTCAAGAGTGGTATCTCTACTCTCACAATGCTCTTTCCATCCACTTTTTTGATAGCTCCCAGGACAGTTTGGTGTGACACCACAAAATCTCTTGCATGGGTCTTTATGGACTAGGGGGGATTGGTACGCGCTGTTTTCCAAAAAATTTCTGGCTCCAGTTTCCTTCTTTAGAGAGCCCTTCTTCCTCTCTCACATTTCGGAAATGCTGACTGCATAGACGGTGGTTTCAAAGACACCCAGCTGCTTGGAGTGTGTGTATGGAAATTTGTCGATCACGTTCATGTGTCATTTTCTCGACTTGTACATAAGCTAAATAATTCTGGTTTGTATTATTTTATAAGTAATTGAGTATGCTTTAATATAACGAAATATGAATTAATTTCAATCACTCAACTTCCATTAATTATTGAATTACTAAGTGTTCAGATTTCAATGGACCACCCGTTACATGACCACTGTAACCACAAGACTAATGAAAAAATAGTCATTAGTGTACAATGCATTTGTATTTATGTACATACTACGTCTAATCTTATAATATATTTCATGATGATGGAAATAATATGAATATAATAATTTTCCTCATTGTGACTGAGATTCAATGACGTTGAAATAAGAATATTTCCCCAAACCACTTAACAAAGGGAACAAAATATGTATGTACATGATGGTCGATAATAAAATGATAATAATTTATAGTATTTTGTGCTCATACAGGTTTACTCCTCGAATGAAAATTATTAATGACATGGTTTTGTATTCATCTCATCAATTTCCTTATTTTATGAAAAAACTATGTTTACTACATGTATATAAATTAAATAAGCATATGTGTCCCGTCAATATAAGAGCAAGCTAGAATAATTGTTCTTTGGACAAATCATCGTCCATTTTTATTCATAAATCATGGTTACTAACCTCTTGGATGTGCCGCAAATGGGAATAAATGTAGTGGTAAAAATATATTGTCACATTGATTTTATTAGTGGGTCTATATTAAGTCATATATATAAAGAAAAGCTTTAAACTATGGCCAAAGTTCTTGTTTTTAAAAATCTTCTTCCAGAAATTTGAAGTTAATGCCAATCAATTACCGCCATAAGCTTATGAAATATTGGACTGTTTATGTGCTAACTCAATGCATTTTCTATGTAAAAGATGTTTTTTCGTGAATTAAATTAGTTTTTGAATATTTGTATTGAAGAGAAGTTTTTTTATTTCCAGTGTTTTTTTCAAATTTAGATAAAGACTTGTACGGAAAAGTTGTCACGTGGTTACCAAATAACTTATAATAAATTTTATTGTTCTATGATGACATCTTTTGATTGCATATATTGTTATCTTTGCCGAATCCCATTGTGTCGAACAGATACTTTGCTCAAGATACACACTTCAAAATGAATACTTTTCTGAATGGACAATATTACTTATGATGAATCATGCTGCAATACTACGTAATTATTTACTAGAATACTCCAATGACAAACATATCTTCATAAATATTAGGTTAAGTAAAAAAATCTGAGCGTTGTCGTTAGATATCTTTGGTGAGCTATATCTCAAGATTAATTCATTATATATATACAAAAAAACTTATAGTATACTTAAAGGCTAAGCCTAAACTACAAAAAAGGTCTATATTTTGGTTTAAGTTTGGTGAAGCCTGTTATTTCAGCGTTCTAAAAATGGAAGTAAAAAAAGAAAATATTTTATAAATTCTTTAGTATTACTACAGCCAATGTGAAAGGGCGGAGCAAGTGGCCAAAAAAATTTAACTTTTTAATTTCCCTATAATGGAGTCAAAGACAACTTTGGGATCAATTAATATCACTTAGGACTAGACTGGGTATATAGAAGCTCCAACATAGTCAATCCAGAGGATTGATTCATGTATATTGTACATTGAGTCTACATCACGTGATTGATTGATTGATGCATTCCCTTCTTTAAATATTTTTTAACTTTCTAGTATATTACTTAATGGGGCAGTTCTAATAGGGGTTTGACTCAATTTTTGAAGTATCCTCACGATGAAATAATTCAATTAGTAATTAATCACTATTTAATTGTTACAATTTGTGGCAAATAATTAAACATTTAGTCATTCAAAATTGCTTTAACATGAATAATAATCAAAATTACATAGTATTGAAACTTTAATTATCATCAAATATATTTATTATTCTGTTTGGCAAAGTGATCATTCATCAATCTGTGCGGTTGTAAAGAATGTATCCGTATCTTTTAACATTAAATAATGCATTGTAAAAATTTAACTCTATTTTTGGGATAATTAAGTCGTTAATACTGTCATTAGCTCCTTTTTTTCAACTCTCCTTGAGCATATCTTTTCTATTTTATCCATCTTTGTTAACAGGTGAAATCTATATCAATATGTCTAACAAACTGTCACCTAAATACGAGGGTAGTGTGAAAAGTTTTCAACCTAACAAACATATTTTATTTTATTTTTGATTTTGCAACATAGTACATATCGTATGTTGAAAAATAATTGTTCACGAGACACTTTTTTTAGCTCAATAATTCCGAGTTAGACGAACTTAAACACATCAAACTTTAACACAACATGTCTGATATTGTTTGCATCTATTTAAAGGCTACACTTTCAAAAATAAATATTGAATGACAGCTCGATATTTGATTTTGTCCATTTTCACAAAAACAACCTCATCAGCTCCTTTAAAATGACTGTTACATTACAAATGCGCATTTAAAATGGCTGAAACTTTGGTGAGTAACTGTCTAAAGATGCTTGATAGATGTAACTAGGATCTAGTCCAGCCATCTTTACGTTGAGGCTGGGATTTTTTCAGACGAGCCCATATCTTCTTCTAGGTGACGTTAGTACCTGAATTATATCATCTAGGGGGGAGGGGGGGAGAGAACCAAAATCATTTAGTTGTTAACCAATTCTTCTTAACTATAAAAATAAGCTTAAAAGACACTGATTAGGAGAAAAAAACGAAAATATCCACAGTTAAAAACAAATGTCTCATTCAAAAGGGGAACATTCGAAACTACTCTGTTGATAGGGATAGAATCCCTGGACAAACACGAGTATTGTATTTTCTACATTGATCTTCCGAATACAGGAAAAACAAGGAATTTTGTCATTACCCCACTCCTTCATTCATTTCTATGAAAAATAACAATTTCAAACTCCCACTGTGTAAATGTTATACATACATAGAAGCTCAAGAGCTCATAAATGATTACATTATACATAATATCCACCTTCCCTCTTTAATAGACTAACAACGCAAACTTTTGCTATTACAATGTGTAATTAAAAAAGAAAAAGACAATTACAAAGACTTAATTTGATTAATCAAAGCCTCAAAGCCGACAAAGAAATGAGTATTTCCACGACCTTTGGTATGTTTGATACCCATTTGTATATAAGACAGACAAAGAAGAGCCCACTTTGAGTAGATCCTTCCTAACGACCATATAAATGGAGAAAAATAAGTAGAATTAAACAAAAGAAGACATTTGCTTGCCCAGAGATATATGTAGTATATTACATAGAATAAATCTTATAGCAGATGTTTTCCTTCTAATAAATGTATATATATATAATCTGTCTCTATATTTTTAAGAGTCAATTTATTATTTTATCCTATGATGATGTTGATGACGACAATAATGATTATATCTTTTTTTATGGAAGAATGAAATTGACACATTTCTAATATAAATATATTTATGTATGTATATATATATATTGCATACAAGTTATAACTTGTATTAGCAAATTGTACAAGTTACAACCAAAAAATAAGATGAATAATTTTGAATAAAGGATTTACAGTACTTTTGGTGAGAATCATGAGACAATTGAATATATCATGGATGATGGATGTATTAATTCTTTTTTTTTTTGGCTCTTTTAATAGAAATTATTACAACTTAAATATTCTTTCGCACATTATAAACTTCAAATACCGACAGTTGTATTACTTATCAATACAGAGTAAGAGTCCAAAACTTGCAGATGCAACATTAAATACTACTCAAAGACTATACATGACAGAATGCAGTTTGTAACAAATCGTGGCTTTTATATAAGCTCCTTTCACTAAAAAACTTCAATATTTTTTGTATTTAAAAAAAATCCTTTAAACAAAACTTGTGAACAAAACTTTATCAAACTTGGCCACTCAACATTGACACACCTCCAGCATCAGTCCCAGCTTTTACACGTCGCGGCAAGGTCTTGCAGGACTCAATGACACTATACTGATATAATTTGTTCCACACATACCCATTGTTGGTCTTCAGTGGGCCGTTTATGGGTGTGGAGTTTTGTTGGTTTCTCTCACCAAAATGGATGAACGTACAGCAAAGTCCAGTGTGTTCAAATCTGGCTAGGAAGGGGCACATCTCTTTGCCTCTTTACTTCTTGAGCCTCCTGGCCTTTATTCACTCTGTCAGAAGGTGGCAAGGGGTCCTTGCTTATGACGAAAATATAATTTCGTCTTCACATCCCTCCTGATGGCCCTATCAGCCAAGGGGAAGTCATTGCTGAGAAGATTCATCTATTTTGTGGGGTCCTCCTGGATTTTCTTTTCCTAGCTGGACAAGAACTCCAGATTCCTCTTTAAATGGTACCCTTCACTTCCTGCTTTTCTGGAAAGGTTTTCTCCATCATTTATTTTTATTTTGAGCACCTTAAAAACCAGGCTCACTTCAGATTATCCATACTCCACGCCACCTCAACTTAAGTATCTAAGTGATTTGGTATATGCTACTTTCTGGCTGTTTCCTCATTCATGATGACGACATGAAGAAATGTTTATTAGAGTCTGTTTATGCAAAAAGTATGGCTCAAACAAAATGTCAAAAAATAATAACTAAACATTTCTAAATCAAGGAGAAAATTAAAATTAATTAACAGTCCATGTTTTGCTCCACAACCTACAATCTCTTTGAAATGTTAGCTGGAATGTACATAAGGAGTGGCTCACGAAACTTTTTTCTTTTGATATCCCTATAAAAAAAAAGACGGATGGATATTTTTCAATATTTTTGTTTATTTGAAAGGCCTCAACATTTCGGTTAATGATGGAACACAAATTCATTCATATGGCCACCGTAGGTGGCCTTACAGTAGCTCATTTTGTTGACCCAATTTTTCAATACATTTTCGATTGTGTGAGCTTCAATAGCGACTCCAATTTCGTGTTTCAAATCGTTAACCGTCTCTAGAAGGCTGGCGTAACATCTATCCTTGACAGTTCCCCACAAAAAATAGTCCAACGGAGTAAAATCGCAGCTACGAGGTGGCCAGTTGACGTTGACGTTTTGGCTTATGATGCGATTGTCGAAGACAGTGCACAAAAGATCCACTGTAACGTTGGCTTTGTGGTACGTAGCGCCATCTTATTGGAACCAAATGTCGTCGATGTCTTCCTTTTCTATTTGGGGAAACAAAAAATCTTCCAACATGGTCCGATAGCGCTCACCATTGACTGTAACAGCAGCTCCTTGATCGTTTTCTCGTTTTTTCGCTTTCGGCAACAGCAGCAATGTTTTCGATTGAGTGCACTAGACGAAGACGGGAACGCGTTGTTTTATCCATTAACAAACCAGTTTCGCGCACAAGCTTCACAAATTTATCCACAAACTGCCTGAAAGGCGCTTTTTTCAACCGACGTAATTTTCTTGCAGTTTAGTTTGAAGACTCTCAATTTTGGAAGTAAGTCTTCGGTATTTCCCAATTTTTTTCGACCGTAAACTTAACCATTTCGTAAACCGGAACCTTCGACAAAATATTAAACACAATGAGAATGTTACGACAGCTTTCAGACGTCAAAAAGTGGTAATTTAAAATGCAACCGCTAGATGGGCCACCCGTTATAAAGTTTTAGAATATATTGAGATTTTTGCCTCTTCTTAATTTATGTTCTAGTTTGTTTTTATATGGATGCAAATATATATTTTTAGAATGAATTGATACAATATATATATATATGTTTTTGAATGATGATATTCGAACTTCATTTTGTTTTCTTACCATTTTTGTAATTAATTCAGTCATTGATTGGCTCATTATTGTACAAACTTAGACATTCCATGATTTTTGCTAGAGTCTTAGGGATATGTGTATGTCATTTAAATAATCCTTTTATTATCATGAACACACGAGAACATGTTTTGGGGAAATTTACTTTATTCATAAGAATTTAGTTGATTGTAATTCAAATGATCATTCTGTCTTTTTTACAATTTAATTCCAAGTTCAAATATTGTCGTTATACATATTGTAAAATAAATTTTATTCATTTATGTATATATATATATATATAAAAGACTCCTTCGATATTATTTTATTAAATAATTTATGAATGATGACAGTTTTATTCGTAATATTTTTTATACTCTGCATATTTGCACATGCAAATAAATATCAGACTATAAAACACCATTATGAAAAATTATTATATGAAATCACGTCCAATCCTGAATTTTGAAGCATACACTTATTTCCCAAAATAAACTGAGAAAACGTAGAAAATATTAAGTAATTTATACTCTACTTACACGTATATTGCTTTCGTATGACGTCAACATTGTTGATGACCGAAATTTCAGTGGACTAAAATAACAAGTTATTTTCTTTTCAACAACAAAGTATTTATTTAAAGATATTGGATGTTTGGATAAGAATAAATATATATGAGTAAACTTGCATTATTATAAAAACATCATTCATTTTTGTAGTTAAAAATATATTTCCTTTTTAAGAATTAAACATACAAAAAATTTTATGTATACACTTTAGGAATATAAAAACAAACGTAGAAATGGGTAATAAACCTTTTTTTGAGGGTAATAAGGCATGAAAGAGGTCATTACAAATATGGATGATCGATCAAGAAACTAGAAACAAGAAAATTATTTTAAAACAATAATTATACAGACAGTCTTTATTTTCTTTAGTGCGTCATGATAAAACTTTAGGTTTTTAAATATGCCTGGCAGAGATTGATGGATAATATTTAACAAAATATGCAGCAAAATCCCCATTATTCTGTGCATATGTGGCATTCTGATGAAAAATATAGAATACCTTACTGCTGCTCAGATCATTATTCCTCTAAAATCATGCAGTGGCAATACCTAGTCAAATGTTATTATTTACGGATCTCTATTATGCAGATTTTGGAGAGATTATGTGTAACTATTTTTTACAAGTTGTTGTTCATTGTGTTGACGTGTACAATGTTTTTTTAACAATCGTCAGCTGATTATGTGTTCTACAAGATTACTGATAGGAAAGTTGTAAAAAGTGACTTGTAGCCACACACAACTTGCATTATAGAGATGAGTAAACAATAACGATTGGCCGGTACACATTACCATAATATATAAAAGTGGCACATTAAGTTTACATGCTCACAGTTACGGAGGCAACTACATAAGCCCCTTCCAAACTCATTGGCTGAGATAATAAATGTGTGATCATGATCTTCTAAAAAATACAAAAAAAGTACAAATCATAGTTCAAAGCACCGTTACTCTTACTTTACGACTTATTTTTTTATAATATCCCAAAACATTTTTAGAAAATGGATCCAACTTTTTTTTCAAAAATTTCATGAAAATTCTGGATGTCTTAGTTTTTTAGAATTTCCTTAGTGAAACAGGGATTTCACAAAGAATGAGTTCCAGTTGGTATTTTAAATCCAAAAGAAGTTTAAACCTGAATATCTAGGCAACCCTAATATCGATGTTTATGAAAGGTTGCTGATCATATTTAATGTTCCAATTCCATTAGTCTCTCTTCAACTCAATCATGTGCCATATAGGCATTTGCAATACTGATAACAACATTCAAGAACTTTTCTGACTTCTTTTTTTCAAACATTGAAACATGCAATCATACATACAGATAAACCGTGTTTTATTAATATAGATGTCATAGTGTATCATCAACGTCATGTAGTATTCAATCCCTGTGTTAAATTTTTATTTATTTAAAAAAACAATTTGATGCAGTTTTATCAAGAATTATTTGAAATTTGTTCATTTTATGTTTCTAAAATATTCACTCCCAAAATAGTTTTTCTTTCAAATATGATGCCAGAGAAAACGCGCTCACAATCAATTTTTTATTGCACAGTTTTATATGCATTAATTCCCCGGTACGACTATAGCTCCTGTCAACCGAACAATATTAGTTGACACTGTACATTAAAAAGGGATTTATTCAAATGATTAATTACTAAAATGGCATATAAATAACCAATCAAACATACCCCAAGCATCATATTTGAGTTTATACTTTTGATAGTTTTTTAAACTTGATTTAAAACTGGTTCATAAAGACAGTCAGAACAAAATTAAGTTTCTTTCTATTAAATTATAACTGAAATCGACATTTTCAAATCCATAAGGCATCTTGTAGCCTCTAACAAATAATACTAATCTCTTCTTCAAAGCAGCACATACCTGCACTGTTTAGAAGTCAGACAAGTCAGCCTATGCTGCCTTGATGCTGGACTTTAAAGATCTGGGATGCATGTAATTTGGTAGAACTTTGCCTAGAATAATCCAAAGGATTAATATCCGAGGAGCTGGGAAGCCAAATGTTCTTGAACACATTCAAAAGGAGCTTGACTCTAGATAATCTTTTTTCCTTTGTGACCGTCGTTTTGAAATATTTTTACCTCCTTGATTTTAACATTATTCCCAAGTCATCTTTAATTAGCCTTTGAAGTGTAACTTTGGTCACATTTATGTTCTTGACAATACAACAAATCGTCAGCGAGGCGGTTTTTGAGACGCATGATCATGGTATTTGTTCTTAGTGTTTGTTTCCAGCCTGGCCCAGACATTCTGGCCTCTTATCCCTCGGTTTCAAATACATTGCAGTACGGCTGCTCCTTAGATCATTGATAGTCACAATTGTAGTATTCTGGCGAGTAAGGATTTCCAGCTGAAGAATTCTTTTGACTTAAATTTTGTTGTCTTTGAAGATAGAACTAGTATTTTTAATAAAAATAGTTACAATTGTTTAAATATAATGCGTCCTCACTGTTGTAAGGAATGTTTATCAAAACTCTAAGTGTAAGCATTTTTTTAATGTGTTAACTTAAATATGTAGTCTTTCTTAAGAAAGACGACCTCATTTTGTATCTTTCAAATACCTACCCAGTAGGTAGTATGTAAACTTAATAACATATCAAAATTTTTAATAAAATATGCGAACATATTATTAATTATTCAAAACTTATTTAAATATTTTTGTATTCAAACAACATTCTGTCAAAAAATGCATATGTCTATATATTGAACAACTGCTTGACCACATCTAGAAATGCAGTTATATTAATATTAAAAAAAATATTTTTATACAAACTCAAAAACAAATTTAATATAAAAGGACTGCATCATTTTATATATGAGAGAAGCTTATTTGTTTACTTACATATGTTGCCTGTCAACACAATAAGATACCAGAATGATTTTTGTGCAAAATGATGTGTGGATTACATTGGTACTCTTCCATGAATTATATTCAATTTCTATTATCAAATTATTCTCATTACGCCTTTTAACCCAAATTGGATTTAAAGTAGCCAAAGTTGATCCTCACAATAAATGAAGGGTAAATTGATGGATTTTATTTGAAATACAATTAAGTTTTTTGGCAGTAGATAAAATTCTTGGGTATTTTAATTCATTGCAGAAATTTGAATAAAAACCCTATGAGTCACTCAAAACGATTTATAAACTATGAAGCTGAATACGAGTAAATTTATTTGGATTTTCTTTTTAATTTATTAAGATTTGAGATGAGTTGGTTTTTTCATTTTACAAATTACACATCTGAGTGATTTTAAATATGTCAAATAAGAATATAAATAAAATAAATACTAAATCAATAAAAACACATAAGTTATATATTTATACTACTTTTAATTTGGGCATTGCTTTACGGGTAAAAAATGACTAAACAATAATACTTCCGAATTACCATAATCCCAGATAATTCAGATGACTGAAAGAAAAACTGAAATTTGTTTTGGATTCTGGGCTAAAAGATAAATTCATTTTTTTTTTTTTTTTTTGGGCTAAATTCATTTTTATATAATGAGTGTTACCCTCCGTTATCCATGAAATATTTAATTAAAGTATTATCCTAATCTAAATTCCTGAAAATCAATTATTTGAAATTATTCATTTCATTTTTTGTAACAAGAACAACTGGTACAAGAGCAGGAACTCTGAAAAACCTTATCCATACTAGCTAAAAAAGAAGTAACGAGATGTCAGTGCCATATTATTCTGAATTAGATCAAGCTCAATAAATCACATTTTAGGCGATTTTATATCGGACAATATTAAACTTGTTTAATAGATTTTTAAATATTTTAATATAACAAAAAAACAGTGATATATGTATTTTCGTTATTTGACTTCCATAAATGGAACACCGTTGCCACAGCTGATTGTAGCTGATCCAATGAAACGTACTGAATACTTTGCTTCTTTCCTTGAATTTTTTTTTGCAATTATTAGGATTACCATGTTAATTTTTGGTTTTTTTTTATTTAACTACCCTCCTATACACCTCTACCATTCCATGCCCAAAATACACAGAATTTTCACCACTATCTAATACAGGTGTGCGCGTCTAAAACGGAACACTCATTTAACTTTTACGGCTTGAAGGCTTGACGAGGGGTTCTCTTGTAGACCTTAAGGACAAGATCTTTCTTAACTAGCCGGTCCATGGTCCTTCTGCTGACGATGAACTCCCTGGGTAGACCGCTGACGGTAACCTTGCCTCTCTTGTCCTCGACAGCAACCATTTCGTCCAACCTTCGGGGCCTTGACTTAGATCATGTGGTCGATTCAGGAGTCCCTTTGGCTACCACGCTGTAAACAGTGGTACGGCTGCAGTTCAGAACCTTAGCAGTTTCAGTGGGAGTTTTTCCCGGCCCGGAAAGTTCAAAAATTGTGACTCGACGTCTCTCCATATTATTGGCTGTTGTTTCACTGTTGCTATTTAGATTTTGCTGGAGTTTTGTTTATAACTAGTCAAGACCCTTGCCTCGAAGTATAACCCGGTTTCAACTCAATAAAATCACGAATATGTGCATGGCGTAAAATTTAAAGGAGTGTTCAGTTTTAGATAGCACACCTGTATATATTTTTATACAAACTATAATCGGTGAATACTGTAATTTTTTTGATTCGACTCTCATAAATGTAATACCTTCTATATTATGGTAATTTTCTATTTAATTAGAAAATGAGGTTTCATAATATTTAGTACATATATTTCATAAACTAAAAAGTGTTAATTTGAAGAAGAAAAAAAAAAAATTCTTACTCTAGTACTCACACTTATCATATTCTGGATTCGTTCTAATAAAAGGACTTAATGATAGCGTAAAGATAACTTTTATTCTTCAAACTTTAATATTTTATGCAAATGACATATTAAGTTATATATGTAGGTATGTATGTTTTTTATTAAATGATAACTTTTTAAAAGTATTATTTCAAAATCTTTTGAAAATAAATAAAAAAACTTTTACCGTGAAATTTTATATTTTTGTACCACATAAATGAGTTACAGGGTTTTATGGTAAATACGAATATAATTTATAGTTGTAATTTTTGTCAAGTAAATGATTTCATTTCCCTTGAAGTATAAATATATGGAAATAAAAGTGCCATTGGGGTCATACATATATGACCTTTAAAATAGAAATTATATGTGCTACTAAATATATGACAATTTCTCGGAGTATATTTGAAGTATGTAAAAAAAAAAATCATTTTATAATACAATTTATTTTCTAAAAACAAGGTAACTTCAATCATTTATTAAATACAAAAAGATCAACTCATTCACTCTCCACTCTAATAAACTGATGCTTGTAATTAGGAAGAATGGGTAAATGAAATATATATTGAGGTGGGAATAAATTCTTACACAAGTTTTATTTTGATTGTAAATTGTCTATGCGAGCTTTTTTCAACTGATCTTTGTGTTTACTTTACAGCCAAATCATTTATGAACAACATTTGTAAATAAAACTTTTCTCTCAGTTTTCCGAATGAAGGTTCAGAAGACGCAATGCAAAGTTATTCGCGATTTGTACATAGACAGAAACTCAGAAAATGAAACAAAAACCGCGTCAAACAGTATAACAGAAAAACTGTCTACAACGTTTTGAAACGGGGAATAAAGAATAATCCTTGCGGTTCCTACAAGGCTAAAAGACGCATCCCAATCTTCTTGCACGGGCTTAGGAGGTAAATTTTGTCAAATTTACACATCTTCATTGCGGTGCTAATGACGGTCATATTGAGTAAAAAGTGTGTTGAAGCGGTCCTTGCAAATTATTATCCTTAAAAACTTCTTCTGAATTACGAAAAAGAGGAAATTACTGAGATTTAAAATTTTTTGTAAATACTTTTGCCCACCACCGTAGAGATTATGAAGTATAAATTAACCATATACCTTATGGCGAATGAAGAAATAATGTTATGGAGTTTATTCAATAATACTTTTTCGAGATATTCCATGAAATATGTATTTATAAAGGAGATGTTTTATGAAGACTCAACATTATCCTTTTGAGGAAGTGGAAATCCCTCTAATATTTCAAATTCATTTGTTTTTAATATCTTGGAGTGTTTTTAATTAATTTTTATTTATTTCAATATGAAAATGTGAATTTGAGATACAGGACAAAAAAGACAAGGGAAGAGGCATAGGGCAAAGTTAATAGAATTATAAAGTTAGACCATCATGTAATCGGGTTTGCTAGAAATCTCAATCTGATGTACTCTACCGACTGCTGGGCATCACAAGCAGATTTTGACAAAAAACACAACCACTCATAGTTTATGACGTCACTAAACTCGTCAATTTATGTATCGCACCGACTGCTGTCCAAGAAAAACAGATTTTGACCAAACACGTAACCACTCATCTACTATGACGTCAATATTAAAAGCGTGGTGCAAGTCAAACATCAGCAGTACATGCCTTATGGTATAACTTTGTATTTCGATTAACCTTGGCATAAGATAAAATTTTGAATTTTTTAAGCTGCATCACATACAAGGTCGACACGATATTCTTGACACATCTCAAAAAATTTACAAAACATTGCTTAAATTTTTTAATAATTTATTTAATCCAAAAAGTCAAAAAATATTTGAAAGGTACGGATTCTGGCTTCGAATTTTACTCAAAGTAGGTACCCTGAGTGGCAATGACCTACTTCAGTCTGGACTTGAAACTGTTTCAGGTGCGCTCAACCCTTTAACTCGGCTTTAACTTGTGGGGTATAAAAAAATTACTAATGGCCCTGAAGTTTTTTTCTGTGTTCCTCACCATGTAGACACCCTTCATGATATGACAGTCCTTAAAACCGGTGTGAATCATCAAAACCGCGGTTGTTCTTTTTCTCTAGTTGGACAGGTTAAGGTCGGTTGGATTCGATTGTTCTCAACTACTGATGCAATATTTTTGAAAATGCTACAGTAATATTATATATGGATATATGAACCCCTAACTCATGTAAGACAACATTGCAAATTCGAAAGCAATACAACTATAAAAATGTTTTTGATCAGTAATCAAGTTCATAATAGGTTATTTAAGTATGTTTTCTAAATTATGTTCTAACTCTTTTTTTAAATATATACAAGTATAAATATTAGTGATGAGACTGGGATGCCCGACTGCTTCAAGTTCTTCAATGGATACTTGTATTTAGGCTTGTGTTCAGGTTTTTTTTTTTTTTTTTGTTACGAATTGCTTATGCTCTAATATATCGAAATATTAATTAATTTTAATAACTCAACTATCATTAATTATTGACTTAATAAGTGTTTAGATTTAAATGGTCAAGCCGTATAAGCTGTTGTTGGGCTCAAAATAGAATTTTGGATCATTATTGGAATTATTCCTGCCTATACAGGGTGTCCACGATAAATTGGAACTACTTTAAACTTCATCCAGATCAATAATGTGGATATTCGGGGTTAAATCATACTAATATAAAAAGTTGCGTGAACAATACACTATAACTTCCACCACAATTGTTTTGACAACAAACAATAGTCATCATGGAACAAGCAAGGAGAGAAGCTATCCTCGAATGGGCACGCACGGGACACAAGCCCTCTACTATCTACAAGCTTCTTAACTACCCCAAGACCACGGTGTACCAGTTCATCAATGCCTTGGAGGTTGAGGGGAGGTCTGCTGCAAGACCCACAACATGAGAAGTGACCGAATCCGCACTCCCAGCTTCCTTGAAGGCCTCCGGAAGTCTATCAAGGCTTCGCCTGGGACTTCCTTATCCAGGTTGGCCAAGAACCGTGGAGTGAGCAAGCAGCTGGTCTCCAAGGCTGTGAATGAGGACCTCGGGTACAGGTCATACCGAATGACCAAACAACACATCCTCACGGCATCTATGAAGGCCACCAGGCTCACCAACGGTAAGCGTCTCCTCAATGACCTGAAGAGCCATGGAGGAAGAATAATCTTCTTCTAAATATGTATTTAGATTTGAATGGACAAGCGGTATAAGCTGGGGTTGGACTCAAAATAGAATTTAGGATCATAATTGGAATTATTTCTGCTTATATGTCCTTTCTCTATTCGGAGTGGGATTCTTATTTACTATCTTCCTCTAATAGCTGCTTAGAGCTTATCAAATATAACGTCATGAAAGTTAATCAGTTCTACTCCCAAACATACTTGAAATTGTCTGGACTGACATGTCATGAATTGCTTTTTTTTTACATACCGGCTGGTTAAATCTTTTACAAAAATACTATTTAATAAAAATATTTAACTTATTAAACACGTTTTTTATACTACACATTTTACATACATATATTTTTTAAAGCCTAAAAGGCATACTTTTATTTATGATTATGACTAATAAAAACAAACCAACATTCTAACTGAATATAACACAGTCGTTCCACAAATGGGTTATGGGTTAAGGAAAAAACAACAATAAGAAGAACGACGGTAAAAATCATAGTTTTTTTCATTTTTCTTCTTCCATACACGTACCTAAAACTCCAAATTAACGACCATTAACAGGAAAATTAACCCAAACGTCGAGTTCCTGCCCTATTTGTTGATATAAATTTCTTGTTACATCTGCAAGAATATATTATAACCTACACTTTACTGATGATGGCATCTACCTTAAAAACCCTGGGAAGATTCTGATCGGTGGCCACTACCCAATCAGTTTCTGACGTCGAGACTGGTAATTGAAAAAATATACACATTTTATATTCAATCCGTTCCAAATCCAACCAATTAACTCTCATATTTAAAACAATGCAGTTCCTCTTCCATCGTGATTTAAACCCAACTGTTCTTATAACTTTAAAAACATTGTTTTGTGTATTTCAAAGACACGTTTGGGCATTGTAAAAAGGTTTAAGTTTTTATAATATACATATATAGTAATGAAATGACTCACTTAATGGTTTCAACGACTACATTTATTGAAGAAGACAATTATTTAGTTTCCAACAGCTGAGGTCATGTCTATAAATAAAAATAGACGCATCTTATTTTTAATGATGAACTTAACTCAAGGGTGGTTCATTGTTTGAACTCGTTTCTGTGTTGACGTCGTATGTTATCGGTCAAATCAACAAAAAAAATAAAAAAATAATACATAGTAAATAATGACCTTAATTTGTCTTTTTCAAGACATACATAGGTATACAAAATAGCCCTCACATTTGAAAAGAAACCTCGTTAATGCCAAAATGACTTTTATAAAGTTTTTTTATAACTACATAGTATGAACTTTAGGGTGGTATGCGTTTCAACTTTTTTTTCGAATATTGATAACAGCTATTAGGGAATGAAAATTAGCTATGAAATTTAATTTTTCATTTTTTTTATGAAAAAAATTAACTTTCGCTTAATAGCTGTGGATTTTTTGAAACTTTTTTGATATAAAATATAATTTTTGAAATTTTTTGTAAATTGCTGTGGATTTTTGAAATTATTTTTTAATAAATTTTTTTTTTTGAAGAGTTGTTGATTTTGGAAATTTATATCTAAAAATTCAAAATTTTGATTTTTTTATAAAAAATCAGGTTTTTTGTATACAGCTTTTGATGGTCGAAAAATTTAGTATACCAATTTAAAAAAAAAATTAAATTTTCAATTTATATTTGAATTTGAACTTTTCAAATTTTTTTCCTAAAATTTTTTTATGAAATATGTAATTTTTAAATTTTTTGGGAAAATCAGTAAAGTTTTGTAATTTTTTGGGAAAGCAATTATTATTATTTTTTTTTTTGTGAATAGTGGGGAATTTTGGAAAAAAAATCCGAAAATTATATATTTGAAAATTTTTTGAGAAAAATTTAATTTTTCAAATTTTTAATCTTTAATTGTTGGATATTTATTTTTCAAAAAATTCCAAATACCAAGAACTCCTCCCACCCCCCCTCCTCCATAAAAAATATATAAATAATCCTGTGAACATCTCAGTATATTTATAACTATCCAACCAAATGTTCACTTTATTTTTTGTCATTCATGAGCATACGAACTCGATATTGTACTCAAATGACTGTTAGATAACAACTGGACGACAAAAATGGCTGAAACTTTAGTCCATAACTTTAATCATATGCTGGATAGATATAACTTGTTTCTTTTTTTTACGAGTGCTTCCATCTTCACACTTAGGTTGGAAACTTTTCAGACGACCCTTTTACATAAAATACATTATTTGCTAGTTAGCATGAAAATAATTTTGGGGTAGATTTTTTTTTTAGCTATTTAGGTTGTTGAATTACCTTATCACAACTTTTTGAGCAAGTCGTAATCGAAATGCAAAAAAAAGTGAAAAGACAAACCCCCCTAATTTACATATCTTTATAATATGTTCCAATTACGCCTATATAAAATGCATTTTGTAACTGCTTTCATAATTAAATTGGTTGTGGCATGCACATATCTGCTACAAAGAAGGATGTGTGTTTGTGTCCACTACAACATAACTGTAGTTTATTTAATTGTTTGAAGGCAATAAAATAAGAAAATATCATAAAAATAAATAAATATGTGTATACATATTAATATTATATTAAGGTTTTTTTCTGTTTTTTTTTTTTGACAAATATGACAAACTTAGTAGCAGCTGGAAATTTTGATACATGTATCTTCTTTTGTTTTTTTGTTAGTTAACAATTTATTGCTGTTTACCATACATACATTATAAATTTGTACATATATGCATACATTACAAAATTATACATATATACGGGCAAGAACACAATCATACAAAAGGGTATATGTGCTATTAGAGCAGAAATTGATCTTAAGTCATACTTATTTTATAGTTATTATCAATAATTTGCTTCCTTTTTGGCACATTTCATCAATTTAGGAATACGAAAATCTTCATCCTTGTCATGTAGAGCTTGGTATCTCTCATATGAGAGCAATGGGGATCTGTTAATAAGGTGGTCTGTGCTTTGTGGTTTTTTCCATGCAAATATTCCACATTGGACTTGTATTTTTCCATTTGCTTGGATGGACCAAAAATGGTACCTGTGTAGGCTTGAACAATATATGTTATAGAATAATGGTTGATGGATGGAGTAAATGATGGATTAAAGGTGAGACCATTTGTTTTCACCCATTCCAGAACCAAATTTATAACATCCTGCATCCCATTGACAAGGGTACTAGGAGATTTACCACTTATTTAAAGAAGCATATCATCTACATAACCGACAACTTGCACTACACCTTCTTTAAACTCGGTCAGGGGGGGTATCCATAATTATATTCCACACCATGGGAGACAAAAATTCCCCTTAAGCCCTGATTGTTCGTTTGTTGAAAAGTTCCCTATATCAAGATTTGATGCTTACTGGCATTCCCATCTTTGTCATTGCTATGTTTGGTGAGTGAAATTGTATGTAATCAAACGCACCTGTGCAGTCAAAACTGACTTCAAGTGTGCATTGTTTCTGATCGATGGAGTTTTCGATTAAATCTGTTTCTCTTGACAAGGATGTTTCAGTTGATAGACCACCTTTTGTGTAAGCATGTTGCAAGTGAAGTCTAGGGTTAACTTCTTCAAAATTGTCATTGTACAATTATTTCGAGTCCTTTAATGGTACTTTGAGAAGGTGATGGTCTAAATGATTTTGCTGAGTGGTATAACCGGTTTCGCGAGCAATACAACTTTCATTTCTCGCTAGTTCCTTGGTGAATAGTCGAGGCTGAGAATCACTCCATTAAGGTCAGAGATTAAGTTGTCCACGAGTTGTTATAGTACAACTGGTTGAAGTCCATGTGGTCCTGAACTTTTTAATGGTCCAAAGGAGCTGAATGATTATTTTACCTTCCACAAAATCAATGTCATAGGTGGTTTCTCACAATGGTCTATCACAGGTGGTATGGATTCTGTAGTCAGGGAAATGAGTTTTCATTAGTATATGCAAGGATTGAGAAGGTGACTGTGCGTATCCATTATTTGATTAGAGGACACCAATTGAGGCTTCCCTTGGTTTCTGAACTCGGATCAGTTTTGCTTTATCTTTAGCACTTCATTGCTTTACTACGGATATGTCTCGATGAATCTTTCTTCTCTTTTTTTAGTGCTGAACGTTATTCTTTTTTATTTTTTAGCTGCAAACCTACATGGCATCCTTTAATCTCAATATTTTTAAAGCATGTTGTTCATAATTCTAGTGTGAATGGTTGAACTGGCTTGTTGAGTTACAAAAGTAGGTTCATTTCCTTCATTTAATACAATAAGATTTTGTTCATCTTTTAGGTGTTCATGAATTTATCCTCTATTGTCAATGTATTTACAGCCCAAAAAAATGATTATGAGCAATATAATCCTTGTCTTAAACATATGGCTTTTATAGGGGTTCATAATGTTCAATGAGACGAAACAGTGCTTCATTCTCAACTAATAACTAACTATCGACATGGACTGCACAAATATACGTTTAGAATAATCTATTTTTAAGCATACTGTATGGACATATTTTTCAGAGAATTCTGGAACAAACCATGCATGTAAATGATAAGAAGTTCGAATGCATGCTCTTGGTTTTGACACATGTCTGCAATAAATAATAAAGGCACTTAGAGTGAGGCTTTTTGTTGAGCCGTTACAGAAGTATGGCTCACTGTTTAAGGTTATTTGAGATTTTCTGAGTCTTAATTCAGAGTTAGCTGCTTTTCAGTGTTAAGTGTTGATATAAGAGCAACTAATACTTTTGGTTACTTTTGTTTAGATTTATCTGATATTAGAGCTTTGGCAGCCAAATCAATGAGCATATCTATTTTGGACTGTTTTTTGTCATCACAACTTTTTAAATAAATAAATGTACAAAAGCGTTTTTATATTTATAATGGATAACACAGAAATATACACACTTATTATATTATACATAATGTATTTACTACATATATATTACTTAAAATAAACTGTATTAAGCGCGGTCAGGCGAGGGAAACCTGAAGAATTATGATCTTTTTGAAATAAGTTAAACTTTTTGGAGCAATTCAAAAGTTTAAAATAGTGGGTAAAAGAATACAATAAACCAGGGGTCTCTAACCAATTGTTCGTGGATCAATCAGTATCCAGACACAACAAAAACTAATTTCATGTCATAATTGTGCCCTTGGCATTGCTAATATCCAGATCGTTGTATACCGAAAAAATCAAGAAATTTGAACTGAAATTTGAAGTACTGAATGTTGTTGTTACATCCTAAAATATAATCAATGGATCAAATAACAGAAAAAAATCAAATGTTTGTACCCATGACCTAGTCACGAGTTCCAAACATATTATTTCATCAAATAAATACTAAAACATCGTGTTTTTAGACAAGATTATGTATATAATTTTAGAATTATTTTTTTTAAATATACAAAATCACCTAAAATAGTCAGTCAGTTATTTATTTCAATCCATTTTTTTATATTTTCTATCTTCGATTTTATTGATTAAAAAATATATAGATTTGGTTTTTATTAATAGACAAGAATTTTACTTATAAAGAATAATAAACTTGTGACCATGCCTTAACCAAATAAAAGACCATTGATGAGATTTACTTCATTCAAAAACCATATATGTTAAAATATTAAAATTAACATATATTTCATAGGATTTAGTATCTTATAGTTATTTAATGTATTATTTGTATTCAATCATAGGCTAGGTATTAAATATTTATTTCGGCGAAAGATTTGAATAAATGTAAATTTAAAAAAAAATCAAGTATAAAAAAATGAACAAGTTTAAGGATTCATTTTAGCTGATGTATGCAAAATAAATAGCAAATAACAAGATTTCACATAATGAGGTTTGTATTGAAAAACTCTACATACATAATCAAAATAACTACAAAACAAATTTTCTATTGGTATTACTAACTCAAAGAACTTTTTATACATGAATAGATTTGTGTTAAAATAATCTTTATTAGAAATGAAAGGTTTTCTATACAAATATATATTAGTATGTAGTATTAATAATATAATTGCACTATATTGAATATGAACCAAGGAAAGTTTGTATGCCCGTTTGTCTATTTCTATCATTTTGGAGTGCGTACTTAATATCATTAACTGCCTGAATACTTGATATAAGAAAGGAAAAGTAGGAATGAGCATGTCTAGTTAAGCTAAGGGTGTTGTAAAAGTTTAGAAAAGAAGAGTACATATCTACAGAGGGGGAGTCAAAACATGTAGCTTGACCAAATTTAGAAAACATGATTTTTATAGACTCAAGAAAAAACATACCAAAACCAATTTTTAATACCGGGTGGTCCATTAAAATTTGAACACATTGAATTTTAAACTTCAACAAGATATAATTTATTAATCACCAATAGAATTTCAACAAAATTAATATTTTAAATAGATGTGTGCCTGAGCTCTCTTAACTATTAATGTAGCCGTCCTTAGCGACAATGATAGCTTCCAGGGAGTGGAGGAAGGCCCGGTACCTGCAGCATATGTAGTCATCTGAATAGTATCTCAGTGATACCTTTGAGGGCCTCGGTGTTTAGATAAAGGGCACTGCATACCTTACTCTCGACATGCAACTAAAAGGATTTAGTCTAGAGGAGTTGGAATTACGAATGTAGGGCGACTAAATGTCTCCAAAAAGTGTTCAAAAGAACTCAAACGACTTATTCAAAAGATTCTTGCAACGGAATAGATGGGTTTCTTTCATTATTGGCGTATCATTCCTTACAAGGCTCTTCCCACCGACTTTGTGTCGTGTCCATGGCGTGCCACTCTGTCATGATAGCATCTCTAAGCGAATCTAATTTTGGATTATGGGTGTGGCAGACATTTCTTTCCAAGACACACCAAATCATTTTTTACTTGATCCTTTTGACGGTATGATGTGTAACCCCAAAATATCTTGCTTTGTCCTACAGGACTTTAAGGGATTGGCCTGGTCTGTTTTCTTTTACTCCTCCGGGTCCAATTTGGACCTTTCGATGTACCCACTCTTCCTCTCCGACGTTTTGGACTTGCTGAAGACGTAGACAGTCGTCTTGAAAACGCTCAACCACTTGGAATGCCCTAATGAAAATTCATTGATCATGTTTAAGTGTTATTTTCTCAACTTGTAGGTAAGCTAGAGAGGTCAGGTTTGCTCTGTTTTGTAATTAATTGAATATGCTTTAATATGTCAAAATATGAATTTATTTTAATCAGCACATCCGCAATTATTAAGTGTTCATTTTCAATGGACCACCCGGTATGTTTAAATAATGTGTATAACTATTTCGTTATTAATATGTCATCTTTCATAAGCCTTGATGCGTATGCAAACAGACGGTTATTCTTGATGAAGATACTGTGTCCATGGCGTGCCACTCTGTCATCATGGCATCTCCGAGCGAATCTAAATATGGGTTAAAGGTGTGGCAGACATTTTTCTCTATGACATCCCGAACTGAAAAATCCAGAGGGTTGAGATCAGTGCTAAAGGAGGATCACATAGAGGACGGGCATAAGTCAACAATATTTTTCCTACACATGTGCGTTGTCTTTTTTGTTATGTCTCCGACATTTATACAAATAGAAATATGGAATAAAAACAAAACTCGTTTATCTTTGTTTGAGTTGCCATTTGGTTGTGTATGAAAACAGTTTAAATTATAATAAATGGGTTCAAATCGTAGTTAAACTTTACTGCAAGTTTAAAGTCCCTCTTTGTTTTTCTAAAATGTAAAGTGTGTATGTTTGGTGACGTTATATAACTCCAAGCAATGCTCGTTTACAATCAAATTGATTATCTTGTTTAACGAGAAAATATATCTAAATATATTCTGTACGTGTAAATATTATTATTAGTTTTAAAATAAAGAGTAAGTTTATATTAGTAAATATTAACAAATAATTAAATTTTTGAAAAATATCAAACTATGTAAATAAAGAAAATTAAAAATGAGTAAAAAATTGCCTAAAAAGTATCTGGATTCACATATATGTATATGGTGCAATTTTTTTTTTTAACTTTCTCTCATTTTAACTTAGTACTGAATGTGCGATGCTACGTTTGTTATTTCCAAAACAATGTATAAAAATATAATTCGTGTTTAAACTTTACACTGCTTCTTAATAAGACTAAATATTGTTCAAGCTAAGGAATGCCTTGAAAAGTGTGTTATGGTGACTCCACTGAATAAAGCCAATAAATAAATAAATGATAATTTAAAAAAACCCAATTTTGAATAGAAAAAATATGTTTCTTTGTTAAGCCTGGAACGACACACTAAAAGTTTCAGGATTTTGAACATTTCAACGTATCGGCGAGCAAGGAAAATTATAATTTAAAGTGGTGTCTCTCACAGCAGATATTAAGTCTCTTACGATGACCACTTTTGTATGAGATTCCCTTAGGCGTGTTTATTACGCTCACCCGAATTTCGACAATATTTCCATCCGTAGGAATATTTATATTCAATATTGTTTTGCTTTTTTTCGCGTAGCTTTGTTACAAAAAAAAACTTATTTCTTTGTTATTGGCCAATGATACATTGTGTGAGTTTATAATTAACATTAAATACAATAGAATGAGAAAGGATTTTCTTTTTTTCAAGGAATAAATAACACGGTAATAGTAGAAATTAGAAATAATTTTTAACGGTTAATGGAATACCCACCTGCAATTATGACTCACAATTTGACTTTATGAACCATTATGTGGCTAATTTGATTCATTTTATATACAAGTAATGTTAGTAATCTTGTAGATATGTTTAGAACCATAATTTATTTCGTTAATTAAAGCTATATCACTCTGTAAGGATTTTGATCCATTTGAAGGGAATTTAAAAGCTATTAATCTCCAAATGTAACATAAAAATTTAATTATACATAAATTGTATCGAGACAATTTTGTTTTAATTTTAAAGGGTATAATTAATTACAAAAAAGTAATTTTCATATAAATTGCTCATCAGCTGCGACAGGTGCACAAATCAATGATAAAACTAAGTAATTAAAATATTTGAACGTCAACTTAACTTGTTTGCAGAAAAATTTATTTAAATGTAAAATATTTTTATTAAAGCTGATCCGTGAAAACTATTTTATTTTTTAATCAGTTTGTTACAGCAATTTCATATTAAAGTATAATTATGGGCAGAGTTGCTCAAAATATGATTTTAAATGCTTACGATTTTTGTTCTGTGTCCCTATCCAATTTTCAATGCCGTAGGTTGCGTTGAGGGCGGGAAACACCTTCTTGGCCATAATAATTTTACAATCATCGGCCATTAAGGTATCTTTTATCCACACCGGTGGAAACGCCTTACCGTCTGAACCATTGACACCGGGTATCATGGATTGGCTGGGTGTGTCCAACCCCATGTGAATGTTACTTCGAGAGGGGAATCCTTGGGGACCTTGGCGATGTACTGAAGGCTGCAAGAGTTGCTGACTGGATCGACTGTGAAAATATTTTCATCCAAATAAATGAAGACTTCCCAATTGGGTTTCTTCAATTTATTATGCAGGATTTTAGATAATTTCCGCCTCTTTTTTCTGTGGAAAGCCGTCAACCCCTGAGCTTTTGTTACAGCCCCGGACATGAGGCCCAAATCCTTCTTAACGATGCACTGGAAACCTGTTTCGTGAACCTTAAGGTCCCTGGCCATGTGGTAGATCTTGTCACATAAGTTTGCGTTCATCTATGCCTTCAAACTCCTTATGAGGTTTTCTGTGCCTATCAATTTTGTTTTTCCCGACCTGTGACGATTGACAAAGAGGTTGGTTTCGTTGTAGAGCTTCTTGGTGTTGTATACAGTGGTCCTACTGATCCGGAAGTTAGGTACAGTCATGGACGGATTGCACCGGCTTTTTATGCTTGCAACGATATTTTTGACGGAGTTTTTCCATTTATGTATTTAGAAACTCCTAAAAGACCTACGCCTGATTTAATGTCTTCAAAAAACACCTAAAAGAAAATTTGGTTTTATTAATTCTCCCTTTTTATGAAATTTTCGCAAAATTTAAACGTTCTTATAAAAAGAAAGTGTTCAAGGACTTATGACGTATACTGTATATGAATTGTCCTCATTTAAAATTGGGTATAGATCGATTCTATAGATGACTTAAAAATTGACTTAAGTTGTGTTTTAAAATTGTGAACACACACAAAAACAACATATCAAATTAAATAGGTTGCATAAATCATATTTCATCTCATATATCAGAATTGGCTAGAAAATCGGTGCATAGATTAAGACCGATTAAAATCAGTATACAATTTAAAAATGGAACTTTACTGCTTCTTACCAAATTTCCTTACCTCCATCACATATCGTCACACACTGGAGAACTTTGTTAAAAGCAGTTTATTACTATTTCAATAACTTCAAAGTAATCAAGGAATATTTCAACAGCCTTTATGAAAAAAGATAATCGGCCGATAGAGCTTGGAGATTATAAATTATGTATGTATTGATGAAGAATTATCAATAATTCATAATAAATTCAAGAAGGAAGATTCCTTTTACAGCTAAGCTTGACTATTGTTGAGTATTTACGCGTCGATATCAAGGTAGAGCCATTCAAAAACAACTGCTTGAATGGTATCAAAGGGGAATTTAGCTTCAAATGGTGTGCAAGTCGTTTGTCTAACATCAATTTCTTCGGGTAATGACTTGCTTAAGTTATTATTGGATATTAAAGTATCCTAAAATAAATAAAACAACTACCGTTCCAAATAAGGATTAAATTTGAATAATTATAGGAGAAAAAAATTCTTATTTCTTCTCATAATTAGTATATATATTTCTGTATGCAAATTTTGCATTATATTTCGTATATTCATAATTTACATCTGTCACTAATTATTTGTAGAATCCATTTGTAATATTTAATATGAATAACTTCAATTCCATATCAATTGTTATTATTAATCTGTATGATTTTCTGTCTACATATAGCTCTATGAATATTAAGATTTTTTGTAGTAGTTATTCGCTTGTTTACATGTATTTTTGTTTTATTTTACTTCTTAACTTAATTCAACAAATATACGTTATAATACTTTAATTTCTACGGGTAAAGTAATAATCATAAGCTTTTGAATACTGATCGTAAAACATGTCATGTCAGCGACTTAGAGTAAATATTTGTTAATATATCTATAATACAGAAATATGGAAGTATTTTCATGAGTTTCACGAAGTAAATCAAGTATACCTAAATTTGAAAATTGAAACATTTTTTTGTATGAGCACTCTTTTATTCTTATTTGAAATATAGAAGATTTATATTTCTAGACCAGAATCATATGTATCCTTTAAAATAATAAAATCATATTGAGACTTAAATCAATAGTACCATATGTATCACTCTTACCCTTTCCTTGCGCACGCTCAAATGTCATAACTTAGGTAGAATACTTATTTTTTGTTTTCAAACGGAAACAAATACATTTTTTTTATGCTGGTTGTATGTAAATACCACTATTATATATAAATTGGCAATTTTATTAAAGTATTGGCTATCATATAAAAATACAAATGTAAATCTAGACTTTTAATAAAATATTATCCAGCAATATTATAATACAGTATCGAATAAAATACTATGTTGGATTTGAATATCATTAAATGTATATAGGAAGGTATAATTTATTTTACAGAATAAATTGTGGAGAAGCAATGTGTCATTGATAGTTTGGGTGTACTAAATAGATAAATAGTGAAGCGATACATTTTTGTCTGCTTGAAGGACTGTTTAGTTATTATTTGAAAAGATAATCATTAATTATAAATGATGTTAAAGTATATAATTTTTATTTTTAGAATATTCGAGCTCGAGGTAGGGAAGACAGATTAGTTGAGAATAACAGAAACATGACTTCATTTTTGAGGATCTCAGGTTAAAGTAACCGACAAATTATCCGTATATTGTTGAAATTTTTAATTTTTTTAGATATTTTAATAGACCACTCGCTAATAATAACAAAAATATATGAATAAAAAATATATTGCTTTCAAGTTGTGGGGTTTATTATGTTAATTTTCAAATGAGTGTTTTTTCTCTTTTTTTTTTACATACGAGCAGGCCATATATTTTAGAACTCTAATAATGAACTGATTGCAATGGTAACTTCCTTGAGTTACATATAATGTTTCTTTCATGCAAAAAGGAGTAAGTACTTAAAATATTATCAACTATGTAGCTGATATGATCAAATACATATTCCCAGAGACGTCTAGAATATTTAATGTATGTATATTTTTCATCGTTACGTCCATATTTGAAATTTTTTCCAGCTGCCTCAGGTAAAATTTCATCTTTCATACAATGTATGTATAGCCTATATATATATATATATATACACCTTTTTTAAGTGACATAATTTAATAAGTAAAAAATTGAGTTCTAGATCAATTGAAAGATATACATACATATTTTAGGTTGTATAAAAAGTAATAAAAGTCAATTTATGACCCTTTTTTATGTCCAGGTGGTTCTGTTTGAAATGTTTTTGGTTGATTAAGATTTATATTTCGCATCAAGGAACGATGGGAAGTATTAAAAAATAACAACGTTGTTATCAAAACTGGATATATAAATTGCATTAAGTATTTAAAAAGACTAAGGATTCTTGAACCGAATGATTAAGTCGAGTCTTTCATCTTTGTCAGTGTCTGCTCAATATCAGTCAGCTCTTTATAGTTTCAATTTACATTGTAATGAAGGAACAAATGTACTAGGTTTTGTCTTTTTAGACAAATTTTAGTACTCAGAAATATTAGGAAAACGTGATGGTTGAATAGGGATTCTCAGGATTCATAAATATTCCAACAAATGTTGGTGTTTTTTTTTTTGCTTTTTTATATACAAGAAATGTAATAATAGACGATGTAAATAAATAGCCTGTAACCTATAATATAAGATATTGGTATCTATTTATACATGGATAAACGATAAATACAAGACAAATAAATATACAGGGTGGCGACCCGAAGCAGGCAGAAGAATAACCTAATAATGAAAAACGTGATTATTATGGAAAAAAATAAACTACTCAAAACTAATTTCTGATATGTTTAAATACTATATTTAGCTATGCTTTTATTTAACCTCTTTTTAATAAAATGGGGTTTTCTGCACCCCAATTTTAATAGAATTGCTTTAAATCTGAATTAAATTGATTTTAATGCTGCAACAGCATTAATATGCTCCTGAAACATCTTTCAGAATAAACTCAACTTTTTTTTGTAGCAAAAATGTGTAATTTTTAATCATGGTAAATTTGCTTAATTTGTTCACTTTTAAGTCGTCCATTTGCTTTGTTCATTTTCCCTTTTCAATATTTGCTACAAATGTAATATTAGCTGCTATTCATATATTACTATCAATCTAATACAACTTAATAAGTACATTTTTAGTACCAAAAATTTGTTAAAACTAATAATATTTTAAAGAAGTTTTTATAGATAATGAAATTATAATATTTCAACGTAATAATTACAAAAAATTCCGTCTCTGTATCACGGAATAAAATTCTCTAAATATATAATTTAACATTGAACCCAACTTCATTAATAACGTCTACAAAAGATGTTCAACATAAACATATATCTCCTCCTTTACAAGCAATAATAGCCTCAACACACCGAGGAACAGATTGAGAGCTACTAAAGATGAAGGTAGTCTTCATGACGTACCACACTGTCATGATGGCGGCTCAGAGCAAATCCAAAATTGTTTGAAAGTTTCAGTAGACATTCTTTTCAAAGACATCCAAAACTGCAAGGCCCAGGAGGTTGAGGTCAGGGCTGGAGAAGGATCAAATAGAGGGAGGCTGATAGTCAATCATACTTATGATGGAGAAGTTTTGATCCTTATTGGCTATATGAGAGAGGGAAAACCTTGATGGACATCTTGATTTTGTAGGCAGTCTGAATGGAGATGCAACACGGATTGTACAGGTAAAGGACTGGGCCAAAATACAGTTTAAACTCCACTTGACGCGTTTTTAGGGACCGAGGAACCCTTCTCATATATTTGTTGAAATTTAAAATTTGATTTTTTTTTTCAAAGACAACAGTGCCTAGAGTCTTTTCGGTACTGACTCCGGCACGGAGGAGATGGCACATGCATTACCTTCCATGTTGTTGCTCCAACATTTTGACACTTGGAGTCATGGCATAAAAACAAAACTTATTTAATCTTGTTTCAGCGGTAGTTTGGTTGTGTAATGAAATATCGTAATTAAAAATAACAGCGATTAAATTGTAATTAAATGCCTCTGCAAATTTGGATCTTTACTATGTACATATTTATATCCCCAAAATAAATATTAATAATTGTTAATTTTATAACATTTTTACAAAAATAAAGTTGTTATAAAATAGATGTATACATGTATCTCTAATAGGTTGCCTGTCATAACAAAAGCAATATTGCATCAGTTCTCTCAAATTGAGTGTGGATAACAATAGTACTCACCGACAAACTTAATCAGGTTCTCATAGCAAATCAACTTCATTCACCCTTTGAGTGTGTCTCAAATTACACTGAATGTAGCCAAAATACATAATTTCTGTAAATTAGTGATTAATTTATAGATTTTATTTGAAATAGGCCCTATGGGCCCAAAGTAAGTCTCTTAAATTAAATAGTATGTATACTTATAGCTAAAATTCTTGTATATCTTAACTCATCCAATAAATTGGAATACAAAGCCTATAATTGACCCAAATATTTCAATTAAATATTGGGCTGTAGGTATAGGTATATAAAGCAAAAAGTAAATGGGATTTTTTCCCCTATCCTTGAATTTGTTCAAGATTGTTTTTATGTTGACGCGCAACATATGAATATTTAAACTTATAATATGTCAGTAAAAGGTTTAAGCAATCAACATTTGAATCCTTTACACGAGTTTTTAGTCTGGAAACAAATAAATTAGTCGTCGAAAATATATTTCTCATTCCACAGTGGTAGGTCGAATGGAATTCAATACACATTTAAAAATTATTTTCTATTTGTGTAATAGTAAATGTGAGTATTTTATGTTAGAAATACATAAAAATAATTTTATTCCTCATATGTATATAGATATTTAGGCTTTTTTATAAAAATGCAATTTATAAAGACCCATTTCTGAAGAGCTGTAAAATTGATTTCTTGAAAATATTCTTTTTCGTGAATTTATTTCCTTTAAAATCAGACTACTCTAAAAAGTAGGTGCTTCTCTATAATGTAAGATATAAAATTAATTGAAAATCTTATTAAATTATGGTGATATACACTTAAAGTATATTATCACAGTGTTACCCCACAAGTGCAAAAGTATACAGGTTTGACCAGCAAAACGTGGTCCTTTAATAAACATTAATTTCGTAATTAATATGCTAAGGTTTAGTGTTTATTTTTTGATATTCCAGTTCAGCCATCCTATGTGCATAAACAAACCGTAATCAACATTTCGTCATCTCATTATCATGTGTGAAAAAAATATAAAAGGAAGCACATCTCAGATCTCCTAGATTTTGAGCTTGAGTCAACGAGGAGTATGGACACTATAAAGTGCTCCAAAAACCTGGTATTCAATGTGCCGCAGATAAAGAATTATGTAGAATACCCCTCTAGGAAAGCAGGAAGTGGATGGTACAATTTTAAGAGGGATACTGAATTCTAGTCCAGCTTGGATGAAAGGATCATGAAGGATTCCACCAAATTGATTCATCGCCTCGCAAACTACTTCTTTGTGTCTGTTAGGACCTGCTAGTGCTGTGAAGGGGGCTTGGGATTGTCTTCCTACACGACGACCTTATGCTACCTTCTGACAGAGGTTATGACAGCCGGTAGACTCGAGAGGGAAAAAGATGTGGACCACTTCCTCGTCTGATTTGAACCTGCTGGACTTTGCTATGTGGGACACTTTGGAGATAGAAAACAACAAAAATAAATTCGCAAATGTGAACTCACTGAAGATTGCCATAGTGGCTGCGTAGGATATCTGGTCAAAGGAGTTTACATCAGCTTCTGCAAGTCCTTACAGCGGACTTGTAAAGGCTGTGATTGATACTAACGGTAGACATATTGAGGGACCAAGTTTGCGAGGGCCCTGTTCACAAGTTTTGTAAATGTTTTTATTATTATTGAAGTGATCTAAAAGCAACTTCTCTAGTCCACATTTTCTTGCCAACTCTACACAGTATATTTCATTGACAATTGCGGATTTGTCTGTATTTTTTTTCACAAATCCGCATTATGAACATTGATTAGTTGAGTTCGAATGTGCTATTCTTAAGTTGTGAACAATCCCCAATAATGACAAATACATTTTTAGAAAGGGTTGGCGAAAATATATATGACTTTGACTTTTTTTTTTTGAAAAAAAGTGGCTGCACGACAAAATTTAATCAATTTCAAGTTAAAATATTTTCAATCCAAAAATAAAATAAAGTTTTTTTTATATTATTGTATAGAAAATAAGCTAAATATTAAACATAAGGTTATATAAATAGTATACATATTTTTCAAACCTATGATTAATTTAATTCTTTAAAATATTTAATTGTTTCTTTTGATGCAGAAACAGCAAAGATGACATCAATTTGAATGAAAAATATTTTATCCTATATGAAATGCTTATGTTGAAATAATGGTTTTTTAAATACTATATTTAAGTTAAAACAAAATAAAAACATTAGACATATTTTAAATCTATGCAATAACTCTTATATAACTTATAATACAATATATAA
This sequence comes from Lepeophtheirus salmonis, assembly GCF_016086655.4. Taxonomy (NCBI): domain Eukaryota; kingdom Metazoa; phylum Arthropoda; class Copepoda; order Siphonostomatoida; family Caligidae; genus Lepeophtheirus; species Lepeophtheirus salmonis. Next base: position 17,508,632 of record NC_052132.2, read on the forward strand.
TAACTTGTACATAATCTTTGGACTCTTTCATAAACAGATATTACAAAAAAATTATGTTGTCTGTTTAGTAATCTGTAAGTCTCTCCCTTTTAGAGTTATTTAAGCCCTGGTTCATTAACATCATAATCATATTGTTCTTTAATAAATCCTTCTCTACAATTAATGAGATTAAACATGGTTAAATGAGGTCATGCGTTCGTCCCTAGTATTTAAACAGTTTATAAAAACCCTTTACATTTTGTTTGATATAAAGAGTAAACGGGGCCACAAAATAATGTAAACATTGTCATTGATGGCTTCTATGTTAGTTAAGTTGCTCATTAATATCCACATTTGTTCAAATACATCATTCTTTTCTGTTTATTATGCTAGATATAATCCTTTTTTCATATTCTGTAGGGGGGGATTCGAGTTATAACAATATAGTTTGGAATGTAGAATATTGAGTCAAGTTTTTGAGCATGGAGTTGAGTCGAGCTATTGTAAAGGCATACGTCAAGGAAAATTATTTTCTTCTTTAATTGATAAAATCCATATACAAACAATTTGCGCATACAGGGAGCGGGGACGCCTACTTTAAACCATGATAACTTGAAGACGACATTATCAAATAAAAAACCGGTTACCAAATAGGAAAGCTATTCTTGTCAGCTGACGATACGTAGTTCAGTTAGCATCATGCCGTCATCATATGAGGAGATAAAGAGCTATAAATGGAACAAGGAGCTTTCGAGGTCCGCCATAGTCATGGCATTGGTTAATAATGGAGGTGAAATCTCCAATTCAACGATTGCTTCAACCTTAGGAGTGAATTTACGGACTGTTCAGCGTATCCGTAAGAAGGTAGGGGACACCTGGGATGTTGATGCCACCATAAAGAGGGCACTCAAGTCATAGTGTTCGGGGTGGTCAGCAGTGAAGGTCATGTTATGCCTCCCCACATGTTTGAAACGGGTCTAAAGGTCAATTGAGAGGTCTACCTGGATGTTATGGAGAAGGTGGTTCTGCCCTAGATCCTAGGGGTGGCCGGAGACAGGCCCTGGGTGTGGCAACAGGACTCAGCACCCTGCCATGTGTCCAAAATCTCCATGCAGTGGTTAACCGAGAACTGTTATGACGTCGTAACCAAGGATTTGTGGTCTCCTAGCTCTCCCGACCTTAATCCTTTGGACTATTTTGTCTGGGGCTATGTCGAGAGACATACCAACAGACATCCCCATAGCACCAAGGCCAGCCTGATGGACTCCATCAAGGAGGTATTCGGCAACATGGACAATGAGATGGTCAGAAGAGCCTGGGCCGGTTGAGAGGCCGTATTGAGGCCGTTATTGATGCCAACGGTGATTATATCGAATGAATGGCTACTCTATACCTATATGCTCGTCATAGTTTTGATTTTCAATAAAAAATGTATATTTTGTGTTATTTTTTGTAGAAAAATATTTCGGCGACAATTTAATCCCTGCTCCCTGTACATTGATAAAATCCATATACAATGCACTTTTTTGTCATTTTGTCAAACGGTCACTTTGCTGAATGACCATTTCGCTGAACGAACGCTTTGCCGAAAAATAATAATAAATATACTTGATGATGATTCATATTTCTTATAATATGTAACTATGATTAGTATTGTGTCGGTTATCATTCCTAAGACTAATATAGTTGAGTCTTTGATAACGTCACTCAACTTAATATTTTTTAAACAGTTCTAGTACTGATAGTTTGAAGTACCGACAGTCTTATGAACCGGTCCTAAGGACTGATAGAACCGTTTTTAAGATTAGACTGGATTGAACTGAATAAATATGGACTGACACAACACAAATTATGATTTCTCTTCATGTTTCACAAATTTTTTATAGATAAATGTATAATTATTTATGAACGTATTGCAATGATAAACTGATTACAAATTAAAATTGATTCATTTCATTATGAGGATGCCTTAGCACATTTGGTTCAAACTGCTATTAGAACAACATCCTGACAATCGCCCAGAAAAATGAAAATTAAAAAAATATATATAAAGAAGAAAAGGAGTCGATAAATCAATTTAATGGACAATGTTAATATCATATGGGTTGAAGCTCCTATGTACCTGGTCAAGTCCTGATTGACACTTATCTATCCCGAGGTTGTCATTTACTATAGTTAATATTGAATATATTTATAATTTTTGTTCGGCAAAGTTTCTGTTCGGCAATAAGGTTTCCGGCAAAGTGTCCTAGAATTGATAAAACCCAAGTTCAACAATTAAGTCAGTCTGGATACATCAATAAGTCAGCCAAAAAACTAGGCGTCATTTAGACAAAAGATAAAATCTACCCCTAAATTATGAATACAAGATTTATAACTGAATTACGCAATAAAAATGTAAAAACAGTCGAAGATGAAATTAATTCATACTTGAATAATATTTCAATTTTTTATCATCAGAGCTCGAATGTAGTGTAATTATTTAAATCAAATTTTGGGGAAGTTGAAGTAATTTCCCTGAAAATTGTCGACTTTATTCAAGTCGAGTTTTTTTTTTTTTTTTATTCAAATAATATTCGAATGCAACACTAGTATTGAGTGTATCTGTCCCTCTCTAAGATTTATTTAGAAAGGCTTTATGTAAAAGGATAAAGTAATCAATCTGTATTTAATTATCATACTCAAACCTACTCACAAATGGGTAAATAAGTTATCCTTCCAACTCAAATAGTATGCATTAGTTTGGGATGGGAGTATTACTCGAACTCAAAAATCTCTAGTTTACTAAAGCCAAACTTTATACAAAAGTTAATCGAACTTGCCTAAATTTTAATTTTTGGAAATTATGACTTTATTTGAATCTTTAAAAAAGTGTAAAGTGAGTAAATTAAAAGGAATGGTTTGATTTATAAATATCATAACTTCGTTTAGATAGAGAAAATAAAATTATTTTATCCAACATTATCTTCTCTAATAAATTAAATAAGTGTTCAAAAATACTAATTAAATGTAATTATGATTTTTAATAATCACTAGTATTTCAAATTCTATGACTTAAACATTTTATACTTTATAGAAATTTATGTTTCTAAGTTTCCTATCATAAAATTGCATTATTTAAGATAAAAAAAAATAGTTCCTTTTTTTTTTATTTTGTTTTTTTTTATAACAAAATAAAAAAAAAAACAACTAGTTTTGTTTAGCTATTTTAATAATATTTTATAAATAATTGCCCATAATTGCATTGGCTTACGATCACGAATAAAATATTCATCAAAATGCTAATTTTTCATTTTTAAGAACTCATAACTCAGAGTTAGATTGAGTTACGGATCAAATATTTTATTTATGAGTATGACTATACAGAAAAGTCAGTAGGATTTTTTTTAGGCGGAAAGGGACTGTACAATTCATAAATCTGGATAAGAGAGAGATTTAGTCTAATGATTGAGACCAAAAAATCGTTCCACGCATTGAAAACGACTAAATTTCATAACTTGCAGTGCGTACATCACTACGTAGTGTATTTTTCTGTTAGTTGTCGAGGTTTCTGTTTCTCTCCCCTTATCAGTGTTCTGAACGCTGATTGGTTAAATTGAGTATGGTGATTATAGTGATAATGAGTGGGGGCTTAATTTAAAAAAAAAAATAATGTTAAAATGTTTGTGGCAGTCCTAAATTATCTTTTTTAAAAGAAATCCTCTTAAAAAAAATCCACAATTTTTTCATACAAATGTTTGGGCAAAAAAGACAACGATATATATATTTTTTTTTAGTGGGGGGATGGCACATACCAATTTTTTTTCAAACCCGTTCCCTCGTGCAATTTTGTGTAGAATAACTCTTATGCTGATTTCTTTTAAAAATTAGAGTTGATATTAAAAAGAGGAGAATTTCTCAAAAACTCGAATTCAATTTTTTTGACTCAAGCCAACACTAGTATTCATTATTACCATCAATAACCTACTCCCTACTTCCAAGTATGTAGTGATACTCTCTCTACCTCAATCATCACAATAAACAGCATTATAAGATCTCCAATCTACACAATGAATCCCTTTAGTTAGATGAAGAGAATAAAAAAAGTAATGATAAACAAAACAGAAATAAATAACTTATAATACAAAATCCATTAAAGAGGAGAATGAGAAAGAGAGATGAACATTTACTATCTTATTATTGAATCTCTTAACCCGAATGACCCAAAAGACTTATTTACAACTCCCCCCTCCCCTCGATGGTATGTTGTTATTAGTGTTGAGACTCGTTCCAAGACCGAAAAGACAACAGTTCAGACTACGAAGCACGTCGTTACCATTCTTGGATCACACAAGCTTTCCTAAGAGAAACAAATTTTTAAAAAAAAAAACACTATGTCATTTTGCTTTTAACTATTTCGGCTTAAAAAAATTAGCTCAGATATATTTCATTTAATCAAGCAAACTTTTTATTCGAAAAGAAACATAAAAAATGGTCCAAAATCAGTTGGCTTTAGCCAATTCCTCTCAACTATAGAATGATTATTCAATAATTGTTGACAACATAACAAGAGTGCATTTGAGTTCAACTAATCAACGTTCACACTAATTAGGGGAAAATTGGCAGAGATAGCAATAAAGACAACTCAAAACAAATTTTTGAAATTCAGCAACATAGCTTTAAAATTAAAACTTCTGAATCCCTTTACAGATGGATAATCTGCCTTAAAAAAGTCCTTTCCAAATGGCTATAGAGGTTACAATAACCCCATATGAAGATTGAAATTTTACAAACATAACTTTTTCATTAAAATACAACAGAAGATTGAATTAACAGGTCACCCAAAAAATGGGACACCCCAGTACACACTCTAAAATAAAAATTTAATCTTTTTTGTGACCTTTTACCTTTAATATGAGCTTAAACCTATACTTGTTAAACTTTAAATATTATATAATTATTGGTTTAGGTTTAAATTATTCAATAATCACACATTTGCAAGTTTCTTATTGTTTGAAAATAGATGAATAACACGCATTCATGGCTGAAAAAAAGTAATTTTTTGGATAAGGAGGGCTTTGAGGGCTGATTTTTTTTAAATACTAACAAGCTACGCAGTCTAAAGAAAAGTTGAGCTAAAATTAAATTTGCTTATTTTTATACTTTAGCAGCCCAATACAAACATGGAGTTCTTGGTGTTGTACGCAATCCGGATGGTCCCTATAGCCTTTTTGCCACTGACACTGTCGCAGAGGAGATCAAACACACGTTGTCTTTTTTGTAGCTGTACCGACATTTATACACTTAAAGACATGAGATACAAATAATTATTTTTGTTTCATTGTCTTTTGGTTGCATAATGAAACCTCATAATTAAAATCTACTCGCAGTTTTGGGTCTCCCTTATTTTACTGAGGTGGAATGAAGTATTTACTCAAGCTTTTTTATACCTATAAATTAATTACACAGGCATTTTCAACTGACTGTTTTATTTTCTTGTCAGCAAAAGCATTTTTACACAACATTGATTCAAGAATGTTTGCTCTGAGTCTTCCAAATGAATGTCCAGGAGCAGTGACGCAAAGTGATGACGATTTTTACTCGACGGAAACGCTGCAAAGGATATCATCCGCGTCAAAAAGTACTCCCGAAATACAACGTTGTGGAACAACTGCAAGGCAGTAGGGACATCAAGCATGCTCTGTGAAGTCCCTAGAAGCCAAAAAGGTCAATCCAAAAAGTTACCCTGAGCGTTTTCCGCCGTCTGTTGACGCCAGGGACTCAATAATAAAGACTACTGGTGGCCATATCAAGTAGAATGTGTTTAGAAGTGGTCCTCCAAATTATTATTGATAAAAAACCTCTGGTCAATTATGAAAAAAATTAAAAATAATATGGAACCCTATAGTTTTGTGTAAATGCTTCTGCCCAGATCTGTATATTTGTGTGATAAGGCAGCTATCTAGAATGAATTTGTCTTTGAGACCGGTCCAGACATAACTTATTTTTAGGATCAAACTTTTTGATATACTAAAATTCATAACTCTCTCAAACTGGCGTAGGGGGTTCAAACCGAATCCCAACATTAGTGAATATTTTAGTGTGTCTCAAAATTCTAATACCCATTGATTCTTATTTGTTCCAATAGAACACACAGAGTACATAGACACACTCATCGGACGTGCAATCAAATTGAAAAATGTGCTGTACTTAGTCGATGACTATGAAGGTTGTTCCATGAGCTCTATCTTCCTTACATTTTTTTATTATTCAAGATATTTATATTTATGTACTTACGTACCTATGAGTAGCAATGGTACAAAGGTATAGCAACAATAATTGAGTATTGTTCTTTATATGTACGTATTATGATTATTAGGTTTTGTTTTGTATTGTTTTGACTTTAAATAGGTATCATCATCAGGCATTGTGTTATACTTAGGAAAATATAAGCATGCAAGTAAACTTTATATTTTAAAGTTGCTAGTAAAAACAAAGTAACAAAAGATTTTACGTTGCATAACTATGAACTTCCTCACATACAAAGCCCAAAATATCCTAATTACTTCATTGCATATATGTGGCCCGTCAACACAAAATTAAGCTAAAATAATGTTTCTCAAAACTTTGCGTAGGTTGCATTCGCATTCTGCTACAGGCTATCATCTATTTCTTTGGCCCATCAACCCTTTGTGTCAGCTGCGAATTGTACTTAAAGTAGCTTACATTCATTATTTGAAAATGAATTCTTCTTCTAATAGATCTGAACCAACATAACATATTTAATGGTTACATATGAGATCTGTCAACATAAAAGGAAGCTAGAATGATTTTTTTAAGTGTTTCTTTAGTTGATCAGATGGAGCTTCACTGATAAAGGTTAAGTAAAAATTATTATTATTATTTATTTACTCCATCTCACCTCGAAATCTTATTTGAAGTCCGTTTACATTGTGTATCTTTTCTTCTCTAGGAACTACCAGGGTGCAAACTTACGCACATTGTATTCAAGTCTATAAATTTTTTATAGCGCGTTGTCCAGTAATGTGATTTTACTATATCTCTAGTTTGTATTATATTTGTTTTCTTCGACGAATAATCGTTTATTTTTGTCAATAAAACGCATTGGCCCTTGACAAGTCCCGCAAATAGCCTTTAAAGTAACCAAAAATTCATTTCTCGACATAGATTTCTTCTTCAAATAGGTATAAAGTAATTTAATGAATTAATGATTATGTATAAGTGCCCTCGACATAAAAAAAGTTAAAAGGATTTTTTTGAGTATGGAATGTATTTGTAGTTTTCTACAAGTTATGATTTATTTCTAATAGTAAAACGTATTAGCCCTTTGTGAGTGCCGAAATGGCCCTTAAAAAAGTCGCAATTGATCATCCACAATAAAATAAATGAGAAGTTTAAAGCTTTAATTATTTAATTTGTTTATTTATTTGGGTAAATATAAGTCTAATATATCAAATGAAAGTTATGAACTATACCTCAAGTTTATCAGCATAATAGCCCAAAAATTTAAATAAAAAGCCTAGAAGAGACTCCAATATGTCTATGAAGAATTGGGTTGCACATATATCTATTTGTGTTAAAAAATAAATTTGGATTTTCCCTTAATATTCCCCAAGACAAGAATGAGAAATAACTTTTTTTCTTCTTAATTTGAACAGATTGATGCCAATTCGTCTCTTAAATCAAATTAAGGTTTCATTCTATAACTAAAATTCTTGGGTATCTTAACTCATTCCACAAATTTAGGATTAAAAGTGGAGTATTTCCTGTTTAAGTCCAACAAGGACTAACACATAGAACTCTCAAATAAATCCTCCGTTTTACTTTCTGTCATACATGAGCACAAACTCTCGTGATTAAACTGTATGCTTATATATTATCTCCTCAAGAATAAAGGAAACTTGACAGTTTGATTGAAGAATGTTTGAGAGTACAACTAGCTGTTGTATGAAGGAAGTAAATACAATATACACTTTGTATCAGGCAATGACATAGGCAGGAATTATTTCGTTATCGATTCTTAATTCTATAATGGGTTTGACTAGGAATAAGACCTATAACTTCCAAGAAACTCATTAAATGGTTACTCTCTGTATTTCACGATCACATGTGCAGAGTACCAGTGATTATACTTTAATCTTCTTTCTTCCTAAATCAAATAACAGTGATGATAAATTTGGAGGGGAAAAAAAATAATGCTTAAAGTGCCAACAAAAATAAATCTTGCAATTATCTTAGCAGTCATCAAACTTAATTAAATTAACGGCAAGCAGTTGAAAGATGAAGGAAATATACAAAAGTACTACTCTGTCTTAAGGATGGACAAAGGTACGAATTGGTCCCTTTTCTATCCTGAATTATACTCTGAGTCCCATTGGGAGATATACTATATAACTCCCCCACTAATCATTAGTGTCTCTCTGCACCATTCATGTGCACACACACTCGTGATTATACTTTTTTTTGTATATGTTCCCTCCTCAAAAATGAAATAATAGTAATAAGAGCTTTAAAAAATGGAAAAATAATTATAGTAGCTGTAGAAAATGAAAAAACAGCAATAGCAGCTTTATTAAAAAAATGATAACAGCTTTTAAAAAATGATAACAGCTTTTAAAAATAATGATAACAGCTTTTAAAAATAATGATAACAGCTTTTAAAATAATAATAACAGCTTTTAAAAATAATAATAACAGCTTTTAAAAATAATGATAACAGTTTTAAAAATGAAAGAATAATGATAATAACTTTAGACAATAAAGAAATAATAATAACAGCTTTCATAACAAAAGAATGTTGATGACAGCTTCAAAAATCAATGAATAACTATTATAGCTTTAAAAAAAAAATTATTATAGCTTTAGAAAAAAAATGATAACAGCTTAAAAAAAACTCTGTTTAGATGATTAATGAGCACCCACTTGCAGTTAAACTTAGTACAACGATGTTATCTCCTAAATAATAATAATAATGATTACAGCATTAGAAAATAGATACACACTCTTCAGATTACCAACAACAACCACAAAACTTGCCCGCTAAAAAATGCTAGTGTTTTGCAGCCCTACGTATCGTCCATCTATGTATGTTCACCAGCAAATAGTTACTTACATTTAAATTATATATATATTTACATTTATGTATGTACAAAAGTTTGTCCATTAAATATTCTATATATTGTAGTTGTAGAAAGTCTCATAAACATACGGATTGGCCGTAGTCAAACATACATCCATATATAATTTCAAGGGACAGAAGTTTTTAATTCAAACTAACTCATTATGAACAATGTAAAAATGTATTAAAAATCCGGAAAACTAACTATATTTTAATTTTACTTATAAACTAAAAGAAGAAAAAGAAAGAAGAAATTACCTCATTTATATTTTATTAAACTTTTTTTTTCTTACATTTTCTTCCTCTATCTAAAGGAAGTAATTCTACCGGTTGTCTTTATATTCACCAGATACATATACAAGGTTGATCTTATCTAGTAGTATAGTTTTAATTTTTCAAGAATTTAAAGTAGAGGTTTTGTGAGGCTTTTTGATAACAAATAGTGATAGGCACAATTTTGATTCCCTATGTGAGCCCTTTGCTCTAATAGTTGCCTCAATACAAGATCCTTCATACCTTGCAAACCTTGACTATGTAGTCAGACTCGAGCTTCGTCTCTTCGTCTTCTGGAAAGAATCCTCTAGAGACTGAACAAACCTGAGATGATTTGCACACACCATCTCCCCCAGACACGTTTAGATGGAGTAGTCCAAGGATTTCGTGTCTAGAAAGGAGGGAGGCCCCATGTTGAGGTCCAAAAAGTACATAAAGTTGTCTCCTAGAAAGTCCAGGATCCAAGGGTACCCTCAAGTACACCGCACTAATCCAAGGTCTTGGAACTATTCTTTGATAATAAATGGTACCTTGGATGTATGTTATTATTTGACAGTGATATCGAAAGATCCATGGGTACCCTCAAATACCCCACGCAACTTGAGGGCTCGGAATTATTTTTGAGTATTATAGGGGTTCTATGGATGAATTGGCAGAGGTTTTTTTGCAATCCCACTCTACGTCCGGGCCAATCTGAGGACTGAGGGTATTCAACCATAATTTAAGAGAGTCTAAACTATTTATCCCCCTCCTCACCAATCCTCGTAATCAATTTCTTAGAAGATTGGATTGATTTTAAAAATGTATCTTTGTCATAAATAAAATTGAGTGAATTTATAAATTGCTATGATTCATCATGAGGTATGAACAAAATAATTTTCTCCCAGGCAATTTTCCTAACTGGCAATTTTCTCCAGGACAATCTTCCACGGGTAATTTTCCAAGTAACGGCTAGAAAGTAAAATACTTTAGTATTATACGTTCTTGTAAAAAATGATAACCTGCACCCAGTAAATAAATAGCTGTAATAATGGCTGAATAAGGTTGAATCATTATCATTGAAGATTATTCAAATCTTAGGTACTGATGGCTTACAAAATCTAATATTACATCATTTATCTTCAAGGTATGGCTAAAAACTTATTTTGCAGATGTTTTTTTTCTTGAATGTATTAAAAACTTTACATTTTATGAAACTGATGAGCCTATTTTCCATATTCATTAAAATTAATGTTGGCATTAATTTATGACTTGAAGAAGTAGGATTTGTTCAAGGCACATGAATTTCCTTTCAAGAAAGTAAGAGCTATAATAATTGTGAGAAATTTACACATTACCTTTAATGAGTTACGTTGATATTTTCACATTTCAAGAGGACTAAATAAATTTACTATAAATTTTAGCCACAAAATTCCCCAAACGGTCTTAAAGGTAGAAAAAGTCTTCTTGATGTAAGCTTAATCAATTAAGTGCAAGGCTGCAATGATGGAAGACTTTAGGTCATCCAATTTCTTTTGGGAAATTCGACAGACATTCGTTTCCATATGCTGTACCCCAAATGGGTTTAGCTCTGATGGTGAGGATGGAGCCATATGGATGCAGGCCAGAAATCAAATAAATTGGACAGGGTCAAACTTTGGACTTAAAGCATTCAAGTCAACCTAAATGCCTCATAAATGTTCCTCACTAGATTAACAGTATCGCTAGAGCACCCCAGCTGGTTGTTAATGTTTCTTGGGCGTTATTCCAGGCAGATCAAAATCAAGACGTATTTTCATTTTGTTTGTTCCACGATTTAAATCAAAAGAAAATGTTCAAAAGATTATTCACAAGGTTAAATCATAAATTATAAAACCTCAGTAGAAATTTCAAAAACTAAACAGGTCCAAATAAAACATAGCACACCCGGGAGTGGACGAATAGGAGTCCATAGCCCTGGTTGAAAGGGTTACAAAAATCTTACTTTCTGGGATATAACTCTGGGCATATGAGTGTATGGAATGAAATTGTTACAAAATAATTTTATTTCACACATTGCTTCAGTATTAGAAATTTAGTTTCTTGAATATCCGACAACAAACTAACGCGTGTAATATATGTTTTATGTACTTAATTAACTTGATTTCTTGTCAGGGAAAACCAAAATTGAATTCGTGAGATTTGGTTTCATAATTTAATCTCTAATTATAAGGGTAATAATCATTATTTATTACATTTTATCTTTTATTTATACTTCATTGTATACAAGTCCCGACACTTATACCAAAATGTATCTCCACCCAAATCATTGTTTTTATCGTTCTTTGCTTATGAATGTACAGTGTACAATCAGATATACAGGCTGCTTAATTGAAAACTAGACATTTTGAAAAAAGTAATTTTAACACGATTTATTCTGGAAACTAAGGGAACTACATTAACTCAACTGTGTATAGATGCTGGCACATGTGTTGTTTGTTCTAATCTTCAATAGAGCAGCCATCTCGATGCGCCTCTGGAAGCAATGATAGGTGGTAGTAATATAATTTAGATTGGAGTAACAATACTCATCCACAGAAGTCTTGAGAGCTTCGATATTCGGTGTGTTTGTCTGGCAGACCCTGGCCTCACCAGGAGAGCAGAAGGAAAAGTCGAGCAGGTTAACATTTTGTGAGTATATATTGTTGGTGTATATTTGACATTGTTAGTCTCCAAAAAAACCTGGTGTAACTTTTTCTGTGTATGCTGATGCATCCGTTATTTTTTCAATAAGTTTAATTTTTAAATTTTATTTCAAAAAATTTGTTTTTCTGTAAATATCTATAGCTTACTCGTCTAACTTTTTCTGTGTATACAGGTGCACCATCTTGTTGCACTAACACATTCCCGTTCGATAATTTCTTCCTGATCAAGAGGATAAACTTACTCCTCAACATGTCAATTTATTCAGTACGTCTAAAAGGGGTGGTATGGAGGAGCTATAGCAACCCCCCACCCAAAAGTAAGGAATTTTTCCTTTTTACTATATCTTTTTTTCTCGTTTTACGGTCAAATTATGAAGCAGAACAAAAAAATTAAGATTTGAATCTTTTTTCCAAAAAAAATATATTTTTTTATTTTTTGTGAATAAGTATGGACTTTTTTTTTCAAAAAAATTTAACATTTTAAGTCTAATTTTGGGAATTTTTTTCCGAAAAATTTGATTGTTTGTGAGAAGCTATGGATTTAAAAAAAAATCCCCAAAAATTTAACATTTTTTTTTTTTCCAAAAATTTAATTTTCTGTAAATAGCTATTGATTTTTGAAATTTTTTTCCTAAAAGTTTAATTTTCGAAATTAAATTTTTGTATTTTAAAAAATTTATTTAAATTTAAAGTATTTTTAAAAATTTATTTAAAGTTTAAAATTAAATTTTTGTATTTTTAAAAAATTTATTTAAAGTTTAAAATTAAATTTTTGTATTTTTAAAAATTTATTTTTTAAAAAAATTTATTTAAAGTTTAAAATTAAATTTTTGATTTTTTTTTCGGAATTTTTTTTTTTTCTGTGAATTACTATTGATTTTTAATTTTTTTTGCAAAAAAATTAAGAACCCAACAGAACATCCCTGAGTGGAGTACAGCCTATATCTTGTATTGAACCAGATTAGTGGCATTGGCAGTCCGTTGGATCCAAGAATCCCAAACTCATCAGCTATGCTGGATTCTTAGTGGCCATTAAAGTGTGGTCCTCCTCATCCACTGGGCGAAATATAAGGTGACTGTCGTTCCTGCGGCTGTGCATTAACGGCTTTCTTGACACTATAAATAGTCAGCCTGCTTCCATTTTCAAGCTTCGTATATCTGTTGATTTGTGGTCTGGGTAATGTAGAGTAGTAATCTTGAGTGTTTTGTTTCTTTGTAAGGCCATTTTTCGATAAATAAAGTTTTTTAATTATTTTTAGGGGATGCCAAAACATGCGGCTTGTCAGCTCATGGTAGGAATTGACTAATTTTCTTTTTTACAGGTGTACAATTTTTAACTTCGTATCGAGATTGCACTTTCCAAAATGGTTTAAGTAAATCAAAAAAATAATCTATTCAATTCATTTCATATAAAAAGTATTTACTTTTTCAATAACAAATACAATTATTATTGGGAAATCTCTAAATGATTAAAAAGATGGATTGGCTAGAAGTAATTTATATTAATTGGTGAATCGATTATTTAAGTGATCTTCCTATCTCGTGCATGCTTTTACGCCCTTTTTTCTTTTCTATCTAAGTTGGGAAATTAAAAGGGAAAATAAATTAAATATCTAGCTTCAGGGGAAATTACATAAAACCAAATAAAAAGTGCATTTTTAGGTCTTGAAGATAAAAAAATAAGAAGAGAAGAAATTACCTTATCTTAATGACAATATCGTAAGATGAATATATATATTTTATGTAAACAAAGACTTTTTTCATTCTATCTCTCAATTTTCCATCAAACTGTTAACTGTGCTTTAAAACATCTGGACGTAATTATTTAACACTTTAATAAACTGGCTTTGAGTAAAGATAAGGGCGTTTAAATACCTAATATAATTAAACACAAAGTATCATACAAAATAGAATAATCAATACATCATCCACGTAAAATAGAGTTAATTCCATAAGAATAAAAATTTGATTTTTCTATAAAGCTCCCCTAACTTCTTCCTCAATTTCTACTCATCTCATTTGTTTTAAATAAGATCTGTTTTCTATACAAAAATGTTAATTGTTCACGGGATATGGAGGGAGGAGACAAAGGGGGTGGAGAAATACACACGAAAGAGGAAGAGTGATGAATTAGCTTTAAGGCACTTTAATCTAAACATTGGTGGTCGTTAACATCTTCACGCATAATTTCACATACAAGTAAGTCATGCTTTGTAGTTAGATATATAAATCTAACATATTAAAATTACAATATATATTAGTCAATATTACCGGTGGTGCATTGAAGTATGAACACTTATTAAGTCAATCAGGGGCTGGAGGAGTTAAAAAGAAGAGCCAAGACAAATCCCCTCAATTCCAAGAGGACCCATCCAAGAGATCTCAAATTTCACACAAGTCTGTACACAAACTATCAAAAATGTGCGTAGAATGATATTTGTTGGAGTGGGGATGCATCTTTTGACACCAGCAAAGAAAGATACCCCTTTTGTTGAATTTTGAGGGGTCTGCAGTATTCGTTTTCCAAAGACCGAGGCCCTCAAAGCCACTGTCAGTCAGCATTGGGACACCATGACAGAGGACTACATAGGTAGCAGGTGCCAGGCCTTCTCCTGCGGTCTGAAAGCCATAATTGCCGCAAAGGGTGGCTACATTAATGATTAAGAGAGATAAGATACATATTTTAGTTGAATGTATGTCCGCTAATAAAACTGCATAGCCAGGCTATATAAAGCATAAATTAAATAACTCGAAATAAAATATTTAAGATATGTACATCCTGGTCTAATCATAAAATTAATTTAGTTTAAATTATATTATTAATTAATAAATGATTTCTTGTTGAAGTTTGAAGCTCAAAGTTTTTCGGATTTTAGTGAACAACTCGGTAGTTTCAAATAAAAGTCATCAAGTTCTAGTCTTTGAGCATTGAATCAAGAGAAATAAAAGTATTATTTCATTAGATTAATAAAATACAACGTGTGCAGACTTTGTTTAATATCGAACTTTGAACCCATACAAGAGCTACACACGCGCAGGTAGGATGTTAATTGTTGTTATGGTGGCTAACTAGAAGTGTTTAACGTCACTTAAAAAAAGTAGCATCAATACTAGTTTGAGTTGAGTAGAGTCTTTTAAAGAATCTTTTGATGAGTTCGATTTATTTTCAGAAAACTGTCCATTTTAGTAATGTTGTGTATTTTTTTTAGTTGCAGTAACACTCAAATCTAACACCATGGATTACTAATTTTATCTGTTTTATTAATTATCCACAATTTATAGTCTATAAAATAAATGAATACATATTTTTGTCAAACAACATAAATGCAAAAATAATAACTATTTCTTTATGATGGAATTAAAAATTGTAAATTCGTCAAAAAAAAAAAAAAAATTATGTAAATGATAATATAACTCTATACTACACTCTGAGAACATCGTGACTAGACAACAATTTATCTTTACCTCAAGGGATTATTAGAACGAGGAAAAAAACAAAAATTCATAAATGAAGAAACTGCACATTGTTTCGTAATACTCAAGGTTGGTAAACCGAGGATATAGATTCCATGATGATTACAAAAAATAATGTTGGATTCGAACTAAAACTATCA
The DNA here is from genome assembly GCF_016086655.4 of Lepeophtheirus salmonis. Classification (NCBI taxonomy): domain Eukaryota; kingdom Metazoa; phylum Arthropoda; class Copepoda; order Siphonostomatoida; family Caligidae; genus Lepeophtheirus; species Lepeophtheirus salmonis. The sequence continues at coordinate 17,524,279 of NC_052132.2, forward strand.
AGTTCGAGTTTTTGAGCATTGAGTTATGTCTAATCAGACGAAGAAAAATATTTATTTTAATTTCATTCATTAAATTTAATTTTAACAATTTGTTCAAAAGTTATGGTTGATTTTGTAAATAAACGTTTTTACGATCTTGACCTTTGACCTTTTTGTAATACTATGAATGTAAATAATCTTCATAAAAAGTTTTAAAAAAAAATGTCTGAAAATTTTTCCGTAATCCCTTTTGCAAACATACCAACAAAGACAAACACATAACCTACCATCATTTTCGTTTGCAGATTTAATTACTACGTAAGTATATAGAAACAACTGGAGTGGATACTCATTCATACTCCAATATTTCGAATTTACTTCATTTGGGCTCAAGTTTTGCTGAGTTAACAAATAACTAAATAACAAAAACGTTAATTTTATGGAATCAAGGAAGGACAACTCAAAACCATCCTGTGATATGTTTAAAGTCTATATTTAAATATATTTATTATGCAGTATATCCTCCTTTATATGCAATAGCAGCTTCGAGAGGCTGACAAAGAGACAGCTAGCTTATTTTGACGATGAAGGCCGTGTCCATGGCGTAGAACGTTGTTGCGATGGCAGCTCGGTGCAATAAAATTTTTATTACAGTTGTGGCAGACATTCGAAAACGCCTCATAAATGGAAATCCATTGGGTTGAGGTCCAGGTTAGAGGAGAGCCAAACGCAGTAAAACCATAGTCAGATATACTACTGCTCCAGAAGTGTCGGTTCTTTTTGTCATTATGAAGTTGTAATTAACTTTTGGAAGCAGTCCGGCTAGAAACACTAATAGAATTTACGTGCTTTTTAGTACTGACATCGAAGCAGAGAAGATTGTACGTGCATTGCTGTTTTTAGTTGTTCCAACATTTTGACACTTAGAGACATGGGATAAAAAAGCCTTGTTTATTATTATTTTAGCTGTTGTTTGCTTACGTAATGAAACTTACTTATTAAAATAACGGGAATAAAATTGTATTTACATGCAACTACAAATTTTGGGTTCCCTTTGTTTACATATAATCCATTAAATATCTTTGGAAATTTGATTCAAAGTATGAAAAGTATCTACAACTTAAAAAATGAATACATAATACGTTAAATATCTAATTTAATTCTTGAATCCATCTTATTGTATTGATTTGAGACAAAGATACGTAGTACATAAATAAGGAATACGCCATTGACAATGAATAAAACCTCTTTGTATTTTATCAAAGTACTCTATCTATGACAAAAGAGAGAGAGGCAAGTTTGGGTGATAAATGAGGTTAATAAAATGAGATTCTAAACCGATATCTTGGCAGCATAGTATTTTTAGATACCTACTACATATATATTTTGACTTGTAATTGATATACAGAAATATTTCAGTAGAAAATTTATCTCAAAATATTTATGAAGCGCTTATTTTGAATACATTATGATCTGTAATTATCCATTTGATTGTGTGCTAGAGTTATTAAAATAATGTTGTTATAAAAATATATTCACCTTGACTACGATATATCAAACTGTATAAGTCTTTTTCTCTATTAAAAAATGAAATAAGATAATTTTTTTATCTTTGGAGAAAATTTAGTATTAGCGAACACACATAATTTATTGGATAAAAGTTATATTAACGTATGCATTTAAATACTTAAAATACCAAAAGTATAAAAGCCCAATTTAAGACCCTGAATTTCTTTTTAAATGAAATTAAATCATATATTAAATTAGTGTAGTTAAATGACACAGAAGCCAGAAGAAATCATATTATTGGACCCCTATTTAAAAAAAAGTTATTTCAATTCTGTTACTTTTCATTTTAATGGATCATGATATTCCTAATCATCTGACATAAGTCAAATAATTTGTATTCATTACGTAGCTATTTAAAGCCACATAAATGAAATATCTAAAATAGTTTATACAAAAATATTTTAAATAATTATTCGAATAAATTCATAGACATTCTTTCAAAACTCTTGATACATCATGAAGCAGGGAAATATGTACTTGACTTATAAGAGATACACGTACAGAATTTGGCATAAATTATACATAAATCCTACAGTTGATTTATTGCTTGATTTAAAAATATTTTTGCCGAACTCTTTCAATGAATATATTGTAGTAATAATATATTAAAGATTCAAACATATGATGAAAAAAGTGCTACACTTCTTATTAAAATAATTGTAGGAGTGAAAAAAATATGACTTGGATATTTGAAGACTTAAAAATGTTCAGAAGAAGAGCAGCTTAGACGTCATGACGTTTTATTTGATTAGCTACAAGCATCTACGAGAAAAATGAAGTTAACAGAAACCCCACTTCGTATCAAGCAAGGAAATAGGCAGGAAAGAAAACTCACAAATTCGATTTTCAGTTCTACTCCGAGGCCAAAAAGGACTTACTCTTAGAATACTCCATCTTTCGTATACAAAGGTGATTATATTTAGAAGTTTGCTCCTCAAAAATGAAAGAATAATATAGATAATAGAAAGATTGTAATGTTGTGAAAACGTCTATTCTTTTATAAATATATTTTTTTTTAAGTAGGTGGAAATTCATCATAGAAGTACATATATTAACACTAGGATGACTTATTGAAAAATGAACCAAAAAGACAGAGAACCATAACACCATCAGTTTTTGTTTTCTAATCTTAAATTTGTAATTTTTTTTGCCCATCCCTTTGTATTTCATATAAATGGAAAGCTACTTATGTTTGAATTCACCTTGTACTGATTATTTAAGTAAATATTTAAAATTATTCAGGGAGAAAAAAAGTAACAAAAAGTTGAAACTTCTGGTCAAAAAACAAAACAAAAGAATGAAGGGGAACGTATTTTTTTTCCAAGTTCCTTGTTAGAATTGTAGCAATATATTATTACTATTATTCTTTGAACTGGAGTATTGATAAGCTTACATAAGTGAATGTGTGATATCAAACAAACCCTTAGCACATACATTGTAGGTATATTATTCAAATCAATGGTTCCATGTGCTAGTAGATTTATAATTTTTTGTTCGCTGTAGATTACAATATTGCAAGGAATTTGGGATTTGATCTTTATGACCATAATTCATGAGGAACAAAAATGAATTTTTGGTTGTTGAATGGTTACTTATGTCTAATCGACTATGTATTCTAAGAAACTAAAATCTTGAATATTTGTAATTTATTATATATATATTTGTATGGATGAAAAAAAGAAAAATAAATGTATCCAATAGACATGAAACCATGTGATGGTAAAAGAGTATGTTTTGAATAATATCAAACTTATGTCAACGCTGAATAGTTTTTGCAAAATTATGTATTCTTGTATAAGGTATTGCTAGTTTTTATAATTACTCCATATATGTTGTTTAATATATGTGTCCTGTCAACACAAAACAAAGCTAGATTGATTTTTCGATCATGTATTCTTTGACAAATTATGGTCAATTTTTATCCATCGATTACTCTCATTAACCCTCCAAAGTGCAGCTATTGCAATCAAAGTAGCCAAATTGGCACAATAACAGAATTTTGCATTGATAAATTTTAATTAAAAGATCATATCGGGGTCAATATAAGTCTTTTAAATCAAATAAAAATTTTAAATTATAGTTCAAATTATTGGAAATTTTAACTCATCCCACAAATTTGAGCACAAAGCCTTAAATTAATTTTAATAGGCCCAGGAAACATTGGACTGTATCTTTAAATAAAGTATTAAAAAATTAGATTTAATTCCTTTTTTTGATTTTTGTTTAAGATTGTTTTTATGATAGTGCACTAGACATATATTCAATAAAAATCCCACCTATATGATAGATTTAAATTTACATATTTTTCCTTATTTATGAAGGTGTTAAGATCAACAAGAATATATCTTTGGACTTCCTTAAGACTGGGGTACTACAATAGATCCAGAAATAGATTTCCGGCACGCAAAATCGTTTTTCTACAAAATAGAGCACCTGCCCTTACTCCCAAAAGTGTCTGACATTTTTGGCCACCTACTTTCCCCGATAAAAACCATTGAATTATATCATGTGCAATAAATTAGTAATAAGATAAAATACAATTTTTTAGGCTAGAAATTTGGAAGGTTATGTTATTTGAGGGACCATATTTATAAGGTAGTTATATTGCAAGTATTGGTATGCGTCTGTACCCTGGTATCCTTATAGTTCTGGTATACTTAGAGGTATAAAAAATATGAACTCGAACTATTTAAAAAATAAAAAATACACCAACAAATAAACGTGGTAACTATAAAAAGTTGAAGAATCTTTGGGAGTACATTGGCTGAATTACTCCAATTTCGATTCTTCATATGACCAATTCGAAGAAAATGGACTGGCTAATAAATAAAGAGGATTCATCTCACTATATATATGTAAGTGACTTTTTATTTATGGTGGAAGTTTAGTATTATGAGGAAGACGTCATCTGCTATCAAAATATATTGCCTAGAGATGTCCTTGTTTTGAAGAGCAAGTTTGGACTATTGAATATGAACGCTATTCATTGTGTGTTTTGTTTTTTTACCCTGGATGAGTTAAATAAATTGAATATATGATTGACTAGAGCAATAACCTAAAAGGAACAAAGAAATTAACCCTCTATTGAATGACTAACTCGTCAATACTGTAACTGTCTTCTCTGTTTGAACTTTTCTCGTTCCACATCTTTGTCTATTAACAGCTAATATTTAGATTAAAATATTTCACAGCTTATCGTTTCAGTATATATTTATTTATCTATTTTTTTCCTCCTCATAAATAAAATAATAATGATACTTAAGAAAATAAGTACACTGTTCATGTTACAATTACAAAAGTATCGTCCTGGTTTTAAATTATATTTTGTACAACTCTAGGGTTACTGAAAAACATTAGTATATACATTTAAAATTATTTGAATAAATGCAAAACATAATTATTTAATATATATTTTATATTCAATCTACACCTGCAAAATAATCAATTATTATATTATAGTAATATATATGTAAAATGATTAATGGTGCCTATTTTTTATTATGGATCTAAAAATTGTTACTTAACCCCGCTGTATGAACTTGCAATTTTTTGTTTTTTTATAACAGAGTTAAAAATTCAATAACCTATTTATGAAGTTTAAATTTTTTGTGTTGTAAATGATTGCTATAATTCACCAATAGTTATTTATTCGAGGTTGAATATTCTTTTTGTTAATCATGTATGGATAATTTTTAATATCATTAAGGACTATTGAACATATTATGATTAGCCTTTAACATTTCATTGAAACTTTTTTTTTAATTTAGTATATAATATATTATGATTATTTTATTCAGTGAAATTCAATACTTTATTGTGAAACTCTTATTTAATGTGTTATTTGAGATGCAAGTTGATGTAGGTCAAAGAAATGAAACAGAGAAGGACATTTTAGGATTTTTTCTAAAGCATAAAGAATATATGTATATACCTACTCTAATCTGTTCTATCCTTGAATTAAAATATCTTCTAAGCCTTTAATTTTTATAATTTAAAAGGTGAAGATCGTTTTATTGATCAGAATGAGGTCATTTATATTTTTTTTTTTCGGAGTTGCCCCTTGTTAAAAACCTTGAATTAAAGATGTGCATTTTTTTTCAGATATATTTTGACATTAATTTTGAACTCGACTTCTTTAACAAATTGGATTTATCTTTATGATAAAAGAAGAAACAGAAAACATCTTGGAAGTGACTAAACTATAAAAATATATATGATATTTAGAAGTATTTTGGATTGCAAGAGTGGAATTATTGTTCCAGATGTAGCACAACATTTAAAAGTAATGTATTTTTTATTGGACCTACTAACATTTACATTATTTTCCTATATCTCGGCTGGCTGAGGATCAGAGGAGACGGCACCATACTTCTGTTTGTTATGTGCCAATGATAACATTCTTATACGTGTTATCAATTGCACTAAAACATTTTAAAAAAAAGATGGGCCTGCTCATTTATTTTAGGATGTCAAAACATATTGAATCTCTGCCTGAAGGGTAACAAGAGTTTTTGAAATTTTGTGGGTATTGTAATAAAATAATCACACATCATTATAGAGTGTATATTGCTAAGGGTGTCTACAAGGGGTGACGGGGGGAGGGGAAAAAGAGTTTTTTTTCATACTTTTCTTTCATAAAAAGTTTTTTCCAGTAAAACCCCAGAGACGCCCCTAATTACACATATTCATTCAGCACTTCTGACATTAAATTGCATGAATAATTTTTGGAGAGAAAACATTTATGTAGAAAGTAACATAATTTCCATAGGATTATGAATGCCCCAGAGTAACACTGGGGATTAGTTGGGGTGTTATAGGTGTCATTCTTCCTTGAGCTTTTGAGCTTTGGGTAGAATTGAGTATCGATATTGGAGTAATTCCTTTTCTAAATACGAAGTTGAATTTATTTTTATTGTATTCCTGTTGCAGTTGCTTGTAGCTAGTCCAATCAAACGTCATAACGACTAGGTTATTCTTCTTCCAAACATTATCCCAATCGTATGCCTTACTTTCAACTTCTTTTTTCCCAGTATAATAGTAAGTAATATTTTATACCCCTCTACCTATCTCTATATATGTTCCTTGTTCATCAGGGCTTTACGGATCATTTTTCTTGAACTCACACCATATGGACTTCGAATTAGATTCATAGTAAAATTCGTGTTATTTTCTTCCTCTCACAACTGTTATCCGATGATCTCATAAAATATCATTAGGTAGCTAAACTGCTCTCTTCCCAAAAAAATTCCTTCAGTTAATATGTCAATTTGTTTTGTTTTTTAAATATAGTATTTGTATGATTTCGTACGTCATATATATGTACACCTTATAATAGAGGGGGCTCAAAACTAGGTGTAGAAATTAATTACAATTTTTTCCCCGTTATTTTAAACAACAATGTTTCATAAGACAAACAAATAACAGCTGAAACAAAAACACAAGTTGTATTTTTATGTCATGTCTATTTGTAAAATTGTCGGAGCAACATGCAAAAAAATAACACATATGCGATTTCCTTCGCACCGGTGTTAGTCCCAAGAAGGATTCAAAGACCCTTGGCATCTACAACAATATGATGAACTTCTAGCCTACCTCCATGCGGCCCTCCTCTTCCTGTGACCAAATTCCCTGGACTTGACAGCTTTAGGCGTTTTGGAAAAGAACATCTCCCACATCTACCATTCAAATTTGAATTCCCTCATATGTGACATCCTGACAACGGTCTTCATTGTCAAGAAATACCGATCTTTTCACCGGCGTGTCGAAACTATTATCTTCTGTGACATACTGAATAAAAAAAATATATAGCTTAATATAGTATCATAAATTTGTTTTGAGTTACCTTTACTTGATTCAATAGAAATCAGGGTTTTTCGTAGTTGGGTAATTCTTCTGCAAGTTTTGGATCACCACTCTATTCTAATGAACCTGTTTCTGTTATAATAATAAAGTATGTCATGCAGTTTTTATTCATTCAATTACTTTTTGTATTGACACAAATACCTAGATATATCTCGCAGAGTCTATTCATTGGATTACTAGGTAAATTTATCTTTTTTACTAATTATGTACATTAAGAACAAAAAAGAAACTCAACCATATTGCAGTAATATATAAATAAATATATACAATACCTATATTGTATATATAAATATACTCATAGATAGATTTAACGTACATCCTTTATCTATATTCTATGCCAAGATTATTGCTTAAAAGAAGAAGAAAAAACTAATAGTAGCGCTTGTCATAATAATTTTCATCTATTTTCTGGCAGTATTCTCTTGCTTTGTATGCTTGAATTATATTATGATTATTTTTGTGCATTCAAGTTGGCAATATTTTAATGTGTAGACATTTTTCTACATACTGCTACAATAAACAAATGAAGTTAAGAACAAAGTGACTGTCAAACTCACAATTATATAAATTTCTGACAGAAAATATTTCCTCCCCTATTCCGTTAAAAAAGTTAAACATAAATATAAGTTCCACTTTAAAAAAATGCATCCATTTCATTTCTTCATATATGTACATATTTTGTGGGTGAATATTTTCAAATAACTATTTAACTAACGTGATAGTCAAAGATGAAAATAATATTATCCAGCGACTCTTGTTTAAAAAAAAATAAAGAAACTGCAAATGAATTGGGTTACCTTCACAATTTGAAGAATATGTTCTAGGAAAGCAGCTTAGCTATAATGACGTTTCATTCAATTGGATTCAAAAAGCTTTGATATGAAGGAAGTGAACAAAAACCCCGCTTCATGTCTAAGAAATTGGTAGAAATTACACATATGTTGATCCCCAATTTTCTCAGAGTCCATCTTGGACTTATACTTACAACTTATTACCGTTATATCTCCGTCGTCCATGTGCAAGCCTATTCATTGTTACTCATTATAATTTTTACATTGTGATCTAAATCGTGTATATTTTTATCCAGTCTGGGTTTTTTTTTAAAAGTGGTAATCTGAAGAATGAAATAACGCTAATGAATTATATTGTTTGACTTTGATTAGAATTGAGAATCGACAACGGAGTAATTCTTGCGAGTGACATTGTATATTTTCCTCGCCCACTCATCCCTTGTCACAACTGATTGTAGTTAATCTCCTTCAATACATTCTTCAAATAGTCGAGGTTGCTATGTTGATTTAAAGTTTCTTTTCTTCATGTCATTATACACACGAACTTTCATCACTATTTATAAGTGTAATAGGGTTTCCCTCAAAATTGAAAAATAATGATAACAATTTTAGAAAATAAAATTACATGTATTTATTTAGCAACTACAAAACGCCATTTTTGTATTATTTTCATCTATGAGGATAACAGCTTTAAATAATCAAAAAAAATATTTAGATTACCAACAACAACAAAACGTACATGCTTATAAATGCTGAAGATATTTATACCTACAATCCCTACATATATATACTGGGTGCAGTTTTACAATTAAGAATTTTTTTAAACCGGTTTTCCTTGGGAAACCATAGTCGTACAGCTTTAAGAACCAGTTTATCAAACGCAATAGACAATTTTGTATAAGTTCTGTTTTCAAAGAGTTGAAAATGTCCTCCGAGTCAGACCTTGGTGCAGCGATCATTTACGCCCTCCCTTCAGGTTGTGCACCTAAAGAGATCGTCGACTTTCTCAAGTTGTCCTCTGCCACCATGTACAAAGTTGCAAAGGAGTTCAAGGAATCTGGAGGGAGAGGAACACCAGCAAGGAAGAAGGCAGATCGACCTGGGTACTAAATTGGCTTTTGTACAATTTGGAGATGTTCTGGTCTAAGGAAATGTGGCCCCTAGCTCTCCGGACTGCAATCCTATGGACTATTTCGAGTGGGGAGTCGTGGAGAGGGAGTCCAACAAGCGTGCTCAGAACAATTTGGATTCTCTGAGAGCCTCCATTATTGAGGCTGTGAACAATATTAATAAAGATCACCTGACCAAGGCGTACAGCAGGTTCTGCACCAGGTTGAAGGCCATGGTTTAAGCTGAAGGTGGTTGGATTAAATGAATTGGTTCTTAGAGGGTTGCCTACGTTTGTATATAAATGGATTTGTAAATATCTCTATTAATTTAAGAAATAAAAAGGCTTATGTCATGGTCTCGAAAATTTTTAATTGTAAAACTGCACCCTATATACATATACAGGGTGCGTGGACAAAATCTGCCGCTTCAAAAAAACAACAACTACTAGCTTATTTTATAATATTTATTGATAAAATAAAAACAAATATCTTTATTAGGATATAGAGCAGCTATCTATGCAATGTAGCCGCCGTCTGCGGCCAATACCTGCTCAATGCGGCTACGAAACCGAGAAGATGCATTTTGGATCTGCGCTGCTTCTATCTCACTAAATTTCTTCTTGATGCAGGTGATGAGAGACTACTTGGTGTTAAAGGAGGAGCGGTTGGTCATGTTCTTCACGTAGGACCAGACAAAGTAGTCCAACGGGTTCCAATCTGGTGATGAGGGAGCCAAGAGGAGAAGGGTACGAACTCAAAAGCATTGCTTTTCAGCAATTCTTGCGTCGCTTAGCTTTGTGGGCCTGAGCCGAGTCCTGCTGCCACATCCACGGCCTGTCGCTGACAAAAGACTTGGTGTCTCGAAGATGTGGGGCGACATGACATGCCCCTCACTTGACACGACCCAAAGACCATGCCAGTGGCTGGAAACTTGGTCTTCATGACCCTGGAAACGTCTTTGTTGGTCACGGCAGTCCAGCGATGGTTCTTGTGGATTTGATCCTAAACAAAATTCTTCTCATCAGAGAAGAACCAGAGCATGTTTGGCGACTTTGGGTTCTTCAAGATGTTCAGCAGCCTGAAGCTTTTGAGCAGCTGCAACCCTTGAGTCTTTTCAGTCAGAAGTTGGGCTGTTTGACGCCTGTACGACCTGCACCTTCAGTCCTCCTTCACTCAAGCCCTCACATCCACTCGGCCTCGCCCAGGTCCCACACTATGGCTCTCATAGAACGCTGGGTGTTCTCGTCGATGATGTCCCTCACCTTTTTGATGAAGGTGAAGTCCCGGACAATCCTGGTGCTCTTCTCCTCCTTCTTCTTCCTCTCAACAACGTACATCGGATCCGATGACTCCTCCAGCTGCTTCCTGAGACTTCTGACTGTTCTAACCGGCATTGACAGAAGGCCAGAGATGTCAGCATTGCTTAATTTCATGTGATCACTAAGCATAATCAGAATAGCAGCGCACCTACGATCTCTCTCATTGAACATAATGACTTTTCTTGGGCACTTAAAATGATGCTATCGCTATAAGTGCAAAAAAATAACAGAAGCCTATGATCCGGAAAAAAAATTAACACAAAAAACAGACGGATCAGACATCAGCTGATGGAGTAATGTTGTCTTTAACATACGACAGATTTTGTCCACGTACCCTGTATAGATAGATCAGGGATGGACAACCCAAAGCTCGGGAGCCGTATGCAGCTCTTTTATCATGATGTTGCAGCGCTAGGAAGTGGTTAAAAAACCATTAATATTTCAGTTTATTAATTTATTGCTTTGTTTTTGTAATTCAGATGTAGTCTCTGATGTAGTCAGAGGACAGCTAACAGCTTTTTGTTTGCTACAGTTATAATTATAATTTAAATGCAGCTTTTTTTATTTATTTCAACGAAATCATTAACTTATTAGTTTTGTACGGGGTTTAAGAATATATCATAGAGTTAAAAGTTTTTTTTCGGTGGTAAACGGATAAAATTGGCTCTTTAATAATAAAAGATTGTAAATACCTATATAGATGTATGACCATAAATAATCTTGTGAGATTAACAACCTTTTCTTATTTATCACTAATTTTCTTGAGTTTGGGTTCTGGAGTCTTTTTTGAGATACAATTCAATTTATAATAACAAATATAAAACAAAGGAACCAATGCATCATCCTCAGAATGGACGTAACAATATTCAATTTTCTTTTAATGCCCATAGGGCACGTGTAAATAAAAAATTATGTATTATCTGTAAGGGGTGTGACTCACTGTCGCTTGGGCCGATATATGAATGTATTGAGTAAGTGCGCCTATATGGCTAAACTTACGTCAACTGTCGTATGACGCCGATGTATTCTTTAGCCATTAATAAATAATAACTATAAGTAATTTTCTAAAGGCTGATTTACATAAAATTACATGGGCGTTCACAGGAGTTTTGTTAGAATGGAGACTTTTGACATAAATTTTATTATTTAAAAAAAATAGCAATATGCATTCCTGAAAATATAACATCAAACAATTACGACAAATAAATATTAAAATTTCTTAAAACTCTTTTTTAAATACTCCTTAGGTAATTTGAAAGTTGTTGGGAGGTACCGGATTTCCTCTACTGCATAATTCCATGACTGATTTAAGCATTTTGATTGCAAGAGAAACATAGCAGAAGCTGCTAATAAGATACATCTCAACTCATCATCCCAAATAAGGTGATATGAAGGTATTGGCTTGCACCTGGGCGTTCCACTAAAATTTGAACAGTTACTAATTAATTAATTAATGATGGCTTAGTGATTTCAATTCATGTATGTTTCGATATATATTAAAGCATAAAAAATTAGTTACGACAGAAAACAAACTTTAGCTCTCTAGTTTTTGTACAAGTCGAGAAAGTTATACTGGAACGTGATCGACAAGTTTCCATAAGCGCACTCCAATCTGTACGGTGTCTCCAGGACCATCGTGTACGCCGTCAGCAAGTTCTAAACTATAGAAAGGAAGCAGGGCTCTCTGAAAAAGGCCAAACTGGATCTTGAGGAGTTTAAGAAAACAGTTCAGGCCAATCCCACAAGTCCATGAGGTCTCGAGCAAGCTATTTTGTGGCTACACACTAGACTGTTCAGAGCACTATCAAAAAAGTGGATGAAAAGAGCCTTGTGAAGGTAGAGAAGCCACTTTTGACACCACCATTAAAGAAACCTATCTTCTCCGTTGCAAGACTCTTTTGAATGAGTCTTTTGAACTATTTTATGACACTTTTGACCCTCCTACAGCCCAGGTGTAATCCACCTCTACTTCACCTTTGGGGTACATGTCTAGGGGAAGTACTGCAGTAACCCTCATCCAAACATTGGAGGCCCTCAAATCCACTGTCATCTAGCACTGGGACTCAATGACAGAGGACTACCCCCGTCGAGGGTACCAGGCTTGCTACAACTAACTGTAAAGCCATCGTTGTTGTTAAGTGTTGTTACATTAATGATAAAGAGAGCTTTGGCACACATCTATTTAAGTATTAATTTTATTGAATTCATATTGTGAATCAATAAATTATATCTGACTGAAGTTTAAAAGTCACAGTGTTAAGATTTTAATGGACCACTCGCTATTAAGGCTTTACAATTAAGAGTTTTAAAAGTGTAGGGCCCTAGTTAGAGATAAAGTTTTATTCTTTGAAATTTCAAAAATAAATTGATCTTCCCAATTCAATATTCCCCTTTTAGGTTGATGGATATTAACAAAATAATTAAGAATTTTGATGACATAGCTGTCTACTAAAATATGAAGAGTATTTTTATAAAGTTTTCCACAGCCCTTACTATATTTAATACAACACTGTAGAGATTTGTAACTGGTGGGTAAATTTTCAGCTATTTTAGCCTGTTCTTACTTCCTACTCATTGGAAGTCACATACGTTTACTAAGCATCTCACAGAGTCCATTATGAGCTTCATGAAAGTGAAGGGGCCATGTTAATGAGCCACGTGTATGGCATTATATACTACTTTGAAAAATGGACAAATAAAAACATTATTCAATCATCGTTGAGAAGTTATTTTGAGTTAAAATCAGGAATTGTTAACATATTCTGTCTGATTGTATCATCTTCTAAAATTGAGGATCATTTAATTTTTATGGAAAAACTTTTTTATATATATTCTGTAGAATTACGTGTAATATCATTGAGTTACTTCTAAAAGTAGGGATACTCATTAAAATTAAAATTATTCTACGAACTAACGTCCATATTCCTTAAATGAAATAAGTAATTTTGTGGGTTAGATTGGTCCTTATCATAAGGTATTTAGTTATTTTAATAAGGACAATTTTGTTTCTTTGCTCATCAATTTGAGGTTTGTGTGATCATTAGGCCACTTTTTTATGACATATTGTCACTTCGTGTACTTTTTAAATGCTAATTTCGTATGAATGAGTCAGTACTCCAGTACCACTCTACATAGTACAATTATGTCTTATTTTATACACAATACTTTTTTATGTCAATCTTTTGTCTATATCTCTGTTTCTCAATTTTTAAACAGTCTAAGCTTATTTATAGCGATAAAAATACTTCCAGACGCACTCTATACAAAATAGATCAAATATTTTCTTATAAAATATGGGCCAACCGTTATTATTAACTAATCTCTATTATGCAAACTTTTAGGGGTAAAATCTTTTTCTTTTACAATTTTCTGATAAACAATGCTGTAAAAACACATAAGTAGCTGTCAATTGCTAGGAAATACATTGTCCTTGTCGCCAACATGAGCATACAGTACCACAAGAAGAATTAATTTGCAGCACTCCTTTGCACGAGTTTGTTCCAGAAGGTCATCTAGAAGGGTTATTAAGAAAAATTATTTACAATATCTCTATTCCATTGAAGGTCGAGGTGGGCCTAAGACAATCTCAAGGAGCAGGAAAATAAACCCTTCGTGTTCGTCAACCACCTGAAGTAGGTCTCCAAGAAAAGCCAAATTCCTCACATACTGATATAGCCAGGACAACAAACAAGTCCCCATCAGCGGTATCCAGAGCCTGTGAAGTGTGCAAAAAAGATACTGAACAAACTGAAATTAACCTTGGGAGTAGTTGTGATAGTTTCTGATGAGAAAACCTTTACTTTTGATCATGTCTTTAACTGGTGGAATGATCGAGTAGTGACATTTGGGGATGTAGCAAACCACCAAACACCAAGCTTCAGTGATGATGTTTTCTTTTAGGCCTGGTTGCAACCAACAGGAAGTTCATGAACCATGTGTCAAACCTATCTTTGACTATTCTCCCTGTTTGTTCCGAAATGATGGAGCACCTACCTACACCGCTAGAAACTCCGAGAGTGGCTTCAGGCCAACATGCACTTCTGCCCGTCGCAGAGACTAGATCTCAGTCATCTACCTATTCCATCTATGCACTATCCACACGGGTAGTCGAAGTCCAAGAGAGCCAAGTACGTCCATAGGGTCTGGAGAAGCTTCCACCACCACCAAGAGCTCACCATCAATTCTTACTAATACATGTTCTTTGGGTTTTAATTAATAGATAATAACCTTGTTCCCTTATTCCCCTCGGATCCTGGTATTGTCTACATTACTTTGTTTATTAAAATGGGTAAAATAATAACAGTTGGCCCTCTCGATATTTGAGAAATACTACGGAATGCACCTAAATGGAATTGTGAGGTGTACACTTTGTGAACCAGTGGTCTTATTTATATGTACAACAAGATACATAAATGAATGTGGTCTCTGTATATAAATATTTATCAACTAGACGATGAAAATAGATAAATCCAATTATTTTAATACTTATTTGTCAATAAAATATAATTTATTTATATAAAGTTAAATTCTATTTCTTTGAAAAAAATATATTTATAGAAAGATAAATCTTTAAAGTTGGTAGTATAATAGGATAATTTATCATTCAACAAAATAATTTATATCCTTGCAAAATGTACTTGGATAGAGAGTACAGTGTAATTGTGCTTCTGTAAGCATAATATGTACACTATCCATTGTGGATTCAAATTATGTATCAGGTATAGAAAAGCAAAAATCAGGGACGTCTGGAGGTTAATATTCTTGGAGAGGCTTGGTTTTTGGAATATTTTTGGAAAATAAAAAATTTTGAATAATTTTTTTTTTTCATTAATCAATAGTTCTTCACAGAAAATTATATTTTTTGGGAAAAACAATAGAAAAATTACTTTTTTTTAAAAATAAATTCCTAAATTTAAATATTAATCTTTATGCAAAACAATTTCAAAAGTTTACAGCTTTTTTTTTTTCAAAAAAATTGAAATATTAAATTGTTTGGGATTTTTTTTCTAAAATCCATAACTATTCACACAAAACAAAATTTTTTGGGAATTTTTTTTAAATATTATATGTTTTGCTCTGGTGCATAATTTGCCCGAATGATGGAAACCATTTTCTGTAAAAATCAAAAATTACTTAATTTCAGCGAAGGAACTAAACCCCTCCATCCACCATTGTGGACGCCCCTAAACACTAATCACTAATACTTTTCCAAAATATCTTTTTATCTTTTTGATGATCATTTTTTTTTTTTTGGGGGAGGATTCATAATACGATAACTCAATTTGAAAAATTACGAGGAGATTTGACAAGACGAATCCGGATATTACAAATGTCGTCGTTGACATTTTTTTCATTATTTTATATACATATAATTTATTTAATCATTGATTATATTTTTGTAATATGAATTCTAAATGAAGAAACACACCATTTAAGGAGTATTGAAAGATAATTAAAAGACCTTGAGGACTCGGAAAAATTATCATAACCACAAATCTATTCATAAATATGGATCAATTTCTATTCATTGCGTGACATATGCAGTTCCTAAAGATAATCACAAGGAATGAGGAATAAATACAAGGAAGAGACAGTTCTGTGTGGTGAATTAATATTCACATCCATTATGATTTGTTTGTAACTTTTCAAGGATATTATAATATTAAAATATGCAGTTACTATGATATTTCCTCAAAATTATCAAAAGAGAACGTTTAGTAGTCACAGCCTTGACGTAATTTCAGTGCATGCAATTCATTATTAAGTCAAACACTTTTAATTGATCTCCAATTTGCTATACCTACTTAAAATTCTAACAATTACTTTCATATCAATGACAATTCTATGCTGATGATAGTTTTGGATAATGGATTACCACTTTAATTCTCTGATATGGTCTTAATTAACAAGGTAAAAGAATTAATAGATATTGACATTGAATTTACATTCATACAAATAATAATTAAAACGTAATGTTTGAAAGATCCGAAACCTGAAATGAGATATTTTGAAATATATCAAATTGAATACGATTATTTTAATAGTTAATATTTGAATTATGAACACTTAACTTTAAAGGTTGAATGTATTGAGTGTACCTTCTATCAACAAGCAAAACAATTTTTCAAATTATATTTTACCCAAACAAATTATTTTTTGTGCCTAGGTAAATACTTGAAATAATTGATTTTAGAATGAAGTATTTGTAATTAAATGTTTTTATATATTGTTCGGAGCTCAAGTATTTACACAAAATGAAATTCGATAATTTGATTAATTTAGAACTGAAATATATATTATTGTTGAAATATGTGACAGTTTTTAGGATCCCAATTTTATTTCATTTTCTTTATTAAGTATGTTAATAAACGTACTAAGATTCTACAGATACTAAGACTTAAATCAACTTCATGAAGAACAAAAAAATGTATAAAGTATACTGAACATTTTTAAAAATTTAATTATACCTTGTAATATTAACAATTATTTCTCAAAATGTCCTCTCTCTGCAGCAACCATGGCTTCCAATATGGACCCCAAAGGCTTTGCACATCTTGATGACGTCGTCATTGAACAAATCCACTCACACCTTTCCAACGGAGACTTTCATTGAATCAACATTGCAGTTGGACACATTGCCACCCTTACTCTTCAAGAAGCCCCATACTCCATAGTCCAGTGGCGAGCAGTACGGTGGTGAGGGGGCCACACGTTTTGAAGGCAAATTTTGGTAAGGGTTTCCTTGCACCAACCTTAAGTCGTTATTGGCTTATAAAGGGTGATTCAAAACGAGCGGTTTTTTCCAATAGGGATTTTTTGTCAGGCACACGCAAGTTCTGTCAAATTCATACGTCATTTTTACTCAGTATTGTTTTACAATTCTTCATGGAAAGATATACGCCACAACAACGTGTACAAATATTTTCAATTGTACTATGAAAATCAGCGTTCTGTGAAAGAAGTTTTTCGCGAATTACGCCCAACTTATGGTCCACATAATCGACCTTCAGAATCCACAACTCGTAGAATATTTGAAAATTTTAAGGGGCAGGAACTTGCTAAGACATCCCGTCGTCTGGTAGGCCACGTACAGCTTACAGCGTAGACGCTGCCGGCCAACACGTTACCGTCAACGGCGAACGTAATCGCCCCATGGTAACATACTTTTTAATACCTCAAATTGAAGCACATGGTCTCCACGATATTTGGTTCCAACAAGACGGTGCCACTTGCCACACAGCGCGCGCAACAATGAACTTATTGGGATATCATTTTGTTGAGCAATTCATTCCACGTTTTGGCCTCGTGAATTGGCCACCAAGATCGTGTGATATCAGACCTTTGGACTTTTTTCTTTGGGGCTACGTAAAAGCAAAAGTCTATGTGCATAAACAAGCGAAGATTGAAGCATTGGAAGTAAATATTGAGTGAGTTATTCGTGAGATTCCGGTCACAATGCTAAAACGCATCATCGAAAATTGGCGCAAAAGAATGGACCATTTAAAGGCTAGTTGCGGCCAACATATGAAGGAAATTATTTTCTAGATATAATTGTAAAGGTTTGTTTTTTTGGTTTCATAATAAAGTTTTGACCATAATATAATATTTTATGTGTTTTATTTCTACAATTCAAAAACTGCTCGTTTTGAATCACCCTTTAGTTAGGTATAGAGTTTTGTTACTAATAGTTATCGTCTTTGGGGTAATTAAAATCCAACCAGGACTTTACAACCTCTTCCATTACCCCCTGGTACTCCTTGTCTACAATTTCAAAGACCACACCGGTCTAGAAGTCTTCAATGACTATCTTTTTGTGTCCGTCGCTTCTTGTATGCCTGAAAATGTTCTCACCGCTGTTAATGAATATCCTGATGTCATGGACAAGCTGAACAGAGCAAACCACATCTGTTACCTCCTTTAAAGAGTGATGTGTGTGTAGAAGATCTGGAATCTGTAAACTTTTTGCCTCCAATGTCATTGTTTATTGACGTATCGTAATCAAAAATACAGTCTATGAAAGCTGATATATTTATATACGTATTTATATGTTTACAATCCAATATCAATTGTAAGTAATAATGGTTTTATGGAGCTCTAAATTGTTACAGAACAATTTGCTTACGCACACTTCATTCAAATGTTGGTAAAACAATATAAAATCATATATTGAGCAATTTACGACACAAATTTAAATTTAATAGCCTATGCATATTAGAGCTTGTCTAATAATATTGTTTTTTACTGAATCAACATTTTTTATGAATGACAATTAAATATATGTATATTTATTTCTTTTACACAATAGAAATTTTTAGGACTGTAATGATACAAAATATTGTTTCCAAAGTTTCACTCTTCATAGGTCTTTTTCATACTTCTCAAGGAATTTCAAATGAAATAATGTAGGGTTTTCATCAAAATTTTGATAACTTAAAAAGTATTGACAGGTCTGAATTTTGGAGATATGATACTCCATTTAATGTTATTTTTATAAATTCTTTGTGACTACACATTGTGTGCAAAAAGAAAAATGCAAATTTGTCAATGTTTCCTTTATTTGTTCACCATGTATACAAATTATAAATTGAATAAAAGCCTTAGTTCAAACGGAATAGTTATTATTATATAGAAAAACAACTAAAAGTAATGATATTAAACAATAAATATATTCAACATGTCCTCCCTCAGCAGCCACCATCTTCTCCATCCTGCTCCTAAAGGATTTGCATGCCCTGATGACCCGAGGTCCTCATTCACAGCCTTGGAGACTAGCTGCTTGCTCACTCCACGGTTCTTGGCCAACCTGGACAAGGAAGTCCCCAGCGAAGCCTTGATGGACTTCCAGAGGCCTTCAAGGAAGCTAGGAGTACGGATTTGGTCACTCCTCATGTTGTGGGCCTTGCAGCTGACCTTCCCCTCAACCTCCCAGGCATTGAAGACCCGGTAAACCGTGGTCTTGGGGTAGTTAAGAAGCTTGTAGATAGCAGAGGGCGTGTGTCCCGCACGAGCCAATTCGAGAATAGTCCTTGCTTGCTCCATGATGACTATTGTTTGTTGTCAAAATAATTGTAATGGAAGTTATAGCATATTGTTCACGTAACCTTTTATATTAGTATGATTTAACTCTGAATATCCACATTATGGATCTGGATGAAGTTTAAAGTAGTTCCAATTTATCGAGGACACCTTGTAGTATAGAACATTTTTTTTGATTTAAATGACTAATATTGGTCCTGATGGGGATCCTTTTTACTAAAATCTATCAATTTTTTGTTCTGTTATTGTAGCAATCAATTTTGGGTATCTTAGGTGGAATTTGCAGGTGCCCCCAAAGGATTAATAGATACTCATTTACAGGTTTCATTATAACTCTTCCATAATAAATATAATTTTTTGTTATAAAATGACGATAATTTGTACATCAATAACATTGTAGTACAGACTCAGTTTTGAGAAAATCAGTACTACCTTGATTCGAAGAAGAGACAGAAAGAGGAGAAATGACAATTTACTCACGCATCGAAAAGTACAACCAAAAATAATGTAGACAAACTCATGGTTTAAGAATTCCTCTACCTCAGAGAACATATCAATGCAAGTAAATATGTGTTTTAACTCATTACTGTGAAGGAAATTTGTATGGAAGATGTTTACACACGTATCAATGTATATGTCGATGACAATACTTATCATAATAAACGATTACTAAAGTTCTTAACACAAATTTACAATTTAAAAACACCGGCTCGACAGATATTTTGTGGAAGAAACCCTACACTTGATGTCAGTAGTGTAATTAATATACCGAATAGTCCATTAAAATATGAACACTTTTAATTTTATACTTCAATTTCTAGATAAAATTAAGAATATAATTTTGCCAGAATTAATACTACAAATAGATGTGTTTCTGAGCTCTCTGAATCCTAAAAGTATCCAGCCTTAGCGGAAATGATGACTTCCAGCAGGCGGTAGAAGTTTTGTCACCCGTTGCAGATGTAGTCCTTTGTCATAGCGTGCTAGTACTGGCTGACAGTGGCTTTGAGTGCCTCAGCATTTGGATGAAAGAGACTGTAGGCCTTCCCCTCAACATGCACCCAAAATCTGTAGTTCAGGGGGTTGACGTCAGGACTGTAGGGGGGAAGGGGGTGGCAAATGTATCAAAAAATAGTTCAAAAGAATTTAATTATTTTATTGTTCATTTCAAAAGTGGTGTCTTCGCCCTCACAAGGTTCTTTCCGCCCACTTTTTTTAAAGCTCTTTGGACAGTCCAGTGTGAAACCCCGAGATCTCTTTCAAGGGCCCTCATGTACTTGAGGGGATTGGCTTGGGATGTTTCCTTTAACCCCTAAGGGTATAGTTTGGCTGTTTTGACAGAGGCCCTTTCCCTCTTTAACTTGTCGGACCTGCTGACTACGTAGAAAGTGGTGTGGGAGACAATCAGAGTAAAGAAGTGAATGAATGGGAATTTGTCATCACGTTCAAGTGTTATTTTCTGGACTTGTATGTAAGCTAGTGAGAAAAACTTTGTTTTGTTTTGTAACTAATTGTAATATAATGAATTAGTAAGTGTTCATATTTGAATGTACCACCCTATAGTTATGCGGTTATGTGACGGGCCACGTATGACCTAAAGTCTACTATAAAAACATGTATTACATGTTTCCTTAATACTACCTCAAAAGCTTGGTCGGCACAGGAAAATAGAAATAATTCACTCCTACTTGATATATTGATATATCCGAGTCATGATTTTATCAATAACATTTAAAAAAATGTACTTATTACTATGATTTTGCAATGGAAGTTAACAGGTCTAATAATTTATTAATTAATTTATTACTCACATAAAAACAAAACAGCTATATTTAATGTCTTTCACTTTTAAGAAAACAAGACAAGGCTGAAAGCAATTTGGCACGAGAATCAAAATTTAAAAAAAAATAAAAATAGAAATATAGAAATAAAATAGAAAATAAACATATACATTATTTGATATTATACAAGCATTGAGTGTATCATTATATATTTTTATTACTTTCAGTTTGCAAAAAAAGTAGGTACTCAGGGTTTACTGAACTAACATAAATCTTAATGCAGAGTAGAGGATTTACATTATGTCTAAATTGTAGTACAACATGTAATTAAGAGGGATTCAATATGAATATATTAAAGAGAATAAGAAATATCTTGATTTCTCTTATAATGATTCCCTCATTGCAAGAACAAATAAATATTGGGTGACTTTTGTTAAGCGTTCCCAAAAGAAATTTAAATGGAGTCAAATCTCTATGAACCAAGTCATAAATTTTAATATAACATTTTGAAAGTATAAGTACACAAAATGAAATAAGCAAATGTTATGTAAAATCATCACTTTAGCCTGATATGGCTTTAGCCGTACGCTTTGTTATCACTATGCTTTGCATGTGGAAAAAAAGGTTATGCTCGTTCTGAAAACTGATCTTGTCTTAAAATAGCGTAATGATGTTCGTACACCAAGATTGCTCGTTTAAAACGATATGTGTAGACCCCCATTTCATTGCAAGTTAATCTCTTGGTATAGGCGAGAAGCTAGAATTTGTCTCTGATAATTTTTATATCAAATCAGAAACACTATTTTTGTAAAAAAAAATATATACAGGGTGGACAAGGTAAATCCAGAATAACTTGAATGGTGAATTATGAGACTTGTGTAGGTTACGTGATAAAAATCTGATTACTTGCGACAAGCTAAATGTGTTAGCTATTACATTTCCTAAGAAGGTTTTTTTAGTATCTCGTTGTTCAAGAATTTCCATCATCGAAGCTCGCCACGCGGGAAACTCTGCTCAGGAGATAATTTCCAAATATTGAAAATCAACAGTTTATGATGTGATTAAGGCCTTTGATGAGAAGGGAACGACTGAGGGAGAGCAGCTCATTCAACAAGATCTGATCAAATCTGGACTAGAGGGTTCATAGCTGGCTTGAAACGATCAACTAAAACTCATCCAGACACGCCAATTGCTATGCTGGTCAAGGACAGTAACATGAGCAAAGGGACCATCAAAAACACCATCAGCATTGACTTGGGTTACTTGTCGAGGGGCAGAGCCTCAAAGCAACTGCTAACAAAGTAGAATTAGGCAGACATAATCAGAAAAGGTAAAATTCTTATTAACCAAATGAAGTGCAAAGGTGGTTACGAGCGGTTTTTTTTGTTGTTTTTTTGACAATAAAATCTTCAACATTGACGCAACCATAACCGTAGAAACAATAAATGGACCCTGATGAGGTCCAACCAGACATGAAAACAAAGAATTAGGCTTCGGTTATGGTCTAGGCGGTCATCAGCACGGAAGGACAAGTTATGCCCACCTCCCCCCACTTCTTCCAAAAGAACCTAGGAGGTGACCAAGGACGTGGTAATCCCATGGACGAGTGAGATCACTGCTGGGAAGCCATATACTTTCCAGCAAGACTCTGAACCTGCTCATAAGGCAAAAATTGTCCAAGAGTTATTAAGACAAAACGTGCTGGATTTTTGGCCTCCATTCTATTGGCCAGCCAAGAGCCCGGACCTCAATCCATGTGATTTTTACCCGTGGTGTAGGGTGTAAAGGATCGCTTGTAAGAATAATCATGCCTCAATTGCGGCCTTGAAGGTTCCATCGTCAATACAATGCAGAACCTGGATCCGCACGAGGTAGCAAGGGCATTCAGGCGGCGTGTAGAGATTGTGATCGAGAACAAAGGCTTGTATTATGAATAGTCATATTACATTTAATGTGGCATTTAAATAATTAAAAAATAATCTTTCTATTTCTTATACAAATCTCATAATTAGCCGTTGAAGTTATTCTGGATTGACCTCGTCCACCATATAGAAAAAAATAAAATCAAAATTAGTTACGTAATAAATATATGTACCTTTTCAAATATTAGTGAAAGACGACCTATATTGCCCATCATTGGACACTCAACGCAGGGATGAAAGATAAATAAAAATTATCTGCCTTACGGCAAGTCTGCCTGACGTGTCAGAAAAGATGTTAACTGATATAACAATTTAGAGATGCCCCATGCCCTTATTTTGAAATATATCAGCTTCCACATCGCTTCTTATGTGTATTTTAGTGGAAAAAGATAAAAAAAATTGTTTTCATAGTCATCCTAATCTTTGATATGATGTAAACTGACGCATCAATCATATGTGTTGCACAAGTAGAGGTGGTATTTTGTGAGAGTGTGAGGAGAAAGTGGAAGCAAGACATATGCTATACCTGAATTTTGCGCTTTGTTACTAACAACTGCCTGTTATATGATTTTAAGGGGATAAAATGAATTAATTAGAATTATTTTTCTAGAGGGAGATGTTAACAAATCCATGACAAATTAAATGAGTAACATAAAAAAAATAGAAGACACACATGACCCGTTTTTTCTTATTTAACCGGTAGACTTAATTATTTCTTTACACAGATCCCTTCTTAATGTATAATCTATGTCCTACCAGTATGTAAAAGTAAAAGAAACCGAAAATGATAGGTGTAATCCTTTCAATTTGAAAAATGCTTCAAATTGATTCCGAGTCGAACAAAAATTTAAAATTATAATTTCCGAGCAATCCCTTATTGTTACTCTCTATTTTTCATGAGTAGACGAAATAGTTTAAATATGTTTAGATTACCAACTAGAAAAATCTGCTTCCGCTCTCTAGGACATGTTTTATTCACCTTTATCGATCTTTATACTAGTTGCAATATTTGTAATTAAAAAAAAGGGCGTTTAATATGGCCACTGTTTATATACCGGGTGAACCCTAAATACTGTAAGAAATTCAAATAAAAATTATATAATACTTTCGAAAAAAGGAAAGTAAACAAAAGCAAGAAGTTATTTAGTTTGCTAAAGTCTGACACACTTCCCAACATTGTTTTTAGTAATACTAAATTTTTTCTGTTGAGGCTTTATTAAACCTCTCAAAATAATCGGGGCTTGGCTAAAAAATGATCTATGTGAAGCCAAAATTAGAGTTAATAATATTATAGGATTTCATAAGCCAGTCCAGTAAGATGCTCTAATCTTTGTGCTTTCAGGGTCAAAAATAACAGTATTGACCCGTGGGCAATTTCCTGAAGAAAAGTCTCCAGCAATGTGCCAATTCCCACTTTAAGGAAGAAATGTATACCTTTTAAAAGTATGGTGCTCCTTTTCACGCATCCAATATCATACTAAAGTGGTGTAAAACTCATTTCTCTGGCTATTTGATAAAGAACTTTTAGCCTATATCTAGTCCGGATTCGAATTCTATTGATTTTGGAATATAGTCTATTTTAAGAATAATTTGTTTACAAGAAGCTCCGACCTAATTCGGATGCAATTAAACTCTCCCTAATTAGGGAACGAGACAGCATGGGACAATGACCTACTTTGGTGCCTTGCTTGACAGACTCAGGGCTGTAATATCTAGATAAGGCGACTATTTTGAATATTTTTTTGTCACCTATTAATATACTGTTTAATAGTATTAATGTTAAAATTTTAGATTACAAATTATAGAAATAAAATAATGATACGGAATTCTTCATTTTACAGTATTTAGAGTTCACTCTAAAGAAGACTTACTCCAAATTGGGTATGGACATTGCAGAAAGTTATATGTCTTAAAAAATATATTTTTTGATTTTGAAATAATAATGTCACCTCAATAAAAATCAAGTTTTGTTTTGTTGTCCTCCTACACTTATTAATTCCTAATGAGACTCATTTTGTTGCATGATTGATTATTTAATAATGTCTCCTGTTAAAACTTGAACTCTAAATACAATCCTAATAATAATGGATGTAGGTTTAAAGTATTTTATGTATAAACAATGAGTTAGATTGATGATTTATCATTTATACCTATGTATAATGTTCATGGTCCACTTATTCCTCCTTCCTGTTGTTTATCTCAATTCATTTTACTATTAACGAATAATAATTTATGGAAATCGAATTGATATTGAAAAATCAAAGGAAATTAAATTGATCTATGTATGCAAAGCTACTAACAATCCAACATCAATAACATCTTTTACGATGTATCATAAATAGTTATATATTATACTAATGTCGACATCTGTTGAAACGTCAAAAATGATGGTTGAAAGTTTTTGTTTTTTTAAATCAATTTTATTTCAAAAATACAATTCCAATATTGAAACATCAATTTTATTTGCTAAAAGGTTAACTTGCACAATTTTTTGTTCACAGAGAATCAATTTATTTATAAGTTTCTAAATTTGAGTATTGATTGCAGTTCTAAGACACATTGCCCAATTTCCCCTTTTCGAACAACTTCAATACTGAATACCATTTTGCCGAACTGACACATTGCCGACAACCTTAATGGCAAAAGCCACCCTGCTGAATCACAAAGTGCTGAATGACGACTTTACCTAAAACTTTACTTCCAAAATACACTTTTTGAATAAAATTTTACAGAATGGACACGTTGCCCAAATGTTTTTCTTCCAACCCCCCATTTTGACGATCAGACACTTTTCAAAGAACTTTATTACCGAATGCAATTTTGCCAAAAGGACAATGATGAAAAAATATTGACCAAAGCCACTTTACCAAATAAATACTTTGCAGGAAATCGTTTTGCCGAAAACCACTTTGTTGAAATGACTCTTTTCAAAATGACCACTGAGCCGAATGAGTACTTTACCGATAACTTTACTGGAGAACACAATATTGCCAAACAGCTTCTTTGGCGAATGAAATTTTACCCAACAGGCACTTTTCCAGAAACTTTTTTTCCATAAACCACTTTGACTAACAGACACTTCGCCGAATGACCACCTTAACGAAATGGCTATGTTGCCAAAGGGACAGTTTGTATAAAAACTTATTGCCAAAAGTGTCTTTGTTGAATGGAATTTTACCAAACAGACACATTGTAAAAAAAAATTCGCTTATACACACATTGCCAAATGCAATTTACTGAGTGGACACTTTTCCCAAAAACATTTTTTCTGAAACCCACTTTGTGGAACATAAACTTTGCAATATAGCCACTTTTATGATAAACTATCACACTTTTCCGATAACATTACTGCTAAATGCCAATTTGCTCCATGCAATTGTTCCAAGGGACTCTTTCCCGAATGTTCACTTTGCAAGAAACTTTTTTACCTAAGCCCACTGTGTTGTATGCCATTTTTCTGAAAAAAATAATTATTATATTTGGTGATGATCATTCATGCTCCAATACTTATAATTATTTACTAAACTATTAAGTAAGATATGACCTTGGGATAGAAGATTGTTGGACAGAACTTGACCAGGTACATAGGAGCTCTTATCCATACGATTCAAGCGATTTATTCATTTGAATTATCCATTGAGTCTCAATCACTGATTAATTAACTCCTTCTTTTCTTCAAACATTTTCCTATTTTTTAATTCATTTATTGGGTTGTCGTCATGATTTTTGCTACGACGTTTTAGTAGCAGTTCGAGCCAACATTTGAAATATCCTTATAATGAAATCAATCATCTCCTCATTAAGGAACACTTAATGATTGCAATTTGTGACAAAATATTAAATATAGCATCTTATAAAATTGCTATATTATAAATGTTAATCATAACTATTTAGTATTTCAGAATAAGTCATCATCAAATATACATTGATGTTTATTTTGCAAAGTGGTTATTTGGCAATGTATCCGCTCAGTAAAGTGTTCGTTCGGCAAGGTGTCAATTTGGCAAAATGGGATTCACCAATGTGAACAGACATAATATGTGTAATTGCATTCTTTGACAAATTATAGTCAATTTAAATCAACGATTTATTAGTATTAAGCCTTAGGAAGACACGCCAATTACATATAAATAGCCAAAATTAATCGTCACAGCAATGAAATGAGGAATAGATATATATTATTTTATTTAAAAGATCACTATAGAAGACGCTTAAATGAAACAAAAGTTTTACAATAAATATATATATTTCTTGGGTATCTACACTCACCCCACAAATTTGAAGACAAATTTGTTATTCACCCAAATATGTCTATGTAGCGTTGGAATGTAAATACGAGTAAATATGAAGTAAAAAAAAAAATAGAATTTTTCTCCTTCTTTAGACTTTTGTTCAAGATTGATTTTAAGTTACGTACCACATATGCTTATAAATAGTAAATGATTTAATCTATGATTTTTTGTTTTCTTAATTAAATCTTTATCCATCCTATATCGTAATAATGGTGTTGGATCTATTTCTATATTTTTTTAATAAATAAATGGTTCCAAGTTGATTATGTCTCTATGAATACAATATTAAGTGTAGAGGTATGCCTACATAAATTTGAATAGCCCTAAGGTAGTTTGAATGATAGTTTGTTAAAGAAATGATGGATTGATAAGATTTCACTTTATTAAACTGAAGTTTTAAATGATATTCAAATGAACTTTGTTTTTTGATTGACTGACATAGATGTTGCATTTTTTCTTTCCATTACAAAAAAATAAAAACAAATAAATAGAATAAGATTAGTTTTAACATGCAATAAGATAGGATATCCATTTATTTATTATCCTTGTGATGTGTGAAGTGACCATATTTACTACAAAGTGGGATTTTAAATCGGAACATTTAAGAATAATTTATTTTTTAAAAGTAATTATGCAATTCCAAAGTTTTTTGGTCTAACGTGTAAAGGTCCATAGTGAAGTAAATCAGACAAATCAGCCATCTCCAGCTTCAATCACAGCCTCCAACCTGCCCCTGAACCTTGATGAGGAATTCCTTGTTCATGTTGGCCACTATTTCGAGAATGGAAGCCTGGAAGGAGTCAACAGGGTTATTTGTACCTTTATTGGACTTTTTCTTCGTGGCATAGTAGTCCAAGGGATTCAGATCCAGTCAGCTAAGAGGCTTCATTTTCTTTGCTTAAATCATAATGATCTCAAAAATCTTGGGGTTTCTGGAAAAAATCAAGGAACAATTACCCAATTTGGACAAACTACACAAATTTAAAGATCTAGCTTAACATCAGATCTGTAAACATCAACTTAAGCTCTACAGCATGGTTATGTATGTTTTTTTATAAATCAATACCTTGATTTTTCATAACTTTGAATGATAAAAATTCAATTATTAGGGATTGAGTAGCCTACAATTTGACCTGTAGAGCCTGTAAAAATAAATGAAACAGAAATTTAACTTGGTAATCCTGACAATTTCAATGATATTTGGTAGGAGAGCGGCTTTTCTCTCGTTGTGTTTCATTAAATCAGCTACAATCAGCCGTGAGAGTAAGGAAATAACCACATGCCCCACTGTTGTTGGAGTAAGAACATAGGTATAAATAACTTATATTCCATCATCAATTCTACTAAGAACCTTATAACAGTAGTGATGTTCAAAATTTGTAAATATGATTGATTTTTTTTTTCATTTTTTGCTTTTATCTACATTTTCAACCTTTATTTGCATTTTCAGGTAGAAAATGGGTAATAGAGCAATCGTCCATAGTGTCATCCCTGATTACACATCTCTCAACCCCCCTCCCCTCCAAAACAAGAAAACGCTGTCTCTTAAGTTCCCCGTCCACTATTTACCCTACCCATCTTCCCACCAAAGCTACTGATGCCTGTTCAATAAACTTTTTCGGTAAAAAAATAGACTGCATCCATTTTTCTTTACATTACCGATGTATAGCTCTACTGGACAATACTTAGCTCATTCTGATTTTTATTTGCATTCTTATATTCATTTTTATTCTTTATTTGGGCATCACTACAAATAAGGACTTACACTGATAACTTCACAACAAATTTGTAACGTTATTTCTCATTATTTACGTTCATCTAATTATTTTAAATTAAGATGTTTACACTTCAAATGTGGAACATAAACAACACTGTTCAGGTATCCTGTCTAATGTCATATTTTCTACAATGCTACTTATAGTAGATTATATATATATATATATAAGCATTCATGCTAATAATTAGTATAAATATACTAGTGAAATAAAATTAATAATGTAGATCAATATTATATGTGTTTTGGATAAACTCTCTCTTCAAAAACTCTTTAAATCCCTGTAATGGCTATCAACAATCTTGCTGTGAAGTGTTATTATATAAAACAGCAGCTCAATTGACAACACGCACAAGAAAAGTTATTTTCTTTTAATCAATGTACGTAACGTTTGATATTTGAAAGCTCCTTGAAAAGGAAATTTATAATTTAAGGGTGTTTAAAAAAGTATTTTAACATTGCACTAAACAATTAACTTTTTAACCCTAATTGAGCTTGATGAAGTTAAACAGAGTTTTTTTTTATTTATAAATTTATTTAACCTATGTACAACATTCTTATTCGTTACAATGCCCCCTATTGGTTTAATTAATGACCCCAAGGCGAGGCTATAAAGTCATATAAACTTCTAAGATATAGTGCTTCTCAATTTCTTCAATCCTTTATTGACAGTTGACTTAAGATTATCAATATTACTATAGTGTATTTGGAACCTCTGTACAATATTTGCCAACATATACCGTAGTCCAACAGGTTGAAGTTGGGACTCTATGGAGTCCAGAGGGGTTTTAATTAAATCCTTCTTTTTTTTTTTTGCCGTTCCATCATGAACAATATTTGCAGTATGAGAATATCCAATTATACTTTTGAGACTGCTTACTGCTTAGTGATTTGTAAATCCATGAGAGAGTTGTAGGACTTTTTGCGGAAAATATATTTATTTTATGAGATTGTGTATCTTAATTCAATTTACAATGGTATTATAATATATATAGGTGCTGTCCTTAGTCTCGTAGCTTTACTAATTTACCTTAAAACAATTAATATGTTTATATCATTTAAATAAATTAATAGCGTATTCATTGACAGAATAATATGTTTTATTAATTATATTTATTGCTTATAATAATTTAAAGCACAAGACAGTACCATGTGGCTTGAATATAGGCAAACCTCTAAAAAACATTAGTATTTCTCTTTGTTTTTCATAAACACACTCACATTGCATTTACTCTATACAAAGATGTTATTGCCTCAAGAATAAAAGAATAATAATATTTTTTTAATACGGTTTTATGAGCCATGCTATACTTTATTCTCTGGAAAGCTACATGGATAAGCCTTAGCTACACACGCTAAAACTCATTTAAAGTCACATTCATTATGTTATACTAAAAATGATTCCTTAATTAATTCTTATACCATAGTGTTGTCAATATGAGTTGACTTTTACGCCTTCAAGATTTTATTTATTGTAACATACCGTTTGTTTTTTACAACTTTACACATACAATACACTATATATGTATTTTGATGTAAATCCTGTATATTTATTAGCTGACTCGTTTTTTTGGAATTGGGAATTTGAATAAAGAATTTTCTTTTCCTTAGCTGTTTTAATTACCGGGTCGTGCAAAATTATTTACCGATGATGTAAATAAATTTTGTAAGAGGTTTTGTGGCAACCAATCTGATTGTTTCGTATTGTTACTGTTAAAATAAACAAAAATCCTTCCTGTGAGAGCATAACAACTTCCACACGTGAGACCATGTCCAATCAGGAAACAAAGAGGATCGGAATTGCAGCCCTTCTCCGAGCGGGAGTGCCTCATAACAACATTAAGGAACAGGTTGGGGCCTCGTTGAAGACAATTTACAACGTTTCCAAGCCCTTGGAGGCTGGGGGTGATCTCAAGCATTCCCCTGGGGCTGGCAGGAAGCCCACTGTCTCAACAAGGCAAGTAAAGGCAGTGTTCAAGAGGACTCCCAACAGGTTCATTGCCGACATGGCCAGAAAGATGGGAACGTCAAGATCAACTGTTTCAATGGCATTGAAAAGGGCTGGAGGAAAGTCCCTGAGGCGTACTGAACGCCCTCTGCTAACTGAACGTCAGCGAAAAGTCAGACTTGAGCGTGCCAGAAAATCTTGAATGATATCAAGAGCTCATCTGAACGCATCATCATTTTTTCAGATGATTAACCTTTTACGGTCGATCCTGTTTTCAACAGGCAATATGACCGTGTTGTGAACTTTGGAGATGTGCAAGATAAGCACCACTATGTGGCAACAACAAATCACCCTGCTTCGGTGAGGATGTTGGGTCTTGTGGCCTCCAACGGCATGGCCATGAAGCCAAGGTCCTTCCGTGGATCAAATCCATAGTAGGCAACTCTCTTTGGGTTTTTCAACAAGATGGAGCACCCGCCCACGCTTCCAAGAAAGCTCAGGAGTGGCTCAAGGACAACATGAACTTTTGGCCTAAGGACTACTGGCCCCCTCAGAGTTCAGATGTGAACCCACTAGACTTCTCTATCTAGGCGCACGTGGAGACCAAGGCCTGCAAAAAACGACACAAGAACATAAATGCCTTAAAGACTGCTGTCAACAAGGCCTGGGCCTCCATGGACGCCAATTACATCCAGCAAGTCTGTGGCAGTTTCAAACGTCGCCTGACCAGTGTCATTGAGTCAAATGGTGGCTACATTGATTAAATTTGATCACAAACTATTTTATTATTCTAAAAATGTATGAATAAATTGTTTTTCAAGTCATGCGAAATGTCATTATTGTCCGCAATATGTTCTCAACAAAAATTGGTAAATAATTATACACGGCCCGGTATTACTTTATTTATGATTAGTGAACTTCCTTTCCTAATATATTCAAACCCAGATTGAATATTTGTGTTTGCTCATAAAAGACGTAGATCAACTTTGAGTATTTGTGGGGGAGTTATAATTGTAAGTTCTTGTTGGACTCTGAGCAAGAATTGAGGCCTAACATCTGAGTAATTCTTGCCACTGTACTTTTTTTATTTTTTTCTCTCCCTCCTTCCTTGTCACAGCTGATTGTAGCTCATCTAATTAAACAACATGCCAGTTCAGCTGTACTACCTCTAAACATTCTTCAAACTGTCAGGGTTGCCATTTAGATTTTTTGTTTCATTTCTTTTAACATGCCAAAATACACACAATATCAATCGCACGCTATACCTTGATTCATATTTTCTTAACCTGCCGTGCATGTTCGATTGTATTGTTATTTCTTAGATCAAGTATGACTTACACATATCATAGATACAGACAAACTTTGTTTTATTAACATAGATTACACTTGTCAGACACTTGCATTCCAAGTGATTTTAATCGGTTGTTATTATCTTCATAACTTTCTTTTATAAATTTTTTATGGATATGTCTCTAATTTATTGGTTCTCTACACTTAAGTAATTTTTTTTAATGTTATCTTATATTTAATTCCATATATTTCAATGACATCTTTAGTATTTAATTTCTTTTTGAGAAAATTTAAATTCATACTCATATATATTGTACATCTTTAATTGAACAGCATAGATTAGCATTGTTAATCAATATAACGCCGATTTTGTAGATTATGATTTTCATTTGTAAAACTATCGTAAAATGAAAAAAAAATAAACAATCCTTAACCAAGTTTACAAAAACAAATTAAGCTTAAAAGCAAATTGAACCTTGGTTGAAGTTAAAGCAGTGTAGATTATATAATTTGAAATTGAGTTTAACTAACGTCAAATATTTTTTTATAAGAAAAGTAAAAAGATTTTGAATTATCTCAATCAGAGCATACTTATTTTCGAATGAACTTAATCTACAAAAATTATTAATGTAATAACTTATCCCTTAGAGGATTCGGTAGAACTTAGGAATGGTAGGCAAATGGCTGATCCTGAAACTTGGGGTTTGAGTTTTTCTCCCTCTTCTTTAAACAAAAACTGCTGATTTGCAAAAATCCAAATAATATTGAAAGACATCCTTTCCATACAGTGATAGAAATAATCTTCTAGTGGCAAGGTCGGTACTGATAATACCTTAAAGGTAACTATTTTGTTCGGTTTATCAACAAAGCAAAAATGAGAAATTTCAAGCAATAAACTTCGTTCTTTTGAGCTCCAAAGCTATTATTGGCAATAAATTAGAAAATGGAGAACCAATTCTTAGAAAAAACTGAATTGCAATAGTTTTATCCTCTGCAGCTTTTTCTTCAAAAATACTAAGAATGAATGCTGAATCCTGGGATTATGCTATTGTCATTGTCAAATATAAATACAATTAGATATATCACTTGTCTAAAAATAATTGTTAAGAGGTGTGAGTGATTTCATTGTGGGAGACCAATAAGTTGATTATTATGCTTTGAATTATTTAGAATGTGAATGGTGTATCTATTTATTTGATTGTTGGAATGTTGAATTATTTTTAGGTGCAAATCTTGTCTAAGAGGTCTAATTTCATGCCAAAATATTAATTTTTGTCAATATGTCAAAAAATGGATTTAGTAGTATCCAAAGTTATACAAAAATATCTGAATGGTATTCTTCTAAGATATCGTTCAAAATAAATATAAAATATTTTGTTATAAAAGAAAGGAAAAAATGTCCCTGCACTACGTTCAAAACGAAAGGCACACCATTTTTGAACTTGCTCTTATAAATATAGCTACAAAAATTTGTATTGAAAGTACTTCATA
Organism: Lepeophtheirus salmonis; assembly: GCF_016086655.4. Classification (NCBI taxonomy): domain Eukaryota; kingdom Metazoa; phylum Arthropoda; class Copepoda; order Siphonostomatoida; family Caligidae; genus Lepeophtheirus; species Lepeophtheirus salmonis. The sequence goes on from NC_052132.2 coordinate 17,558,442, forward strand.
TCTAAATAAATATATAAATAAGGTGTTATCTTGATCCTTTTGAGCGTCCTCAACAATAAAAAAAGTTCAAATAAATTAAATATTCATGAATATATTGCATGTTGAAACTGCTATAAATAACAATGTAGAAAAATTATACACTACATTGGTATTAATGAGTGAATAATTTTTTTAAATTACCATTTTTTTTTTAAATATCAAACTTTTTTGGGTTCCTCTTTTCATACTGTGTCTTGGCTTGGTTTAATGAAATTTAGAAAAAAAAATTAAATTTCCCAATTTTATTGAAAAAAGTAAATCAAAGTTTACTTTTAAGGCCTCATTTCAATTATCTCTTAAATTTACTTCGTAAATCATCCATAAAGAAAATGATTGTAAATATGTTTACCGTTCCCATAGATACACAACGTTCTGAAGTGTATGTTTGGCTATTAATGGGATGTCATTCAAGTCAAATAACGCAAAAAAAAGGGCACAATTCTTCCCTGCATATATTTAAAAACTATCAGTAAATAAATCACAAGTATCATAATATTTATTAGAACTTCCTTTACTCTTTATTTTTTTAAGTAAATACGTAAATGTTGCCACTTTTTATTATTTTTGTAAAAGTTGTTCCTGTGCATCACCTCTCTCATTGGTTTGACCATTCCATTCAATTTAGAACCATAAGACTATGATTTTATGTTACTCTGTCGTTGTGGAAACGGGAAATTGACACATTAAATTAACCCAAATCAACTCAAAAATAAATATAACCTCAGTAGCGAAAATATTAATCAGTCTGGTTGGGAATTAAATTGAATACCATTATTACAATTTTCAATAGAAATTGAAGAGGAGAGAAGGGGTGTTAAATCATTGCATCAACATATGTATTTGGTTGCAAAAAAAAAAAATGTGTTTTTTTTTCAAGAGTCTTTTATTATGCTCTTGCCCCCCCCCCCCACTAATTTAAGTTAAATGAACACGAGAAATATAATAATGCAAAATCTGTATTTTAAGGAAAATAATGTAAAAATAGAGCGTATATCTGTACAGTCTAAATTATCAAATGAGTTTAACAAATTATCATAGGCTTGGGAATAAGAAATTTCGTTTCTTTTTTCGTCACATTGGACCAAGTGTTGTAAAGGAATGAGTATATACTACAAATAGTTTTTGAACAGTACTGCACTTGGTCGGTTCCGTCGTGACCTTTAAAGGAATAAATTCGACAAATTTTACATTTTTACTACCTGAAAGGGAAAAACGCGTGGAAAGCAACAATGGAAGTTTGAACTGTATACGGGGCCAATACACTTTGGGTTCGTGTTGCACAACAGTGGCTTGATCATTGTTTCTCTCCTGCTCAATTCTGCCCTCTACCTTTGAACAAATGAATGGGTTGAAGCTGGTGATCTAACAGAAGCGACATGAATTCGTGAATAGGTGACACTACATCATCAAGATAAACTCAAATCCGAAGACAGTCCATACCTGTCAAAAGGTGACCACCATTTGTTCACGTAGGTAGACTACTGCGTCGAGACTTTATAATTTTACTTATGTACGTTATTGTGTGAACCAGTCTTAAGCTTTTGTATTGTTTCTATTAAAATACTGTTTGAAGTTATGTAGAGTCTAAAATTCAAAAGAGATAAAATTAAACAACGGAACAATTTAGCATGCTCTTGAAACATACTTTAGAATAAATGTAACTTTTTCTTTTTTGAAACGCATTTTTTTGAAATTATTGGTAAACCTTCTTTTATGAGGCTATTAAATTACATTCTTCAACAGCAAAAATGCCAAAAGAACAAAATAAACGGATATTTGTAGATCTTGTTTCCAAGGAGACATAAACTTTTTAATGTTATCCTCATTACCTTTTGAAAAAGGCTACCAAGTTTTCTCTAGTGTTTACTATATTTAAGATCCAAGCTTTTTTAAACGCCAGCCATTTAATATTAGAATACACAGTTTGTTTATAATATATTTTCAAATCCTACTTTAAATTCTAATAAAACAACTGCTTCAAATAGGCTCTACATTGTTATTAACTTGAGATTAGGATAGAAATACAAAAGTCAAAATACTCAAATCAAGAAAATGCATTGCATTTATATGCGAGTATTTTGTGTTTGAAGCAATTCCTTGTCTACAAACATAAACAACAATATTTTCGCATTCTTTACTTTTTCCGGATTGGATCATCTTTTTAATTGAATAAATAAAGTTTTAGTCCGAACATCAACTCTTATTTTTTTCAATCTGGAAGGATATTCAATTCAGGAAGCCAGGGTATTTGATCATGTGACCATGATATAAATGGTATATATGAAGAGTGAGTTAATACAAAATGACTTAATTGAAGCTGTTCCTTTAAAAAAAGAGTATCTAAAAAATAATATGTACGTGTGTTTGTATGAAAATCTAAGAGCAAAGTTAATAAGTATGTATGTCTGAGTCTAGAACCATTTTTACCTATGATATAATAATGTAGGCAATGTAGGTAAATTTTGCAGTTGTTTACCATGTAGCATTGAGCGTGTATACAGGGTGCATGATATATAGTGCTCGCTGATGTATAACATATACAGATTTCTGATCTTTGAAAAAATAATGTGGTCGTATTTTTTAAATATTCCAGGCGGGTGCAATAAAACAAAAGCAATGTTTTTGTTATTGATCTCTGATGTATATCATGATTCAAATACATTTACGATATATATTAAGATTGGAATATAATAGATAGACTGAATTGTGAAAAATATATCAAGTCTTTCAGGCGTTTTGTATATAGCATTGTGTTTTTGTTTGATAACTCTCTATAGATTAAAAATATGTATCGGTCATCACATCATATTCAAAATAGATGATCAAACTCTTATTATTAATTTTTCATTCTTTTGGAGATGAAAACGTATGAATCAATATATGTAATGATTATGAGCTGCATTATGAAAAAAATACAGTAACACCGAGGATGTCCTGTGGAGTAATTTTTCATATTATTTGAGCAAATAGAGAGCTAGTATAAAATATCGCACCAAATACCAAAATTTATAACTATTTTCTCCGATCCTGATACGTTCCAGATATTAAATATTATACCTGGTATATAAATTGCTTCTTAAATAGAAAATATAAATACTTTGTGCAAACATATTTGAGTAATCACTCATGATTTAAAATCAGTAGTAATTTTTTAAGCATTGTTTGTTTACAGAAAAAATATAATTTTTGACATGTTTTTTTTTTCTTTTATTTATTTAACAAGTCATGCTGAATTAAACACTTGTCAGAATATCATTTTATTTAAAGAGGGAAGGAACATATTTTCAATACAAATTAAGGCTATATGTAAATTTTTATGCATACATTAAGCTTGAATATAGTTTGATCCGTTGCGTTGAAATGATAATAATTATATACAATGCATATTTGCAAAGTTTTATATATACATATTTTTTTAAATCAAATTGTATGTAAAATAACATTTTCTAATAATCAATTTGAAATAAATATTTTTATTATGTTTGTTGTACAAGTATGGTTGTATTTAGAGTATTGATAATATTTATCCCATCATTAGGGGTTGACTCGAGAAAAGTTATAATTGGCATTAATTACAACATCTCTTTTAGGTATAACGCGGTAAGTGAACTGTAAAAAAGAAACACAAAAATAAAACGTATTTTATTGTAAGATAAACAGTTAAGGTGTTATGAAAACTATATTGTTAAAATTGATCATCGTTTTGTTAACTTTTCCATCATTTTTACACTCGTAAATATAATTTGAAATGCTAAAAATACTTGAATGAATATAATACATGAAGGAAAAATAAAGCTTTATTTTAAATAATCTCAACAACATTAGTTTGACATTGAGCTGTAAAAAAATATGGACTTAATTTTACTAGAAAATTTATTATTTTATTTTCAAAAAATTTAATTTTATTTGAACAACTCTGGATTTTTGAATATTTTGAGAGTACATATGAACTTCTGAAATTTTTTTCGACAAAGTCTAATATTTAAAGTTTAAAAAACAAAATTGAATATATGAATTTTTATTCCAGAAAAACTTTTTTCATGTGAACAGCTACTAATTTTGGGAAACAACTTCCAAAAATATTCAGTCATAAAAAAAAAACCATTGATTTATAAAAAAGGTTTCGAAAAAAATTTAATACTGGAAAATTTTTGAGACTATCTGTAGAACTTAGAATTTTGTAGAAAAATTTACTAGTTGAACTTATTTAGAAAAATTTACTAGTTGAACTTATTTAGAAAAATTTACTAGTTGAATTTATATTAGAAATTTTTTTTCCAAAAAAATAATTTATTAAATGGTAATTAAATTGCAGTACTTCTTATCTGAAGCACAATATCATAATGTTTATCCCACGTGGAGTTTTGCTTTGGCTGCTCCAAAATAGGTGTTAGTGTGGACAAAGTTAGCCAAGGTGTTAGAAAAGGGTAGAGTGAGAGGAAGAAAATAAAATATACTATCTTTACCTGTGTGACAGCTAGGTTTATCGGATTTATTTACAAAGTTGCATATTAAAATAAAAAACTAAATGATATTATCTCCCCTTTTTTGTTCTCCTTTCTTATGAGAACGAACTTATTTATACAAAATGTTGTATCTAAATTAATATATATTTTTTCATAGTTCATATTATTTCAATAATCGACTAATAATTACACAAGTTATTCGTTTATATTTTATCGTCTTAAATTGACTGTGATTATAGATTGTTTTTATTTAAATGTTATATGTTAAGATAGAAAATGTATGTTTTGGCATGTTTTTTTTTATTCACCGTCCTTTTATAGGTACAAAGTAACTACGTAAATAAATATACATAAATAAATATTATAGTTTAAAGTTATAACTTCATTTAAGAACTTTTGAAAAGGCCCAATGAGGAAAAAAAACATTTTATTCTAGTTTGGGAAGTTATGTGTCATTGATTAAAAATTAAAAAAAGAAGTGCATTAATAATAATAAAAAAAACATTCTTAATAAAATACAACTCTAAAAGTTACTATAAAAATATAATTAAATAAAAATAGATACTAAAGTTCGGGTTAGAAATTCGAAAACTTATGATTATTGACTTTAAGAACTTCCTATGTTGGAGTAATACCGATGAATAGAATTTCAATTCTTTTCCCGCCGGGATCCAGGACGTATCATCAGCATCTTGTACTTTCAAGTAAAGGGTGGTATATCTAGCAGAAGATGTCATAAAAATTGCTCTAAGTTCTCAAGGGTATATTGGCTCATAGGATGTAAGGTTTCCAGCAATTAGTGCCTTAGTGTTTAATAAAAAAAAATGAATAGCTTTAGACTTCTGTCGAGATTTCTTCTTCCTTCGAGATAATCCAAATAGTATTAAGGTTTGATTAGATTCAAAGGTCCATTTTCCAGATTTTTAAATGATTCCTTAGCTTGATTCTCCGGATAGAAGGGACGAATTTTAAATGCCATTCCGAGATGTCATAACTCTGATTAAAAAAAAAAAAGTCATCTCCAGTGTCAAACATAAACTTAATATTCACCATAAATAAATAAGTCCACACAGAATAGTCACTATCCACTAATACTAAATAGTATCAATGCAGCAGAAAGGAGTACGCCTGCACACAACGAATAATTTACATACAACTCGGTATAATTTCACGACAAAGTAATAAAGACAAATGAACGCAATTATTCTTGAAATAAATATCTTGCTGGTATGGGGAAAAAAGAAAAATGAAATTTAATTTTTGAAGTTTTTTTCCTAAAAATCTCAATTTGTAAAAAAAGAATCCAAGAAATCAAAAAGTAGAACAAAGGATGATTTTTAAGGCTAAACAATTTATTAAATTAACTAAACCTCTAATAAAAATTAATAAATATACAAATAAATTTTAAACAAGGTATATTATGATTAATAAATAGTAATTAAATAATTTCATTTAATTTTTCAAAAGCTTTTAAAAAGTGTTGATGATAAAATGTACATTCTAAGAAACAAGAAACTTTTTTATAATATCCCAATTTATTTAAGGAGGGGGGTCATTAGCGATATTTTTTCTTTTTTATTGTTTAATAGGTTTGAGTAAGTGCAAGTTTTTTTTGTTTTTTTTTTGACAACAAAGCAAATAATATATGTTTTCCCCAATAAGGTTATAAATATTGGGTGTAGCGAGAGAAAAAATTTTAGACTCTGATTTTATCAGGAATCCTTAGAAAATAAATGATAAATAATTTTTTCTAAAAATATATTCTATCAATAAGACAAAAAGGAATATACTTGCCTAAAAAAAACAAAATTTCAATGTGGATTCTTTTGCTCCGTTCTTCGTACTTTATGATATGACGAATCTAAAGGAGGTAGGATACTAGCTAGACATCTCACTAAAGCTGATCCGAGCTCCTTGGATCAGGCCGTGGAGGACATGCTGTGTGAAGCTTCCGAATTTGCTCCATTTTACTCCTTCTTGTTTGTTTTATTTTTAATTGAGTCAACACTTTATATAAGAATCTTGAGTTACAAAACCTATTTTTCACCGAGTTTAAAAAGTAAATAAATATTAGGTTACTAAATTAAGTGTACCAGTATATAAGATCAACCCTGTATAATAGTTATAAAATGGAAGATAGAATTGATAGAAGGAATTAAAGAAATATTGCATTGATTAATATTCTGATGACTTCAAATAAGTAGATAAATGTAAAAAATGTTTTTACTCCTTAACACATTTTTTAAACAACTGTTTTAAATTCATTCTTTCTTTTATTTTAAAACTTTTCCACTCAAAAAATTTCCCTAGGTTTGACCAATTAAGGGCGAAAAGGGAAGATAAAAAGACTGACACTCCATGTATCTCTGTATATCAAGGTGGTACGATTGTTGTATATTTTAATTCTTGTATATTCTCTGAATGATAATAATATTGAATAAAAATAGGATCTAAATATGTTTCTTTCGTAGGGAGCGCTGTCAAGGCTCTTCTGAGCATGCACCATTTTGTAAACAACAAGCTACAGACTATTACGCTACCTTTTTAAGTTAAGTTACTCAATAGCTACACTTTCGAATTTTTATTTGACTTTAGAATACTTATTGGAGCCCCCATATTGAAAATAATTAACTCCCTGAATGGTAATATTATTTAATATAAAATATAGGTGTATGTTACTCACATAGAGGGCAAAGTGACAATTATTCTCTTATTTTAACATCAATCCACAGACCCAGGGGCTTCCACATGTGGTGGACTTGAAGGCTTGTAGCTGTAACATTAAAAAATATTTGCTTTTTCAAGAAAATTTTATATTTAGTTTTTTTTTCAAAAAAAAATTATATTTGAAGTTTTATTTAATTTTTGAAATTATTTTCCAAAAAACGTTTAATTTTCTGTGAACAACTATGAATTTTTGAATTTTTTCTCAAAATTGAAATTTAATTATTCAATTTGCTTCACAAAATAAAATAATATTTTAAATATTTTCTACAAAAAAATTAATATTTTAAATTTTTTACAAAAAATATAATTTTCTGTGAATAGCTTCATTTTTGAAAAAAATTTAAGAAGATTTAATATAATATTTAATTTTTTTTCTTAAATTTATTAATTATTATAATTTTTTTAAATTTATTAAATATTATTACTTTGTTTAATTTTAATTTTTTGTGAATAGCTGTAAATTTTTCAATTTTTTTCACTAAAAATACCAAAATCCAAGCCCCTTCCCCCCATATAAGCCTTACACCATTTTTCATCTGCTACCACATTTAAAGCCCATTCTTCCGGGAAACTATAATGAAAACAAGGATATTACATCATAAAGGGACGTGGATCTATTACTTCTATGCTAAGCTCAAACTTTAAACATGCATAGTCAAGGGTCGATATCAAAGTCTATTTATTTAATTTATACTTTGAAAACTGTAGATAATATCCATTTGCATACTTTTGACGTATAAATGTTTACATCACCTGTCGGATAATATATATTTTTTATTTTGGTGTTGCCCTATTGACTACCTAGAAGACAAATTGTTCTTTTAAAGTGTTTTAAAATTGTGTAAGACATCCTTGAATTGGAAATCAAATAAAAAGAACGTTTTAAGACTTTTTGGAGATTTCTAAAAGCCTTTAATCCATTTGCAATAGAATCTTATCTTACTCCTACCATAATGCTTTACTAAAAGGTGTATTTGTGATTCACTTTACTTAAAAATTATCGGAGTCAATCATTGGACAATGTGTCAAGATATATGTATAAATATATATTTTGCAAATCTTGTGGGTGTTTAAATAATAACGATACATTTGATAGTGCAATCCATTAAGTTTTCTTCCATTATATCTTCAGAATTTGCTGAAATTAATCTTCAAAAAGAATGGTTTTCTTTCACATTTTAAGGCGAGCGAATCTTGTTTTACCATTTCTACTTGGATTTATGGCCATGAATTAGATTTATTGAACTTTAAATAAATGATTTTTTACTGATTTATTGGATAATCAATTTACTAATTTTAAAAGACAATTAACGACCTTAAAACATTGACAATGTTTATATTTTTTTTTAGATACTTAGAAAAATATAACGTTCAAACAAATAAGTAAAAAGAAAACAAAATTATCGTTTCCAAAATATTCATACATTATCCGTTTATCAAAAGAATTTTAATGACATTATTTATCTCCTTTCTAAGATATATTTATGAGTACCATTAATATTATGAAATAATATATTCATATGTACAACGTATATGCAAAAAATATTATACATAAATATATGGTACTAATTTTCTCTAATATATTCGTAATGCGCAAAAAATCGACCGTCAAGGACAAAATAAATTCGCAACATGAAAGTAGAATTATAAGGCTTATTTAACGAGTGCTCAAGATAAAAAATAGAATAGATCCTATTTTAACGTTATACTTTGTACTTCAAAGCATTAAATGATCATTTATATTAAACTATTTATATATATAAGTATTAGACTTCTTTAAATTTGACAATATACGTCAAAATTATGCAAATGGATATTATCCGCATTTTTCAAAGTCTAAATTAAATAAGTAGACCATTTACTGTGATATCGAACCTTAACTATGCATGTCTAAAGCTTGAGCTAAGCATATAGGGGTAAAATATCCACGTAGCTTTGTTATTGGAGAATATGGTAGTAATATAACATTTGGGCAAAATCACGGAGGAGGTCAACGAGACATCTTATCTCTGAAAAGAACCGCTGAGACATTTAGAAACAGCAAAGAAGATTTTAAATTTTCTCAAGGCCAACAAAACTTAGAGCATCTTTTCTGATATAATTTTTTTCTCCCTTTGTACCTCTGTGAATAAGCAGGACATTCCCTCTATCACAACCGAAAATCCAGACAATATATGTGAGATGATGTCTTCAGAACAAAACATTCAGTGGCGATTAAAGGGCAATTTTTTGAGCAGGAAGGAGCGGCTAAACTCAGATGCTGACATCAAACTTCTGAATAAGAAAGTGTATAGGCTTCCATCATGAAGGAATAGACCGAGATCGAGTCTGACTACATAGTCAAAGTCTGCGCAGGATTTAGGCCTCGTAATGAGGCAGTTATTAGAGATGAGGGCTCACATATTGAATTAAAGTATTATTTTCAAATGATTTTGTTAAATAAATGTTCCCAAAAAATATCTTGTATAAATGTTATTCTTCAAAAATTGAGAATAATATAATTTGTAGCACTAGATAAGTATTATGTGACAGATTATAGAGTTGAAATACTCATAGTTGTATTAGTCATAAATACATAATAATCATGTAATTTGAGAGATAGAAAGGAAATGATAGTATATATTTATATAATTTCTTTATAATTATTTTAATTAATTACTCAAGACGATACCCTTCGTTAGTAAAAATATATTTTTTTAACACAATTAGGCTAATTTTTACACCGAAAATAAGTTTTTTTAATAGACTATACACTGTCGACTTTGGCTCAATGTTACACTTTTTAATAAGGTTTCATTTTTGTCAAATCTCTTAAAATCTAGAAAAATGCTTAAAATACTTTTATAAGCTCAAGGCATTGCTTTAATATATACTTTGTCTTATAAGTTAGTCTTAACAGTTCTAGTATATAATTTTTACAAATCATAATTTGTGATTATCATAGTTAAAATATTAGAATTTTAATTTAACTTTTGCAGGCTGATAAAGTGTTATTTTAAAGGAATTAAGGATAAATTTATAAAATCTGCTTATAAGGAATCTAAGTTCACAAACGAAAAGTAAAATTAAAAAAATTATGTACATATCATAAAGTAGGTATCTTTTTGTTTTTGGGGTCATTCAAATAAATTTGTCTTTATAAATCTGTGCAACTTTATGGATATCTTTTAATGTTATATATGTAAGTTGATAAAAAAAATGGATATTATAGGGGGAAAATCATAAATAATCAAACAAAGAAAATAAAGATTAGCCACATACTTTTAAATCAAGTTGACACACGTACATAAGGTTCAGAATTGATGTCTCATTTTTCATTGATCAAGTTACTCAAACAGTAAGAGTTCCATTTAAATTAAATATCTCCAGAACTCAGTGGATTATTAGGATGAGTTTGCCCAGACCAAAAGGTCTGCAAAAGTTGTTGTTGCGTAAAAAATAAATAAGACTTTAGGAATTATATACTCACTATTAAGGCTTAATCAATGTTGTAATTTTAAAATCCATTTTAAGACTAAAAAGATTATAACTTGAACAATGTCTTTATACAAGATGCTACTTCTACAGACAATTGCAACTTTTTTTTTTTTTTCCAAACCTTTTAATGTTTAACTTTTTTCCGTTCTCGAAGGTCTATCATACAAACCAAATATACCAGTAATTTGTATTTTCGACCGTGGCTATGCCTGTTGTATGGGCTTTGAATATTGATTGTTTTTTATTCTAAAAATGGATAAATAAAAAAAAATCATGGGTATCAAATCAAAGCCATTAAACAATGGTTTAATTTGTATAAATATTTTATTTGTTCCCATGCGTCAATTTTACGCAAGACATAACAAAATGGTTATTGTATATATTTTTTCTACTTTTTTTCCATGTCTTTTAATGTTTTCTCCTAAGTTATTCTTATCCTGACGTATATATATAAGAAAATAGAATGTAATAGAATAAAATACATTTGGTCTTTGTCAAGGCTAATAACTCAATACAAAAAAAAACAATACACTAGAAATAACTTGACTTTTAATGGGTTAAATGATATTTCTTAAAACAAATATATTTATTTATGTGGTAGTCCACAGCTTGCAGTACACAGTTTCTCTAATCTTGGAAGGTGATAATAATAGTTGGAAAGTCACTCATGAGTTTTACGTCTCTTTCCGCAATTGCTCACTTTTACTGACTTCAAAAACTCCAATGCTGCTCTATACTTTTCACTTTTTTCGAGGTATCCGTTGGTGTAATAAGGCAGTTAATTTTCAATCCGAGAGCGTCAAAAAGAAAATGTGTCTCCGGTCCTACCAAGCCTGTGAGAGAATTACCTTGAGTGATGATTGGAAAAACTGGCTTGTCTTTCCAATAAAACTCAAGTTTTTCGCTTTCTGCCAGCTTTTGGTTTATAGGCGTTGTCATGCTCTTATGTGAACTGAATAAGGTGAATGATACAATTTCCTGAGTCATATACAAACCATGATTTCTCCTTTTCTATAGGACAGATGCTCCGAATTTATTATAGATATGATGATATTGAAGCATGTTTTTAATTAATTGGTAACCGTGGATAGGAGCATCGGCGGTAGATTTTGCTGTTATCCAGTGCTATGTATAAAATAAGGTCAGGAATTTATTTATTCTCTCTAGTTTAATGATGGTGTCCTTATCGTATTAAAGTCAATTTAAACACATTAACATTTTCATAGCATATGTATTCTTGGCAATCCAATGGTTTTGATGAATTACACCAGTCATGGTCCAATGAATACCTTGAATAGGTTTATCACCAAGAATAATCAGGCACAGGTCCGCTTTTTATATGAATTCTTCCCTTGGAGATGTCCTCTCTAGAAAATTGTTTCAGAGAATATTTGTTTTTTTCTTCATCGGATCTCAATCATTTTCAATATTGGCTAAAATTCTTCCATTGTCCTTATCTAACATGGGCCAAACTTCGTTTAATTTACATAACATTGCATTTTCTAGACCCTGACTCTTGCCAAAAATAGCCTCCCATGCACCTCCAATTATCACCTGTGATATATGATATTTGCAAGCGAAGAAGAAAAACTTTCTCCCAAGTTTGTCTTCAATCAGTTTTGCTGCATCGTTGTTGATGCCACTAATGCTAGCTATTGTGCCAAATCCTACACCAACAATTTTATTTTTCAGGTTCCATTTTTCCAATAGGTCCAATATACTCTTGCATTGTTGAAGTCCAGTGGAACCTGTTATGAAAATATCTCCGAGAAATTTCCCTTCGTTGTACTGTGGAGCACCTGAAACGGGTACAGCAAGACTATTAACGTGTATATTTTTAAGTATAGAGTTGTTAGCTTTGTTTCAAGGAATAAAAGTATTTTATTCTAATTTTGTATAAATATACCTCAAGATAATAATAACTTACGAGAATACCTAAAAAGATGGGAGAAAAAATGGAAAAGTTATACAAAAACAAGCCCTTTTTATATATCTGGGTTAAAATTGACCCATAGGTACAAAAGTAAGGTTAATATCATATTCATACAAATTAAAGAACTGTTTATTGTCTTTGATTTGATATCTATATCAATGCTATACCATAAACCATTGCGAAGCTATTGTCAAAAGAATACCAATAATCACGTTTCTTTATCCTATTTTTTAGAACCACCAATAATACATTTTCAAGGCCCATGCGGCAGGCATAACCGCTGTCCAAAATCCAAATGACTGGTATATTTAGTTTCTATAAACCTTGTAGAACGGGAATTGGTTAAATATTAAAAGGTTTGAAAAAAAAAATTAAATTTGAACAGCTCTATTGTACACAGCCATATGTTTCCTTCTCTACGAGGTACCGAGTGTCGAATCCACGCACATTGAGTTAAAGATAATAATTTTTCCTCAGCGCATTGTTCACTAAGCAACAATACTCCATTGTGAAAATTTTTATTTAACTTGCAATGTTTTTCAAAAGAATCAACAATAAGGCTATATGGGGCTCTTGAGGCAAATATGGCCACATTACAAAATCAAAATAACTAGTATTATAAGTTAGTTTAAAGTTTGTAAAATGAGAAAAAATATCAGTTTACGTATGTTTGATAAAAGATGTCTATTTTAAAAAGTATCAGAAGCTTAGATGTTCTAAAAATAAAGAACATTATTTTTTTATTATTTTGCACTTTTATTGAGGAGTTTATTTTCTTCTTCGTTTGCTTATTATCACCTGTACACACTTAATGAATCGAGGGGAGTTAATTTGCAAATTTTGTAATTTAGAAAAACGTCATAGAGTTGATAAATTACAAAATGCATTCTAACGACAATTTTATTGTTATTTTTGTGATTAACATAGATAGGGAGGCTTTACTTTATCAATGTATGTACAAGGCGGATCCTAAATATATTAAAAATAACTTCAAATTATACTTGTATGACTCATAGACATTGAGAGATAAAATTGGGTGATAAGGTATTGATCAATTAAGAATCTAATTTGCTTAAGACTTTTTTGGTCATTTTTCAAATATGAGAGAAAATAAAGTAAATAGATTAAAAAATAACCAGCTATATGAAATCGCCTCCGTAAAATGTTTCAGTAATGCTTCAGTTTGACATATTGGGGCTCAATTCCACCTCGTAAAATGATCCAATTTTGGTCAATAAAATATATTATTAGCTATGTTAGATCTATTGGATGTAAACACCAGAGTTTGTAATGATATAGGTGGTCATCAACAGTTCAGGTAAGGTACATCTTATCTTTATGCACTATGTGGAAAATATTAACAGCATTAACGTGGGCAACATCTTGGGGAAAAGTATCCAGCTATCTACCAATTCCCACTTTTGTTCAAATGTTATCATAGAGGTAGTCACAAATATTATACGATACAAAAGTGGTGTCATTTTAGCCTCCATCCCGCCGAATTTTGAATACGATGGATTTTATAGTCTGGTTCATGTAGGAGGACAGTGTTTGCAAGAACCTGCATCCTAATTTGGATATGCTGAAACCCTGACTAATAAGGGCAACATTCCCATAGAACTAAACCATGCCTAATGTGATGACTTCCTTCGCCGACTCAACACTGCAGTTTCTACAAAAGAGAAGTACTTTGAATTTGTTCATTTGGCCAATTACTAATTCCATATTCAGTAGTACTTGTGTTCAATTAAAGGTTAGTAATTATATATATATATAAATTTATATGAATTTACTTATTTCCCAGTAAATGGGGTCCACCCTGTACATATATATTAAACAAATGTTTTGAATTATAGAGTAAAGTAATTGTATAAGTAACACAGGTTACCTTGCATTTTGATTTCATAAATAAACCCTCTAAAGAACCCATCCATATTTAAAAAGTAAATACCTTTCAAACTGTCAAAGAAAAAATGGTTCAGATATCAATTACCAACGTCGTCAATTTTTACAAGTACATCTTGAGACGAATTTGAAGAAAATACTTGTCACTTTTAGGAAAGAGGAATATGTCAATTTTTTGAGACCTTTTCTGGAAAAGTTCATTTAATTATTGGTTCCTTAAATTTGAGAAAGGGTATAAATCCTATCATAGGCATTACGTATAATATATTGCTGTCGTATAAAGAAAAATCTCTTAGCATTGGGATTATGCACTTTATAGCATATTTTAATAGCAATAATTGTAAATGACAAAATTTTAAAAATGTAATATAACATGACACTGGCGCCGAAATATATTTGTAGTGGAGATACCAAATTATATTACAATTGCCTTTTTTTTAGAGTGAATATATTTATTCAGAACAAGATTGTAAATATAATATTAGTGAAAATTGAAACGAACATGTGGTATATAGTTCGAATAAATTAGAAATATGATCACAGTATTTTAAAAACGATTCAAAAACAATATTGCACAGTCATTGCGTCAAGATAAAAACGGTAGGTAAACATCAATTTTAAAGGCGTGTTTTTTCTTTCCTCTAATACCTATATCATTTAGTATGAGATATGGCGTTTATGATGACCTTTTTGGGGGACCGTGTATTGTTGGATCGGTCATAGGTCTGATTTCCAGAACCTTTTAGTCTTTTTTAATATGTCTTCTTTTTTTTTTTTAACTTGTCAACAGTTTATTTTCTTCACATCTAACTAAAATAAAATAAATATAAAAACAAAGTAGATAATGATCGGTACCTAAATACTATAATACAATCTAGTCACAAACCTCCTACTTTAAATTTAGTTATCTTGTATTTTTGAAAAAGATTATGTTAAACAGTAACTATAGCAACTACGTTGTTTTAGCTGTTGTAGTAACCATAAAAGACCCATAATGACCAAATCTAGGACTAAAAAAAAAAATTACTATGACCGGAGTTTTTCAAAGTGGTGCAACATTCTCTAGCTTGTTGTTAAAACTAGTTGTTTTTAAAAAAGATGGGTTATTTTCAGAAGGATATTCATAGTGGTCTTTAGAATTAAATAGGAGTTATATTTTCTATATATCTGCCTTCCCTGGATGTAATTAATGTCCTTCTTTTGAATAAAGACACCATCGTATAAAAATTTTTCTCTTCTGACAAGCTCCTTTAAATCTTAAGGATATAGATCTCAGATAAATACATTATGCAGAAATGTTCAATCATTTACCCACTAATATTAGAAAATGAGTTACCTCAGTAACAGTCTTAATCTTGAAGCTAATCACATTTTTTCATATACGGGCGTTTGTCTACTATAACGAAATTAATTATGATAATTGGAGGATTGAAAACCCTTTCTCTTCTTATACTTTTTTTTTCTAAAATCCAGGTGTACAACGCTGTTTATTCAATTGATAGACAAACGGTAGTTTTCTACATGGTGTAGAATATAAATTATTAGAGGATTTATATATTGAAGACTTCGTTTGATAAGTGCACAGGAATATTTTATTTATTTTTCTTCATAATAATCCATTCTAAAAGTTTTGAAAAGTTAAATTATGACAAAAAATGAATTATATAATATTCAATAAAAACTGTTAAATCAGTTTTATGTTTTTAAAAATATAAGCAAATAAATTAAGTTGGCAATCCAATTACAAAAATATTGGTTTTATTATTTGAATTTTGTGCATTTTTCTTTGTAGAACATAGTACATTACAATTAAAAAGTAATCAAATTCTAATTTTGGGAAATTAAAGTTGATTTTTTTTATTATAAGATAAGAAATAAGTCTTTAATATAATATCAAATCTGATTAATTATTGTAAATGCTAAGTTTGTTTTTTAACAGTCCCATTATATATATATATATATATTTTTTTTTTTTGGGGGAGGGCTGATTGGAGTGACAATAGATGACTCACTATTAATAGGTTGACAAATACAAAATGATTATGACAAGGTTAATCAACAACAATTTTTAGTTATCACTAATACATTTAGGAGGGACACAACACTAATATTATATTTATATATTCAAAAATTTTATAGACTCAAGGTAAGCCCCTCCCCCCATGTAAATCCTAGTTGTAGGTAGAAATCAAGTTGAATTAGGTGTTACGTATTTTGAAAATAATATATACATTAAGAAGAAGCTTTCAATGGCTCTGTCATGAGTCAAGAAAACACTTTTTTGTCTTTGTTCAAACTCATTACTTTTTTTTAAGCAGGAAGAGCACCATTAAACAACATTTCTCCTTGAGCAATTGCAACTTTAAAGCATAAAAATAATAAAAATTCACAGTGTGATGCATCCTTGTACTGTTAACTGTTAATTGCTTAACGGCCAATGTTAAAAAAACACATTACAATCATGTCCTGTACAGTTTATGTACACGAATAATAATAGTTTTATGCAAGGAATACTCTAGTACAGTAGTTCCCAGACTTTTTATGAGTTCGACTCTTAAAATATGTGGCTAGTCAATGTGTGACTCTTTCACCTCTCATTGAGTAATGAATACACAATTTGGAGTGTGTTTTATTCAAATAGATTAGATTAAGGTCACCTTACCCCTCTAAAGTTAAACCCAGAAGCAAATAATATGAGTTTTTAATTATATTGATCAAAAATAAAAAATTTAATTCTACATACATATATTTAAAGAAATTCAAGAAATACAACGAATAAATAATCGAATATATAGTCAAATTAAACCCGTGAGGCACTACTTGGAATAATTTATCTACTATCCATTCTCTTTTTTGCGGTAAAAAAAGACAAAATTAATACTCACAAATAAATAATTTTACATGCTTTGGATGTGCAATTAACTTTATTAACGTATTAAGGTCTTAATTTGACGTATTTGAGCGAAGAAAGTACATTCTATATTTATTTGTTTGACACAGGAACTTAAAGATCATCCATACTTTAAGCAACGATCTTTATTTTTTTAGGATATATGTTAATATACAAAAGTTTTTCTCATATAAAAAATGGTATAAGTAAATTTGAAGCTGTTTTAGACAGCAGTGGGTAGTCATTCATTACCGAAATCCAGAATTCGTCCAGTGTTTTATAATTAAATTCTGTTTTTAGTGTTTTAGTTCTGTACGTTCATCTTACATATCAGATGAATGTCTTAAAGAATAAAATTGGGGATAAACTATTTATTATTTTATGTTGTCAAAATAAATACTCATAAAAAAATTATATTAATTTCATAAGACTTGCATTACATTTCTGCTATTAATCAATACTTTCTTTTAATCCCTTACTCTTCTAAACATAAACAAAATAAAAACTGTCTGCTGTTGGTCAAAAAATGGCAGGGACAAAAAGCGTTCACGTTTCCTGTATATAATATTTCTTGGTCCATGTACATTAATGTAAAAAGCAGGTATGAAAAAATATAGGAAACCGAATATCAACGTCATAATCCTGGCGATTGGAAGGATGTATAAGAGGAAGCCTAATAATCAACAATCATTATCCTTAAATAGCAAGTACATGTCCCTGTCGATCCTAAATTCTTCTATATCTCAAGTTATTAAACTCCGTCTTTTATGAGCAGACGCAGTAGTAATTATTTTATACTTAAATGTGCTCTCTTCAAGAATTAAATAATAATAAAATCACCTTTGTAAAATAAAAAGCCTGTTCTGATTGCCATCTAGAAAAAGTAGTTCCTGCTTACTAGGACATATTTTTTGCATCCCTGTCTGTATATAAATATATACGAGTATATATTTATAATATGTAAATATGTCCTGCCGGTAAATAAAATTAAAATAAACCGAAAATCAATGAGCTAATCTTGACTATTTGAAGAATGTTTAGGAGAAGAGAAACTTAGGATTTATGATCTTTTGTTAAATCAGCTAAAGCAACTATGAGAAGAAGGGTAATCAACACAAACTCTAAGGGGTTGGGAAGCAAAACGTGGACTGAATGACTTATTTCAGAAAAATGTAAATAATTTTATTTTTGATATATCATTTTGAATTTTTTTTTCAGAAAACTTTGAGACACGACCATGATGAACATGTTTACTTAATGTGGCCGCCCTCGCAGCAATCACACCCTCTACTCGGTGGCAGAAAGTCTTGCAGGAGTTGATGATGCACTTCTCGAACAAGTTGTTCCACTCCTTCATAATGGCGGCCTTCAGGGGGTCCAAGTTCGGGTGAGATGTCCAGTTATTCTCCCTCTCCAATGTGCCCCACACAACCAAGTCCAACGGGTTCAAATCCGGCGAAGATGATGGTCACATATCTATGGACCAAAAACAAGCCATTTTGTCGGTACCGAACTTCTTGCATTTGGCCTGTGTGTGTGAGGGTGCACCACCTTGGGTCCACACATAGCTGTCCTCTGGGTAGGTGGCCTTGAGCCATGGCAGTATGGTGGGCCTCAGCACCTTGTGTTAGGCCTCCTGGCCGTTTTTCTCCCAAGCCTTAAAAAGGAGGATCGTTGTTTGGGCTGGATCTTTTGTACAGAACACCCCTTGACCTCTTTTGGTGATCCCCCAAGCCAACGGTCGTTCTGCCGGTAGTAGACCTGGTCCACGGTGGAAATCTTCTCGTCAGAGATTTTTTTTACTATGGATCCATTTACCTTGCTCCACGCACGAACTTTCTTGAACCTCTGCAGTCTCCTTTCCTTCATAGTGTCTGTCAACAGGTGGTGTGGGGTCCTTGTGTAAGAGGACAACCCCAAGTCCTCCTTCACAGCCCTCCTGATTGTCCCCTCGTCCACGTCCAACTCGTTAGAGAGGCAATTCATGATTTTGTAGGGTCCTCCTTGATCTTCTTCTTCAGGTCCCCCAGAAACTCAGAATCCCTTTTCAAGTTGTGTCCCCTACTTTCTTCTTTCCTTGAGAGGTATTTTCAATCCTTTCTCATCTTTGCCACCTCGAAAATGAGGCTCCTGGAGCACTTCACAATGTCCATAATCTGGGCCACCTCAATTTTGGCATCCAGAAGGTCTGAGATCCTCTGCTTTTTTCTTTCTTGCTCACTCATGGTGAAACATTTGAGAAATGTTTGTTATTGTTTACTTATGCAAAGAGGTTAGTAAATTCGGAATATGCAGGAAAAAAAATCACAGAACCTATCTTTCTTAATTGCATAATTAACATTTATTAACAGTCCACGTTTTGCTTCCAAATCCTGTACTCCCTATATAGAAAGGAGATTTAGGTTGGTAACACTTTAATTTTGATCCCCAATCTACTCTGAGTCCAAAATGGAAATACACTTACAATTCTCAATCTAATCCTCACTCTCTATCTTTTATGAATCCATCCAGTAGTTATTATTTTATTCTTAAATGTGCTCTCTTCAAGAATTAAGTGATAATTATAACAGCGTTGGAAAGTAGAAAGCCTGTTTAAATTACCAACAATCAAAACATTTCCTGCTTTGAGGACATATTTTAAACACCTCTGGCTATATTTATGCTCGTATACATATAATGTCTAAATTCAAAGAATGTGTATTTTTTTTTAAAAAATATATATAAAAAAGAACTTTGCACCATCTCATTTATATTCAAATAGAAAAAGAACGAAGGAAAAAATCAAGTTTCTTTATATTTGAGTCTATATAAGAAATTTATTTTTTCACGAGCTCAAACATGTTATTTGCATAGTGAGAATAAATAAATTTGGGAATCAGTGTTTTTTCAAAAGGAACTTTTCCTTTACTAAAAAGGAAAAAAAATTGTGGGAAGGATTGCTTTTCATGCATGTACATGCATAGTATACATATGTATATGCAGTATGCATGGAAATGGCATGAAATATGGTTCTTGTTTTATCTATCATTCATATTTGTATGTGTGTATGTCCTTGTATGTAGCTGTTTTCAATTATATTGAAGAGCTTTATGCATGTTTTTATCAAATAAAAGGCGTATATATAATTTATAGTACTATTTATGTACGAATATATTGCAAAATAAATTAAACCAAATATATGAGGAGTGTAAACATCAAAACAGTCTTAAACAAAACTAAAAAAAAAAATCCCAAGTTTAAAAAAAATTAATATATCCCAATATTTCATAGACATGGGGTCTATGTATTCTAATTTGTAAAATGAGTTAAGATACCCATTAACTTTAGCTTTACTTTAAAACCTTAATTACATTTGAGAGATTTATATATGCCCCCTTTCGAATAAAATATGTTAATTTATCATTCTTTTATTCCGACAATCAAGTTTGGCTTCTAGAATTGCAATTTTGCGCCCTTCTAAAGACTTAATAGGAATACTCTGTGGATATAAATTTACCAATATTCCTCGAAAATGCAAATCTACTCTACATTTTAAGAAAAATCCTTCCAATTTATTTTTGTATTGACGGGACACATATGGTAATATAGAAATTAGTTGCTTTTTAATTATACATAACCATCTAAAGAAGGATGCCCATCTAATGTCTTTAAGTTTTATCAGGGATCGCTAAATCGCTAGCCTTCCCGAGTCTCTACCTAAAAATAGAGACTAGAGAGGAAAATCCTATAACAAAAGATAAAATGTATGAACGTGTTAATAATTAAAACTCTAAAAAAAAGTAACGAAACGAACACCACGTAATACATATTTTTATTGGTCGTCTTGGCAATTTTTTGTCAGCTAGGGGTGTATACAGCCTCTATACCGTTTGCAGGACTTAACAATGTAAGGAAAAAGTTGCATACGGGATAAGGGAAAAAGGCAATAAATGATATAGTGACGTCATCTGTGGTATCTTAAAAAGTGACATCTTCCCTGGAGAAAAGGATATTGTATCTGCTTAAGTTAACAAGCACGATTCATTACCTGGTTTTAAAGCTTTAATGAGACGTATGTCTCAATAACAACTGGAATTAACCAGTTTGTGAGAATAATCAAAAAAAATTTCATGTTAATTTATTGAAATGACACACACAAAAAATGGCTCACTTTATTTCATTTTGCAATAAAAAAAACTAAAAGATTACCATATTAATTAAATTTCCGATAATGATAAATGCAGTAAAATTTAGTCATTGATACAATAATGACAATAATAATATCACTAAATGTAGTCAAACTGGGAACACAAAACTGGCCCAGAACGAATAAATTAAAAAAACAAACATGATTTGTTTGGTGTCAAGGAAAACAACTCTAAACTAATTTAAATACTATAATTGGATATATTTTTTATTCTATAACTCTTTCCACAAAACCCACATTGCAATATGAACATAAATTATATTTTGTTCTGTAAAAACAGCAGAATTGCAATCACATTCTATCTACTTGTGCTTCACTAACGTTTTTAAACTTATACTGAGACTACTGAGGGATAGTGTTTTATAGATCCTAGCACTGATGTCTTAATCCATCTCCTCCCCCCTTCATATGCAGTCCTTCTTTTTATCTGTTCAAGTGTTTTTAAGGACAGATTAGTCAATCCTCTTGTCCAATAGTCCTTGCTATATTTTTATTATATTTCATTTTAGATTGCTTGAACAAAGTGAAAAAGAAGAAAATCATAAATGATTGCAATAACGTATAATACTCAAGTATTATAAGTCATAGCCCCATAACTCTTACTTTAAACATCAGGTGTCTTGTCTCCTTAAAAGTAATTATGCTGTAAGTATCTACGTCCTTTTAGCTAAACAATTTACCATAAAAGACCAATAATGACCGTTCCTTGGACTTTCAAATTTTATTAGGATCGAACTAATAGAACTGTAGTTTTTTAATGTTTATAGACCAATTCGACACTTCTGAGGGGTCAGTTAATAACAAATATGTTAAATACATTTTTATGAAAATAAAAATAATTGTTTTTTACAATTAAAAAAAAGGTCCATAAATATACATTAAAACCCCATTGCAATCTATGTATGTAAGTGTGTGTTACGGCCCATGTCTCTCTACAAGTTTGGAACCCCCAAATTGATACAAACAACAGAATTAAGCTTTTGCAACGCAAAGTTGCTGCCCATAGAGCCTAGTTGGCTAGTTTCTATAAAAAATAAATAAACTTGGTTTCTTTTATTTTAAAATCTATAAAAAGACGACTTATCATAATTAAAATCTTATTATATAATTGTACATACAAAGAGAAAAATACAAAAAAAAAATCCTTGTGAAGAAAAGTAAATTAAATGTTTGTTATAAAATACCATTTACGGAAAAACGATTTGATAGAACTTAAATATAGTAGGACATATAATGATTTCACTATTCAATTTTAAATATTGGGGCTAAATATATTTGGTGATGTCAAATGGAACAATCACTAAATTCAGAAAATAGAGTTTTCATTATCAGACGTCTGAAAGAGATCTTACAAAACATAAAGCTCTGTATGGCAACCGCACGCACATTTAATTTTTATGTGAAGGTATGTATTGGTTGTCTGGGTGCAGGCACGAGTAAGCTCTCTAGATCCAAGAATCATTGGCAACCATACAAATCAAGCAGAACAACTTGATGCAAATGATTTATGGAAAAAGAAAAGTGGATCAAATCAAAATTGAAAAACTCTATTTTGTTTTTCTGATCGACTGAGACCTCTTTTAATTATGGTGAAGGAGAGTATAATTATAGATAGACTTAGCATAAGTCTGAAGGCGTCATATTGGTACATAGCTCTTCAAACGAGAGGAGAAAATGACTTTCAAAAGGAGACGATAATAGCAAAGACTCTTTCAATAATAATTCATGTAGATCAAATAATACTCCTCTCCTTTTGGGCTTGAAGAAAACAATCGTGAGATATATGAACTGAATCGACTTTTAAAGTATATATCTAGTTTTGACAAAAAAAAAATTAACCTTCAATTATTGAATATCCTTTGTATTTCCTCAAAATAAATACATTTGAACCATAAAAATAGTTACGTCAATCCAATTATGTACCATTTTTGTAACTATTTGTTCCATTTACAATTTTAAAATTAAATTAAATGCTAAAAATAAATGTATGAATATAAAATATCCAGAAAAATAAATCCCTAATTTAAAATTATCTGAAAAGCAAGATATAACACTGGCCAACACATAGTGAATCTAACTCAATTTTGGCTCTTGATTCCAAATCTGTTATTAGTTTTTATCTCATTATAATTTATCTTTTTTAGATAACTTATTCAACTTTAAAAAAGTGCTGTAAATTTTTAGAATAAGATGAAAATCTTTAATTTTTCGATGAAGTTGCGTGTATTATATAAAATAATGGCTGCAATATTATTTATTGAAAAAATATAAGAATCAAAGAAATAAAATCAATAATCATACATATGACTTTTAAGCAAAAAACTTAATTAAATTAATTAAACCTCGATTAAAAATTAGTAAATATAGGAGTTAATCCTAAACAACACTTTATCAATATAAATAAATAATTGCTTGTAATCAAATTTACTGTTTGAAGAGCCTACAAAAAAGTATTGAAGATACCATGTAGATTTAAAGGAATAAAATGTTTTTGTTATATATATTAGGGTGTAAAAACTTATGATTCTCTAACAGGAGGTTAATAATATCAAATAGAATTTTATTATCTTCGTAATGTCATTAGAATGCTTAATTAAGAAATAACGCCACTTTATAGTTAAAAGCAATATATTATAAGTCTCATCCTCTTTCAATAGCCTTTATTCATACTCAATTTAACATGTAATTTTAATGAAAAAAACATGATGTTCTTCTGCCTCCACCTTCAAATCCTTTTTATTATCATATTATGCACTCATAATTAGCTCCATGATTTAGCATTTTAATTCTGGGTAAATGTGGAATAAGTAATTTTTTTTTGTGTGTTTTTAATGTCCCTTAGGTATAGTTTTGAGGCTATTAAGATATTGTACATAAAAGAATAAAAAAAATATTAGAAATAAAAGAACGGAAAGACCATTAATGATTCTTGAATATCTTTATATACATATGAAGCAAGCAAATATAGACATGCATGTGCTAAATATGCAAACATGCATAATTGCTACAACGATGTAAAAATATACAGCAGGGTTTTTAAAATACTAACATTAGCAATGTCTTATTTAATAGTCAATTTATTTATCTTTTTTGTCTTTTACAGAGTGTGGGAGATAATTTCTCTCTCTGAGGTGTGAAAGAAAATCTGTAGGTTAATTAGCTTTTCCTTTCACTTTTACCTTCACACTTTTTGAAATCAAATTAAAAATGAGAGCAAAGTAAGCCAAAAACAATGGTTGGGGACTAGTGGTACTATTATTTTAGTTTAATACTCGTCCTATATGATGACTTTTATTGCAACATTTTTTTAAATTTTTCTCAAAAAATTCTGAATTTAGACTAGCAGAAACTATTTTGCTCATGATCTCACGCAAACTCAATGTTTGATTGATAAATAAGTTACCATTTCGAATTTATTTTTGTGCTACAAAAGTCATACATAATATGACTGTGAATTTAGTCAAATATAGTGCGTTTTTTACCTCTTCAAGTTCAATCTATTTTTTATTTTTTTTTCAAAGTTCAGTAACTGAAATGTTTTTGTTTTTTTTGTAGAAATTTCAAGGTTGTGAGGTCACCAAACTTTTT
The DNA here is from genome assembly GCF_016086655.4 of Lepeophtheirus salmonis. Taxonomy (NCBI): domain Eukaryota; kingdom Metazoa; phylum Arthropoda; class Copepoda; order Siphonostomatoida; family Caligidae; genus Lepeophtheirus; species Lepeophtheirus salmonis. Next base: position 17,583,653 of record NC_052132.2, read on the forward strand.
CTGAAATGTCTACATCTCCAACCCGTACCGCTTTGTCTATATTGCAGCCCGTTTAATGTTTAAGAGCGGCACACTACACATTCTCACTTCAAGTAGTATTTTTTATCAAAATTGTCACAATAACATAAAAATACGTAGAACTTGAAAAATACGTAATATATAATATTTCCCAAATATAGGAATTTTAGAAAAATTATCTCTCTGGCGGAAAAAGTTATGATGAAAAAAACAGTGTGAATTTTTTTAATCCATTTTTTTTGTATTACATGTCGATGGAAAATTTAAATTTTTTCAAAACATCCCTATCCCCACCCCCCGCAATAAATATATATATATAATCCTGCGGATGCTTCTGAATAGGTTTGCTAGATTGGCCATTTTAGAAGGAGTTTGGCTTTGAAAAACTAGATTTGGCATTTTTTTATATTCGGCCTAAATTTGAAATAAATATGTATGTAATTATTTAGTTTGATGAAGACATTTTTCACGAAATTTAAATTAATAATTTCTATGGTACATTAGAATATTACAAGTGGTAATATGGACCATTCTATTAAAGGTTGGACATCAGTAGTCTAAATCTTGCAAACTTTTATTTTTTTGTTTTCGAAAAAAAAGTTTTTTTTTGCTGTTATTTAGTGGATGCTGAAATTTTTCTTAGAAAAGAAAATATTAACTATGAACCAAGTCCTTTACTACCAATATGATAGATTGATTGCAAGTTCTTCCAAAGAAGTTAAGGGGACGGTAATATTAAAGCACTCCAATTCTCAGGTCATTTATCCTGGGCGTCTGGCCGAAAAAAGATCGACCAATTTTTCTTCAACGAGAAGAATAAAGTTTATAACGAGTTATATTACAAGGTTTTAAGTTGGACTGTCTTATTGCGGTTGAAGGCCTATTACCCAAGGGAAACTATGTATGGGCCTCCCTCCAGTACATCTCCCAAGGTTCTAAAGTTGTGCCGACAAAACTTTTTCTCTTGTTAAAGAAAACTTTTCTACGATATTATCACCAGATTTCAATCCTCTGGACTATATTGTGAGAACCGTTTTATGTCTTTCCGTTGTTTAAACCTATCAAGATAATGCGGAAGAGTTGAAAACCGGTATCATGAAGTAGTGGAACAAGATACTTAAGTAATACATCCAGAATACCAACGTCATGATATGCTCTACTGTAGGTGGTCACATTGAGTTACAAAAATAAAAATTTTCTTTTTCAATAAAAATTACTTATATATTAAAGACTGCATTAAAATTATAAATTTTCATAAATATATACACCCAAACCCTGTATGTAAATTAGAGAATAATCTTCTGCTTTTTTTTTTTTTTGTTTGTCGTTGTAAAAAAAGCAATTTGGCAAATTGCTTAAAAAGAAAAGATTAAATGTTGCGTGAAATACTCAATAAATGTCGTATACAAATGATAAAATGCATTTTTTTTAGATTAAAAGAAGAACTAAAAATAATTATTGAAAAAAAAGGATACTCCATATTAATAAGGCAAAGTTTATCAGTTTGTTTTTCTGTCTGTGTGAACTCATTTTTAAGAACGAGCATGTAATTTCGGTAAAGCTTGCTACCTCTAGAAAAAGCAATCAGTGTGTCCCATAGGAGTATAGATAATTGGGGTTGCATTTTTGTTGTTGTTGACCACCTCAACAATAATGTTTTTATCCTTTCATTTTCGAGGAAATAATATTTCAGTATTCAGTAATTACAACATATTGTGGTCATGAAAAATGGAGATTAACATTAATGATTTCTTGAAGATATATTCTGCTATAGTATTAAAGTAAAACTTAATTATCTTGTTGTCTACTCCTAATAACTCCGAGTAATCCCTGGTACTACCGTTATTGAACTTATAAATCCAAATTATTTCACGAAATAATGCCATATGTAAAAAATTTGAAGTAAGAAAATAAATACAAATTCCACTCCGTATCAAGCCAGTATACATGTATAATCAGGAAGGATTTAATTGTGGATCCTCAATTCTACTCCGATTCCTATACCTATAACTCCTCAAATAATCATCAGTGTTACTCAATGAAATCACACCCTATATTATATTTATTCCTATATAATCCCTCTTCAATAATTAAAGAATAATGATAACTATTTGGAAAATAAAAATGTTTTTTCAGGTTGCAACTTAAAAAAAAAAGTCAAGCCCTCGTCTAAAGTCATATTTTTCACAACTATAGCTATAACTATTAATATTTTAACATCAATACTATATAAATATGAAAAATATATACATCAATATTGAAATTAGGTTTGGAGCCATGCAGCGAAACCTATGTACCCTACTTGCATAATTTAAAAACAATAATAATTTATGACAACATTTTTTTGCAAGAACTTTAAATAAGATAAGAGAGAAAATTCATCCAACAATTTAAACTTAAAAATTTTAGAGTCATATTTGACAAAACAGATACTATTTACAATTGTATGAGTAATTCAAACTAAATAAAACCAACAAGGGTTCATTCAAAAAGAGTATTCTCGGCAGCGGAAGTTCTCCCTTACGAAATTGGGATCCAAACTAATTAAAAATTTTTGAGTGTTCTAAATTTTATAAAGTCAGTATTTCCAAAGAAAAAAACAAGGACATAGTTTTTTTTGGCTACATAAAAAATAAATATATCGTGATTAATTAGTTAGTTACTAAATTTTCTTTCTATCAAAATACTATTTTTACAACTGATATATTTTTTGTACCTGGATCTACTTCAAAGTATCTTGTAAATAAACAGGTGTTTAGGATTAGTTTTAGTTTTTCCAAGCCATGGTATATAAATACCTACATAATGTAACCAAGTGGATCTCACAGTCTTGTTAATATTTTTTTCGTATTGTCATATCTTTATACTACATATTGAATCGTATCTGCAAGTATATAAGGCAGTTAAAATTTGCTTTACTCAATGAATATTTACTATTTTAAGGTAAACAAAAAAAAATGGAACAACACGAGTGGTATATCTTTTTACTTTTCTCTTCCTCCAAGGTACTTGCTTTAAAAATAAAAACTATGAATAAATAGAATTATCACCAACATATTAATGTAGCTTATAATTTGGATGTTATTTTATTAGTATTATATTTTAATTCAGACGGCAATTAGTAAAAAGCGATATTTTAATACTATTCATTAATTCTTAGTAGAAAATTGTTCAATGCAAAGTGTGTTTACACTTTCTTTATTAAGATTCAAAAAATAATTAATATTGACAATAAATTTACAAATATTTTTACATCAATGCAGTAGTTTTGTGACCGTAAGGAGTTGATTAGGGTCAGTACACTTTTTACTTTTGAGCAATTTGCTGAGTTGTTAACAGTAATATTTAATAAAATAGATAATGGTATCGTTGAAAAAGTTTTTAACCAACTTATCCCATCGATGTAATAAGTTGGCACATACTCATTACAGATATCTAATAGGTGAAAATAAAATTGTTAATAGGTATAATAGAAACAAAATTTAATTTGAAGAAAAATATTTCTTCAAATAGTCTAATATAACATGGATTACTGTGACTAAATATTTAAGAGTTTATGAATAAACTTATATATGTTAGTGTTTCAACTTGGTCCAACATCTAAATTTTCCATTGGTCAGGTCTGAAGGGATTAATGAATAATTTTTTAATATAAAACAGACATATATGATCAAAGAAATAACAATATATTTATATTACTAGCGTTTTGCATATATCATTAAGGTTGCATAGCTAAGACTCATCCAAGTTCAGCTCTAAGACTAAAGTACTCGCTGATACATTAGTCATATTAGCATGTTCATTTTTCCCCCTCAAACTGTTATTACTATCCTTTCATTTTGAGAAATAACATCTACATATGTATTAGTTAGCTACGTCTGAGTTTGCTAATTAAAAACGGTGGTAACACCAATGACTTCTGGAGTAATTATTTTCTATAATTTTTTAGTTTTTCTGTTCGATACTCCTTATAACAACGGGCAATTTTGGGTAATTTTCCTAGTTGACTGATAATTCGATCCAGAACAAAGTTATAACCGAAGAACAAAATGTATTCGTTAAAACACTTGAAATCGGATCGAGATCAATTTTTTTATTGACCAAAATTTTTAATAAAACCGATCTTGAGCGAATGAGGGAAGAATTTGTAAAATCTATAAAAGTGCTACACTGGTCTAGGATTTCCAGACCGAAACCCAAGGCTAGTACATATTATAAATATATTTATATAATAAAAAGTATCTACGAACTTAATATAATACTTGTGTTTCAGAGAAAAATTTATGAATATAAAGAAAATTATCCGGGAATGGTAAATACAGAAAATAACTCATAGCTCAGGATTAACTGTACTCATTACAACCAAAAAGCCTTTACTAATTCAGTACTAAAATTAATTTCTTCCACAAATGTGTAGAAATATAAGAATTCCAACAAGCATCGCTCTCATCTAATTATACAAAAATACCAAAGTTATTATATAATAGAAATAATACATACATAAATAACTGTCTAACAATATTTATGTCATACAATCGTAAAAATATGACATAAAAGCGTACAGTATATTTTTCTAACTGATAATCAGAAGAGTGTTTTATAATTCTTATAATAAGTCATCATTATTCTTGAATTCTCGTTGAGAGAACATCTCAACATAAAGAAATAACTACTGCCTATTCTCATGAAAGACGGAAATTATAATTAGGGTGTGCTTGGGAGCTATAAGAGCAAATTTTTCTTGAATTTATAGTATAATTAAGAATCAACATTGGAGAAATTCTTCCTTTTGTCCTTACTAAATATTATAAATAAATTTGAAATATTTAAGGAGTTTAGTTTATTCCCTTCATCTCGGAGCTTTTCGCAGCTAATTTAGTCAAATGCCATGACAGACAAACTGCTTTTCACTCAATATTTTTTAAATTTTGTAGGATTATCTCGTTTCTTTGGCATATTTTGTATTGAACTCTAGTTATAACCATACTGTTCACATTTACACTAAGCTTGTAAAAATGACAAAAATAGTACCAATAGGGGATTCATATATTGAAACACATCTAACATTTATTTTACCTACTACTTAAATTAGAAACATATGTGCATAAAACCCTATGCTTTTTTAACATATAGATTTATGTACGCTCATACAATTCTCAAGTCCAATATTCAAAAAATAAAAACCAATATTTCATAAAGGTATATGTTTGATATATAAAAAAACATATAAACACTGATTATCTCATAATAACAAATGAGTTTGTTGAAAGAGTGGGAGAACGAGAGAACTTTCAAATGCATAAAAATCCGATATCAAGCCCTACTAGATGTAGCACATTGTTGATGTAATATTCGTATATTATAGATTAAGCATAATATGTTAAGTACATACATTGAGGTACATACATACATAAACTCCAATTCGATTTTATTCTAAAATATTTGATATACCTACATATATATGATTATAATTAAAGGTCCATAAAATATCTCCTTCAAACCGGAAATATCTTTATTTTGGTTAAGATTTGAATAAGCTTTACATTTTCTTTTATTCTTTTTAAATTCTTGAAAACGGAGAACCTTAGTATGAAGTAATAACTAGTGTGTATGCAGGGGTGTTCGTGGCTTGGTTTTGGGATTTTTTAGACAAATTAAAAAATTCAATTATAATTATTGAACTACAACCATACAATATGCCAAAAGCTTTTGAAAATATGTGAAAATGAATGTATAAGTCCTCTTAAAAACATAAAAAACGACAGAATATGTATACGTGGAAAATATTAATGTTGACTTGGAGCAATAAATTAAGATGCTCACTGGATAATAATGATGGCATGATTAATGACAAAAGAAAAAAAAAACCTAAAATGATTAGGTTTTGTAGAGGGAATTAAGATACCAAAAACATTTTGACCATCCTCCTGGGGCAGAAGCAGTGAAGAACATTATTAAAATAAGAAGGTGATCATATCCCTGCTCTAAAATATAGTCATAATTAACTTCCCTATCACTAAGATGAATTCGGAAATGTTAAGTAGAAAAGCAATAAGGACCATCCAGGAATTAACAATATAACTGATTCAGCCAATTACTGAAATTGCAAATAAACTCAAGATATAAAAATGAGATAAATAATAAATTCACAAATTATTCTATAGCGCTGAATGAGGGGTAAATCTTGGGATGGAAAAGGAAGTGAGACAAAAATTTTTCATGCTTTAAAAAGGACTGGATTGAGACAGGCAAGCAGATAAATTTATGCTATTAAATTTATGATAGGGATGTAACTTTGAGCCAAGTGCTCACTGATATAAAATTACAGCTATAGGGAAACATAGTATCACAGAGAGGAAATATTTTGAACTGTTTTGGATGTGGGGGGCCATTCAAAAAATCAAGTGACCACATTTTACGAGGATATAAAGGGACAAAATTGCACTTCACTTCAATTAAGAAGAACGTGGAGGTATTTATTGTGAAAAAAACTATCAGAGTCTCAGATAAAGTAAGGGCTAATAGATGATTCCATTTCGACTTGATGTAATGTAATGTCCGTATGATTTCCCTATGGCATGATCTAGTTTTATTCAAAAAAAAGAAAATATTTTAGTTTCTACATTATATTCTAGTTTTTAGAACGATACTCATCCGTATAAACCCCTATTAATTAAAGAATTGTCACTGATAAAAAATCTTTGCTTCCCTTGCTGTTTCGATTTTTTTTAAATTATTAAAATGGAGAGATATTGTTTGTTTATCTTTTTTATATGCTACGTTAGTATGTTGATAATATTTATACTTACCAAAAGTATTTACTTTTACTTGTAAAGCCGGTACCTTAAAAGAAAAAAAAGATATGTCACTAATAATATTTTTTTTTTTTTTTCGTTACCTTGTAATAGTTGTGAACATTCATTTGATGAAACAAATTATAACTATATACTTGTAAATACGACTTAATATGTGACCTAAAAAAGAATTACAAATATTATATATTTTGGAGAAAAATTTCAAAAATCCAACGTGATTAACTAACAAGAAATTGAATTTATTGTTAAAAAAAATTAAATTTTTTAAATTATGAGCATTATATTTTATGGAAAATAATTAATTTTGTAGTAAAAAGCAAAAATTCCTATTTTTTGGCCCCTCCAACTCATCCCACCCCCCGCAGACGTCCCGAGTGTTCTCATGAAATATGAGGGTTTGATCAAGTGATCTAATTGTTAGTCCTTGTTGAACTTGGAGTAGAATTGAGGATCGATATAGTACTAAGTACAACCTATATGGATTTGTATTTATTTACCATATCTTAGTGATGTTTGCTTCTGATGTAATGAAACGTCATGAAAGCTATGCTTCTCTCTTCTCAAACTCTCTTCAAACTTTAGGGACTACCAATTTTATTTTTGGTCTTTTTATTTTTACATACTGTCATGTTTTCGTTAGAGTAAAAAATTCATCTCATAGAAAAGATTTTTGTAGAATTAACTTGATTGAAACTTCAGTGAAATCACTTGAAGATGAAAAATGTTTATATACATTTTGTTACATAAAAAAAGTATTAGATCAAAATTTGTTGGCGAACGAGTTAAAATAACCTGTATTAAAACATGTCTCCACGGCGAACTACTAATAAAGAGATTGCATGACGGTTAGGAGCCACTTCTGTGATCATTTACAATATGAAAAGCTGGATGGAAGGAGAGGAAATCATTTATAGACATCCTAACTCTGGTATAAATCCTAGATTGGATAGTAATTTTGTTAAGAAAGCTGTCAACGCCGCCTCACTACTGGAGAGTCTGTTTACCTATGCAAATGACTAAAAAATTTTACAATAAGGATATTTCTTGAACCATTTGATGGGCAGGTCAATAGATGTAAGCTCTACCAGAAGGATGATACCGGGTAATAGCTCAAAGTGGCCAAGAAATTCTTAGATGACAATGTACCCTTTTGGTGCATTAAATAGATTATAAAATAATTAACATGTCTTCAAGAGGGTTGAGATCTGGAGTGAATCTTAACCCTCTTGATTATGCTTTCTGCCCGCAAGAGATATTGATTAGTTCAGGACGCAAAGCATTAATGTCCGGAAGAACAGTCGATTAGCAATTGTAAATTATGTCCGAAGTCTTTGGTTCTCTCGAGGGACTTCAAGAAAAGTTGAAAGGTTTTTCGTGCTTATTGAGTAAAAATAGTCTGTCTTGCCAAATAATTAAAATATATTAATATAAAAATGATGAATTTCAGTTTATTTATTATTTACGGCTTGTTGTTTTTCACATTTTCAGTACTTCATTTATTATTTCGTTACACCCGGTATATGAATAACAACCACAGAACTGATATACTCTAAAAAGTTGACGTCAAAAATAAAATGTTGCAAGTCTTGTAGAAAAGTTTTGAGAAGAGAGATGTTGACACTTTGATCTCTATATATCGACTTTCATATGACCAATGGCAGATGATAATCAAAGCAAAACTTTATTTGTTAAAAAGTTAGCTTGTCATATTATATCAATCTATAATAAATATAGTGTGTAGACATTTGAAGTATTAAAAGTTACAAAACTTGAATTTTGGAAGGTCAATTAGTTATAGTCAAAATTGTACTCGAGTTCACCTTTTCGAATCCGATTACAAACTTAAAAATAGGTATTACAAGTGTGAGTAGATAAAATATTAACTTTAAACACATATTCATATGATACACAGAGTGGGAATCAAGATTTGTAGTAGCATTTAATTACTATTAAGACCCCTTATTTGGACTTTTTACAATTTTTCATTACTCAACCAAATAATAACTGGAAAAAAAAATACAACAATTTTGATTTTATCTCATGTCTCTAAATATAAAAATGTCGGAGCATCAGCAAAAAAGTTAAGGCGTCAGCTATCTCCTCTGTACCGGTGTCAGTACCAAGAAGTCTGCAATAACCATTGGCATCTCAATCCAGACTACCTGCAACATCAAGAAGTCCATTACAACCAAAACGTATTCACCAACAATATGAATGAATTCTGTTCAGCCTTCATTTGGCCCTCGTCCAACCCAGACCTCAGCCCCCTGAACTATGCTGTTTGGGCCTTATTGGAGAATAATGTATTCACCACATATTATCCAAATTTGGATTCGCTCCGAGCTAACATCATGACAGCGTTGTACGCTTTAAACACTTCTTTAGTCGGCAATAGCTGTCAATCTTTTCGCTGGTGTGTTGAGACGGTTATTGCTTGTGAAGGAGGACATATTGAATAAAAAATTTAGCTAAATATAGTTTGTAAATATATCAGAAATTGATTTGGAGTTCTCTTTTCTTGATTCTATTAAAATCACGTTTCCGTATTTTAGAGCTACCCGCTCTGTAGAGTCATCAAATTAGAATACTGAACTCTCCACAATTTCTTCTTCCGTAATTGGTCTGATGGAGTTGTACCAAGTAGTTATAAGTAGACATTATAGTACTAAGTACTTCAATTAATCCATCTGACTAAGAATTGAAGTCAGTACACATATGACTTGCATGTTTCCTTCTCTAGGAGTGATCAGGTATTGAATCAACGCACATTGATGTCAAGCAAATAATTTATAATGATACATTGATGAACAGAGCCGACATTCACTTCTATAATCCCAGCAAATTGTATTTTACTCGAATAGGAATGATGCAGATTATGGGTTTTTCTTTTTCTTCATGTGCTGTTCTCTCCTTTTTCTTCCTCAGATTTTAGTCTAACTTTCAAAGACGAAGTAGATTTGAAGGAGGTTGTACCGTTTTTGTTATTAAATATGAAATAATTTGACCTTACATTTTTGCAGACGCACCCCTGTATAATAGATTTCAGAAATTCCTGTCTGACTACAGCTCACATCTTTCAATCTACATATATTGGATGTCAAAAGCATAACTAATTTTTCACATTTGTCTTTTCATCTTGTCATTAACGTTTCATGCTTGTTTCTATACATGTATTCAATTTTTAAAAAAACAACAACATATATTTATCATCTAGAAATAAGGCTTATAATTTATGGGGAAATTAACTTTGAGCAATATCCCGCGAAACAAATTTTTAAACAAGGGAATCCGATTAGTAGATAATAATAAAGGACATATTTATGTATTTCCTTTTATATTTTATTTTAATGATAAATGATCAAACGAGGCCTACCCCAAAGACGTCCTCAACTTTATTGAATAATACTACGTTTTTCTTTAATAAATAAATACTTGCACTTGATTTTTTCTTACATTTTCTGGTGTAAGTGATGTTTTTGGCAATACTTATATCCGCTAACTCTCTTATTTTTCATTTAAATGAATATCCCTAATTGTACGCAGGTAGTTTTTTAGAGCTCGTGTGAATATTTTTTTTTTAAATTCCGTAATACAATATGACCTGCAAAAAACAAAAATAGTAATTTATTAACAAGCTAATTTTTTGTAGATTATAGAGAACTTGAACAAGGTTAATTTTATCTAATGGTATACATTTTATAATTTTCTATTTTTCAAGAATATAATTGAAACATGATTTTCTGTGAGATCATTTATTTAAAAAATCATCTGAAAATAGTACTTGCCAAAACTTTTATTCATTATATGAGCCCTCATCTATAATAATTGCCTCAAAACAAGGCCTAAATCCCTTGACTATGTAGTCAGACTCGAACTTGGTCTACTCCTTCTTGATGGAAGCCCCTATAGACTGGACAATCATGTGAGTAGTCGTACCATACACCCTCTCCTCCAAATGTGCTTAGATAGAGTAGTCCAAGGAGTTGGCGTCTTGAGAGAAGGACGGCCACATGTTGAGGTCTCAAAATCCTGGAAAGGCCTGGGTCTTTGAGTGAAAAAATAGTTGTTTCACAACATTTATCTGGCCCAAAATAAGCCTTTCTTATCCATAAGTTTGATATAAGCATCTGCATATAGCCGTTCCTTCCTCTTCACAAAAATAAGAGGGTAGCCTTCAACTGTGCTGGCCATTGAACTGAAGCTGAGACATTATCTGTATGTTCGGCCAAGATGTAGTGGCTGTCCTGCTTATTTACAGTGGCATCAACAGAGAATAGATGTCTGATTATCCTTCTCCATGATTTTGCTACAATGGCATTACGGATAAAAAATTATAAAATATGTACTACTAGATAAGATCAACCTTATATTATCAAATAATTATATCTAGGATTTCCCCTGTTAAATAAATATATTGGTAATATTTTCTTGAAGGTGTAAAACCCCAAGAATCCCGGGGAAATTGGACCGTCGGAATACTGAGGGAGAAACTCTACTACATACAAATAAGTAACCAGATGTTTTTAAAAATTATACTACGTTATGATAAATAATTCACAAGTTAACAACTATTATTTGATCATTCTCTAAATATAATATGCAATTTAATTAGGAAATATGCTAACTGATTATTCATTGAATATGTTTAATATACGGAATAATTTTCCTTATATTTATAAGAATAATAAATATTATCATTTTTAATAGTATTCAATTTGACTATATTCAATAATGCGTTATGCATTCATTTTTTGAATATTTCAATCCGAAAGTGAATAATTTTAATATGAAATTAGTTTATATTTGTTAAAGTTAATAGATTTCTATTTTTTAAATCCGTATGTCATATTTTATGAAGGTGCATAATCATTTAAATTTAGTTAAATAGTTATTATGACTAATTGTACTCACTATAGGTAAATTTTATTTACTTATAAATTATAAAAAAACTTAATCAATCGAGTTTTGTTATCAGTAATATAAAGTTACTCTGATTTATGTATTAATGTTGAATATAAGACATTGTTCATTTGGCTAGTTTTTTTTACTTATTTCGAGTTACAAGTATGACATGTTCCAAAAAGTTGTAAAATGGTTAGAAAATAACATATACATAATTTCATTTCTGTCTTTTTTAGGTTTAAGATCTAGTTCAAAGTTTAAAAGGACATAAAAGTCAATAAAGATTATAATAAAGCATTGATCATTATTTTGCATTTATTAATTATAGCAGACATTATTTAAAATTATGATAAAAAAACATTATAAAGTTACCTGATTGAGCAAAATACAGAATAATTTTTTCAGTACAAAAATAAAAAGGTAACACGTGTGCGATTTCTTCCGCACCACTGCAAGAAGGCTGCAGATACCTCTGTCATCTCCATCCTGACTACCTACAACATCAATAAGTCCATTGAGGATGGCAAGATGGTGACCCCTCCCATACAGCTAAGAAGAACCAAAACTTCTGCAACAACTTTTCTTAATTATACAATATAAATTTTCTACTTATACGAAATCTTAGGATTGTAAATTGAAAACATACTTCAAATCTTTTACACAAAATCTACAATATCACCATGTTAGGAATTCGTCGTACTTTTAAATTTGTAAAGTATGCATAATATTTTCATTATATTATTATGTATATTTTCTTGATGGGGGCCAATATGGGTAGATAAAATGAAAATAAATTGGTTCTAATGTAACTTTAGGTATATCTCCACATACCATATCTCTGACATTCGACTCCTTATCCTTTTAGTATCCTTACATTTAGAGAAAATATTAGGGGATCTCTTCAACCATTTACAGAATTAACATAGTTTCTTCTCTAAATTTGTTGCATAAATGTTACAAAGAGTAAAGTATTTTTTATGGTTCTGTTAATGAACAATTCCAAAAAAAAAAACAGTCTTTATTTTGTGAAATATTGGGCATATTATTTTTTAGATACCTTTTGACGGACATCCCATTGTCTGACTCTTCAGAGAGGGAACCCAAAGCAGTAGTAGTACATAAAATTTTTCACCTTGTTATTTTAATTACAAAGTTTGATTACTTAATCAAGTGAACACAGAAACAAAAATAAACCAATTTTGTTTTTTTGCCATATCTCAAAGTAAAAAAATGTCAGAGTAATAACGAAAAATGCAAAGCATGGGCAATCTCCTTCTCACTCGTCTACGTGCCGACAAAAACCGTTGACATGCCCATCCAAACTGCCTACAACATAAAGAAGTCAATTAAAGTCCCATCCGGCCAAGAAAAACCAAACTTATGTAGCAACAATATGACTTACTTATGACCTTCTTCAAGGTACTTACCTCAAGCGTCTTGACTGTGTAGTTGCAGTTCTCTTATAAAAGAACACCTACCCCACTTCCTATCAAATTTTGGATTCATTCCAAGCACCCATCATTGCATTGTGGTACGCCATGAACACAGCCTTCATCGGCAAGAACTGCCAATCTGTTCAAAATAATCTATTAAAAAAAATAATATTAAAAAAAGTAAGTATAGTATTTAAACACATTAAAAATTAAATTTAAGCTGTATTATCGATTTTTCCAAAAATAATAATAGGCTTTTCTTTATAAGTAGATTGATTCATTTTTAATTTACATTTTTTAAGGCAATAATTTTATATTTTTTTTTAATAAACTTGTATTATAAAAAAAGTCAAATATGTTTTCATAGATGGGCAATCTTTAGTTTAATTACTTTTTCTATGGAAAGTATTTTTTTCTTATTTCTAAAATGTTTTTATTCTTCAAAGGACCTTTAATTAATTTTTTTCCTCAAGTTAAAATCCAAAATTCCGAGTCACCATTTTATTTTTTCCGTCTCAAATACATTATGAGCTCTGTATATATTTATATATCTGTAGATTGTACATTTGTAAAAAGATTCCAAAAAGGTAACTTGTAAAAACAAACTGATCCATAACAACGGTTCTTAACATTTTTACCTCTAATGCCAATTACATAATCTAATAAAAAACATTCTCCTTCATATTTTTATTTTTTCATTCTTTTAGAGATTTTGTAGATAAAATGATTTGTAAAGAATCTTTTTATACAAGATCTAAATCACTAGTCTAGAATAGATAATTCATAATTAAGTCTTCTGATTCTTGAGTAAAATACTTAGCATAATACAAAATTTTAATTTAAATATTGAAAAAGGCATTGAATTGTACAAATTTTTAGTGACTCGCCCACACAACAGAAGAAAGATAATCCATAAATAAATCTATTTCATATAATCTGTTGTTATTTTAAGTAAATTAACTATACAAAAGGTCCAACAATAAGACTTTGAATACGTCAAAAAATGTTTTAAATATTTTGTTAACAATTAAGAATTAATTATAGTTCGAGTTTGTCATGAATCGATATCCAAATACAAGAGTATTGTTTAATAAAATGATAACAATATACAATGACATTTTATGAGTAAGTAAAAATATAATTATTTAGTTCCTAATATGTTAAAATTGTTTACAATATTTTTTTTTGTATATAATAATAATTTTGTTGTAAAAGTTTTAGTTGTTCGTATTTAAATATTCTTCAAATGAAAATGTAAAGAAAAAATGTCCTTAACTTTTGCAAGATTTTCAGTTTTTAGTAAAAAAAAAAGTTGATTATTAAAAAAACAAACTATTTTTTATGTGATAAAATATGATTTTTTACTTTTTAATTTGGAAGTTACGTGATTGACGGACCCATAATTTATGAATTAATGTTGCTACAAGTTCGGGTTTAAATACAGATTTAGTAAAATAACATTTTAAATTTTTTAGTACCCCTGTTCCAGTACAGTGCCATATTTACGTCTAAAGACAGAAAGTATCCTCATTTTTCGGATCCAGATCCATTCGAGTCTTTAGACCTAATTATTAGTGTAAATTTCTGCACCTGAGCTTTCAGAACAAGATTCAAAACCAAGATAGGAATTTAAATTTATAAATAGCCAAATAAATAGCTACATACCCAAGATAAAGTTATTCAAATAGCTAGATACCCTGGACAAAGTTATTCAAATAGCTAGATACCCTCGACAAAGTTATTCAAATAGCTGTTGATCAGGACGAGGAAAATGAAAAACAGACCTACGGTACATTCAACTCTCTCACGCATCCATTTAAATCTGTTCATTCTACTCCGTCTCGGGAAGGAATATAACGGCTCTACTTTGGTATATAATATCATTTATTCTGGGGATACTTCCAATACATAGAAACATTCAAGTATCGTATAAGTATCTGAGTCTCTCAGAGTTCCAGTCGCTTCACTCCAACTCATCACCTTGGGGAATTATCAACATTTCGTTTTCAAGCATAAATAATTGTAATGGATCCCCTAACAGGTGTTTATACCAACATTAAGTTTAACTGGATGAACACGACTATTTTACTTGCAGCATTGTCAATCTCCGAAATTAATTCTTTTGATTTGAAGCATGTCTGAATATATGCATTTTAAGAATTTTTTTATAGTTTCTTTTTCAATCTTTTATAATCTCTTTATTCGATGTTTTAATGAAAATGTTTTGATACAAAACTTCATACTGACATATTTATCAACATGTTATTTAAAAAAATCTCAAATATAACGTACGATGTCTATATATACAATACATTAACATAAACATGTCCGACCATGCGTAACTTACCCTATAACATAATCATGTCATTAATAACACACAAACACATTTAATTTTTTAGTTCTAAAAGAAAAAAGTTATTTATACTCACTTGTAGGGGATTTTATCCAATTCTGAATAAAATAGAGAAATGTGATTTATTTTTTTGAAAATAATTTTTTCTCTTATACCAATATTAGTTTTCATTTACTTCTCATTGTTTATTTTATTGTATATTGAAAATGAGCCGAAATCTTCAATGTGCTCTAAAAATCCAAAAAATGAATATGTAGATCATCAAAGCAAATATTTTTATGCTATTTTCCTGTTATACAACAAAAAAGAAAATATAAAATAACTGTTCAAACTTTGAAAACAAAAAAAGAGATCTAGATTTTCATTTATAGTGTCAATTTTCTTGTACGCAGTTGCCTACAGATAGGAAATAAAAATAAAAAATTGGTGAAATACATATCTTAATTTTTTCATCATTAATATCATCGATGCTAATTTTTTCCAGGTATCTCACGGTTAGTTTTAATATATAGGCTGGGGATTCTTAAATCTGGAAGAAGTGTAGATCTCGATATATTGATAATCCGGGGATCTATAGTAAATCCAAGAAATTGTGCTCATCTGATTCAGCAAACTAAAACTTTAAAAAAAAAAATAATACAACTCCTTGAGTTATGCCATGCCCAAGGAGATTATTGAGTTGACAAAAGCTGCCCAAATCAACTGTTGCTGAGGCTTTGATGGGGTTTAATAGGTCGGGAACACTTGCAAGGAGGAATCATAATCGTTCAGAGCGTAAAAACGCACTTTAGACATCCTGAGTATTTGGGACAAAGGAAATGTACCCTCCTAGTTCGATGTAGCTGAACCCCTTGGACTACTATGTTTATGTCGGAGATATTAAAATAAGACTGTTTACTCATTGGGAGCATCCATTCTCGAGACAGTGGCCAACATATACAAGTATCTCCTTATGAATGGCTTTTCCAGTTTCAGGGACAGGCTGAAGTCTGTGGTTGAAGCTGCAGGTGGTTGGTTTGGGCGATTCTTCACGATAACCCTCCGTACATGGAAGAGCCAAAGCTGTTTGAATCGCTGAATTAATTTAGAGAAACTAAATTGTAATATATGTACATTATCCTTAAATTTTCCAGATTTAAAATCCAAACCTGACCATATTCTTTAATTAGGATTTTATCATTTGAATCGATATTTCCCTTCAAGTTGAGTGGATCCGAAATAGTAATAAAAATTCCATCACGAATTGATGAAGAAAAAATTTGCTAAAAAAATTATTTATTATTTATATTTTATAGCTATCTTCTATACTACTTAAAACAATAAAGAAAGTTTCTTTGTCAAGACACGGGGCACATATTAAAATATGTTATAGATAATATAAAAAGACAACAAGCACTTAAGTAGATATTTTATTACCTTCCGTGGTTCCTGCACTGTAGAGTGAAAAGAATTTTTAACACACAGAGAGATCTCATTAAATATTCCAGTAGGTTAGTTTTTTTTTCAAATGATGATGAAGATTCTTTACATAATTTGTGTTTTCAGTGGTATGTAAGCATTATATAAATTGTTTTTTGACGGTGATTTATGATTGAAATTGCAAATAATTTTTGTTTATCTTTTTAATTATAATTTAACAGAGGATGTTTTGATCATGGATTTATATAGTGGCGTTCCAAAGTTTTAAGACAATTTTTAAAACTTAATATCAGCCTAAATTGATTATTTTCCTCCTTTAGAGAGAGCCTGGAGTCTTTTCCTTATTGTTTACGTTAAATTTAAAAAATTCAAACTTTATTATCATGTCACAAAAAAAACAAATACTATAACATTGCAAACTAACCTGCCGCCGGATTGTCCTTAAAAGCAGTTAATATGGCCAAAAAATGGATCTAAGGGAACTGTCTTCCGTGTCAATTAGCACCTGGATAATGTTGAGGATCACGGAAAAGCTGTATAAGTTGTCCATTAATGGAATATTGAAACTTAGAAAGAACGGTACATGATGTTTAGGACTTGTCCCATTGGACTCCTTAGTTAACTGTTATAATAAAACAAGCATTAATTATATATCTATACTTTACAAAATTTGTCAAAAACTTTTAGGGGAGTCACATCTACTCCTTTAAGTATCAACAGATTAATAAACAATCAGTGGCATCGATCCAAAGCTGTAGTCCAATTCTGGGACAAAAAGTATTGACATTCCCAATCACCAGATCTGAATCCCTTGAATTCTTGTATATAATGAAAAGTAGAGTTACAGGCCTGCAGACTCCGACATCAAAATGTTCCGGTCTAAAATGACTCTGTCAATGAGTATTGGGTTGCCATCTCAGAGGAATCCATTAAAAGCACATACACCAAATTCTGATACTGCCTGGGAGACGTAATTGTTTTCTACAGTAGTCATATTCAACACATGAAATATCCTTAATATAGTGATTGTAAACTATATAAATACAATGGTTTTGGATACTAACTGTGTACATATTTATATTTCGTTGTTTAATTCGTTCATTTTAGTCTCAAAGCTTTTGCACAGACTGGTATGTATGTTCCGAGGGGTCTATTAAAATCTGAGCACTTTAAATTTTGATCTTTAACAAGATATAACTTATTAATCAACAATATAATTTCAACAAAATTATTACTATTGTAGATGTGTATCGTAGCTCTTTAAAGAATTAAAGTAGCCACCGTTAGCAGCAATGATAACTTTTTCAGGCGACAGTGGAAGAACTGACATCCACTGTAGATGTATTCTTCTGTCATCGCGTGTCTGTGAGTGTTGGATGACATTGGCATTATGGGTCTTATTCTTTGAATTACAGACACTACAGACGTTCCCTCGGCATACACCCAAAAGGTGTAATTAAGGGGTTTGACATCAGGGCGGTAAGGCGGTAAAAAATATGATCTGCATGAATATAAAAACACATTAAAATTAGCAATGTAACCCCGAATTTTGAAGAATGTTTGGGAGGATAGCTGCAATGACTTTTTAGTATATTAGTTGCAAGTAGAAAGCTTCGAAGGGGAATAAATAAACAGAAATCCTACAAAGAATCTAGCAAGAACATAGGCAGAAATTACTCTGATGTCAATCATCAATTCTACTCCCACCACAACATAGACTTCAATTATAACTCCCCCACCCAGCCTCATTTTTACTCTAGGTAATTCAGGTGCACACGCATTTTATACTTAGGTTTTCCCTCCACAAAAATAAAAAAATAAAAAATGTGTGGCATAGAATCATTAAAAAGGATGGATTTACTTGAGTTATTAGCCTGTTGTGTGATGCTTATGATCCCTTGGTTGAGAACACTTGTTTACTAAGCATATTACATTTATAGAGTTTTTAAATTTCATGTAATGAAGGAGCTGATTTTTGTCAAAATGGCGGGTTAAAAATACATTTCTAACTCAAACATCACTAATATACATATGAATAAGGCCAAATATGAACAAATATTTCAAGTCCAGGATCATTTGTTCCTATCCTTGCATCTAAATACCAAAGCAGTTTTGAAAATATATATACAAAAATAAACATATTAGTGTTAAATTAAGCTTCAGAGAAAGATTGCATTGCAATTTTATTAAAAAATACAATTCTACAAACCCAATTCCTTATCAATTTTTATGGAACAATCTTTGTTACCACTTTCTTTCATCTAGTATGGCCTTTTCAGCAATCCTTGGAGATGTAGTGTAGTCTCAAATACATATAAATTAACTCAAAATAAGTCCAATATCATGTTCAAGTTATTAGATGGATAAAATATGAATTTTGGATAACTTTTATCTATTCTAACAGACAGATATCGGGACATGGACTTGAGAATTGCTACTGTATTTGCACTCGAGTCCACATTTGGAAGACATACGACTCGAGTTAATCTCACGATTAAAGAGTTGAAATTAGACTTGAATTATGTACCTTATTTTATTTTTATTTGTGTAGATCATGGGTTAATTAATGTTGCAATAAATTAAATCCAATGGACTCATAACAAACTTTGAAACGAGTGTGTGTTTTAGTTAGTAGTATTGAGTTGGAGCAATAGACAAGGTTGATCTTATCTAGTGGTACACTTAATTTCAATTTTAATAAAATAGGAAGTTTATTTGTCTTCAAACTACAATAAATATAGGCTTTGTGACTCAAGATTCCATATGTAAGATTTTGTCTGAATTAAAAACAAAACAAACTTGAACGAGTGAAATGGAGGAACAAAGGTCTAAAATTATGAAGCTTCCCGCATGGACATATTCAAGGAGCTCGGGTACAGCTGTAACACTGTTTATTGCGCCAGGGACTTGTTCACGAACATCACGTTCTTAGGCCTTTTGTCTCGCAAAGTCAAAGTCTACTTTAAAATTTTGTGGAGAGGAAATAAAACGTAGTTCTGGTCTATGCATGAAAAGTCGGAAGGGGGCGGATAATTTGTTTCCCTAACCTGGTTTGTTATTTCCTATTTGATATTTGTCAGATTTATTCATAAAATTCAAGGAACTCAATATTCAGTTGTAACGAAAGGAAATTGGATAAGAAAATGTTATCTTGTGCCTGATTAAAGTTTGGGGATAACTTTTTTTTCCCTCAGGACGGAGCTCTGGGTCATTGCTTTGCTAAGACTTAAGCCTTCCTGAGAGACAACTTTCCCAACTTTTGTGTTCAATGAAATTAATAAATAAATAAATATTCAATAATAAAATATCATAAGTTGTTAAGTGGTTTTCAAACTATTTCGTTCTTTTTCTTTTATACAAACAGTGAGTTTTTGAAGACTTTTTCTTCGAGTGCTCTCCTTAGATATTTATTATAATAAAATTAAATTAAAATGAAACTATTTTTACCTGAGACTTCCCAATTTCCCTTCAAGATTGAAGGATGTGAGCCCTTAATTAATTTCTTACCCATTTAGTTTATTTTATGCAGTTTTTTTTTTTTTTTTTTTTTTTTCGAATTGCCTTATCATTAAGGGATTTGGATCTGGAGAATTAGACACACTTTTTTTATACCCACTATTTAATAAAGTTATTTAAGATTTTTGGCTCTAATTCACCTATGTATTTGGGATTCATGGCTTGTTTGTCAAACTGTTATTATTATTTTTTTATTTTGTTTTTTGTTTTCGAGTTTCAATCTAATAAGAAAGAAAGAAATTTATACAGTTCCACATATAACTTTTCAATAATGACAGCAAAAATAAACCAATTTAAAATTTCGCAGCACTCATACAGCAAATTTATTCTTGACAGTCTTGAAACTAATAATGTATAATGTACATGTTTATAAAGGGGTTTGAATGTTGATAAGATCTCAAGACAAATGGTTACAAATAAGATCTTTAGATATTTATTTAGTTACATAATTAGGTAATTTTGAGTAAGTATTCCAAAACAAATAATAAAAAGCACATTATTTTGGTTTTTTTTAAATGTTTATTACAATTCAATTAACATTTAAATACATGAAGAAGAAAAAAGGAAAAATAAGATTTTTTCATTTTATATAAATCTAACACTAAGTACTTTTTTAAAAACCCGATTATTTGGGGAATAGAGTCCGACATAACAAAAATAATATTTTTAATTTATTATTATCATCTGTTCATCGTCTGTTCCATGTGCATAAACAATATTCCTAATTAAATTCCTTGTATAAAATTTGGGGTAAATAAAATCCCATATCACTAAAGCAGGGTTAAAACAGCTTTAAAATTTTCAATTCTCAATTTATGAAGTCATACTTTTTATGTCTGAGCCTGTTGTTCGGCTGAGATATACTCTGCTCAACATTTTTTCCCTTATGGAGTCTTATTTTACGAGTAGGTGAACCAGAGTTCACAAGCATGGTCACAAGCCAATCTTCCTCCTGAATTTCTATATCGTATAGTTGTTGTATTTTTTTCCTCCACAATTTTTCTCACAGTTTCAACTCCACCACATTCTTAGAACCATTGGAGGTAGGATTTGATATGCTATTTGCAGGATAAACATCATTGATCATCCTCATTTTCTCCAGACTCGTTTGGAAAGGTTGTAGACATTGCAAAACGATATATCTTCCCTTTCTTGTTAGAGAAGGTGAACAAATTTCTCAAGACTGATTTCTATCAGTCTTTAATATAAAATTAGTTAATTTCATTCAAGATCCTAAAGTAATTATTCCAAATCAATAATAATCCCATTATATATTTGTTTGTAAAAAAAATGATATCAAAATATATACATATTACTCCGTATAACAGAAAACTAAATAAAATTATCAAGGTTCATATACTGTTGAGAACGGGTTATCGAATATGGAATCATATTTCTACTCATTTAGTACATAAATGGTATCTAGAAAAAAGACAGACTAATAC
This sequence comes from Lepeophtheirus salmonis, assembly GCF_016086655.4. Taxonomy (NCBI): domain Eukaryota; kingdom Metazoa; phylum Arthropoda; class Copepoda; order Siphonostomatoida; family Caligidae; genus Lepeophtheirus; species Lepeophtheirus salmonis. The sequence continues at coordinate 17,605,554 of NC_052132.2, forward strand.
CGTCAAATCTGTATCTGATAATATGTGAGCGTTGATACTTTTTGCGAAATAAACAATATACCTTTATTACTGACATGCAGTAGTAACCCGGAGATACCAGGATTCATTAGGCACCGGCTAAAATTCAAATATTGTTTGAATAACATGGAAGATAACTCCCCAAGTAATCCTCAGCATTACTCTCCATTCTTCATGAGCACACGTAGTTACTCAATACTTATATCAACTTCTTTGTTCCCTCTCCTAAAGAATAAAAATATAATTAAAAGAGTCACAAAAAAAAATATGATTGGACGGGTACTTTAGTCTCTACAGTGCTCACTAACAAACCAGGGTTTCTCTTAATACTAAATACCAAATGCCAGCTAGAGTTAATTTCCTTTATACCACTGTGTATGTTATATTCAAATATTATCATTTACTGTATATGAACTATGTTTACAAAAGTGAGCAATAATAAAAACAAACAGAAACATGGATGCATATTCCATTCTACATGCAGATTGTTGATATACATCAGGGATCAATATATGCAGTGCACCTAGTATATATCTTTGATGTTATTTGCACACACCTGTTATAGATCAGTAGTTTGACTACATTGTTATTTCTCATATCAAAATATGTTTATTGAGTGTACATTTAATTACTTATGATATGTAGTGCACCCTCTAACTTTTTTATACAGACAAAACTGTTTTATTAACATAGACGATTCTTATCCATATCCCTTCTATTTTAAAAGATAAAATCTCATTTATTTTCGCCGAATTGCAATAACTAAATGATTAAAATTAATAATTCATTCATTCATGCCACGGTGAGAATGATTTAGCAGTTGTCTTAAACTCCTACTACAGCTATTGTAACAAAAAATATGACAATTGCCCAATAGCTTAATTACGGTATCAGTTCGCTAACCAAAGAGTACTTTGTGGTCCGCTATCGATGTGTGGATTATAATGGCCAAAAAATGTTTTTTTTTTTTTCAAAGGGACTTGTTCTCCTTGTCTAGTGTATGTTTCTCGTCCAATGACAAACCCATCTTAAGAATTTTAGAGTTAGAGACAATACTCTAGTTATTAACGCTGAATCAATGCCATTCGTTGCAAATAACCAAACATTTAATATTTTAAAATTGGAGTAACAGGAATGTCAATGATAATTTCATAATGTTCCAAATCGAATCATCATAGAATATATGTATTAGTTTTTGATACAAAGTGTTTGTTCGGGCAAAGTGATTTATCGGAAAAACTAAGGTTTTTGGCAAAGTATCCTATAACCGATAATACAGAGTTAATCATCAATTTCACAACCAATACTTTTATTATTAAAAGATTTTCTCCGATATTAATCATCTAATTTTTATAGAAACCAATACGAAAAGAAATCTTCAAAAAATATATTATTATTCAATATCATCAATAAAAATAAAGGCATCGACTCGACCTTGGCAGAAAAACCTTTCGGTGTGTTGTTTAACTGTACCCAACTCAAACAAATACATGAATTTGAGGTCCGGTGAGCTTGGAGGCCAAGCATTGAGTCCAACAAGTAAAAAAACGTTTTGTTTGCAATATGGTTTGGATCAGAGTTTTGTTACCTGACAAATAGCCTCCGATCTGCAACTTCCTCAGTCCAGACGAAAGACCTATCCAGGTTTGAAAAGTTTGCAATCTTAACATTGCGAAATGGATTGAAACAAGGATACTGTCTTAACCAAGATTGACAAATAAATACTTTGTTACTCGATGTCATTTTTTTAGATGAAGCCAAACACTTCCAGCTTGCCATCAAAACAACAAAAAATGTCCTATAATCACATGTATAGCTGGCGAAGGCCCTCAAAGCTCGCTATTAAACAATTGCGGCACGCTCTATAGGAGTTTCAATTTGTCATTATCTATGTATTAGAGTAAGTTTTTGCCAAATACAACATTTTGAGTTGTAAATCATTTTTTTTGTAATCATCACAGTTATTTTGCAGGGAATGTCAAAAAAAAACAAAATTAAAAAAATCATAAGCATTTCAGTAATCCTCCACAACCCATCTTTTTAGAACTCAAGTAATATTTATCTGCACGGGAATCTTCATTTAAAAAGATTAATTTGAATAGAAACAAATTTTTTAATTACTTTTAAAGAATTTCTAATTATAAAATAATTTATTTAATCCTTCATTACTAAACAATAGACTTAATTTATAATTTCCTTAACCAATGAAAAGATTTATTTTACAAAGTTATTTTTTTAAAGATATTTAATTAAAGTAAGGACAAGATTATTTTTAGTATCAAAAAGTCAAAAAATAAGTAGTTGTTCCCAAATACGTATTGCAAATGTACAAATGTAAATTCAGTCAGTCAATTTTTTATTTTTGCTACAACTTCTTTTAAAGGTTGAATTTGTTTCTATATTTCTTTATTGAATTGAACTTTCGATGTTTATTTGCCTCATTCTAAATTAAATTATGATATTTGAAGTAAAATAAATTTAATTTTTTCTGTTTACTTTTTAAATTGAATTGTCACCTACCATATTCCTATTTTTTCTTTCTTCATGTTTTTTTTTATTTTGTGTTTGTGTTAGTTACTTTTTGAAAAGATCCTCTTCAATAAATAAACATGAACTAACTTTTATATGACCAATATTGCAAAAGTGATTGCTTTGTTTATTTTATTTATACAAGTATATTTTAGTAGTGGGCATAAATGTTAAGACTTGGTATTTTTTAGGGTTAAGGCACGGTGTGATTTCACACCGTGATTTGATACTTTTTGGTTTCACACTATGGACCTTTTTTTTCTTTTTTTTTTTTTGGTCTCTAATATTATCATGACCGATTTTTTTTTTATATCAACTGTCATTGATGTTTTCATTATAACAAACATATATTTAGAAATATCTAGATATGGGCCCGTTTATTTGGCTTTAAACTATTTTTCCTCAGGACAATTAACCTTAAACCATTTCACTTTCTTACATATTTGCCTTAAAGCCATTTTGCCACAAGTATATGTATTTTGCCTTTATACATAAATAATATGTATTTGTTTTTTCGTTGAAATTTGTGTTCTCATTGAATTTAAAAAAAAAAAAAAATTCACGGGGGTCTGCAGGATTATATTTTAAGGAGGCTTGGTTTTTTGTAAAAGTTTATCAAATCCATAGCTATTCACAAAAAAATAAAGTTGCTTTTTATTACGATAAAATTAATATTTTCTAGATGGGGGCCAATAAATGCTCAGGGTGATTCAGATAAATTGGAAAAATATTTAAAGGGTTATAAAGAACCAACTAGATGGGTTGGAACCATATTTTCTCATTTATTTGAAAGCTTTAATGACATTCAATTATTCATAATGAGATCTGCCTCTCTTCATAGCCTCAGCCAAACGGAACCATAAGCATTGCAGGCACGGGCGACCTAATTGAATACAAGGCATCCATAGACAAATGATGCCCGGCACAGGCCTCATGCTCGACCCTCCTCCAGATATAGAAATTGGATGGGTTAATGTACAGCCTGTTTGCTGGCTAAAAAACTGTGTTACAAACGTGATGAGATTTTTTAACGAATACATCCTGCCCTTTCTGGTCTTGTGGGTCTGCGCACTCCTTTCTTTGGGGGTGCAATTTCTTCCTCGGGCTACTTTATGAATCTAGGAAATGTAAATTAAAATTACAACCCAGAACCAGTACAATGGTTAAGCTGGATCCGCACGAGATCGTCCGGGCATGCAAAAGCTTCAGGCGCGTGTGGCTGAGATTATTAATATAGGGGGATCTCATTATGAATAATTGAATTTAATAAAATATAGCTTTCAAATAAATATAATATTTATGGTTTTTCTCCTTCAAGTTTGTTCGTTATAAGCCTTTAAATATTTTCCGAATTTATCTGAAACACCATGTACATCAAACCAAATCCATTTATGTTACAATATTTTTGACACTTGACTCTTTATCCCTTTACTACTATAACATTTTGAGAAAATATGTTACATTGTTACAGGGTCTTTTTTCAATTTTAGAGAAAAAACATAATTTTTCTTCGGGAGAGAAAAAATAATTAATTGATTTATTTTTTATATTAAATATTGAACCTCCAAATGATTTATATTATTTTAGATCATAAATTGCCTAAATTGATATATGAGACACCGAGGATCGATCCGTTTGTCCAATATCAAACAAATAATATAAAATAATTGTAAAATTAATTGTTTGCCAGAGCAATATTTTTATAAATTATAATTTATTAGTTGTGGTTTTATTGTTCGTGCTGTAATTTATACAAATTGAGTTAAAAACCTTTTTTTTCACTTGTTCATTCATAAATTCAAAATTCATTTAGCGGAGGACAAATATGAAAAAAATTATTATGTCAAATATTCAAGGGTTATGCTGAAAGAAGTATTATTAATATATTTGCATTCATGCAGTTTGTCCAAGACATTATTTCAAAAATATAAGTGTAGATTTTTCTGAAATAACATTTTGACAAAAAAAAAATATCTGGTTTAAGTTTTTGTTCAATAAATCACTAGCCAATGTAAATATATATAAAGAAACGCCATAATTACAAAAGCTGAAAATTTATATCACCTGATGTTTATTTTTTTCCGTATATTATTCCTTTCAGCCAGAAAATAACCATCAAACTTTTAAAACAATGGTTCTTTATGAACAAGTGTCGATTTGAAAATCTATAAAGTGTCGAAAGAAAGAAAATTTTGATGTTTTTTTTTTTAAATGATCGATTTGAATCCAGTTACAGGGTTTTTATTGCATGAATTATTATAGATGAAACATATATTTTGCAACAATATTTCTCTAACTTGACTCAAGTTATCAGTATTTTAGTTCCAAGCATGCTGCCAAAATAAAAAAAATATTACTTTTAGTACTGCGTATTATGCGCATTTATTGAAGCGATTAACTTCATTTTTAGTACTCAAATCTAGTTTTTCATACTAAGTTAGCAAATATATTATTATTAATTTTAATTTTGTTATTTTTGTAAGTTTGATATTTTTCATTAATTATGAACATTTAATTATTTTTTCTTCGTCATTAAATAGCCAGTCTTCTTAGTGGCTTCAATGCAGAGTAAAATTTATACTTTATTAGGATGAGTCTTCCATATTTCCCTCCTTATATCTCCCCAGAGTATCACACTCTAACAATAAATGAATTGGAGTCTCAGTTGTTTCTCTATACAGTCTACATATGCATCTTCCACCATTCCCATAACCCTAAGATGTTTCCTTAAGGGAATATGCCGCTAATAAAGGCAATTATAGTGTGTAAAGATGCGTTCCTGTTTTTAATAATTTTCCATTCCGAACTTGGCCACTCCAAAAAGAATTTTGCTTGTCGGCACGTTGTGTCTTCTATCCATTCCTGTCTCCATGTTTTCCTTATGTACCTATTTCTCTCAGACATAACTGCACTTTCAGGAACTTCCATTTCCAATTCTTCTTGAATAGTTCCACCATCTCCATATTCATACGGTGTATAATCCCAACAAACTTTAATCCGAGTTATTTTTCACATTCCTTTCCAAACACTTTATTTCTTGTATCGTCTTAACTTGTTGACCCGTGAAGAAGCCTTCATTTGTAGCTATAGAGCTAATAGTTGCTGAACTATCTAGGAAAATTTGATAAGGATTTGAACAAACTTTTCCATGTTATTGAGAGCACTATTAAGTACACTTTATTCAGAACAAAAAAAGAAATACACTTTCAAAAAAAGTAAAATGGATCGCCATGAAATTTTTGCATGTCACACACCTTTGTGTGAGACATGCTTACTCTGAACATGATCTGCTATCTTTAATATCAAGCTTTAAGCAAGAAAATGGAAAATTTCAGAATATCAAAAATAAGATTCGTTAGAGATGGAAGTGATTTGGAAGATATCAGTGTGCAGCCATACTATTCAGCTAACTTCAATTCGGAGGCTACTTCAATTATTAATGGCCATGATTGGAACAATGACACTTGCCTTTTTGTCACAGTTGTCATTCCTCAAGGTGAATTTATTAGTTTTGTCTGATCCCCGGGTCGACTTGTCAAAATACCATGTCACACACAAAAATTGTGAACGAGCAAAATAAGTAATCAACACTTCAAGCTCAAATTTTTCGACACAAATTAAATTTGTGTTTAATTTTCCCTATTATTTGAACAAAAATTGTGAGTTTTTGTCGTCCAAAAATTATAAATTGGTCAAATAGGATTTTTATTTTTGCATAAATAAACAACAAAAGTATAAAATTATAAATTTTCATCCACTCTTCCCTCGTCTAATTTGGAATCTGGATTCGATCATCTCGTGATTGATCAAGTTAGAAGTACTTTTCCTTCTATGCATTCAATCTTCTTTTGATCGTAACTCTTGGAGAACAAATAAGTATACTTATGTCAGTCTTAATGATTAAAGAATGATCATTAAGTCATTGAAACTGTCAAAATGAAAAGCATATCTAAATATCAGATGTATCTCTCTAGGAATGACTCAATTGTTTCAATGTGCTATTTTGTATATGTTTTACTTTAATCGTAACTAATAAACCATATTGTGCATGCAAATTTGGTTCATCTACGAATTTATCCCTAATTTTGATGAAATTCCGGTAACAATATATAAACTGTTTCTAGAAAATCAAGGCAACGTTGAAAACAGAATGAATTCATACTTTGAAATTTTGAAACATGTATATTAAATAATAAATATATGTATTCTTTTCAAAATAATATTTTGCGACTTAGAATCGAATAAAGTAATAAAATATACTAAACTTTGATTACCATTTACAAAATAAACAAATAAGTCATAGAACCGATATTAGTACACAAAAAAGTTGCGTATTTTTTTAGGTGTCTACCAACACGTTCTGGCGATAAAATGTAACCTAAACGAGATTAGATTCATAACATAATATTTAGGGTATAGACCATCCCAATTCACTTGCGAAGGGTTAAATTAGGTGTAAGTATGTTTGGTTAAATTTCCACCAACAATCACAAGCGATGTTAAAATTCTACACGATAATTTAACACCTTTTTATTTAAAAAAGATAAATATAAATCTTTGATCTCGAATTTTGGGTACGATCATCGTTTTGTGAAACCCATAGAGAAAGAACAATATAGAAATGCAAAATAATGATTCATGGTCTTCAGCTGTTTACTCAAATATGCTTAGGAGATAGTATTCCTTCCCGTAACAGCCATAAACTTAATAGGCTCCAGATTTTAAGACAGTATCTCAAAATAGAGCCAACGAAACAGTTGTATTAAATATTTAATGATTGGAATATTTAATATCTGTCTGACTCATTAAGCCAAGTAAAACTCTTCATCACCTCTAATTATTTACTTTCTCCATGCTCAAACCAACTTTCAGTAATTGAGTCAAAAGTAAAAATTTAGAAAACTGGGATAGTCTGACCTAAATTTATTTGTAAAAATGATTTGTAGAGTTTTCAATTTGTACTCAACAATTGTATCTGAATCAAAAATTATTCTACATTAAGATATTTATTTTATTTTACAAATCTGATTATATATAAATAAATGTGTTTATCTGTATATATTTGTGCAACTTTTTTTTACACAATATGAAATGTTTTTTTTTCATATGTATGTAGATTTGGAAGAAAAAATACCTCAAAGGATCTTATAAAATTCTCATTAAATCAAAATATTATTAATATTGTTTTCTGTTTGTTGTTTTTTTCTCATTTAGCTTCTAATATTAGCACCTTAAATGATATAGGTGTGCCTGAGCAAACTATTGGCCAAAAACATTTTTGCTGAAGTACACTTCTCCAAATGTATATTTGGTACATTTGATCAAAAAATAATATTTACTGTATCGACATAAACTACTGTATATTAGCATTCAATTTAAAATGATAGTTTAATAATAGGTATTGTTCATATGCTATATACGAGGAAGGTCTGAAAAGTTTTCAACCTGAGTGTTAGGATTATAGAGAAAGTAATTCGTAAAAAAAATGTTGACTGATGTACTGTAGTGTTCACTTTCTTATTCAAACATTTTTCTAGGTTACTTTGTATTGTCTGTATATCAAAATATTTCCTAAATTGCGTCTGAGTTAAATCTTCTCAGAGGATTTAAATATGTATTCTAGTAAGATTATTAGTGATAAATTATTATTTAATATTGTGTACTACTAAGTCATTATTATACAAATGAAATATTGAGCTGTTATTTATAAATGCATTACTCTTTATGACCCAGATACAAAAAGTATAACCTCTGTTCAACTTCGTTGCGGAGGTAAAAAAAGATATTATCTATATATATATATATATTGATATGTGCTACTAGCCACATCTACATACATAAACACTTGTATTGCGAATTGATTTCACATGATATTACTTCACTAACTCAAAAATATACAGTGGATCTGGTTCTCATATGTCTATGTTGTTGTTTTTTTAACTCTAATCAATGTTCTTAACATTTATTGGTTGAATAGCAATGAGTTCTTATTAAAATATGAAAAATTATCAACTTTTATTGAATAATAGCTTTAAAGTTGAGTAAATTGTCCAACTATAAATTGAATATGAGCCTTTTTCTTTATCTTTTAGGATGATAGGTTGCTAAATCAAAGAGAAGTAAAGACGCGTCTAATATTATACTAACAAATAATTATTTTCTATTAGGAGTAACATTGGGTTATTCATTATTCCGACATCAGTTATCAGTAAAAACATAATCTTAATCTGTATTCTATTTTTTTAAGGTACAACCATTGGGTAAAATGATTATAGATTTTGAGACAATCATCTGTCCAATTTTTGTTCAAGGTCTTGATTCGAAAATTTGGGTACCCAAACTTTACTCAATAATTATATATAAATAGCCGAACCGACCAGGATTCGAAAAATGTGGATCCGTGCTATCTATATATGTCACACGTCATAATATGTTTTTTATTACTATGTAAAAAAAAAGTACTCGAATACAAAAATACTTTTTAATATATAAAATTTCAATTCGTTGGTGTTTATCAAAGTAGCACAAAAAGGTTTCAATATTAACACGAAAGGCAATATTTTTGATGCCTTTGTGCATTCATTATCAGTTAACAACAGACGTAGTTTAGTAGTTTTTATATACAATACACAAACAATACTATGTATGTTTTTTTAAACTTTTTACTTGTGGTTTTCTCCGATAGGGCTTTATCCATTCTTTTTCCACATTGCTTCCATATTTATATGTATATACATATATATAATGATAACTCCAATTCTAATTCCCGAGTTAATTTAAAGATTTGTTTCTTTTAGTTAGTTTCAAAAAAAAATTAAATACTTTGTATGTGATTAGAGAGAAAATAATATATTCACTAATCTTTGAGAATATTCTGTGAATAAATAATATTGTGTCGGTCCTTATTAATTCGGTTCAGTCTTAGTAATGGTCCTAATCCTAATCAGTACAAGAACTGATTTGAAAAAAAAGTTGAGCTACATTATTTCTGACGAAACTTATTACATTTTTAGGACTGATATGAAGGACTGCCCTGGACGGAACTTTACACCTGAGTCCTAAAGATCCACCTGTAAAAAATTACAGATGACCACAGCGTTAGCTTACTAACATAAGTATGTTCCAAACAAATTACAACAATGACGGGTATACTGTATACACAATATATTTCTACGAACTTCGTGTATCATAATCTTCAACCCTCGACAATTCTTCATACCAAAATTTAGAAGTTCTGTGATTTAAAATGTGTCTTGTTTATATGAGTAAAAATACCATGATAAATTAAATTTTTGAAAGCTTGAAAGCAATCTGACATTTTCTTTCTCCCATTCAAGAAAAATTGAAATCAAAGAAATTCTTTATTTTGACATGGAGAGATGTTGGTGTTGGATGATTATAATATGCAAAGTTTTTTGTTACATGATTCATGAGCAGTGATGAAAATCGTCTGTATCTTGGGCATGCTAAAAAAAGAGATCGAAAATCAACACGGTACTCAGATCATTTGAAGATTGTTTTAGTGGGAAACAACTTAGTTGTCATGATGTTTCATTAAATCAGCTCTGTCGAGGGAGATTAACAAAGACAAAAGCAAGAATTATTCCGATGTTGATCCTCAATTCTACTCTGAGTCTAACAAGGACTCACAGACCATTATAATTCTGCAACGAATCCTAAAGATTACTCACTGTCTATATCAGCACACACAAATACTCAATCAGGTTTTGAAGATAGTTCATGTATAGTTTGTATATAATAGAAAAGGAAGTGCACTACTCAGGATAATGTTGTGTCAGTCCTGATATATTTGGCCCGGTCAACTCCACTATAAAAACCTGTCCTATCAGCCCTACTGGGCGGTCCTTCAGACTATTAGTACAAGATCGGAATACAAAAAAAGTTGAATGAAGTTATGAAGGATCGAACTTTATAAGCTTTAGGACTGAACTCGACGGGACCAAGACTAAACTGGATGGGACATCCGACTTCAGTCATAAAAAGGGATCAACACACCACCCACACGCGAGTCAAACAATATGTTAGGGAAAGAAAATTCATTTGTCCGATTACCAAGACCAAAAAAAAGGGCAAATAAAAAGATCACCCGATTTTCATAACTATATGTAGATGTGATGATCTAATTTTAGTTGGGATAATGGGCTGACTACCAGATGATTGTAGTTTTTTTCTTTTTCTTTTTAAAGGAGAGGTTGCGTGATAAAAACACAATATGGAAGATAATATCATCATCATTATGTATCTACCTACTTATTTTTTTAACATCCATCCCCTACTACTCCACTCACACACTCTCATGAGTCTATTTAAAATCTAAAGAAAAACTTTTCCGAGTTATTTCTTTTTTCTTTTGTTTCTACTTCTTATTAAGAAGAAAAAGAAGAAAAAAGTAATCTCCTTCGTGTTCTTCTTGTTCGTCTTTCTTCATAATATAAATATATTCTTGTTAAAATCCCTCAAGGGATTTACAAAACTTGCAAATACTCTTTGTCTGTATATTATGAATGTATGCAAGTTATGTTCGTCCTCAGTATTCCTAATCCATGCTCTTTTTATTATTAATAATATTCTTACAATGTATTAAATGTTTTCATCTAAATGTAATATAAAAAAGGGACATTTCATTGCTGAAGCTAACCTATGCTACGTTTCATTCTTCAAAAAAGTGAGGAAGCGAGGGATAGCTCTATTTAAAAGATTAACTGATTCATTGCTGGTACTAAAGATCAATTAGGCTTATAGAATAGTAATGGAAGTAGTGAATATTTTGCAATTATCACTTCATACGTATAAAAAGAAATATTCTCCTTCCATAGGTGTTTACATCTTTTTAATCGTGAGTAACTTACCTGGGGTGTATATTTATCCTCCTGAACTTCTTGTATTCTATTTTTTGGGATGATACTTAATTAGCTTCTGTGTTATTAAGACATTTGAGATTTAATTATGAAATTTTTATAGATGGTTTTGCATGCATAATTATTATTTATCTATCGTAAAGGTATAAAGCTAAGTAGTGAAACGAAGACCAGGTGATCAATATTTGCTGAAGGAGTAGAACTCTAGCTAGTAATGAAAATAGTCAGTATTTTGGACATTTTGTATTCAAAACGGAAAATCAACATGGTAACTGTGACAATTTAAACAATGTTTTAGAGGAGTGCAGCTTAGCTGTCATGACGTTAAATTCGATCACCTGCAATCAGCTGTGACAAGGGAGGAGGGGGAGAAATAAATAAAGAAGGTCATTCTCCAGAATTAATTTTATATCGAGCCACAATGCTACACAGAGTCCAATAAGGACATACAATTATTACTCAGCAACAAACCCTTAAGGGTACTCTATTTATTTTATGAGTACACACGAATATTACGTCAGATTTGAAATATAATTGAATGTAGTAAGAGAATAGTTGTATTACTCTGGAGTTAAATAATAATAACAACAGCTGAGGAAAAGAAAATTAATTCTTCAGATTCCAATTCCAAAAAAAGTGGACCAGCTAAAAAATACAAACGATTTACATCACTCGTTGTAAATATACTTTTTTATTACGCTAGAAGCGCATCGATCACATTTAAATACTACTGTATAACTAACTCATGGAATTCTAGAAACGTCCATGGACGACATTTTTTATTTCTTTTCCCTTTTCCCCACATGAGGCATAGATAAAGGCGTGTAAAATATGTCATAGACTGCGTGACCGGCTTTTTCTAGTTGGTAATCTCAACAAGATTTTTTATTCTCCGAAGCTGTTGTCATTAATATTTAGTTATTGAAGGCAGATCATCGAAGCATAAAGTAATAATTAGTGTGTATGAACATGAAGACCATGAGTAAAAATGAGGGTTTGCTCGAAAGTTATATGTGCTAATATGTCCTTGTTGGACTCGCAGTAGAAATGGAGATTCGACTTCAGAGTAATTTCAACTTATTCTCAAGGCTGCTTGCAGCTGATCAAATGTAATGTCATGACAGCTGAGCTGCTCTCCTCCAAACATTATTAAAATTGTCAGGATTACTCCATTAATTTTCGGTTTCTTTTATTTTTACATAGCAGCAGGTGGGCATTTGTTATGCATCGGTGATCACGCAACATAGAGCCTTCTTCTAATATACAATTTATACACTCTTAGTTCTTAGTGCATAATTTGTATTTAAATACATTTTTTGGTCATAATTCTTCAGAAATAAACAAGAAGAAAAATACTTATGGTTTTGAGAAAAATTAAAATTTGTAGCAGAAAAAATAAAAGAATACAAATCTTTCCTCAAATTTGTAGTTGGGCACGTTAAAAATGTTAAGCCAAATGTATTCAGGGGCATATTGCTCTTATTTATATTAGGGTGATACAGTTGCTTCTTAAATTAGAAGTCATTTTCCGCACCAGATGACCTTAATTTGGGTACTACAATTAGGTAAATAGAACCAAAAATACAATATTTTAGGAAATTTCGTCAAGGTTTACAACTTGCACTTTTGCCATTTATAAGCACGTATCAAGCTTAACTTTCAAAAAAAATTATATTGACAACACAAGATTATCGTGAATCAAAATTTTATTTTGGATTTTAATTTCCATGATTGTAGTGAGGGATACATTATCGGGCCTATACCGTTTATGAAATAAAATAGACCTCAATAAACCTGAGTTCATCATTTTTTTCTTTCTTACAAATTATCCTTTTTCATGTAATTGAAATATAAACTTGTCATGTAAATATTGTATTTATATTGTAACATCTACAGAAAATAACCACATTTAGAGTGTTTTAGATACCCCTAAATTATAAATCATCGTCAGAATCAGATGGTAATTCCTATAGTACTGCAATAACGTCAACGGATCACAGCAATTAGTAAATTTGTCCATTTCTACAACGTAGTGCATAATTCATTTATTTTTTTCAAGTAGGTAATACTAATTGAGGAATTTGCACTCTCAGGACACCTTTTGTTCATAATAGCATTGGTCAACATTTGAGTGTTGGAAAATATTTTTCAATAATTACGTAAAGGGACTACTGTATTTCTGACTGGACAGCAACAGAAACTAAATTCCTAGCAACGATTTTTTATTTTTGGTTCCGTGTCTTGATGGGTTAAAGCTCAACTTCCTTCTGCAACACCTTTGAATGATCTCATACTAGTCAATAACTTGATCCGTTATAATAAAATCGATAAAACTTGAGCAAATGCAGCAATCAAGACATTCTCCGCACATTTGCCCTGAGCAATATTTTGCAATCAAATTGGAAACTACATGAAAACAAAGGTGGCATTAATATGACTGATTTTAGAACAAAGACTCTGCAGCATGAGGCTGCAAAATTCAATGTTCCCACAGATTCCAACAGATACTATAGATAATCTGAAATTATCATGGTTAGTTGGCAAGGATTTTTGGTTTTTTTTTTTATATTATTCCTTTGACATCAAGAGGTCAGATAGAAGCTTCTTGCATAAACTAGTTGAAAAATCGTAATCAGATCTTTTAAAAAAAAGAAAAACTGGCATACATCATTCAAGTTGCTGATAACGATAGATATTCCATTCCAAATCAATGAAGCAGAGAGCAAGGAAAAAGTAATTGATATTTAAAAATTGAGGAATGATCTCTGTATTTATACGTCTAAAGTAGTTACTTATTTAATTATAATTATAAATTCATATTATTATATGAAGATGGTAACTAGAAAAAAATAAAATAACTAAAAAAAATTTAAAAAAAGTTGCCAGTTGGTATAAAAATTACCCATGCAAAATTTCCTTGTCCTACGTTGTCATCTTTAGGTCACACATCTCGATCAAATTAGGAAAAAAGATAAAAATTATTTACAGAGTAAATATATAGAAATACAAAGAATTGTTTTAGGTATTTTGCATAAGAAATTTTGATGAACATTTTTTTAACCTATAAACTGTGTTGTACAAGTGTTTTTCCAAAATTATTTTATGGCACAAAAAACAACTTTTCCAAACTAGGTATAAGTGAAATTCGACAAAAGTGAAATACAAACATCCCTAATGCCAAATGCCCATAACAAATAACTAATATATTTTATTTGAGTTAATAAGCCATAGATATTCTTATGAAAAATTCCAGGGACCCATAGTGAAGGACTCTTACCAAGAGCTAACAGTCTTAGGGGGTTGTCACTAGGGTTGATATCCAAACACTTGAACGCTAATGGACTGGAATAATTAAATAAGAAGCGACACAACACTTTTCAGCCAGTCTTGTTTGATATTTTCATTTATTAATTAATTTATCCCCTATAGCCTACAAAATTTTAATTCTTTTCTTCAACTCCTATTTTATATTATGAAATTACAGGCCTATAAGATGTAATGCTAATAAATTATTCAGTTTGTTTATTGATACTTAAAGTATTAGGGATCATATGTAAAAACTACTAAGGAGAGATACAATCTAGAATATAAATTATTTTTAATATTAGGGAGACTTCACTTCTCGTGGAAGTAATCACGCTAGTAATGGAGCTTTAAAAAACAGTTGCCAACTTTTGAGTTGCAAAATAACCTGCCTACAAATGTATACATTCAAAAAACTAGTAGTTGTTTAAATGAAATCAAAGTAATCCATTATTAAATCAATAATTATTCTTAATATCGTTAAACTATATTTCATGTTTAAACTTAAATGCATAAAATACCAATGAAAATCAATTTTTACTATAATATTGGCATTTTGGGTGGCTCAACATAAAAGATAAATCATGACAAGGTAACATTGGATATAATATTTCATAGGTATATTGGATTAAATTATGGGCGTATTATTCAAATTTGTGGGATAAGTTAGGATACCCAATAATTTTAGCTCTACAAGATTGATTTTATTTAGTCGTAGACTAAATTAAATTTTACAAAAATCTGATATCAATTCGTCGATTGTTTTCAAACTCAATGAAAATTAAAAACAAAACAAACGAGGAAAAAAGCAACAAAGGAGTGAAATTTTGTAGCTTCTCTCACGTGACATGTAGCACATGACCATTTTAAAAGAGTTTGGAAGCAACTCTACCACTATTTATTGCTCGAGGGACGTATTAACTGCAACAGTGTTTTTGAGCGTTGTGGCCAGTACAGGCAAAGTCTGCCGGACCATATTTGTAGAGAGGAAGGAATGGCTCAATACAGATGCTCAAATCGAAATTTTGCATACGGAGCTCAATGTTAATCTTAACGCTAAGAACCAGGTCTTCCTGAGAAAAACTTTTTGTACTTTTTGAGCTCAACATCTGCCTGTCCTCCACTCTAGATGCAGACCCTCTGCACTATTTTATCTAGGGGCATTTGAGGAAGAGGGTGTGTGCTACTCCTCACAGGAGTGCCTTGTCTCTAGAAGATGCAATCAAGAAGACTTGGCCCTAGTGTGACATATAAGCAATGCCTGTAAAGGATTTAGGCATCGTATTGAGCCAATTATAGCTGAAGGATCCCATGTTGAATAAAAGCTATGTTTGGACTATATTTAAATGATTTTGTAAAAAAAATTTACTCTAGAAAAATTAAGATTATTAAGATGTGTACCACTACTTAAGATCTATCTTCCAGCTTATAACTTTTGTTCCATTTAAAAGGCTTACATTGGGCCCGATACGGTCCCTTTCAAATAAAATCTATCAATTCCTTATCCTTATATTTTGGCAATCAATTTTGCTAATAGGAATAATTTGTTGATAGAAATTGACAAAAATTTGAAAAATGATGCACAAAAGTAATTCACACTAAATTTTGAGAAAAAATGTTCTAGATTGCTTTTGTGTTGACTTTTTTTAACTTATATTTTTTTAAATGTAGTACTACTTACTACAACCTTTTTCGACCACAGTTTTTAAAAATCTAAACAACTTACTCCTTATTTAGTGAAGGGCAATGCAATATTTTAACCTTTCATACCATTAGTCAGTATATAAACAAATAAATGTATGTTGTGTACAAGTTTCTATTTTGTTCAAGTTGCAACCAAAAAATATGTTGAATAATTTTAGATGAAGTATTTACGGTACTTGATATGATGATCATACAATAACTGAATATTTCATGGATGATTGAAACATTAATGGTGTAATTTCTAACTAATACAAATTACTATATTAAACTATAAGTAATGTTGTGTACGTAATAAAGTTCAAATGTCATAGTTATATTACTCATAAATATATAGTAACGACATGACTTTAATAGTTCAAAATAAAATAATCATATCAAAGTATAGTTTGTAATTAAATAATGCATTTTAAGACGAACAAATTGCAACTTGTACAATTGTTTTATACAAATTGCAACTATTTAATATGAATATATTGTTATAATTATAGATTGCTTCAGAGCCTGTAAAGTACTTGATCTAATATACACATGAATAAAATAAAACTTGACCTTAAGAATAACAAATAAACAACACATGATGAATTAATTATATCTTAATTTAAAGTACGAATTTATAAAAACTAACCTGCAATTTTGCAATTAAGTTCCAAATCGGGGTCATGCCCCTTACCTCATTATTTAACTTTGGATTATAATTGTATCATATGTATATTCATTTGCAACATACAGCATCTTAACCTTTCATAGCACTTAATTCACAAAATAGTTATTAAGCTAAAAGTATAATTATCTTTAAAATATTCAAGGTTTTTAATAGAGTTTCCTTATTACAAAGCTCTTAATTGGTTATTAAAATGTGATTTGGAATTACTTGCTGGCCCATAAATTAAATAAACTATGTGGACAATATACATAATTTTGTGGGGCATGAGATAATTTTTTTGATAATTAAAATTTGTAAATTTCTTATATGACTATATATGTGATGGAAATTTACCAAAAAGGTATGTATACATACATATATATCAAATATTACTCAACTAAATGTTATTCCATGATATATACAAATTATTTAACTAACATTGTGAATAAAAAGTTATTCATGATCCCAGAGTGTAAAGTGCCAAGTTGTATCATGTCATAAAAATGAGAAAAGTAATATAACAATAATAAAATTCAAGAGCCAGTCATTTGAAAAAGATATATATATGTACATATGTAGCTATTTCAAGTTATGGTTGTATTTGAAAATGTTAAATAAGAATAAAAAAAGACACACACTTTTCAATAAAAAAAACCCGACAACACATTTATTTATGAATAAAATAAGCAAAATTATTACATAATAAAAACCATTGTAATTGGTAAAAAAAGATCACATAAAATACTAGGAGTTTATATTTTTTATCTCTATCAAAAATAAACCTTAAAATATAGTTATTAATAAAGGTTTCAGAAAAATAATTTATACTAAAAGATTAAATTAATTCGACTTTTCATAAAATGAACCAAAAATTTTGAACAAAAACTAATGTTTACTATGTAATAGTGAAAAATACGTCTAAACTTTTATTAAACTTAAAAAAATTTACGCCATTTATATTCTGCCTCAAATATAATATCCCCCATTTATTCTCAACGATTATTACTTCAACTGGAGTTAAACTTTGCTATCTTTATTAATAAAAAAATAAAATGAAAATAAGGAATTTTCGATAAAAGAAATAACAAAATCCTTTTTCAGTAGATCAGCTGTTACAAAGGAGGAGGGGTGGAAGCAAATAAACAAGGCCGATGACAAAGATTACTTTAATGTTGATCCTGAACTATACTCAGAGTCCAACAGGGACTTACAATTATAATTCTGCAATAAATCTTTTAGATAACTTTCCGTGTTTTATGTGTAAACACGAATGTTCAAAGAGGTTTTGAATACATACAATTGAATGTGGTAGAAAAAAAAGTTCACTATTTAGGAGTTATATAATAATGACAACAGCTGAAGAAAAGAAAATTCATACTTTAGACTTGCAAGACCAAAGAAACGGGCAACTAAAAAATACACTGGAGTTTTATCACTATTCGTATATGTACTAGGTCAATTGAGAAGTCCCAGGCTTAACATATAGATGGCGCTACTAGATTTTTTTTTAAATATGTTTTTAGTTAGCCCTAACCCTCAAAAGATGGATGTAAACATTTGACAGCTGTCGGAGCATTAGTTTCTGAATTATAGCATTTTGAGTGAGGCAACTTTTGTTATTGTGAAAAAATGGATAAAAAGGAATTTCGAGTCTTAATAAAATATTGCTTTTTGAAGGGAAAAAATACAGTAGAAGCAAAAACATGGTTTGATGCCGAGTTTCAGGACACTTTCCCAGGAAAATCAACCATCAAGGGTGGAATGCTAAGTTTAGACGTGGTGAAATGGGCACTCAAGACGGTGAACGCAGTGGACGCACGAAACAGGGTGTTAACAACGAAAAAATTTAAAAAAATCCACAAAAACATTTTGAATGACCGTAAATTGAAATTGAATGAAATATCAGACACTCTAAAGATATCAGCTGAACGTGTACATCATATGATTTACGAATATTTGGGTATGAGAAAACTTTGTGTAAAGTGGGTGCGGCGCAAGCTCACTTTTAAACAAAAACAACCACGAGTCGATGATTTGAAGCAATGGTTGAAGATGATCAAGCGTAATACACCCGAGTTTTTCCGTCGATATGTGGCAATGGATGAAAAATGGTTCCATAATTTTACTCTGAAGTCCAATCGTCTGTCATCCGAGTGGACTGCACACGATGAATCCGCTCCAAAGCGTAGGAAAATGCAACAGTCGTCTGGCAAGGTTATGACGTCTGTATTTTGGGATGCACATGGAATAATTTTATTGACTACCTTGAAAAGGGAAGGTTAATTAACAGCAACTATAACATAGTGTTATTGGATCGTTTGAACGGCAGCATTTGAAGAAAAAAAAGTGCTGCTTCACCCAGACCTTGTCACAAGTCAGTGAAAACGATGGCAAATATCCATGAATTGTGTTTCCAATTGCTTCCTCATTCACTGTATTCTCCAGATCTGGCCCCTAGCGACTATTTCCTGTTCTCAGATCTCAAAAGAATGCTCACAGGGAAGAAATTTCCGTCGAATGAAGAGGGGATCGCCAAAACTGAGGAGTATTTTGAAGCAAAGGACAAATCGTACTACTAAAATGTTTTCAAAAAGTTGGAGGATCACTATAATCAATGTATCACCTTTAAAGGGAATTATGTTGAACAAAAAATGGTAGGCCGGGGACTTTTCAATTGACCCGTTACATATTTTTAATCTAAGTAAATAAATATTAATGAAATATTTGCAACAAGCCTGTAAAAAGGAAGCACTTTTTTGTTATACAAAATAAAAAATACTGAACGTGAAATGTAATGAGGTTTAGTAACTAGCCTGTGTAGCTCAAGCACAGCCAGTGAGCACTCTAAAGACCAAAGTACACCCTGGCTCATTAAATCAAATTAAAAATTTGCAAACTCTTCATATTTTCTTTTTTTTTTTCATTCTTGAGGAGAGAAAGAACATAAATTGTTTTATGTATTGAGTAGATATGTGTGAGTTTTCTCATAAAAAAAGGAAAATACCAGAGATGATTCGTTGGAGAGCTTCTGTATTATTAAAGCAAAATTTGTCTGTTGGACAACGCACCATTTCTCCAGGTCATGCAAGATACTAACGCTAGTGTTTGGCAAACAAAAGGAAACTGCAAATATACTTAGACCACTTAAATCAGAAATTTGCATTCTTTTAATTCTGTATTGCCGCTGGAAATATTTTAATGGGCCCCAAAACCAATTAATTTAAATTTTATGGAAAATGGCTTCATACAATAGAACTATTTTATATATGTTTATTTTAAATCTAATTTGTCGAGGCCAAACTGTTTCAAATAAGCCCAATTTGGCAAATCTGAAAAAAAAAAAAAAAAAAAAAAAAGGAGGAAAAATATTAACACAAATGTAGAATAGTCAAATGAACACAATAAAAAAAATCTATCAGATTTTTTTCAATTATATTTTGTGAGTGAGTGTCTCAGCTATGCAAGTCAATAGTACTTATATAGAATTAATGTTACTTGCTTAAAAAAATTGAGCCAGATTTTTAACTTATGCGATAATGGAGATAAAGGAAATAGTTTTTTCTTCCTACTTAACTTTATAATGAAATCAAATTACTTCTTTATATTTAATATTATGGAGATCTTTATAAAGAATGAAATCTCATGTGAAATGATGATTCCATTTAAGTTAACAACAGATAAGGAGCAATCAAGATCTCCTAATATGGGCTTAACAATCCAAACGATACTTATAGAATGAGGACTCAAAAATTAGAATCCTGTATGAGGCCGTCCAGCTTCAGTTCTAAAAGTCTGACAAACTTTGTGCGCGGCAATATTCGAAAGAACTGATAAAAAGCTACAATTTGATATTTCTTTTGTTTTTGTACTCTTTTGTTTTTGTACGATGAAAAAAGTCGGAGTAACAAGCAAAACAGCGGAGGGTGGGCGATCTCCTCCGTGCACCAGTCGACAAGTTGACGTTGTTCTAAACAGGAGAAATGATCGCTTCTTGGCTGAATCAAGAGCTCTGGTCAGGGTTCCTGGTGTCGTGTCGTCCGACAGCAGCAATATACGTCCTTACTTTTCCAGGCCAACGAGAAAGTCAAAACGGATGTCTAGTACAAGGTCCTCAGATACCATGTCTTGCCAAAGTTGAAAAGGACGGTGTTCCCAAGGGACAACTATGTGTTTACCTAAGACGGCTACCCGGTACACACGTCCAGGAGGTGCAGAATTTCTGTAGAGAGGACATGGCTACCTTCTGGCCGGCAGACTTCTGACCTTCGTCCTTACCCAACCCCCCTGACTTTGCTGTTTTTTGCATCTTGGAAGGCAAGATGAATAGAACTTGTCAATTGAATGTCGTTGCCCTGAAGGCTGTGATCACAGAAGGGTGGAGCAACTTTTTTTCAGACTTCATCAAGGTCAGCTGTGCTTCTGCTCCCCTCCGTCTTGGAGCCATCATTCAGAATGGAGAGGGGCATATTGAAAAAAGTGAAGAAAATTATTGAATTACCAACTTTTGCTTCAACAGTTTGCCAAGTTTGTAGAAGTGATTTATAAAATTTCCTAATTTTGAGTCCTCACCCTGTATATGTCGATATATTTTCTTAGAAGAATACCACCCAGTGTTGGCTTTCTGTAAGGAAATTTCAAAGATGTAACCGTTATAACTTTTGTAAGAACTCACTCATACGTTTTCACAACTTATTGGATATCAACTGATCAAGGGGATGTGTCCTGTAGCTTGTTATTTAAAAAAAATGAAATATGCTGAAAATAATTTTTTTGGGGACCTCTATATGAGTAAAATACACATATTTTCTATTTTATATCATATTATCATTCATGTTTTCTGCATCATTTCTTGTCGATTTACTTACAAAATAATATAAGTTCACAATGGTCATGTCCCATCATTCAAAAATCATCTCAACATTACAGCTTTTGATTACCCTTGATCCAAATTGAAGGACAATTATTTTTAAAATCTCTGAAAGATAACAACGTATAATAAAATAGATTTGAAATGAGATCCTTTGATCCAGTTTTTTTCACATTTCTACACAATATACGACTCCTTTTTTAATTTACATATAGCATCATATTTTTTAAATGTACGAAAAATGTATCGCGTTGCTTTATAGGTATATAGAATAATAAAGAATTCAACTTCCACCCCAATATTTGTTTAAGGCAACCCAGAGTAATCTAAAATCGATAAATATCATCCTTCTTATATATATCGAACAAAGATTCCCAAATTAAACGCAAACAAATATAATCCTCTAAATTGTTCAATCAAAATATCAAATTACTAAAGTAATACATAATGTGTGTACTGTTATTCTGTTACTTCAATATTACAGTAAATGAAATACATCTACCATATATATATATACCAAATAAATAATATGTTCGCACACATAATGAATGTATAAATAATTTTATCATCGAAGACGCTCATCATTCTGCATATATATTTATATATACGTTATACATATTTATTATTTTGTGAATAGGAATTCTGAAGATTGAGATATTGTCTGAATATTGATTAGTTTTATCTAATATTATTTTATACGTACACTAAAATATACATAGAAGCTTAGTCATATCTTTGATTGCAGGGATTAGACTAGTATTAATGCCGATCGGAAATCCGGAACAAGTTTAACCTCAATATATTGGCAACCCGGAAATCTATGTTTGTAAAAGTGTGTGCAGCAGAATCAACCAATAAAAATATTTTAGAAAAAATACAACATTCTTGCCATGTCTCTCCAATGGGACCTGCTGTGTAGCCATTATTGTCTGCCTCCATGTTGGGTGCACGCCAATAACGCCATAGATAATGATACTAGAGAGCGCCAATTAATGTTAACAGATCTTTTCTCTTGGGAGAATTTTAAGTTCGTGTAGTTTCTCCATATTGTGTAATTGGAACCGGATTTATTCCGGAAAATCAACATTTTAAAACCTTAATGTTTTCTTTTTTGGCCTGCTAGCTCGCTTGATCTTGGAGACATAGTTCAATAAACGTACACATTCTGGGATCAGTGCCCAAGGACTTCCTTATCAAGGCTTGTATCAGGTTAAAGGTAAATTTGGAGGTAGTGATTAAAACTGGATATGGTCGGTTTGAGTGATCGACTTCAGTAAGGACCCCTAACAGCAAAAGATTTATGAATTGTTGAATTAAGTTTAACAAATAAATAAAAAAATACATTATCCTACAGTTTTTCAAATTTAAAATTCCCAGCCTGAATATGCTGTGTGGTTATCATGGGTAGAGATGTGAAAACTATTCAAGTCCCAAAGAAACCACGACTGAGAGAACGTCATAAAAAATATAGTAACTCTGAGAAAACGAATGAAGAATATCATAGCTTATATTATAGGAATATATACAATGTCTAATTTTTTTTTTTAAATATTTCAAAAGCTTACATCTCCAAGGATTTTTGTTCCTTTATGTTTTTTTTAAGTGATCCCATTTTGAAATATTAAAGTTTTCAACTAATCGTGAATGGATTGCTTTATTGTTTTGTTCCACGTATCTCACTCACGTGAAAGAATCCACTTTACTCCCTTATGAGATCTGGTTGTTTTTCTCAGATGAACTCTCCTCCTGTCGTCCCTTGTGGAATTCAGAATCCGATTTCGAACATGGGTAATTATATTAGAAGTATTTTCCTTCGATTGGCTCGATCTTCTTTTTACAATGCATGTCATGAGCTTGCATTAAAATTGGAAAAATATGATGATGATATTGACTATTTGCTAGTAAATCCCCATACAAAATGAATCGCAACAAAATGGAAACAGCTCGATTTTTTGTCCCAAAGACATGTCTTACTCAAACGGACACGATCTCAATAATTATGGGTATGGAGGCCATGCCGCGTGAGGGATGCTTCAAATTTTCATTCCATTGTTGTTCTATTTTAATCGTTCTCGTTTGTTTTGTTTTTAATCGAGTCAAAAATGTATATAAGGAATTTTGAGTCAAAAACTCAATTTTCAACAAATTCGAAGACAATTGACGAATAAATTTCCAGTTTTTCAAAATTTAAATCTAGTTTTCCGCTATATAAGATCAACCTTCTACCTATGTACCCTCATCAATTGTCATACAAAAAGAGTACCAATGATGCAATAAGTTATGCTTTACAAAGCAAAGGAGCTTTGTATATGTGTAAACGTCCAATTGTTGTAAGTTTTTCAAAAAAGCATGTTAGGTGCCAGTACTTTAGTGTGTTTAGGCGGTAATTGCAAATGAAGAAGGACATATTTAATCAACAATTTAGCTGAATATTGTATTTCAACATCGTAACGAATATGTATTTCTTCCTCAAATTATACAAACCCTTTTTTATATGTCTATAAAATAAACCTAATTTAGCAATACACAAACAAAGCATCTTATAATTATTTGTTACGTCATCATTTCACTGTTTACGATCTAACATCCATTTATAGATAATATAATTTATTTTTCAATATAAATTGAATATATTTATAAAAAACTAATTAGGAGACGTAATTTACACTTTATAATTTTTGGACGCTAGGATTTAAATGTTTTCATAAAAAAAAATTACCGCCTTTTGTCGCTAGTAACATATTAATTCATATTTGGCTACCAAAAATTATAATTTATCTTTTTATTCATTAGAATTTTCTTTCATCTGATGAAACTTAGAAATGAACACTTAAAATTAATGAAACAGCCGTGCATTGTTTGACATAAACGTTTAATTTTTATGACAAATTATAATTAAGTCTCTAAAATAGAAATATTAAGTTGTAGCATTTGTAAAGTTAGGTTCATAATTTGACACAATATAAATTTTAGAAATTTTTCCGTACTATTAGATATGATTATTCTTAAGGACTACATTATGGTGGATGGTTTATAATCAAACAGAAAAAAATTATCTAATCTAATCAAATCTCATGTTAATCTTTCAAAGTGGATTTTTCTATAGTATATGTAGTATATTCCTTTCAGCAATTTACGAAAGGTATGTGATTTAAGAAAAAAATGATGAAATTTTTTATTGAAAAACGATAAAATGTGTATTCCATGCATCCTAAATGTAGTATTACTACTAAAAAAGGAATCAATGAATAAAACAAATTTAAATTACAATTTTTTTTACTTTTAAGATATTATATTTAGCCACAAAAATGTGCCTCAATGACGTCACCAGAAAGATAAAGAGTTACTTAATAAGTCTCCTTTGTTGTTTCCACAATTTTCTAATTGATTTACCCTGTTTTAATATGTAGTATTGGTGGTTTACAGGGTAACCTCTAATACACTAAAATGTATTTTGCTTTTTTTGTGATCAGCTGCCTATGTTTCTGATTATTTTCTCCAAATCAGTATTCTGAATAATGATTAGTTGAATTAGAACAAGTTCATGTTAAACTATGTGCACTTCTCAACAATTACTGTATAATCATTCAATTTGTTGGGAAGAATTGGGCCCGAATGAGCTAACTGCAAAGTTATTTTTGGCCTTTTTTCTGTTCCTTTCTTTAGGACGGTTACAGGATATAATATTGGTAAAGCCATGAGTAGAAAAGAGACGAGTTGTAAAAGTAAAGTCAGTCACAATATTAACCTGTGTATCATCCAAATAGAGAGTTATTTTTATCCATTCCTTTTGGGATATTGTTTGGTTAATCATATAGTCAATTAAAATGACTCACCTGATGTAATAAATAAACAAGTATGTAGGATTAACATTGTATAGTTCAAAATTAAAGACTGCCTCATCGGAAAGTTGGAATTCAATTATTGCAGCTTTTAATTAATTATGGCAATAACTTCTCAATGTGAAGTGAATTATATATCATTGGAGGTTGTGATTTCGTTTCACATGCAGTATGCTATCAAAATTAAAACGGGATACAAAAATCAGTATTGGTGCCTTACATAATGAGGCGTGATCTCCTCCGGCATCATTGTTCTATCCAAAGATGTACTCCGAGTCTCTTTCTCCGAATGAGAAATGAGAGAGTGTGTCTAAAGAAAAACCTTCGTATAGCAATAAAAAAAGGGAGAAACGGCTGGTGTATGTGCTCTTATTTTTTATTATTAGTTAATAGATCAACGACATCTCACTTCGGGGAATGAATTTTCACTTATCCTTGGTGTAAAAGATTTAAAAATGCATAAGGGAAGTGAATATTTGAATTTAAGTATAATTACAATATTTACTGTTTGCTAATGCTATTTTAAATGTAGAATGTTCTCATCTATAGAGCAGAAATTCCTTTATTTTATCCAAAGCCATAAAACAGGCCGCTGACATTTACAAAGGTCACAATTCAGGTCTACCTTTTCTCTCGCTCCTGTCTTCTCATTGCCCTCTTATAAAAACAATCTTTAATAATAAGTGACGCTCTTGTATCTCTAGCCTATCTAATCTTGCATTAAAAAAATAAAATCTGGGATTGTCAGATTGTGTATTTCTTTTTTGTGTAAATATTATAATCAGTGACTATGAAAAACGCTTTCAAGAAGGAGTTAAATATATTTTTGTATACTGAAAAATTGTGTTTTTTTTCCTAAGTCCAACAACAAAAATTGTTGGTTGTCTTACTCCAAAATTAATCCTTAAATAACTTGTCACCCCTCTATATTTCTTTCTCATTGATTCAACCTAACAAAGAAACGAAACAAACCCTCAAGAAGTATTATATTTTAATTGTTGTATAATTTTTCCTCTCCTTCAATAAATCATATTTATTTAATATGATATGTGTTGTATAATGTATGTATATGAACTTTTTAATATCCTATCGATGGTTCACATCTGATCCTTTTATGTGGGTACCCCCCCCCCTCCCTTTTACCAAAAAGGTATATATGTGTATATACATACATCATAGTTTATGACCTTTATTACATATACTTTTGTGACAGTTCTAATAACCATAAAAAAAATGAATGAGATACTTCAAACAATGTAAAAATAATGTGAAAAAAGGAAAATTAGCAAACTTAGATTTAAACCATAAATCAAAAATATAAATTGTCTAATTTTATTTGATAAAGTAATCTTTTTGATATGAATTTTATTAAATGTCAAACTTGATATAGGGGAAAAAATCCGAAGGAAAATAATGTGAACAAAACTAAAATGAAGTAAAGATATGAACTTATGATGTTCATTTTATTTATGTGTATGAAAAAATAGATATTTGCAGTAAGATTTATCTCTCAAAAGAAACATAAAATGCGCTTTGGTAGATCAACAGCTGGGCATGTACTAGTTTTTGAATGTGCTAAACATAAAAAATAATATTAATATCAACATAAATGAAATTGTAATCTTTAAGGAGTATTTGCAGTAAATGTGCACTACCGAGTGGTCCATTCAAATATGAACACTTTGAATTTTAAAATTCAAAAAAGATATAATTTGTTAAGTAGCATTATAATTTCAACAAAATTAATTCTATAAATAGATATGTGTGTGTAACCTCCCTTAATCATTAATATAGCTGCCCTTAGCAGCAATTATGGCTTCCAGGCGGTGGTGTAAGGGTTGGGACCTGCTACAGACGTAGTCCTCTATCATGACGTCCCAGTGCTGGCCGGTAGTGGCCTATAGGATCTCGGTGTGTGGATGATGGACACTGCAGTCCTTTTTCACGACATACATCCAATAGGTTTAGTCAAGGGGTTGGCATCAGGATTGTAGGGGGCCACAAAGTGTCAAAAAGAGTTTCAAATAAATCAAAAGACTCATTGAAAAAAGATTCTTGCAATGGAGGAAATGGGTTTATTTCATGGGGTGTGTCAAAAGTGGCCTCTCCATCCCCACAAAGCCTTTTCCCCACAATTGTTTGATAGTTCTCTGGACACTCTGGTGTGAAGCCCCGATATCTCTGACATGGTCCCTCATGAGGGGATTGTCCTGGGCTGATTACGCTAACTTCTCTTTATCCAGTTTGGCCGTTTTGATAGAACCCTTCTTCCTCTTCAATGTTTCGGACTTGCTAACGGCGTAGACGGTTGTCCTGGAGACACCCAATGACTTGGTTTGCGCGAATAAAAATTTGTATATCACGTTCGTGTGTTATTTTCTCGACTTGTACGCAAGGTACTCATGGTTTTTTTGTTTTTTTCTTACTAATTGTTTATGCTTTATTATATGGAAGCACGTATCGGTGACTTTTGATCAAAGACTCACCTGGACAGAGTATGTGAAAAAAAAATCATCCAAGTGTTCATGGATATGGAATATGACCAAGGCAATAATAGAACAAAACTGGGGACTGACCTCAGACAAGATTAAAAGGTAGTATGAAGTTATGATCACACCCATCATCTCCTATGGGTGTCTAGTATGGGGGCATGCAAACACTACAAAGAAAAGTGCAAGGAAATATTAAACACCATTCAAAGGAAAGCACTCTTGGGAATGACTCATACATTTTTGATATTGCTCCTCTGGAGAGATATATCGAGGAACAGGTGACGAATCCAGATGGAGAACAAAGCATTTCTGACGTGATACCTTGTATAGCATTGGTAATCTTCCAAAACGTCAAAAATATCGGTTCCATAGTGGATAGTCTAAAGATGAAGACGGACACACTGGGGATGGATGAGCCATCAGCAAAGGTGATGCATCAATTTTTAATTCAATGGCTTCATTGAATAAAGAGGCTTCTGTGTTTTAAGCAGAGATTTTCGCCATAACACAAGGTGTAGAAACTATTCTCAAGTACGCTGAACAATCTAATAGTCAGATCAGACTCCCAATCAGCAATTGCTGCAATCTTTAATTCACTTACTACTAGCAAAGAAGTTTTAAAATGTAAAGAAACCATCATTAATGGAATGAATGAGAAAAATATACATATAAAATAGTGCAAAGGACAGTCTGACATTACATGAAATGAATTTGCAGACTATCTAGCGAAGAGGGGTACTGAGAGCCAAAACCAGTTTTCTATTGGGACGTCTCTAAGCAACATAAAGAAGATAATTAATGACTTTTTCTATCAATATTTGTGTGACCCATATACAACAGTTCTAACTATGAAACATATACTTTAATAACCTCGGAAGAGAAAAATTGAGACTCATTGTACAAAGCCTAACTGGACATGAACATTTTCTAGCCAACTTAAGCAAATGGAAGGGCATAAGTTCAACGTTCAATGTTGGTATGTAAGAATAGCAAAATGCAGACTATCTCATCAATAGATCCCCAACCGATTACAAGAGACTTCAAGCCCTAAATGAGGAAAATGAAGACATTGTATTTTAAAATTTATTAAATGTAAAAAAATAAAAATATTACTGAATAAAATTTTAATATATACTAGGTTTTAGAATCTGCTGTTGTAGCACAAATAACCGGTTTGAGTAGTTGTGTTCGTGACCTTATATCCGTACAACTTTATTTTATGTATGTTTAACTAGTTAGTAATAAGTATTTAATTAACTAATATATCGAAATATAAATTATTTTCAATCACTCACCCTTAATTAAGTATTCATATTTCTATGGACCACCCGGTACCTCATGGGATATATATTTTTACAAAAAAGTAAAATCTTTTAATTGCCACAATTTTGAAAGCAATTGAATTTAAAACCAACTTTTTAAAGTAGAAATTTTTGATTTGCATATCATTGACCCAAGGATATCTGGACAAAAGTTTGAACTGAGATAATTAACTTTAAATATTTGGGTGAGTATATCTTTGTCAATATTAAAACTAAAAGATTCCAATTTTGCATTAGATCGTCGGTTGTTCAATTATTTATGGATGTTAGTTAGACCAAATTTTTAAAATGCATTTACCAAATAGTACATTTTTGTAGGCAAAATATCTTAAATTCAGCAATAAACTATGTTATCTAGTTTAGAATGTATAATAAAGTTTACATTTAAGGATATTTAACTATTTTATTCTCCGAATGAGTTATACAATTACTATAAATATTATTGTATACTAGTATATGTGGCTATTGAAGTACATTTTTGTGCAAATTATATTTCTTAAAAGCTAATAATATGGATTGCAAACTATTGCAGCTTAGAGTCAGTTTAAAATATTAACAACTTATCTCGGAAAATTATAACTTCCATTTATCGTCTGTCTCATGTAACAAAACAATTTTTGAAGTAAAATTCTGTGGAAATGTTTGACTCTGGTAAATTGAGTATCCGATTCTTATATCAAAAAAATTTTAAGCAAACCTCGATATTCCGAAGTTTTTTGTATCTAAATTTTTTAAAACGGGCATATTTCAGTTACTATAGTTTCAGCAAGGTTTTAGTAATTTATATTATATTGGCAAAAACAGAACAGAATAGGTAATGAATGCCCTGTTGTTTGCACATTAAACACCCCTACAATAAGGGACCAAATAATTTTTAAAAAGCCATATAGGCATTTTTTTTTTTTTTTTATTAATTATGACAGAAGCAAAAATTTAATTTAATAATATACAATACTTGAAAATATCTTACAGTTTTAAAATAAATACAAATAACAGTACAAAACGAGACTAAAAGCCGCATTTTTAAAAAAATATTTTAATTGAAATATATAATAGTACGAATTAACAACCCTTATAGGAGAAATGTGCCAAAACATTACAGCGGAATTGTCCTAGAAGACCATTTGAGAGCAGAACAAAGCATCAAGAAAGACGCTTTACAATGTATCGATGCTGTTGAATGTCAGGGAGTATCTCAGACTTTTTTCGTGGAGCAGGCAGTAAATTGTCTATGTCTGTCAACCACCTAAAGTCGGCCTTCAACAGAAAAAAAAACTTAATTTTTGCAAACATGTCCAGGATTTTGAAAAAGGCTTGATGAACGTATCTAGAGCGTATTCTGCGGCCTTTGTAAATAGAATAGCAGGAAAAGTATTTTCTGATGAGAAGACCTTTACTAGTGCCCCTTTCTTTAACAGGCAGAATGATCAAGTAGAAGTATATGGGGATACAGGCTGAACTTTGAACTCTGGACACCAAAGTTCTCCCATGGATCAAATGTATCGTTGGCAACTCTCCCTGAGGGCTCCAACAAAATGGAACATCTGTCAACAATTAAAAGAAAACACAAGAGGGTGTACATGCCAACATTCACTTCTGCGCAAAGGGATTTTGGCCACGTAGAGCCCAGACATCCATTCCCTATAATATTTCAACTAGACCCACGTATAGTCCAAGACCAGCAATAGCAACAACACCCTGAAGAACTTTGTCAACAAGGCTTCCTTGAGCACCAAGTACATTTAAAGAACCTGCATCAGCTTCCGCTACTACCTGGACTTCACCATCAATTCTGAGGGTAAATACATTGACTAAAACATGTACTTTGTGTTTCAATTAGTAGGTAATAAACTTGAATACTTTGTGTGTTAATATGGCTAAATAATAACGGCTGACCCGGTATATGAATAAGTTATCTCTTTGACATACCAATTAAAAAAACAATTATATTCAATTATACTGGATAACACGTTTTTTTTTATCTCTAGCAT
The DNA here is from genome assembly GCF_016086655.4 of Lepeophtheirus salmonis. NCBI lineage: Eukaryota > Metazoa > Arthropoda > Copepoda > Siphonostomatoida > Caligidae > Lepeophtheirus > Lepeophtheirus salmonis. The sequence continues at coordinate 17,637,144 of NC_052132.2, forward strand.
GACACCAATGATTTACTTTTTTTACAAGCATATAAGACACATAATCAATACATTGGAGAGAAGAGCATCAAAATAACACTACCAATTGTCTTAATGTTGACAAATGAAGGCATTTCATAAAAAACTTCAAAAACAAAATTTTTATATTAACATATTTTTAATTTTGTAGTCGGTATTATGTATTTTGATCATCTACACCGTATTTCGGGACTTACAGAAATAATGACAGAGGAAGTTCTTCTTAAAACTCCAAAAATACTCTCCTAAGTAGTCGTCACTCTACGACGTAACTAATAATTAGTTATACAACGGTAAAGTTCAAAACAACAACAAAAAATAAAGTTTGCGATAAACACTTTCTCTATAAAAAACACGCCATAAAGAGTCTTCGCGAAAAATAGCACACCCAAATAAATTTCTATAAAAAAATATCGCTTTCATGTATAAAGACAAAATAAGAATTTAAAAAATCCCAATTTGTATTACTTTATATATACATAAAACCCAATATTTTATAGAAATATTATATAATTGATATCCAAATTTGTGGGATAAATTATGATACCCAATAATTTTAGCCCCCATATGGTCTTTCAAATATAATATATCAACTTTGCATTATATTATTGGGATGATCAATTTTTGAATACTCTATGTACAATTTGCAGGCCCTTTAAAGGGTTACTACGAATAATTTCTTCATAGAATCAACAATAATTCATCGAAGAATACAAATGAAATCTTTCAAGATTGTTTTTGAGTTGACGTGCCACATATTTATTATTTTCATTGATCCCTAAAAATACTTCCTAATAGAAGAATAAGCTGATATATTTATCCTTGTTGTAAATAAAGCGATTAAATGGATTAAATAAATATTTACGTCTGCGTATATTCATGTACTTATCAAAATATACTGCTAAAATGAAGAAAAAACGAGCCTGAAGTTAACAAATTTATAGCCAGGATTACTTGTAAAGAACTATGTTTAAGAAGCAATTGTATTATGACCCCCTTAGGGTAATACAATATCTTCAGTTACCCATTTCTTCATATTTAAGAATGATATTAAACAAATCCATATTTTTTTAAATGAGAGTAGACTAAAAAGTTTCCGACCTAACAAAGATACAAGTCATTTTCCTGAATTTTTGTTTTACTTTTCATTTCTCTCAGTGATGATCCCATCTCTGTATCCTCCCCAATTAGTACTTTTTTTTTGTCTCTTCTTTTTCCTCGATAATCAATATTCTCCATTTTTGCAAAAACATCAACTCACTCAAGCGACTGTTAAATAACAACTGCACGTCCAAAATGGTTGAAACTTTGGCGAATCACTTTAAACAAATGCTAAATAGATGGGATGAGCTTTAATATAACGATTTTTGCCATCTTTACGTTGGGTTCGTAAACTTATCAGACTACCCTCGTAAATATTAATTATCAGATAATAAATTTACTTTATATATATATATATTTATAACTATTTTAGGAATATTGCCATCTCAAAATTTCCCGAAATTACACTATATAAATATGTTGTGATTCATTTAACGATTGCGGCCGTTATATATAAACAATATTCCACAAATGAGAAGGGTTGCCTTATAGTTCTTGAAGAAGTGATGTTGGTTGTTGATCTTCCTTGAGGCGCACAGCCTGTTGATCTAGTGCATAGGCGATTCTATTGGGGGTTTCTTTGAAGTGAAAGTGGTAGTTTGAAACCTTTTTCAAGGTCCCACGGTTATCATACAGAGTAGATACCAAAAACATGTAGTATAGTTTCATTAAGATTTACTCCTCTTTATTTTTAATTCTAAAGTTTCATTACTTAACCAAACGTCAGTTGATACAAAAATAAATAGATTTGGTCTAAATCCCATGTCTCTAAGTGTAAAAATTCATTTGTTATCTCCTCTACACCGCTGTCAGTTGTAAGAAGGCTACAGAGAACATTGACATATGAATTCAGATTGCCTACAGCATCAAGAACTTATTTTTATCCACATACAGTAATGAGGAACCACAAAATTGAGGTGTCTTCGAGACAAATGTCTGCTATACCTTTCATCTAAATTTGGATTTACTCCAAGAAACTATCAGTGTGGTACGCCATGGACATGGCCAATTTGTTCGCCAGAGTATTGAAATTATTATTGCTTTTGATGGAGGACATGGAGAATAAAAGATAAAGATAAATAAAGTATTTAAACCTATCGCAAGTGGGTTTTTTGTTGTCTTTTCATGTCTCCATAAAAATTGCGGTTTTTTTGTACTTTGATTATGCTACAGCAAGTTTTGGTTCCCCACTCTGTCAACAAACCCTTTATTACCAGAGTAAATTTAGAGACACAAGGATGATTGTCGCTCATCTACAGATGAGAAGACAATCAATGGAAACTTGTATGAGTCAAAATCTTCTATATATATGACAGACCGGTAAATGAATTACTCTAAATTTAGTATAATTGCGGGCAATTTTCTGCAGCAGGCAAATTTTCCATTAATGACCATTTTATGGACGGCAATCCTCTGCCTTCGTTTTATTAAAATATATTATACAATTATAAATAAAACAGATTTTCAGTCTACCGGATATATTCAATAGTATCCAACTATCAAGTGATAAATTATGGATTTTCAATATATTATGTAGATACTACAAATTAAGCATCTTAAAATGTTAACAATATCTGTTTTAGAGTCAATAAAATATACTTTCAATGCAGTTAAATATTTGACCGATTTTTACATAATAAGGCTTTGTATTTCGAAGCCATATAATTTACAAAAGAGCATTCATCAATTAAATAATATGAAATGTTTATGCAATGCAAAACTCATTAAATATGTACATGATTGAAGCATTGATGTGGTATAACCTACTTGAACCAGATACATATTTAAGTGTGTAAATACAAGCAAGGCTTTCTCATTTACGAGGAAACACATTTTTGTATTACAGGATCTCTGTAAATATAGAAGCCCGTTAGCTAAAAATTAATACAGTGAAATTTTAGTATTTCTTTATATATTTTAAAAATAAATTGTACATTTGACACGAGTCAACTCATATATTTTCAATTATTATTAATATTTTCATAAAACCTCCCGGTTCCAGTCTTTCAGTTACATAATCCAATCCAACCCGCAACAAAAAGAAACTTGAAAACTAAGTTATGAAAGAGTTCATTATTAATTGAGTGGGATGTAGAACGTTGAATGAAATATACAGACAACACGCGAACTAAAAGACAATTCGTACTGCGTATATCACGAAAATTATAACAAAATTTTAAATCAAGCAATTATTCACTATGTATATAATATTCCATAAAATTAATTTTATGGAACTTGCATCATGAAGCAATCAAATGCGTGATTTTCAGGGAAAAGAAATATTTTTGATTGGATCTCGGGTAATACAAACTTATCTTGACCGTACACGATTACTTCGAATCTGGACCCAAGACTTGTCCTATTTTTAGTAAGAAATACGATAAGCAGAATAAGTTGTGGAATATCCCTCAAATCTTTTTAAGAACCACAAAAATTTAGTTCTTTTTACCAGTTCTTGTCACAGATCATTTCTTATAATATATGTTTACTTATAACATATTATATTCTGGTATATTGGTTCCCTGTCCACACAAACATCCTATATTTAATCTTTATTTTTCATGAAAAAATTTAAAAAATAAATTTTTTGATATTTAATTTTTTTTGGAAAAATTTTAAAAATCCAAAACTATTTACAAAAATTAAGATTTTAAAAATAAAACGTTTTCCCAAAGATGTCAAAAATCCATATCTATACACAAAAAATTTTAAAAATTAATTTTTTGATAAAAATTTCAAAAATTAACTTTAAAAATATATACATTTTTTTTTCAAAAAAGTAATAAAATCCAATTTTATTAACAAAAAAATATTTTTTTTGGAAAAATATTATAAAAATACTTAGCTATTTAATTTTTTTTTTTTTTTGTTCTTTTACATAATTTTGAGGAATTACTTTTTTTACAGAATATAAATCTGTTAGAAAAATTTAACCCTTACTGTGGTGTAAATTTTTTTCATCCTGACAAAAAAAATCTAGTAAAAAGGGAAAATCCCTTAATTTGGGAGGGGATACAGTCCCTCGAACGCACCCCCTGCAGATACCCCTTTAGGTGCAATGCGGATTCAACACAAATCCTATCTCTATATTAAACCCTAATACTATGATTTATTTTATTTTATTTTGTTAAAAGGAAGTATTTGATTTTTAGACTAATAGATGCTAAGGACAAATGTGGATTTTTTTTCAAGAGTTGATTGAACTGATACCATCTATGGATTTATGCAAATAAGGCAATCAAAGTATTTATAAGCATAGATCCACACATATTGTAAGGTATACGTTATGACCTTCAAATCTCTTCATATGAATCAAAAGGACATCTTTTACATTAAGGAATAAAGAAGAGAACCTTCCTATATACAATTTATTTTTCCTATGAAGACAGAATGTTGATATATGAGAAAACTTTTATTTATATATTTGTTCATATGTGATTACTTTGTACATAGCATATTTATGAAAAATAAAGGAGTAAAACCATAAATCAAATAGGTGAACATACTTTTGTTTGTATTCGTTGCATAATAAAAAATTAAGACGTGCAAAAAAATATCTTAAGCAACGAGAGTATTGAAATTACATTTTTTATGTATATTTGTGTACATAACTCAACATTCGTGGATATTTGTTCTGTGATATAGTTTATCATATTTGAATCACAATAAATTCTTCTAATAAAAATACAAGATTTATTACTGCTCTCGAATATGTTTTTTGCATGCATATCAAAGTAATCTTGAAGACAAATCAAGACCAAAAAAATCCTAATTTTTGTTTTTACTTCATAAAAAACACATTTGCTGAAAAGTCCTGGGCTTGAAAAAGAAAACACGTTTTGTTTTAATTTTCAAATTTTTCTTTATTCATAAATAAATGAATCATCCATCATGTACAAACAATTCACTTCAGTGCCTCTTTTATAAAACGATTTATCTTTTGCCTCAATATAATCCTAAGTTTCAGCCCTAAACTCTTAATTGGAGCAAAATGTATTACAAAAAAGCATATCTTTTAGGTCTGCAAACAACCAATAGTTGCTGGGAGCAAAATCTAGAGCGTAAGGTGGATGTGGAAGCCATTCGAAGTTCAATTTATGTATTTTTACATACATTGCTTAGAATGTCAAACAACACTTTTTTCTTATTCAAATGTGACCTTTTTTCCATGATTTTGTATTTCAAACGCTCTAATAATATTATACAACACTCACTGTTGCTGGGATTTCCCTTCTCAAGGAAGCTTATGAATTGCATCCCATACACATCCCAAATTACCGAATTCATAACCTTATCAGCTGATTTTTGTGAGTTTCTGTGAGGTTCGCCTAATGTTGTCCCCTCAGACGATGTTTTTTGTTTTGTTTTTTATTCCAGAGTGAAGTGATGAACCCAAGGTTCATCCATTTTTACAAACTGACGCAAGAACTCCGGTTTGTTATGTTTAAATATGGGCTATACTATTCAGAATCATCAGCACGTTTGTTTGTTTTTTGATCAAAGTGTGACCCTGAGTGGCACCCACATTGAAGTCAACTTTCTTATATATCAATGCTCATGCAATAATAATACAATATTATGTTTACGATGTCAGCTAAATCATGCAACTTCACTTTTCGATCATTCAACCCGTTTAAGTAGACTTTTTGATGTTTTCTGTTGTTACCTCCTCTTTTGGACGTCCACTGCCTTTTGCATAATTGCTGTCTCTACGACCACGTTTAAAGTCAGTAAACCAACGTAAATTGTTGTTTTTGATGTCGCGGAGTCCCTATCCGACTTTTCAACCCATTGCTTAGTATAAACGTTATTTTTTTCCTATCAAAAATCGGTGAAAAATTGGAAAATGAAATTGCTTATGATCTTTTGTTTTGGAAATAACAAAAGTACCGTTACTATTAGCACAATAACTAACAAACTAAAGAACATATTGAAAGAATTGGACAAAGGATGTTTTGCCTTTTTCTGTTGTTGTTTTTTGAAGAGAGGTTGATATATATCATAAAGGTAACAACGCTCCCCATGTTATTATATAAATAAGTCTAATAATAACTATGTTGAAATAGTAATAACATAGGGTGATTTATTATTTCGGCATCGGTAATCAGTAAAAATGTAGCTTTAATCCAGATCCTATTTATTTTAGCCACAAACTTCAATTAAAATGTAAAAGTATCCGTCTAATTATGGTTCATGATCTAGATCCAAAACATGTGTGCTAGAAATTTACACGAATATTTACGTCAATAGATCCAAACTGAACCGAGAAAATATGGATCCGTCTTATTTGTTTCCACATTTATCATCCCTTCTAATAAATATAAGATATAGTGGTCATATTGTTATTTATAATCAGAAATTTAGGCTATCATATATAAAACAAATGTAGAGCTCCACTTTTAATACAGTATAGGATTTCAATATTATAAAATATATTTATATATATGTAATTCATTAAAAAAGTTGTGGACAAATAGTGTGAGACAATGATAGTCTCAGAGTACTTAAGAAATGTATGACAGTCGGTGTGAATTGTTATTGAGAATGTTATTACTCATTTGAAATTTGCCATAAAATTTTGCTACTAATAAGATATTATACAGAGAATGGACTCAAACCCTGCAGTAGCTTGAACAAATTACAAGTTAATTGTTATTTTTTTTTTGTTTTTTTTTCAGCTGCCTTTTATTTCTGTTATGACACCTCGTAATCAAAAACAACAAGGATAATATCGTAATTAAATACGTCTGCAATTTTCAAATCCCCACTCTGTATATTAAAACATTGTTAAAGAATGTTTGATGACATACTTAGAGCATTGGAAATGAAATGTTGAACAAAGTTTAGTTAGTTATGTGCTTTACAAAGAAAAGTTTTTTCTTTCAATTATTATTTGTGTAGGTATGTAGGTCTACTATGTATTTATAAAGTTTTTGAGACAGTTTGGAAAAAAAAACCTTATATTTAAATAAATTAAATAAGATTTATTTTGTTCATTTCTATAAATATTTTTAATTCATTTTATATTTACACAAGTTTTTTTTTAATTTTATTTAAATTAAAAATATATATTTGTGTAGTTTTTTTTTACTTACATATATACTTACTCTTTAATTTAAGTTAAAGTTTTACATACATAAGAGTATAAATGTGAGTGTATAAGTTTTGTTGTAATTATCATTTGTACACAGACAAATAAATACTCTTTCACGTAGAAGACGTGCATGCAAAAAGTAGTGTATATTCTACAGATTTCAAGTTTGTATTAAAATTTCAATTGAATATAGTGAAGGGAGTGGCAAACAAAATATTAATTGCCCTATATTTAAGCTAGTAATAACACTGTACTTTTTGATCAAAGTCATGAAGTGGTCTAGGCAGGCTCCTAGCCAGAATTCCATTTAAAATATTTCATGTACAGACACGTTGTTGAAAAACTTATTGCTAATTGTCAATTTTACAGTATGCTATTATGACAAATGAACACTTTATCCTTACAAAAATGAATAAGGAATGGATAAGTTATCAGTTACTGCAAAAATATTACAAAAAACTGATTGCATTTTATCAAAAATAATAGTCCTCAAAAAAATTACTTTTGTCCCTAAAATACAGCTTTAATCCAGTATCACGATAAATTGTTGAATAAAAATTATTGAATAATCTGAATTATATTATTCAATCAAAAGTAAATGTTATGCCAATATCTTTTTAGATGCTCGAGAACAAGAGAATGTTGCAACTATTCCGTAATTCAAGTGTCCCTGGTCTCATCTACTCGAGTTTGGACTAAAATTGGGACTGATGTGATAAGTGTGTGTAACCTAGTAAGGAAAATTCTCTGAGCATGTAAAATAAGAAAAAAAATCAACGTGTTAACCTTGTCAATTTGAAAAATGTTTAGCAAGAAAACAGATTAGCTCTGATGAAGTTTCATTAAATATGCTGCAATCAGCTATAACACCTGGAGGAGGAGGAGAAAGAAATAAGAAAGGACAGTTGCAAGAATTACTCCGATGTGGATACTCGACTCTACTCTGAGTCACACAGGTACTTTCAATTATAACTATACATAAATAATTAATGTCGCTGTCTGTCTTGTATGATCACACACGAATGTAGTAATGAGGGTTTCAATCTAATTGAATGAAGTAGAAAATGAAGCTAACGACTCTGGAGTTAAAAAATAATGCAAAAACATGAAAAAAAATTAGGCGGTCTAAAAAAAAAACGGATTTTCATCACTACTCACTGTGGAGAATCAGAGAAAAAAAGTAGAAATTAAGACCCTTTAAAAACATTAAAATGCATTTTAAAATAAAATGAATTTAAAAAAAAAAAAACCAAAAAAAAATATATATATTTTTGCATTCAAAGTTTAAGTTTAACAGAGATGTTTTGTGAGAAATTTACACTCGTCTAAATTCCTGCATTTTTTACGTACATAAGTGCAAAGTCCAACTGAGCAATTTCAAGGGTAAAGTCATGCACATACTACATGTTAACTTTTTACTACGAGTCCATACCGACTTGGGACTAAATAGTGGGATATCCATAATTTTTTTAAACATGTTCGTGATCAAAACTAAACATTTGTTGTATAATATTTTATTTACTTAAAACTGTATGGATAAATTTTTGACTCTGAACAAAATATGTCCTCCGGGTATGTAAAAACAAAAGAAACCAAAAATGAGCGCAGTAATCCTGACAATTTGAAGAATATTTTGGAGGAGCGCTGCTTTGCTGTCATGATGTAAATTAGCTGCAAGTGCAGCTATGATAGAAATGAAATAAACACAATTTCTACTCTGGGTCTATTATCTTTTGAAAATATATAAAAACTTACTGGCAAGTTGACAAGGCAACAAAGTTGCACGCAAAGAAATGCTTAGAACTTACAAAGCTAGCCTTACCTTTGTACTGTATATGTCACTGTTATTAAATTTGGTTTAGTGGAGAATGAAGGAATAATGATGAGGGATTATGAAATTGGCAAAATCTTTGTTATTATACATACATTAAAAAAAATGCGGGGGCGTGCAACTATTATAAGTTATTTTTCCCTATTTTGATATGACAAACGTATATAACACTATGAAAAAGTCACCAAAATAACGTGGTCAACCAAATAATTTGAAGAATGGTCGGAAGGAGAGCAGCATAGCCGTCATGACATTTTAATCGATCATCTGCAATCATCAGTGAGAAGAAGCGGGAAAATACTGATATTTCTTTGTCTGTAGCAAGGGCAAATAGATATGAATCACTCATACACCGACCCTCAATTCTACTCCAATCCAACAAGGACTTACAAAATATATCTCCTGAGCAACCCCTTAGTGTTATTCTCCGGCTTTCATTATCACACGCATTAGTTATTACTTTTTGCGTAGATGTTTTCTTTTCATGAACTAAACAATAAAGATAACATCTTTGATAATGAAAAACCTTGTTGAGATTGCCATAAAAAAATGCACTCACTTACATATTTTACACGCCTTTGGATATAATATTCCTAGATGTTTGAATCAGTTACATGGTTTAATGGCAACATGCATACTTTTAGTGAGATTTTTTAAAATTATGTATGATTAAACCGGAAACAAATGCATTCATTTGTCACGTTTTGTGTAAAACAAATGTATTTATGAAAAAAAAAAAAATAATAAAACAAATTTTGTTAAAGTAAAGAAAACATTTTTTATTTCATGGAAAAATAAAATTATGATTAAGGAGTCGTTTATATATTTCCTTGATTATTATTAATAGTAGACTTAAATTATATACACATATATATATGTGCATGTAAATCAACATAAATTGCATACTTGAATGCTTAAAAAATTATAGTATACAATGCATCTGTATGGATGTGGATTTATGGATCATCAATTATTTCTCTCACACAGGTCAATTTAATTACAGGTTTCGAAGATGAACTCGGCGCTCTCTCTCGTATGTACAAAAAACAAAATTAAATTGATAACTTTTAATATTTTTTTAGTTAAACAAAATTAAAGTCATTGTAGTTCATGTGTCTTGAGACCTCTAAAGCGGGAGAAGGCCTTGATGACAAGGTCTCTGGGCAGGAACGAAAAGTACGTCTTGATGTTGGCCACCAGACTTGCCTTAGTTGTAAAAGGATTGCTAATAGTATGTGCTTCAATGTAGCCTCCGACAAAATAATTCATCGGATTACGATCAGAGCTACTGGAAGGCCCCCGGTCCTTGGCCAATAGGTCGTTTGCAGTTATGCTCAGGCTAGATGAGAAACTTGTTAAACACATGGAGCTTGCAGAGCATGTCTTTGCAGGAAAAGCAAAAATTTATATCGTCTTTGAAAAACGTTCAGCAACTGCAAGTGTGCCTATTAGTAAACGATAAATGAACTATCTTTCAGGAGCAGTTAGAAATTTAATTATTATAGCATTTATACAATCTGCTGGGCTTCGTTGGGATATTTTCCATATTTTTAAATAATTTTGGAAAGGCAGAAGAGTTTTGGAAGAGTTCCTTAGGAAGGCCGTTGAAATTGATGAAATTATCAACCTAACAGGCACAATTGGTGTTTGGAAATTCACTTCAGAGCCACCGATTGAAGATATGCGTTTAGTGGCAATTTGATGGATCAAAAACTTAGACGATATGACATCCCCTACGATATCGGAGCATATGGTTGTTATGTTTATTTTATTAAAGCTTTCCCTCATCGGCATTTCCTGATGAAAGCTCATATATCTCCATAATACTCCTAGATCCATTAATAAAACTTTTTATTCAAGATGAAAATCTTGACAATATTGATATTATTTTGAGTAACCATACTGTGGGTTATCTAAAAAACCACTACTTTCCCGTATCAAAATATGATTGCGATATTCCTGGCAGAAATGTTCCACGTACCATAATTTACGAATCCATATGCTATTGAGAGACTTCCTAAAATCAAACAAATTGAGCATGCCTAAGGATTCATAATCTAAATGGTTATAGATTTTGAGATATTTTTTTCTTTTGAAATTCGAAAAATTACGTTTCATATTTAATATTTTCAAGAATGTTAACATTTCCAATGGACTCACACGAACTAGTCTTGGTATTGAATATATACTAGGCCTTGATTTTATCCCACATGTTCAAACTTAGATGAGAGAAAAAAGTTAATTTTTGTCTTCATTCTTATATAAAAATCTTTCAAAATCATTTTCACACTGCTGGGCCCAATCCAAGAGCCTAAAATTCTGACTTCCTGACCCATTTTCAATTCCGCCTTTTCTTTTCAATGAAGCCATAATAGGGACTTATCAACTCTGTTTTTCCAGAATTTATTGCTAGTCCTGTTTTTGGGCAAAATAAACATAACACATACAAGGTCTTCTAAATCGATTTCAGAGTTTGAAAAGCTGTTCCAGAATAGACCGTTGTTAAATCGTTGGTGTAGCACAAGCTCTTAAGTTGGAACTGATTCAAGTTGAAACTTTTGATTTAAGATTCATTATGCATATTATTGCTGTAGCTCATCAATACATATAATCAAAAGCAATGATGACACAGGATCACCTTAACAAACTCCCTCTTAGTTTCAAAATATTCGAGGCTATTTTATAATGAATTAAGATTTGTCATTTCAATACGACAACACAAAACATGTGAATCATGTTATGCCCAAATCCTTTTCGTAAAGGGTGCGTATTATATGTTGATGCGATACAGTATCAAAAGCCTTTGTGAAATCGATGGCCATAATTGAAGTGTTGGCGTCCGATTCTAAGAAAGTCTGCAGTGTAAAAGGAACGTAATCTAAAAAATAATTCTCTAAAAAATCTTATTGTAAAGAATGTAAGATTTTTTTAAACACTTTTTTAATGTGATTTGCGAGGATATATGAATAAATTTAGAAATGGAATTTTGCATCATAAGAGGACGTAAATTCTTAAGATAGCTTGGATCTTAGCCCTTTTTGGGCCTTAAAACAATTTTGCAAAGTGTGGAAAAATGCTTGAGCCATTATCTTTTCATTAAACAATAGTAAAATCGTAGCCATATAAAATGAAAACTTTTTATAAAATTCAAACGTAAGCCAAAATTGATCAGGTGATATGTCTATTTTAGCGTCCTTGATAGCTGACTTGATTTCATCGATATATATATGAGTTTTGATTTGGTTGTTGTCCTTATAACCGATCACACGTTCATTGTCCAATTCACATCTCAATTTCTCGCAAGATGAGCATTGGACATATTACATCTTCTGCACAGAGTAGAATTTTCACACTCAATACATCTGTAGAGTTCCGAATAATAGACAAACAAATATACATTACATACAAATATGGAATCATTAGATGGCATATCCAATTCCGTTTTTCGGACAAATCATTGTTTGAGCTTCTTTTAATCTGTTGTTTTAAACAATGCAACTTGGAGTTGGTTAGATCATCTAAATGCTTTATTTTGAGCTTGACACGATGGAGAAGATTAGCTTCGCTATACATTTGATCTATTTTATAATATTTATATAGAGGAGATATTTTTAATTTGATTAAAAACGTTTTCGTCTAATTTCGGCTTTTTCTGCTCCAGCTCTAGGACAAAGATTTTGGATGAACTTAAACATCTTTTTAACTCCAGGAAAAACGTCATCACCATTTGTTACTTCAGATCTGGCAGTTTCGACTATTAATATGATCCTATTATTAACCTCAGGATTATCAATTAAGGTAGGGTTGAGTTTCCAAGATGATTTATATGTTGGTATTTTTTAATTGGATTTCAGATATACAATCAGGCCTCGGTGATCAGATATCTTAGTGTATATCACTTTGTATAGTTCGAGAGCATCTTTATCAAATCCCATGGAAAAGACCTATCCTTGAAGATACGGGTCTCATTTGTTTGTCAACAGAAAAGAATGTATGAGAAAAATTTCCTGCAGCTTCCCCAGCATCAATAAATTTGAAGGAAGAGATAAAAGACGAGAGAGCTTTTGTAGCTCGATGCTTGGAAATAGCTGAGTTATTTGTTGAATCCCGGCTTCATTTTAATTTTATGTTAAAATCTCCTCCCAGAACAACCACTCTGTGAGATAATATTGACACAAGCTTGGTATTGAAAAACTTTGGATCATCAACATTAGGCCCATACAGCCCGATTGCATCAAAATTAGCTTCAACTGCTTCACATCGAAGTTTCATAAGATTTCCTTCTGAGCATTTAAACTTGAGTTTGGGTTTTAGTGAATTTTTAATCAACAATGATACATCTCTTTCAGGATTTAAGAGTTTTTTAAGTAAAAGCTGTGTAAGACACATAACAGTCCGGTAATGAAAGGTGGTTATCCAAGCCATATCTGGTTTCACGTACAATGATAACATCAAGGAAGTTCAGGAATTTTAGCAATCTAGAGACGATATTTTCTTCTCCAAGGTTTGAACGGAATTGACATTTAAGGATAAAAATTAAATCATAGTTGTTTAGACTGTTTATTCGGTTTTTTGTATGTCATTTTTGCTTGTGTCAGTTTGGATGCAGGTCTTTTGGGATTGGAAGGAGATCTTGATCTTACTATATTTTCAGTAGAAATGTCAAGATGGGGTCCTTTTTGATTTTCAAGTGACAAGGGATCAATACAACTGTTTGGTATGTTTCAATTGCATGTTCCTTGATCATCCTTTGATCCAAGTCTTCCTGTGAATACTTTTTGACAGTTGAGTGTTTAGTCGAATCCGTCTCTTTAAACACGAGTGAGAAATCAAGTTTTGATTCCAGTTGAGTATTATCTTCAGGTTCCTTATCAGTCCTTACTGCCTTAATTTTAGCGATGGGGTTTTCGTTATTTTTCCCCTCGTGATGCAACTCTCTATTATAATCAATAGAATATTCCTTAGGAACATCGGATTTACCTACACCATTTGTTTCTATAATTGAAGGAGGTACACTAGAAGAAACTGCTTCGCTTGATGACCCATCAGTCGTTGAAATAACTGCAAGGGCAACGGGATTATTGTAACTTTCCTTATCCTTAATCACGTCCTTTTAGAGTTTTTTGATCTTAAGCAAAAGCACAGATCGGTATTCTATTAATTATAGACGTTTCTACTACAATTCATGCAAAATGCCCAAACTGGAAGCATTTTTGGCATTGTTGGCAAAAAACCAATAATCCTTAAGTTAACTAGACACTCGTCAATAATTATAATTTGAGACATGTTTGAAGAGTCTACTGTCACTTCATATTTGAAATTTGATGTTCTTAAAACCAATTTGTAGTTTTTAAATTTCCTTTTAGCATCCGCATCTTCAGCATATGTATATATGAGTTGATATAACTAATTAATTACTAAGAAAATCAGGTATTTTGAAATTAAATTACATTGTGACGTCCTTTTCTATAACATGACACTACTTACTTTAAAATGACGTCATTCCCTTTGAAAACTAAGTGCGCAATATTTGTTTACTTAATCCCAGTGATTTCAAGATTCAAACAAGTATCTCGGTGTAAGGATCGTTTTCTACTTTTCAGTCAATTGAAAATCTCCATCCGTAAATAGAAATGTTTCTTCAAGACCTTTTTGATAGGAAGATCTTGGGATGGAGAATGCAAATAGATATATGATGAAGTTCGATCCAAAACTGTAATCAAACCAAACTTTTTCTAGTGTATGTCATTTTGAGTCCTCGTGAAACCAAGTCATGAAAAAAATGACTCAAGGCTAGTCACGAGTACTACTACAGCTCTGGTTGAATCTCTCATGATCTACGAAGGAACTATCAATTTTAATATTCAAGAGACTAGAAACAGGCGGATATCAAAATACTTTCAGATCCCATACTTCACAAATGATTAGATGTGCCCGTATCTGTGAGGATTTCTTTTAGTAATTTAACAATTAGTTTGTTTCGTTTGTCAACGAATTAATATCCTAGGGCTTGAATTGAATACTGCATATGTATAAAAAGTAAACTAATGGACATTAACAACAACATTAACTCTTGCTTCCTTCAAGCCGAAAGGATGTTCCATTAAGGAAATGAAAGTAATTCATTATGTTGACTTAAATTTAAAATTTCAGTACTTTGTGAGTTAATACAATTTTACTAAATTAAAACAACTGTTACTTTGCTTATTTGCATGTTTGATTGAAAAAATACCATATTATATTTTTGATAGATTAAATAAACTATGACCATATAAATTAAATCTACCAGGCC